>NC_090922.1:845768514-847018514 GCF_040938575.1 Ambystoma mexicanum | reverse complement strand
AGGGGGGAGATGTTCGTCAGAGATTAGTGGGTGACAAGGTGTCCCTGGAAGAGCAAGGTCTTCAGTTCCTTGCTAAAGAACATGAGAGGTATGGCTAATCTGTAGAGCATAGGAATGCTATTCCAGAGGCAAGATGAATATCAGAAGATGGAATTATTGTTTGTTTTCCTTCTTGCATCTCTTAGATTCTACTCTGATGATGTGGTGGCTTCTGGTGCTGTACAGGCTTTTCAGCCATATGGGATGGAACTTTGTTTCTCATTGCCTTGTACATGATGCAGGCCATTCTAAAGGGGGTAGAGATTTGATTGGAGGAGTACAATTCTGATGGTTGGGGTGATGTGGTCATCATGTTCATTCACTTCTGTGATGCAGTGAGCTGTGGCTGGCTGGATAGCTTTCAGTGGTGCTAGTAAGGCGGTCAAGGCTGTACTGAGTCCAATATTGTCCCAAACAATGAAGAACTGGGGCATCTATGACGATTCTGAAGTCTGAAGCTTAGAGGAAGGGCTTGACTATCTCAAGGAGAAAGATCTGATATCGGTGTGCCCCTTTATTGAAGGGAAGGCTGCTCTTGATAATGACCCCTAGGGATTCAACACTGCATGTGCACTGAGGAGTGAAGCAACCAAGTTCAATTTCTATCAGCCCGTTCTGGAGTTGAACGTACGTTGAAAAGCACCTTCTGATCAACAGAATCATAGACAGCAAACAATCAAGTCGAGGTTCATGTTTATCTATCATGAGGACGGCATTGTTGGTGACCAGGATGGCGACGGTGTCGATGCTGCGTATTGGCTGGAATCTGGTTTGATAGCTCTGCAAGAGATTGTGTTTGGTGATCTTTTGGTAGTGCTGAAGGATGACTGCTTTCGTGATGATCTTTCTGATGAAGGGAAGGTGTGTGATGCGTCCATAGTTAGCCAAGTTGGCTATGTGAAGCATAGATTTGTCAGTAGGAGAAAAGATGGCTTGGTTGTCAATGCATTAGAGAGAGCACACCACATATGTGACCCACTCCATACAAACAGTTCCAGTGAATGCTGAGTGCTGCTTAAGGCATCCACTGGAAGCTGCAGTACTTGCCAAAGTCTGCCATTACCTGAGTCATCATCTATCACTCCCTATAACCAACTCCATTCGTTTCTCAAGAGCTTGTTTGTGGTGAAGAATAACTATTTTTCAAGTCTCTGGCTTGCCCCACAGTCCTCTAGCCCCAACCACCAACTGCCCAGGCACACCCGAGCATCCACACCCTAGGCAAAATTCAACTTCATCTCACGAGGAGAAAAGACTACCAAATTGGATCATCATTGACATTGTATTAAAGTTGATGGAAAGGGATAACACTCACTCTTAAGTCCAAGGACCACTGGAAAGAGTATGCACTCCTGAGAGCATGCAATTCAGTGCCATCACTATCTCGCAATTTGTTCACAATGTGTTCTGTTAAATGGTGTCTAGAGCATGGATAAACCAAGTCTGAGCCACACAATTGAGCAATGCTTACACTGAGGCACTAAGTATGTACTGAGTTTGGCAGTCATTTAAAAAGAAACATTCTTCACCAACAACAAATCAGTGCCTACTGGCTCTACTTAAACATCTGTCCATTCAAAATGAAGAGAGTTTACACAAATATGTTTCTTTCTAGTAATACCTTCATTCTGACCCGAATAGATTTTTGCATATATATCATTGTGCATTATGTGAGTCAAGATCCCAATTTGCATAACACATTTCGTAATGAACCTTGGTGCCAATAGTGACAAATCTGGGAGTGCTGGTTGATGTGGAACTCTCACTTTTTCACAAAATTGCAGCCGTAACCAAATCTATGCTTTTCTCCATGAGAATACTCGGAAGGATAGTCCTTCTGTTGCCCTTTACACGTAAACTCATAGGAAGCACTGACTGTGCATATAGCTGCCTCATTGGGATCACAGAATGGAGCAGCATGGTGAGTCCCAGGATTAAACCGCAAAGGTCACATGTCACCAGACTGGCTTCCTGGAGCTGGTTGCTGGTTCAACATGTGGAGAGGCTTCTAAATCACTTTTTGTTTTAGCCCAGCCCTCGCAAGGCCTGCAACCAATGATCTGAAGGGAGAACATCCTTTCTTATACCCCCCCTCTGACACTATGGTCTGCACTTTCACTTCTGCTTCACAAATAAAGAAATCAGAGAATCGGCGGCACAGCCTTCACATTTCACTCTGCTAGGATCTGGAACAACATTCCCAAACTCCCACTAGAGGGTAATTTGCCCCTCAGAAAGGAATTTGCCTGAGCCATATCTAGATACGATTGTGAAAGTTAGCATCTGCCAAACTTAGATGGAACTTGAATGTTAGCATGTGCCACACCTAGATAGAACCTGAATGTTAGCATGTGCCACACTTAGAATTTGAGAATATTAGCCTTCGCCGTATCTAGACAGGATAGTGAATTCACCAATGTTAGCATGTGCCACACTTAGACGGAACTATGTAGGTCAACATGTTAAATGTCATATAACCCACTAACCAATATAAACTCAATCTCTCTGCATACTTATATCACTGAAAAACTCACACAACCATCTATCGCACAACAAGCTGCACACACTTCACCACACCACAACACATAAGCTGCACCAACAGCACACGCAGACTGAAACCAATCCAATACTTGCACCAAAGCTCAGCACCCAGCGTCCACCGAGTTGAAGCTGCCAACAGTACACCACCCCTCTCACTATCCTACTCCCTCTTCACCTTACTAATCCTTCCCACCTTCTCGTTTACAGATCCGCCAGAGCACCTGGGAACCAATTCCATTGGTGACAGTGCGCTATATAAGTACCTGTAACATAACATAACATTTCCACTTTCAAGATGATTATTTGTCAATTACGCTGATGCCTCAACTTTCTCGGGGTCGTGACACCATCAATGGCCAATTGATTCTGTAGAACAAAACGAGTATAACATATGGCAGAAAATTAAAGCACAGTGGCGCCAAAGAACTGATGTTGTGAAATGAGTCTTTGGCTCCACTTCTAGCTGCAAATTGGGTCTATTTCTCGGCCCCAATTCCAGGCCTTGCTCTGCTGGTACCTTGTCATGCTGATTCTTGCAGAAAAGAAATAAGCCTTGCGCAAGTACTCATACATTGTTCCATTTCTTGAGCTGTATCTGAAAAGTCTCAAATTGCTGCAATAACCAATTGAGTTGTTATTCAAATCAATGGTACTCATTGTATTGGCCACTGATGGATGAAAGGGCGAGTAGAGCTGCCTGACTCAGCTCCAAGTCTGCCCTGTATGCAAAACTGTCCCCAATTAGACTTGAACCTCGGCCTCTGATCTGTACACAGAACTGCTTTAAAATGAGATTACACATGATTTTGCATTTACTTCTAATGCTCGCTCCCAGCAGTGTAATAAACAAATGAAATATTGAAATCTGCAAACAAGACTTTTGACGTTAAAAATATTTAAAAAATGATAATCTGCCACATGTGAAACCCCCTCATGTTAATTGTGGCACCCCCGCGCACCCCAACACTTACCGGTCGGGATGCATTTGGGGTATCCCATCTGTCCTCGGTTGCATTGGGTTCTAAATGGTAACGTTTCATCTCTAACAAACGCTCTTGATATGCAGTCGAATTCTATGAAGTCTCCATGCGCTATGAAGTCTCCAAGCGCAACATATATTTTTTGATCCCAAGCCCATTTTAGTTTGAGGTTGTTCATCGCCATTTCCTCTGGGCTTGTAGTGCATGGTTCTGTAAGAAATACACGTTTATTAAACTACTATCCAGGGAAAAGGGGACATAATCGAAGAGTATTATATTGTTCCAAAATATTTCCACTCACATCATAAGAACATTTTATGAGGTAACTTTCAAACAGCAAAGAAAAAGCTCTAAATTATTCAAGCATCAGTTTTATTAACAAACTAAACACATGTATTTATGCCATTCAAATAAATGCACACAAACACATGCCCACAATAATATCATTTAGAATAAATATAGTCACATAAAACAAGAAAGACATCAATTCCTCAGAATACTATAATAACAAATTAAAATATGTCATGTTATTGTGACTTGTACTGCGCACCACTGGCACTTTTCATGGTCTCCAGGTGCTCAGGCGGATCTGAAAAGGAAGGGAGGTGGGTTGTTATTTGCTTAGTAGGATAAAGAGGAAAAAGCACAAGAGAGCTTTGATGTGCTATTAGTAGCTTCAGTTAGGAAGCGCTGGTCACTTTGTGCTGCTATGATTTTAGTTGATTGGCATTTGTGTAATGTTTTGTGGGTGGTTGTATTCAGGTGTTTCATGTGCATGTTGGGCATTGTGGAGAGTTGGTAGAGTGCCTGTAGTTTGAGTGTTTTGTGACGAGGGTCTTGGTTGGGTGGTGGTTATGCGGAGTATTAGAGAGGGGTGGTCTGGCTCTTGGGTTAGCCCTTCAGCTTACTTTTATTCCTTTTCGGACTGGTGTCGAGAATTTCTTCTGGTGGCCCAGTTTCATAGAGTTTTCTTGCCTTACGGTGGTGGGGTTTCTCTCTCTGGGGTTTTCTTCAACTTGGTGAGTTAAAGAGCCATATTTTGAATAGTTCCTGAACTGTCGGTGGTCTTCTGTCTGGAATTCCTTTGGAGGCGAGTTCCAGAGTTTGACCGCTATGCAGGAGAATGCTGAACCCCACATATTTTTGTTTTGCTTATTGCTTTGGTTCGAGGTGGATGTTGTTGCTGGATCTTAGTGTTCATGTTGGTTTGTAGATGGTGATTCTGTCCTATATGAATTCTGCTCCTTGCCCGTGAATCGCTCTGTGTGTTATGCAGAGAGTCTTGACGTAAATTCGTTTTTGAAAGGCAACAATGCAGTGTTTTTTGCACTTGAGTGATGTGTTCTCTTCTAGTGAGTCTAAGATGTAGTCTTGTGTTATTTATTTGTTGTAGCTTCCCATGAGGTATTGTAGCCCTCCGAGGTAGAAACTGTTGCCGTAGTCTATTCTGAACATGATGAGAGCAAAGACCGAGAGTTTTCTGTGTGTGAAGGAGAAGGAAAGTATTTTTTTGTTTGTCTGTGGAAGAAGTATTTCTTAACTACTGCGTTGACTTGTGGTTCTAGTGTCAATTCATTATCGATTAGGATTCCAAGATTTTTGACCACTTTGGATGGTTCTGGCAAGTTTTTAAACTTGGTGGACCATGGAATGTGAAAGAGGTCGTTGGTTGCGTCATGATTTCGGGTTTGTCCGGGTTAAGTTTAAGGCTGTTGGTGCTTATCCACTGGTTCAGTCCTTAACTCGCGTTGGTTTTCATAGATGATTTCATTGTCATCTGCCTAGTTCTAGCAGGTGAGGCCATGTTTTCGATGAGGTTAAAAAGGGGGTCATGTAGATGTTGAAGAGTAACAAGGACAGCAATGAGCCCTTCGGAATCTGCATGTTGTCTCCCGAGGTGCTGACTTGAATGGCGCTAACCACGTTTTTTCTGTTCTTTCTGACACAAAGGACTTTAGCCAGAGGAGTTGCCTATCACACTGTCTTCCAGTATTTTGATGACTGCGTCATGGTTGCCTGTGTCGAAGGCTACTGACAGATCGAGTAGTGTTAGTGCTGAGTGGATTTCGGAATCTACGTTGGTCTTTAGATCATTCGGATCTGTGTGATTACTGTGAATTCGAAAATGTTGCATTTTTCTTTTTCTTTTTGTGCAATTATGTGCATAATTTAATACCCTAACCCACCCCCCACATATAACTGCTGCAATTCGCAGCAAAATCTTCAACATTTTCACATTTGGTATTTTCCGATGCGCAGTAATTAATGTGGTGATACCGACCATCACATATAGATATTAGTGCACTCTCTATTCCTCTCACAGGTCTCAAGCCTACTTGTGCCTGATCCAACAGCTTGTTGTTTTCCACATGTTCGAACATTTGTTCATAAATATATTCACGTAAGGCCAAAATGGACATTTCAGTTTCAAAAACACTGACACTATAAACAACATTGATAGACAGTTGAAAACCTGCTTGATAAGACAATTATGTTTTTTTATCAATTTCAAAATGAATAAAGAGTGCAGCAGTTGCCGCCCTATAGTGATAGCCTGGATTAATAGGAAATATGAACATTCTATTGCTAATAGCTTTTGACCTGCATGACGGATTTGGATTACATTTTTCCAACAAACAGTTTGACACAGGCCTCCCTAGACTGAAGATTAGGGGAACGATTTGTTAAAAATTGAAATAAATTTACCCAAATGTTGACGGCCTTTGGGGACTTTAGCGGTCTAAAAGTAAACTGGGGCAAATCGATCCTTTTTCCAGTTAAAGGAGGAAACCGGCGATTCCACGGAACGTCCCTTACTGAGTGGAGAGGGAGGGCTTTCGCTACTTGGGCACCTCTGGGAACCTCTCGGCCTACGTACCCCCTAATTTGGACCCATTAATGAATCGCTTCACTGAAGATGTGAAGCACTGGATGCTTTTCCCCCTCACGATAATGGGCAGAGCAGCGCTTTTCAAGATGCTGGCACTTCCACGCTTTGTATACGTGTTGCAGAATGCCCCACTGCGATACCGGATGCAGAATTTGTCCGAGTGCAAAGCCTCCTTAGGAAGCTGATATGGAAGGGCGGGCGGGCCCGGATTGCGTTAACAACGCTGCAGAGGTCCATTTGGGAGGGCGGCATTGGGGTACCGCACCTCCGATCCTATTACTGGGCCGCCCAGCTAACAGTGGTCAACGACCTGCTTCATTGGGACCAGGAACTCCAACATATCAAGGCAGAGATGTCCGTCGTACAGAACACACCACCACTCGCCATATTATACCAGAACCTTCCCAGACCACCCCCGCAGACTATATCCGCACATATTACAGTCATTTGGAGGCAGGCACAAAAATATATAGGCTGGGGTAATAGACTAACCTTAGCGCAACCGCTATGGTACAACTACATGCTCACCGAAGTGCAGAAACTGGCAACAACTACCCGGTGGGTGGAGGCTGGAATGACCACAGTCAGGGATGTAATGACAGATGGGTCCATTCTCCCATTTGAAATGCTGCAACAAAAATACGAAATATCCCAGAAGGAGCGCTACCACTATTTGCAGCTGAGGCACGCCCTCAGTGGTCATTAGCAGGCACTCACGGACGCACCAGAGTGCTCCCCCCTGGAGCGTAACCTACTTCCACAACACATCCCGACCAAAGTCACGTCAATTCTATACAACGCTATAACTGCTTTCGCTACACCGGAACTGGCACGCCTCAAAACAAAAATGGGAAAGGGTTGTAGGCCCCATAGAACTGGAAGACTGGATCCAAGTACTTATGCACCCATGTGAGATCGCGATAGACTCCAAGATCTGACTGGTACAACTCAAGATAGTTCACCAAATCTATTACACCCGAGTTGCCCTGTTCGGATTGGTGATGGGCCGCTGATCCCAACTGTTTGAAGTGCCGAGCAGAGGAGGGCACCTTTTTTCATTTGCTCTGGGAATGCCCCCGGATAAAAACCTTTTGGATGCAATGCTGCCAAAGACTGTCAGGGGTCCTGGGCCGCACACTGGCAATGGAACCCGCAAAGCTGCTGTTGGGGGTCCTAGACGAAAACAAATCTAACAGGTGGGAGGGTATCTTACTGTCCAACGCAATGGGCCTAATAAAGCGTGATATAGCACAAAAATGGGGAGCCCCGTACTGCCCAACTCTAGCCCAATGGTCCGCCGAAATGGACGCCTGTTCAACAAAAGAACACAGAATATATACTGCACGGGGATGCCGAGCTAAGGCTAACAAGATCTGGGGGAAATGGGAGGAGGGTGTGGACTGAGGACTGGGGTCTAGAGGCGGGAGGACAGTTGGGAGAATACTCAATGATGTAGCGGTTGGGCACACTGCCATAGAGGCAAATACGATGCGGCACAACGGAACCTCATGGACCTGATAAGGCAGCTGGAGGCGGTGGGGGGTGTTTGTAGTTTGTATGTTGTACAATGTTATTAAAACGAATAAAATGTGATATAAAACAAATTCAAAGCAAAAAAACACTGTTTACAACCTAATCACGTTCGTTTTCCCATAGAGAAAAAGTAACAAATTTGGTAAAGCTTAAGGGCAAAAACTGCTTGGCGGATTTGGACCACATGAGAAACAACTTGGGCACTAAGCGTTGACTTAATTTCAGGGACAAACTTTGGGGAAATCCTTCCAGTATTTTGAAAAATATTTGACGGAGAAGGGGATTCGGCCGGTTCCCAGAAAATATCTATATCGCCCATGGTGCTTTGCAGGAGAGAGACTTTTTAGAAATTAAAAGCCACTTTTCTTTTTTTTTTTGCTTGATGCAAGTGTTTACTGGGGTAATACCAAGGGAATACAAAAGCGAAAATTGCTCAAAAAGCTATTTGGAGGAGGGAAAAGGATGCAATTGCATCAGGCTAGAGGTGGGGAGGGAGAAGAGGATATCATGTGAAATTGGAGAGTTGGGGGTGATCTGGGGAACTAGTTATTAATTCAAACGTTTTTGGATTATCGGTGCAATACCGGTGTAGTCTCGCAAAATTCCCATTGCTACAACGCAAGACACGCTCAGAAAAGAAAATATGTCACATGAACCAAAGAATGAAAGGGGGTATTGGGAAAAGGCCACCAGGGAGGGAAAAAGCAGCTGGGGAAGTGGTGGGACCAAGGAAAGAGGAGTGGGCACTTGGTGAGAGCCTGATAGGACTGGGAAGAGTTATGATGTTGATGGAGAATACCGGGGCAATACCGCAGACATGGGTAGTTCATTGCCACTGAATGTGTGTTTGCTACCCTTATCAGAGAAAAATATCGGGGTAATCCTGTGGGAATCAGGAGAGAGTGAAAAAAATGGGAATTTTACACCTACAGTGATCTCTACTACTTGGCCGGGGGAGATGGGTCTTTGTGCCACTGGCCAAAGGCCATGCCTAGTGGGCCCCAAAGAAAGCTATTTGTGCAACATGTGCATTGGCCATGCCCAAAGGCCCTGGCTAGTGGTCCCCAAGGAAACATATTGGTGCAACATGTACAGTGACCACGGCTGAAGACCATGCCTTGTGGGCTTTCTATTGGTGCAACATGTATAGTGGCCAAAGGCAATGGCTAGAGTGCCCAAAAGAAACTTATTGGTGCAATATCTGCATTGGCCAGGGCCAAAGGCCATGGCTGGTGTGCCCCAAAGAAACCTATTGGTGCAACATGTACAGTAGCCACGGCCAAAAGCCATGGCTAGTGGGCTACCTATTTGTGAACAAGTACAGTGGCTAAAGTCCATGGCTTGAGGGCCCAAAAGAAACTTATTGGTGCAACATGTGTAATGGCCACAGCCAAAGGCCATGGCTTGTGGGCCCCAAAGAAACTCATTCATGCAGCCTGTACAGAGGCCAAGGATGAAGGCTGTGGCCACTGGCCATGGCTGAATGGCTAGTGGGCTCTAAAGAAACTTATCGGTGCAACATATACAGTGGCCATGGCCAAAGGCCATGGCTAGTGGGCCCCAAAGAAACTTATTGGTGCTACAAGTACAGTGGCCTCAGCCAAAGGCTGTGGCCACTGGGCATGGGCAAAGGCCATCGATAGTGGGCCTAAAAGAAACTATACTATAACAAAACCCTTGGAATACTGTGAAAAAACATTAGTTAAGAAAGAGTTAAAGTGATAAGATTTAGCGTGAAAAAAACATATCAACAAAACCTTTGAAATTGAGTGAAAACAGCCTTGTTAAGAGAGGGTTAAGGTGATTAAATTCAACGCAACAAAACCCTTGAAATTCAGCACTCACATTTCAAGCAAGTACGCCTTAACTTAGCACACCCTATTGCACAGTGTATGACCACAATAACGACATCACAGATGACAACACTGATGACATCACTAATGACATCGGTAAATACCACCTTATGTTTGCGCAACAGGGGGGCGAGAAAGTTAAGGTGGATTGCTTCATTTGTGAGTGCTGAATTTGAAGGGTTTTGTTGTATTACATCTGATAAGCTTAACTCTCTCTTAACAAAGTTTTTTTTCACTGAATATTGATATATATTTTCACAACACCAAGAAAGTTATGGTGGGTTTAAAAAGGTTTGAAGAAAATCCTTTCACCTGAAATGTGAAAGGAGGAAAGTCCATTTGAGCCAAGTCGTACATTCCACAAATTCTCCAAGCACAAGACTGTCAGGACTATACTGCGCTGATGATCCCTAATAAGGGTGAAACTAGGTATGTAGTTGTCCTCACAGCCTTGCAAAATGTCTGTCTTGGGTTGATTAAGCTATGTATAAAGTAGCACTGTCCCCTTAGACGAAGACAATTTCCTGGAGAAAAGGTTTGTGTTTGGGCTAATTTGAATACCCACAAAGCCTTGATGTTGCGGCTCAGAACAGGAGTTGAACTTTCAGTGGCTTTGTGAAATGTGTGATTTAGCTAAAATGGACTTTCCTACTATATAGATTGAATAATGTTCACTGAAAAAGCTTTGTTAAAGGGACGTTATGGTTACAGGTAAAACCAAAAAACCCTTGAAATTTGCCAGTTATGGTACGCTAAGCAATCATAACTCACGCCACCTCTATGCACTGCTAAGACTAACACCCAGGACTACATAAACACCTATAGATTATAATCCATCATGTTAGCAAGTGTACATATACTCCTAACATATTAAACTTCCACACACAAACTGCCATTTAAAAGTGAACCACACATTTTTTCCATCAACTTATTTTCTCTTTTACAAAACGTTACAGAGCTTCTATAGATGCACATACTCATTTCTTAACTTTCATGAAAATGCTTTCATGAAAGTGCTTGTGAAAGCACAATTTTTAACCCGCCACCAATTTCATTAACTGTTTTCCCCACCACTCTTCCTTCCTTCATAAAACACTTCCTTGCTTACTAAAAGTACTTGACCATTACCACATATCCCCACTAACTTTATTTTACAGGAAAGAAGCACTTTACGGAAGACAACTAAAAAAAGAATACCCTTGACATTCAACAAAGTACGTGCATTAATGTACCATGTATATGTATGTAATTACAGCAGCACATTTCCACTATACATTTCCCCAGGCTACTCTTTTCAAACTATAATTTCTTTCACTCTAGCCCATTATATTCCACCATTCACACTCATACAATTCCCATCTACACTCCACCATTGCAACACCCACTATGTTGCTCAAAACAGCACGATGACCATATAGATTCCATCACACCACCACTCCCTTACTCACTAACCCAGCACTGTCAATCAAACCTCTGCAGACTCTTACTCTCACAGCCTTCGCAACCACACCATACCACCTGACAATCAAACAGCAGTCTATTCATCTCTACAATCACACCCACAAACCCATGCACCATACATGCATATACATTGCACAACTTTCCAACACAAACCTTCTCTTTTCCCAACAGGCACAAGAAAATGCCTACTAAAAAGCAACTCCTTAGAAAAGAAAGAAAAATAGAGCAGATAAGTATAAAACTACACCATATAGTCATCCACCGCTAACACAATTTATTTAAAACATTAAAACAAAAGAGCTAGTAACCTCACTCAACAAATCTAAACCAGCCACGACTAAAAAGGTAAGGCCCCTCTTGCAAAAAACTAAAAGTAAAAAATTATGTACAAAGAAAAGCAGACCTACTAACAAGCCTAACCCTCTACCAGTAAACCAAACCAAACAATGTATGTTACAGAAAATGTTCCACCGTAGAGTTCTTCACAGTCTTATAAAAACAGCTCAAATGTCACGATCTACCCTTAACAACTACCAAAGGAGACTAATCCTGCAAGCTCTAATTGACAGCACTTTTCTACTAAAGAGAAAATTGTATTGATTTTAAACAGAATGAAACCACTAACTAAATGAATCAATACATTACAAAAACTACTTCTGAACCTGTGCTTCGTCAATATACTAACCTTTTCAAACTTCTGCAATGGTGAATGGATTAAGAAGCAGCACAGAACCATATTTCAATGAAGAAGCTTATAAACAAGAACAACAAAAAACAATTGCCATAGACAATAATGGCCGAGGGAATGAAATAGTGGAACACACCATTATGTCAAAAGAAACCCTTGTACAAAAAAAGTGCCCAACAAACGTTGATCCAAATACTCCTTTCACCCAAACAAACCGTACAGTGTACAAATGGACATGCAGCTCAATGTGTAAATGTACTCTAACAATCCGTTAAATCTTTACGACAATTCCTCAATCACTATGTGAAACTAAAAGACAAAAGCAGATGAAAACTTTACAAACCATAGACTCCTGTCCAGTACGCAGCCACAAGTGTCTGCGAGGACATTCATTAGCCTGCATTTTAGGAACTGCTTGCAATGGATCTGGGTTGTTTGACCGAAGTCAAACAGTTTGAGGAAGAATATTTCATAGTCGATTCCGCCGCAACTCTGTTTGACCTTCGTTCAAACAACCCAAACCCCTGTACCCAAAGCAGCCTCATTCTAATCCCCACTCCCTACTTACCTGCCGCAGCCCCGGCTCCTCATGTTCGGTATATTAGGCTTCCGACAAATGGTACCACCATGATTCGATCAAAACATCCACACAGACAGTTTGATTCTAACAAGTTGGGTGTTACCGCTTGCAATAGCACTTTCCACCAAATCAACATATGAAACACACCATTCTACTATACAGAATCTTGTGCATCGACTATTTCTAGAAATGCAAAATTTAAATAACATTCTCCTGCATGGAACATCCAAAGAACTGCTTCAAGAAATAGAGCACATCCAACATAAATACTTTGGAACTGAAGTTGACTTAGAAAATTCTATTCCTTCAGAAAACATTACCAAAAACCTCATAAACACCAACTTCCTAATAATGACATACAAAAAATAAACAGCTGTTTCAAAACACATCTGCTGAAATATCACACCAAATATGTGTCTGTTGTCGCAGAAGGTTTTATAAAAAAGAGCACAAAAATAGTAGATATAGCCTACAAAATAGAAGACAAATAAGAATCCCAATTATTCCAATTAGCTTTATATCCAACAATAGAAACTAAATACAAAATAACTGACCCCTCAACAGTTTTTCCATACTGCAACACAAAGCTTGGCAATAACCAAATGCCATCATGTGCTATTACTAATAACTTAGAAATATTCCCACTTCCGAAAGCTCTCCAAAAACTTAACTTGTACAAGAGTATTATAATACAAACAGTGCATCCATTTCAAGCTATAATACGCCTTCAACCCAAATCAGCCAAATTACCTCCATCCGAGTTAATAAAGGGCATCCGTGGCAAAGTAGTATAGTTGCCATTAGATCTGAAAGAAAATGTACAAACTCTAGGAGGACAACGACCAATATATCAATGTTTGATTGTACTAGTTAATGGTGTGCCAACAAAAGACAACACAATTTGGCAACAACTAGTCGACTGAAACAAAGTTAGCCAAGCCCTACAATATCTAAAGGAAAACAATGAATTCTGCAAAGATATAAATAGAGGAAAACTTAAGAGAAATCACCCAAATGGTTCAAGACTCACTAGCAACTCTCCAAATTGAACATGTAGATCCTGTTACTGTAGCCAACATTTTAGACCATTATACAATTCACCCACTACACACCAAAGACACCATTGACAATGCATAAGAAACATATCAAATGCATCAAGCCAAAGTATCCCCATTGAGCATATGAGAAGAATGTGTAGAAGCATGTTCTTTTCCTCTACTCTTTCCTAGAGGAAAAGGAGGAAGTTATGATGAAAGGTCCATGTAAATTAGTGCATCAGAATATCGCTCTTTAAGAATGTATTCTGAAGACCCCAGATTCAGACAAAAAATGTTTGATACATTTTCCATCTCTTTAAAAGTGAACTAGCAACTCTATGTTATGGAGTTGCACACACATTGAAAACAGGCTCTAACTTGTTAAACATATCCGCTGTCCAACTGTTCCAAAAAATGAAAGACAGACAAAGATTACGTTGTGCAGTCAAGTATCACAAATCTCTTGGCAAACATGTGTGGTACAAAAGAATACTGGTTCCGACGTTACGCCTGGATTCATAGGAAATATGAACATTCTATTGCTAATAGCTTTTGACCTGCATGACGGATTTGGATTACATTTTTCCAACAAACAGTTTGACACAGGCCTCCCTAGACTGAAGATTAGGGGAACGATTTGTTAAAAATTGAAATAAATTGACCCAAATGTTGACGGCCTTTGGGGACTTTAGCGGTCTAAAAGTAAACTGGGGCAAATCGATCCTTTTTCCAGTTAAAGGAGGAAACCGGCGATTCCACGGAACGTCCCTTACTGGAGTGGAGAGGGAGGGCTTTCGCTACTTGGGCATATGGATCTCTGGGAACCTCTCGGCCTACGTACCCCCTAATTTGGACCCATTAATGAATCGCTTCACTGAAGATGTGAAGCACTGGATGCTTCTCCCCCTCACGATAATGGGCAGAGCAGCGCTTTTCAAGATGCTGGCACTTCCACGCTTTGTATAGGTGTTGCAGAATGCCCCACTGCGATACCGGATGCAGAATTTGTCCGAGTGCAAAGCCTCCTTAGGAAGCTGATATGGAAGGGCGGGCAAGCCCGGATTGCGTTAACAACGCTGCAGAGGTCCATTTGGGAGGGCGGCATTGGGGTACCACACCTCCGATCCTATTACTGGGCCGCCCAGCTAACAGTGGTCAACGACCTGCTTCATTGGGACCAGGAACTCCAACATATCAAGGCAGAGATGTCCGTCGTACAGAACACCCCACCACTCGCCATATTATACCAGAACCTTCCCAGACCACCCCCGCAGACTATATCCGCACATATTACAGTCATTTGGAGGCAGGCACAAAAATATATAGGCTGGGGGAATATACTAACCTTAGCGCAACCGCTATGGCACAACTACATGCTCACCGAAGTGCAGAAACTTGCAACAACTACCCGGTGGGTGGAGGCTGGAATGACCACAGTCAGGGATGTAATGACAGATGGGTCCATTCTCCCATTTGAAATGCTGCAACAAAAATACGAAATATCCCAGAAGGAGCGCTACCACTATTTGCAGCTGAGGCACGCCCTCAGTGGTCATTAGCAGGCACTCACGGACGCACCAGAGTGCTCCCCCCTGGAGCGTAACCTACTTCCACAACACATCACGACCAAAGTCACGTCAATTCTATACAACGCTATAACTGCTTTCGCTACACCGGAAATGGCACGCCTCAAAACAAAAATGGGAAAGGGTTGTAGGCCCCATAGAACTGGAAGACTGGATCCAAGTACTTATGCACCCATGTGAGATCGCGATAGACTCTAAGATCTGACTGGTACAACTCAAGATAGTTCACCAAATCTATTACACCCGAGTTGCCCTGTTCGGATTGGTGATGGGCCGCTGATCCCAACTGTTTGAAGTGCCGAGCAGAGGAGGGCACCTTTTTTCATTTGCTCTGGGAATGCCCCCGGATAAAAACCTTTTGGATGCAATGCTGCCAAAGACTGTCAGGGGTCCTGGGCCGCACACTGGCAATGGAACCCGCAAAGCTGCTGTTGGGGGTCCTAGACGAAAACAAATCTAACAGGTGGGAGGGTATCTTACTGTCCAACGCAATGGGCCTAATAAAGCGTGATATAGCACAAAAATGGGGAGCCCCGTACTGCCCAACTCTAGCCCAATGGTCCGCCGAAATGGACGCCTGTTCAACAAAAGAACACAGAATATATACTGCACGGGGATGCCGAGCTAAGGCTAACAAGATCTGGGGGAAATGGGAGGAGGGTGTGGACTGAGGACTGGGGTCTAGAGGCGGGAGGACAGTTGGGAGAATACTCAATGATGTAGCGGTTGGGCACACTGCCATAGAGGCAAATACGATGCGGCACAACGGAACCTCATGGACCTGATAAGGCAGCTGGAGGCGGTGGGGGGTGTTTGTAGTTTGTATGTTGTACAATGTTATTAAAACGAATAAAATGTGATATAAAACAAATTGAAAGCAAAAAAACACTGTTTACAACCTAATCACGTTCGTTTTCCCATAGAGAAAAAGTAACAAATTTGGTAAAGCTTAAGGGCAAAAACTGCTTGGCGGATTTGGACCACATGAGAAACAACTTGGGCACTAAGCGTTGACTTAATTTCAGGGACAAACTTTGGGGAAATCCTTCCAGTATTTTCAAAAATATTTGACGGAGAAGGGGATGCGGCCGGTTCCCAGAAAATATCTATATCGCCCATGGTGCTTTGCAGGAGAGAGACTTTTTAGAAATTAAAAGCCACTTTTCTTTTTTTTTTTGCTTGATGCAAGTATTTACTGGGGTAATACCAAGGGAATACAAAAGCGAAAATTGCTCAAAAAGCTATTTGGAGGAGGGAAAAGGATGCAATTGCATCAGGCTAGAGGTGGGGAGGGAGAAGAGGATATCATGTGAAATTGAAGAGTTGGGGGTGATCTGGGGAACTAGTTATTAATTCAAACGTTTTTGGATTATCGGTGCAATACCGGTGTAATCTCGCAAAATTCCCATTGCTACAACGCAAGACACGCTCAGAAAAGAAAATATGTCACATGAACCAAAGAATGAAAGGGGGTATTGGGAAAAGGCCACCAGGGAGGGAAAAAGCAGCTGGGGAAGTGGTGGGACCAAGGAAAGAGGAGTGGGCACTTGTTGAGAGCCTGATAGGACTGGGAAGAGTTATGATGTTGATGGAGAATACCGGGGCAATACCGCAGACATGGGTAGTTCATTGCCACTGAATGTGTGTTTGCTACCCTTATCAGAGAAAAATATCGGGGTAATCCTGTGGGAATCAGGAGAGAGTGAAAAAAATGGGAATTTTACACCTACAGTGATCTCTACTACTTGGCCGGGGGAGATGGGTCTTTGTGCCACTGGCCAAAGGCCATGCCTAGTGGGCCCCAAAGAAAGCTATTTGTGCAACATGTGCATTGGCCATGCCCAAAGGCCGTGGCTAGTGGTCCACAAGGAAACATATTGGTGCAACATGTACAGTGACCACGGCTGAAGACCATGCCTTGTGGGCTTTCTATTGGTGCAACATGTATAGTGGCCAAAGGCAATGGCTAGAGGGCCCAAAAGAAACTTATTGGTGCAATATCTGCATTGGCCAGGGCCAAAGGCCATGGCTGGTGTGCCCCAAAGAAACCTATTGGTGCAACATGTACAGTAGCCACGGCCAAAAGCCATGGCTAGTGGGGCACCTATTTGTGAACAAGTACAGTGGCTAAAGGCCATGGCTTGAGGGCCCAAAAGAAACTTATTGGTGCAACATGTGTAATGGCCACAGCCAAAGGCCATGGCTTGTGGGCCCCAAAGAAACTCATTCATGCAGCCTGTACAGAGGCCAAGGATGAAGGCTGTGGCCACTGGCCATGGCTGAATGGCTAGTGGGCTCTAAAGAAACTTATCGGTGCAACATATACAGTGGCCATGGCCAAAGGCCATGGCTAGTGGGCCCCAAAGAAACTTATTGGTGCTACAAGTACAGTGGCCTCAGCCGAAGGCTGTGGCCACTGGGCATGGGCAAAGGCCATCGATAGTGGGCCTAAAAGAAACTATACTATAACAAAACCCTTGAAATACTGTGAAAAAACATTAGTTAAGAAAGAGTTAAAGTGATAAGATTTAGCGTGAAAAAAACATATCAACAAAACCTTTGAAATTGAGTGAAAACAGCCTTGTTAAGAGAGGGTTAAGGTGATTAAATTCAACGCAACAAAACCCTTGAAATTCAGCACTCACATTTCAAGCAAGTACGCCTTAACTTAGCACACCCTATTGCACAGCGTATGACCACAATAACAACATCACAGATGACAACACTGATGATATCACTAATGACATCGGTAAATACCACCTTATGTTTGCGCAACAGGGGGGCGAGAAAGTTAAGGTGGATTGCTTCATATGTGAGTGCTGAATTTCAAGGGTTTTGTTGTATTACATCTGATCAGCTTAACTCTCTCTTAACAAAGTTTTTTTTCACTGAATATTGATATATATTTTCACAACACCAAGAAAGTTATGGTGGGTTTAAAAAGGTTTGAAGAAAATCCTTTCACCTGAAATGTGAAAGGAGGAAAGTCCATTTGAGCCAAGTCGTACATTCCACAAATTCTCCAACCACAAGACTGTCAGGACTATACTGCGCTGATGATCCCTAATAAGGGTGAAACTAGGTATGTAGTTGTCCTCACAGCCTTGCAAAATGTCTGTCTTGGGTTGATTAAGCTATGTATAAAGTAGCACTGTCCCCTTAGACGAAGACAATTTCCTGGAGAAAAGGTTTGTGTTTGGGCTAATTTGAATACCCACAAAGCCTTGATGTTGCGGCTCAGAACAGGAGTTGAACTTTCAGTGGCTTTGTGAAATGTGTGATTTAGCTAAAATGGACTTTCCTACTATATAGATTTAATAATGTTCACTGAAAAAGCTTTGTTAAAGGGACGTTATGGTTACAGGTAAAACCAAAAAACCCTTGAAATTTTCCAGTTATGGTACGCTAAGCAATCATAACTCACGCCACCTCTATGCACTGCTAAGACTAACACCCAGGACTACATAAACACCTATAGATTATAATCCATCATGTTAGCAAGTGTACATATACTCCTAACATATTAAACTTCCACACACAAACTGCCATTTAAAAGTGAACCACACATTTTTTCCATCAACTTATTTTCTCTTTTACAAAACGTTACAGAGCTTCTATAGATGCACATACTCATTTCTTAACTTTCATGAAAATGCTTTCATGAAAGTGCTTGTGAAAGCACAATTTTTAACCCGCCACCAATTTCATTAACTGTTTTCCCCACCACTCTTCCTTCCTTCATAAAACACTTCCTTGCTTACTAAAAGTACTTGACCATTACCACATATCCCCACTAACTTTATTTTACAGGAAAGAAGCACTTTACGGAAGACAACTAAAAAAAGAATACCCTTGACATTCAACAAAGTACGTGCATTAATGTACCATGTATATGTATGTAATTACAGCAGCACATTTCCACTATACATTACCCCAGGCTACTCTTTTCAAACTATCATTTCTTTCACTCTAGCCCATTATATTCCACCATTCACACTCATACAATTCCCATCTACACTCCACCATTGCAACACCCACTATTATGCTCAAAACAGCACGATGACCATATAGATTCCATCACACCACCACTCCCTTACTCACTAACCCAGCACTGTCAATCAAACCTCTGCAGACTCTTACTCTCACAGCCTTCGCAACCACACCATACCACCTGACAATCAAACAGCAGTCTATTCATCTCTACAATCACACCCACAAACCCATGCACCATACATGCATATACATTGCACAACTTTCCAACGCAAACCTTCTCTTTTCCCAACAGGCACAAGAAAATGCCTACTAAAAAGCAACTCCTTAGAAAAGAAAGAAAAATAGAGCAGATAAGTATAAAACTACACCATATAGTCATCCACCGCTAACACAATTTATTTAAAACATTAAAACAAAAGAGCTAGTAACCTCACTCAACAAATCTAAACCAGCCACGACTAAAAAGGTAAGGCCCCTCTTGCAAAAAACTAAAAGTAAAAAATTATGTACAAAGAAAAGCAGACCTACTAACAAGCCTAACCCTCTACCAGTAAACCAAACCAAACAATGTATGTTACAGAAAATGTTCCACCGTAGAGTTCTTCACAGTCTTATAAAAACAGCTCAAATGTCACGATCTACCCTTAACAACTACCAAAGGAGACTAATCCTGCAAGCTCTAATTGACAGCGCTTTTCTACTAAAGAGGAAATTGTATTGATTTTAGACAGAATGAAACCACTAACCAAATGAATCAATACATTACAAAAACTACTTCTGAACCTGTGCTTCGTCAATATACAAACCTTTTCAAACTTCTGCAATGGTGAATGGATTCACAGAAGCAGCACAGAACCATATTTCAATGAAGAAGCTTATAAACAAGAACAACAAAAAACAATTGCCATAGACAATAATGGCCGAGGGAATGAAATAGTGGAACACACCATTATGTCAAAAGAAACCCTTGTACAAAAAAAGTGCCCAACAAACGTTGATCCAAATACTCCTTTCACCCAAACAAACCGTACAGTGTACAAATGGACATGCAGCTCAATGTGTAAATGTACTCTAACAATCCGTTAAATCTTTACGACAATTCCTCAATCACTATGTGAAACTAAAAGACAAAAGCAGATGAAAACTTTACAAACCATAGACTCCTGTCCAGTACACAGCCACAAGTGTCTGCGAGGACATTCATTAGCCTGCATTTTAGGACTGCTTGCAATGGATCTGGGTTGTTTGACCGAAGTCAAACAGTTTGAGGAAGAATATTTCATAGTCGATTCCGCCGCAACTCTGTTTGACCTTCGTTCAAACAACCCAAACCCCTGTACCCAAAGCAGCCTCATTCTAATCCCCACTCCCTACTTACCTGCCGCAGCCCCGGCTCCTCATGTTCGGTATATTAGGCTTCCGACAAATGGTACCACCATGATTCGATCAAAACGTCCACACAGACAGTTTGATTCTAACAAGTTGGGTGTTACCGCTTGCAATAGCACTTTCCACCAAATCAACATATGAAACACACCATTCTACTATACAGAATCTTGTGCATCGACTATACTATGCAAAAAGTCCTTTTCTAGAAATGCAAAATTTAAATAACATTCTCCTGCATGGAACATCCAAAGAACTGCTTCAAGAAATAGAGCACATCCAACATAAATACTTTGGAACTGAAGTTGACTTAGAAAATTCTATTCCTTCAGAAAACATTACCAAAAACCTCATAAACACCAACTTCCTAATAATGACATACAAAAAATAAACAGCTGTTTCAAAACACATCTGCTGAAATATCACACCGAATATGTGTCTGTTGTCGCAGAAGGTTTTATAAAAAAGAGCACAAAAATAGTAGATATAGCCTACAAAATAGAAGACAAATAAGAATCCCAATTATTCCAATTAGCTTTATATCCAACAATAGAAACTAAATACAAAATAACTGACCCCTCAACAGTTTTTCCATACTGCAACACAAAGCTTGGCAATAACCAAATGCCATCATGTGCTATTACTAATAACTTAGAAATATTCCCACTTCCGAAAGCTCTCCAACAACTTAACTTGTACAAGAGTATTATAATACAAACAGTGCATCCATTTCAAGCTATAATACGCCTTCAACCCAAATCAGCCAAATTACCTCCATCCGAGTTAATAAAGGGCATCCGTGGCAAAGTAGTATAGTTGCCATTAGATCTGAAAGAAAATGTACAAACTCTAGGAGGACAACGACCAATATATCAATGTTTGATTGTACTAGTTAATGGTGTGCCAACAAAAGACAACACAATTTGGCAACAACTAGTCGACTGAAACAAAGTTAGCCAAGCCCTACAATATCTAAAGGAAAACAATGAATTCTGCAAAGATATAAATAGAGGAAAACTTAAGAGAAATCACCCAAATGGTTCAAGACTCACTAGCAACTCTCCAAATTGAACATGTAGATCCTGTTACTGTAGCCAACATTTTAGACCATTATACAATTCACCCACTACACACCAAAGACACCATTGACAATGCATAAGAAACATATCAAATGCATCAAGCCAAAGTATCCCCATTGAGCATATGAGAAGAATGTGTAGAAGCATGTTCTTTTCCTCTACTCTTTCCTAGAGGAAAAGGAGGAAGTTATGATGAAAGGTCCATGTAAATTAGTGCATCAGAATATCACTCTTTAAGAATGTATTCTGAAGACCCCAGATTCAGACAAAAAATGTTGGATACATTTTCCATCTCTTTAAACGTGAACTAGCAACTCTATGTTATGGAGTTGCACACACATTGAAAACAGGCTCTAACTTGTTAAACATATCCGCTGTCCAACTGTTCCAAAAAATAAAAGACAGACAAAGATTACGTTGTGCAGTCAAGTATCACAAATCTCTTGGCAAACATGTGTGGTACAAAAGAATACTGGTTCCGACGTTACGCTGATGCACATTGATGTGCTAAGGAACGTAGGCCCACCCACATCGTTTGTTACTTTAAGTCGTGCAGTGTACGAATGGGATGACTTGCACGACTTCTTACGCACTGCAAACCAAAATAAATATGGAATAAATATACCAACACCAGGAGAACTCTGTTCTCTTGACCCTGTCAATGTATCAAGGAACTTTCACCATCGCTTCATTGCCATGCTGCGCTTTATCTGCAATAAAACTACCCCTCTGCTCAGAGAAGTGCAACCCTTCTTTTGGAGAAAAGAATGTCGATCCAGAGTAGCACCACACATCCACATGCTTTTGTCCTAAATCTGGCCATGATAGTGACACCACTGTTTTACAGTTTACTGAAAAATACATTACCTGTGACAGCCCTTCAGAAACGACAGATAGTGACGTAGATACACAAGTCTTATGCGTCCAAAATCATAGTGTGGCAAATACTGCTGATGTAGATATAAAAACAAAGGCAAATTCTATATCAAAGGTCACTTTGGCTTCCCTAGATCAGTATGCAAAAAAGGACAAGTAAATAGCTTGATGACTTCTATTGGACACAGCGTGAAAGGCAAATCCCCTAAAAATACATACAACATTAAAAGGGGCGAAGCATCCAAGAACATCAATGATTACAAGGCAATCATTGCCCTCTTGTGGAATGCAAACATAGACATACAATACATTGCAGATAGTTCCACTGCAGTTGCAAGATATGTCACAGCCTATCTCACCAAAGCTGAGAAAACAGAGCTAAAAGACCTCTGGGATGACATATCATCTGACGAAACACTATCACAAAAATTGTACAGCTTCAGTATAAAAATGCTCTCCTATAGGAAATGAGGGTGCTATGAAGCTGCAGACCATTTAACAAGTACAGTCTTATATGTCAAATCTGAACACATTGTCTGACTGAACCTTGGACCAGCTTCATCCTGAAAAAGAGTACTAAAATCTTACCAGGAGCACTTATGGTTAAGTTGCTCAACCCATAGGAAGAGCACTTTTTGGGCGGCTTATAACTTCTGCCCACCTTGAGGAATCCTCACGAAACCTTGCAGAAAATGTATATGGCCCCATAAGATTGATTTTGTGAAGTTTATAATATATGATAGGTTATTTATTTATAAATGTGCAGCACGAGCGGCGGCTTGGTCTTGAAAGTGTGTTTTTGTAAATTTGGTGTAAATCTGTTGAGTATTTATTTTTAAAAGGACCAAAAAGTAGGTACAAATAAATGAGTGATATGGTCCTCTGACTCACTTCCCTGTTCAGTCCGCTTACGGGCATCGATTGGCTTAGAGGGCAACGTGATGTCCGTGGACATCGGACACGCCCGCTCTTTGGATGGTGAAAAGCGCGAGGTGCGTCAGATTTTCTGAAATACCCGCCATGTTGGATCCACAGACAGCCGCTGGAGTCCGTGGGCAGTGCAGTGGGGGAAAAGTCTGGAAAACGCATTTTAGGTTATTTGGTGGTGGAAGGAGGTGCTGGGAGGGGTGGGGGAGTGGAAAAAAGATGATATGGGGCTATTTGCATAGGTTAAAAAAGGTTGGGCAGGTGTCGTAAATGTCCACGGACATTGAAGTAGTTCATGGACAGCACCGTGAACGGGCAGCTTGTAAGAGACATTTGGGGTCATTTTGGGGTTATTTGATGGCTGAAAAAGTGAGTGGAAATAGAAGTGGAGTGAAGGTAATGTGGAGCTATTTATATAGGTGAAAAAGGGTTTGGAAATGCCACTCGGTCCACGGTCAGTTTCAGTGTCCGGGGACATCATTTCGATTGCAGGGGGTAAGTGTGAGTTTTATTGGTTGATGGTGTATGCTACGTACTTGTTATTTAGTTAATTGTATTGTGTTATTTGAGGCCAGTTGCCAGATTCTGGGGGGCATGGCCGCAGGCCATGGCCCCAAGGATATGTCCACTGGCCACAACCACCACAGTAGTAATATGTGTATAGTAATTGCTATGGTTACTTAGTTTAATAGCGTTATGAAGCTGAAATCTCTAGTTTGTATTCTGTGGAAAAAGAAACAGTTCAATGTGTTAAGCAGGATAGTTTAAAACCTGTAGTTGTATACAATTTTACATATACATTTATTTTAGGGCCTCATGAACAGTACATTGTAAGTACTATGTTTGGTTCAACATTTGTGTACTACACACTACTGTTGTCTTGAAATTAAATATTCATTGGGGAAAAGATCATACTGGATTTAAAACAAACTGATTGCAATTATGTGAGTGTAAGGGTGATAGTATGTTTGTTTGTAGTATGTTGTGATTAAGGGAATGCTTGCAGTAGTTAAATACCTGTTGGCGAATTCTAACTACATTAGAGGTTAGAAGATGTTTTGTCATATAAAAATTGAGATGGCATATTGGAAGTGTTTTGGAATTAAGGGTATTTTTCAAGTAGTTAGATAGTTGGCATATTCTAACTATATTAACTTTGAAAAGTACCATTGTAGTATTATGGATGTAGTTAAATAACTGTTGGTGTATTCTAACTGTTAATTGTGCTATAGTTTAGTAACTAAATTTGGGTTCAAGGAATATTAAGTAGGCATTTGTTAACTTCTCTGGTAACCTATGTTTTGGAGTAACAGAGGCATCATTACATTCAAACCAACCACCTATTTTTTTGACTTATGCAGTGTAGTGCCCTGAAGTGGTTGTGGCACCAGTGTGGTATACCATACCTACTGTTGTGAAGATTTTCTTTCCAAGAAATACTTGCACGTGTGTGAAGCCTGTAAGCTTACAGTTATTTTTAGTACCATTTGCATTGTACCTTAGAAGCATTAGTTGACATTTTGGCTATGTAAGTTTATTTGTATGGTGGAACGATTGTCTGAATTGCAAAAAGGGCATAATATGCCATGATTTGAATTCTGCAGAAGCTGGTGAAATGGAAAGTATTCAGAATTCGGTATGGCTACATATACAAATTGTTCATTAGGGATGTGGTCCTGTGAAACATGGTTGCAGAGAGTGCATGTATGTTTCCACATGTATGACATCTGGAAGATTTCATTTGTAGGGATGTTTTTGGTTTCCAGTACTTGTAGTAAGCACATCAGGAATTATTGTGGCTCTTCCTGTGTGTTTACGGTAAATTACACCATTCCTGCATAGTAAATTCTTGGCTTATACCTGAGACACTGTAAGTGTTCTCAGGATTATTTGTGGCATTTCTATGAAGGATGAGCATTTGAAAACACAAATGGTCTGAGCCATTTAAGTAAATGTTGTGAAAAATTGGTGGCAATTGAAAGAGAAGATTCATTGTCACATTAGCATAACAATTTACTCCAGTTGTGTTGCTGAATTTAAATTGACCAGAGAGTTCTGTTTGTGGATTGTTTGATGGGCCTGCAGATCTTTCTGGAAAAAAAGACATTTGTGTCTTTCTTTTCTATTGGATGTGCAGTTGACTTTGCACTAGACAGTTTTGTGGTTGTATTGTTTGATGCAGAAGGAGTTGGTCTGTGTGTTTTTAGCGGTATTGTTTGGAGATCTGCTATGGCTTCTTTTTGTATTATTAGTTTTTTTAAAGGTTTATTTTTTTGAGGTACAAAGTACATATTTAGATGGGGTGTGTATAGTGCCCGTAGCCTGTTGTATTGCAGGATGCAAGGAATGTCACTGTTGACTTTGTTTGCATCCAAGTTAACTGGGAATAGACCATTGATTGTACGTAGATGTCAAAGTGCTACGTAACTTATACCTACTTTAAAGACTGTGCTGCCAATGACAATCAATGCTTGATCTAGGGTTAGACATTGTGATTTGTGAATAGTGGCAGCATATGCAAGGTACGTACTCTGTGTACGTACATGGCTTTGAAGAGAAGAAAATAAGCTATTGTCCGGCTAATTTTTTTAACTTCTGCATGTTTGTCAAAGTGGATGTTGACAAACTGAAGTTGTTGTCATGTGGATATGTTTAGAGGCCAACAACTGTACCAATTGCTCCATTGACTAAACCTTGTTTTATGTCAATGTTACACTTTAGAATTATTCTGCAGTTTAGACACAAAGTCAATATTTTCTTCAACCTAGCTATAATGTAGATACATTTTTCTAAGCTATTTAGTCATGTTGTTGCTTGTTGACACATAGGAAGTGTCATGCCATGCACTTCTAGTTTGTGGAGCTGATATGCAGTATAGGTTGCATTTCTTTTTTCAACAGTGTCTCATTGAATTTTGACTACAGCTTGCAAGGGTTGGCATTAACAACATGCATTTTAGATTTTGTTGAGTTAAATGTTCCACGATATCAGATGCAGATGTGTTTCGTCCATATAGCTCATGGATTAGTCTTCTATTTAAGATGGATTTTGCATCTTGCATTCAGTGTTTGCTGCATTTAAAATAGTTTTCTGGGGTGTGCTGCTAAATTTGAATTGGGGTGCTTCTGTTTCCCTGTGCACCATCTGCATTCAGTGTTTGCTGCATTTAAAATCGTTTTCGGGGGTGTGCTGCTTAAATTCGAATTTGGGTGCTTCTGTTTCCCTGTGCTTCATCTCATTCACTCTCACGCAACCTACTAGCCCTCCTAGTGAGTTAGCCAGAACTGTGCAGTACTCTCTCACTCCTTGACTTAAACCTCTGCCTTCCTATAGCTCTCTCCATCTCTTCTATATTCTCTAACTGCTACACTATCTCATATCCCCCATCTCTCTCCAAGTCTGTAAAGAAAAAGGACAAAAAAGATATCCTGACTGCAAACCCAGGACTTCCCATTGCAGACACCTATGTCAGTGCTTTCTCTAGAGAGGTTTTCACTGATATACTTTTCTCTGTCCCATCTCCTGATCTCTGGACTCCCCATCTCATCTCTACTCTCTCTCTCCCTCCTCACACTCTTCTATTAACAGTGGCACGAGGTTGGAAGTCCTCTTGGTGGACTTCTCATCATCTCGTTGCTTCATTAATGCCTATAACTTGTCTATAGGCGCATTTTAAATGCCATATCATATCATATTATATCACACTGGCCCCATCCTGGACAATGGCCCACAACCCAACCTCCTACTCTTTGACCGCATCCTGCCTTCTCTCATTAACTTCCTTCCCTCGCCCGCATCTCCCTCTTTTACTCTCTTTTTCCCCCTCCAAACACTCCTCTGACATCTGTCTCCTTCTTGAAGACATTGACCTCAACATTCTCGCGCTTACCGAGACTTGGTTTAATGCCAGCTCAGTCACTGCCTTTGACTCCCTCCTCCCTCTTGGATTCAAGATCATCTCCAAGCCTCGACCTCACTGCATTGGCAGGGGGGTTGCCTTCATTTTCCCTCAGTGGGTGCCTACCTCCTTCTTACCTACCCAGACCTATTCCTCTTTTGAAATCCTGGTCTGCAAGTTGGTCTCCTCTCCCACCACTACCCTGACCATTGTTAACATCTACCATCCTCCAGGCGCTGTCTCCCTATTTCTCTCTGAATGGGCTGACTTCTACTCTTCTTTACTTGCTTCCACGTCTAACCTTCTTCTCCTGGATGACTTCAACATTCAACTGGACTCTACTGGCTCCTTGACCACTCTATACACTGATCTCTGCTTCTTGCTTTCCCTCTCCATGCTCCCTTATGGGCCAACCTACACAGCTGGACACACTCTGGATGCCCTCATACACCAGGACCTCTCTCTCTCTCTCCTCCCCATTAGTCACCCCTCTATCCTGGTCCGACCACTCTCCTTTCCTCTCACCTGGGTCCCATTGACCTCCTTACAACACCCAAAAAGTCGCACCAACCTCGTTCACTGATGCCCACCCGATGAAATGAGTGACTGTGGCTACCAACCCCCTCAAACTCCCACCTCGCACTCTACGTCTGACTCTGCCCTCAGCAACCTACACCTGTCCATCACTAACACCCTTGACATTCTTGCCCCAGTCTTGAAGATTCATATGAATCCTGCTTCAAAGGGTAACACTTGGTACGACTCAGAACTCTCAGCCCTGAAGCGAAATTGCAGGGCAGCAGAACAGAAGTGGCTAACCTCAGGCTCATCCTCTGACAAACTGGCCTGCCACCTTCACCAAAGCCAGTACAGACTCACCATGCATGCAAAGAAAAGAGCCCACATTTGGGCACGGGTCTCCGGCACATCCAATAACTCGGCTGAACTTTTCAAAATCTACAAGGAACTAGCCAACCTCTCTGCAGTCTCCTCCTCTCCTTCGCCTTCACAGGTCCTCTGCAATGCATTGGTCTCACATTTTTCCACCAAAACACAGGACATTCTGACCTCCCTTTCCATACTCCCCCACAACCCATCCCACACCCCTCCACACCCCTACCCAACCCCCCTCCTCTTCCTTTCCATCTTTCTCACTCGTCACTCCGGAGGAAGTTACCAGAGTTGTCCGGTCCATGAAGGTCTCTTCTAAACAGGTTTCCCCTTGCTCATCCAGGACCATCAAGGATAACATTGGCTCTCTTGCCCCTGCTCTCGCTGAATTCTGAAATCACTCTTTTACCACAGGATCTTTCCCCACTCCCTTAAAGCACTCCCTTGTGCACTCACTCCTGAAGAAACCTTCCTCTGATCCTACCTGCCCTTCTAGCTATTGCCCTATTTCCATCACCCTCTTCCATGGGAAGCTTCTCGAGAAGCTGGCCTTGCCCCAACTTAACTCTCACACTAAACTTGTCGGTGGCCTCCATGACTATCAATCTGGATTCTGAGCATCCAGAGGTACAGAAACTGCTCTTCTGAACACCCGTGAAGAACTGCTCCCCAGCGGTCCTTAACCTGCTTGATCTCTCCTCTGCATTTGACACAGTTAACCATTCCATCCTCATACAAAGACTCCACAGTACACTTGGTATCTCGGAGTGGGCACTGGACTGGCTGTCCTTTTTCCTCACTAACCGCTCTTCCGTAGTCATCCTGGGCCCGTTCTCCTCTCCTACTTCCATCTCCACCTGTGGCGTCCCCCAGGGTTCTATTCTCTTTCCCTGGCTCTTTACCATATACCTTACTCTCTTTGCACAACTCATGTCCTCCTTCTCCTCCAACTTCCAGTGTTACGCAGACTACAGACAGCTCTTCTTCAGACTCCCTGCTGACCCTCTTGCACCCTCCATTATCTCTGACTGCCTTTCTGACATCCAGTCCTGGTGCACCTCCAATGATCTCTGCCTCAATGCAAGCCCTGTATATATAAGGCACGTTATGGTTAAGTTGCACTAAAAAAAAGCTATCAAATTGAGTGGAAATACTGTGTTAAAGGGATATTATGGTTACAAGTAAAATCAGGAAAAAAAAGAAATTCGACAGTTATGGTAAGCTAAACAACCATAACTCACGCCACCACTGTGCACTGCTAACTCTAACACCCAGGATATCAAAGATGACATCATAAATGTCATTGAAGACATCACATATCTGTGCCACTTGTTTTTGTTCACTGACATATGTAGGCCAGGTGGCTTTGTTCACTGACAGTCAGATACTTAAAAATCAAAAGGTACTATATATCTAGACTTCTCATATGTCCTTACAGTACTTTCCTTAGGGTTTGGTCTTAGCTCATGGTGTATATACATGGGGCAATAAGCATGCCTCAAAGACCAATCATTTTTATACATGAAGATAAACGTTTATGTTGTCAACAGTTTCTGATTATGCTACTTCTTTTTTGCTTACTTTAGTTTCCCTGTATGCACCTCTGATTTGTATGCATTGTGGTCTTTATATGTATTGTTTGCAGTACCACAAGTGTGTAGTAAGTGTTCAATTATTATCTGGTTAGTACACAGTTTTAACAGTACTCAAAACTCTGATAAGGTACCATTCATTATTTTACTATCCGTCGTTGCAAGATTATACATATTGTACCTCTATGGTGCATGCTGCAGCCATTGCCTATGTTTATTCTGATTAGGTTCATGTACTAAGAACAACACTGCAATAGAATGTTGTTTAGAGCAGTACATTCTTTAATAGATTAAGTAGTTCATGATACGTCTCCCGATCACCCCTGACATCATTTACCAACATTATAATCACAACCCCTTGTAGGGACTTTTTATCTAAATTAATTTCACATGTGATGTCATCAGTGTTGTCATCAATGGCATTTGTGATGTCATTGACATCAATGACATTTGTGATGTTGGGTAAGAGCAGTGCGGGAATGTGATTAGAAGGTAGAGTGCCAGGGTAATGATAGTGAGGAAATGGGACAATGAGTGGGGATGGCAGGGTAAGAGTAGTGAGGGATTGGGATGAGAAGGGGGCGTGGGGTAAGGGAAGTGAGAGAATCAGATGAGGAGTTGGATAGGGAAAGGGTAGCAACGGACTGGGATGAGGAGGGGGTCAATCAGAGTTAGAAGGGGGATGTGGACAAGGAGTTGTGATGGCTGTGTAAGGGTATTGATAGAATAGGATGAGGAGGGGGATGGCAGGGAAAGGGAAGTGAGGGAGAGAGATGGGGAGGGGAATAGTGAGGGACTGGAACAAGGACATGGATGGTTATGTGAGGGTAATTAAGGACTTGAATGACAAGGTGGTGGTGCGGTATTATAGTAAGCATCTTGGACAAGGACGGGGATGAGAGGTAAGTGTACTGATGGGCTGGGATAGTAGGGGAAGCTGATGTAAGGGCAGTAAGGAACTGGGATACATAGAGGGTGGCATCGAAAGGGTACTGAGGACCTGTGACAAACAAGGCCAATGCAGGATTGAGTATATTAAGAGACTGTGATGCGGAGTGTGTATTGAGGGGTAAGTGATGGAATTGGATATGACAAAGTTGGAGATGCCAGGGTAAGGGTAGTGAGGGACTCTGACAAGTAGTGGGCATGCCATGGTAAGGGTAGTTAGGGACTTTTCCAAGGTTTAGTTTCCAAGGGGGGTTGTTAGAGTATGTATAGTGTGGGGATGTTATGAGCAGGGGGATGCTGGAGTAAGGGTAGTGAGAGACTGTGATAAGGAGAGAGGATGTCGGAATACAGGTAGTCAGGGACTGAGATGAGAAAGGGGATGCTGGCCTAAGCCTGGTGGGGGAGCGTAATTAGTTTTGGGAGGCAGAGCAATGGGTTGAGTGGTACTGTGACAAAGAGAGTGGTGCCAAGGTTAGCACAAATATGTGCTCTGATGAGGAGGGGCATGCAAGGGTAAGGGTAGTTAGGGACTTTGACAAAAAGGGGAGGATGATGATGTAAGGGTGAAGGGATACTGTCATCCTAGGGTATGGGTAGAGAGGGACAGTGATGGGAGGGGGTGATGCAATGTAAGTGTAGTGTGGGACTGTGAAGAAGAGGAGCGAATAACATTGTAAGAGTAATGAGGGACAGTGATGAAGAGAGCAGATGCCAGGGTAAGTGTAATAAGGGATTGTACTGATGAGTGGGAATCCAGAGTAAGGGTAGGTAGGAGCTTTTTGTTGAGGGGGGATGCCTGGGTAATTTTTTCTGCAGGAATTTGATGAGGCGAGAGATGCCATGGTAAAGGTATCGGCAGACTTTGCTAAGGATGAGGTATTGAGGGACTGTGATGAGAAATTAGTACCCTGGGTTAGGGGTAGTGAGGGACCTTGATGAGGAGGGGGATGCTGACATAAGAGTAGTGAAGGGTTGTGGCAAGAAAGGGTTAGGGTAAGGATAGTGAGGGACTGTGATGAGGATGGGTATCCCAGGTAACGTGAGCCACAGTGATGAGAAGGGATGTGCTGGGGTAAGGCAAGTGAGAAAGTTTAATGAACAGTGTAGATGCCGGGGTAGGGCAGAGAGGAACTGGAATGAGATGGGGGTGTTGTGGTAAGGACAGGGAGGGACTTTGATAAGGAATGGGGATTTTGTGGTAAAGGTTGTGAGGCAATCGTATGGTAAGGGGGATGACGAGTAAGGGTAGTGAGGGACTGTAAGGAGAAGGGGAAAGGTAGTGAGGGAGTGTAACAAGGTGACGAGAAGCTTGGACAAGTGTAAAGCGCAACTGCGGCTAGGAGAATGCATGCCGGGTGCAGGGATTGAGGGATATGGGTATACTCGGCTAAGGGTAGTGAGGGACACTGTTGAGAAGGGGGCAAGCCAGGATAAGGATAATGAGGAACTGTGAAGACAATAGGGGATGCTCATGTAACCATGGTGAGGGACTGTAATGAGGAGGGGTAATGCTGGCGTAAGGGTACAGAGCCGCAGTAAAGAGGAAGGTGGGAGCCAGGATCTGGGTGGTGTGTGCCTGTGAAGAGGGGAGTTGATGATGTGGTAAGGGTACAGTGATGAAGAGGGCCAATTCCAATGTATTGTTAGTGAGGGACTGTGACGAGAATGGTGGATCGAGGGGTAAGGGCAGTGAGTGACTGTAGCAAGGAAGGGACATGCCAGGGTAAGGGTAGCAAGGGACTCTGATAAGGAAGGGGTAGTTAGTTGCTGTGACAAGAAGGGAGATTCTAGGGTAAGAGCATCCCTGCAGATAACATACATATTCTGCCCTTTTACGCATGTAATTATTGCAAATACAGAGGATTTCATTTTCTACTACATACCGTGTACGCTTTGATTTATTCATTAAAAAAACATACTTTCCACCACTAGATGGCACTGTAGTGTTTCTTTTGTCAGCAGCATAGCCATTCTTACACATGATGGTGAATGTCCAACTGAAAGACCAAATCTGTAACAGCTAAGCGAGCAACACAATAAAGCATGCACCCTTTTAAAATGTGTTCATACCCATAATGTCTAATAGCTTGATATGCCAAAAAGTAAAGTTTGCTTTGATGTCCTTAGTTGAATATTCTTTAATAACCATACAAATCTCCAAATCTAAGTGAGTTTATGGCACACATTTTTTGGGGTGTTTTTAATGCGCTGAAAATGAAGTGAGTAAATCCAGGATGTTTTGCCTTTTTGCATCTTCTAGTTTTCCATGCAGGATGTGGAAAATAAAAGGTACAGTGATATTATTTTGGCACAAAATGCTGATATAAGGATTTACATGTTATGATGCTTTACTATGCAAGTAAACTAAACTCTATGGGACAGTATTATTGTAGGTCTTGACACCCAAAACAAAAGGCTTTGTTCCAAGTAAAGCATGGAAGAAGGTGGCCATGCCCAAATTGAAAGAGCGGGTTAAAATCCCAGCTTCGCTGTTTAGCTTAAGTGTGTGATACTGGGCAAATAATGTAATCTCACCCTGACTTCAGTTGAAAAAATTTGAGTGCTTATAAGTTTACACCCTTACAAAAGGACAGTTTTAATAAGTGTAGGGACACATTGGTGTATACTGCTTACACCCTTACAAAAGGACAGTTTTAATAAGTGTAGGGACACATTGGTGTATACTGGTGTTTCTCTGCTAGTGGCTCCAATACTGCTGCATAGATTTCCATTATTGCTGCACTGGCCCTCCCCGATTCTTGTAACACTGGATTTGAAAGGCAGACATAGGGCCTCATTACACGGATGGCGGTGAGCCATGGCGCTTTTAGCGCCATGGTTCATGCCGGTAAAATACCGGCACCGCCTTGGTGGAAAGGGGAATTACCGCCCTATTCCAAGGTTGGCGGGCGGTAATTCCCCCTTCCACCATTGCCCTTCCCCATTCCCATTTTTGCCCCATAGGGCTCTATGGGAAAGGGGAAGGTGCTAATTACGGTACCGCAAATTGCGGTACCGTAATTAGCTCCCTGGTCCCTTTGCGGGTTGGATTTTTAACGCCTGCAAAAAGCAGGCGTTAAATTCCCCAACCCACAAAGGGACCTCGTAGGAAGGCGGTAAGGATTTACCGGTACCGGTAAAATACCGGTACCAGTAAACCCTTACCGCCATCCGTGTAATGAGGCCCATAGTATCACCAGCCAGTCAGTGCACCAGAGATTCTAGTATAGCGGTCTGTGGTAGAACCAACATTACATTTTCTCTCCTGTAGCTCTCAGCCACTGAAGGTGCTTGGGCCGTCCAGAGCACTGCCCCACACTCGGAAATGCCATGTTATGCTAGGATATTGAGTCTTTCATTGCACACCATCTGCCATTTTTACACTTTCTAGGACCTTCAGGTTCTGCAAGAAGTGGGTGTTTCCAACTCAAAGGAGAGAGCAGTTAACTGAATGTAACATTGAAGCTGCACTAGAATATTCTTATTACAATGAGTAATGAAGTTAGATGCCCCTGCACAAGTAAGTTTGCCGTTCCTCCACAGTCTCTGAAGTTAGTGCCTCTCCCAACTTTTTAATGGTTAGCCCCAGCCTACATTTTAGCCTAGGTGCACCCCTATTTGTTCGCACTTTGCATTTTGATAGGTAGGGAGGTGAGGGAAGTCTTTCCCCCAAACTGGCGGTGTTAAAGTTTTACTGTGTGTGCTCAGAAAAATGAACTTGAACAAATGCAGTAAAACTTTAAAGCTGTTACTTTCAAAAAAGTCTTCCATCACCTCTCTGCATATTGCGCTTTAAAATATACTATTCAATAGTTGTTCCCCACACCAGACCATGGGAGGAGTTGGGTAGAACAGTGGGGGCAGAGCCTCCAAGTTTGCCCTGCCTATTTCTGAAGTGGTCCCTCCCATCACAATTTAATTCCCCCCTCCTGCCTCCGAAATTTAGGTTTTGTTGTGCCCCTGCATGGGAGAGAGGTCAGGTAGGTTGGCTTACTCTCACAAGCCACCAGCCACCCCCACCTCTCCCCTCAAAGTGTTGAAATAAAGGGGAGGGAGCCAACACATCTGCAATTATTCCTTTACTTGCTGCCTGTTGTAAACCTGCTCTGTAATGTATAATTTACAAAGTTATGCTGGCTGCAGTAAGACGTGCGCTTGCTGTTGGGCTATACCACGTGGGATGGGCCATTACCCCATGCAGGGTTGAACGGTTCCATTAGCCTGAACTGAATATATTTGCCAATAGCACATGTAGGGAGGCCATGTGCCACTGGCGCATGCAGAAAAGAGATGCTCAGTTAGCATGTGCAGAGAGGAGATGTGCTGCTGCATGTGTACGGAGGATATGCCAATGACAGGTTGAAAGGGAGTATGTGTTCTTACATAGCGCTTTTAGCCAAATTCCTTCAGCTTTTAAGCACTGTAGTAACGGTTATTATCCCATTTCGAATGGTACTTGATTTATTATATCAAAACAGAGCAGAATGCCAGGGGAGCACTGTTGGGCATTGTGGTGGCGGCTGGCAAGGACATGTCCAAATCAGGCTGAATAAGGGAAGGGGAGGGGGAAAATCGGTACATCTGGCCCCAGTACATTTTGTCAATTTCCAGCACTGATAGTAAATTGTGTGAACGGTCATTCTTCATTACTGCATTTCTTGTAAGAAAGAAGCGACTCCTCTGCGGTCTTCCCTCTGCGCCACACCCATCAAGGCTGCGTCACGTAATTGGAACTTGGAAAGTGCACGCCGCCCTCCTGCCCATTAGCTTCCCACCCTTTCTTTGGATGCAATGTTTTAGCCTGTGCAGCAGGGAGCCCTGCCGTTAAGACTGGCAGAGAGGAGATTTGCTGTTATAGCATGGGCAGTGGAGATGCTACGTTAGCACTCACAGATAAGAAATGTCCCCATAGTACATAATTAGTAAAGATGTGTCATTTGCACATGCCATAGAACAGAATGGCAATTAGCATGCAGAGCCGAGATGTGCCGTTAGCATGCAGAGCTGAGCAGTGCCGTTAGCATGTGCATAGACAGGATTTGGAGTTTGCACATGCTAACTGCACATCCCGTCACTGCACAGGATGTGCATCTAGTACGTGCAGGGATGGGATGTGCAGTTAGCATGTGCAGAGAGGATACATCCCATTAGCATGTGCGTAGAAGGCATGTCGTTAGAATGACATCTCCTCTGCGCACATGCACGCAGTTATCACACATGTACAGAGAGTTGTCCCACTATTATGTGCACAGAGAAGATGCACCATTAGCAGACAAGAAGAGGTGTATATAGCATGCGCGTAGAAGAGGTTGGAGGTCACTATGGGTAGAGATATGTCCTGACAATGTGTACAAATATCAGGCTTGCTAAACAGAACATGTTCTATCAATACGTGAAAACAATGTCTGTCATTAGCATATGCATAGAGATGTGCTGTTAGCATGCGTGTGGTGTAAATGTGCAATTTACACATGCAAATGACACAAATTTGCTCTTCAAATGCTAACAACACATCTCTGAAAATGCTGAAAGTAGATGTGCCTTTACCATGTGCACAGAGTGTGTGGCATACTCGTTAGTATGTGTCAAGAGGAGATGCGTGGCTAGCATGTTCAGGGAGGATATATGCCATTATCAAGTGTGCTGTTACTATGTGCCCAGATGGGATGTGTCATTTGCATGTGGAGTGAAGGGCTCTGCACAAACCAGACAACTTTGATCTACAACGCTTTTGGTCTATGGGTCTGATTTTGCATATGCATTGGGTGTATGTGTTGGATACGATTTACTCTCTTTCAGAGGACAAAACTCGTTTTTACTCTCTTGAAATTGCATTTACTCTGTAATTTGAAAAATCATGCATAAAATACTCCCACCTCAAAATCTTATCTGGAGCACTGGGTAAGAGTAGTGAGGGAGTTTTATTAGGAGGAGGTTTGATTAGGAAGGGGTTTGATTACGAGAAGGAATGCTGCAGTAAGGGTAGAGATTGCCTGGCAAGAGGAAGGCGATGCTGGGGTAAGGGTAGTGTGGGCCTGTGATGAGGATGGGTGATGCTGGGGTAAAGGTATTGGGGGACTTTGACAAGGAAGCGGGATGGCAGGTGTCCCAGATGTCCTCAAAAACACACCAACTTGCAAAGATTTGTATTAATGAAATTGAGAAGGGGGTCACTAAGGGAAGTTCCTTTCTCTTTCGTCTAGCCGGGGCAGTTCCCTCCCAACCCCAGGGATCAACCATGCAAAGGATTATCTCTAGAGATCATTAACCCCTACTGCCTGAAATTCTGCCTGACTGTTTAGCCTAAGGGCAAACTTCTTTCTATGTGTCTCTCTCTGGGAACAAGCTAGGAGAATCCTAACCTGGGTCACACAATACAATTTAGTTCAGGAATAGGGGCCTTTCAGACACTCAGGTCCCACTTGGTCCTTTCCTTTCACACTCTTCTACTCATCGCCCTGATGTTCTATCCTTCCTCTTCCTCCCACACTCTGTCCCTCCCTCTCTTGCTCTTCTCTTCTGTGCCTCTCTACTCCTATTCCCTTTCTCTCTCTCTCTAGCACAGCTCTCCCCTCCACTATACTACTACTCTCCCCTCTACTGTACTACTACTCACCCCTCTCCACAATACTACTACTCTCTCCTCTGCACACTACTACTCTCCCATCACCACACTACTACTACTCCACACTCCACCCACACCTTATGACCCAGTCACCCTCCTTTCACTCTCCCAGCCACTCTCATTCAGACTCTACTCCTCAAGTCTCACTGTCACTCCTTGCACACACACGCACAACCAAATACAACGTTGTTCCCACCAACCAATACCTAACCTTGCACGCTCCTTCAGCAATCCTTCTCCACAGTTCTCTTCTCTGTCCCTCCACTTGGTCTCTTGCTCCTCTTTCCCCTCCATTGACTTCTCCAGAACAACCAACACCTTCCTGTTTCCTGTGCCCCATTTCGTCTGCCCCCATCCCTCCCATTGACTCATTCCCTCAGCTAGTTTCCTGGGCCAATCGCTATCTTTCTTCAAACCAGGGGTTGAATTACAGGTAAGCAGACATATAGTAGGCTTTAATTCTGCACCCTTTTCACACACTGGTCCACCAGCATTTGGGAATGGATGCCAGCTTTCAACACAAGAAATGTTCCAGCTCATATTGTGCCAGACACTTTGGTTGCCAGCAAGATATCTGGCCACCGAAGGTAACCTGAATGTTCCGGTCTTTGTTGAGTAGAGTGCTGTCATTGCTGCTTTTCTGTGAGAGCCGCTCTGTGACCCTGTTGGAGGTAAGCTGAATGTATGTGGTGTGTAGGGTGATGGGATTGGTACTTTGCTGTGTGGGCTGTTCTGCAGCCATGTTGAAGAAAATCTGTATGCCGGAGTCATGTAAGGCACGGGAATTTTCACTTTGATGTGAAGAATACGCTGTCGGGTCACAGTTCTTGCAGTCTCTCACTGGGTTGCGTTGCTCACTCTCTCCCCCACCGCCAGGCCTACTGCCTTATGTGCCTGTTTCAACTTTATGACTGAGATCTCTGTAATTTTGTAGAGATGTGAGGGCGGAGTAAGCGGTCTAGCCACTGTGCATCCCTGTGCACATATGAGACAGTAGTCATTTTGTCACACTGGTGGTCAGTGTTTTGGATCTGATATAGATTGCGCCTAGAGCTTAGTCATCCAAAATAAAAAGTTTGCAGTTACTGTTAGAAGCGGTGAGGACGTTTGAGAGGCTAGATGTGTCCCTGAATGAGCACAATAAATGAAGCAGGGCAACAGAAGCAGTTATCCCTGCAGTCAGTACCACGTAATGCACCCGCACTAAAGTGAGTGACAGAGCGGTGCTGATTGTGGACTGAGGAGGAGGAGCGCGGCGGCGGTAATATGAGTGGTGTCAGAGGCACTCAGGATGGGTGCGTGGAGGAGCGGCAGGACACGGAGAGATAACACCCTGCAGAGACGAGTAGAGCCGAGGGTATGGCATAAACAGCAGCATAAAGAGGGACAGCCTAGCGCTCACACATCAACTTGGATGCAGGGCGACTTGGATATATGTGCAGCATAAGAACTGCTGTCTCCGGGCACTTTGGTGCACACCATCCCCCAACAGGTCCGCACAGCCAACCGTGGAACCATAGGAACGACAAGCGCCCGCCAGGTGAGATCCCCTATACAGCAAAAGACCCGCTCGGTGGTGGTCCCTTGGCCACAACCCCCTGTCCCCTGGGGCCAGAAGCACTCTTGATCCCTGGGACCCCACACCCTACAGCAGAAAAGAAGGATGCAGCAACCCTGTGCCACACACAGAGCCCCCAGGGTAACAGCAGAGGACCCTGGAGGGACAACCCAGGAGGCACCTACCAGGGAGCGCCAGCACAGACCCCCCAACGGAGAGGTTGACAACTGCTAAACTACCCGTACAGAACCCCAGGGGACCAGCCAACCATTGCAGCCCCCTAGCACAGAAAGCCACCATGGTCGGCCAACACAGGCTGCTAGGCCGCATCAACTGACCATCTCACCACTCTACAGGCAGCGATAAATAACCGACCAGTCAAGGGGCATCTCAAGGGGTCACAAGCATAAGAATTTGGAAGGACCCCATCCAAGGGACATACCCGATGCTCGGAGCCAAAGGAAAAAACACTCTCAGCAAGAAAACCCAAGCAACCACGGCCCGTGAGAGCCTCATCCAACGTTGCTGGGATAATGAGCGGGACCCCAGGGAACCATAGGACAAGGCACAGAAGCTCCAGAACACCCCAGAAGATGACCCAGATACTCCACCCCCCAGGATGACGCCTCCAAAGCTGACATTAAAGCCTACTTCCTCGAGTTCCAGGAAAAATTTACAGCAATGTTCCAAACAAAATTTACCTCCTTTATGGGGGAAATTAAACAGTCAATTATGGGCTTTAAGAGGGAAGTCACGGCCTTGGGGGAGAGGACAGACACCACTGAAAGGGCCTTAAAGGAGGTGGTATAAGACACGTGCAAAATTGATGTGGAACTGGAAGCCAAACCCAAAACATGGAACTGCAATTTGAGGACCTAGAAAACAGGTCCCGTGGATCGAACATACACATCCGAAACCTGCCGGAAGCAATAGGCGATGCCAACCTAAAAACCACGGCCACACAGATATTCTCTGACCTCCTGGGAACGGAGAGGCCCGGGGACATCCCAATCGACAAGATCCATAGGACCGGCCCTAAAAGACAAGAGCCAGGCACGCAAGCAAGATGTGGTGGTCTCTCTGGCAAGGTATCCCCAAAAAGAGGCGATCCTCTGAGCAGCCCACCCAGCCGAACCAATCACCTTCAACAGAGCAGAAATTCACCTTACCAAGATCTGGCTCAATCAACCCTCAAAAAAGAAAAGAAATGGGGCCTGTGGTCAGACACCTCGAGGCCAAGCAACTCAAATATGAGTGGACGTTCCTCTTTCTGGCTCCTCTTCCAATGGGAATGCCGCCAGCACAGAATCACAACAAGGGATGAAGGGGTCCGCCTTCCACACATCGAGGAAGAGAACAACTGCCCGACACGACCTGGCTACCCTCATGCCCAAACCATGGGAAAGGACACCAGCAAGGAAAAGCCATAGGCAACCCCAACAACAAAGCCCACATAACCCAGACCTTCAAATAGACAAGGAAGCTGCAAAGTCACACGAAAACTGACTTTGTGTTAGGGAGAATTCTCATAAATGTGCTAATGAGACCCCCAGAAACTTTGCTGGATTTCTAGGACTTTTTTTACCTGGAAAGAGTGTGAGCCTTTTTTCCCACTCTATCATGTATTTTGATGAGTGTTTTACTTTTGAGTTCTTTGGATATGGAGTTATAGACAAATCCATAGGCATCATCTTTTTCTTGTGTGTCACACAGCACCCTCAGTGCAGTGGCACAGGGAGGTCTTTCAGACTTCCCAAGGTTTAAATAACTTCTCTGGGACTGACTACTGCCTCCCAGTGAATGTAAAGTTAAAGTGACTTTGCTAGTCTTTTTAAATTGCTAGACCCAGCACATACTGCCTTACAGCAGAGTGCTGGAGGGAATACCTAGTATGCCTAACTCATGTAACCCTCAAAAGCTACCCTGTCCTCTCAGAATGGCTGGTGGCATTGGTATTACCATGGTTTTCCTGACCGTGACCCGCTTAAATGCTCCGGTAGCTGAAATCCACCAGAGCCATGTTTTTCAAGATGGCATCTGAGCCCCCATTTTAAAAACAGGTTCTGATAGGCTTTTTTCACCATTTCTTTTTGAAAGGTCCTTCTAGTGTTTGTCTCTGCGCGCCAAATCAGGTTTGCTCCCTTTGTTCGTTTGCCTTTGGTGGGCTTCAGTACTGAAGCCCCCCTCGGGCACCTGAGTGTCTGGGGTGGACAGGATGTGAGCGAGGTGCCCAAAACTCCCTGTGCTTAGTCTCCTAGGAGACCTGAATGCACTCTGCCGTGATTGGTTGGCTGACTGTCCAGCAATGACAGCCACTCTGCTGGGTGAGTGACTGCTAGGCTGGAATGAATGGGAGAAAACGGTTTAAAAGCAGGTCTCTGGGACTTGGAAGGCAGAGTCTACCACTGGAACAAAAGAACGGAAGACGAGCTGAAGGAAGACCACCGCTGCAACTCCTGGACCGTTGGTTTGCCCGGTGAAGCCCTGCTGCAGGTCTGAATAGCCTGAAACTCCCTCGACAGAGAAGCCCCTTTAAGGACGACTTCTTCCCTTGAGCTGGTGGGAACAACAAACTCACAAGCCACCTGGAAACCATCTCCATACTGGTCGAATTTTCTTCAGAGTGCAGTTGAAAACCGGATAGCCAGTGAGAAGGATACCAGTTTGTGGACTTTAAGGCACTCACACCTGAAACCAACGTTTTGCCAAGCTTGTGGATCCTTCCCTGTGCAGTGCAAGAACCTCCCGATTTCCTCCCTCTTGTCCCCACGACTGAGGCCCAGGAACAGCGAGATCTGCAGGAACTGCCAGGAACATTTGCCTCAGCTACAGCTTTTCTTCATACAAAAGGTTCTGTGCAAACGCGGTTGAGAAATCCTCTCTGCCGCGGTGAAAGTTTGTGAAACGTTTCCAACTTTGGAGTCTTGTTTGCTCATAATCCGACATATAACTCGATTTCGTGCAAAGTACTTCTAAGAACATTGGCAAAGACTTAACCGTTTACTACCAGAACTGTACTAACCTATCCAAGACCCTGATCCATTAACTTTGGCCCAGGCCTATAGGATTGAATTGCCTCTTGTAGTGACTGAAACTATTTGCCCTGCCTGAGAAAGTATTTGTGTTTAATTCTTATAACCTTTCTCTTTTTACCCCTTTTTGAAAGTTACTGAAGTGCCATTTTGCTCCCTCTGCAGGGGAGCCTAACTTGTTCAGAAGCTTATTGGTTTGGTATTGGAGTGTATTTGTAACGCTCACCTGATTCCCACGGAGGCGCAGGTCTGGCTTCGAGTGCTGGTGCTTCTTCAATGGTGAAGCGCAGGACACTGAAGATGGACAGGAAGGGCCCCTCTACTCTGGCTTCTCTGGCTCGCAGGAATATTCCCCTGTGCGTGAAAAGGGAGTATTACCTACTGACTCCCACTCTCTTCCAACCCTTCACGATACCCTTCCACGATTCCCCGTTAAGTCTCACCTTAGGGTCAGGAAGGATGAGCTCTCCATCCTGCTTCTGATGCAGGGGCGCGTTGAAACCCAGTTACTTCACTGGATTGAGGATTGATGGGAGTTCAGGTAAGCTTGACTATTCAGGTAAGGCGCTGTAAAAGTTCTGCTGCAAGTTCAAAAGTCCAAGCTTAATAATAATGTTCATTGTCTTGTTGCAGCGAGCGCTAATGCTTATGTCTTTTTCCCCTTAGGGGCCGGGGTTCGGAATGCCGGAGAAATGGCGCCGACCCGAAGTGAAACGTGCAGTTCCAGTAAATGACAGGTAAGTTCTGGATGAGCGCTCGGGTAATGTCTTTGCATTCGCTCATTCAATGTCTTTGTCTTTTTTCCCCATAGGGGCCGGGGTCTGGAAAATGCCTGGAAGCGGCAAGACCCGAAATGAAATGGGAATGACCCAACAGGTAAGTCTTAGAAGGAAACTGAGCTTTTCCTATTCCTCTCCTTCTCTCAACTTGTTCTTGTCTTTTTCTCTAGGCTCTGGGAAGTGGCTGTGGACCCGGATGATCGCTGCTGAAGATGGAGGCGTCCAGGATAGGTGTGTGAAATGCAGCGCTGCAGCGATCGTAGCGAAATGCTTTTAAAAATGATGTCTTCCTTTTCAGGATCGTCGGTGATGTCTCCGTGGTGCTGATTTAGCAGGTAAGGTCTTTTGTCTCCCTTTGCAGGTGACCCAGGATACTGACAGGCGTGGCTGAGGTCCAGATGCAGGAGCTGACACGGTGAGCGTCCAGCTGCGAGGAGCAGAACAACGCGAAGCGTGAGTTGCTGATCGGGTGTGGTTTAAATAGCTTTGGGAGAAGTTCCAAGTGTGTATCCTTCCACCGATCCGGTATGTATCCTTTCCCGACCACACCCGGGAGAAAAGTAGTCCCACAGGTAAAGTAGTTCCATTCAGGCCTCAAGAGGGCCTGGATGTTGCAGCATGGTCTGCATCAGGTAAGTGCACATTAAAACACTTGAACACATGTCTAGCTTTATGAGCCAGGCGCCTAAGGCGCCAGGACAGGGGTCCAACATGAGCCTGGCACCTAAGGCACCAGGACTGCGTCCAAAGGGCCCCAGCTTGGGCCCGCTGGCACTCCCCTGGGGGAAATGATTCCTGCCTCTGGGGTTGCTGGGTCGGACCTGGCTCCTTGGAGGTAGGCATCATGACAATATTATAGTGTTATATTGAGCTGCTTCTTAGTGTGTAAATTGCTCTCTGCAAGCGTTGAGAACAATGATGCTTCCCGTCAACAAAGGTGGTCTAGGCTTGCCGAATTTTTGCGTGTACTACTGGGCAGCCCAGATACGGGTGGTAAGGGACTGGTTTGCAGGAGGCTCAGAGAAAAGGTGGACTCATATGGACAAGGCGGTGGTAGCCCCTAGGCAAAGTCCTATGGCTACTCAAATTAGACCGCCCATGGAACATGCATGTTTCTGAAATCACTCAATTGGTAGAAGGCACATGGGATAATCTAGCAAAGCAAAGGCAAGTCACCCCTTTTCCGTGCCCATTTACACTGATGTTCGGTAATCCCCAATTCACTCCAGGGTTAGAAAAGGGAGCCTTCGCATGCTGGAAAGAAGCAGTCCGCACCAAGGTCAGAGACATATTTCAGGGCACAAACATCAAACCATTCACCCAATGTAAAACAGAGTTAGGACTAGCATAGAGGGACAGGATGCCCTACCTCCAATTATGACATTGGCTAAAGAATCCTAGCATACGTGAGGCGGCAACCTGCCCCCTCTCCCTGTTCGAAAAATTCCTAACCACAACACCAGGGGATAGACACCTCATCTCAAGCATATATAGGTTGGGGATTGAAGCAGAGCAGAACGTAGACCCAAAGTACAAGACCAAATGTGCACACAATGGGGGAACCAATCCCGGAAACGGAATCAGATCAACTCTGGAAAGACATTCCGAAAGTCACACGAGCCATTCAAATACGGGAATTTTGGTACAAATTAATGACCCAGTGGCACCTCACCCCGTAGCGTATGTGGCAAATGTATCCAACATACACCCAGCAGCGCTGGAGGGAATGCGGTGCAATAGGGAATTGGCTACACATATGATGGGGTTGCCCAAAACTGGGGGATTTCTGGAAAGCAATTAATAATAACATGCAGAGGCTATTTGGGGAACAGGGACACAGAGGCCCAGAAGAAATCTTACTCTGTATAGGTGTCCAGAACTATAATTCCTGGGCGAAGTACAAATGAAAGGCCTGTGTAATACTACCTGTGGCTGCCCTGTTGGTCATAGCGCAGAAATGGAAAGCCAAAGACCCCCCCATCAGAACAAGACTGGCTAGCCAAGGGTTGGAATTTTGTGTCCCTGAAGTGGGTCACATACTCACTGTGAGGAAATCAAGCCAAGTACTGACCAAATTGGGAAGCGTTAATGGACTTCCTGCATGATGACTTTAGAGAACCGTATTGCCCCCACAAACCTCACATTTTGGGGGTAAAGTGATGGAACATGAGAAGTGCTGCAGCCCTAAGAAGGAGCGGAGGGAGGGGGCAAAGGGGCTCAGGGAACTACTTCAATTTGTGCTGTTTGGTTTTGTAACTGTCATGATAAAAATCCAATAAAACAAGTTTTTAAAAAAACGTTTTTTTTTAAAAAAAAGTAGGTGAGCTGCATGAGCTTTGTCAAGTGAGGGGACTCTACTCTGGCAGTAAGGTTAGGAAAACCAAGCTTCTCAAAAGCCTCCAAGCACTTGAGGAAGCTAGGGGGTTGGAAAGTTCCCAGAGTGAGCATTAGCGATCTTGAAATCTGTTTAGCTATAAGACGCAATGTTGATTCCAGGCACCTTTCACCTGCCTGTCTGCATTTCAGTGAAGTGAACAAAACACAGGAGAACTGCCTCACCTGACATCATGGGAGTTTGGGTAACTCCTCCCTTGCTAGGTCTGGGATCTACCAGCTGGATATGACCTGAGAGCCTGGCACCAAAAGGAACAATTCCATAACAAAGTCCTTCCTCCTAATAGGGGATTGCACCCCAAAGGGCCTTTGAAGTACAGGCTAGAGAAGGGGGTCTGTTTAGACAGGTAGGCAGAGCAGAAACAAGGGGGCAAGGATTTTGCCATCTTAGTTTTCACTGGGACTCTCCCCCCTTCCTGTCTCTCACATTTCCTGCACAGCTAAGCACTTTGGGTATGATGTCATAATGCACAAGTCACTTGTTATCTTAAAAGGGATTGGATCCTTTAAAGAAAGTTTGCTTTTAACCAATCCTCGTTAGCTTGTTGCCTTCATAAAGAAGGGGTCTTCCACTCTTTCTGGAATTCATTCCTGAACTGCAGTAAGAATACATCTGGACCATTTGGGGAGAGATGATCTGTCCATAGCCCTCAGCCATTGAGTTAAAGACGTATGCTCCAAGGCAGATGTAAGCTTTGCTTCCTAACCATTCACAGGGCACATTGTGTATGAACTGCTGTGGCAATACCTGACTCCGTGCCAGCTACACCAGTACCCAGGACCTCACTGGAGGCGAAGGACTTATGTAGGTGTTTTCTAGCCTCCCCGGGTTTGGTAGAATCAGAGCAAGGACTCCTCGTGTCCCTGAGCCCCTGGTTGGGACTCACAGCAACTGAAGAAGCAAAGCAGTTGGTGTCCTGCCTTCTACAGTGTGGAACCACAGTCAAACTATTGTCAACCGTGTTTGAGTGCATTCGAACCAATAGAACCAGTGGTACTGCCTTTGGCACTTCTTTCAACCTCTTTGAACTGTGATTGCTGCTCCTCAAACCAGATTGTTGCCACATTGTGCCAGCCAAGTGTGTCAATTGCCCCAGCTTAGAAAATAAGCTTGCCTCTGTGGAGGTCTTTTGAACTGCCATATCTTGGACCACACATCCAACTACCTGCATCTTTGGCCGACTCCTTCTCGAGCACTGAAGCGATCCTGGTGGCCTCATTGATCCATAATCTTCTAATACGGCATCTGACCGCAGCAAGCTTTGGCTCGAACCTGACTTGACAACTGCTCCCTGTCCACATAGATCACTGATGCTCACCACATCTGAAAGTAGTTCAACCTACTCTCACAAAGTTAAGAAGCCTGGTTGGATTCTGTAGAACCACCAAGAATGTATTAGGCTACTGCTGGAGGGACCCAGTCACAACACCCAGCCATTTGTTGGAACACTAAAGACTGGTTAAGACACCCTTTGCACCTTTTATTACCGAGACGTATCATTTTCATCAACAGTGAAGTGATGTATTGCTGCTTCCCCTAAGTATTCAGAGTCCTTGCATCATTACACTCTGCATTTCTCTGTCTTCCTTTACAGGGATGGGTATCTGTTAGTGTTTTCAACTGCTCAACATCTAGTTGGCTTCACCTTAGCCGCAGGCGACGGCTTTAGCCCTACGGTGTGCATATACGATTTTCTGATAAAATTGCATCATTATAAAAAAAGTGTCTTTCATGATTTAGTATTTCAGCTGCCATTTGCTGTTCATACCATAAGAAGGTGTTGTTTACAGACCAGAACACAGGGACAATGTATATAACTTGGAACACATGAGAAGATGAATATCTGAGGATAATTAAGTTTACTGAGATGGGGATGCTGTGGAAGAGTAAGGTCAAGGTGAAGGTAGGGAAATGGAGTGAAACCTTTGCCTCCCTTTCTTGTTTTACTGGGTCCAGTCTATTTTCTGTTCTATTCTTCATGTGTTTCCTTGCTGTGCAACACTTTATTTTCTAAATACTTTAGACTGTTTTTGAGGCCAGTGTAAAGAAATTAAATGAAAGACAAGGATATTAATAGGTAATGCGTTTCAAATTACTTTGGGGAGGTATAATGACTGCATCTACTAGAATACATTGGGGGTGGAGAAGGAACTCCTGTAACAGATTGCAGAATCATTGTGTTCTTGAGTATGGAAAGGTTATTTTTGTAGTTTTATAGTATAACGTATTTTTGTTTGGTATTTTAAGTTAGGAAATAACTGTAAGAGTAGGAATCCAGGAGAGTCTGAACGAAGATTAGAGGAGCTAGCATACATTGCTGCATGTTAAGAAAATGGGCAGAGGAAACTACATTCCTGGATTGTATCTTATCTTGGATTTGAGAAGGAAAGCAGATGATCATGTAGTGATGATTGACACAAACCGTTAGTAGTTGGGTGTGAGGTTTTGGTGCTCAGCCACCTTACATGGCTTGGTAATTGTGTGGGAGTGGCAGTTGCTTCATTTGGCTGGAAACCTACAGATCCAGAGAAATGCTGGACTTTGTAGGAGTGTGGGCTGTTTAAGTCTGCCTGAAGGAAGAGGAAGGAGTGGAGACAAAGGGAAATTAAGAAAAAAGTATATTTGTTTTATGGGGTTTGTTTTGTTTTGATGGGTTGGCCTGGATGTTGCAAGTGGGATAAATAAAAAAGAGTGAGCAAAATAAATGATTGGAAATAGAGATGGGAGGGTTTCTATATTTATGTCAAGTTTTTAACATGGCATGTTCCAGTGGAGGGTTGAGTCTAACACTACATAGGAAGGAAAGGTTGGAAGATTTTTTTGTGAGAAGCTGGGAGGATGCGTGCACCCTCTAGGTTGCTTTATGTGAGAGCCGGAGCTAAACTGTTTCAATCGCAGATTATGCCAGTCCTTTTGAATCCTGTAAAGCTTTTGTCAACTAGCTATTCAGGGCCGGTCTTACACCATCGTTGGCACCCCCCACCCACATCCTACCCCTAAAAATGAAACCCAAAAAATGTGTTACAAATGTTGTAAATAGGGCACTTCATCCGGAAACTAATGAAACCAATAGGAAACTATGGAGATGCCCCGGTAGGTCGTAGGCCTGTCTGCACCATGGGCCTCTTTGTTTGGTAACCTGTTTTATTTCGTATATTTTACAGGAAAGAGGTTGGGCTTGCTGAAAATGTGTAATATGGGGCCACTTGATTTCCAGGGCCTCTTTTGGTTCTCAGGCCATCCTTGAGTGGCACACCCTCCCTACCAAGCCCCAAGTTACACCACTCTTTCCAGACAGACCAATATAGGCCACACCAGTGGCAGGTGTGCGCAACACAAATACCAATTAGGATAACATGGAAGGACTAAGTATTCCTAGTGAGCAGATTAGACACTTGCTGAGATGGACAATGTAGGGGAGTACATGGGGTACACCACGCATGCATATGGGTTAAGCTGACGAATGGCTCCCAAGGAGTACTTCTGAGGCCACTACACCCCGGAAGCAATAAAACCACCTCATTGTCTCCAGGTCTCATTAAGCAACCACCAACAAATATGACAATAGTACTGAAGGTCACAGAAAAGAGCAAGAGCACCAATAAATATGGCACCCCAAAATAATCCATGGCCAACAACTTGTCCACAAACCTCCACCAGGGAAGGTTCTGTGCCATGTTGAAACCCTAAACCTGATTGAAAAAAGCAGAGAAGGTGGCGTCCTTCAAGGTGAACTGGCGGTTGTTTTACCCATTCCTACAGCAAGATGGCAGCCAGAGGAAGAGAGAATACTAAGAGGACGATAGTTACCATGAACTTTGGGATAAAGGGTAGCTTTCTTCAACAGATCCTTGATCAGTGAAATATGCAAGGTAGCAGGTGCAGCACCACTCTGCAAGGAGCCATTATATACATCAACTACAAACAGGGTTATTCACTCAGCACAAGACTGCAGAGTCCACCCGGGATCACATCATGTATTGACTCTGTGGGCTTCAGTTTGGTTAGCGCTTGAGTGACAGCAGCTTCCCGTATTCTGGTTAAGTGAAAGTGGGGGACAGGAATCCTATCAGATATGAGGGAGCAACACATTTCCGCCAACACCCAGCTTATAATTTTTTCCATTGCATTTATTTTAGAATTCATTTTAGTTTTGAAAATGTGCCCTTAAATACAGAGGCACCCTTAGCATTGGAGACACGCCTGACAGCAGAGAGCCGACAGCACACACAGGATGCAACAGCACTTGGAACCAAACACTACAGCTTCAGTCAAACAGCGCTGTCACTGCAGCTTTGAGATGTAAGGTGGCCCCCTGGATCATGCTGTGTCTCCATTCTCCACAGGAATCTGACTGGTGGGCAAAGAACAAGAAAAGTCTTGAACTGGTGCCCCGCGTACCTAATGTGACCTAAAGCGAAAATGGAGGCTATATTGTACACATGGCTTTGCATCCTTCGCATGTGAGGACCGGAGTTTGCTCTTTCCCAAGTTCCCAGAGCTGGGCCTCTACAGCCGTTCTTCGGGTTTGCGTATGTTTCCAACACTGTCAGTGTAAAGTGAAAAGCATGGATGAAACACTTCATGCCAGCAGCCAGAAGCAGAAACAACCTGACAGTGCTGAAGGGAGCCTATAGGCGGGACTCGGGTCCAGGTGTCCTATCTGTCACAGCCTCACGCCTAGAGCTTGCCCAGGATGGCTAACCTCTCTGCAGCTGCCACACTGCAGTGGATGATTAGTTTGACATCTGACATTGAAATAGGTTTGAGGAAGGAGCCAATCGTTTCTAGTTGTTTCCTGGACTGTTATATTTTCTGCTGCATACATGTTCCATGTGTATAGCTTCACTTTGCGACTCTGTTGACTTTGAGCTTCATTGAGACTGGCTGTGGTGGTACAAACAGGCAGCAGTATTGTTACAGCCTGTTTTACCACTCTGTCTGATTGCAGGCTTTGGAAATACATAGGCAAGAAACCCACCTGCTGCCAAATGAAGATATTGCCAATACTAAAAATGGTGTTGGCGGGAATTACCACGTGCGATAATACAGCCACTCCCCAATGAAGTCCTATGTTACTTCAGAATCGGGAGCAACACACATCATTAATCAGGCAGAGACTTACTATTACAAAACACTCTTGTCTTTTATGCCACTATTTTCTGGTCACTGCCTTTCAGCAGACTAGGGGCCTGCGTTCCCAGGGAGAGACTGAAGGCTCCTAACTTGGAAAAGGTTTACACACCTTGAGGCCAATGTGGTGGTTAACTGGCGCAGTATAAAAACTGAATAATAATAATAATAATTACTGCCAGCTGCAAAGGTACCCTAGTTTGGCAGGGTATTAGCCACACTTGTAATGAGGCAGTTTGTTTTTGTTGACTCTATTGAATATGATGATTTCTGAAAGACCGGTTTGTCCACCAGCAGTGTGCTAATCTAAATAAATCAGAACAACCACCTGTGTGTTTGTTCCGATAACAATCTCGCGTTTCACCAAAGCAGAGCGGGGGCTCAGGGGTAAACACTAGTTGTGACTTGGCTTTGAAATACATTATTAAACACTGGACTAGAAGACTCCATACAGTGTCAGAAGCAGATTTCCACTCTACTTCCAGAGAACTGGGAACAGCGTCCTTCATTTAAATGATCTATCATAAGAACCAGGGTTCATGTACAAACGTGAGCCACAGAATTATCAGCATTTACTTTCAGATACATCAGACAATTAAGAATTTCTAGATCTGCCTTTGACTTCCCTTTTCAGGTCTGTACACTATGGGAACTAGCACAAGTATGTCGTCCTTATTGTGATTTATATTGCATATTTCTTGCTTTCTTGGTGTCAGTTACCAGTGTTTGGATGGGTGATATCCATTTCTCCGCAATGAGTTCAGACTATCCCCATTCGTTTCCATGAGATCATTCACTTGATGATAAAACTCACTGGCAGAAACATTTGCTGAGGTTCAAGCGACCTCCAGGTGTGCCAGCTCATCTTGTGAAGAGTGGATAATATTGAAACACAAAACTGAACGGGGGAGGGAAGGACATGCATTATATAGAGCTTGTTAGGAAGTCATTTGACCAAGGCGCCATCTTCTGAGCACGGAAAAAAAGGAGATGATCATGGAGATATTCAAAGAAAAAGGTTTTTACATTAAGACACGAGCAATACTTATACTAATGGACCATTGACAGTGTATTTAAAACAGTGAACTTCAGCCACGGAACGGGACATTACTTCCCTCTCCCTGTATATTAACATGAATTACTGGAGACCCTGGAGACAAGGGGATCCGAGCACCACCACCAGAGGCTACTAGCTCCGGGCCACACAGTCCCACCTGGGGATTAACGGGAACACGACTCCGCCGCATGACCTAATAACAACAGAGCAGCCCCGAGCCAGCTCAGTAAATAGAAATCACAGCCTGCCGGCCCGAAGCGATGAAGTATCACTCAGGTCCAGAAGCAATAAAGAGCGCGGGGAGAGGTTTCATCCCGTGATTGCATCAGGCATGTTGTTCCATATATGCAGGCAGCGGCAGTACCCAGCACCTGGGCCATGTCTCGATGCTGCTCCTCACAAGGAATCGGGCTGGGATTCATATATGGAACAACCAGTGTTTCCAGGCCGGAAGGAAAAAATAAGCTGAATGCCCTTCCAAAACAAGCCCAAAACAAGCTGACTCCCATACAAAAAAGCAGTAAAAACAAGCGCACACCTAAAATGCTGTAGAAAGTTCTCAAAAGTAAGAAACTTAACACAAAAGCATGAACATACATAGAGAGAATACAGCAATAGTGTTAAGGTGTGTTAAATAGAAACATCACAGGTTACACAATATAATGTACACCACCAGAAGGCATGTGTCCAAACTAAACATTCCTAAATAGTACCCTAGCTCACCACAGATGCACAAACTCAATCCTCCACACTCCTCAAACACTAGTCCGGCATGCACTACAATCAAACAATTTACGTTACCAACCTTGAGCGCAAATTATCTACTGCTCCAGACAACTCACAAAATGAATACAACTTACACACCACAGAGAGCCCCATCTTCCCATATCTGCAGTCATAAAACAGTATTACAAAGCAACCTTGCATGCTCCTAAATTAGCCCCATACCACGCCTCCTGCAGATCCTGAAATTCCAAGAAACAGTGAAAGTGGTAGACTGTATGCTATACAAGACATAGCATAACAGGGCATAGCCATAGCTCTCAACTCACCCGCTTTTGGTGGGTGTCAGTCGCCGTGAAAGCGGATGAATCAACCGCCAAGCCCCTCATACGCCCATTCACTTCTATGGGCCCCTTACCCGACAAAAAGAAAATCGGGTGTTTTCACCCACCTTGGTGACAAAAAAGGTTGGGAGCTATGCCATAGCAAAGAGATTCACCCATTCCCTGCTGTGGCAGTACTCTGGAAAGCTCATTGGTGACTGGCAGAAAAAGGGGAGGAAATTAATGCTGGCTCTGCTCAGGCCAGTGCTGTTTACTAGAAGGGTTTATTTGCCCAGTATCACACAGTTTAAACCGTGAAGCTGGAATGTTAACTCGCTGTACAGTTTGGGCATTAGAACACATACATTTCATGCTGCACTTTGCAAAAAAAATTACATTTTGTATTTCAAGGCTAAAATTAGTATTGCCATACAGGGTACAGCCCTAACGTTTTCCATTACCTTTTGCGAAAAAGCCATCCAGTCCTGTTTTTGAATGGAATTCTGGGACTTTTATGGGACTTGTAGTTTTCCTAAATTACAAGTGTGGGAAAAACGTCAAATAGCAGAATCCTGGATTGGATGGCTCGCTCACGCATGGGGTGGTAACTGAGTGCTCCGATAATTGTATTTGCAATCTACCGAAGCTTAAAGCAACCTTGTAATATATCAATTCTGAGAGAAAAAAATGCTCAGTTGAAAGATTTTTGGTTCAGCTTTATTTTTCCCTGAATTAATGGAAAACTAGAAGTATGAGAATGCGAAGCAATGCATGTCGGAAGTACATTTTCCTTTTCCACTACTGTGTAGAAATGGTTGTCACAAACTTCTTGCTTGCTATTGTGAAAAATGCAGAACAATCCTTTTTCATGGCTTCCTTTCATAAGAGGCTTTTTGTGTTCTGCATATTTTCAGGCGTTTGGCATTGATGGGGCACTTATTGGGCTAGGCAACGATCTGTGAGGGGCCTTTCAGATGCGGATGTCCCATCAGTGCCAAATGCCTAAGCTTATGTAAAAGGGGGAGCAGCCCTCAAGGAAGAGAAAGGTGCAATTGCAGGCCATAAAGGACAATACGCTGTTGCGGTGGGGGGGGGGGGGGTGTTATTACTGAACCCGCTTCACATTCGACTATATTCCGGGCTTTGTCTGTTTGTGTACCTACATTAAACACCTTGTTGTCTTGTCTTGCCTTTAAGGTTGTTGTCAACATGTTCATGTTGCTTCACGACATGGCAAGATAGCGATGTCATGTGGCTTTCCCAGAGCTCTTGTTTTTAGAAGGAATACTGTACACGTTTATTTTCCCCCACCCTTCCCTCCCTCACTCTAAAAACGACCCACGGGTCAGAGCAGGAGCGTTCTCCAGCACACAGTGTGTTTTTGTCTCCTTGAATCTTTGTGCCTGGAAACAGGTGTTTGTTGCAAGTAATCCGAACGTGACAGTAAGCAAGCCGACCCCTTTACACATTTCCTGATGAATATCGTGCAAGTCACTGTGCTAAAATCTATGCAGATCGCGCAACCTACCAAAAGATGAATTAACCCCAGGAGAGAACCATTGATTGCAAACACAGAATAGCTTGCTAGCCCAGTGCAGGACGCCATGTGGAGCTGCAACGTGTAATGGGTTTGGCTGCATTGCAAACAAGCCCAATTACAAGCATACATCTGCCCAAACAAGCGGACAAAAACCGCAACAAGCGACCTTCAAATATTATAAGCGACTTTGGGCAAAAACAAGTCCAAAGTCGCTTATAATAAGCGCACCTGGGAACAACATGCCTGAGTCGCCCTCGCCCCAAACACAGACACTACATTTACTTACCTGATATTGTGTGCATGCATCCACTCCACTCGCTCGGCACTGGAGTGGAGTTTTCAAATGGTGGGGGCTGACAACAATGCCAGCAGCCAGTACCAATCCAAGCTCACGCACGCACATAGCCTGAGGGCACACGTGCGCCCATGGGCCTGGCTGGCGCCAGCGCCACGGGGCCCGGGGTGGGGGGGGGGGGGGCGGCGGGGAATCGGGAAGTGAAAAGCAACCAACAAATGTTGCTAATTGCTAATGTTAATGTATTAATTGCTGCTGCCCTGCCCGAGGGCAGAGGCTGCAGCCTGAAACAGTGCTCAGTGTACTGCTCACTGCTCCATATGGCGTCAAAATCAAGGCCTGGCTGCTGGTGCGTATGGCTAAGCCTAGCCTGGCTTGCAACAGGACTCGGAGCACTGTTGCACAACGCCCCCTAGAAGCTGGCTGACGTCAGGCAGCCGCCTGAGCTGCCTGACACAAAGACCGGCGCTGTAGCTATTTGTACTCTTGGGGACACGACTGTCTTAAAACCAAGACTTTGGGCCTCATTACAAGTTTGGCCGTTTTCCGGTGGTAAATCCACTTGGTCTGGCGGATTTCCCTCCGGATTACAAGTGGTGGTAGGCAGTGTTAGGCCACATTTATTGGAGTCCATAGAACTCAATGAGGATTTCAGCGGAATTACCGCCAGCAGTAATTCTGACGATTGTGCTGATTTTCAGCATTAAACCTCCAGCTTTTTGCTGGAGTAGAATCCTCCACCTCACTGCCTAACTTTTTGTACAGAGGCACTACAACAGTAACGGAATTACCACTCTGTTACTGCTGAGTTTTACTGCACTGCCGTACTGATAATGAGCCCCAATGAAATGAAAATAATGGAGTTTGACAAAATGAAGCAATTTTTAATACAAGAATTCCCAATGAGTCTTTTCATTTATGTCACTCAGTGTCCACCCTGTGACATATGGTAGCAGTTTCAGGTTGTAAATATGCTCGATGAAGTATCACCCACACAATTGAATAGTTCGAAATTCCAGGAGGAGTTATAGCAGATGCAAAATGTGGCAGACCTAAGAAAGCAGAAAATTGCACAATGGTTCAAAGTGGAGGAAGGATCGGTAAAGACCAGGCAAAAAGCATACATGGGAAGACAGGTCACAGTCATATTCGGAGATGTCTGAAAAAGAAAAAGGAGGATTAGCCAAAAAGAGAGCCTCTGGAGGTGTGCAAATGCCTCTCTTCAGAACTCCCTCCCATTCAGGAACATTGGAAACATTGCTTAGCTGGATGGTGGTATAACAGGTAAAAATGGAGAAGGAAAGATTGAAAGAAAAGAAGTGGCAACAGAAACAACTGGAGCGACAGAATCAATAACAAAGATCAATTGAGGGATTTCATTGAGGAGATGATCTAAGGTTGAAGTAAACCCTCAAAGTCGATACCACTTAAGGATCTCTGGGTTACCAAGCTGACCAGTTAGGATGACAACAATGTGTTTTTGTTTTCTTTCGAAAGGGTGGTCAGGGCCAGTCAGGATGAATAGGTAAACTTAGCATCAAATCCAACTAGTCTAGCACACACAACCTATACCAGCTTGAGCCCTAGTTTTGGAGAAAACTTTGTAAATGAGAAAGAGGACATCCTTAGGTGATATGAATTGCAGTAAGACACTTTTGCCAACTATGACTATGGAATAATTGCTGCAAATAATGGCGCTGTAGATGAAGAGGTGGTTGTAAGAGAATCATCCACTGTCCAATGATGGAATAATCACTATAGCAGAATATTCTATGATGGCTAGAAGACCAAGTAACAAAATGGCCAAAAGAGGACAATCTATCAAATCTTGTGTACATCTGTCCCAAGGGCATCCAGGAACACAGAATGATGGCAACGATGTGCCTTTTAGGGAAACACAATAATGACACAAATGTAGAAAAATCTGGCACTTAGCTACAGCTGGTAGAGGAAAGCCAAAGGCAGTGGCTCTTGTTGATCACTAAGCCACAAGGCCTTAGTTTGTGAGGACTCATTTTCTGGATTGTAGATTTTAGTAACTGTGGATATGCCCTGTGTTAATTGGCATACTTATATGTGCCGAGCATTGATGGTGAAAATGAAGTAGGGGGAAAAGGATGAAGTGCTTCAAGTTGGTGTTGTTTGGAGGTTGGACAATTTAGTGGTTAAAGGGAGAGTTTCCAGGACTGTAGGCTAAGAAAGCACAATTAGTTGTGACGGTAGTAACTTATTATGTCCAACAACAGCAAAGGGAGGTGTCCAGGGCATATAAGACTATCCCCTACGATGGTTCTTCCAATTGCAGGAGGATTGTTTTGAGACAGAAGAAGAAAGGAAAAGAATCTGTAAAATCAGAGAGAAAGAAGAACAGCGAATGCTGAGGTGAGATGAGGGAATGGGGTGCCTGATAAAATTCAGAAAGGAAAGTTCTCAGTAAGTCACAACAAAGGAAATCACTATTAACCCCTATTTATGTAGGTGGTTCCTGAGGGAAAGGAGGATTCGGTGGAAACAAGCCTGGCCGTAAGGATGCAGAATGGGGTGTTTATTCGAGTGATGTTAGATCCTACGACTCAGTGGAAGAAAGAATGTGTGGTGCCTAGCATGTTTCGTAAATGTTTGTTGTTAATGGCTCATGGAATTCCATGGTGAGCTCATATGGGATGGGATTGAACCCTGAATCAGTTCCTTGACTAATTTGGTGGACAAATGGAGCAAAGGTTGTACAGAAGTTTTGACATTCCTGTGAGGCGTGTCAAAAAGTTGGTCCATTGCAAGGAAGGGAGGAAGTGTGGCTGGTTTGCATTCCTATGGTGGGAGAGGTCTTTGAGAGGGTGGTGATGGACAGTATAGAGCCCTTAGAAAAAGGTACCCAATTTATTTCAGTTATTGGTGGCTATGCTACTCATTATCCTGAGGCTACATGAGAAACACTTGTGTACAGGCATGTTATAAATGCCATATTATATCACATCATATCCCCTAATAACAGTGACTGCACCTATGATAACTAGGAGGTCTTTACTAGGGTGCACATTCCACAAGACATCCTAACCTACAAGTGGACTAATTTAAATTGGCTTCTGCCTTGATGACACCTAGGTCCTTGTGGTTTAAGGCAGTATGGACGCTTTCTTATCACCCTCAGACTGGTTTGCTGGTGGAGAGAATGAATGGGCCAATCAAGCAAATGTTCAAAAAAATGTCTTCAGGAAGATACTAGGAATTGGGGTGAATGGTTGTTTTCTTGATGTTTGCTTCGAGACAAGTTATCCGGAAATCCACTGGGTGTTAGCCCTTTGAACTTCTGAATGGGACACAGCCTACGGAAGACTATGAGAAGCAGTACTACCAGATAATGTGGTAGAAATGCACGGGAGACTAGCTCAAATGAGAGAGTTGGCTGTGGACAATCTGAAAAATCTTTATATGATCAGCCGGTGTGACGAATCAAGGGAATTTGGCCTTTTTCCAAGATGGGTAGCAACCCCTGTGAGTCTCGGGAGGTTTGCCTACTCTGCAACACCCTCCCTAGGGCTCAAGGCAAGTGGGGGCTCACCAGGGGAGACTCCCGCTTAGGGGACAAGGACCACCGTTACTGTGAGAAACTCTCTAAAGCTGTCCAAACCGTGGCCTAAACAACAAGACTAAAATGAAGAAACACTCAATATATGTCACTATCACATAAAAAAAGAACATGTCCCTTTAAATCGAAGTATCCAATCCATTGGGACGAGTACATTGAATAGTGTGTGCTCAACTAACAATAGGGTGAAAGAGGAACACATAAACAGGCAAGGGAAGGCCCCAAGCTGTGTAACACCTGGAGAAGACAGATTAGGCCTGAACCAGGAATCCTGTGGGTTTCAAACTAACACTATAATAAACCGACAGATGCCATAGCAAATATCCAGCGTGAAAAGCCAAAAGGCGAAGAGCCCAGAGGAAGGTGGTGATGAGACCATGAAGGCTCCATCGTCGACAGCCGGCCCTCAAACCATTGGTGATAACATCACAAACATAAGCAGCAGGTTGTCTGGTAATTCAGCAGAACACTGAGATGCTGTGAGGAGAAGAGAAAACCTGAGGAAGAAAACGCTGATGGAAATAAACCAACAGTGATATGCAGCAAGAGACAAACTCCCCAAGGAACGAGGCTCTCAAAGCCATTCCCCTTCACAAGCAAAGGTAACGAGGAGAAGGGGAATAACGGGAGGCCCATAGGGAATTATTATACTGTGCAAGCCACTCGTCACATTGGAAGTTATGAGGCAAACTTAAATCTGAAACTGATGAACTTAAAGTGTTGTGATACAAGAGAAAGAATTACTGAAAACCTGAATACTGAGAAAAAAAACAGTGCATAACAACAACCTGGGAAAAGGGGGAAGAAACTCGATATTGTGTGCAAGAAGAACAAAACATAAAAGAGAAAGAACATTATAAACAAGAGTTCAGAGGAACTATTCAGTTGAACAATGTACTAAATGAAGTAGGCCAAAATGAGCTGAACTATAAGGAGGGAAAGGAGTGAGGGAAAGCGTACCAGAGAAATAATATTTTCCAAGGATACGTGACACCAGCAACCAGGAATACAAATCTTATCAACTATTCCCAGAACAGATTCACAAGGAGCAGGGAAAAGCTAATAGTCCATTTGAAGAATTACAGAGACTGATACAAGGAATCACGAGATACTTTTTGAGGATTATGTATTATTAAAGAATCCTACAGACTGGTACCAGAAGTAACCTCAGGAGACGGGAGTCATTCCCTTGGCCTAAATTAGTTTTCAGAGTGGTAGGGTCAGTTAGCTTAGTTTTGGACAGTGTTAAGCCCGGAGGGCCTACGTAATAAAACAGGCACACCGAGAGTAGGGAATACGTCCTCTTTATTCATATACACTTTCTTTCTGCCTCCCAGGCACTCCCTCCTCACAACGTCACGCGTCACGTGACCGAGCCACGTGACTCGACCTGTGTCTCTTAAAGAGACACTCAGTGTAACATCACCCCCGGACAAATGTCCTTACAACAACAACATTAACACTCTTCAACTAGGCGCGTCGGTTTCTTCACGACCCGATGGGGTCGACCGTTGGCTGCTTCTCCTGGATCATCTTCTAGCTCTTGTACTCTCCTCACTCCTGGGCGAGCTAAAAATCTCGGTGGTGACCACAGCGAGTCTCTCAGGTCCATAGGTATTGGTTCCGGATCCGGGGGATCTCGCTCCTGCTGGCCCTGAACGGTGGTGAGTTTGAACTGTGAGCAGTTCCGAGTTATTTCCCGTTCTTCATTTTCAGCTGTTACCATGGTTCCTTTGGTGGCCGTCACGAGAAGCGGCTGTGGGGAGAACCTTGGGTCAGTCTTTTTGACCATCGTCTGTTGGACCAGTACTTCATCTCCTACCTGGATCTCTTTCGGGCGAGCACCTCTTTTCTCATCTGTTCGGACGCGGGCCCGTTCCTTCTGTTCCGCATCTCGCATTAGGACTTCCGGATCTGCTTCCGGCTTGTTGTTGGGGTGTCTTATGATGCGAGTGCGAACTTGGTATTTTACCATCATCTCAGCCGGCGTCCTGTTTGTGGCCTCGTGCGGCGTGTTTCGATAGTCCCGAAGCATTCTGCACAGAGCCTGGTGAGGGTCAACATTTTCGAGTCTGGCTCTTTGTAGGGTCTTCTTGATCGAAGACATGAATCTTTCGGCCATCCCGTTGGCTTGTGGCCATCTTGGTGTAATCTTCTGGTGTCTGAACCCCAGATGCTTGGCGAAGGTTGCGAAGTCGTGACCACAGAACGGCGGGCCGTTGTCCGACTTGATGACTTCTGGTATGCCCCACTCACTCACGACCTCATCGAAGACAGCTGCTATGTGGGCGAAGGCTGTTGACGGTGACTTTTTCACAATTGGGAAGCGAGAGTGCTCGTCAATGAACAGTAGTAGGTATTCGCCAGACTCGAGGGGCCCATAAAAGTCTATTGCCACTCTTTCCCATGGGTGATCGGGGATCTGCAGTGACTGTAGTGGTGCGGGGGCTTCGGCCCTAGCTGTGCATTGACATGCCATGCAGTTTCGTACCCATCGATCTACTAGGGCGTCAAGGAATGGGAACCATACATGGCACCGAAGTTGTCGTTTGGTGTTGTCTGCCCCGCGATGGCCTTCATGGGCTGTCTTTATGATGTCCGATCGTAGGGCTGCTGGGATTATTATTCTACACCCTCTAAGGAGTATGGACTTGTCCTTGACGGCTAGTTCGGTATGAACTTTTGCCAACCTTTCCAGTTCATCTCGATTCGCATCCGGATGTTCCGTTAGAAGTTTCCTGTATGACTTCCATCTGTTGTGTTCTGTGAGGTTGATAGCCAACGCTATGGATGGATCAGCAGCTGACGCCTCAGCGACTGTCTCGAGAATCCTTGCCATCTGGCTGACTTCATCAATCGTGACGGGTGTTTTTAAGAGTTGCTTCTTTAGCGTTTGAGATACGCACCCTTCTATCACTCGCAATCTAATGGCTTCATCTAGGGAGAATGCGTGGAACTGGCAGTTTGCACCTTTTATTCGTAGGCGGGTGATAAACTCGTCAACCGTTTCATCTGCCCTCTGTTTGCACTGATTGAAAATGTATCTTTCATAGTCCCTGTTGGGTTCAATCACCAGTCTTTTGTTCAGTGCTGCAATAAGGGCTGGGAAGTCTGCTTGCTCTGCCTGTGGGATGGTTTTCAGTAGTATTTTAATGTCATTCCCTGCGAGGTTCAGAAACATGCTGCGTAGTCTTGGGGATTTCTCTTCTCCCGCGGCGTCAATGAAGGTGTTGAAATCTTCCAACCACTCGACCCACCTTGGGCCTTTGTCCGCCTGTGGCATCATGGAGAAGGGGGGTGGCATGCGCCATGCTGTGGTTGCTGTGTTCCCCGCTGGGGCGGGGGGACCCGGGGCCTGCTGATCTTGGGGTGCGCTCATGGTAACGGTGAGCGGTGCCGTTCACTTGTGCCTGTCCCTGGGGGACCGTTGCTCTGGTGGCAGGTGCTGTGGGCTAGCGGGCAGCGCGGGGTGACACCCACCTTTCACCGGGGTCCCGGTGGCGGTCTCCGGAGCCTGTATGGTATGGCGGGCGGGTGGTCGTACCCTCGACGTCGGTCTCTGGCTGTGGGTGGCCGGGCCTAGGTCAGGCGTGCTGGTGGGTGCCTGGGCCTGGGCCTGCTGCTGGGTTGGGCCTGGGATCAGGCTTGACGCTGGAGCCCCCGTGGAGCTGGGCCTGGGATCAGGCTTGTCAGGCTTGACGCTGGAGTCCCCTTGGAGCTGGGCCTGGGATCAGGCTTGTCTCTGTAGCATGCGTGGAGGGTTCGTTTTACTATTGAAGAATTTTTTTTTTTTTTTTTTTTTTTTTCTCGTCGTGGACCGCACACGCGCCCTTCCTGCGTGTCGTGGGACCCTCGGAGGGGTGAGTTGCTGGTGGGCCGGGATCGGCGTGTCGTAGGAGCCGGAGTGGAGGAGGAGGCGAGCGCTCGCAGGTCGAGTCTGTCGGCACCCGACTTGCACTGCGGAGCTCGGGTGGCGCCGTGGGCGAAGAGGAGGAGGAGGAGGACTCGGCGGCCCTGGAAGACGCCTCGTCGCCAGTTGTTAAGCCCGGAGGGCCTACGTAATAAAACAGGCACACCGAGAGTAGGGAATACGTCCTCTTTATTCATATACACTTTCTTTCTGCCTCCCAGGCACTCCCTCCTCACAACGTCACGCGTCACGTGACCGAGCCACGTGACTCGACCTGTGTCTCTTAAAGAGACACTCAGTGTAACAGACAGTGGACTTATTCCTTTGGGCATTCACAAATGACTGATGAGTACCTTAGTTAGTAACATAGGCAAGGACCAACCATAGTGATAGGGAACGTTTCGCCTTATAATTTTACGTAAATAAAATCTTGTGAAACATGTCTTCAGAGTGTGCGTGTCCTTCTTCTGACTCACCACAAAGGTTAGAGAATGTACTCTCAAAGCAGGAGAAAGTGTTGTTGTTGCTCCTAGACAGGGAAATCAAGTTGATGGCTAAATGGAAAAGTCCCTTTGTTATCACTTATAAACCAGGCCCTTTGGATTAGGCAACCTGTCTACCTGAAAAGAGGAAAATTAGTGTATCATGCACATTTGCTATGGAAATGGAAAGAAAAAGAGAAAATGGCCCATCAATACTAATTCAATGCTAATTTTGCAAGCATGTTAACCATACACGGCTAAAGAAGGTCACCAGTGATTAGGGACTAAGCAGGGTTGCGAGTTGAGAGCAGTAGAACTCGGTCTGGAGTTGGAGAAAACTCAAAAGGCTCAAAAACTGCCTGTCGCTGATCCAGTCTTGGATGTCCAGTGCATACTTGAAGCTCAACTACTCCAAGACCGAATTCCTACTCCTCACCAGCAACACTGAGCACCCAGACATACAGACCTGGATATCAACCATGAACCTTGAGAGCTTCACACCCAAGCTCACCTCCTGTGCCAAATCCCTCAGGTTCGCTATCGACAAACACCTCTCCTTCAAGACATACATTGCTACGAAAACTCAGACAGCTTGGTATCAGCTCTCCCTCCTGTGGAATGTCAAGTTCTTCCTCCCTATGGACAGCTTTAGATGCACCGTTCAAGCACTGGTCCTATTCCACCTGGATGGGGCAATGCCCTCCTCGAAGGCCTCCTGACGTCCTCCCTTGTGTCCCTGAGTAGTGTCCTACACACGGCCACTGTCAGGACCAGTCATACTACAAGTGGTGTCAGCCATGAAAGCACTGAGAAATCTAGTAAAGCATGTATTTATAAGTCCACAATGAGATATCCAGGAGAATTCTCTGTCTGTTTTTCACGAAAAGCCTCCAAGGACAGAAAAAGGCGCAAAGACTACATTTCCCAGCAGGCCCGTGTGAACACAAGCCTGCCAGCAATGGGAATGCCACACCCTGGAGCGTCCGCATGCGTGAACAACGCCCACGAGGCCCTGCTCACAATACTGACTCTCGGAGGGATAGGACGTATTTCAGGGGAGCTCCTGCAGGCGAGCTACAGTGGGGCAATCACCAGCCTGACAAACCGCAGGCCCCGCATGTCTAACCAGATAAGTGGAAGCAAAGCACATTAAGAGCCACATGTTATTGTTGACTAAGATTTATCTACGAGTACGAGTGCATGCTTTGAATAAAATGCGCGGCTGAGACACAGACCGCAGTAACCGGCAGAGTGTTCCAAAAAGGGGGAAATCTAAACTGCATGGTTTCGCATGCTCTAGATATGGGGCAAGTGTGTTGAATGAGCTCATGTTAATAGCAACCCTGAGTGGCAAGGTCGCAGAGTACTCGACCGAGTGACCGCATGACCGACAATTTAGCTCTCTAGAAGCATAAAAGATCACTTCCGTTGCGCATACTCCTCATTTCTTTGGTATTTTCCAGCAGAACTCGCAGAACGCTCCCAGGCCAGCACAACTCGTCCCTGTGGTACCGTGGGGAAGAAACCCACAGCTAAGTAGCTTTTCTTTTTTTACACTAATGTGAAGTCCAAAGCAAATGTTGTAAAATTCATTGTACAGTGCATGTATAGAATTCAGCCTACTGTGTGTATACCTGCATGGAGTAATACAGTGTGAGTTGTGAGTCACAGTGTTTTGAGAGCACACTCTTGGGTATAACCTCATCATAGTGTACCAGGTAAGAAGATCCAGGCAAAGGCTTCAGTGCTACCCCGGGCTAACTGAGTGTGAATGTATGGCATGAAGTGAATGCAAGGGCGGAGACCAATGACCAAACCCAGGAGGGCAGCAGCAGGAGCCGAGGAGCCTTTTTACCCTAACACCCCCCTTCCCATCCACAACCACTACTTAACCCTCTTTACGGTTATCCTTGAAACCCTCAACCCAACCAATCAACTGGTTCTAACCCTATTTCCTCAGCAGGTCGCGGTGGCCTGTTGCCAAGACCCAACAGTGAGGTAGGCGAACGTGCTGCCTCTACGCAAGTCAAGACTCGGTAGAGAACATGACAGCCACACGCCTCATCAAGGGTCTATGCAGATACAACCACATCACCCCGGCCGTCACTGACCTTCACTGGCTCGCACTGCATGCACAAATCACATTAAAGTCTTGCTGCATCATCTGTAAGGCAGTTGCCCTCAAGTCACCCAGCTATTTTGTGGAAAGACACGTGCAGACTTGAAATCCGCCACTGCAAAAGGGAAAGGTCCAGAAATCAAGCCTTTTCTGCCTACATACCAATACTATGGATCCCCTCATCAGCATGAGACTTGCCCCCACGCTCCTACAATTCCATAAAGAAATGAAGACCCACCTCTTCATGGAGCCTCTCCTCCTCAACAGAGGGGGGAAGCTAAGTCGCAAGAGGTCCTATTTTGTTGCAGTGCCACAAGGATCCCGTGTTTCCCCCTTGCTGTATAATATCTATTCAAAACCCCTTTTTGATCTTTTGGATGGATGGTCTGGGTGTCAAATTTTCAAACTATGCTGATGACACTCAGATCATCCTGGAACTGTCTGGATCCTATGAAGCCGACTCATTGATGGTCGGCCAGATATTTGATGCTAACAAGGACTGGATGAAAAACAATTTCCTAGCTCTAAGCAATAAGAAGATCGAGATCTTGATTGTCGGCAGCACAGTAAAGTTAATGAAATTAGACTTCCAGTATGAGACATTCGTAATAGGGGGTGCCAGAATACAGGTTTCTAAGCATTACATTTTGTTAGGGAGAATTCTCATAAATGTGCTATTTCCCTTCACCTTAGAGACCCCCAGAAACTTTGCTGGATTTTGAGGACTTGATTTTTTTACCTGGAAAGAGTGTGAGCTTTTTTCCCACTCTTTCATGGGTTTTGATGGGTGTTTTACACATGTGTTCTCTGAATATGGGGTTTTAGATAACTCCATAGGAATCATCTTTTCATGTGTGCTACACAGCACCTTCAGTGCAGTGACACAGGGACGTCTTTTAGACTTCCCAAAGGTTTAAATACCTTCTCACTACTGTTTCCCAGAGAATGTAAAGTGAAATTGACTTTACCAGTCTTTCCAAATTCCTAGACCCAGCACACACCATCTTACAATGGAATTCTGGAGGGGTTACATAGTATCCCCTGTGTCTAAATACTCATGTAGCAGTCAAATGCCTCCCTTTCCTATTGAGAAGGCTGGTGGCAGTGGTTTTACAAAAAACTACCATGATTATTCCCGACTGCCAACACCGGTAGCTAAAAATCACGGGAGCCATGTTTTTCAAGATGGCACCTTAAACCCCTTTGTTTAAACAGGCCCAGGTCTTCTTTTTTTGCCGTTTCTTTGTGGAAAGGTCCTTCTAGTGTTTGGTTCTGCATGCCAAACCAGGCTTGGTCCATTTGTTCGTATGCCTTTGGTGCGCTTCAGCAGTGAAGACGGCCTCTGGCGTCTGAGTATCGAGGGAGGGCAGGAAGTGAGGGAGGTCCATGAAACTCCCTCTGCTTATTCTTCTAGGAGACCCAAATGCACTCTGGCATAATTGGCTTGCTGACTGTCGGGCAAGGACAGCCACCCTGCTGGGTGAGTGACAGCTAGGCTGGAATGGAAGGGAGAGAACTGTTTAAAAGACGGGTCTCTTGGACTGGAAAGCAGATTCGACCACTGGAACAAAAGAACCGAAGACTAGCTGGAAGAGGACGGCTGCTGCACCTCCGGGACCGTTGGTTTGCCCGATGAAGCCCTACTGCTGGTCCAAATTGCCAAACTCCATTTGACAGAGAAGCTCCCTCAAGAACGGCTTCCCCCTTTGAGTTGGTGGGACCAATCAACTCAAAAGACACCTGGATACCATTCTCAAGCCTGGTTAGGATTAATCAGGGAGAGGGAAACCAGTTTGTGTTCTTAAATCTACAGCTACTGGAACTGAAGGGACTCAATTTTTTTTGCTTTCTTCAATGATCCTGTGCAGTGCAGGAGCCCCCCGACGTCCTCCCTCTTGTCCCCATGACTGAGCCCCAGGAACAACCAGATCTGCAGGAACTGCCACGAACTAACAACTTCAGCAACATTTGTTTCTTCATACAAAGGTACTGGACAACCCGATTGAGAGAATGCCACTCTTGCAGTGAAAGTTTATGAAACTTTCCCAACTTATCAGCTTGTGACCCAACAAATTATTCTTTTCGCCTAAACTCCTTCTGAGAACTTTTGCAAAGACTTTACGGTTTGATACCAGAACTGCTCTTTCTTATCCAGAACACTAGCCCATGAGTTTGGCCTAGGCCTATTGACTTGAATTTAACTCTTCTGGTGAACTGAAACTATTTGCACTGTTTAACAAGTATATGTGATCTATTCTACTTACCTTGTCCTTTTAACCCACTTCTAAGTAACTGCCATTTTGCTCCTACTTCACGGGAGCTCAAACTGTCTCAAAATCTTAGAGTTTTTTATGGAAGTGTATTGGGTTATATATCAAGTTGCCTCCTTCTAGTGAAATGTCTTCTAAAAGATTGTGTAATAAATTAATAAGTGTTTTACCAAGAAACCTTGAGTATAAGTGTCTACTTGAACCACTGTGATTGAAAGTCCGCTTTGTAACTACCTGTACTGCTCACATTCACTCTTGAGATAAGCCTGGCTGCTCAGCTCGTTACCAAAAACTGTGTGGTACAGACTTATACCAAAGGTTGGTCTTGCTTACACCTGTAGTCCTAATTTTATGTGGTGGTTCCAGAGGTTACTGCATGCAATTCTACCTAACAAATTTCAACAAACATGTGTCTCTTGTGAGTTCAAGTTGTACTTATATGACCCAATTGCTATGGCAGCTACATTCTTATTTGTCAGATGAAAATAGGGCCTTGATAGCCACAGCTACAATAAACACAAGGTTGAATTATTGTAATGGGCTGTTAGGGGACACCTCACAAGCCAATATGAAAAGGCTGCAGACTATCCAGAATGGGGCAGTCAAAGCTGTCTGCTGTATCAGAGGCAGAGATCGTATCTCTGATGCCCGTAGGAAGCTACACTGGCTCCCCGTTCATCAGAGGATTCACTTCAAGGCATCTTGGTTAGTTTATCAATGTCTTACAGATGACACCCCAGGATATCTCAGCTCATGAATCATCTGACTGCCGTATAGGCGAACGTTATGGTCAAACAACATGGACCTACTAACCCAGCTGTACTTTAAACTCAAGAGATTTGGAGGACTGAGTTTCAACGCATGGGCCCCAAGGGTCTAGAATGATCTCCCCCACTCAATTAGGCAGTTGCCGTCAACTGCCCAGTTTAGAAAGGCTTGAAAACCTAACTGTTTGATGGAGATGGGATTTAGGTTTTCGGCTCTTCCTCTTGTTTCTTGATTCTAGTCTACTGTCTTTTGGTATCCCTACTTCTGTTTTCTGTTGTTTGTCTGTGAGCACCCTGTGGCCTGCGTGCATGTTGGCACTATAAAATAATTCCTTAGAATAGAATAGAATAGAAGTGTATTCTTTACTGTGTTTAGTGGGGTACTTCTGCAGCATTATTTTGGGGGTTTTCATAGGGCAAAGTGCTGAAAAGTGCTGCCAGCTGTGAAGCTGGGAGTCGCTGGAGGACTGCCATGTACACCATGACCCAAAAGGAGAAAAAAGCATGCTGTGGTGGCAAAGCAACAGCAAAGTGCTGAAAAGTGTTGTCAGCTGGAAGGTTCTGGAGGGCTGCCATCTACACCTAGACCCAGAAGAAGTATAAAAGCATGTCACGGCAGTGAAGCCCCGGTGAAGCGCTGACAAGTGCTCTTAGCGTTCCTTCATCCACAGCCTGCCTTTGCATTGGTTGGTTACCTCAGCCCAGAGATTCCTACTGTGAATATTCTGGCACATAGCCCAAAGAATGTTCTTGGCCACAAGACCATGTAGTGATCTTTTATCTTGATGTATACCCTGATTATTTGTTTTATCAACTGACCCTGTCCCAAAATGCCCTGGTGACACCCTCGATTGCAGTGAATTAAATCCTGCATCTGCTCTTTCTTTCTTCTTTTTTGGTGCTAATTCCAGGTCACCCAGAAGGCCTTTGACTGAGGTACTTATAAAATCCATGTGTCTGATGAGGATGTGCCCATGAAACAGCAGAACTCACTCGTTCATGTGTTCACTCTGCCATCCTCTGTTTTATTGAGTGGCTTATTTAAGGAGCTATGGGAAAATACAAAGTTGTTGCCCCCTCACCCGAGAGACTTTATTCCCCTGAAATGCACCACAGGGTTGATTCTGTGACCCTAGACTCATGCCTGAAATATGCTGCAGGAGTAGTAGAAACTCAAAAAATGGTGGCTGCTGAACAAATCCTCCACCCCACACTGGCATCTGGCATGCTAACCGATGCAGTAACTAATTTGGAAATTCACCAATCTGACTCAGCAGACTCAGTTTCCACATCATCTGTAACCATTGTAGATATATCTGAGGCTTAATGCATGCCACATTGGTTGACAGCATAGTCCATACTGCAACACTGGGGGGCGGGGGACAAGCACCTGGTCTAAACACCCGATGCCAGTTATGATAGTGGCACCTGCTATACGGCCACAGCAAAAGCAGCTATCAGCTGCCCCACTGCAGCCAGGGCCTAGCCCGTGAACGGTGCACCGCTCTCCTACACCCAGTCACTGATGAGGGGAAGGATCCTCTTAACTTAATGTCCACATTCCCTGGACACCCATGGACTTTTAGCTAAGGAGTTTCCTAATATTAGTGCACAGCCTCAGTGTTTTATTGAGGAGATACCCATTGCCATACAGTGCTATAACTCTGCTTGGTCTGATATGAACCAGCACATGAGGGTGATAATGCCTTTAGATGTTAGGCCAAGACTTACTCAGCATGCTAATTGGCCAGAGGCAGATCCTGGCACTGGGGATGCCATAAAACAGGCCAGGAACATTTTGATCACAGCTATCCCGGCAAACTGTCCCCAAAACACCGATATGGGTTAAAATAAGGAACTGTAAACAGAATAATGGCGAATCTCCTTCAGACTGTTTTGACAGACTAACAATAGTATTTACACAACATTCAGGTATTACCCACCTGATAAGACAGCAGAGGAAGCAACAGATCATTCCTTGGTTTCTGGCCTGCTACCCAAAAAAGAAGCCCAATTGAGGAAGATCGGTATTGGGCGGGAAATAAGCCTTTGGCTTCAGTTTCGGTTGCAAACCATTGTGTAGCGTGTCAGGAACAAAAGAAAGAGAATATTGAGAGCAAGGTATTGACTTTACAGATGGAAAAAATCTAAGGGCAGATGCAAGCATCCCCTGCAGTGAAGGGTGGATTCCAAGGATTATTTGAAAGGCAGGGGTAGTGACAGGAGCAGAGGAGCCCAACATCCATTATAGCAGGGACAACACGGATATCAGGGACAACAGGGGCAGCAAGGGTATCAGGAACAGTCTGGATATCAAGGACAACAGCGACATTATGTAGAACCATCAGTGTATAACTACTGTAAACAATATGGTCACTGGAACAATGAGTGCTCCTATAGGCCCCAGAGAATTGTGTGACAAAAATGCACAGGAACAGTGTTCCACTCCAAATCCACGATGGGGGCATCAGGCCTGTTTCCCAATGTGAATGCACCTGGTCCTTTCTCCTGAACCCCAATGCACTGAACTTCGCCCATAGTCAGCCTTTAATATCACAAAGTGATCAAAATCTGTTCTGACTCAGCCCAGGACATAACCTCACTGTTAGCCCCATAATGATAGTAGACAAAGATGGGACATATGTGCAATGCCAGTTAGAAGGTCAATCTTTTCCCTGTTTAGTTGACACTGACACTAGTCGGTGCCATATTTTCTGAATGTTTTTCTGATGTGCCATTATCTAACAACACAAGGAAAGCAGTAGGAATTTCTACTGTCTCTGCAGTGCATCAAGGTACCGAACCACTTACAGTCAATTTACGTGCCATACCTGAAGCAAATTATTTCCGTCTTAGAGCCTCAGGCCCCTTAATTTACTAGGTGGAAATCTAGTGTGCGAGCTCAGGTGTACTATTTATTTCACTACAGACAGAGTGTTCTTTAGTGTTCCCAGCAAGGACACTGAAGCAGTTTGGCAGATAAAATGACATTACCTGAGGAAGGGGGCTGGTCAATTGATTTGCAAAGCTTAATGGATTCCATACCACAGACCTTATGGTCTGTCCTTGTAAACCAAGTAGGGGGCATCCATAATGCCGCACCTGTATATATTATGGTTGATTCCTCTAAGAGGTTACCCATATTTCTCACTATCCCTTGAAAACAGAAGCAAAGGAAGGCATAACCTCAGTTATTGAATCCCTCCTTCAACAAGTAATTATTAACTCTACCTCCGGTCCTTGCAACGCTCAGATTCTGCCTGTCAGGAATGCTTGTAGGAATAATTATAGATGTCTGCAAGACCAGAAGGCAGGGAATCAGTGATCATTCCATCCTCACCCATTGTACCCAGCTATTTTAGAATGTATACCCCAAGAGCAATCCAGTTTGCAGCTGTGGATTTGTGCCCAGCTTTCTTTTCTGCCCCTATACACAAAGACCACCAGTATTTATTCACATTTTCCCACAGAGGAATCAGTATACCTGGACCAGGCTGACTCCGGGATACCGCAAATCCCACCCTGTTCTTCCTAACAGCTGAAGAAAGATTTGGAAAATCAGTTCTGGTACAGTACATGGATGATTTGTTGTTAGCATCCCCCTCATATGATGCTTGTAAAATGGATACACAGATGCAACTGACAATGGGCCTCATCACAAGTTTGGTGGTAAAATGGTGCAATTACTGCCAGGAGCAAATATTGTTACTGCTGTATCACAACCTGGCGTGCACATGCCCCTGACACCGACGGTAACACTATCAGCGCCCAGCAGTGATTTTGCCGGAATAAGGGCTACCGCCAAGGTGGCAGCAATAACAGCGCTACTGCCAGCAAACCCGGTGCTACTAGTGCCAGCGGAAATTGCATCATCTCCGGAATGGGAAGCATTGCAGCTGCCATTTTGAAAAACATAATCCATTGAATATCTCCACAACTTGCAGCCATCCGGTCCTGTAAACCTGCAAATATTTCACAAGAGAGGTTACTAGGCAAGGGGTTGAACATCCCTGAGAAAGCCAACATTTAGTTAGAGGGAGCTTGTGGTCCTCACAGATGAGGGGGTGGCCCACTGTGAAGAGCTGTAAGGAGACAGGCAGAGGAAGATCAGTGGCAAGCGACAGACAGCATTCTGGAACACCAACACCCAGAAGGTGGCAGCAGTTGCCAGTGTACCCTGTGATGGTGGGGACTGCTGCAAGAGGTGGAACAACCTGAGGGTAAGGGGAAGGGGACTGCTGTCCCAACACCACCATGAGTCCATGGTGACAGGAGGAGGCACTGTCTAGCCCCTGGCATTCACCGCCTGGGAGGAGAAATGCAGCACGGTGCTGGACCTCGAGGGTATAGAGGGAGTTGGCAGTACAGAGGCAGGAGCCAGCAGCCAGGAGGCAGGAGGTGAGTGACCCCACCCCACAAATACATGCATAAATGACAACCCAGCATAAGAAGCCCCAGTGGACAGGGACACAAGTCAGCAGAACCCAAAGCTGAGCATGCCGACTGGGCAGAATGACAGGGTGGCACATCAGCCACCCTCCTCATCAGCCATGAGGCATGGCATCAAGGGCACCAATGAGCGCCACAGCAGTGGGAAGGGCAGGCAAGTGAAGAAAACAAATGCCATGTGCACCACGCCCCTACTGGCACACCGTGTGTCAGCGGGATTGTAGTGCGTGAATGACCATAAAACCGTGCATCAGTCACCCCAGAAAGTTATCCCAGTATCCATTATGTTTCAACAGAGGTTTATAAAATCTGATCAAGATCTAGAAATGCTAATGAATATCCATATTGAATAAATGCTTATTTGAGTTAGATTGTATATTATAGGAGTATTAAAGGCTGCTGTGCATTGGTCTGGCTCCCGTGAAATGTGATGCTCATGTAAACAAAGGAAGAATGGTATGTGAAAGAGATAAAAGACTGGTTGCACTAAAGTGCCAAACGGGCGACTGAAGAAGTATATTGGTTTAATAAATAATTAAATAAATGTATCATGTGAGACAATGGGAGGGGTTCCTTTGCAGGAGGGCTCTGGGAATGCCTTATGAACTGAGGCAAAGTCGGCCCCACCTTGTAGAAATCGTACTACCCATATACTACATAGTCTTCTTTTTTAGCTGACATTTATTCAGTCACCCCGCCCTATGTTGGCTGAAGTCATTTCTTGTTTACTATGAACCGGATGATGCATGCACATCAGGATCGAGGACTGTGGACTCTGACGCCCCAGGTTTATTGGAACATGGTCGCAGACCTGAGCTCTGTGTTACATTCTGGAATGAACTGGATGGAACAATGGATCATTAATTAAACTTGGACGTCATCATAGGGGTGGAAGGCCTGCGTCGCTTGGCAGAAGGTGCTAGACGGAAGCAACCACAAAGGAAGAGGTTCACTCCTCCCACAAGGTCAAGCTTGACTGGAAGTTCTCATTGCATCTCACTTCCATCTGTGCACATTAAGGACGGACTGAATTAATGGAACTATTGGTTTGGTCGGAGGCAGGATAAGTGTGTCGAATGGCATAGTGGTAACATTCTAGAATCTTACCTGGACAGGTGACCAATGGTCTATAAGGGTAATGGGTCTGGAAGGCGGGTCAGGTCAGTTAGGTGGGTACCGGTTGATTTTCAAGTCAATGAATAAATCATTCTGTTTGCCCCCCCCCCTGAAATTGATATGTGAGTTTTATTTCTCTGACAGTAGTGAAATATCTTTTGTATTTCAACTTAAGTAATGGTGCCAAACTTGAAATCACATGCCTGTTATTTTCAGAGAAATGTGGCACAACATACTGGTCATGTGAAATTCAAACCTTTAACACCATGTGTGAAACTAACTCTAATTTGGGTAATGTGCTTCTAAACCTGATGTTGTCTAATTGCTTTGATCCACTGGTATCACTGGAGGATGTGCACTGGTTGGTCAGGTCTACAAGTGAAGTCCAAGTTTTGTTCACTAATTCTGAGGAGATGTCAAGCCCTTCAAGCAGCAAGAGTTTGACTATAAAATCATCACCCACGCTCCAACTGTTCAAAAATGTTATCTTGGAACATTGACAGGATGGCAAACAAATTATAAAATGATGATGTACTATCTTTTATTTTTTTTTAAAACACTCTAATTTGTTTACAAGAAAAAAGGCAGCAAAAATCTGAACATCTTGTTGCATATGCGTCCTTCTGTTCTATGGCCAAATCGAACAGTAAAGGCAGAAACTCGGGTGGCCTTGCCATTCTTGTATCACTGGACGAGTTGATTTTCTGTACTTGTCTAGTTGAACCACCAGAAATCATTCTAGTTGCGTTAAAATGTGCCTATGATATTTGTTTCTGTCAAATTGTTATGCTTCACTGCATTCGAAAAAATAAAATTCTTTTCTAACTGCCTGAATTTAGTAATTAGTAATCTGTATCACGCATGTGGGGAATTGCATCCCTTAATCATCTGCAGTGATGGGTTAAGCGAAGATTGGCAACCTGCTAGAACGAGCAATTTGGGACTTGGCTGGAGATGCTCTTATAGCATCCATCCACCTTTATTTAAAGACCAACAACATGATAGTGATGGAGTAATCTTATTGAATCACTCATTAGATTGGAACCTTAAGTTTATGAATGAGAGGACTAAATCATACAGTCCTGGAAATGTTACTTTTACAGGCACAAAAGGGTATCAATAACTGATTATGGCTTTATATCTTTGCCGGAATGTAACTGGCCCAATACCTTATTGTGGAAGGGATGCTGGATAATGATCATGCCGTCCTGTAACTTTCTCTACTGATAACAAGTAATTCAGTTATGCATCATTTTAAGCACAGAGATTTTTAAGGTAACATTACCGGCTGTCGACGATGGCTGAAATGAGAATGTGTGCTTAATGAGAATCCACTGGCTGACATTAATCATGGAAATACATCCCTACTAGATGGCTGTAACAATGGGGGATTTTTCTGATCCAGAATTCTTGCTCAATTGTTTTGATAAACTGCTATCTAACATTGGTGGCAAACTGAACAGGAAAGTAAAAATTCTGTTGGGCTACCCCCAGGTATGCCAGAGGGACACTGGAAGTCTGTGGAATCAAAGGGCCCAACTCCCTTCGCCTGGATACAGGGACGACTCAGTCAACAGCAAGTTCAAACTACGGTTTATTACTAGCAAACCAACAGGGATCAGTACAGGAACAGGAAAAATCCATGCACATCTCACTCTTCCTTGGCTCGCAGTCCGGTTTTACTACCCAATTCCGTCAGCATGATGTCACAACCCGGGCCCTGCTCCAGAAACCTATTGGACCAAGGGATTGGGTATTGAGTATTCTACCACCTAGAGTGGCCATTATAGATGTTACTTTATTAGCCCACATGCATGTCACGTGGCTGGCCCGGTCCATCCCCAAGTCAGGCCTGATCCATCCCCAAGTCACTAACTATAACATTGTTGCAATGTGGTGGGCTTACCATCGGTTCTTGCCCGTTGCTACCCACCCCTAGGCTACTAAACTGTGAGCGGCTAGAGCTGACATTTCCAGGCCTGGGATCCGGAAAGGTCCTCAGAGCGCTGTGTACCTATTCAAGGTAATAAGAATGACTATGTATCTGTATTGTAACTTGTGTGCACCACCTTAGCTTATGAGAGTGCTCTCCTGATTGGCACAACGCTTGTTTGATTTTGTTTCATACTTGTTGCTGTCTGTGTCTGGTGGCCTGGCACCAGAGCTCCTTTCCCACCGCTGCTCCCAGTCCATTGTCTGCTTCGGCCGTGTCACGTGTTGAGAGACCACGAATTTGACCTGTGCAGCTCTGAATTATGAGGATTTATTAGCATTTTCTGCAGCTGGTACCTTTGTCGTCTGGGGATTGGAATGTCATCTGTATCTCTTGGCCTTGGCTACAGGTCCTGTCTCGTATATCGTGCTCACTGTCCAGCCTGAATCAGCTCACCTTGTCTATTCCTCTGAGGTCCGAGGCCTGCTGTAATGTTCCTAAACCTTACAATGCACTTTCTACAGTGTCCATGGTACACGACATTTCCATAGGTTAGTCACACTTGGTTCTGTCAGGTCCCATAGGTGCTCCTGCCGTTCCATAGAGTTGTTTGCATGTAAGCATCTGCAAGCTTTGCTCAGGATCTCTTGTCTCTTGCGATTTCTGCATTGCTGCATTTGGCTAGTGGCAATAAATAATAAAAGCAATGACAGTATGTATATGTCCACTAACTATAGAACTGTATGATCATCTTCTTCAAGTATTTGAGTGTGTGCTTGTCTCCCGAAGTGCGGATGTCATGTGTGCTTCATGTCTAATGCTGCTATGTGGTGGTGTCTCTAACGACATCAGCAACATGGCTTCTTGGTGTCTAGTCCAGGCTGTCCATACAGGTGTCCTTAATCATAGCCTGTGGCTCTTCATCCACACATGGGTAGGTCTGTGTGTTCCTTGGTCGGTAAGCTGGCTGAGGGGATACCTTTCAACATACTTGTCAATCATGTGTCCATTGGGGATTCGTCCAAAATAGAATGGGTGATTGCGGTACTTTCTGGCCTTCTTCCTCATCAGGAATTTAGTAGGAGGGGTAGGTGATGTAGGCTACCCCATCGCTCTTCATTTCTGGTCAATAGTTAGTGGTAAGCAAAGGCTATATAAAGAAAGTTTAGAGAAATGTAAAAATGAACTAACTAAAATCGTCTCCAGCCTATACCATTAATTTTTTAATCGTTCTGGAGGTCAGGGACAACACCACTTGGTCGTTTTTGCTTTCAACTGGAAAACTCACAGTGTGTATATCTTCCGATCTTATTGCTCGCAATGATGGAATGTACTGCATTCATTGCATTATGGTCGACCGATTTAGAATGAGTCCGTCTTTTACATGCTTGATCCTTTTTCATTTTATTTCGAAATCAGGATCAAAAGTTACCCTTTCTTTTGCTTTTTTATCAATATGTTTGTTACATTTTATGTCTCCATTGCTTGAAAGGAGCTCTTTCTTTTGCATCGTGACTTTTTTAGGGTATGTTACAAGTGAGCGTAGTATGTTTATTCTGTGCAATCAGGCCGATTGGATCATTATTTTGCTCTTACATTTTTCCATTTTCTCACTTAAGGTCATAAATTGTGTTTTACTCTCAAGTGCATTAGGAAAGCCATGGATCTTTCTCTGTGGTACCGGGCTTTCACATTGATCTTCATCTTCATAGACTGAGAAGTCTAAGAGGTCTTGAGTGCTTTTGTCATATTCGCTTGCTTCATCTTCTGATCTCAGGGCGTCTTTTGGAGGCTTTTATAATTTTTTTGTTAAATTGATTTTTTTTTTTACTGGTAAATATGTTTTGACTGATTCCATAGTTGTTTGTTGCATTAGGTGGAGTGATTTTTTTTTTAGGAAGCTCTTGGTCTCGCTGTTTTTTAATCTCTCTTGAGTGTTTATATTTTTAGTTTTGCACAGATGTTTGCCTCCACAGGTATGATTATGTTTATCATCACTCTTTTTCTGTTCGAAAATAGAGAAGAGATTGTTTGTGCTGGCTTCGTTTTCTATCATTATTTTCCATTTTTGCGATTGGCTAGATTCTGCAGTCACTACTACCGGCACCACTTCCTGAATTACTAATTTTTCTTCCGTTTGCTCTTGCATCCGCACTGTGTCGACGTGGCTAGTAGAAGGAACATTGATATTAGTGGCGGCGCTTGAAGTCAAAACTTCACTATTTTGTGTGCAGGTCTCACTTTCTCTGTATACTGTGTGATTAATCAGAGGATCTTTTTGTAAACTTGGCACATCCTTTCCTATAGATTTCCTCTTTGGAGTCATGACCTCTGAGATGGGATTTTGAAAGTGTGAAGCAATTTCTCGCACTCCCTCTAAGAAAATCTGCTTGTCTGAATTTGCGTCTTGCAATAGATCAATTAATGATTTAAGGAGAATTCCGTCCATTTCTTTTTCTCTCCCTCTTTTTTCCTTCAGTGCTTCCATTACCGATTCAACTTTTATCATCTTAGTATTCATTAATGCGAGGAGGGTTGATTGATCTTCATATGTATCACTCAGGGATTCATATAACTTAATGAATGGGGCGAGAGTAATAGACACAGCTGAAGTTATTGAGTCTTGCATCTCTTGTGTCCATATTGGTTTGCTGGTCTCCAGGGGAGTTGCTAAGTCTGGAAAAGACCCGGGGCTAAGCTGATGTCGGAACTGTTGGGACTGGGGGCTAGCTAGTCTTTTGGCTGTAACTCCTGATATTCTATCTGGGGCTACAACCAAAAGATCAGGGGCTATAGCCCCCTTAGTCCCCCCCCCTAGCAACGCCCATGCTGGTCTCTGTTTCATAATGTTGAGCAATGAAATTTCAGTTGTGGGCAAATGGTTTTCGTTCATTCCTCCTTTTTTCTGATTCCCATTTGATGCTTTCACTCTTGTCAGATTCTGATGAGTCTTCACTTGACCCTATTATTGCAGATGTTGCATCCTAGTTTCTCCCCTTTCGTGTTGCACTGCTATTTCCTTGGTTCTGATTTCTCTCTAGATTCTCAGCCATGGGATTTTGCGTTGATGTTTTGGTTGCATGCAAGTTGTCAAGCTTAGATCTTTTTGCCCCCCCATACATCTGTTTCGCTTTCCATATCGGGTGTTTCAGGGGGTTTATGTACAATTTCAGTGCAGCATGAATTCTTATTCGTTGCAACATTCTTTACAATTATCTCTTTTATTTAATGTGCTGTCTCTTTAGACTGAATACACTTTTTAACAGTTTCCTGGTTTTCCACATATTTTTGTTTTTGTTTTTTTGCTCCCATTGTGATGCAAACTGTTAGGTTTTTCCTTCATGAGGGGGAGTTTTCCAACTTGTTGGGATTCTTGATTATTTGGGCTCACTGACTCTCCAGATGTCAATAGTGTCCCAGTCAAGAGGTTTTCGTCAGTTATTTAATTTATCAGTTTGTTTGTGTTAGATTTTTCATATGTTGGGTTTATAATTTCTCCTCTTAAGCTTATATTGACTGTTTTTGTCAATTTATCCCTGCGAGCTTCAGGAGCTAAGAGGGACTGCTCTTTTGGTTTGAAATGCCACTTTAGGGACCCAAACTAAGAAATGGAGGAGCTCCTTTTCATGGCTGTTTTCCCTTGGATTTTCTCTCGTGGCCCTGGTCCATCTCGTGTTTTGCATCTGTTTCCTATCTCAGGATTGACTCGGGTTTGTAGGGACACAGCGTTCGACTTGTTTCCTGCAGGCTAGCCTGGTTGTAAGGTTTGCAGAGGTGGAAAAACAAAAGCATTGCTGGAGCTCCCCACCATTATTTTAAACTCGCACATCAGAGTTTTCAGGTTTGTTTATCAACACTCCATACAGTGTGAAGAAGGAGTCTGCTCCGCCCACATCCGTGCTTTTCAACAGTTCCTCAGACCCTCATTGTGGCGTTGGCCCTTTAAGGGCGCGCACGCAACGGGGTGACATTCACTCCGTCGAGTGCCCAGTTAAATAAACGGGGCGTGTCCTGTGGCGTCATAACCACCGGGGAGCCCACACGAGAAACATCTCTGTCTCCGGGTCTCTGTGTCACAGGGGGTGGGGGTTCACGGACGGCGGAGTCCGGACACCGCCAACAGTGGCGACGAGTGCCGGGATCACTTCCTGGGACAGGGGGAGACATTCGCTCGTAGCGTAGATGATCCTACATGAGCGCTTCAGCGAATTCTGACCGCGGAGAGGGGAGAGACGCACGCGGCCGGCGGCCATTTTGATGAATAGGCCTCGGATACTCACGGCTTCATAACGAAGCGTCGGTGAGCCATCCGGACACAATTTTTGGACGATCCAGCGGCGGACGGCCACTGGAAACAGCACGTGTCAATTTTAAAATGAATCATTGACATGTTCACTGTTTTTCACCGAGTTGATGGGTGAGACTCCATTGGAAGCCTGCTGAATACACTCGGGGTCTTCCCCCCTGCTCAATTTTTGGACGCTTCATTTTCCTGCCTGCCGGCTGGAGCGGAACATCCACGAGGGGCACATCTGAAGAGAGGCAGAATTTAGACCGTGTCAGGAGGCTGCTTGCTGGTGGTGAGTTGCGGCCCCATTAATCATATCATCTGGGGTGCCTGTGCGCCATCCACCATGAGCCAAGCTGCTGCTGCTGCTGCTGCTGCTCCTGCTGCTCCTGCTGCTCCTGCAGCTCAGCCTCCGCCCGCCCTCCCGCTGAAACCACCTGGGTCCCTGCAGCCAATGCCTGAGTTTGATATCCCGGGTGCACCATCAAGTCTGGGACAGAGGTGGAAGATGTGGATTGATAGACTCAAGATGTACTTCAGGGCCACGATGGAGACGAGCGACGACAGTAAGCTGGCCACTCTCCTGTACTCTGCTGGCCCGGCAGTGCATGAGATTTTTCTGTCCCTGCAACCAGCGGATGGGTCGTTTGCGGCGGCAAAGGATGCACTCCATAATCATTTTCTGCCAATGGCCAATGCAGATTATGAATGTTTTCTAATGGGGACGGCTCGACAGAAGGATGACGAGACTCTGGATGTGTTCTACGGGCGGCTGCGGAGACTGGCGGCGCCATGTGCGTGGAACGACCCTGAAGTCACGATTCGCAATCAACTCATTCAGGGGTGCGCCTCTGGGAAACTGCGGCGCCAGATATTGCACGAGCCGGGCATCACCCTTCCCCGCATCTTAGAACTTGGCAGATGCCACGAAGTGTCTGAACTGCGGGCGACCAGAATGGAAGCTAGTGCCCGCCCAGGCAAGGTGGAGGAAGTCTGCGCGGTCGGGAGAGGCCTGGAGCGAGGCACCCCATGAACACCCAGGGCCCGCGCCTGCCAGGGACAACCTCCTCGTGCCCAAAATGCGGGTACGACCTCCCGCACCCAGCTGAATGCCCTGCGACTGGGGTGAAGTGTGGTAGGTGCGGAGGCGCGGACCATTTCGCCACGATGTGCCGATCTGCAGCACCTAAGGTAGTGCATAGGGGGCCTGTTTGAGCAGGTTTCTTCCGCCCCCAGAGGGCGTCCAACGTTGCTCAAGTAGACCAGGGTGACGAAGGGGCCCCTCAGGAGGGGGAGGAGGAGGAAGAGGATGATGAAAACATTTTCTTTGTGTCCAGTGTGAGCATGCTGAAATCCCGCTCCAAGAGGCAGCCCAGATGCAATGTGCTTGTCAATGGGGACTCTATACCAATGCTAGTGGACACCGGTGCATCCGTGAATGTGATGGCCAGACAGCACTATGACACCATGCAGATCCCGCCCACGCTGACCCCGCCAAGGGCACGCATTTTCGCTTTCGGGGGCGACCAGCCAATTCCCTTGGACGGCGTGTTCGTGGCTGAAGTTCAATATGGCGACTCACATATACGGGCCAGGTTCTATGTCACACCGGTGAGCGACAACACACTGCTGTGCTGTGCTGCGGCTGAAGCTCTGGGCATTGTAACATTCGCCTATTCGGTGTACCTAGACGACATTAAGGTGCTCCTGGCCAAACACAGCTCCCTGTTCGAAGGCATTGGACAGTTGGTGGGTGAGCCGGTCCGGCTCCACATCGATGAGTCGATCCAACCAGTGGCGCTGAAGCACCAGCGAGTTCCTTTTCATCTCAGGGATCTGGTGGATCGAGAGCTGGACAATCTCGTAGGGCTGGACATTATCGAAAAGGTTGAAGGCCCCACCCCATGGGTGTCTCCCATTGTCATCGCACGCAAGCCCGAACAGCCCGACGCGGTGTGGATTTGTGTGGACATGCAACTCCCCAACTAGGCCATAAAGAGAGAATGGCACTTGACCTCTACCATCAATGACATTATAGCGGAACTGCAAGGGGCGAGGTTCTTTTCCAAACTGGATCTGAGAGCAGGCTATCATCAGGTGGTCCTGTACCCTGAGTCCCGCTACATCACAACGTTTACCACTCATCGAGGTCTTTACCGATATAAGAACTTGAGCTTTGGGGTGTCTTCAGCGGCAGAGGTGTTCCAGAACATCATAAGAGGAGCACTGGCTGATCTGGATGGAGTCCTCAACATCAGCGACGACATCCTGGTGTATGCCAGGTCAGAAACGGAGCATCTGGCGCGCCTGGCCAAGACCTTTGCGCGCCTTCGCTCGCTGGGACTCACCCTACACAAGGACAAGTGCGAGTTCCTGAAAACAACGATCAAGTTCTTTGGATTCGTATTTAGGGCGGATGGTGTGTCGCCGGACCCCTGCAAAGTGAGTGACATAAAGGAGGCGTGCCCGCCAGAAAATGTTGCGGAGGTGAGGAGCTTTTTGGGCATGGTCACTTACTGTGGCCAGTTCATCAGAAATGTGGCGTCCCGCTCAGCTTGAGCAGGCGGCATTCGATGATATCAGGAGTGCTTTGGCGGCGGACGACACCATGGCGTTCTTCGATCCGAGCCTGCAGACAGAGATCGTAGTGGATGCCAGCCCCTATGGCCTGGGGGCAGTGCTTACCCAAGTGGGGAGTGACCAGCAGATTCGACCCACAGCATACGCCAGTAAGGCGCTCTCTGACACCGAGCAAAGATACTCCCAGATTGAGAGGGAGGCCCTGGCGGTGCTGTGGGGTTGCAGACATTTTCGCCTCTACATCCTGGGGCGCCCCATGACTGTGGTCACGGACCACAAACGGCTGCTGCCGATCATGGCGGGCTCATCATCCCGTCCACCAGTGAGAATAGAGCGCTGGATGCTCGCCCTGCTCGAGTATGGAGTGTCGTTGACATATCGTCCAGGGGCTAACAACGCGGCGGACTACCTCTCTCGAAACCCAAGAGGGGACTCGCAGGAATCGACGTCGGCTGAAGAGGCCGATGACCATGTCCGCCTGGTCGTGGAAACAGCTACCCCAAACTCCATGCAGGTGGAGGAGCTGGAGCTCGCGTCAAAGAGCGACGAGTGTTTTGCTATCCTGAGGGAAGCAATGCAGCGGGGTGCCTGGAAGACGGTGCTGGAAGCGGTAGAATGCAGGACATGTGAAGCCAGAGTGGCTCTGGAGCAGTTATGGCGAGTGAGAGAAGAACTGACATTCTCGGAGTCGGGGCTGCTGCTAAGGGGTGAGAGGATCGTGGTGCCCCAGGCCAAAGTTGCTCAGGTCATCGCCCTGGCGCACCAGGGCCACCAAGGGGCGCCCAAGACAAAAGCTCACCTCCGCCAGAAGGTGTGGTTCCCGGAGCTCGAGCGGAAGGTAGAAGCATTTGTGGCATCGTGCGTATGGTGCCAGGCTGCGGCACCGGCCCAGCGGGAACCGTCCATTGAAACGATGCCAAGAGGGACTAGGCCATGGGAAGTAGTGCACGCAGACTCCGGGTCCACGTCGAGAGGCACTCACTCCCTAGTTGTGGTGGACGAGTGGTCTCGATGCCCGGAGGTCGAGTTCATAGAGTCCGTCGCATTTGAGAACGTGGTGGTGGCGCTGGAGAAGATTTTCGCCACCCATGGCCTGCCCTCCGTACTGTGCTCCGACAACGGGGCACCATTTCAGGGCGAGAGTTTCGCTGAGCTCATGAGGGAGTATGGTATTCAGCACCGGCGGGTAACCCCACTTTGGCCCCGGGCCAACGGTGAAGCAGAGCGCATGATGCGCACCCTTAACAAAGTCTTCAGGATTGCCCACGGAAAAGGCGAGTGCCTGCAGAGGGCACTGTATGTCTTCCTGCGGGGATATCGGACCACACACCACTCCTCAACGGGTGTAGCACCGGCAGAGGCTCTCTTCCAAAGATGCCCGAGAAACGTTATACCGGAGGTGGGGGACAGGGACCCCGCCGTCATTGACAATGAACAGGTCGAGGAGGACAGACGAACAAGGATGCAGATGGAAAACATCCGGAGAGGCCTGAGACCCCCACACATCGCGTTGGGGGATGAGGTGCTGGTGAGGAATCGCCACCCACAAGGCAAGCTATCCCTGACGTATGAACCTGCCCCCCTGGATGTCGTGGCGGTGAAGGGCTCTATGGTGACAGCCTCTGATAGGACGTCGTCCGTGACTCGGAATGCCTCCTTCTTCAGGAGAATCGGCGACCCGAGAGTTGACAGCCCGGACAACCGATAGGGTGAGGATGCATTAGATGAAGGTGGGGGTGAAAGCCCCACCGTGGACTCTCCTGCTCGGGGCAGACCAGGTCAAGAGACACCGGCCAGGGACGTTGGCAGGAGGTACCCCCTGAGAACAGGGCGTGGGAAACCTGCCCGTCTCACAGACTATATAACGGACTCAGCTGGAGAGGCTGACCTGGGGACATGGTCAGGCCGGGACAAGCACCCTCGGGGGATCCAGGGTGGCTGTTAATAAATGGGGGTTTTGTTGTGTGCATAGTTGCGTGTTTTACAAATGTGTGATAGTTAGTCCCTCCTACTTCCAATTTGTTGTTATGGAAAAGGAGGAGTGTGGCGTTGGCCCTTTAAGGGCGCGCACGGGACGGGGTGACGTTCACTCCGTCGCGTGCCCAGTTAAATAAACGGGGCGTGTCCGGTGGCGTCACAACCACCGGGGAGCCCACACGAGAAACATCTCTGTCTCCGGGTCTCTGTGTCACGGGGGGTGGGGGGCTCACGGACGGCGGAGTCCGGACACCGCCAACACTCATGATGGTCCGGGCTGTGCAGGTAAAAGCGGCAGGTGATCTACTTTTCTACTTTCCTTTGCATACTCTGTAATCTGTGAAGGGGGATCGCATGCTTGTTTACAGTCTGTTACTTGGTCCGCTATTTGGGGGGAATCACTCATATTGATAGGTGTCAGGATTAATAATTATAGTTGAGCTTTCAATGTTTAGGGTGTTTTTAGTATTTAGCAACACCTGCGTCGGTAACGTGAGTGGGTTCATAACTTTTTTTTTTAATTTTCATAGCCATTTTTGCTAAATGTGTCATTTGTCATAAGGCTTGATGCTGGTAATAGGAAGCACAGCACTGCCGTTTCCACACCTAAGGTTCTACAATCCACAGACTTTGTAAACTTTGGTATTTGCTTCACTATATATTTTGCTTCTATTTCATTTAAACGTACCTGACTGCGTGTGCGTTGACCAGAGGGTTCAGCTTCCATTTCCACGTTTCTCGTGGTTCTTGACAATGTCGCGACCACTCCCGATCACTCCGTGATCACTCTTACTCAGCAACCACTCAGCAAACACTATGCGATGCTCTGCATCGAGAGGTGAGCTGATAAAGCTGAGGTTCTAGTTAGGGCTGAAAACAGACTCTGCTTCAGTTCCAAGGGTGAAAACAGATCCACGGGCAGCAGCAGAGCAGCAAAGCAGGGTCCAACTTCCAGTCTCCAAACACTCAGCAAACACTCCTTTATGTGAGTGACTCTGCTCTGCTAGACATGTGCATGTCTCCGAAATCCAAGTTACACTTCATGCCATGCAGGGTATTGAATCTCTTTTCACACATGTACGTATGTGCTGTCATGCCACATAGAACATCTAGGCTGACACCCAGCATGCCTTATGGCGTGCCCTGAGTGAGTGTGCATATGTTCAGACTGTACACATCCTCGCTGCCCCAAAGGCAATGACTCCATAGGCAAATCATTGTGAGGCCGGCTCCCTGTTAACCTCCCACTCTCAGCCCACACTCCATGGGCCCATGCCCCTCTCCCTCTTGTCGGTCACTGTACCTTGTTCCTATCTACAACTCCATTAACTTACTCTCTCCACTTCACAGACCTTGCCTCAGTAGTCCTCTTACCACATATATCACCTGGGCCTATTTCCTGTTTCCCAGACTTACGGCATGTTCTCATTGTCTCCAGTCCCCGTACCAAGACAACACTGGTGTGACATGTGATGGATGCAGACTTGTATGTGGATATGTGTGGCTGCCTGTTGCCATGTAATGTAATTGCATGTCAGAGACACATGTCCATACCCATTTCCCTTGTCTTAGTCAACAGTGTGCGATACCATGGCCCATAATTCTGCTTCTTAACGACCCTGCTGGTTGGCAATGTGTCCACTGGCAGCATGGCCCTGAGTAAGGGATTTGGTTGCCAGTCTGGATATGCCATGCTCCGGTTGCTTGTTGGCCTTAGTGTTTAGATGCTGTATTTCTTATGAGTACATGTACTGCATTTTGTTGCATGACAGCAGTGTGATACACATGTTTACTGTAGACACGTTGCACATGACTACACATGTCTTTTTCTGTCCATGTGCAGGTGAGGATGCACCAGATGTGGAGGAGGCGGAGAATGACAAAGAGTTTGTGCTGCTTCAGACCACCAGTGCAGGATGTGGCGTGGCAGGCCGTGAGAGCCCTCTGGTGCTTCAGACCATCCTGAGCCATGCTGCATACTCCTCTGACTCTTTGGACTCAGCTGGATCTGATGCTGAACCCGATGTGCAGTCCTCAATGCAAGCAGAGGTGAATGCACCAATGGGTGGAGCAATTGGAGTCCGTGAGTCTGCAGGGGTCAGGCGCCTTCACTAGGCCAGTCAGTGGTGGCAACCCCGTCTGTTGTGGTTATGGCTGCAAGACCAACCTCCAATGTATTGGTTTCTGGTCCTGTGACAGATGTCCAAGGGAGTGTTGCAGACCTGCAGCCAAGGACTGAGGCATCACAGCAGGGGCCATGCTCCCTTGCATCAGGCAGGCATGGGCTCTACACACGTGGGGGATGTATGCAGACTGGGCAGACAGAGTGGGATCAGCAGATGCTGCATTCCTCACACCAACAGGTGATGCCTTTCAGAGTTTGGCTGAGGGCATGGAGAGGGTGGCCCCTTCCATAACAACCCAGCAACACAGGTGGTGTACCAGTTGCAGGTCATGCGGTCCACATGCCGCTCCCACAGACTTTGCATGGAGGCCAATATCAGGGTCCGATGGGCAGGTCTGCAGTGTCTGCAGGCATCCCTGCTTGCAGAGGGTCGGGCACACAGGGATACCCTGAGGCGGGAGATGTTGGCCCACAGGACTGCAGTCCATGAGGAACATGCAGCCACCAGAAATTTGTTCCACCAAGAGGTGTTAGCATTGAGGCAGACAATCTATGAGTAACTGTGCCACCCATGAGGCTGTGCATAGTGACCTCACTGCCCTCAGTCTGCTGGTGCATTCATCAGTGTCATGCCTGGTGGATGCCACTGAGGACCTGGCCAGGGCACTGCAGGGTCAGCCTCCAGCACCACTTCCACCTACAGATTCAACGCAGGATGGAGATGCCAGCACAGACATGCCTCCTGGTACACCGTTGCCATGAGGTCCATGAGCCCATGGAGGGGATATTTTTTCTTTTTATTTCTCCTTTTTTGTTTTATTGGACGTCCACCCATTGAGATGCACCCTGCCCTTCCCCTTCTTGGGTGGACCCCCAACCCCCTGTCCATGATGGGTATTTTTGATTTTTGCTTTTATTTGTGTCCCTTTTTTAGACCCCATGTTGGCATGTTATTTTTGAGTTGCCTGTTTTTGGTATCTTTTTTGAAATTAGTTTTTTTAACTTGAGTTGTGCAGTTGCCCTCTCAACGCCTTGACATATGCAGTGGTGGACATGTAGTCATGCAGAGTGAGGTCAACTTGCATGTTTGCATGGCGGTGCTCAGGATAGCATGTGCAGGCAAGTATGGGTTCAGTGTATTCTGACACATGTGTGCTATGTGAATGTTACTGTACTATGCCTGTTGTAATGTCTTTCCCCAAGTTGTTTCAGTAATCTGTAATGAGGTTATGACTGCAGTCCCTGGGGAGACACACTATACCCTTTGACATCCATGCTCCCCATGCCCTGCACCAGGCACTGGCCCTCCTCTCACTCATTGGAGGCATGGTTCCCAGTGGAGGTGATGCAGGATTCACATCATGGCGGCTCAGTCAGCAGGTAAGCATGAACACTGTCTTGCATGCTAGGCATGCAGCATTCTTCCCTGTGTTTGCTACATGCCAGGATGATTTTTCAAGTGGTATTCTTGTCACTGTCTTCCTCCCTTGGTCAACTCAGCTGTGCCCACACCCACTGTGGTGTAGTGCATGTCCTGGGCCATCCGCCAGCCATGTAGTGTACTCCTTGATGTGTTTTTCACTTGTTCTTCCCTCTCACTGTCTCTCTCTCTCTATCTCTCTTTCTCTCTCTCTCTCTGTTGTGCTATGCTGCACTCATGGCCGGATCACAATCTATGTCCTGTCACCCTCTTGCAACCTGTGGTCCTTCTGCAGATGGTGGCCTCTGCATATCTTCATCATCCATTCATTTGCTGTCATGGATGTGTGGTTTCTTTCTGTTGTTACTATGCATATGTTTACATTTAGGGGATATGTCTCCCGGTGGGTTGCATCGTATGCAAGGCAGGTTGGTACGCTGTGCAGGCATATGAAGGGCATTTGCAGACACTTGTGTGGTGTTTGGCTGGGAGGCTTGCACTGTGTGTGATCACTTTAGATTGACTTATCTTGTGGGGCACCAGTACTAATTCATGGGTGCATGTGTCACATGGTGTGGTTCTGGTCATAGGTCTGGGCATGGTGGGGTTTCTATGGATTAATGTGGCCACAGGCTGCAGATTCCAAATTGTGGGCCTTTCTTGGGTGGTTAGGAGTGGGTGGTAGGGCCAGCTGTGGGTGACCTGTGACAAGTGTTGATGGTTGTGCTGGTGTGTGTTTCATTGCACTTTGCACATGTGTAACTGGTGACTCTTCAGATCCTTTGCAATGTGTGTGGGGTAATAGTTCAATGGCACATGTCGCCTCCCTTGCTTAGGGTTACCCATTGATGGTGTGCAGCTCCGGTTATAATTCACAAACATGGAAACATTGATGCACATTTTTGGGAGGAAATAATGTGAACAGGCACGCTACGTTGTGCAGTGTTGGTGTTTATACATGCATGTCCCATGCATGCTGCACCATGCCTCAAGTTGACCGCAGCTTGATACATGGTGCTGATGCATTCAATTGAATTAACAATTGAACCAATCGTATACTGTCACAATGAAGTCTGCATTGACCTTGCACTTTTCCCTTGCATCCTACCTTTTACATGCATTTATCCTTGTTTGCAGTATCACATTTCTTTGTCATGTCTGCTTATGTCTTCCATGGCAGTTGCCTCGGTGGCCAGCCTTCCAGTCTGACATCAGCCTCTGTGAAATACTGCCTCCAGCATGATCCTGCCTGGAGTGCAAGAAGTGAATATTTGTATACTGGCCTTCTTATGCTTTGCATCATGGGCTCCCATGACTGTGTTCACTGCACGGTCCCACTACTATGCTGGTGATGGCATGTCTTGTCATGTCATTTCTTGTCTTCCAGGGGTGTCTCTGCTTTTTTGGGGGCTCAATCATCTGCATTTCCGATGTCTTCTCATTTTCATGCAGTATGTTGACTGATGCGTGTGTTGTGTATGTGCCATCGGCTTGGAAATGTGGATATGTGAGATACACATTTGCTTCATGTCATTCAGGGGGTCAGGCAGTGTAGGGGTTGTTGTTGTTTGTCAATGTGTGTGTTTTGTGTGTATAAATTGCATGCAGTGTGCAGGTGTTGCTGCAAGTGTGCTGGGACACATGTTGATGGTTGTCTTGTGAGTTGTTGTTTGCATGAGTTGCATGTCACTGAGGGGGGCAAGTGGGTCTGTACTTTTTGTGTGCATGGATGTGTTGGCTGCACTCAGTTTGATTTTTTTCCATTGTCTGGAGATCCCTCCATCAGGGAATGATGGCTATTTCATGGGATGATTTTTGACTGTCGACTGCATACCCCGGGGACAAATGGCTACATTAGTTGCTGCATGTCTACATGTGGCCATTCTGGTGTGATGCCCTCTTAGACACAATTGTCAATTACCTCCTGTTCAGTGGTTCATTTGGGATGGGGTTTATTGGGGTCATGTTACCAGAATCTATGTCACATGTGGACCCTTACTGCACTGCTTTTCCACACACCACAATAGAAACATGTGTGCAGCAATATGCCATTGTGCTTCTTCTATTTTGTGGACAGGTGATTTTGGAGGCCATGTATGTCTGGCAGCTCCAACATGATGGTTGTTGAGTTTATGGAATTATCAGTGGTTACATATTTGATGGGTATGTTAGTTAATCATATGGGATGTTTTTAGTGCCTAGTAGGTGATTTCATTCAATGGTTGCCATGGGGGTAATGGTGTCCTCCCTCTTCAATGTGTTTCATTTGGAAACACTGAATACATGTCTTTTTAGTTCTAATGGATGCACAAACATTTGCACTTTCAAGGGCACTTTCTCAGGGTGGTTTTGTGAGCACAGAGGATTGGCCCATTGTCATCCTTGAATGGCACCTGGATTTGGCGGGACTGTGTGCACTCCACAGGGGAAGGATTTTAGGTGAAAAAAAGAATGCACAAGCTGGGTATATGCAGCCTCTCCCCATGCCCTTTGCCTATCCATACGCAAGCATTGTGCCTGTGGGTGTGGATGGTATGCCATCACCATGTCCACTGGGACACCACAATGTGTTATAACATTGTGTTGGACACATGCTGCCACAATGATCCAGCAGACTACTAGTGGTGCATATAGCAACACACTACCAGAGTGGTCAAGGGAGTGGACACGTGACTTGAGCACTCCGAATGTGCGCTCCACTATACCCGAGTCGCAATATGGGCAGTGTTGTACCTTACAACAGCAGGTGTATTAGGGTTGCGTATGGGCATCATCATGGATGTGCTCAGAGGGTAGGCACTGTCCACAGTAGATGGGAGAATGTTTGTCATTGGCATTTATTGACAGTGTCTATCAGTCTGTGTGCAACATGCATGCATGTGCATGGCCATTGATACTCACCAATGAGCCATGTGTTGCCATGCTTACCAGCTTCCAGGGCCTGGTGTAGCAGGGACATCCTGAAGATGTATGTATTATATGTGCTACCAGGATAGTTGGCATGCACTTCAGTAATGATGCCCTTGGCATCACATACCACCTGAACATTGATGGAGTGCCAATGTTTCCGCTTCAGGTAGATGTGCTCTGTTGCTCTAGGTGGATGTAGAGCAACATGGGTTCAATCAGTAGCATCTAGCACTTTTGGAAAGTATGCCCCCCCATTAAAATCCTGGACCACTGCTTGCCTTTCTGCCAGTGTTCTGGGCATATATATAATCCGGAGAACAGAAGCTTTGGCAGTTATAATTGCCTACACCTGGTGTAGGCAGAAAGACAGCGTGGCCTGGGAGATGCCACCTACTATGGTGGTGGTCAGCTGGAATGATCCAGTGGGCAAGAAATGCATGGAAGTGAGCACCTTTTGCAAGGGGCTCAGTGCTTGGGAGCACATGGTGGGTGATGTGAGGTCATCTTCAAACTCCTTGACCAGGTATTGGATGATATGGGGTGGAACCTATATCTGCCATAGACCTGGCCATCAGGCATCCCAAAAAGGCTGGTCCGTGAGTGGAAGATCGGGGCCCTGAGCCTTCTCCTGTGGTTTCCCTGAACGATTGCTGCAACAAATGGTGCATTCATCGTGGCTGTATCCATGCGTTTGTTGTGTTTGCATACTTTAAATGCATTTGTTAGGGTGCGCGTTGAAGTTTACACCTGCTATCACATGGTGTAGGTGTTCTGGGATTTGGGCGTGTTCTTTTGCGACCCAAGGTTTCGCAGTTCAATTCCATGAATACGTTTATTTTGCATGTGTATGGGCGGTGTGATTGTTTGGCGGTGGAACATCCCTCGTAACGCCCACATTTTTGCTTGTTCTTCCCCATTCCACATGATCTGCCCCCTTTTTAGGTGGCTGCGCAACCCGGCCCACCCTCTTCTTGGAGTCTCGCGCAAGATGTTGGTCGAGCTGCAGTGACATGGCGGACCGGCGCAGACTGCTTGCAAGTCCCCGGTAAGCCCCGCGCATTGCTTCCCATGAATCGACGATTTAGGATTTGCGCGTGTTTTTGCACGCAAGTCTATTTTTCCCCCATAGAATATTCCATGAACCAAACCCTTAGCATATATACATGTTTCAGTCCCCTGTACCATTAACCTCTGTCATCAACAGCTGTAATCACACAGTGGCATGAACATGTGAGAGAGCAAACCGCAGAAGGGGCACCATCTGAGATCTTAATGTGTTCATTTTCTTACACAAATATTTATAACCATTCTGCCTGTTCCAGACTTGAACAACCCATGTGAAGTTCAATCTTAGTAGCCTATAACATGTATTTAGCTCCCTTTACAGACCTAGCAGTACAATCCGATTTCAAAAATACTTTCACAAACCCATTCCCTTCTTTACTTTGTAAATAAGGATTCCTTCAACCAATCCACTATTATGCTCTTTTTTAATATAGCAATTTCAATTGCACAAAACATGAGTTGTGTCTGCAGAGCCTTAGAGTTAATTGAATCATCTCCTTTCACTTAGAAGAGTAGGATTGACAGCAGGCAGGCACACATATATATGATTTAGGTAGGGTTTACGAGGGATATTTACAGGACTAGGCTCAATAACCGATGATAGGCAACGTATCCCCTTATGATATGCTAAGGATGTATATTTTTGGCCTAGATTACATAGGAAGTCATTGCAAGCCTCCCCCACTCCTGCACTTAAGTATGTTTTTAAAAACAACTGCACTGTGGCTTCTCCTGACAGAATAACTCTTCTGGAGTAATAACTTATACTGGAATGGAACCCAATATGTTTCAACAATGCCCATAAAATACTTGCTCCTTGAATTCACCCTGATAAGCTTCAACAATTCAACAGTTTTTGCTTTTACAATGCTTCATCTGGGTCAATTCACAGAGAACTTAATTGGTGTACAGTCCCTCAGTCCCGGGGCTTTAATGTGTCCAATACATGTCCTTCTTGTCTCCGGGTTCAACTGCTTCTCGTCCTCCATACAGTGGCATATCCTATCCTTCTCAAAGGCCTTCAAGTACATGAGCACCTGTCGGTCAGGCTAAGAAGCAGCTGAAGCAGGGGCCTGGTGAGGCTGAAAAATCCACAGAGACACAACCAGGGATCTGATCATCTCACTTCCTCGTCTCTATGTATTAGCTTTCTCCCTGATCCCTGGTCTTAGCTCTGTTCACTCAACCACCTCCTTAACATACTCCCCACCATCAATCTTCCAAACATTTTCCCACTTTCTACTCTCAGGTCCTGACAGCCTCTTCCTCACAACTACTGTCAACCTGCTCCTTCTAACATCTGCTCACCATCTCTCAGATGTTCTCTTCACTGCTCATTTCACAGCTCCTTCCAACTGCCTACTCCCAAATCCTGCAAGCCTCTTTCTTACAACTTCCATCAGCCTTTTCCTCACAACTTAAACAAGCCTCCTACTCACAAAGTTCATCCTCCAACTCTGTACTCCCGACAATCTTCATCCTTATATTGTGCCTCAGGGGGCATTCCACATTGTATCTGATCACCACAAAATCCTCCTCTGTTCTCCAGTCTCTTCATCTCCTTCACCAAATCCCAACACACGCACTGAATCTTACAGTTTTTAATTATCATTGGGCCTTAGCCGATATCTCTGGAAAATGTTGATTTGGAGCATGTGGAACTGCTGATAATGCGTAGTTGGGGAGTAGGATTGGTTCACTAGAATGTCTTGGTTGCAGTACCAATGTGAGCCTGCAGATCCACGGTGGGGTATAACTGAGCTCTCAAAAGTCCCATCCAACATATTGGATTGGACATGCATGGCTTGCTTGCTGCTGTGTGGTCTGCCCTTGCGCAGTGCTCTGCAGTGAAACGGCACTGCCGGTGGCTGCACAACCTCCCTGCCAAGTTTACCAGTTCCATGCGTGACACCCCAGTGTAGTTGTGTTTTTCCCATTTCAAGGGTGGGCCTACAAGTCCCAGCCTGCAGTGCAGAAAAAACAGGACTGGCTCAAAGATTCTGCATGAACCTGGCAAACTTGCCAGCTATGTATGGCCCTGCCCAGCATAGGCCCCAGTGTGCCCCGCAAGTCCAAATCCCAAGGGGTTGGCCGTTCCTTTGTCAGGGCACCTGGGGCCCTTCCCACCTGGGCCAATTGGAATGCATTGCACTACCAGATGGCCATGTTCCAATCCTGGCCATCTGGTAGCTTGCCATAGGAATGATGGAAGGATCAGGTTGATGGCCTGGTATGGATGTCCTGACGGTCTCCAATTTGAAATGTTTCTCCAATTGGGTTTATAAGGAGCCTGGACACTTTTGTGCAGACCTTTCCCTCTGTCACCCAGGGTACACAGATTATAAGAAAGCTTAGTCACCTTCCTCCGGAACACTGTAGACTGTGTGTATGGGTTCTGTCTGTGTTCCACTTGGTTCTCGCTGCCTAACCCGGGCTCTGCGGCAAAACCACTGCACCTCCCCAAGCCGATCAAGTACCGCATCCCACGGGGTCCCGTCCCTCCCTGGACGAATAAGGCTTAGCGTGCCCTGGCCAGAGCTCCAGGATGGCTGGGGGTGCTGCCCCCTCCCTTGGGCACCTGTTTGCACGTTGATCGGCCGTCCCCCTGCTCAGTGATGGTCCCTGGGCACCCCCGCAGGGTCTCTGTCTCTCCTTGAAGGGAAGAGCTCTATTGCACCCCAGTCAGAGATCCCAGATGGCCATAGGTGCTGCCCCCTCCCGTTGGTGCCTGCCTTGCACATAGATTGACCATTTCCCATGCCCAGCAGTAGTCCTGGAGTGGCCCTCTAACGTGCCCCAGCCAGAGCTCCAGGGTGGCTGGGGATGCTGCCCTCTCCCTTGGGTGCCTGCCTCACATGTGGGTCGACTGCTGAGCGGCAGTCCCAGGGCACCCGGCAGGGTCCCCATTCCTCCAGGGAGGAAAAAGCTCTATTGCTTCCTGGCCAGAGCTCCAGGAAGGCCACAGCTGCTGACCCCTCCCTTGGGCACCTGCCTTGTACATGAATTGGCCATCCCCCTGCACAGCAGAATTCACTGCGCATCCTGGGGGCCTGTCATTCCATTGTCAGTGCAAATGGGTCCCTTCCTGCCTGTGTCCATTGCTATGCATGGCACTACCAGATGGCCGCGCTCCGAACCCAGTCATCTAGTAGATAGCCATAGGAATGAATGGAAGGACCAGATGGTTGTGCTGCTTTGGAACTCCTAATGGGTGCAAATTTGACATTTTTCTCCAGTTGGGTCTATAAGGAGGCTGGACGCTTTAGCCCAGATCTCCTCCTCTGTCACCCAGGGTACAAAGATTTCAAGAAAGCTTAGTCACCTTCCCCCAGATTACTGTAGACAGTGTGTTAGGGTCCAATCAGTGCTCCACTTGATCTCTGTCCCACCCGGGCTCTGTGTCAAAACACCCCTTTCCACAACCAACCCAGCCAAAGGCCTTGCCGCACAAGATGTCCCAGCAGAGGCAGCCTGCTGGGCGTGGGAGTCCTGCATGAAGCCTTTGGAGATCTTCTGAGTGGCCTTCCCTTTCAGGGGCCAACCTCCTGCTTTTTGCCTCTATAGGTGAGGGTACAGGGCCTGCCCTTTCTTTGCCAAGGTTCCAGGGGCCCTTCCAGCCTAGCCTCATCGGATGCATTGCACTACCAGATGGCCGCGTTCCGAGCCTGGCCATCTGGTAGTTGGTCATAGGAATGAATAGCAAGACCAGATGGCCAGCCTGCAGTGGATTTCTGGATGGGTGCCAGTTTGAAGTTTTTCTCCTTTTGGGTCTTTATGGAGGCTGGGCACTTTTGCCCAGACTGTTCCCTGTACACAGATTACAAGAGAGCTTATTCACCTTCCCCGGATTACTGTAGACAGTGTAAATGGGGTCTGTCTGCACTCCATTTAGTTCTCGTTGTCCCAACCGGCTCTGTGACAAAACTTCTCCACACCACCAAGCCAGCCAAGGGTTGTGCCCCAAGCGAGGTCCAAGAACAGTTTAGCCTGCTGGGGGTGCCCTGCCGGCACACAGCGGGGGGGGAGGGAGAGCTCCTTTGGTGCTCTTCTGAGAGGCCAACATTTTTCCAGGCAACAGGGTGGCCCCCTGACAAGAGAACCTTGTCTGACTTGCACAGAGATGGCAGGTGGTCTGTCCATGCTTCCCCGCAATCCATGGGATCAATTTGGCACACTTGGCCCGTCTTGGGTTGGACTGCTTGGCTGGCCTTGGCCATTGTGTCAAGCAATTAGCTTCCACCCGCCTTGGGATACTGTCGACTCGAGGGTATGCCCCACGGAGAGGGCCCTCTTATATGGGAAGTGTTGTGGTTCCAGCAGGCTCCAGTAAGCTCTCGCTGGTCCTTGAAAATCCTGAGGATATGGTGTAAATCTCATGCCGGGACATACCCATATCTGCAGCAGGTCTCCAAGGTGAACAGCCTCTGGCATATAGAAACAATGTAAGTAAGGGAAGTCGGCAAATCAGATCCGTAACTTCAGAATAACGATTGGCTGTAAGGGCTGGTTCAGTCAGGCTGGAACGTGAATTGGGGTGGAGCTCCGACCCTGGACACCTGCCATGTTGTTACTGTGGATCGCTGCAGCTGCGGTGGTCGCATCTCTCTTTTTCCCTCCCAGGGTTCGGGGCTCGCATTCTGCCTTGGCTAACACCTAGTAGCTGACTTAGAACTGGAACTTAGAAGCAGAGGAATCTGATTGTTTATTTAAAACAAAGCATTGTGAAGGCCTGCAGCGGTTGTCGATGCAAAGTGATTTCTGCCCAGAACTCTGAATGTCAAAGCAAAGAAATTCGATGAAGTGCGGGTAAATGACAGGATGGACTCTCTTAAGGTAGCAAATTCCTCATCATCTAACTAGTGATGCTCATGAATGGGTTAACGAGATTCCCAGTATCCCTACCTACAATCTAGTAAAACCACAGCCGCCAAGGGAATGGGCTTTGCAGAATCAACAGGCAAAGAAGTCCCAGTTGGGCTTGACCCTAGTCTGCCACTATGAAGACACATGAGAGGTGTAGGAAAAGTGGGAGGCACTCGGGCCGCTGCTGAAGTACACTGCTCTTTTGTTTTTTCAATTATTCGCTGAGGCAGGGGGGTCAGCTCTGTGGGGGTCACGCTTCTGGCTACAAGCGCTCACGCCCGCCCAGTGCGAACCACTCCAGAGACAGTGGCAGATGGGAAGTTTGTCTGGGGCAGTTGACCTGTCACACAATAACGCAGGTGTCCTAAGGCAAGCCCAGGGAAGACAGAAACCTCCAGTGGAGGGGCAAAAGCTTGCTGATATGGATTTTCAGTATGAATATAGATTGTCAAAGCAGGACCTCACATTCCTTCTGACTTTTTGCATTCCATGCAGGAGGTGTCAGAGGGGTTACCACAGGGATAACTGGTTTGTGGCAGCCAACCATTCATAGCGATGTTGCTTCTTGTTCCTGCAATGTCGGCTCTTCCAATCATTGTGAGGCAGAATTCACCAAGTGCAGGATTGTTCACCCACTTATAGGGAATGTGAGACTGCAGTGAGAAAGGTCCGTTTTATCCTACTGATGATGTGTTTTTGCAATAGTAATCCTGCTCAGCATGAGAGGAACCGCAGGTTCAAACATTTGGCTAAGGAGCCAATGGGGTGAAGCTACCATCTGTGGGAATATAACAGAACGTATCCCCCCAAACTGCAATGATACCGCAGCACTGTCGAGCCTCGGTTGGCCTGGATAGCTAGCCTCTGTGCCGGTGCATAGAGCCGCTCACCTCGGGACTCAAGTTTGGACAGAAGGGGACTACTCTTTCACCTGCTCTGCATGTTCCTGGGGAACTTGGTGCTTAATCATTCGTCGATTACCTGATTCTGGGTCATGGTTTCATAAGTAGCAAAGCAACCACATTGCTGTGATCTATTGAAAGCCATCATCTGAGCCAAGATTTTATCAAAGGCACTTCAAGGGACTCTGTCCTTCCTCCTCCTGCTGGGCCTAGGGTGCGTGGGAAACTCTCACCTACCCTGGGTGCACCAGCAGGGGTGCTGGTGGGTCAGGAGCACTCTTCTCCCTTTCTGGTCAGCCTAGCAGACCAGATGACCTTGACCCAGCCAGCGACAGAGTGGCAGAACACAGCCTGTGGAAGGAAGGGAAGAAATGATAGGCCTTGGTTGCAGATGCCAGCTTAAGCCCCGGCGGCCCCAGGGCATGGAGGTGGTGGCTTAATTCCCGACCCTGGATAGTGGTCTTAAGGCAAGCACAACCTCATTGCCAAGGAGTCTAACATGTGCACGGGTCAGAGGGCCAAACAAAATCCTGTGGCGCAATGAAGGTGAGGGCAGGCACACACTGGCTGAGGTGAGATCCCTTCGTGGTGGGCACACCACTAGCCTGTCTCACCCGCTCTCTCAGGGAGGTGGAGCAATAGCATGTGTGGTAGGAACAAAAAGATGGTGAACTATGCCTGGGCAGGCCAGTGGTCTTAAGGCAAGCACAACTTCATTGCCGCCAGCGCATCTGGTCTGGGCGGAATGTCCCAGACTGTCTGATCCTTCGGCTGGCCCAGCTGACTCCTACATTTGTCTCCAGTCATGCTCCATAAGCCCCCACATGATAGTAGATGGGAAGTGTATTCCTGCAGGCCGACTGTGTCATGTAGGCAGTGGACGCCACCTCCGCACCCAGACCAGTGCCTCCAGAAGGTGGTGAGTCAACCCCCTGAGGTGGCCAGGGGCACCAGTGTAGGTGGAGCCCAACAGGCCTGATCATAGGGAGAGGCAGGAATCCGAGACCAGGGAAGGACCTGGGATCCAGCAAGAGTCCCAGGGGAAAGCCTTCAGGGCTCCTCAAGGCAGCCTGGGCCTCCTGGTTGGCATCACATAGCAAAGGCCCTTAACTGACTGGCCTCAGCGGGCCAGAGCAAAATGAGAGTACCACCAAACAGAGCAGCTGGACATCCAGGATTATGGGAAGGCAGTCAGGGCAAGTGCCAGAACCTGGCCAGGGCTCCCAACACTGGGTGGGGTGTTCTAGGTTAGCACCACACAAGAACTGAGCATGAGTGCTCACACCCCACCTGGCCAGGGCGGAGGTCCCTGTGTACCCTGGACCTGCTCCAGAGAGAAAAGCTCTAAGGTGCCTCCGCTGGCCGGGGCTGCTGCCCTGCCCTTGGGCGCCCTAGACTTCATCCAGTGTCTAAGCTCTTAAAACCTTGAGGCCAGACTTGCTAAAATATTCTGCATGGAACTGGGAAAGAGCAAGACATTGGTAACTTGCCTCTTCTGACCACCACCAGTTCTCCTCCTGCCCAGAACTCCTTTATTATCACTACATAATCTGCCCACCGATGCTTCATCTGTCACTCTGTACTCCTACTGGTCCCCAGTTATCCCCTCCTATGTTCTCCATCCACTGCATTTTCTCCCTGCTGTTCCCAAATGTAGCAGTACACTTTCACATAGCCAGACATATTGTTATGAGATGTTGGCATGTATTCCCTATGTTTTCCCATATTAGCCATGCTTAAAATGGCTTGTGGTCTGAGCCACAGACGAGGCCTTCTTGCTAAATGCACAGTATAATGAAAACACTTTCATGGTTAGTGAAATGCAAGCCGCAAGATTTTCTTTTGCATGTTGTGATGAAGTATAGTAGAGTTTTTTCCAATAGCCCGGGCTGCGCACTAAATGCCTTGAGCAGATACATCACCCGTTTATTGTGTAAACCAAGCAGTTTGCTTCTGCCCAAGCCTTTCTGGACCGAGCGCCAATGTTCTCGCAAAATACAAAACATAGATAATGGCAAACATTGAGAACCACAAAATGCAGTCTTTCTGTAGTTTTATTCTGTAGTTTTAAATAGGATTCAGTAGTTCGCTGACACATGTGTTGGAACAGTTCCTAGGGCTGAATGACAACCTGTCCTCGGCTAATAATTACTCAAGAAATGTGCTGTCAACTAAAACACATTTGTTGGCACAATCCCTAGTAGCTGATGATGCTTTTGTCCTCGATAATTTCTTTGGAACAATTTTCAGTGCTGGACGAAATTTTGGTGATTATAGGCGTCAAATAGGGAAGGCACAAAAAAGGTATAACTAGAGTAAGCTCAGACCCTGCACAGAGAGATTCGGGGTGGCTGAGCAGGAAGACCAGGAGGCAGATGGCTGGAAGGAGAGGAAGAACAGCAAGGCTTTCCAGATGGAAGGGGTCCACTCCCTCCTAAACCTTTTAATGGACTTTTGAAGTGCCAAGCCAGATTCTGGCTATTTTGAATTTTTTTTAGCAGTACTTGAATTCTTTTTTGAGTTGCGTGGGGAAAGATCTTTGTTTTCTCCCCAAGGCACTTCAGCTCACAGCCTAAGAGCAGACACCTTATTCTGGATTGGCTATATGCTGACACCAGTAAGTCAAATCGAAATTTAATTATTTTTGTAGAATGTTATCCTATGTTTGATGCATTTGTGAGGAAAAGCTCATGGTGTAGTAAATAGGTGGCTTTTCAGAATGTTGTCCAATTTTACAATTTTTTTAATTTTTAAATTTTTCCTTGAATTGTGGATTTTTCCAGGCATCCAATCCTGTCCACTCCTCATCTCTCTATCCTCTACAGTGAGTATGAGGTGTTTTGTTTTGCAACTCATTTGATATCTCATTGAGAAAGGTATTGAGGTGTTGATTGAAGCAGATTCTTCTACGAAATTCCCTATCATGATTTGGTGAAGCAGGTGATATATACTCTAGCATTATTTGTGAGGTTACCTATCACAACCTGGTGAGGCAGGTAGTTGGTTTTTACAGTGAATAGGATGGTTGATCCGTCTTAGTCTTGATTTGAGCTAGACGCAATGACGACAATTTCAGACTTTTTATTAATAACTGTGTGCATATTAAGTGTGTAGTGTGTAGTGATTATAATAAAAGGAATGTTTCTTTATCATCAATTACTCATAATGAAATGATTTATTTTTTAGAAGAGTGTAAGAAGTGTTCATTACCGAGTGACATGTATTTGAACATGAATATTAAGTGTGGGGCATTTATTTGAACTACTGTGTATTGATGTGTTATAAATGGTACACATAATTTAATACATATATGAAGGGTTACTGGATGGTGTGAGCAGTGGACTATAAATAAAAATATATGTGACATTGGTAAACCTCCTGTGCTGGCAATTGAGAGCAGCTGTTTACTGCCGGAGATTGTTGGGAAGGAGCCCTGCTCTACCCCGAGGTGCTTTACATTGAGGCGAGATGAATTTGAAGCATTATGATGGGCCGGGGGGACGGTGAGAGGACTACCTTCCAATACAAAAGAACTCTACTCCAATATAACCAAATATAGACTATCCACGTAGTACAGAATAAGGCACAAGCCGCATTGATATTTTTGCGTACATTTTTGTAACTACAGGTAGAAGGGAAAGCCTGCGTGGTAAATGCAGAATTCAATACACTACGCCCAAATTGCGAGACAAGAGATGTCCCCAGCCATGCCCAAGCTCCCACGAGGACAGCCCAAACCCTGACTGCCACAATGTCCATTCATTGTTCTAACAGTGTTGGGAGTGGAATGTACCCTACAAGGCCATGATCACAGACCGGCGCCTGGTGTGTATCTTATCCCACACTGGCCATAGCATGACGCAGTCTATCCCCTAGCGACCACGAGTTTTAGCCAATATAACTGACTAATAAGACCTCTGAATTCCATGGAACCAGGTGCCCTTTGACCACCAACCCCAAAGTAACAAATCTTGAGATGTTCAAAGAGGGCGGACAGGGAACATTGTTTAAGCGACAATCGTGTGATTTGTATTGCGAGGTGCTGGGAGGGACAAATTATAGTTCAAAATTAGGGTGGAGACCTTGGAGCCAGATGGTGTGGAAGGGAGTGAGTGGAATGTGTGTGTGTGAAGGTTATAGTGCCCCAGAACCTCCTTTATGCCTGTCTCAGACCCTGCTAAATGCACAGAATGAGTGATAAAATAGTTGTATCGCAGGAGGATAATTAATTGGTTTTCCTGACCTTCGGTGTAAGAACAAGATGATCACTGCAGCACCCATGTGATGGAAGACAGACAGACTGGACTGGAACCAATGGCCTGGCAACCCTTATGGGGCAGGCTGATCATGTATAGGCACACACCAACCAACCGTGCAGAATTTTACCCTATGTATTGCATCATGTATGACAATGATTTGCTTTATTAGATTCTGCTTGTACTACTTTTCAGCAGAACTTTCTAACAGCATATTGCTTTGCTGTTGCTCTCATCTGCGTGTGAGATTAAAAACTTGTTATCCTTACAAGATCGACTTGGGCCTTTCTTCCCTAGTGGGTTGTATTCTCTCTGGTGTAAGCGTTCAGGGATGTGCCTTCTATTGGTGACCCTGATATGATCCCACTGACCCCCGCATTTGCGGAGGCTTCCCGGACGCTTCTCCAGAAGGTGCTGTGCCCACCTACATCGACCGGTCCCAAAAAAACATATGTTCTGAGTGGTTTAGCAGGAGCCATTTTAAGAAAAGTCCTCTCTGCTCTTTGAAGCGGGCATGACTCCGAGGATAGTGCGGGCCGGTGTTGGAACCCCATGACGGAAGAGTTCAGGTGAAAATGCACATGTGAGTAGACTCTTGCAAGCGATAACAAGTTAGGAACAGATGCATGGAGAAGTGTGAAAGGTGTGAGTACGTGGGAGAGCAAGGTTGTTGGTGCAACGTGGGTGAGGTTAGGATTATTTGTTGTTAAAATGTGTACTATAAAGAGAGTGTTTCGGCAAGGTATTATAAGGTAAGGCAAAGGTAAAGCAGGAAGTCCCTCCTCGGAAGGGGAGGGAAGGTGGTGCCACAAGATACTATATTATTTAAAGGAGGAATATAGAAATAAAACTAGGGGTCTCATTACAGGCTTGGAATAAGAAGTGGTTCTTATGTTAGCTTGTTATTTTATTGCATTATATTTTTGTTTTATTGAATAAAGTACAGGCTCTGGAAGGGGTGGAAATTGTGTGCGGTGTCGTGTAGTATTATTGGGTGATTCTGTGGAGTGGTGTGTGCATGCAAAGAAGGGTGACAGAAAAGGATGGGGGTTGATTTTTCTTTTTGTTGTTATGAACAGCGGCAGCATGTGCAGTGCATTAGCTGGGCTTTGCAGGGACCATAAGGGATAGACAGCATCAGCATGGGGGGAGGAACACCAATAACGTGTATGTATAAGGCCCTGCCAGTGAATCACAATATCAGAAATATCATAAGCAGTGGATTGCGGAGATAGGAGGGTGTGCCCTGCCCGCAGCCTGAGCAAGGCTCCTGAAATAATAGTGTTTTGGAACATATGTCCACATTTTTAGTAGCTTACTATAAGAGGAAGCAGCTACAAAGAGAAAAGAAATCTTAAACCTCTGGTGCATGTTTGATGATGCAGATGACCAAGGGGATGGAGTAGGAGCATAGATACAGAAAGACAGGAAGTGCCGGAGGGGAGAAGGAGAGGGTGGGGCACCAGCAAAACATGGGGGTATTATATCCTTTGGTAGCGTGTCCCACCCCTTGAGCACCAGTAACACCACAGACTACTGCTCCCCCACCTCTGTATACTCACCTGCCTGACGTATCGGCATCAGTGGGTTTCAGGTCAAGGAAGTTCGAGGATAGGTTGCCAGGATTGCTAACAGAGCTGAAAAGGATACAGGCATACCGAATAGCAGTAAGGTATATAGGGGCATTGAGAGAAGGGTCGGGAGAATGGACATCAGGGGAAGTGTTGCTTAGATCGATACTGAAGGACGAAGACGTGTAGGTGTTGGAAGGGAAGGAAACCCGGGTGAGTGGATAATCCTGGGAGAAGAGAATACAGTGTTGGGAGAGAATGTGGAGGAAGAGGACAATGAAATGTTTGCTGAGGGTCAGAGCGAAGAAGGAAGGGGCGAAGAGGCAGCTGCGAGTACCCGCCAAGTAGAAGGTTTGTTTCCAGGGGGCAGATTGAGGAACAGGACCGGCCGGATGGCATTGGTAAAGAGAAGAGGAGTCATGAGGAAGGGTGTGGGAAGTAGGGAGAAGATGCAGATGCCCCTCATACACAAGGGGGCAGGGAAGACACTGGCCGCAAATGGATAAAAACAATGTGATTAAGGCTCTACCACAGCTCACAGCAGGGGCGAGTAAATGGATATATGAGTTTGAAAAACAAACAGCAGAGGTGCCCCTGGCAATAGGAGACTTCAAGTGCTTTGCTTACAAATTGGTAAGGCAGGTGCTCTGTTACCAGTCATTAGCTTCTCTTCCAAACGCACGTTTCATTACTTCATCAATCTTCAGGGAAGCTGAGATTCTTTGCTGTTTCAGGCGTGTCTTCAATTCTTTTTCAGGTGTGGCAAGTTAATTGACTCTGAGGATTCTGGTACTTGTATTTTTCACACTTGATTTTACTGGCAGGTGACTGGAAACAACTCCCTCCATAGCACACATTTTCCCCTTCATGGGGGGAGGGGAAAAGCCATGGCTGTGGCTCTCCACTGTAAGGCATGAGCTTAATGGATGCTATAATTGGGGACCACACTGGGGATGTGCCGGTGAAGGCTGGATACTCAGGAGTAACCCGGCGGGACAATGCACATGATGGTGCATCGTTTGATGGAATTTGAGCACAGGTATGGGACGGACTATGGCAGGCTTTCCCAGATACCCATGATTTACAGTCCCTGATGCAGCATACTATGGGTGATGATGAGGACCCTAGCGACCCTAGCGAGGAAGAAGGGGATTTCGAGGAACAACGGTCAAAGATATCAGAACCAAGGGGATTTCCTGGGGCAACACCAAACATATACCCAACAGCCTCAAGCTTCTGATATGCAAGTGCAGCATCTGCCACAGCAGCAGCAGGGTGGCACTGCACCGGTGAGCAGGATGCTAAGTGGCATTACTGCTCCCTTTGGAGGAGCAGCAGTGATGGGGGTAACCCCTTCTTGTTGCCTGGAACTAACACATATCCTGATTAGGACAGCTGACAGAGAGCACTTGCGTACCTGGTTTTGTCGACGGCCATCGAGCCTGAAAAGGAACCTTTGTTGGGGGCGGAGAAAGGAAACGAGCAGTTTATATTCATGGTGGACTTTGGTGCAACTAAATCATGTATCATGGAAGGACCTTTTCCATTATCGTGAAAATATCTTGACGCTCAGGGATTCTTTGGGGCTATTTGCAAGGTTCCATACACTGAGGAGCTGGACGTATAGGTTTGAGGGAAGGTAGTACAGGCACCCTTACTAAGTTCCCCAGTCAATTTACTGGGGAGCAATCTGCTCAGCAAGTGAAACATGACTATATCCTTTACAGATCATCGTATAGTCTGCTCCACACCTGGGATGTGCGCTATAAGGGCGATGTTGATAATAGACCCAATGAAAATGGGGGTGGTGGTCCACAGGATTCCCGTAGATCCATACATGTTTATTTATTGTATTACAGTGCTTCTGGTGGCAGTGCCCTAGATTTCCAAACAGTGTTTGCGAGTGCCCACTGATTTCTATCTTTCGTCCAGCAGTGTCACCTGAGGTGGTGGCGGGAACAATATTGTCGCTGGACTTGCAGGGGTTGTTGGTTTCTGACAAGAGAGTTGTCATGTTAGGAATTGACAGGGATGGATGTGAGTTGCGCACAGTGCTCTGTGTAGATGCAACGGTACAGCTAAAGGAAATGACATATGACAAATTGTTTGGAAATAACGATAAAGATGGGGAAATAATACTAGAGATCTGTGTGCCCTGTGACATAATGATACAGTACCGAAGAGTGCAATGCCCCCTGATGGCAGTATTAACAGTATTAATTCCACCCCTATTTTTTGATGAAGCCTTACAACACATGTCTTCACAGTTGTGGACTACAAATCCACATGATGTAGGGTCACCAAAAGACGTGACCCCCTGTGCACATAACACTGAAGCTAGGTGCTGTGTTGACCAGGAAAAGACAATATCCATTATCAAGTGAGGTGGAGGAGGCTATCAGAAAGACAATACAGGGCGTATTGGACCAGGGGATCATTGTGTCATTCACGTCTCAGTATAACACAGCAATAAACCCTGCCAAAAAATCAACGGGGGCAATTGGAGAATGATTCAGGGCTTGCACCCACTAAATGACATGGTACAGAAACAATTTCCAGTCATTCTGAATCCTGCAACAATTTTATGTAGTGTCCCCAAAGAAGCCACATATTTCACTGTAGTGGACTTGAAAAATGCATTCTTCTTGATTCCACTCCATCCTGAGCCTCACATCATTTACACAGGGCCAGATGCAGTTCGAGCATACTAGATTACCTCAGGGGCACTGTGAGAGCCCGAGCATGTTTAACAGAATACTGCCTGCCAATCTAGGGAATATTCATGTGCCTACATGATTATCCAGTACGTGAACGATCTGCTAGTGTGTAGTGACAGTGAACAGCACTGCCGAAGGGACTCCATTGTACTCCTACAATTGCTGGGTCGACAAGGACAAATTGCAATATTGTCAAAAGGAAATACTCTATCTGGGGCAGTTCATATCAGCGAACGGTAAGAGAATACTACCAGATAGGGCAGCATCAGTACGCGCCACCCCATCAGTAAAAGAAATGCAGACGTTTCTGGGCCTGTGTATCTACTGCAGGGCCTGGATTCTGGATAATGTGGCATACACAAGGCCACTTTTACAGGCCCTTAGGGAAGCACAAAAAACAAAGGACCACAATTACATTGGACGGCAGACATTATCAAACAGTTTGATGACTTAAAAGAAGTCATTAGTTCGGCACCTGTGCTAGCCACCCCAGATTACACACCAGAGTTTTACTTGTTTTCACATTCAGATGGCGATCTTATGACAGCAGTATTCATTCAGAAGAGCACTATGGGCCATAAGCCATTGGCCTATTATAACAGCACTTTGGATACAGTGATTTAAGGGCAGCTTGCGTGTGAACAAGCATTAGCGCTGCTGATTTTGCAATAGAGAACATTTCTAAAATTGTAATGGTGTGTTCAGCCACTTTGTATGTGGAACATTCTTTGTTTGCCATTCTAGAAAGGTCAAAATCTACTCTGACTACATAAATGTCTTCGGCATATGAGATCATCGTTTCTGAACCCCATATTCATGTGGTTAGATGCAAAAAAGTGAACCATGCCACCTTTTTTAACAGACATTGCTACTACAGAGGACTTAATGATGCACAACTTTGCCACATATGAGGGGGAGGAGGACTACATTCCCAAAGCAAGGGACTGTGCATTGAAAGAGGGTGTGATGCTTTTTGTTGACGGGTCTTCCACAATTGATCAGGAGGTTGGGCAAAGACAGACAGGGGCAGCAGTGGTATGACTTGAGGAAGGAGAGTACAAGACAGTGGTCATGAAACGGTTGCCCATGCATTATTCTGTGCATTATTCTGCACCTGTAGCAGAACTCATAGTGTTTATGGAGGCTTGAGAGCATCATAAGGGTGCCACGTCACAATATGTTTAAATTCAGCGTACGTTACAACTGTACATGCCGGTCTATCCCGATGCAAGAGGGATCTCTGGTGAAGCATGCAGCACTGCTAGACATACTGATGGAAGCTTTATCGCAGCCATCTATTGCGGCGACCGTCAAGTGCTCTGCGCATATTAATGGGACAGCAAAATATCGATGGGGAACACAGCCGGCGATGCGACAGCCAAAATGGCAGCGTATCTGCCAAATGTAATACCAGCTAAGTACGTTGTGACTGCCCCACTGGCAAGCGAACATCCAGCACCTTTTACAGCATTGCCCATCTCCCAGATCTTCGAACTACAAGGAAGGGCACCTGAAAGGGAGAAGGAGTTGTGGTCACAGAGAGGTTGTAAGCAATCTTCAACGGATCTGTTATGCAGACAAGAGAGCTCTGGGAAGAAAGTAATACCCCAGGAGCTGCTAGCAGTAGCCTTTCAACAGTTACACTACCCATCTCTCAGTTTGAAACAACATATAGCAGCAGACATTCAGGAGTACTGGTTTATACCAAACACCCAGGAAAGCATTACAGAAATGGTCATACCCTGCACCGCATGTCAGAGATTCAGTACAGGGATGACACTACAGATGTTATGGGGCCCTTTGCCCCGCCCTATTGGGCAGCACTGTGAATTACACATAGATTATGCTGATATGGGTGAGAGTTGTAAAGGATCTCGGTACCTCATTGTAGTGGTTTGTATTTCTCAAGGTGGGTGGAAGCAGGGCCATGTGCACATCCGGGTGCCAAGTGTGCTGCTAGATTTTTAGTATGGGAGGTCTTCCTGAAATGGGGTGTTTGCGAGGATTTAAGGTCAGACAATGGCACACATTTTTTCAATGCATTATTTCAGCACATTACAGCACTACTTGGCATCAATCGCCGGATGTGTTTGATTTACCACTCACAGGCCAATGGTGTTGTGGAGACAATAAACAGATTACTTAAAGCAAGTTATCCAAACTGTGTACCGTGTTGAAGGAAAACTGGGTGCACTGTTTGCCCCTGGCCCTCTTCAGTTTACACATGCAGCCAAGCAAAGACCATCATTTGTCACCCCACAAAAACGTCACTGGCCGGCATATGCATACTTCCATATACCTTGTAAGGAGGGCTACAGACGCACATAAGGCAGCAGCGGTGCTAGGCGATGAGTTAAAAGAATATCTGACCACACTAACTAGGGCCTTTGAATTTGTCTCCTGACAGATTGCACCTCCCAGGATTGTGACGACAGAGACAACGGATGTCGAGGCTACTACGGTGACAGAACACAAGCATATGACCACACAACCACTGCTGCCTGGGGACCTCATATACATCCGCAATCTCGTGCACAAATGGAATAATTCTCAGTTCCAAGGGCTATACGAGGTGATGTTTTGTACTCTGGGCATGCCTGCGATTTTGGAGCCAACTGGGCCCCCAGGCCCTCGGAACGTCCCTCTCCCACCCCGCACCCTCTTCCTGTTTCCCGCTCCCCTCCCGCCTCCCAACCCGCCCACCCCCGCTCTGATTGGGCCGTGAGCCCCAGCTGGAAGGGTCTAGCGACCCTCCTCGCGGCGGCCCCTGCATTTCAGTGCAGGCGGCCGACGCGAGGTAAGATAGCCCTTCTGGGCATGCCTCCGATTTTGGAGCCAACTGGGCCCCCAGGCCCTCGGAACGTCCCTCTCCCACCCCGCACCCTCTTCCTGTTTCCCGCTCCCCTCCCGCCTCCCAACCCGCCCACCCCCGCTCTCATTGGGCCGTGAGCCCTTCATCACAGGTCCTCCCAGGGCAGCCCTCTGCCCGGCAGCCCTAGCGACTAAGGGCCCCAAGGCCAAGGGCGGCTCCAGGAAGTGTCAGCAGGTGTCCGCAGGGGAAGCCAAGGAAGCCACCAGACACCGACAAAACTGTAAGTGCTGGCTTGGGTGGGGGGTAGAGCAATTACTCTACTCCAGAAAGCTCCTGCCACTCTCACATACCTTTCAATGGCCTGCAGTCTAATGTTAACCAGCACCATTGCCCTAGAGAACCACACTGATTAGCCTGCCCCTCATCTAGCCAGAAATGTGATTGTTAGCTTATGCCACACTTAGATAGCTTCTCTAATAGCCTCTCTGTGAAAGTAGAATATAGAAGTACATTTAGAAAGTTGAATTCAGAAGTGTACCCAATAGCTGTGAAAAGTTGCATTTAGAATTGTGCTCAAGAGCCTCTCTGTGGAAAGTTGAATTTAGAAGTACATTTGGAAAGTTACATTTAGAAGTGTACCCAATAGCTGTGAAATGTTGCATTTAGAATTGTGCTCAAGAGCCTCTCTATGAAAAGTTGAATTTAGAAATGTGCCCAATAGCCTCTCTGTGGAAAGTTGAATTTAGAAATGTGCCCAATAGCCTCTCTGTGGAAAGTTGAATTTAGAAGTGTGCCCAATTGCTGTGAAATGTTGCATTTAGAATTGTGCTCAATAGCTTCTCTATGAAAGTTGAATTTAGAAATGTACCCAATAGCCTCTCTGTGGAAAGTTGAATTTAGAAGTGTGCCCAATAGCTGTGAAATGTTGCATTTAGAATTGTGCTCAATAGCCTCTCTATGAAAAGCTGAATTTAGAAATGTGCCCAATAGCCTCTCTGTGGAAAGTTGAATTTAGAAGTGTGCCCAATAGCTGTGAAATGTTGCATTTAGAATTGTGCTCAATAGCCTCTCTATGAAAAGTTGAATTTAGAAATGTGCCCAATAGCCTCTCTGTGAAAAGTAGTATTTAGAAGTGTGCCCAATAGCCTCTCTGTGAAAAGTTGAATTTAGAAGTACATTTAGAAGTGTACCCAATAGCTTCTCTGTGGAAAGTTTAATTTAGAAGAGTGCCCAACTGCCTCTCTGTGAAAAGTGGAATTCAGAAGTGTGCCCAATAGCTCCTCTGTGGAAAGTTGAATTTAGAAGTGTGCCCAATAGCTGTGAAATGTTGCATTTAGAAATGTACCCAATAGCCTCTCTGTGAAAAGTTGAATTTAGAAGTGTGCCCAATAGCCTCTCTGTGGAAAGTTGAATTTAGAAGTACATCTAGAAGTGTACCCAATAGCTTCTCTGTGGAAAGTCGAATTTATAAGTGTACCCAACAGCCTCCCTGTGAAAAGTAGAATTTAGAAGAGTGCCCAATAGCTCCTCTGTGGATAGTCGAATTTAGAAATGTGCCCAATAGCCTCTCTGTGAAAAGTTGAAACTAGAAGTACATTTAGAAAGTTGCATTTAGAAGTGTACCCAATAGCTGTGAAATGTTGCATTTAGAATTGTGCTCAATAACCTCTCTATGAAAAGTTGAATTTAGAAATGTGCCCAATAGCCTCTCTGCGAAAAGTTGAATTTAGAAGTACATTTAGAAAGTCGCATTTAGAAGTGTGCCCAACAGCTTCTCTGTAGAAAGTTGAATTTAGAAGTTACCCAAAAGCTCCTCTGTGAAAAGTTGAATTTAGAAGTGTGCCCAATAGCCTCTCTGTGGAAAGTTGAATTTAGAAGTACATTTAGAAAGTTGAATTCAGAAGTGCACCCAATAGCTGTGAAATGTTGAATTTAGAAATGTGCCCAATAGCCTCTGCGTGAAAGTTGATTTTAGAAATGTGCCCAATAGCCTCTCTATGAAGTTGAATTTAGAAGTGTCCCCAATAGCCTCCCTGTGAATTAGAAGTCTCTGAAAGGGCATGAAACCCATCATATCTCACCAACACGCTGACTCTCTCCTTACATCACCACTCAACTAGAACACAGAGATACTATGACACCATTCGGTATAACTGTTCTCATAGCAACATTCGCTGCTCACTCCACATCATTCTAAATAATCACTGCTGGTTACACACCCCCCAGCAAGGCGTTCTCCTCAGGCCTAACGCAGCCACATCCGATCTGGATTAATCCTGCCAGAACGAACACATACTCCTGACCTCTCAACCACCACACCTACCGCTAGAAAGCAGCTATTAAACTGATACTGCACGAGCTGTACACATACCTGGTGCTCACACGCACCTTTTTGACTCTCTCCTCTCTCTCTCTACTGATATGAACTTCGGTTCCCAAGGGCGTTCAACCTACCAGCGCCTTCAGACCATACCAATGGTATATAAGGCGCTATATAAATGCAAAATAACAATAACAATAACAATAACTCCCCTCGCTGTAAAAGTCAAGGAATTGTGCTATTGGGTCCACCTCTCTGACGTTCATAGGGCACATCCAGAGAGTACACTGGTACATCAGTTATCTTTTAACAAGGGGTAGCAGTACCTGTACCCAAACTACCTCACTGACCTGTCCAAGGGCGATACCTGTGCAGTAGCACACTCCAGTGACAAGCCGAAGCCTAGCTGCTAGATCTGTATCTCCCTTTTTTCAGGAGCGCTTTTCTATTTCTCCTTCTCTTTTTCTTTCCCTCTTTCACTCTTTCCCTCTTTCTCTCTCTTTCTCGCTTTCTCTCTTTTTCTCTCTCCCTTTTTTTTTCTTTTCCTCTTTCTTTTGTGTAAAAAGTATGTCTTGTGCGTATTTCCTTTGTGTTGCCTTGTGTGTCTATGCTTTCATTTCAGGACAAAAGAAGATGGACGTGACTAATGTAAATAATCTGTTAAGTAGGGACCTGAAATGTAGATGCACGAATGAGAGAATATGGACATATGTTTATTAGTGTGGTTTGACTATTATCATGGGTCTCTGTGTGATATTGATAGTACTGTTGAGATTGTATTGGGGGCGGGTGTTATAGGTGTAGCTCCTATGAAGGGAATAATGGGGGGAATAGGATTGTATATTATACAAACTGGACAATACATATAAATGTTAATACACTAATAATAATAATGGAAATTAATTTAATGAATTTAATAAGCACAAAACAGTGGGGGAAACAGTGAAAAGTTTGTTTTCAGCAAGTAGGAGATTGTCTACCACTGTGAAACGATATAATGTTATTTCTAATCGCACTAGTAAAGCTGCCATCCTTGAAAGCAGGTATAGAATAATGAAAAAGAGAAGTGCGACGAACGTATGACGCATATCAAGGGCTGGGTTTGGATGTGATTGAGGATATTTATCATCCCAAGTTCACCAACTCATGGTATTCTGACATGAGTGGTGTGGGGTGACACGCTGTGAATGGAAGCTGTTATGCATGTTCAGTCATTCCACACGCGTCATGGCCTCCCATGGGGTTAGTACTGCAAGTGGCCCCAATTAGAGATGCACAATGCCTAGTTCATCTTGCGCTATGCAGAATAAAAGGAACGGTCCAGGCACATAGTGTAGAACTGTAAATGGTGGGTCCACATTTTGTACAGTGCAGGGGCGGTTCAAAAGACAGTGAGTGTGTGACGCTGACATATCTGATGGTGAAAGGATGTAAGCAGGTCAATAATAACTGTCAGGACACCACACTACCTTGCTTGGCAGAAGGACTGGTAACATAGTAAGGAAAGCATAGCACAAGTGGGAAATTTCTTTGTGCAAATCTGGACAGAGCATAACACAAAGTTGACGTGGATTGCAACAATGGAAAAGCCGGTGCAAGTACACAAGGAAGAAGAATATAGACTCTGTTTCCGCAACATGGGTACAGTCTTTGTAGGGTCGAATGAACGTTGCAATGGGGCTTTCATGATCACAGACAGGAAGAAAGGAACAGCAGCAATGATGGATTACTATTGGGTCTGTGGCCGACAAGCTTACTTGCACCTCCCATCATCATGGAGGGGCTGTTGTTCCCTGGCCACATTGCACTCAGAGCTATTGGGAATCCCAAAAGAACACATGAAAGGGGAAGCACTGCCTGCATAGGGACCAATTAGTCTCCACACAGTCGAAAATGAAGATAAGGGTATGTTGCCCACACAAGAGCTCCACATCCTGCCAGGAAAAGGACAGTTACAACAACCAAAGACGATGAAAAGATTGAATTACATATCCAAAAACTCTTCTACATTACTTGCTGAAATACTAGAAGAATACAGGCTCTTCAGCTCAGCAGAATCCTTGTTTGCATCTTGACTGTTGTCGGGAGTGCAGGCTACAGCAAATGCCAAATGGTTGCAGATCGTAAGATGGGAACTGGTCCAGCTCGGGAATGGCGCAGAGAATGGGTTCTACTTGATCAAGGTTGAGTTGCGTGCATTGAGACTTATAACAATGCAAAACCGATATGTGTTGTACATGTTAACAGCAATGGAAGGTGGGTTTTGCAAAAGGAAAGGTTTGGTGATTCCTGCTGCACATTTGTGCCTCCAGAGGATGTGGAGAACGCATCATTATTTCACATCATCGCAACTGTCGATGGCCTTGGTGTTCGCATGAAGAAGGAGGGACGAGTACAGGACAGTGATTGGTTTACCCTGGCATTTATTTGGGCCCTGTCGTGGCTTGGAGCGATCATGAAGATGTTAATGCCCATCATTGTGTTCATCCTGGTTATTTTCTGCAACTTTCAGCTGGCCCTTCGATGTTGTGCCAATTTGGCACCTAAAAGCTCAAGAATGATGATATCAATTGGGGTTCCAAAAGCACCTTGAGAGACAAAAAATATTGAAGTACAAACTAATATCCTACAGGGTGGCCCTAAATATGAAACGCTCCTCATCCCATAGGGAGATGAAGTTGATTATTATACCACACTATCATTTCTCCACCCCCGATCTAGAAAATTACAGAGAGGTTTGGGTGGAACTGGCCGGGCAGGAGGGATGCATCTATTTGACTTGCTCACCTGAAGAGTATGCACGCAGGGGGAGAGTTTGCGGTCAGTGTGTATGGTTTGAGTGCCAAATAAAGGGAACACACATATATGTGGAAGCAGAGATGAGTGAACGGGAGCACACTGGTATAGCAGAGTTAGTTACTGTAGAAGTAACGAAAGGGGGGAATGTTGGGAAGGGGGAAGCCCCCCCCTACAGGCCAGGTGCTTTAGAGTGACGCGAGATGCATTTGAAGCAGTATGATGGGTCAGGGGGAAAGGGGACGGTGAGAGAACTACCTCCCAATACAAAAGGACTTTACTCCAATATAACCAAATATAGTCTATCCACATAGTAAAGCATAAGGTGCAAGCAGCATTGCTATTTTTGTGTAGATAGTAGTAACTACAGGTAGAAGGGAAGGCCTTCATGGTAAATGCAGCAGTGCATACACTAGGCCCAAATTGCGAGACACGAGAAATTTCCACCCATGCCCGAGCTCCCATGAGGACAGCCCACACCCCCAACCGCCACAATGTCCATTCATTCTTCTAACAGTGTTGCAAAGTTGTTCCAGAGGAATGTGCCCTGCAAGGCCATGATCACAGACCGGTGCCTGGTGTGTATGTTATCTCACACTGGCCAAAGCATGACCCGGCCTATCCCCGGGTGACCACGAGTTATAGCCCACATAACGGATTAAAACCTAAGATCTCTGAATTCCATGGCACCAGGTGCCCTTGGACCACCAACACCAAAGTAACAAGTCCTGAGATGTTCATAGAGGACAGACAGGGCACATTGTTGAAGCGACAATCGTGTGATTTGTATAGCGAGTTGTTGGGAGGGATATATTATTGTTCAAAACGAGGGTGGAAACCTTGGAGCCCGATGGCGCAGAAGGGAGTGAGTGAAATGTGTGTTTAAAGGTTAGAATGCCCCAGAATCTCCTTCATGCCCATCTTATGACCTGTCAAATGCACAGTATGAGTGACAAAATAGTTGTATGGTAGGAGTATAAATAATTTGTTTTCTGACCATCGACGAGAAAAGACGATGATCACTGCAGCACCCACGTGATGGAAGACGGACGTACTGGGCTGGAAACGATGGCCTGGCATCCCTTATGGGGCAGGCGGATCCTGTGAAGGTGCACACCAACCAGCTGCATGGGATTTTATCCATGTATTGTGTCGCGTGTGACAATGTTTTGCTTTATAAAATTCTACTTGTACTACTTTTCGTCACAATGTTGTTAGTAGCAGACTTCTTTGCTGTTGCTCTCATCTGCGTGTGATATTAAAAACTTGTTATCCTTACAAAATCAACTTGGGCCTTTCTTCCCTAGTGGGTTGTATTCTCTTTGGTGTGAGCGTTCAGGGACTTGCCTTCAAGCTGTTACCTGCTCTTTTTACTGTTGCACCGTGACAGGTATATGCTTTTTCCCACCCCTACTTCTAAGCCCCTGCTCGGTGAGTCATTGACACTCCCATGGCGGTACAAGCAAGTGGAAACTGCTCTCCTGAACATCTTTGATGGCCTGCTCTCTAAACTTGAATCTAATCTTCCCTCTGTCCTCATCTTATTCAATCTCTCTTCTGCCTTTGACACGGTCAACCATGCCGTCCAACTTGGGTCCTTCCTTTCCTCTATCTCAATCTCTACATGTGGTGTTTTCCTCAGGGGTCTAACCTCTATCCCTGGCTTTTCAACCAATACCTTACACCTCTCGCCCACCGCATTGCTGCTCTCTGCTCCAACTTTCAGTTCTATGCGGATGACAATCAGCTCATTTTCATGCTCCTCTCTGCCACCTCTTCTCCCTCTCTTAACTCTGACTGTCTGCAATCCAGGAGTAGTGTGCTGTCAACGACCTCTGCCTTAATGCCAGTAAAACTTAGATCTTCCTCATCGGCACACTTGCACCTTCCTTTCCTGTCACTCTCTGGCCGGCCTCCCTTGGCCCTTTTCCTGCTCCCACCCGTGAGGCTAAGAACCTCGGGGTCATCTTCGACTCCACACTTTCCTTTCTCCTCACATCTCTGACATCTCCAGGAAGTCAAACTACCAACTGCACTCCTCAGAGGTATTCTTCCTTTCCTCGCCTTCCCCCAGAATCTCACTGTCTCTAGAGCTCTGGTTCTCTCTAGGCTGGCCTACTGCAACAGCCTCTTTCTAAATCTGGCTGCTTCTACTCTCCACTCTCTACACCTCATCCAGAACAGGACTGCAAGACTTTCCCTTGGCCTCAGGCACAGGGATTGCATCTCTCCAGCCCTGAGATCTCTTAATTGGCTCTCAGTGACTGCAAGGATTAAGTTCAAGACCCTCTGCAGTGTCCACAAGGCCTTCTGGGGCCTGGGTCCGCAATACCTTCAACTCTCCCTTTGGAAATACCTTCCTACTCTAGCTCTTCAATCCTCCACCTCCAACTCCCTCAGGGTCATTCGCTTCTCCAAACAACAAGGTGGTGGTAGATCTCTTTCTTTGCCTGGGGCCTCCCTTGGGAACAGCCTCCCTGCTTCTCTGAAACTTGAGGAAAGCCATCTTTGATTCCGGAAGCACCTCAAGACCTTCCTCTTTGCTTCTGCCTTCTTTCTTCCTCTCCCCTGCTGATCTCGGTCTGTTACTGCACTGGGCACCAGGCTTCCTCTGAATTTGGGGCCAGGTCCCAGCCCACCCAGCTCCCAGCTGTATACCTGCACTGCCTCCTGGCAATCCTTGCACTTGGGTCTGTATCTGCAACCCTACATTCCCCTTACCTGCACTTATTAGACACCAGTTGTCTGTGCCTCTTGCAACTGCCACCTGTTGGCTGCACTTCTTGTTGTTTTGATCCCATGATCAGCACTTTCCACTCCTCCCCTACCCCTTGCACTTTCCCCCTTCCCTCTTCTCTGCACTTGTGCGATCTCAATGTCACTGGGCCTGGTAACATCGTTGTCTTGTCCTCCCTTGTGCCGCTCCCTTGCCCCGTCACGCCTTGAAACACTTGTATATGGGAGCGCTATAAATAAAATATCATATCATATCATATCATGGCTCTGTAGGTGGGGGTGATAGAAATCACATCAATGTCAAAAAATTGTCTAACCTGAAGAACGAGCAAACGTTGTATTCCATCTAACAAGGTCAGAATAAACAGGGCGCATTGTACATGAACAGTTTCTAAACATTTCACGTTTTATAATTATTCTTACCTAAACATTCTGGTAACTCAGACCATGCTCCATTTAGGCAGTTAACTCTGCTATTTCCAACCATTTTATGTAGAGCTTGACATTTGTACTGCACCCCAGTTACTGAGATATAGAATGGCAGCAATGAACCAACAATCTCTGCATTGGGAATGATTGGTGCAGGCCCACACCTGTTTCCTAAAACAAAACAGAATTGATGCACCTGTCAAAAGATTATCACTGAAAATGATGCAATCACTATTAAAAGAATTAGCTCAGTTTCATTTTCCATCAAGCCTCTGGGATCAGGATATATATTGTACTGCGCCAGTCAATTGAGCATTGATACAGGAATATTTTGCAACAACTCTCACACCAACTAACCAGTTCATATGGGATATTTAAACTGACTGTCCAGTCAAAGGAACACCAAGAGGTTTTAGTCCGAAAATACCTGAGGGACAAAATGATTCCCTTGACCATCAAGAAGCAATCAGGCTATGTCTAGCTGCACATGCCTGCTGCCTCACCGATCCTCTCAAGGTAATGCCTGTCATGGAGGCTGAGTGGGAGACAGATATGACTGGACACAGGCTATGTCTAGCTGCACATGCCTGCTGCCACCCTGATCCTCTGAAGGTAATAGCTGGCATGGAGGCTGAGTGGGACACAGAACTGACTGGACACAGGAAGCATATGTTCAGCATTTTATTCTCACTGGGTAAAAAACGAACAATTTAAAGAGTCCTCCAGGCCACAACACTGAGTCTCACAGACACTTGTTCAAGGCTGTATGCTGCTACTTTGGAAAATACCTCGATACGGGGTTTCCCTGCTCCTGTGCCCATGACCAAAATAATGTCTGTTCAGTCCAAGATTTGGTCAGTTGGGCCTATGACGAAAGAGTAGCTGCACCGCTGTATCACTTATACCAGTCTCGAGTAATTTTCAAGCTTCTCGAGGGTTCAGAGTTAGAGCCAGAAGATTCCATTACTACTTGTTAATTTCCTGGCCCCTCCCTGCCTTGCAGATCGTGCATTGGAACCCTCTGGCTTCTCGGGTCCTCCAGGCTCTGATTTCCCTGCATGAATAGTGTGCCTCCTCCCGCCTTTTCCACTTTACTCAGACCATCCTGGCCTCCTCCTCTTGCTTTTGTTGTCACCTTCTCAGCCTGCTACCATCTTCTCCAAAGATCCAACACTTCACCTTGATGTTTGCGCCTCCTATCCCAAATTCGCCTTGCCTAAGGATTTACTTTCTCCTCTTTGAAACTCTGACCTCCTCCTCCTGATGTCACCTCCTCTACTACAACACGTTCCCCACCTCCTCCTGATGTTACCTACTGTGCTCCCAAAACTCACCTGCTCCACCTGATGTTACTTACTCCTCTCTGAAACTCTTACCAACTGCTTCAAACAACACCACCTGCACCATTTCTTGAGTGGGACTTTTGGTGATGGTCTGCATTTGCAGGTCACAGGGGTTGTAGGTTTAGGAGCCAGCATCCTGTTGTTCAGAATGAGGTTGAGGGGGGTGGACAAAGTCTACATGTACTCTGGCAACCATGTTGGAATTCAAGCGTGTGAGGGCTGGGTGGAGGAGAGCTGCATATATGAACATGCCAGGTGAGTTCACTTTGGAGGACTGTTATTTTGATGTTCTCCATAGTTCTGGCAAAGGTCTTACAAGTTCTCTGGCTCATAGAGTTTGCTTGCAGGCATGCAGGGCTGAACTACTGCAGACCAGGGTCCGCAGACAAAGTTTAGGCTCTATTTTCGTGGAATATGAAAAGAATGTGTCAGCATTTTTCCAGGATCAGGGATTCCTGGTCCACCTCTTTTGAGGGATTTTCGGGGCAAGGAAGGGATTTTCCAAGGTGCTGTCTTGGGAGATGAGCAGGTTTATGGTTGCCCGGAGCTGGGTAGTGATGTTGGAGGTGGCACCATTGACTGACCCCTGCCAAGAGGACTGGACAGAGGAAGAATGACCCAAGGATCCTCCCATTCCACCACTGGGCCCATAATCTGCTGGCTTGGGCAGTCACCCAGCAATTTCCCGAAAACCTTAAAGTCATAGACTTTTGGCCTCATTACACGGAAGGCGGTGGTCCAGGGTGCTATTAGCACCCTGGACCATGCCGGTAAATTACCGGCACCGCCTTGGCGGAAAGGGGATTTACCGCCCCATTCCAAGGTTGGTGGGGCGGTAAATCCCCCTTCCGCCATTGCCCTTCCCCATTCCCATTTCTGCCCCATAGGGCTCTATGGGAATGGGGAAGGCGCTAATTACGGCACTGCAATTTTGCGGTGCCGTTATTAGCTCCAAGGTCCCTTAGCGGGTTGATTTTTAACACCTGCAAAAAGCAGGCGTTAAAACACCAACCCGCTAAGGGACCTCGTAGTAAGGCGGTAATGGTTAACGGCCACTGTTACCATTAACGGTGGCCGTTAACCATTACCGCCTTCCGTGTAATGAGGCCCTTTGTCTTGGGTCACAGAAAAGAAAGGAGAGAGAAGAAAAGCAGTCACAAAAACACCAACAGATACTGCCACACGATTATTTAAGCAACAATAAGACAGGCTCTTGGGATAAAGCACAACACAAAGTACAGTGTCCAAACTGGTGTGAATTACAAGCAGTGACACAAAACACACAAATAAAAAGGAAACGAGAGGAGCAAAAGCCATTGGCAAGGATTTATAATGATGTAGTCTGAAAAATCGGGAAGTCGATGTACTGCCCCAGAAGTACAACCCCCATTTTGGCTAAGGTTCTCTGTCTAATAGCAATGGTTGCCACCATCTTGGGTTAAAGCATGTCGCAAGCGATCTGCCTATTTAGTTGAGGTTCAGAGCAGGGGTGTGTGTTACGAGCTTTAACTGCACCACAAACTAACCAAAAGAAAGAGAGTGGCACAAGAGTGGCCTTCCTAGAGTGACCGTTCTCAACTCCATTCCAAACTCCAGCATGCTTGTGTCAGACTTTGACAAACTGACACTGCACAGGAACTGATGTGTGTCAGCACCAACCTCTTAGTTTTCAAATGTTAAGCATTTCGATCCGGCGATACACCTTGGTCTGAGCCTAGTATGCAGCGCACAACTCAAATGCTTATTTTGTTATATATGTAGGTTCAATATTTGAGAGATACACTACTTATATAACATCCCTTTTTCAAATCCCCGGGGTCACAGTGGACCAGGAACCAGGCTGGCTGGTAAAGTTAATATTTATTTAAAATTCAAGAAAATCATACACTCTTTAATATATGGCGCAGCAATCGCCAATGTGGTGACAATAACAATAGGAATGTAGGCAATGCACTTCAATTAACCCTTTAGCAACACAGATAGAAAACACCAGAGAATAGAGACACTTTTCAATGTTTAGAAAGATAGCACTGAAGTTAGGATTTCCCCCTGCAATATTCCTCAACCCACAAATAATCAATTCTAAATAGATATAAGGAAGCAGTAGGTCATCAGGAATGAGGAATAAGAAACAGAATTCAAATCCAACCTTCCCTCCCCAGCAAGAGAGGAAAACGGATTTCAAACCCTTGCAATGTTAAAATGACACTCGGAAATGGCTGAATAAAACAATGAATGTGTGCAAAAATCCCTAAATAAGTACAATTCTCTACGGGAGCAACATTAGAAACGTACAAGCAATCATAAGCAATAGATTGAGCAAAAGCATACAATTCGAAAATAAAAGGAAGGTTTAAAACAATTGATAGTAAAAATAACACGCGTAAAACGTTACAAAAATGCTCATTCCCGCCTGAAATTACCAAACAGTTTTTCATAAAAACGGGTGAAATTCACTGATTTTGGTTGTGGTGTAGCTATAGATCTTAGGTACAATCGGTGAAATGAAGTCTCTAGCTATTAAACTGAGGGACATATGCAAGGTAGTACAAGGTGCGTTTTTAGAAAAATCAGTTAGTGAAAACAGAAAAGAAAATCAATTTGAACAAGAATAGTTTTACTCTATACTAGAGCATTCAGGCTAGAATTCCAAAGAGGGACACAGTAAGCTCAAGCGTTGATTCATGAGTTCAACCCTAGTTCCCCAGCGCCCGCCGTGGCGGAACCAGTCCGATCACTCGAAATAGGATTGATAGTTTAGGATTTAAATTACAAGATTCACTAAATAGATAGCGCTTGCACTAGAAATCAATGACAGGGTTGCAATAAGGATTCTGACAATGTTACAAGTTATTAAGGTAAGGATAGGATGGTTTAGAGATTGGGATAGGACAAGGCAAGGCAAGGTATGTTATGGTTTTCTGTGGTTCCTATTGATACTCACAGTCCACTTATAGTTTGGATTTTGGACAGTCAGCGCACTGGATCACCACAAGGATCTGGTCTAACACAGGACAGCCGGATAAAATCAGCGGGCATGGACAGGATACCGGGTAGCACTTCTGGTTACTGGATTCTACAGAGCAGCTGGATGGCATGTTTGCATTTAGTGAGCAGCAAGCCAGGTTAAATTCAGGATGCTTTCCCAAAACACCACAGCTTCCCTTTGGTTATTGGGATAATTAAAAATGGAGGCCTAACTGAAGCAGGATACGCAAGGTTTGGCCTTGTGGTTGGGATCTGGATTGTAGATGGATAATTGCGAAAAGACAGGAACAGACAGGAAGCCGGGCAGCAAATCAGGAATCAGTCAAGAATTAGTGTCTTGAGTTTTGTCAGGGACCCTTTAAATAGAGCATAGTGACATAATTTACTATATTGCTGGGCTGGCTTAGCTAAGCATGCCTTTAAACAACTGGATTGGACAATCAATGTTAACTGCCTCCCCTAGGTGGTACCCAGTTTAGGAGGTTGCATTTTTATGAGGTAAAAAGACTTCCCAAAGACCTTTTTGCCAAAAATCTGTCATATCAGTATTTAAGCATTTTTACAATGATAGCGGCTTAATACATTGCATAATCAGGTCACATATTGTATGTTAAGTACAGCCGTCCAATTCTGCAATCTGTGAGACCTTATTTTGGGCGGTTACACATTTTTTATCATTTTAGGCATGAAAAGTTTGGCCTAAAATTCCATAATTTTATACATATGTGTGTACTGTCATAAAGGATGTATGCACAAAAAATTTATGTTTGCAACATTGATACTTTTTTAAAATCCTCAATATTTCACCATTTCTGTCCAGAGTGTGTCAAGACATTCTACCAAGTTTCAAAATAAAGCACACACAATCAATTTTAAACTGGGAAATGTTCACAATTTTTCAAAGTCTTGCTGCAGAGAGAGAAGACTTTAAAGTTTCTACATGAAATAATCTTTAAAAGCAAATGGCAGGGGCTGAGCCTTTTTCTTCTTGTCAGTTGACACCAACTGGCATTTCCTTCAAAGCAGGATAGGGGGTTTCAGCTTAATTGTAGATTTTATTGTCCTTTCACACTTCCAACTTCCTTGCCCTGGGAGCTTCATTGTCTGTGGGCTCAATAGAGACGAAAGTCTGTCCATGCCTGTATTTATCAGGGAGTTGCTGGGGGCTGATCAGAGAGAGAGCCCTCCTCCAAGCAGAAAACCTGTTTTTCAACTTGCAACTCCAGCACACTGGTTTTTAAAAATGCTTCATTTATGCTCTTGAATCCAGAATTAAAACAAGCCTATTGCATTAAATAATCCATGTTATATGGTCTCAACAGCAACAAACCTTTCCCAATGCTAGGTAATGCAAGCTTTCCTTCAGTAATTTACTTTTTAAACAGACCATTTTGTGTTTCTGTAGTTTTGCAAAGGCCCGTTTTTTTTGTTTTTTTTACACCTGGTGCAGCCAATATTTCTTTCTTTAATTCAACTTTTCATTTCTAGCAGATTCACCCACTGCCATGCAGCTATAGTTATTCTCTTAAATGCTGAACAGCTCAGTTTTAGATACTTTTGCAAAAGAAATTAACGTATTTCCCGTGTAAAATGAAAACAAAGCCCATGGTTGATTTTTTTCAGAGTTGGTTTGACAGGGCTTGTCAATTCAGAATTAGGCTGGTTTGGCTGAGCACAAGGACTTCTCCTGGGCCTGGTAGGGTTTATTAATCACAGTGGCTTTCCGGAATGGATGCATTTAGTGTCAGGCAGTATTTTTAAAGGGTGAAAAGCTTCATTTTAAAGGGGATTTTTGAGGTTTTCAACAAGGCAATGCTGCTTATTTCACTTAATTCCATGTTTAATGTTGCAGAGCACACTGGCACATTCCTGGAGTGTGTTCCTCCCCACCTGAAATGTTTGTCGCAGGATGGTGCAGCCATTTTTTTGGTGGTTGTTAAAACGCAATTTTGAGATCCTGGCGCGCACAGAAGCCAGCGCAGCCATTTTGGTGTTTCTTGCACCAATGCAGCATAGTGATGTGTGGCAATGCGTTGAGTGGGTCAATATATCCCACATATACCTCCCTCAACTTCTCCTGGGCTTTCTAAGTCAAGGGGGAGTTGGGCAATTGGGATTTCTCCATGGGTCGCAGCAGGGTCCGGCAAGGCTGAGTCCCTCTTCCATCAGAGAACGGTGCGTCCGGCTCTTCCTGTTGTCTCTGGGTGGAACATGGAATGACACTCCCGCTTTCCCTGGGATCTTCCTTTCATGGCGTGGAGCGGCACTCCCGGATCTCCTTTGGTTTCTCCCTTCCAGTCTATGGGGCGGTCCTCCTTGGTTGTGAGATAGGTGCAACCAGTACGAATCTATGACAGAGAACACAAACCAGTTATGACAATTTGGTATCCTACTGCTGTCAACCAATTGGGTTGACAGCAGTAGGATACACAGGTATTTAATAATAACAATTGATAATGGAGAAAATACTCCCTGTTACATAATCAGATCTATAAATCCTATCGGCTCCCTTCTGGTTCTTCTTCTCCTCATTCTCATGTTTCTGATGTCTCCTCTGTTTGATTCTCTCTGGGCTCTTCAATTCATTGCAAAGTGTACCTAGGGTGACAGCTCTTTAGTTGATTAATATGGACCCATTTATCTTATGTCAAGTCACCTTTGGGGATGCAAATTCTGTAGGCGACTGGTGAGATTTTGTCTACAATTTCAAAATGTCCTCGCCAGCTAGGAACAATGTGCGCTCTTTGGTCTGGTTCCTTTGGAAATTGTACAAGTAGACCCAGTCTCCTACTTGGTATTCCTTTTTGATGGTTTTTAGATCATACTGAGTCTTCACACCCTCTGCAGATCTTTCTAGATTCCGCTGAGCGTACGCAAAAGCATGTTGAAGGTGTTTTCTTAGGTTCTCAACATACTCATGAGTTGTGGAGGCATTAATCAGTGTCTGCTCCTGTGTTCTATAGAGCAGATGCTGAGGTAGCGCCATCCTTTGTCCAATAATCAGCTCAAATGGAGACATCTTAGTTGCAGAAGAAGGGACAGATCTGATGGCCATCAGGATAAGCGGTAATCGGATGTCCCAACTTGGCCCAGAATCTGCCACAAACTTTTTTTAAATACTCACAATGGTTTTATTGTACCTCTCAACTCCTCCACTAGGGGACCAGCGGGATGCAATATGAAGTTTCCTTTTTATCCCAAGTATCTCCCACATATTTTTCATCAATTCGCTGGTGAAGTGACTACCTCGGTCTGACTCAATCATTTGGGGTAGGCCACAACGCGAGAAGATGTGATTGATCATCAGGTTTCTGCCTTGCAATTTGGGGCCGGGAGACATTCCACCCATTTGGTAAACAAGCATGTTACGGTTAACATGTACTTGTTCCCCCCAGAGGAGTGAATCACGGCCCAATGAAATCTACTTGCAAATCTGGCCAGGGCAGTTTCATCCCCCTTCTTCTGGAGGGGAGCTTGGTGTGTGAGTGATGTTGACTGAAATTGTGCACACACAAGACACCCCTTCAAGTATTGGTCGAGGTCCTGCCCCATGTGTGGCCAGTATGCAACCTCTAACAAGATTTCTAATGTGGTATGAAACTCCCGATGACCAGCTGTGGCCGCATCATGGGCATGACTTAGCATCAGGCTTCGGAATGAGGTAGGGAACATCCACTGGTCACAACCAGATATGGATCTCCTTACCAACAAACCGTCTTGAATTCCGAACATCTTTGGACATTTCATCAACACCCTGAGGTGCTCTTTCCCAATGTAATCAGTATTCATCAGGGGAAAGTTCTCAGGGTCCTCAATGTGTTGATAAAACTTACCAATAAGCGTATCCCCTTTTTGTGCCATGATTAAATCAGCATATAGTGTCTCCTTACTCCATTGGGCAGTTGAGAGTTCATTGTGAGCATTTGTCTGGGACCTAGTGATAGCAGTGACCTGGATTTCCCCCAACAGGGACTCGATCTCGAGGAGCTCCCCCTGGATGGCTCCGGTTTTGGCCAGCTGATCGGCTAGGTCGTTTTGTCTGGCCCCTCTATTCTGGAATGACCCTTGATCTTCTTCCAATAGTTGGTCATGCCACTAGAGTTGACCAGATCTTCAATATTTTAGATGAGCTTGCCATGTTTGAGCGGTTTATTATTAGCACATAGAATGCCTCTGGTTTTCCAATTAACCAGGTGCTCCACGAACGAGTTCTGGACAAAATCTGAAACAGTGAGTATGACCAGTTTGTGGAGTTGGTGTTGAACAGCAGTGAGGATGACTTGATAAACTGCCATCAACTCTGCCACCTGACTTCTACAGGGACCGATTTTGTACCCAGCGGAGGGTTGCGGAGCATCATTCACCGAAGCATTCCCAACGCTGGCCACCAGTTCCTTTTCCCCGTTGTTGTCAACATGTTAGGAGCACCCATCCACATAGACTGTGGGCATTCCCTCGCACTTGTCTTCTTCATAGACTTTGTGCGGGAAATTCAGGTATGCCTCCATGTTGTCCTGGGTTTTAAGACTTTCGTCCTCAAGACAGTTTTCTCTGGCACAATCATGCAAGTCAGCCAGACCTTGCGCAAGGTGACTCTTTGTGTTTTGGCCATATCTGACCTCCACAGGAAAGCCTTGCATTGACAGAATCCAGGAAGTCATTCTGGAATTACTGACATTTCCGGCCCGGATTCTGTCACTTTGGAGATATTGCGAAGGCTGGTGTGGAGTCTCCACTATGATGTGTTCCCCCTGGATTAATGGGCTGTAATTTTTCAATGCCCACACCATTGCCAGGAGTGCCTTCTCATGTTTTCCTCCACAGAGGATAAAGTCTTACTTGCATAGTAGATGACGTTATTGACCTTGTCATGCTTTTGACATAATACTGCTGTCAAGCATGTATTCGAAAACCCTGTCTCCAAGTAGAACTCCTTGTTTTTGACAGGGTGAGCTAGATAAGGAGCTTGTGAGAGGCTTCTTTTGAGTTGCTTTACTGCCTCGGCTTGTTCCGGACCCCACTCCCACTTGACCTCCCCCTTCAACAGATGGATCAGGGGACTTGTGATCTCTGCGTAATCCTCAATTAACTTCATACTGTAATTAGTCAGTCCAAGGAGGCTCCTTAGCTCTCGCAGAGTTGTGGGGTCTTTGAGTTTTAGGAGTGCTTCCACTTTCTTTTCCTGGGGACTGAGACCCTCAGGAGTTATCTCATGCCCCAGGAAATTGACATGGGTCCTGCACCACTGTGCCTTTTGAAAGGAGTGTTTCGCTCCGGAAACCCTCAACTGTGTCAGAACATAACAGATTTCGGCTATGTGTTCCTCCACAGTTGAGCTTTTGATCAGGACATCATCTACATAGGCCAGGTTACCCCTTTCACCCAAGTCGGGCATGGCCTTATGCAAGAAGATGGTAAATTCATTGCCGGAGTTGATGTATCCGAAGGGAGTCCGGGTCCATATGTACCTCTGCCCCCTGAAGGTAAAGGCCAACTTGTATTGGTCCTCCCTACTGACAGGCACGGTCCTGTACCCATAGGTCAGGTCAATGGCAGTGTATACCCTTGACCCCTGGATCTGGGCCAGCCACTGGTCAATGTAGGGGAGAGGCCATCAGGACATGTGGACCCGTTTGTTCAGCTCCCTCAGGTCAGCACAGAGTCTCCACTGGCCGTTTGGGTTTAAAATCCCCAGCACCGGATTATTAAAAGTGCTGTGGACTGGACGAATTATCCCACGGGACTCAAGGTTTTTGATAAGTTCCGTCAGGGACTCCATGGATGTGAGAGGCAAGTGGTATTGCTTCACAAACACTGGAGTCATACCAGGGTCCATGGGAATTGTTGTTGTATGGATTTCGGTGCGACCAAAACTTGTTTCAACGCTTGCTTTTGCTCCGGAGTCTCACAGGCATCAGCTATGTTGTCTCGCTCTTCAACCATTTGCCTGCAGCCTGGAAAGACTTACGGTTTGGCTATTTCAGTGGCCTCCTCCAGCTGAGTGGAGAGGTCGTTGGTTAGAGTATTGACCTGGACAGAGGGTTTCAGGCAAGGGAGGCAGTCTTTGTGGACCTGGAAGATCACTTCATCCCGCCTGATGTCACAAGACACCTCTTCCTCACCATAAGGGCAGGAAGAGTACACCAGGAAATTCCCCCCTTGCTGGGTGAAGATCCTTTCTCGTGTTATGTCATTGTCACTATCACTGTCAAACCAGTCATTGGGGATTGGTCCTATCAGTTAATTACCTAGATGTATGGAAAAATGTCAGTCATCAACCGCCATTCCAATAATGGTACCTGCGCCCAGAGTGATACTCCTAAGGTCGTTGTTATCCATCACTATTGGAATGGTGTTGTGTTCTACATTGACTAATGGTGTTGGGTTTAACCCCAACCGCTGCTGTTGGAGATGGGCATTGAGGTGTACATATGCGTCTGGATTTAGCAGTTTCTGTCCTCTTTTAATTTTTAATTCAAGTGGGAATAGTTGTGTCCGTCCTGGGATGGTGACCTCCTCTCCAATTTGCACTTCAACTTCATATAGCAGCAATTGGGCTGACCAAAATGCTTTTTCTGAATCATCAACGTCCATGGGATTACCCCCTAATATGGACCAGGCTTTGTAATTTATCAGGTCCAAATTGATGGCAAAATGATTGAGAATTTCACTGCCTAAATAGATTGCAGCAGTGACATCTTGCACGACCCAACAATTATGCACTATGCTTTTGTTTCTGATAGAGATTTTGAGCATACACCTGCTCGGCAGGAGATGTTAGGAATTGGGAGTTTCCAGGTCCATTTCTCATTTAACAATCAATTTAAATGTGGGATTGGCTGGATCTTTTGGGAGTTTTCAGAACATGGCTTCGCTGATGAAGCTCTTACCGTTGATCATGCACACTCGAGCGAGAACAGATTCCTTCCCCTCATTTAACTGAATTGGAATGAATAGCTGTTCTCTAATTTTCTGACTGTCAGCTAAACTTTGAGCTGGTTTCTCATCACTCTTGACTAAGGAATTGGGATTTTCAGATTGTGAATTGGTATAGAATTTCTAAAGTATTTCCTTCCAGTGTGGAATGCCACTTGAAACTGGAAGGAAGGTTGATTTTCAGAAATGGAGAGGAGTTCCCATTAGAGGTTTGTTTTCCTACAGCAATTATTGTCACGTCAGGTATTTGGTTGTTCTGAAAATGGAACTCAATATGATCAGGTTTTTGTTCAACCATGTGGCATGTGCCATTTAAACTAACATGGTTGATACCATGTTTTAATTTGATTGGCCGGTTAGTCTGGGTCCAGAGGAACTTGTTCACACACTCTATTAGGGGGGATAACCTTTGCAGGATGTAATTCCCCAGTAGACAGGGTGTGCCCTCTGGATTCACGTCTATGACCAGGTTTTTCACCTTGCGTCGCCCAATTTTTATTTCCAAATCCGCAGTCGCCTCGACAGGAATTTCATTCCCATCGAAGTTCTGAAGTTGTCCAGGAAGAGGGGTGAGAGGGATCTGGTATCTCTCCCCCTTCCTGAATTTAGCTGATCAAAGGTCCTCCTTGACAGAAGCGTGGCTTGGGATCCAGTGTCCACCAGTGCTGAAAATGTACACTGCCCCTGTACTTGGACCAGGGCATAAAATCTTCCCTCCTTCTCCTCAAGGGGGCAAAGATAATGTGCATTTCGGGCAAGTTGGTTGGTCAACTTCTTGATTTTTGACTCCGACACAGTGGTAGTTTGGGGATCTGCAAGAGAAATTTGGCACTTGGATATTTGGGGAGTTTTGGGCTCCCCTTTTTCTGATTCTAGGCTGCCCCCCACCCCCTTTTTGAAGGCAGTCACCAGAATTGGTTTGGACAGTTTGGTTTCCTTGATGCTCATTCTGGGTTTCAATGATGGGCGATTCTGACTCAGTCCCCACATTCACCCAGTCTTCATTCGGATCTCTTGGGACCCATTTTTCTTTGGGGGAGTTCCCCCATCCCTGAATGAGAAGATTTCTTTGCCAAAATCCTCTGAGGATTCCTCTCCTTCAAATTGGAGGACATTAACCTCCTCCACAAAATGGGGCTTTTTGGGTTCTTTATTTCTCCTACCCGCCCTCTGTTCCTTGGGTGGCAGGTTTTTGGGGGCAGGAGAATTTGGTTCCGGTTCCAGCGTGTCCAGGGGCTTTTCACGGGTGAGGAAGGAAGCTACCTCTAGGGCTTTACACCTCCCTTCCGCCGTGCCTCCTCCTATGGAACCGATGATTTGTCGGGGTGCTCTCCCCGTCATTGTTCTGGAGTACCAGACCCTTGGTTGGTGGGGTTCTGAGCCGCAATGTTCATCTGAGGGTTCTGTTGAGCCCACAACATGTGACCCAGATCCTGGGACAGGTTCTGGACCTGGAGCTCCAGTTGAGACACCCATTCCGGTTGGTTCGGGGGTCTCTGGTCAACCCTAGGTGAGTCACAGGAAGGGTAACTATCCCTTCTCCCATAGTACCTTGGGTATTGAGAATTTTGGTAACCCTCCACCCTTAACCTCCCCTCTCCCGGATTGGGCTGTCAGGGCTCCTGAAAGCAGGGAAAGAAAGGAGGGTTGTCCTGCAGGTTGGGGTTTTGTGGGTACCGGGGAAAGAAACTCAACCCCGCATTTGGAGGATTACTGCCCTCCTGGGGAAAGTTAGGAGGGAAGTTTCCTGGGGCGGTACCTACCTGGTTGATCCCCCCCTTGGGCTCGGGGAGTCCACACATAACTCAGGATTGGTCTGTTACTGTTAGGCGATCCTCTGCACACCAGTCCACTACACACCAGAACACTGCTCACATTTCCCCAACATCTCCTCCCACGGTTCGAGGCTCAAGTGATTCGGTGAACCCAAAGGACCGAAAACTCCGTACCAGTTATGGTGTACGGGCTCGATTGCAACCCTTTCTGCATTGGCAATTGCCTTGGAGAACATATAGCAGAAGGGGCGGTGTTATGTCTCCACGTCGATCACGTGATCCAGAGTGGCGTTCCCCACGTGACCTTGGTGGACGTCACATGAGCCAGAGACGATACATGACCAAGAGACGCACAGTATAAAGGTCTGAGAGACAGAACACTCATTGCTTCTCAGCTGTCTTCAGACTCTGTTTGGCGTTACGTATTGCTCCACTGTTACCTTTGATCACTGAACTCTACCTCGGACTCCTTCGGATACCCCTTTGTACCTTTGCTTGGAACTGTTTACCTGTTGCCGGATTTTGGACTATATCCTGACTTGTCTTTGGATCATCCCTTGGTACCTCACTGAACTCCTACGCCATTTCCCTTCTGGGGATTCAAGTCACGTCTTCACTCCTACAGGTGGCTGATCCTACATCCACGCTAACCTACGGTTCTACTATTTCAGGGACCGCCGCATCATCTGAGTCTCGAACCTTCACTAGGTTTCCTGGGTTTTCCTAACACCCGATAGGTAAGACCTTTTAGATCCTTTGGTTTACTTAATATGTATTGTAATTGCCTGGTGCTTAACCTCGTTCCTCTTTGACAGCAGCATCGGTGTTCCAGAGGTTCCGTGGATCCGGGAAGTCATCTCCCACCTGTGGCCTCAAAGGTCGTACAGCGGGTTTCTTTTAGTTCCCCTGTACGTCACTTGGGGACGGAGGTCTCATCGGTCTACACGACACTCAAGTCAGAACAGTTACCCTTGTATCGGGGACCAATATAATCAGGGGAGTTAGGGGTCCCATTTGTGGGATTACCTCCCTGACTACCACCTGTCTGGGATTGGCCTGAGGGCCTTCTGGGTCTTTGATTGGGTTGATTCGGTAGAGGTATATTTTTAGGCCCCCCCATCTCCAGATCTAGAATGGGGCCAACCTTCACCTCCGCCACCTTAGCAGCAGCAGGGGTGTTGGCTGGTTCGGGGTTTTTGTTTGTGTTTTTGTTATCTGCTGGTTTTTGTACCTCATAAATGCGGGTCACCTGTTCTATGACCCAGTCTAGTGATCTTTTCTCATGAAAGTCCCTCACCAGCTGGGTCATTATGTATTTTGGGAGTGCATGAAAGAAGGTGGTGATGAACTCCCAACTATCTACGCGCACCCTCCGTGGGGTCTGTGCAAAGGCGTGTTTGACCTCCTGCACAAATTCTTGTGGGGCCTGATCTTCCCTGCACTGCAGATTGTAGGCCGCCTTGCGGGCCTCTTGGGGGTTTCTGTGTGCAGAGAAATGTTTAAAGATGGCCCATCTTGAGTGGTTCAGGTCCTCCAGTCCCGCAAAAAAACTGGAGTATTCAGGGGAGAATGTCCATTTCACATACTCTATGCGATTCTGGTTGTCCTTCATATGAAAAGTATCATCATTTGCTCATATAATTCTAGGTGTTCCCAGACAGAATACCTTGCATTTTTATGATATGAAGTTATCACACTTCTAATGGCCTTGATCTGCCTAATGGGATCTTTGTTCATGGCTCTCTTAAGTTTGTTTGCCTTCTTTGTTTTAGTCACCCGAGTCCACTCGTCCTCAGACTCAGAGGCACTGCTACTGGCGGTGGCTTCTTGATTCTCTAGGCACTCTCTGATTCTGCGAGTTTGAGAAGGGCTCACAGAATGTTTGGGCAAAGTTTCTCTTTTCCTGTGGTGCTCAGAAGAGTCTTCTGACTCTTCCTTGCTCCCAGGATTGGTGGAGTACCCCCCGCCCCACCCTAACTGGGTAGAGGTCTTCAGGATACTCTTTTTGGGCTTCATTTCCTTGAGTTCCCCACCAAATTCCACAAACCGGTCCCTTGGAAGTTGGTATTTTAGTGGATCTAATTCCCTGACCCTCCCTTCATAGGAGTCTTCCTTGTCAGAGATATCAGCCCAACATTTGGGTATCTGTACAGGGACGCCCATCCGTCAATTTCTGGGGGGCGCTGATCTGTCAGTCCCATTTTACCAACCCTATAGAATTCTGCCATCCTCATGGCCCCCGGTTCAGATGAGCCAGTAGACATGAAGCTGGCAGTGTTCATGGTATTGTAGGGGTTTGAGTCCCTGATTACAGAGTTCCTTATGTTATGATCAGGGGTTGCCCTGTCCCTCTCTACCTGTTCAGGGTCCCTCCAGTTAGAATTTAGTCTAGCACCCTCTTTCTCCAATCTTGCTGCCTTTTCTTTTTCAGCACCTATTTCCTGGTGATAAGCACAAATCTGAGCCTTTTGTTCATCTATCAAGGCCTTACTGGTCTCAATGATTCGCTCTTGCACTGATACTTGTTGGTGGAGTCCATCAATCTTTTCACAGAGGGCCTCATGGTCCCTCTGTGCTTCCTGCATGTTTTGGGAGTACTGGGACATTCTCTGTTGCAAGTCAGTCATCTCCTGGGTTTGTGTGTCTTTGGCTTGGGTGTTCTCTTTTAGAGCACCTTCTACCCGTCTGGCATGCTCAGTTAGCTTCCCATGCTCAATTCTTAGTTCCTTTAACTCCTGGAGGACCAACTTACTTTCCTGTAACTAGGTTTGCAACTCGCTTATTTCCTGACCTAGGGCATCTTTGTCTTGATTTAGGGTGCCCCTCTGCTCCGCCAGGTCATCTCTTTGTTTTTTTATAGTATGGAATTTCTGGCGCTCCTGATCAAATTCCTCTTGAGAGTGGAGGTCTTTCGCAATTAATGTATTATTTTCCTCATTCAATTTATCTATCCGGCCTTGTAGGATGACTACCTGCTCTGCGCAGGCTCTATTAAAATGTAATTGTTGCGCCAGAGAGTCACCCCTTTCCTGACACTCCTCTTTTAGTGCCTGTAATTGGGTATCTTGCTCTGCCTTCTCTTGCTGTAGGGGAGCCAGATCCTCTTTTAATCTTGTGACATCATCCCTAGATTCTGCCTCAAATTCTTGACTCTCCCGTAATTTTTGTTCTACAGAATTTAAATCAGTCTGGATTTTCTCTACGGATTCAATTTGGAGCTGTGTCAGAACTGTGTTTTCAGCATGCTTTTCCCGTATCACTCCTATGTGGAGGTATAGATAGGCCGCAATTCTGGCAATTTTGCTTTGCTCCTCTTTAAGTTTTAGGGCCATGTACAATTCACTGAGAGCTTGGTCTAATGGGCCATTGTCCTGCCATGTATCCAGGTGCATGGTGGTGAACTGTTCTGTGATTTCCTATAGCCAGACATGTTCATTCTGTTCTGGCCACTCACCCCTGACAAAAAGCTTGTGCAGGGGGTGCTCCCTTGCCATACTGATTTCTACTGGAATCACCATTTTGGAAATGGCAATTCTTTATTAATTATTTCGTGGTTGATTTAATATTAATTTTACAGACCAGCCAGGTCTTGGAGTGTTTGTTTTAGGAGGCGCTTGTACAGTGTAGCACAGTATTCCAACCATGCAAAGTATCACTACCCTGCAGGTTAGTCTGCTGTGCTACACTGTCACGGGTGGGAACCAACTCAAAATCTCAGCACGAGCCCCCAAATCTGTTAAGTATTTCAATCGGGCGATACACCCTGGTCTCAGCCTAGTATTCAGCGCACAACTGAAATGCTTATTTTGTTATATATGTAGGTTCAATATTTGGGAGATACACTACTCATATCACACCCCTTTTTCAAATACCCTGGGTCACGGTGGACCAGGAACCAGACTGGTTGGTAAAGGTAATATTTATTTATTTAAAATTCAAGAAAATCATACACTTTTTAATATATGGGGCAGCAATCACCAATGTTGTGACAATAATAATAGGAATGTAGGCAATGCACTTCAATTAACCCTTTAGCAGCACAGATAGAAAACACCGGAGAATAGAGACACTTTTGAATTTTTAGAAAGATAGCACTCAAATTAGGATTTCCTCCTGCAATATTCCTCAACCCACAAATAATCAATTCTAAATAGATATAAGGAAGCAGTAGGTCATCGGGAATGAGGAATAAGAAACAGAATTCAAATTCAACCTTCCCTCCCCAGCAAGAGAGGAAAACGGATTTCAAACCCTTGCAATGTTAAAATGACACTCGGAAATGGCTGAATTAAACAATGAATGTGTGCAAAAATCCCTAAATAAGTACAATTCTCTACGGGAGCAACATTAGAAACGTACAAGCAATCATAAGCAATAGATTGAGCAAAAGCATACAATTCGAAAATGAATGGAAGGTTTTAAACAATCGATTGTAAAAATAACGTGTAAAACTTTACAAAAATGCTCATTCCCACCTGAAATTAACCAAACGGTTTTTCATAAAAACGGTTCAAATTCACTGATTTTGGTTGGCGTGTGGCTATAGATCTTAGGTACAATCAGGAGGTGAAATGAAGTCTCCAGCTATTAAACTGAGGGAGATATGCAAGGTAGTATGAGGTGCGTTTTTAGAAAAATCGGGTAGTGAAAACAGAAAACAAAATCAATTTGGACAAGAATAGTTTTACTCTATACCAGAACATTCAGGCTAGAATACCACGCAGTAAGCTCCAGGGTTGATTTTTGAGTTCAACCCTAGTTCCCCAGCTCTGGCCCTGGCGGAACCAGTCCGATCACTCAAAATAGGATTGATAGCTTAGGACCTGCAACGTGCACGCCTTGGAAGCAAGACGACATGGAGCAACACAGGGTCGATCCCTGGGTCCGCGCTTAGAAACCTCTGGGTATTAAGTGTGTTATAAATAACCAATCATATCATATATCATAACTTGGGTTTGCCATGTATCCTGCCACCATCCAGGTGTTCAGGCCCTGAGCAGACAACACAATCACCAAGTTGGATGGCCTGGTAGATTGACATATTGCTTAAAGATAGACTGTGACTGGCAGTCAGGAAATGACATGCAATACAGTGAATTTAGCTGAAGGGAGCAGCAAGGATGAAACACAGAGACAAAGCAATGGGCAGATGAAATCTTTTGCATGAATCATGGCAGGCTGATGAGGTGCCAATAACACATGACATTGTGAGGAAAGGACATGTGCAGAGAGACAGCTTGTGTACGGTTCTGCTTACACAAGTGGTCTGCATCCTCTTGTTCGTAGATGAGCCTTTGTAAAGAAACTCAAAGAGAGTTACCTCCTGCAGTTTTTGAAGACAGCCCGAGCCCTGTGGAGCCAGTGAACTGCAAGAAAACCTGTGCTGATTCAATGAGCTACATGGTGGCCTGCTGGACCCAAGAGGACATAATCCTTACCACATTGGAGGCTAAATTCCTGAGACTCTGGGGACTCCAAATGCACAACACCCAATGCCCCACAGAAATAAACAGACCAGGCAAGGGATCGCCGCTCTGGAACAGCCTCACAGTGAGTGGAGTTGAGAACAGGGTCATGTATGTATAACTGCCCTGCTTATATGTTGTTATACCTTACACATGGTAAAAATACCAGGCATATGATTGGTCTATTGGGACATTTGAGTCTGAACTTGACATATGTTAACAACACATGAACATTTGGGGCTATAATGTACACATGGGCATGTGCTAGCAATATTGGGTATTTGAGGCTGCACATGGCGTATACTGGCAGCCCTTGCAAATGTGGGCTACACCTTGCATATGTAAAGAAACAGAAACTCTTGGAGTCATCACCCTGCAACACCAACATTATTGCATGTTTTTTAGCACATTGATGGTAGCACATAGCAGAGCGTGGTTTCTGGGATCTGCCTCACTTAACTGCAGCTTGCACCATCTATATCGAATCCATGATCTCCGAACTCTGGCAGGAGCCAATGGATTGACTGACTCCCATACTAGGAGAAGACATGATCCACCGAATTACACCAGGAGTCCCTGTTGACTATGTCAGTGATAACAGAGGGAACGGCAGAGAGGCACAATGCAAGCAGCAGTCAGGTGGAAAAGCGGCCTCAAGGAGATGCACAAAGATAAGATTAGACAGAGAGAGAGGAGTGGGGGCCGAGAGAGACCGAAACAAGGTGGTTTGGGTTTTTGACCCTCCCCCCATGGAGTACTGCCCGAGGAAGGTGGGCTCATTAGCAAGAGATATGTGGAAGTGGCTCGGGGGCACAGCGGAAAACAGAGGGGGGCATGAGGATAGAAGCCCCCCAATAGGATGGATGAAAAAGCAAAAAATGATCATGTTCAGTGAGGGGGCTGCATTAGGAGAGACAGTGGGCAGGATTCAGTGAGGGAGGTCCTGCAGGAGGAACATCAAAGAGAGATGTTTTTGGGGAAGCACTTAGATTTATCACTACTTTAGAAAAATCAACCTGTCTGTCCTCTGGCTATCCCGATAACACTCCAGCTAACACTCCAGCTAACACTCCAGCTCTGTAACTTCTCTCACTAGACCTAAGGCTCCAAGAGGGTGTGCAGGTGTCAGAAGAAGAGTTATATAAGAACCGTTAGCAAAACCTATGACCAGCTGCCCATGCACTAGCCAAGTATTATCATAATTTGCACAATACTTGAACAATTCGAAAAACATAGCTACCGCAGCCTGCCTATTCATTACTTGCTTTTCACCATACTATTGACAGAGTCCTTCCTGACAGAAACCATTGAAGGTGTCTGTAATGTCTAGAATGTCCCCCTACTCCCTAAAGGGAGTATAAAATCCCACACCTCCTTGTCCTCTGTCTGTTTTTCTTTCTGTCTCCAAGTGGAAATGAGAGAAGAGCTGGGACCAGTCAGTTGCATGTTCTAGGTACATAATGATACTAGAAGGGGTATTAAAGGTTGTGCTGCTGAAAACTCTAACCCCAATACCCTAACCCAACCCTCCCCTCCTGCTTTCCAACCAACGGTGGTGCTTTTGCAAGCTGCATATGTCTTTTCCTTTACCCAGAAAAATGTTAACAGTGCAACAAGCTGTGATTGGGACTTTCAGGCTCCTAACTGTGTGCTTCCTTCTCTTTGAGTCACTTGGGATCAAACATGGTCCAGAGTTGGGCTTTAATTAATTAGGGTTTGCATTGCTGTGGGCCATATAAATATATGTGTTTCTTCCCTTGGAGTCACACTGTTGCAGAGGTTCAGGCTCTCTCATACAGATAACATTGGATTTGACCGTTGTGGATCTGATTGGGCATGCCTTCTGGAACAGAACACTCTTGTAGGTTCCCTAGCCTTCTGCCAATGGGGGGAGGGGAGGTCGGTCCAAGTCCGTTCATATCACTTAGCACCCTAAAATGGGAATTTGTGTATGATTAAAGTTCCTAGTTCAGTTGCTCTGTCCTCTTGCAACTATCAAGGTTCCCAATTCTCTCTCATGTTGGTGAGGGCCAAGAGGCTGATCAGCTAGCACTGCATGTCTGACCTGCCCACTTTAATGTGCTTCTTATGACCTATGAAACCAGAGCCTTCCCTCCACCCTCCCCAATACGGGTTGTGGTAGGAATAGAAGTAGAGAAAGGCATATACCTATCACTGTGCATCAAAGAGAAGGTAGACATAATCCCCTGCAGTGGGCTAGCCATACTTACTCGTTCACACATGACTGATTTACTAATGTCATTACATTTATGGGGTGGGGGGGCAACTGTTAAACAACATGAAACCACCTACCAACTAATTCCTTATTGAAACATGCACAATATACTGTAAGACAATATATGATAATTTAATAGATGCCCCACACTTAATTCACATGCACAAATATTCATGAGTTGATTCTCAATAAACAACACTCAACGGATACTCTCACACACCCCAACACAGTGCATTTCTTTTTATTAGGAGAAAAAAGTAATAGTAAAGCATAACAACTATTATTGTGACTACACACAACATACTCGATGTGAGAAAGGTTATCACTGAAAAGACTATAATTTTCTAGCCTATAAGCTACCTACTTAAAATGAATAAACCAACCAAAAACCACAATAGCTTCTTAAAACCTATCTATACTAGTCAGCTCTCACTAAAATGCCCCATGAATTGACCTGTCTTTCAAATACTCTCACCTTTCTCAATATGATATTAAAGTAGGTAAAACCATCTCTCCTATTGACAACAATCCTTTGTGATAGTAGAGAGATGAAAGCTGAGCTGGTGACCTGAAGATGGGGGAAGGCTTGAGTTGTACAATCCAAAAATCAGGAAAGAAATCCTCAAACTATAAAAATATCCAATCCAATGGCAAAAACAGCTAGACAACCATCATGGTCTTCTAAAGGCTATGACAGAGATTTGGTGTCAATTGGGTTGATCATGATGCAAACCTAAGCCAAAACTGAATAAGATAGTTCTCTGGGTATTGAGCTGCTGTATTTAACCAAGAACAATTCATTTTAGTGCTGCAAAAGTTGCAAAAACATTCAGGTCAGAAAAAGAGGATCAATCGGCCCCTCCTTCCTCTATATGCCAGAATGGAGAAGGTCTTCCAGCGTACTAAACCCAACTCTGCTATGATCCAACAACCTTTAGTGGTAAATGAACAGCTTTGCTCACCCCTCTCAGAACCTCCCTTTGTATAGCCTCCAGTTTGTTTGTTTTGCATATTACCCGGGAATATATCAAAACAATTCTCTCCAAGAATATTGTTTACATGTTCCAGAGGTGCAATAATCTGTGATATTCTCCAGTCTCATCTATCTCCAGACTCATCTGTCAACAATATTCCACATCCAGCCTTGCCCAAAAGCCACGTCAATCTTGTCCCATAATCCCTCAGAACATAGTTTACAATTTATCAGAACATTGAGATTTAAATTTCATACACTGCGTAAGAAGATTGCGAGAGGACTCAACTGCTTTGTTACATAGCCGACAGGTCCTCTCATTCTGTGGGAAATGGTCCCAGCAGCCAGTGTGTTCAAAAGTAGGCAGGATGTTGAGCCGGAGGTAGCTAATACATCTTATTTGTGTCACAAATACTTTAGTTAGGAAAATCCAAGGGAGATTATATTGAAATCCCTGTATGCTGTATTAAGCATATCATTTAAATGTAGACAATATAGCTATATTATTACCTATAACAAATTCTCTTTTTTTTAAGATAGAATTCCTATCAGGATTTTAAATCAAATCTTCGAGGGATACCTTGAGGTGCTCCAGATGTCTAGTTACTGTTTTTTTAATTGTACTAAAAAATAGTTTTTGCTTTTGTGGGCGTACTGTTCTGCCATATAGCCTAGCAAGGTATTGGACAATGTGGGGGAAAGAATGCAAATAAAGAAGAGTTTACATCGTTGTACGAGCCATTACAGGCACAGAATGAGGAGCACCCGGATAGATCGCAATAACCTGCCCTCCAATGTATCCATACAAGTCAACCTATTTGTGGAGAGCGCAGTCAGTCCGTACAAAATACCCAGGATTATACTTTTGCTGTATATTGAAATGAGACCCTGAATGTTGTTCCTGCCAATCTATATATATAAAGCTGAATGTATGTATATGCGTGTGTATGTTTGTCCGGGTATACAAATCCACACTGTTGAACCCACGTCTACCAAAATTTGCATGGAATCTTCTTTTGTCTGGGGCAAGATCGTAGTCTATGTTTGGATGCAAAAATCTTATATGCAAAACATTTTTGGGATATGTGTGTATGTTTGTCCGGCTATACAAATCCACATCGTTGAACATACTGCTACCAAATTTGGCATGGATTTCTCATTTGTCTGGGGCAAGACTGTACTCTATGTTTGGATGCAAATAATTCACTCTGTAGTCACCCTCATTTACTGATCTCACCCCGATTCACTACAGTAGCTACTAGAAGAAAAAATCATTTTGAAAAGTGTCTGAAGCAAAATGTTCGATGTGTTGGTTATTCCTTTGAAATGTATTACTACAAGGAAAAAAACTTTTTTTATCACGTAAATCCAGATATGGGAAATGACAAGGTTACAGTTTACTTAAGTACATTCACGAGAAGAGAGCACAATCAATCAATCTTTCTTGGACCTTTTCTCAAATGTGCTAAAGCCATTGGGTGACTGAAACATGCCGGACAAAAAAACGAACATCACTTTGAAAAGCTGCATCTGATGCAAAGCCAAAATCAATATCAAGAGCTTCTGAAACACAACAATAAACAGCAGCACAACTTGTCGACCAGAGAACAAGAGCAACTTTCTCCATGGCAAATGAGATCCCAGAGCAAACTGAAGCAAGACTTGCCGACAAGAGGACAAGAGCAACATCCTCCAAGGCACATGTACAGCACTCGATCAGGACACGGGCAACGCCGGATACCCCACCTAGTCTTATATATGAAATGCTTTAAGTATTTTAAATAAAACATAATTGCCATAGAAATCTCCGGGGGGGAATCACAAATCGGAAATCCCAGATAAATGTACATATCCACCACTACAAGATGGGTATTGTCAATGGACCAATGGTAGCAAGGTGTCTTAGATTTCCCATCAATAATTAGGACCTTGGTTTTTGAGACATTAACTTTTAGATTGTTTTCCTGAGCATATACAGATAGTGCTTCTAAAGATCGTTGCAACCCTATGGGAGTGTGATCTATTAGAATGGTATCATCGCCATAACCAATCCAAGGGGTGGGTATCTATCTAATACAAGGCAGAAAATTATGAGCTGCCTTGATAGCAAGATCAAAATCACTAAACGTATACATGATATGCTTTTCTCCTGCATTGGTGGATATTTCAGATGTAATCTCCACCTCTAGATTCATACATAAAACTATGGTGGTATCAGTATAGAGAGTAACAAGAAAATATAATAAAGATAGGTCAATACTCCAATTTCTCAATTTAGTACATAGCAAAAGTCTGGACATGGTATAAAATGCTTTACTGAAATCAATAAAGCATATGCATAATCTATCATTTAATCTGGCTTTAGGTGTAGCAACGATGAACTGGAGGGCACTGATGTTATGAAGGGTGCTGTGCCTTTACGAAAACCAGTTTGAAACAGAGATAATAATCCTGCATCCGTCGCCCATTTTGTCAGTTTTTTAAACAATATAATACAGAAGATTTTTTGACTGACATTAAGCATTGCCAGCAGTCTATAATTTAAGGGGTTTGCGTGATCGCTCTTTTTAAAAACAGGAATCAGGATTTACCTCCACCAGCAAGCAGAAATTAGGCCCTCTCTTAAAATTTTCTGGAATCGATGGTCTAACACATTCATCCAAAATAGAGGATTCTCCTTTAAAACCGCATTAGCCAAGGTAGCTGACCCAGGTGCCCGTGAGTTATTAGGAGTTTTGATGATAAGGACAATATCATCTTGCTCAAATCCCTCTAGGAAATGAGAAGTGGGCAAGTAGTTGAAATCTGCTTTATAATGGCAATCAGGGACAAAATAGAGTTCCCTAATAGCCGTTATCCGGTATGTTTCAACTATTGGGTTAAACTCTAGAGAGGATATTGTATTTATACAGCTCCTTGTCAGGAGGGGCCTGAGGGTAGAGGCGTGCCCACTAAACCACAGGAAGAAAGGCACACAAGAGGCTGGATCACAAGGAGTCCTGCAGACAAGAAAGGATAGGCAACAGAGACTGTGAACAAAAAGGGGCAGCAAAACAAAGATAACAAACACGTTGGGTTCCCTCTTGGGGTGCAAGCAGAATGGGGAAGGAGTGTTCCACGGAACTTGGGACACTCCAACCTTCTGAACAGATTGCAATTACAGGGGCCCACTCTGAGTGCTCATGGCTAGGAGCAACAGCAGTGGGTGTCTGTATCTGAACCCTAAAGCACGAACAAGGTAACAGTATTCACAAGAGTGAAGCCTGTACAGGTCCAGCAGGAACCAAACAATGACTGCTTCCTGAAACAGGAACCAGTACACTGTAAATAATGACACGAAGTGCAACACTGAAACATGACAAGGGAAGGGGCAGAGAATGCCTGCTGGAAATCCAGCAGTCAAACTCTGTACATAGGAATTACATAAAACACAAGTGAAGACAAGAACAGAAATATCCAGGGAAAAGGAAGTCAAAAGAGCAAGGTTCAGGACAGAGAACCGGAAGAAAGGAAGGGCAGAAACCTTGTATCTAAATGTAGGAAATGGTGATCGGAAACTGAACACGGGAATCAAGAGAAAGCTAGCAGGGGGAAATTAAGGAAACAGTATAACTGAAGTGAATAACCAAAGGGGAGGACTGAAGACTCAAGGAAGTCAAGGACAGGAATCATGAACAGAGGGCTGCAGGCAAGGAAGAGAGCAAGGGAGCAGTAGCCAGGAGAGTGATTTAAACAAGAAAGGGTGCAGGGGGGCTGTAGCCAGGGAACAGAGGGCTGCAAACAAGGAAGCAGGGCTGCAGAATGGGAAGCACAGAGGTGCAGGCAAAAGCCAGGGGAGAGAAGGCTGAGAAGCCGGGCTTGAAGGCAGGGAGCACAGGGCTCAGGAACAAGAGCAGGAATTGGAAACCACAGGACACAGCAAATTTCCAAGGAATAAGACAACAAAGGGCTGGTAGAAGGCTCAATGCAAGAGGCCTGTGCTCCTGCAGGCAGCTGTTTAAATACTGAGCTGCCCTGTGCTGAATTAGGGTAATTAGCAGCACCTCGAGCAGCACACCTGAATGTAATTGGCCTCCGCCCTCTCTAGTCCTGGGAAAGCGAAAGCTGAACTGTTCTCCAAGGCTTCTGGGGATTGTAGTGCTAGAACTGCTGTATAGGAATAGCCAGGAAATGGGAACTGTCACAAGGTGCATTATGGGACATGTAGTTTGTAAAAGTAAATAAGAACGTTCCAAAGCCTTGCAAACGGAAAGTAAAGACAATAATATGAATAGGTTTTGTCCAGGGAGTATTACGGAAACAAATGAGTCCCAAATAGTCCATGGTGGGTGCCAATTGGTGTGCCAGTGGCACAATCGTGACACTCCTAGCCATAGCCCAGAATTTATTTTCATCAGTACTTTTTAGTAATTCAAAGAGGAACTCGCAGTTTGTATTTGTAGTGGCCAATTTATGGGCTTTGAGCCAGTTTTTGTATTGAATTTTGGCATAGGTCTTCAATCATATCTTTTCCTGCCAAGAATTGGTGAGATATTTTCTAATCTGTGTATGTGTTTGTCAGAGGGATCACTTAGCCTGATGTATTAGTACATCAAAGTAGTTTGTGATATCTTTAGGGAATTTGCGAACGTCAGACTGTACATCTAATAATCTTCCCAATAATAAAATCAGGCTGGGGAGGTCCCAACCGAGGTCCCAACCGATAGTTGCTAACCACTCACAAAGAACGTTTCCATTCATGTTGATGAAAGCACTAATCTTGGTAACCTTTCTACTGCTCCAAATAATACGATTACCTTGAATATTCAAGGAGACATTGTTGGTCATAAATGTACCAATTCCTCCCGCCTTATAGCCCTCCAGCACTTTTGCTAAACTTTGGGACTTTTCCATTTAATGTGTTTTCTGTGTTTGTTTCTTTTGATTATGGATTCTAAACAACTTCATAGGCATCATCTTTTCATGTGTGTGACACAGCACCCTCAGTGCAGTGGCACAGTGAAACCTTGTCAGGCTTTCCCAAGGTTTAAATACCTTCTCTGGGATAAATTACTGTTTCCCAGAGAAAGTAAAGTGAAATTGACTTTACTAGTCTTTTTAAAATCCTAGACCCAGCACACCCTATCTTACAATAGAAGGCTGGAGGGGTTACTTAGTATACCCTGTTTCTAGATGCTCATGTAGCAGTGAAATGCTGGCCTTTCCTCTCAGAATGGCTGGTGGCAGTGGTTTTACAACAAACTATCATGATTTTTCCCGACCGCAAACTATTTGTAGCTCCGGTAGCGTTAAAATGCGGGAGCCATGTTTTTCAAGATGGCGTCTGAGCTCCCTTTGTTTAAACAGTTCCTTGTCTTCTTTTTTCGCCATTTCATTTTGGAAAGGTCCTTCTAGAGTTTTTCTCTGTGCGCCAAAATAGGTTTGGTCTCTTTGTTAATTTGCCTTAGGCGGGCTTCAGGACTGAAGACTGCCTCTGGCACCTGAGTGTCTGGGGTGGGCAGGAAGTAAGGGAGGTGCCCGAAACTCCCAGTGCTTAGTTTCCTAGGAGATCCAAATCCACTCTGGCATAATTGGCTGGCTGACTGTCCGGCAAGGACAGCCACCCTGCTGGGTGAGTGACAGCTAGGCTGGAATGAATGGGAGAGAACTGAATAAAAGGCGAGTCTCTTGGCTTGGAAGGCAGAGTCGACCACTGGACGAACGAACTGAAGAAGAACTTGAAGAGGACGCCTGCTGAAACTCCTGGATCATTGGTTTGCCTGCTGAAGCCCTGCTGCAGTGCCTACTTGCCATTTTGGTATCAACAGAGAAGCCCATTCAAGGACGACTTTTCCCTTGAGTTGGTGGGACCGATCAACTCGACAGTAAGCCACCTGGATACTCATCTCAGAGCTGGTTGAATTTCTTCAGAGTTGCTGCAGGAAACCGTAGAATCAGGGAGGGAGACACCAGTTTGTATACTCTACTTACAACCACCCGAATAGAAGTTTTGCTAAGCTTTTTGACTATTCAAGTGCAGTTCAGGAGTCCCCCGATGTCCTCCCTCTTGTCCCCACGACTGAGGCTCAGGAACAGCGAGATCTGCAGGAACTGCCAGGAACAGAAGTCATCAGCTCCCTCTTTTTCTTCATTTGTAAGATACTGTAAAACCAAACTAAGAGTACTTACCTCTCGCGGTGAAAGTGCTTGAAACTTTCCCAATTCACAGGTCTAATCAGCTTGTGACCCAACATATGATTATTCTTGCTACAAACTACTCCTAAGAACTTGTGCAGAGACTTTTTCCGTTTAACTACCAGAACTGCTTTATCCTATACAAGACTTTAGCCCATTGACGTTGGCCTAGCCTATTGAATTGAATTGACTCTTCTGGTGAACTCTAAATATTTGCACTGTCTTAAGTATACTTGTAACCTATTCATGTCCCCAGTACCCTTGCTACTAAAGTTATCTGTGGTTGTAGGTTGTATCTGTGGGCCATCCCAAAAGGGTCTTATTTAATTCAGAAACTTATTGTGTACAGTACTGAAGTGTATTTGTGTGTTATATATAATTGCCTCCTTCTATTGAATGGTTTATAACTGACTGGTTAATAAATTAATAAGTGTTTAACTAAGAAACCTTGAGTGTAAGAGTCTATTTGAACACTTGTGATTGTAGACCTCTGTGTAAACTGTGGGTCAAAAGCAGTAGAAACCTAGAGTATTCCAGCAAATCCACTTTATGTTGCTAAGGTTGTGGTGCAGTCAATAGTCGTCCTATCCTAATTGTTCTGGCATCCAAAGCGGGTGATTCCCCCCGCCAATGCGGCTGGTGTGCGGGTGTGCCATCGCCATTTGCGTGCCCCTTCTGCCATCAAGTTTGGCCTATATGGTTTGCTTGCCTTTCTCAGACGTGATGTGGCAGAGAATCTAAGAGATTGTGCTGGGGCAGGGTAGGGTGGCTGCAGCACACAGTAAGTTTAAGTCCCATTTGTAACAAATCAACAGCACTGGCACATAGCAGGGATGCGATGGTGGGTGAGGCGAGTTCGATGAGCAACCAATTCATCGGGCTATTCCTTTTTGCGAGCTCCACATACAAGGCACAATTCCAGGGCAAGACTGAAGGTAAGCCCTGCTGGGCTAATATTGCTTTTCATAAAAACTGATCAAAATAGAAAAAAATGAAAATAGTACAGCGAGTGCCCCTTTTTTGCTGGGGACCTTATCTATCACCTTACTTTAATATGCATGATTAGCGTGTGTGTTTGAAGGAGCACAGCTGAATTTGAAGCCACTTGGCTATTTAAAAATGCATTGGGATCCCCCACTCCAAAATGGCTGACGCATCCTTTTGTAGAGGAGCCACCATCAGGCCAGCCAGCTGCCCCTCTGTGATTGGACAGACCTGCTGTGAATAACCAATCCTGTGGCTGGCAGGTGGTAAGCCGGCCCTTCTCCCAAGGTCCCTTTAGTAAGGCTCCTGTCTTTGCCTGTTCAGGCCAGGAAGGGCTGAGGGCACCCTCTTATGCCCCCTCCCCATCCCCGCACACCATGAAGCAGTTGCTGTCACCTCAGTCTGGTGCCCCTTGACTCCCACTCTGCCTGCAGGTCATCAAGTGAGTTTTGGCTGAACTTTTCCACTGCCTCCTCCACTAACATAGATCTCAACACATCTGCTTCTGGCGGGTGTCACCCACCACAAGTAGCCCCTCACCCGCCCACCCACCAGCTCCTTTGTTTCACCAGCATAGAACACGTTTTCGTTCTAACATTGCAGCGATTGTCAATACCTAAGTGTAACACGGGTTCCTGGCGGTCATCTTTCGAAAGACATTCTCTTTGCACAAGTAGTTACTGACTGGAAGCTGCTGCCGGCCTGTGCATGCTGATCACAGCACTACAGATTTTGTTTTTTGTGGCTGCACATTTTGTTGGAATCTCTCCAGCACTTAGCACATAGTGAGTGTTACTTCAGACGATTTCATTTCTGCAGACTGTGATGGTAGGTGTGACGAGCAGAGAGGACATCTTTCCTTTCCTCCTTCATGAGCCTATTGCTTTCAGTCCACATTGCTGCAGGTCAGTCAGGTGCAGGGATTTTATAATGTACAACACAGTTGTAACGTAAACTGTGATATGGTGATGGTGTTCTAATCTGGACTGTGAGCTCACGGGATGAAAGATGGGAAAACACATGTTCCATCGTAAAATACATATGACGCCATTTGAAATCACAGCCAATTCAAAGTGCCCTAACAACAATGTATGCTGTTGTGGTCTTGAAAAGCATGTGTACCATTGTTTGCCAGTGATGTGGAGTCATAGATGCAAGGTTGCAGATTTTGGTGCCTCGAAGTTCATAATAAACGTCACTGCCACTGCTAAACTATCTGGAGGGAGATATTTATAAAACATTGATACCTAAAAAGTATTATTCTGGTGTTCTTGGTTGCCAAACGCGGTATTGTAAAGATCTGGGCAAATACTGCTACCCACCGCCGCTAGAGTTTTGATTGGGTGCGTTAATGGATATTGCACTGCAGGAGTAATTGACAGTAAAATGAATGGCATGTAGCACAGATAATGTAGCCAATAAGTTAACGTTCACAGACACAAGCCTGCCCTCACACATGCCCTAGATGTCTAAGGTGGCGCTAGTCCACTTAGCTTGCAAGCTTGTTATTCCCCATTAACTGCCCTCAGCACTTTCTTGTAATGAGTGTGAATTTGTCATAATAAAACATTGCAGCACTCTTGGATTGAGGATAAATTGTACATTTACTTTTAAAGGAATGGTTCGCCCAAAAATGTTTATTTCAAAAATAGATCGGCAATATAAAAAAAAAAAGATTGGCATTTTTTTTTCTTCGAAGTCCCTATGTAAAATTTTGAGCAATTCAAGCTCAAAGATAGCACATGGGGGCATCCATTTTGTGAAATGGATGCCCGCCGCTGTGCTTGCTTTGGCTTTTGCGGCACTGATGAAGGAAAAGCCAGCCAGCTGTAGTAAACAAAAGCTACCACTGGGTGGATTTTCCTTCATTGGTGCTGTACGCGGAGGACGGGGACCGGAGACTACAGGCAGAAAATCTGCAGCTGCATCTCGGTAAGTGCTATTTTTTAAATAAAAATAAACACTAGCTGCGTTTTTTTTTTCTAGGTTTTCCGGGCTGGAGGAGCCCAGAAAACTTAGAAATAAAACTGCAGCTTTAAAAAGGTTGGGTTTATGTTTGCGGTTGCTTTTGAAGCGACCGCAAACATAAATACAACGTTATTGTGTTTGAAAACGCTGCGGTTTTTCTTTCTAAGTTTCTCAGTCTCCTCCGGCTCGGAGGAGCCTGAGAAACTCAGAAAGAAAAACTGCAGCGTTTTCAAACACAACCGCGTTGTGTTTCTGCCTGCCGTGGCTATCACTTTGGGTCTCCGGTGCTCCCCCATGGGAGCACCGGAGACCCAAAGTGAAAGCCAAGGCAGGCAGAAACACAACACGGTTGTGTTTACATGCCGTGGTGTTTCTGTCTAAATCTGATTTCCCATTTGGGGCTCTCGGGCTCCCCACGGGGGGCCCGAAAGCCCCAAATGGGAAATGCTAAATGCTGCAGTGTTTCTGCCTAAATCTGCTTTCCCGTTTGGGGCTTTCGGGCTCCCCTTGGGGAGCCCGAAAGCCCCAAACGGGAAAGCAGATTTAGGCAGAAACACAATGCGGTTGTGTTTGAAAACGCTGCGGTTTTTCTTTCGAAATTCCTCAGGCTCGGAGGAGCCTGAGAAACTTAGAAAGAAAAACCGCAGCGTTTTCAAACATAATAATGTTGTATTTATGTTTGCGGTCGCTTCAAAAGCGACCGCAAACATAAATACAATGTTTTTAAAGCTGCGGTTTTATTTCTAAGTTTTCCGGGCTCCTCCAGCCCGGAAAACTTAGAAAAAACCCCACAGCTAGTGCTTATTTTTAAAAATAAATAAATAGCACTACCGAGATGCAGCTGCAGCTTTTCTGCCTGTAGTCTCTGGTCCGCATCCTCCGAGTCCCGGCACCAATGAAGGAAAAGCCACCCAGTGGTAGCTTTTGTTTACTACAGCTGGCTGGCTTTTCCTTCATTAGTGCCGCAAAAGCCAGCACAGGCGGGCAGCCATTTCACAAAATGGATGCGCCCATGTGCTTGCTTTTTCAATTTTTGAGCTTGAATTGCTAAAATTTTTACATAGGGACTTCGAAGAAAAGAAAACACCAATCGTTTTTTTTTATGTTGCCTATCTATTTATGAAATAAAACATTTTGGGCTAACCATTCCTTTAAGCAGATGCTCTTTGGCAAACAAATAAACAGTACACAATGACTGTGTTTGTAATAACTCTTTTACATCTCTGGACACTACCTGGTGCAGTGGCTGCATGCAAAAGGGCTGATTGGACCATCCTAATGAGTTATATTAAACTATGGAATGTTATCATTGTGTTTTTATAACATCTTGCACCCCAGATTGCATTGCATTCTGTACCCTGTTTGGACATTCAAATTTAGGTGTGTGCCTTTTTAACATCTTGTACCCCATATTGCATTGCATTTTGTACCCTGTTTGGACTTTCAAATGTAGGTGTTGTGCTTTTTAACATCTTGCATCCCAGATTGCATTGCATTCTGTACCCTGTTTAGACCTTCACATTTAGGTGTGTGCTTTTTAACATCTTTCACCCCTGATTGCATTGCATTTTATCCCCTGTTTGGACTTTCAAATGTACGTGTTGTGCTTTCTTTAACATCTTGCACCCCAGATTGTTTTGCATCATGTGTCCCTCCCGTAACTACTTGGCCGCTTTGTGATCTGGGCCAGAACTAGCAGTGCAGCCTCTCTCCTCTTTTATTCAGCTATCCTCTGCCACTCACCATCTCTACTATAGTCCCCAACTGCTACACTATCACCTACCCTCCTCCTCTTCCAAAGTCTGGAAGGAAAAAGCACAAAAGAGACATACTGAGAGCCAACCCTGGCCTTCCGATCGCAGACACCTATGTCAATGCAACTTCTAGTGAGGTCTTCACCGATATCCTTTTCTCTGTCCCTTCTCCAGATCTATGGACTCCTAATCTCATCTCTACTCTCCTCCCTTTTACATCTTCTCCCATTAATGGTGGCATCAAGTGGGAAGTTCTCTTGGCCGGCTTCTCATCATCATGCTGCATCATTAATGTCCACCACACAGTCACTATTTTGGTTCAGGGTTCTCAACCCAACCTCCTCCTCTTTGACCAACGCCTGCTGTCCCTAATTAACTTCCTTCCTTCACCTGCCTCTCCCCTTACCACTCTCTCTGTACCTCACCCTCTGAATGGTGTACCACACCCCGTACTCCACCCCAGAAAACCTTCAAAGGCGAAGACCTCCTTCACCTGGCTACTCTGAACACCTGGTCAACCAATCAACACTCCGCCAACATCTGCCTCCTTCTTAAAGACACTGACCTTGACATTCTCACTCTTACCGAGACATGGTTCAATTCCAGTTAAGTCACTGCCTTTGACTTCATTCTCTCTGATGGCTTCAAGATCATTTCCAAGCCACAACCTCACCATGCTGGCGGTGGGGTTGCCTTAATCTTCCCTGAGTGGGTTCCTTCTTCCGTCATACCCACCCAGCTCTATTCTTCCTTTGAAAACCTGGTATTCAAGTTGGTCACCTCTCCCTCCTCCTCTCTGACCATTGCTACTATCTACAGGCCCCCGGCACTACCACCCTGTTCCTCTCTGAATGGGCTGATTTCTGCTCCTCCCTACTCTTAACCACCTCTAAACTCCTTCTCATGGGTGATTTCAACATTGAACTGGACTCCCCTGTCACAGCATCCACTATCTTCCTTGACCTCTGCACTTCTCTATCTCTCACCATTCTCCCTTCTGGTCCCACCCACTCGGCTGGACACACTCTGGATGCCCTCATCCATCTGACCTCTCTCTCCCCCCCCTCTAGTCACTCCACTCTCTTGGTGAGACCATTCTCTCCTCTCCTCTGACCTGGGTCCCCTTGGCCTGCTGACTGCACCTCCTACAGCCCTGCCAACCTCATTCACTAACATCCGATGAAACTATTGTCAGCTTTTGCCTTCGCATCTACCTCTTCTCCCACCTCCCAGATTCTACCACAGACTCTGCTCTCAGCAACCTCCATTTGGCCATTACAAACACCCTTGAAATTCTTGCCCAAGTCACGAGGATCTGCCTGAAACCCACCTCCAAACATAGCATCTCGTTTGACTCCGAACTTGCAGCCCTGAAATGCAAGCGCAGAGCTGGAGAATGGAAGTGGCAAACCCCATGCTCACCCGCTGAAAAACTGGCATGCCGCCTTTGCCAAAGTCAATTCAGACTATCCATCCATGCCAAGAAAAGGGTTCACATCCAGGCATGGGTATCTGGTGCTTCCAACAACACAGCTGAACTCTTTAAAATCTGCAGGGAACTAGCCACCCCATCGGTAGTCTACTCCTCCCCTCTTCCATCCCAGGCCATAAGTAACGCCCTGGCCACACACTTCACCGCTAAAACTCTGGACATCCTGAGCTCCCTTGGTATCCTCCCGCCCAAGCCATCCCTCACTCCCTTGCCTCGTTTGGCCTCTTCATACCCTCCCTCCTCCTCTCTCTCCTCCTTCTCCCCTGTCACACCTGAAGAAGTCACCAGAGTTGTTCACTTCATGAAGGTCTCTTCCAAACAGGTTTCCCGTAGCTCCTCCAGAACCATCAAGAACAACATTGGCTCTCTTGCCCCTGCACTTGCTGCCCTCTGCAACCACTCTCTTGCCACTGAATCTTCCCCTCTTCCCTCAAGCACTCCCTTGTGGGCCCCCTTCTGAAAAGACCTTCAGCAGACACTGCCTGTCCAGCCAACAACCGCCCTATTTCTGTCACCCCCTTCCTTGGGAAACTGCCAGAGAAGCTGGCAATTCCACAACTCACTGCACACACTGGAATTTTTGGTGGTCTCCATGACCATCAATCTGGATTCAGAGCATCCAGAGACTCGGAAACTGCTCTTTTGAACACCTGTGAAGAACTGCTTGCATCTCTGGACTCTAACTCTCCAGCTGTCCTCATTCTACTTGATCTCTCCTCTGCCTTCAAGATGATCAACCATTCTATCCTCATTAAAAGGCTCCATGATATCCTTGGCATTTCAGAGCGGGCACTGGACTGGCTGGCCTCCTTCCTAACTGACAGATCGTCCCAAGTCATTTTAGGCACCTTCTCACCTACTTCGATCTCTACCTGTGGTGTCACCCAGGGTCCGAACCTCTCCCACTGGCTCTTCAAAAACTACCTTGCTCTGCTGGCACTCCTTATTTCCTCCTTCTCCACCAACTTCCAGTGTTACGCAGATGACACCCAATTGTTTTTCAAACTTCCTGCTGACCTTCTTGCATCTTCCATCATCCTTGACTGCCTTTCTGCCATCCAGTCCAGGTGCAATTCCAACAATCTCTGCCTCAATATCTGCAAGACTGAGATCATTCCCATTTGGAGCCCTGCTCCCTCTTTTTCCCCTCACTCTGCCTATCCTCTATGGGCTCTCCTCTTGCTCCATGATCTGAAGTCAGAAACATTGGAGTCATCTTAGACTCCCCTCTCTCTCCTTCCTCCCTCACACTCAGAACATTGCCAAGAAGCCCAACTTTCAACTCTTACTTCTCAAAGGAATTCTCCCTTTTCTCAATTTTCCCCAGAAGCTCAATGTTACCGGAGCCCTGGTTCTCTCTAGCCTTAACTACTGCTATAGCCTTCTCCTGAATCTACCTTCTTCTACTATACGACCCCTCCAGGTAATACAGAATAGGGCAGCCAGACTTATCCTTGGCCTTGAGCCCAGGGGCCGCATATCTCCTGCCCTAAAAACTCTTCACTGGCTCCCAGTGGCTGTTCGGATTCAATTCAAATCCCTCTTCATCATCCACAAGGCTGTCTGGGGCCTGGGACCACGCTATCTGCAACTTTCTCTTACTAAATACTCCCCATCTAGACCCCTGCGGTCCTCTGGCACCACCTCTCTGTGTGAAAAGAGTTTCACTAAACAGAGGGCCGTAGACCGATCACTTTCTTCAGCTGGCTCCCTCCTATGGAACATCCTCCCTCTTCCTATTCAACTAGAGAGAGAGTAGAAGGCACTAATTCTGTGTCCAGATAAAGGGGGTTGGCCATTGTCTGCGCTGTCTTGTAGATTTCATTTTTTCAACAAAAAAAGTCAGTACATAAAGTTACATGGACAATTTAACATAGCCAAGGTGGAAGGATGCGCTATAAAGGATCACGCAGAAGAAGGGTGAGGTGGGCAGGAGAAGGAGGCAGATCCCCCCAAAAAGCAAACTCGGCCAGGGCAGGGGGGATCCTAACTATTCCTTTACAACCCGAGCAGTGGAACACTTTGCACACTCAATTGCTTCCAATTTCAGTATGGATGCGGATGCGGATGAAAGCCGCATTTATACACTGAATTATATTAACTGGTCCTCCTCCGCTTCACTGTCACCTTCACCTCGACTGCCTCAAGCTTCTATAATGGGCAATAGCAAGTAGAAAGGGAGTAGAAGAAGGAGGTGGAAAGCGATAAGGAGCCAACATACACAGCTCATGTGGCCTCGACGGGGTGCAGTTGCAATTACCACCTCACAGCCCAGCTCAGGACTTCCGCATCTACTAGTGCTCACCTTAGCTCACCTTAGATCAGCGGCAGCTCCTCTCTAATCTCGCCCAGATTAGCTGGACTGACTCACTGCACCTGGGGTTACTTCTGCCCCAAAAAGGTCCACCTCCACTACCCGGCACTGGATGCAGGGCTACACGCTATGTGCAGCATGTGTCTGGTGTCTCTCGTGCCAGTCACTAGAGAGCCGTGACTATCTGTTAGAGGAAAGGACCAGGAAACCACAAGCGTGTTCCGACACACAACAAACAAAATAGCCAGTGAATCGCAGCACAGTACTCATGTTTACAGTATTCTCCTGCGTACCAAAATAAATTATAATCTGGCCCAAAACCCAGACTGAAGATGGGAATGGAGCCATTTGTAAGTGTTAGTTTTGTGAATACTAACTATTAACTCATTAAACTGACTACAGGCATTTAAATATTGTTCCTATCTCCTGAATGTATTCCCCGTGTTCAGCTAAAATACATGACACTCCCCAAGAGTAGTAGAACAAGCTGAGAAGGATGTATAAGAAGCATGGAAATAAGAATGAAAAGAGAAACATGGAAATAAGAATGAAAAGAAAAAAGAATAAACCTATTCAACATTGGACCAGTCGTTGATGCTCACTCAAAATCTGCACTTGTACCTACAATAAACTATCAATTAGAAAAAACAAAAGCACTTGTACTGATGAGAAGAGCTGGCTCTGGCAGATGTGAGGCTGTAGAATACTTCCAGTGGTTGATGCAAGTCTATTCACCAACGCAGTCCCTGCAAAAAACTAATGAAGAAGATGGAAAAGTTATAACTGTGGACAGAGATGGGTAGATTCATTGCTTGACAAAATTGGTCCAAAAAGTTATTTATCAGTTAGGTTCAGAGTGCTGGTCCATAGATTCACTTTGTCTTCGGTTGACAAATCAAAACAAAATCAGGATCAGGATGAACCCAGCTGTAAGGATGTAGAAGATTTGAGAAAATCCTATGCCTACATTTACACTGAATTGTATTCGGTTTGTCAATGAATTAAAGAAAAGCACTGAATGCATCAGCTGGTCATAATGGTTGCTAGGATGAAGCTCCCATTTGATGAGGAGAAACATTCCAGTAGGGTTGGTACTCTTTTTGGCCAATCAGGTGCTTTCTTTGAAGGGTTTTGGCCAAGTACAATGCTCTGTGTGATATATCTGCAAAGGTTTCTGTGGTGCTGGTGATCCGCGTGTTCAGGGGGTTGCCAGCTTCAATGACAATTGCAGGAACTGTAGAGGCCTCAGTTTCGCTTCAGGCCAGTTCAATAGCACTGAATCAGTCTGCACAGGTGGATGAAGGATGATTCCACAGCATTGTATCACTTCAGCATGATGAGGTGAATTGGAAAATGTAGGAACAATTGTGTAACAGCAAGCCATTGCGGCTAAAAGTTTCCATTCGCATGGCACTTAAGGTGCATACTGTAGAGTTGCACTACTACTCACATGGTTGGACTTTTTAAATGTCTAACATGAAGTTTTCCAAAACAGTCTTTTAAGGAATACTGGCGAACAGTAGAGCCTCAACGTGTTACGCAAGCATGAGAAAAGGGTACCTCATAGACTGTTTTTACCCAATGATGTTCCATTAGTTGCAGGGTACCCCAGGACTGTAATGTTTCGGACATTTAACTTGGTCTTGTTGGCACAGTAATGTTCAAAATCCCATGGATTTTCCATGACATGAAGTATTTTCCCATGCTAATGATCCATAGAAAGTCTTTTTGAAGACACTCAGCATAGTATAGGTTGACTCTGAGATGGACTGGCGCTCAGCCTGTTGGGATACATTCATTTCCATCGTCATACTGGCCATGTTATGGTAGTGCAATCTGGGACTCCTGTAGACAGTGTGTCCAGGAAGTCTGTGACTTTCAAAAGTTTGACAACAGCTGGTTGGGCGTCTTGTAAGGTTTCAAAATCTTCTTGGATTATATGCACTACCACATTACATTACTACCACTGTATATTCCTTGCTGAAACACAATGAAGTTGTCTTCGGCTGCTTTGAAGCTCTTCTCTACTGAATGGTCTGCCAGGCGTTGGGCTTCTAATACTGCTTCTTTCCAGGTGCAGGAGGAATCAGTATGTCTTGTTTCCCTTTTGGTCCTAAACTTTTCTATTAGACCTATTTTATCTAGGATCGCTAACCAACCAGCCGATTCACCTAATTTATCCTATGTGTCTATCTCACTAATAAAGACATTTAGGGGTGCTTCTTTAGCCATTATGCTTTGTCTATGGAACTGGCATAGTTATGTGAAGTGATGTATATAACTCAAGCTCTATAAGAACCTATACCTACATCTTTGTGTCTCTTATAGCACTTATTTATCTGGAGATTCCAGGCCAGTGGATGCCTGAAGCATTTGTAATATGCTCACTTTTGTCTTCGTTAAGCTGATCAGTGGCAACATCTTCTGGCTTTCCAGTTTGGATAAAAGGAAATATCATGCACACTACAGTTAGTTTGGAAATGAGTGCATCAAATACGGATATGTACACACTAAGTCTAGAGTTGTAGTTCTATGTATCTGCCAAGACCCCCCCACATGTTGTGTTAAGAGGGACTGATTCTTGCCATGATTTTTCTGTCAATATGGAAAACTATATTTGATCGTATACTACAGAGTATGTGGACCACACAAATTGACTATTCTCTGGAGGAGGTGGGAATGTATACCTGTTCCTTTCTGTAGATCTTTGATGCTCCATTGTTACATAAGGAAAGTGTGCCTTAAACTAGGTGGTGAGTCTGGAAAAGAAATAGTACAGTGCTCCCAGTGGGTTTCACTTATCCACTGTACTGGCTCTTGTTTGTAAAAAGAAATGTAAATTCTCCAAATCATCTTCAGGATCTAACAGTGCACCTTAAGCAAATTCTTCCATCTTGCCCTCAACATGTTACTCTAGTTGTCAAAAACATGCATTCCAATGGACACTATTCTAGATGTTTCTACCACTGATAGTGTATGTATCTGAAACTGCATACTATGCCCACTGTAGATTTTATACTGGCGTGTACGAAAAGGACCTAACTCAATTTGTGTTGCGCCCCCTCCCATGTCAGCCCGCACATCCCTCTTGTGTACTGTATATGTTAAGGTTAAAGTTGACATGTTCATCTTTCTGCTGGTTGTAGGGGTCTCCACTGGAGCCAACAAAGTTGTGTGGTCAATAAGACATAAAAGGTAAGACGATTTATCCACAGCAAAACTTAGAACACGATGACTGTTCCAACGATTATCTTGCATACATTGGAGCACTCTGGACATGTATAAATCTGCAGGATTGATCTTGTGCTTTGCTTTGTTTCTGACTTTAGCTCGAGCTCTATTTCCGTCTCATCTGTTCCAGAAAAAAATCAAATACTTTCTGAGGTTGAGGAGGATTCTTGATTGATTGTTATCATATTTATTTCTTCTCTTTTTGTCTCTTTGTCAGGTTGTTCAAGAAAGAGAGTCTCCTCTCTCGGGGAAAACAGGAGTAACCATTTGGAGCTGGCTGAAGGTTGTCTTCTGACACTTGACAAATACCCTTTTAGGAGGCAGAGTTAGCAGGATGGCTATTCTTGAACCAATAAGTTCCTGTACCTTCACAGGAGGTCTGTAGCACAGTCCAAGTACTTCTCTTCCATGTACCTTTTGTAAAAACCCAGTCTCCAGGCCTCAAGGAGCTGTGTGACTTATCTTTGTGTAAGACTTCCTCAACATGGATGGATTCCCCCAGGAGATTTGTTAGAATCAGCTTGGCTGGCCTGGTGAGAGAACTAGAACGATTGTATAAGTCAGGGATGAACATGGGAATGCCAAATAGCAACTCATAGGGGTATTACCTTCACATTGAGAATATCAAGGTAAATTATTAATGCTACACTGCACTAATGGTACATGATTTACAAAATTACATCTAGAAGAGAGGATGCATTTAGTCAAGGCTTTCTTTACTAGCCCACTGGCTCTCTTAACCACCCCATTAGTCTGAGGCCTGAACAGGGTCGAGAAATGCAGAATACAACACCAGCTTGACAGGGGTTCACTTAAGACTTTGCCGAAAAGGCTGGCCAATAGCCAACTTCGAGCAATTTTGGTGCTGGCATAACAACTAAGAACAGAAATGCTTTTTCGACCTCTTTCTTAACAGTCAGCTCTCTTCTGGAGAATTAACAAGGTAAATCTGGTGCACAAGTCTACCACAAGTAACAATTATCTGTACTTGTTAATGGGTGTTAGTGGACCTATGTGATCCATAAATATGCATTCAAATAGCACTGTCCCTCTTGTTTGTGTGCCCACCTTTGGTTTTCTGGAATTGTCCACTGTTGTTTGCAAACATATAGAGCAATTTGTTATGTGCTGCCATACTTCTTTACTAAGCCCTGGCTACCAATATCTGTCTTGCAGGAGCTTTGTTGTAGCTGCCACTCCAAATTAGGTTGTTGATGCACTTACATGTGCTGCAGAAACTAATTTCAACCTATCCTGCTTATTAGGCAGTATCCTATTAATAGGACCTCCATTTGATCTAGGGAACGTGACTATAACTGTGTTCTCTTTTACACTATATGTGTAAGTAGTGGGGAACCCTTGTGGGTTAGGACTATTTGCATTTAATCACGCATTTATGTGCTAATCTATGTGTGAAGCGGATCATTTCAATGCTGCCACCACCTTTTTTGTAGTCCACTATCATGCAGGCGGATCAGCAGACTAATTGCCTTCACTGTGAACAGAATTATTTCTGTGTGCTTTTGTATATAACCCAAATTAAAGAATGTACCTCTTTGATGTCCCATACCTTTTGCCATGGTTGCTTTGACAATATTATTTTGCCTTTGGAATCTCTGAATGAATTGGCTTGGCACCACTGTAGGTTGAAATTGCAATCTCTCACTACATGGTCTGAATCTGACAGAATTAATGTGGGATTTTGCAGATCAAGGAGGAGGCAGTGCAAATCAGCAACCTAGCAAGTGCAAGTCGGTCCTGCAGAGACTCCAGGACAAAGGCTGCTTGATTGCTTTGCTACAGGAGACGCACATGTGTCCTTCCGGTTTCCATAGACCGGCAGTAGACATTTTCCCAGGCAATAGCTAGCCTCTAGTGGCACCAAGAAGGGAGAGACTGGGATTTTGTTCACTCGGGATATCCCCTTTACTGAGAAGGAGGTTAAAAGTGACCCTGGGGGCAGTTTTATAGGAGTTAAAGTCTTGTTATTTGGTTACCTGTTCACAATCATAGCCCTTTATGCTCCTCATGAATAACAGGATAGGTCCTTGGCTGACATCTTGACTGAGATGATCCCTTTCGCTGAAGGAGAGCTGATAGTGGAGTGGATTTTAATCTCATCCCTGACCCTTGGGTGGACAAATCACACCCACCTTCTGCTACAGATTTTAAATTGGCCCTATCCTTGTTGAAATTATTGAGGGAAATGAACCTGGTCGATTTGTGGTGGTTATTACACAATGGAGAGCGTGACTATACACATTCTTCACATGTGCACAGGACCTTTACCAGGATTTCTTTGCTGCTTGTAGATCCTTCCTTGTTCCCCTACATTCCGGAGGTGGGCATCGTTACGCATGTTTTATTGGACCATGCCTTGTAGAGCTTGAGCTGTTAATGGATAAGTTGTCTCCAGCCCATAGACCACTGTGGAAACTGCATGCAATCACTTGTGTATAGGCGCATTATAAATGCCATATCATATCATATAATATCATATGACCCAGCCCTAACAGACATGGTGCCTCATTATGAGCTTGCCGGTCCGGATACAACGGTACCGGTAAGCTTGCCGGTACCATTGTATCCAGACCGGCAAACTCTGAGATGTGCTCGCGGGTGCCTTTCATTCCACCAGGTCTGACCTGGCGGAATGAAAGGCACCTGCGTGTCGGATGCACAGGCACCATTATAAACGGTGTCTGTGCATCCTGCTTCCCCATTCCCATTGAGCTCTATGGAGCTATTCAGAGATCGAGCCGACGACCTACGACTGTGGAGTAAACAGGAAATATCACTGATCGGCATATTTCTGCCGTAACAATGTACCTCCTGCCTAGATTATTATATCTTTGCCAAGCACTTCTGGTCAAAATGGCTACCACTGCATTGGCGAAACTACACCGCAGGGTTCAACACTTTATATGGGCAGGTAAAAAACCTTGGATCCCTAAAGTGTTCATTGAGTGATGTTAGGAGGGGAGGCATGGGTGACCCTGATCTCCTTAGGTATAACTTGGCTGCCCAGATATCACACATTCTGTCCTGGAGGATCTCCTCCATCCATACAAATTAGCAGCCATTGAGCAAGCCAATTCACCATGCAAGCTGTCATCTTTGGCCTTCATGATTACACTAAGCTCCCCTGCACAACTACGCTTCTGAGCTCTGCAACAATGTTGTTATTTTATTGGCGCAAAGCACGTAGGAAGCTGGGGGTGGATCCAGGTCTGGGCCCATGCTCGTTTGTTTTTGGTAATCCAGAGTTCTCCCTGGAATGCACAGGGAATAGTTTCTCACATTGGAGTAGCAAGGGGCTTCATAGCTTGTCTCAGCTGTATCAAGATGGTTCCCCCCTTCTTTCACTGACTGTAAGTTCTCTCTGGGTGAGACTGAGCGATTCTGATATGCCCAGATCTGACACTGGATCTCCAGCATGGAGTGAAGAATAGAACAGCTAGAGAAACAGTGGGGTTTGAACTTATCGTACTTGATGGGGCAGAAGGTGGTAGGATATCAGGTTTTTAAAAATTGCAGGGGGGTAATTTACTGTCGGTTAAACCTTCTTACTTTTAAGGGTGCTTCCCTACACAGCTCAAATAAAAAGAAATTGTTCTCTAAAAAGCAGAAAACTGAAACTTGTGCAGCCTTTGCCATCAAAAACCAAGAAACATGAATTTTAGTGCTGCAAACGCTGCAAAGATACCAGGTCAGTAAAAGAGGAGCAATCGGCCCACCCTTCCTCCATAAGCCAGAAAGGAGAAAGTTGTCCATCCTGCTTGGATCCTCAGCTCTGCTCTGCTCCAACAGCATTGGGTTGTGAATGAACAGCTATTGTTCACCGCTCCCAGAACCTCCCTTTATATAGCCTCCAGTTTGTTTGTTTTGCATTGCGCCCGTTTGTCATGAACCATCGGACACGCCCCTTCTGGGCCTCCTGGTCCTTGACACGTCGGAGCTTACACTCTGTTGTACTTCCAACATGGCCGTAAGCACAGAACACTGCTTACCAGCCTTCACGTCCGATGCAGCATGTTCTATAAATTAGCCACAACCCCACGGCCCGGCGCGTCTCAACACTACTGTTAGCTGTGGCTAGACGTATGCTACGTAGTTTGCCTTCGCGGAACTCTGTTGTTTCCTGGTTCCCGGCTCCTCCGCTTTCCCTTACTATCCTTTCTCCTTCTTATTCAGCCTTCTTCCCGGATTCCGTGCACCCGCCTCCGAGTGCACCTTCTCCTTATCCTGGACTTCCTGGCGTTTCCTATTGATCCCGGACATCGAAGCTAAATGAACACTGGAAGCCGAAGACGGCCGAGTGGGCTTGTACAAGACCCGTACCGTACGGAAGAAAACTCCTCCTAAAGAGTCCATCAAGCAGCAAAAACAGGTGAGAAAGGGGGAAACATGTGACAGATTGAGACGCCACCTAACTGAAGTCGATACAGACATGGAGGCGGCCATTCAAGATCTTATGCGCGGCATGCAAGAACTAACGACCGAAGTACATAACCTAAAGGCAGAGAATGCTGCGTTAAAACAATTAGTCTTATCCCGCGACTCTGCCACGAAGGAAAGTGTACTATTGGGTGGCATTGTAGACAAATACGATAGGGCAGCAAAAAACCTTTGTGGATTCCTAGATTCCTGTTTGGTCCACTTTACCTTTAAGCCCAATTATTTCTCTACCCCCAGGGCTAAGGTGGGCTTTATTATTTGGCATCTTTCTGGGAATGCATTAACCTGGGCCACACCATTAGTTAATGCCGGAGATGCCCTCCTGGATGATTATGACGGATTCATTCAAGCCCTTAAGACCATGTTTGACCGCCCAGAACAGGTCTATAGTGCTCAGGAACGAAGAAGCGGACTGGTCCTCTGAAGCCTGCTTCACTCTCTTTCGAAGAGGACTAAATGAAGACATCAAGGATGAACTAGCCAGAGTGGCACGCCCAAGTTCATACCAAGCCCTTATGGATCTCGCGCTACAGAATGACTTCCGCATCCAGGAAAGGAAGGCAGAGAAAAAGAAGACCAAGTTACCCTTCCAGAAGAACCGCATAGAGACCTCCTCGAAACCCGAATGTACTTCTGTTCCTAGTAACGAACGCGAACCTATGCAACTAGGGGCCTTCCGTGGACCCATATCCCCCCAAGAAAGTTTGCGAAGGATCCATACCGCTTATGCATGTATTGTGCATCGGACAAACATTTAGTGAGAGAGTGTCCTATAGCCCCTCCACGGCGTTTGGGAAACGCCAGCTCCCGATCCTAGATGGAGCACTGTGTCGGGAGAGAGATGTTTGCTCCACATCTATTCCATCCTTGAACTCTCCTGGACAAAACAATCTGGTCATTTTACAGGCCTTTCTATCGCCATCCAAGAAGGAAACCTACCCCATTCTAGCGTTGGAGGACTTTGGGGCCATTGGAATATTCATAGATCAAGAATGGGTCTTTAAATACCATATTCCTTTCGAATTCCAGAATATTATGCAACCTGTAGAAGCAATTGATGGGAGACCTCTTTCTTCAGGACCCATAACTCTTCAGACCAAGGAAGTTGAGCTTGCAATAAACCACCATCGAGAGAAGATAAAGTTTGACATCATAAAGTCCGCCCATTACCCAATGGTTTTCGGAATGCCCTGGCCACAAAGACACAATCCATACATCAATTGGGCAGCAGGTTCCTTGTTCCTGGGTTCCGAGCATTGCATGTCTCATTGCCTACTCCTGGACCATGCTCCGACACCATCGGAAGGACTTTCAGCAAACCATCAAGGCCCACTCACAGTTTCAAACATCATCCGGGTTCCTAAAGTCTATCAGGAATACTCTGATGTGTTCTCGTCTGCTATAGTTCAAGCCTTACCTCCTCATAGACCACAAGACTGTGCTATTGAAACCGAACCTTCAGCTGTGATTCCCTTTGGAAGGATGTTAATTTTATCCGAACCGGAGAAAAAGGCCCTCTGTGAATATCTGGATACTAACCTTGAAAATGGCACCATATGACCATTCAAATCCCCAGCCGGAGCCTGACTGTTATTTGTTCCTAAGAAAGACACCAATAAGCTCAGAATTGTCTTGATTATCGAGGTTTAAATCAGTGCACCCTTAAGGATCGCTATCCGTTGCCCTTGATCTCAGATATCCTGGAAGCAGTAAGAGGAGCCGTAATATTCACCAAATTGGATCTCAGAGGTGCCTACCATCTGTTCCGTATTAGAGAAGGTGACGAATGGAAGACAGCCTTTAGAACACCCTTTGGTCATTTTGAATACTTGGTTATGCCCTTTGGACTTGCAAATGCCCGGCGGTCTTCCAACGCTTCATGGATCGGGTGTTTTCAGACATGCTGTTCCTCTTCATCATCGTGTATCTGGACGATATCTTAATATTCTCTAAGGACACTCTTAAGCGTGAAGAACATGTTAAGGCAGTATTACAGCGACTACGTGAAAACAAGCTCCTGGCAAAACTCGAGAAGTGCCTTTTCCATGTCTCTACTGTTCACTATCTAGGATTCGTCCTTAGCCCAGAAGGTATTGGAATGGATCAATCCAAGGTTAAGGCCATACTATCTTGGCCAAGTCCGACCACCGTGAAACAGATCCAGTCTTTCCTGGGCTTGGCTAACTTCTATAGGAAATTCATACCTTCCTTTACCGAGGTATTCCAACCGATCATTGCCTTGTTGAAGAAAGACACTCCCTTTCATTGGACATCAGCCCAAGAGGAGGCCTTCCAACGGTTAAAAACAGAGTTTACACAAGCTCCCATCCTGGCTCAACCTGATATCAACCGACCATTACTAGTGGAGACAGATGCCTCTAACTATGCCATTGGAGCAGTCCTAAAACAGGAATTTGACAACAAGCTGGAACATCCTTTTGCTTATCTTTCACGGACATTAACTCCCAGTGAAACCCATTACTCTATTTTAGAAAAGGAACTGCTAGCCATCCGTCAAGCCTTCACAGATTGGCGTCATTTACTTCTAGGAGCAAAACATCCTGTCCAGGTTCGCACGGACCATCGAAATCTTCAAGTATTACAGGCCCTGGAATGTAGGAATAGCCGTCACGCCCGTTGGGCCTTCTTCTTCGCCCAATACCAGTTCCAGATTCATCATGTCCCTGGAACACAGAATATAATTGCTGACGCCCTATCTCGATGTCCTGACTACGAAACCCTTTAAGACCGGTCATTCCCTAAAATGTTTCCATACACAATATTCGTATCTCAAGCAATCAGTCTCCTGGATGAGGTTCGGATACAAACACAGTCCTCTGAACTCTGGATTTCTTTTCAAGGATAAAGGTTTAGTCATCCCCACACAGAAACTACAGCAAAGGATAATAAACCTTTGTCACGATACCCTTCACTCCGGACATCGTGGCATCACAAACACCCTTCATCTAATACAAAGACAATTTTGGTGGCCGGGAATGAAGACTGATGTATGACTGTACATTCAAGCCTGTGCAGTTTGTAGTCAAAACAAACATGATAACAAGAGACCGGCGGGCCTCCTACTGCAGCCCACACTACCAACAAGGCCCTGGGTAATTATTGCTACGGACTTCATTGTAGAACTACCACCTTCCAGGGGGTATACAACTATAATGGTCACCATAGATTTATTCACTCATATGGCTCATTTCACTCTGTTATACAAGCTACCTTCTTCCTCAGAACTTGCTGGAATTTTTAGACTCCATGGACTCCCTTCCAAGATCATATCAGACAGAGGACCGCAATACACACCTCAATTTTGGAAACACCTTTGCCGAAAAATAGGAATACAACGTGCCCTCTCTTCAGGGTATCATCCACAGGCTAATGAGGCTACCGAACGTGTGAAACAAACCCTGGAACAATATCTTTGCTGTTTCTCTACCAAAGTCCAGGATGATTGGTCACTTCTGGTACCTCTGGCGGAATTCTCCTATAACAATTCGGATCATTCGGCTGTCAAGACTAGCCCTTTTTTCTGCAGTCAAGGATTTCATCCCTCAGTGCTACCTTCCACCCTTCCACACCCTACACCTGTTCCTACAGTTGATTCCTGGATTGAAACACTCATCAATATCCCAAGAGAAGCAAAAGAACAACTAGAAAGGGCATGGACTCATACCAAGCATTATGCGGATTCCAAGAGAAGACCAGGGCCCTCCTACACTCTTGGAGATAAGGTATGGCTATCCTCAAAACTACTACCCCGACATCTACGGCCAAATAAACTGGCCCCCGGCATTATGGGCCTTTTCCCACAAAAGAAATCATTAACCCAGTGGCCTTTCAGCTCAAATTACCAGACTCCTGGAAGAAAATTCACCCAGTTTTTCATACATCTCTACTGAAACCATACATCCAGACCTCTCGGACTAACCTCAGACACAATTCTGTACTTGTCAATGACCAACTGGAATATGAAGTCTCCAGAATATGTGACTCCAGATATAAACGTGGTCAGCTCCAGTACTTGGTGGAATGGAAAGTATACCCTCCCAGGTTACTCAGAAGGTTCCATCTCAAACACCTGGGAAAACCCGGCGGGACGGGTTTTCGGAGGAGACATGGGCCCTCATTGCAAGTCAGGCGTTAAGGGTTTAATGGCGCCGTCGGCGCCGTTAACCCTTAACGCCTGATTAAGAGGTCCCGGGTTTTAATGCCTGCTTTTTGCAGGCGTTAAAACCCATGCCGCAAAGTGACCTTGGTGCTGATTAAGAGGTCCCGGGTTTTAATGCCTGCTTTTTGCAGGCGTTAAAACCCATGCCGCAAAGTGACCTTGGTGCTACGTACGGTGCCGCAATTTGCGGCACCGTACTTAGCGCCTTTCCCCATTCCCATTATGCCCTATGGGGCCCCAATGGGAATGGGGAAGGGCAAATGGTGAATGGGGAATTACCGCCCCACTCACCTTGGAATGGGGCGGTAATTCCGCCATCCACCATGCCGGAGTCTGGCATGGACCATGGTGCTAATAGCACTATGGTCCACCGCCGGACTCGTAATGAGGGCCATGCTGTCATGAACCATCGGACACGCCCCTTCTGGGCCTCCTGGTCCTTGACACGTCGGGGCTTACACTCTGTTGTACTCTGTGAGTACTCTGTACTCTTACACTCTGTTTACTTCCAACATGGCCGTAAGCACAGAACACTGCTTACCAGCCTTCACGTCCGATGCAGCACGTTCTATAAATTAGCCACACCCCTGCGGCCGTGCGCGTCTCAACACTACTGTTAGCTGTGGCTAGACGTGTGCTACGTAGTTCGCCTTCGTGGAACTCTGTTGCTTCCTGGTTCCCGGATCCTCCGCTTTCCCATACCATCCTTTATCCTTCTTATTCAGCCTTCTTCCCGGATTCCGTGCACTCGCCTCCGAGTGCACCTTCTCCTTATCCTGGACTTCCTGGCGTTTCCTATTGATCCCGGACATCGAAGCTGAACGAACACTGGAAGCCGAAGACGGCCGAGCGGGCTTGTACAAGACCCGTACCGTACAGAAGAAAACTCCTCCTAAAGAGTCCATCAAGCAGCAAAAACAGGTGAGAAAGGGGGAAACCTGTGACACCGGTAATATGTCAAAACAATGCTCTCTGAGAATATTGTTTACATATTATGCAGGCGCATTTATCAGACATTTTCTCCAGTTGCATCTATCGCTAATCTCATATGTCAACAATATTCCCCAGTCACATCTGGCCTTGCCTGGAAGCCACGTCAGAACTCATGTTCACAGTGTTCTCCCTGTGTACCAAAATAAATGATAATCTGACTTGAAGCATGGACTTGCAGTAAAGATGGCAAAGGAGAGGCAAAGCTAGGCCATGTTTCTCTAAGTGGTCTTGTAAAGTGGGCTCATTTATTAGGCAACATGGCCTGAGGAGGCTGGCTCTTTCCTCACTTTGAAGCTAAGCAGGGTCTGCCCTGGTTACTGCATGGATGGGAGATCTGGAGGACAATTGTGTCACTGGCATGGCCAATTTTTCACCCCTGAAGTCCCTATAGCTGTAAAGATATCTGTAAAATATAAACTATTACCGCGGGTAATGAACAACACATAGCCTTGGCTATCCGTAGTCCTTTATAGCAGCAAATATAATAAAAACAGCCAAAACAAAAAATGCTTTCCTGCCTCACCAAGAGCCCTCTTCATCTGTGCCAGCTCCCCGCACTCCCCAGATGACCTCCTCATCTCTCCTGCCCTATCGCTTTCCCCCCACAACACAGACTGTTTCTGTGATGACGTTTGCTTTGAGATGGAGGCTATAGCTGAGGCTACAGAAAGCTTTGTGTTGAAAACTCAGTTCCTAGACCCCTCCAACTCCCAAATGTCACTTGGTGCCCTCATGCCACCCCACCTCTAGCCGGGTGGCATTTGCATGTTTTTCTACCTGAAAATAGCTTTTTTCCTGGGTTTCATTTTCCAATATTCTCGGCTATAGCCTCAGTTATCTCTTGCATCGAGAGAAAAACAAGATGGCGGCTGTTTCAGTTCTAAAAACACTGGTTTGGGGTAAATCCCTGAGATATAGCTATCTATTTTCAAAAAGGGGCACCCCCTTCTCTGCAAATATTTAAAGAACTAGTGCACAGAATAACCTCAAATCATGCCTGGATCGCGAGTCAATGCTTCATGCCCAAGTAGTTTCAAAAGTTTCAAACCTGGTCCAAATATGTCCAGCGGTTTGGGCTGTGTGCTATGACCTTGTTTGTCCATAGGAAAATAAATGGGAAGTAGGCTGCACTTTTGGAAAAAAAATGTGTAGTGTCTTCTTAATCTTTGTTCAGCTGTCGTTTCCGCAGTTGTTGGAGGAGCACTCCTTGATCCCCAATGAAGTCAGGAAACCAAATTACAAAATTGTTCCACTTTATTTCAATTTCAAAAATTCCATAAAATTGTCGCACATCCTCATGGCAAAAAAAAAAAAAGTTTTCACAAACCACTCACATCGTGGTCCTCCCAAAGTAACTGGCGCTTAGTAGATGGATTCTACGTGTTTCGCGGTTCACTGTCCGCTTATTCACAACTAGTGATCCAAACACTGTTGTGGGTTAAAATACCCCATGTGACATGTGGTCAAACATAGAAAGAGGACTACCTCATTTGTCTTTTGAGAAACCATATCGGCCATTTTGGAACAGGTCTGTTATGTGAAATGGGCTTATTAGACCCCTTGCTGTCACCTGGTATTCTATGTGAGAGCTCTTCTTTTTCTACTAAATATGTGGCTATCTTACAATAACGTGTAATAGACTTCCATTAAATAGTGGTACTGATAATATGCATATGGTCTATGTGTACTAGCATAGTGCTCGACATTACATTGTTGGTCTATAGTGCAAATCACAAAACACACAACATAACCATACACATTCATAAACCAGATTTAAATACATCTGTGTCTAAAATGCTGACTATCAATGATAGTACAGTGCTATTTTGCACTACTAAAGTGCATTTTGCATATTGCTCGCAGCATGATTGAAAAGTGCATATTGTTAGCAGCCTATATATATATATATATATATATTTTTTCAAAAGAAAGGAAAAAAGCCTTAAGGAAAGGCAAATCCAGCGGGCTGCACTCCTGAAAGCAGCTGGGAAATGTGGATCAAATCTCAGCAGAAAAAAGGCACGACAGTATGTCCAGGCAGCACAAAGGTTTCTTTATTATTAAAGGTGCATCAGGAAGGGAAAAGCCTGGATGGCAGATGACGTGTTTTGCGGTATTTTAACCGCTTGTTCACGTTGGTAGGAAAAAACACAGAGAAAGGACTCTTTTTTAATACTGTGTGAAACTCTATGGTAAGTACATAGAGTGGTCTAAGTCCTATGTCAGCACTAGTTACAAGCGTCTGGCAACCATATTTAAACATGCTAATACAACACAGTGTATGTGCATTTGTAAAGCCAAATAGCGTCAGTAGTCTCAAATATGTAGTAATACAATGAGAATGTAAAAATATTTTTTAACATTGTGCGATTGCTGCAATTCCACAAACTGAGGAAAAAAGGAAGGAAGGAATGATTACCCACAGCGCTACTATACGGCGAAGTATGTAAATAACCTCCTTTATCTTAGGCTAAAACATACTTAGTTATGTGTCAATAGATGTTATGCCTCGTAATTGCGATAGCCTAATTAGAAGCACAGGGATGCTAAAACCTGTGTGTGCAAAATAACTGGCTCTGGCATTTGAAGAATAGAAATAAATTATACTTTTAAAAAATATGCCAGGGAGCAGCGTCAATGTCAATACCCCCATCTAAGAGGGGACAGGACTTAGAGGTTTATGAGCAACTATGTCTTCAACTCAGTTTCGGAATGCAGCAGCCAATTGCACTGTTGTGGATGGCTGTCAGAGAATGCTGTAATGTCATTACTAGTCTCAACTGTATAGGGACACTGCAAAATCACACTCAACAATGAGTGTGCACAATAAATATAGCAGCAGTAATTGTTCAACATAATAACCATAAAGTGCATAGTGCCTAGCAGCAAAAATTACTCTAAACAGTAGTATTAAATTGCATAGTGCTCTCCGTCCATGTATGCTAAGGGATGAATAATATACAGTATAATTTGTACATCTTGGAACAAATTAATTGATGTCCAGGTAGTCAAGATGGAAAACAATAAAGATAGCATAATATAAATATGTTAAAAATAATCCTATCTTCAAAGTGAAATTCATAGAGTAAGAAGTGCATACATGGAATGCTGGAGGATAAATGTAAAGTTTATCAACATTAAAGTGCTAAGTGCAGGTAAACAATGCTCATGTTAAAGTGCCAAGGTGCATAACAAAACTGCTATGGTAAAGTGCCTAGTGCTACTCATCAAGAAATGTTAGCAATTGACATGTCCATATCAATAGTTAATAGAAGGCTAATCAAACAAAAACAATTTTGAAAAAATGTGCATAGTCTCAAAAACAAAATGAACTTCCTAGAGATAAATGGTGACAATTACTGACAAAAGGACAAAAGAATACATAAAGAGTCCAAACATTTCTGTGTGTAAAAGCTTATCATAATGAGTCCCCTTTAAAATCCTTCCTAACAATCATGCTAAAAACAAATATCAACAAGAAAAGCTTCAGGATTCCTAAAGAAAACAACCTGAAATGTGTATAAAAAGAAGGAAAAATGCAGTGATAATGATTTATGGCTGTTGGACATATACAGGGTCATAAGAAAGGGCAAATGGTTTAAAGAAAAGATTCAAAAATACTTTAGGTGCCTAGGAACGTATATAGTTCTTCATCGAGATTATGACCCCTTGGTCTTTTCATCTCAAGATCCAGAATGGACTTAGTTTCTAGTTGTCTCAGCAGTAGCTCCCGATTGCCACCTCTGGGTGATTTGGGCATTGACCGGATACCAAAAAAGGAGACGCCCTCCAGTTTACTGCCATGTTTAGACTGAAAATGCAGTGCCCTCGGATAGTTTGGATTTACATTTCTTATGGCTCTGATGTGTTGAAGCATTCTCAGTTTCAGTTTGCCTCTTGTGCTCCCCACATACCACATGTTGCAAGGACAATTCAACACATAAATCACATACTCGGTATCACATGTAATCCTTGACGTGACCTTGATGTTATTACCCAAAATGGGATGTGTATAGCACGTCTTGTTGGCAGCATAAGTGCAGGCTTTGCATTTTGAACATGTGTAGAAGCCCAATGGTTTAATGTTCATCCAACCACTAGTCAATGCATTGTCAATCGGACTCATAAAGCTCGGTACTAAGGTATCCTTAAACGAGGTAGATCTACGAAATGTAATATTTATACGATCTCCCAAAATACTGTTAAGGTGTTCATCTGATTTAAGGATATGCCAATGTCTCAGCATGACTTGGCGAATGTTGTAAGCACCTTCTCCATAGGTCAAAATGAGCCGTGTCTCACCCATGTCTGTGGTTTTGTGTTTCAAAGTATCTGCTACCAGTAGTAGGGAGAGGTCTGTATCTCTTGCTTTCAAAAAGGCTCTCTCCAATACTTTTTTAGGGTATCCTCGATGTTTAAATTTATTAGCCATAAGGGCACATTCGCTATCAAAGGTATCAATCTTTGAACAGTTTCTGCGTATGCAAATGAATTCCCCATATGGAATACTCCATTTAAGGGCTGTGGGGTGGTTACTCTTGGCATGAAGTGGAATATTGGAGCTCGTAGGTTTTCTATAAAGGCTGGTAATCAATTCACCCTGAGCCACGGTAACAAGAATATCCAAGTATGTGATAGCAGTCTTGCTGTGGCTCTCAGTGAATTGCAGATTTAAGTCATTGATATTAAGAATTGCGATGAAATCCAACCATTCTGAGCTGGTGCCTTCCCAAATAACAAACAAATCATCAATATATCGTAGCCGAAAGGCAATTTTTGATGCATATTGACTGTTTCTAGGGTGCCGTACCACAAATTTCTCCCACCAGCCCATAGTCAAGTTTGCATAGGAGGGGGAAAAAGTAGTGCCCATAGCAGTGCCTTGTAGTTGCATAAAGAACTGCTTATTGAAAAGAAAACTATTATTGGTTAAGCAGAGTGAGATCATCTCAAGTATCATTTGTCCATGTTAAAGATAATTCAAAGATCTGGTATGTAAAAAATATTCACAATCCTTGAGGCCATCTGAGTGTCTTATTGACGTGTAGAGAGAGACTACATCAAGTGTCGTAAGTAGATAAGTGGATTCCCATATATGTGGATTATATATATATGATACCAAGAAAGTTATGGTGGGTTTAAAAAGGTGTGAAAAAAAACCTTACACGTGAAATGTGTTTTGGCTCAGAACTAAGGAAGGAGGAGGTAAACCGCACTCCGAGCAAGAAGAATTGTCTAAAGGTTCCAAGCAAAAAAAGTACAAACTCGAAAATCAAACGATTACGAGTTTATTCAACAATTAAAAGCGACAAAAATCAACCGAGGCAGGACACTATGGGGCAAGTCATGTTACGACGTGCTTCGTGCTCTATGGAACGCTTGTTCACAAACAGGTGGCAGGACTTTCAGAGAGCTTAAATCAACAAAGGCAGTCCTTTCATTATGTCCACTGATTACAGGGCTGAGAATAGAAATAAGTAACGACTACAGCAGACATCTTGGAGTGTATCAGCATAAAATGCAACAAGCAAAGGATACAATCTTAGTTAAAATGCAAAATGAATACAATGCAACAGTAACCAAAATATATGAAAACGAAAGCACAAAATAGAACCCAAAGTGGGTTACAAAAGGCAATAATTTTCAAATATGTACTGGTTAGCTGATAATAAAGAACTATCACAGGAGGTCTATTTGCTGTAGAAAAAGGCAAAATGGCAAGTAGTCATGATAGCGATCATGTAAGTGTGTCATGTGTCAAGGCCAAAAAATATAACTATGCATGTAAGTCTGCCACAATTATGGTGCAAAAAACTACATAGTAAAGTGCTAGTGCATAAAAGCAGCATTTAAAATAAAGTGCAAAGAGGCAGAATAATACGTAATCAATGCAAAGAGCAATGAAGAGCTCTTAAAGTGTAGGCTGCTTCATGATTAGGTGCAAATGCAATAACATACTGTTAATATGGAACCGTCAAATGTAGACAAACTTCAATGCAAAACTAGCATACTAAAGGGCAAATGCATAAAGCAGCATATAACTGTAAGCTCTTAAAGCATAAGCAACTTAATAATAAAGTGCAAATGCAATAGAATGCTTTTAACATGGAACCGTCAAGTATAGACGAAACTCGGTGCAAAGCTAGCATAATAAAGTGCAAGTGCATAAAGCAGAGTGATAATGAAGTGCAAAAAAGACGCAACATGTCGATAAAGTGCAAATGCAAGAAGCAGCTATAAACTCCTACCAGTTACAAAAAGCTGACCACATAGCACAGAGAGATGTAAATGCATACATGACAAAGAATCTAATATGTATAGGCCCAAAATGACAACCCCTGATGATCATCTAATGTAAAGTGCAAGTGCCAGCTCAGCACAGGACAGTGGACATGAGCTCCAACGTCCCTTGTTAACATGAACAATAAGACTGCCAACAAACAAAAATAACATTAAAATAAAAGTGAGCCGACCATCAACCTAGAATTTGCATAACGGAAAGCAACACGATAAACACATAAATAAAGATGAAGTACAGTTTAACCTAGGGACATCAAAGAAAAATAAAGCAGATGTTAGCATATACATATTTACAGACCCAAAAAAGTATAAACTTCCTCGTCCACATTATGTCCGTTAGGGACTTTAGTGTCAAAGCCAAGAATGAATTTGTTTCCAATGGTCGTAATTTCAAGATTCGATCACCCCATCTTGGATGTTTTGAAACATGAGCCACTGCAAAGAAAGTTAGTAAACGGAAATCATTCACTTGCAGTTCCTTGAAGTGTATGGCCATTGGATACGCAGGATCTGAATTTTTGTATGGAGAATTCTTAACTTCAGTTTGCAAGTGGTACTTCTGATGTACCACTTCTGGCAAGGGCAAGAAAGGACATGTACGACAAAGGCAGTATCACAAGTGATCAAATGTTTGATGCCATATTGCAAGGCAGTGATAGGATGGGTGAAGCATTTTTGGACAGTGGCATGGACACAGACTTTAGATTGGGAACATTTGTTGGAGCCTGAAGGAGAGCCAGGAAGCCAATTAGTCTTCATGGGGGTCTTATTCAATGGGGGTAGGAAGCTGGATACCAATCTGTCTTTAAGAGACAGCGCTCTTTTGTAAGTCAACACTGGACGGGTGGACAGTAGACGAGATAGATCCTTATCCAGGGTGAAGACACGCCAATGTCAATTAGATGTGGATCTTTGTTAGAAATGTACTTATCAGATCCAATTCCATGTAGGAGCCTCTCCCTTGGAAGAGCTTGTGCCCTCAATATAGGCTGTTTCAATAACTTTTTTATCATGGCCTTATGTTAGGAATTCTGCAGCTGTCAGGGTACAACACTGATCATATTGCATGATATCAGTGCAATTACGGCAGAAACAAATTAATTCGACATATGGGATGCTCTTCTTACAGGTGGGTGGATGGCAACTACTGGCATGTAAGGGAAGCCCAGTGTTGGAAGATTTTTTATACAAGGAAGTATGAATGCATGATGTATCAAGTGTGAAAGTAACATCAAGATATACAATTTCCGTATAGTTATGGCTTTCAGTAAACCTTAAATTGGCCAGATTGACATTAATTCTCATAACAAATGATAGCCATTCTCAATGCCCTTCAAAATTATAAAAACATCATCGATATACCACCACCAAGAAACAATCTGTGTTGGAAAATTCAAAAAAAGTAAATCAGACAAGAAAGTTGCTTCCCAACACGCCATAGTGAGATTGGCATAAGTAGGAGCAAAGATACGGCCCATAGCAGTGCCCCTTACCTGACGAAAAAAAGAAACCTAAATAATATCTGTATTGACCAAGCGCTCAGTTGAGCGTGAAACGTGTTGTGTGTGGGTCGTGCTTACGGGCGTCCTGCCTCTGTTGTTGCTGCTGCCTTTCCGGTCGTGTTTTTATCTGTATCTTTTTTGTATTTATCATTAAATTTATGACCACTCCTTTGCTGTGAGCTGCACTATTTATATCTACATTGGTTCTCCATTTGACCTGCGGAGAGTATATATATATATATATATATATATATATATATATATATATATATATATATATATATATATATAAATAAATATATATATATATATATATATAAATATATATATATATTTATTTTTTTTTCAGTGAAAAACCATTGTATAAAGGGGCGTTATGGTTACAAGTAAAACTGAAAACCCCCAGAAATTCGGCAGTTATGGTAACCTAAGCAACCATAACTTGTGCCAACACTGTGCGTGAAACGTGTTGTGTGTGGGTCGTGCTTACGGGCGTCCTGCCTCTGTTGTTGCTGCTGCCTTTCCGGTCGTGTTTTTATCTGTATCTTTTTTGTATTTATCATTAAATTTATGACCACTCCTTTGCTGTGAGCTGCACTATTTATATCTACATTGGTTCTCCATTTGACCTGCGGAGAGTATATATATATATATAAATATATATATATATATATATATATATATATATATTTTTTTTTTTTTTTTCAGTGAAAAACCATTGTATAAAGGGGCGTTATGGTTACAAGTAAAACTGAAAACCCCCAGAAATTCGGCAGTTATGGTAACCTAAGCAACCATAACTTGTGCCAACACTGTGCACTGTTAAGACTAACACCCAGGACATCAAAGGTGACATCACACATGTCAATATTGACATCACATATGACGTTAATTTTGATGAAAAGTCCCTACAAAGGGTTGTGTTTATAATGTTGGTAAAAAGATGTCAGGGGTGACCGGGAGACCTATCATGAACTACTTAATGTATTAAAGAATGTACTTGACCATAACATCCCTTTAACAAAGTGTTTTCACTGAATTTCATGGGTTTTATTAGTGCAACTTAACCATAACGTCCCTTTAGCAATGTTTTTTCTGTGAATTTCATAGGTTTGTATGAGTGAAAATGGTGTATGATGTTACATCACTGTATATAAGTTATTAATAATTTCTCTTTTAATTTATATGAAAGAACTGTAAACCTCCTTTAACAAACATATTTTTTGCAACACATACTGACTGATGTGTGTCATTATCAGCATGCTGGGAATGCAAGTCATGGTTGAATTGCCTAGGGGATGAGGCTCGACCATGACCCCAGCCACATCAAACCACCCCCGTCATCCACTGCACTTACCATGCATCCTAGTTCAGTGTCCACTATACCTTCATAATGTGACCAATGCCCAGTGCTCATGGCTTTTAGCCATGGCCAAGCTCCACAATCCATGGGGCATGGGTTTCGGGTATGCCACATTCCTCAATAGGCAAATCAGAATAGACATTTGTCCTTGTCGAAGGTCAGGCCCACTGCCCTGGCAGAACAGTCATATCCCTATTTTTTGTACTTTCTTTTTGACACTTTCAAAAAATAAAACACCAGAAAGATTTGCGCAGGTTTTTTATGATCCAGTCCAGCACTTCAGGTTATAGCAACAGGCAGAATATTTTTTCACATTCAAATCTAGGGCTTTGGCCATGCCGCACGCCCTAATAAGCAAATCAGTGTGCACATTTGTACCTGCCCAGGCACCAAAGTTATATCACAATTGTTTGTACTTACATTTTCACACTCTAGAAAAAATAAAACACTGGACAGATTTGCAAAACCATGCTTGTCCTTGCTGATGCTCCTCACAAATGTTTGCTGCAATCCTGTCCAGCACTTCGGGCTGTAGCCACAAGCAGAATTTATTTCCCATTCATACCTATGTAGATTTCGAAAAGGCTATACCACATAGCCTGTGCCTGGTGGCCATGCCCCCTTTAAACCCATTGCCTGTCCCTTGTGGCCATGGCCTGTAGCCAGATCGTCCAGGTCTTGACCCTTGGCCATGACCCGGATAATCTAGCCACTGCCCATGGCCATAGGGTATACCTCAGTCACTAAAGGTATATCGCTATTTTTATGCCTACATTATACGCTCATTTTGACACGTTTCAAAAAATAAAACACGGACCCATTTGCAAAACCATACGTTCGGGTTCTTGCCAATGATCCTTGCATAAGTTTGCAGCAAATCTGTCCATGTTTTATTTTTTGAAAAGTGTCAAAATAAACCTACAAACAATAGTCATATAACTTAGCCCCCACTTGACAAGATCCATTCAGACTTTGGACAAACATTCAAGGATGAGTCTATAATATTTCAAAAATCGTTTGTGGTGATTCGTCAAAGTTATCTCTAATTTTGGCCCCTATTAACAAAATCCTACCAAACATTGCAAACACATTCAAATCAGGGTCTAAAATAATTTTGCAAACTTTTGTGCATATTCAACAAACGGCACCAAATGTATAAGCCTTTCAAATATTTTCCGCCCCCTTTCTAATTTTGCCCCCTCTTGGCAAAACAGCACCAAATCTTGCAGAGCCATCAGGGTCAGGTCTTAAATTATATTGCCGGATTTCATGTAGTTTCATTGAGTGGCTCAAAAGTTATAAGCCATCCAAAAGTTGCGGATCACAGAATCCAGCGATACAGAAATATGTTTCAATGTCCCTGAATATCTGAGATGCTTGCAGACTTTGTAGAAAAACCACCAGATTTTTGGCTTTTTACGGCCATATCCCATCCCATCATCATCACCCCCATCTCCCCAGAGATAGTTTTATTCATTTCACATGTGCAATGTTGTGTTTTTTAACATGTTTTTACTGCGATGTCCGTGGACTACGGGCACTGTTCGTGTATCCAACATCGTGACTGTTTCAATGTTTTGACGCACTTCACGTGTTAATTTACACTGTCAGCGAGCACGTATGACGTCAGTGAACATCACGCCACTCTCTGATTGGTGCAGAGGCATCTGCAAACTCTGAATCAGGAAATTAGTCTGCAGAGCATACCCAGATATCACTAATTTTGTTGTACCTACTTTTTGGCCATTTTACGATTTAAGTGTAAAATAATACAGTATATACAATATTTTTGTGTAATTAAATGCAGTATTTTTGATAAACGAATGTTATTTGTTTAAGTTTTTGTTTGCTACCATCCTAGATGCAATAATATAGTATAGAGGGATGAATGTATTACCCAACATGAATGAGGGCCCTTCTGCCTTTTACATGTTTTTATTTATGTACCCATTCCGGAAGGGTCTCATTTTTTGCAGTCTACAATGTTGGTGCCATGTTTACTTGGAGAGGGTTTATCTTGGCGTATCAATCACATAATAAGTAATTCAAATAAAACTATCAGTCAAGATAACATCCACCTGTTGCGTTTCAACAATATAAAATGAATACTTTCTCCTTCTATTTTAAGTATACAGTACTGATTTCCATCTCACACTGATCGAAGCTGACGAATGGAGGTCTAATTGCTAGCCTAACAGTGTGTTCTAATTAAGCAATCAACACGTGACCAGGCACTCAATAACAAAACCTATGTAGTGGTGGAGGTCCAACTTCTAAATAACATTTTTAGCCAGCTACAGGCAGCAAGGTTTACATTTTTCAAGTCATACTTTGCTTTGAAGGTGTGCAGGGAGCTTGTATTGTGTTATGGTGATATTTGCTGAGATTGTTCTATCAAGTTGTTGCATGATAGGTGTGATTTGATTATCCAGGCACGTTTTTTTGTGTGCATTGTCGTGACACATGCAGCACCAGTGAGGGTGCCAATACCGCAAAGAGTTCTTGAGACAAGGCATCCTTTAAGGAAACCCTAGGTGCGTTCACGAAGAAACAACGGTCTTCTGGACAGAGTCCCGGAAGAAGTGTGAAAACGAGTGAGAAAAAGGACTGGTGACATCATATGAAGCAGAGCTGATGCACTCAGAAAATATACAAAAGAAGAAAAAAAAAAGACATTCTATAGAATCTGACGATAAGGTGTCGAATATAAGCAACATTTCCGGATCGAAATGAAGATGCTTGTGCGGAGAAGCACTGAAGAAAATGCAAAATCATTTTACACTAGTACAGATGCAGTAACGCAAGTAGACGAAGTACTCTTAAGGCTGGCTACATAGTAAATAGATTGCGGCGATGCGCCAATGTATATTCATAGAAATGTATAGAATCTGGATGTTCCATAATGCACTTTAGCAAACTTAAACCCTGTGAATGGAGAGGGCTCGAAGTGTGGCGCAGTTGGAAAATAGCTGATGGCGAATGAGAATTCAAGAAAGGAGTTGATTGTCTATCAAGAAGCTACAGTGAACCTAAGAAAGAAACAAACTTCTGTTTGAGGTGAAATGGAAAAACACTGAAGTTGCCAAGAGTTCATCATTTAGTAGAATTATATGCAACAAGGAGCTCAGAAAAGTGGTCTCCAGTCACATGGTCAGATCGAATTAGACTTTGGGTCGAGCTACACCGAAACCAGAAGATAAGACCATGCCATACTCCCTTTTATTCTCAGGCACAGAGAACCTCTGCAAGGCCAAGTTCAAAGCCTAATTGAATGGCAGACCGTAGGAGTGATGATAGATGTTGGGCAAATTGGGTGGGGAGGCATAACCAGGCCAACCATTGTTAGGCAGAATCCTGTGCAGTGCCCTCAGGGACCACTACACACAATTAAGACTACAGGTGGTAATACAAGTTTTACCTTTGGAACAAGCCTGTACTACTATGTTAAAGTGGTATCAGTAGCGGAGCAGCCAGGCTTATCTCAAGAGTATATGAGCAGTAGCAAAGATTACACAAAGGGACCACAATTACTGTGACTCAAGCAAACACCTCCACCTTGAAAAAACATTCCTCAACCACACTTATGCTGGCTCCAGTGTCTCTGATGGCAGGGGTCTCCTGACCATTCACGAGAAAACTATATTTCTAATACTCTTTAGTATTATCTGGGATTGAGTTATAGACATCTAAGTTCTGTTGTTCCCAAAGACCCGAGGACACTAAAGAAACATTAGCTGAGACTCTCATGGGCTCATCAGCTAGTAACTGAAAGTTTCCACTGGTCATAGGTACTTCATCCACCTGGGAGAAGGCTAAGTAGACAGTGTTGATCCCTGAAGGTTTATCCTTACATCTGGGATCTCCTTTCACATGGTCAGGTAGTCCACAAACAAAGCATTTTCCAAATGCTCTCTGGAATGGGGGTTTACTCTGACCTCCATCTGGTTTGGGACCAGATGGTACACTCGCCTGATTCGGTTTTCCTTGTGGCTTACCCTGGTTATGTTTGGGGTCCTCTTTTGGATTGGAATTATTGGAATTCTCTTTGTTGTCTTTCATTGGCTGCTTCCCCTCATCCTTCTTCTGAGTAGCCCCAGAATCCTTGTGAGTGGCCCTGTTGGCAACCCACAAGTCAGCAGCCTTAGCTAGTTTCTTAGGATCTATCTCCTTTGAATCAGCCAAGTGCTGTCTAAGCTCAGGGGAACAGACATCAAAAATAGACTCCAACATTACAAGATTCCTCAAACCTTCATAAGTGTTCACTTTGTAATCCTTAACCCAACCATCTAAGTTTTTCAAACATTCACACACCCAAGTAGCCCAAGGGGTACCATCATGCTTTTTGAGGGTTCTAAACCTCTTAAGATACTGGGAAGGGGTCTTCCCAAATCTAGCTATTAATGCTAGCTTCACACACTCATAATCCTGTTTATCCTCCTCCCCCAACTCCATTACAGCATCACTTGCAACAGGAGGGCGCCTAGAGAAAATCCAGGGAATCAGCTGATTCCCTGAGATACCTTGAATCCCATGATTGTACTCAAACATTGCTAACCAATCCAAAACATCAAGTTTAGTCTCATACATACCAATCATGTCCTTTGGCATACGGGGTCTCTTAGGGCTGGCAGACCTAGAAGACTCTGGGAGAGAAGCATTTTCTACAGACAATTTCTTCATCTCTAGTTCATGATTCAGCTCCATTTCTCTGAGCCTTAACTCTTGATGTTTCATGGCAGTCTGTGCATCAATACGTTTCACTTCTAATTCAAGTCTCATTTTCTCAAGGGCAATACATTCAGGAGTGAGTGTAGGGCCTGTGGGGGTCCTTGTGGACAGAGGTTGTGGTTTCTGAGCAGGTAAGGGAGTGGTAGTATCTCCTAACAAAGTTTCCTCCACTTCTTCCAAATCAACACTCTCAGAATCAGAAACATCAGCATCCACATTTGCTGGAGGGGTGGGCCCTTCTGACCCACTCTCCAGACTTTGTTTTCCTATTAACTTTGCAATCAATTCAGATTTCTTTCCTTTACCAGTGAGACTCCTCTCCCTACACATGGTTCTCAAAACCTCAGCATTGTAGTTCAAAAGACCTTCTTCAGTGTAGCTTTCCATATTTGACAGGATTTCTTAGTTAGATAGAATTAGTGGTGTTAACCTGGTGGTTAGTTGAACCCAAGCAATAGCAGGACTCTAAGTGTAATCCCTCTACTTCCAAATCCTCACCGCTGTACACCAGTGTTAGGCAGAATCCTGTGCAGTGCCCTTAGGGACCACTACACACAATTAAGACTACAGGTGGCAATACAGGTTTTACCTTTGGTACAAGCCTGTACTACTATGTTAAAGTGGTAGCAGTAGCGGAGCAGCCAGGCTTACCTCAAGAGTATATGAGCAGTAGCAGAGATTACACAAAGGGACCACAATTACTGTGACTCAAGCAAACACTGACTCAAGGTTTCAGGTAAAAATATATAAGTACATTTATTTTTAAACCATTTGTTATTAACACAACACTTCTATTAATTCAAAAAACACATGTAAAATATACTACAACTAACCAATTCACTTTGTACAGTATTATTCGAGGTAAGTACCCTGTGTTTGAATGGACCGGTGTTATGAAACAGAACACGTTACCGTGAATACAATTGCGATCACTTTTTGACAGTTCGGTCTACTAGATAAACTCGTATCCGCAGCAAGAAATGCTACCGGGGTAAAAACACACTTAGCACCCGAAAAACCCAGAGAGAGTTGGGGGCAAAAATCACAGGCAATATGTTGGTTAGGCAGGCAGAATCGAAGAACACGCATAGACAGGAATTCAAGAGTCAAGGGGCTGGAGCCAAAGTCAAGTTACACCGGGTGCCTGTTGTCGAGGATCACACAGTCGGACAGTTCGAGATTCAACATTGCCAAGAGTACTTTGATATTTTCAATGTTCGGAAGGGAAGCAAAAGTTATAAGAAGCAGGGAAAAGTAAGAACAAGCCTTAAAGTAGAGAAATAGGGATTTCACCCAAAATTCCTCAAACAGGACACAGTACCTTTCTCAAAGAACGAAGTTGGTGCCACGGCAGTTGTTCCTGTTGGTTTCCCATGGACCCACGCTTTCCTGCAGCTTCAGCACGAAGAAAGACGATGAGGGGGTCTGCACCACACAGAGATGAGGCCGGCAGCAGCGACAATGAATAAAAGGTGCGCTCCTTAAAAACAGGAGAGGTTCTTCAGGTGGCTATCCGGACCACTACAGCAGTGTGCAGCGATTTCGACCACGAAGGCGACCTCTGGCTGAAGAAGATGAGCTGGTTATCCCCACCAGGCTCAAGGGAAGAAGACTCCGGACTGGATCTCCTCTTAGTCATTGAAGGGTAGATAGCTCAGGACTGCAGCAGGGCTTCACCGGTACGGGGTAGTTGCAGAGGTCGACCTCTCCTCCACTTCTCGTCGGTTCCTTGTAGATCCAGTGATGACTCTCTGACTTCCAGCCCAAGAGACTTACCTTTTATGCGCAAAACCCCCCATTCACACAGCCTGGCTGTCAATCACCCAGCAGGGGGGTTGTCCAGCCCGGACAACCACCTCAGCCAATCATGATTGGCTACGGGCAGGTGGCTGCCTGGGTCTAGCGACCCGCTCGGTGCACCTGCTCCCCTTTCCCATCTGAGGAGCAGGTGAGTGCGCCAGCCCCCCCTGACCCCATTTCTGTGGGTTTTAGGGTTTTCTTGGAGCCCCAGGTCCCGCGTTGCCCAGTGTTTCCCTGGCTCCCCTTCCTGGTCCTCCGTCGCCCTCCCGCCTCCCAGCCCACCCCCTCACCCCTGATTGGCTGCAGGAAAGTGGCTGCCTGGGTCTAGCGACCCGCTCGGTGCACCTGCTCCCCATTCCCATCTGAAGAACAGGTGAGTGCGCCAGCCCCCCGCGACCCCATTTCCGTGGGTTTTAGGGTTTTCTTGGAGCCCCAGGCCCCGCGTTGCCCAGTGTTTCCCTGCCTCCCCTTCCTGTACTTCGTCACCCTCCCGCCTCCCAGCCTGCCCCCCACCCCTGATTGGCTGCTGGTAAGTGGCTGCCTGGGTCTAGCGACCCGCTCGGTGCACCTACTCCCCTTTCCCGTCTGAGGAGCAGGTGAGTGCGCCAGCCCCCCACGACCCCATTTCCGTGGGTTTTAGGGTTTTCTTGGAGCCCCAGGCCCTGCGTTGCCCAGTGTTTCCCTGCCTCCCCTTCCTGGTCCTCTGTTGCCCTCCTGCCTCCCAGCCCGCCCCCCACCCCTGATTGGCCACTGGCAAGTGGCTGCCTGGGTCTAGCGACCCGCTCGGTGCACCTGCTCCCCTTTCCCATCTGAGGAGCAGGTGAGTGCGCCAGCCCCCCGCGACCCCATTTCTGTGGGTTTTAGGGTTTCTTGGAGCCCCAGGCCCCGCGTTGCCCAGTGTTTCCCTGCCTCCCCTTCCTGGTCCTCCGTCGCCCTCCCGCCTCCCAGCCCGCCCCCCACCCCTGATTGGCTGCTGGCAAGTGGCCGCCTGGGTCTAGCGACCCGCTCGGTGCAGCTACTCCCCTTTCCCATCTGAGGAGCAGGTGAGTGCAGCAGCCCCCCGCAACCCCATTTCCGTGGGTTTTAGGGTTCTCTTGGAGCCCCAGGCCCCGCGTTGCCCAGTGTTTCCCTGCCTCCCCTTCCTGGTCCTCCGTCGCCCTCCCACCTCCCAGCCCGCCCCCCACCCCTGATTGGCTGCTGGCAAGTGGCTGCCTGGGTCTAGCGACCCGCTCGGTGCACCTGCTCCCCTTTCCCATCTGAGGAGCAGGTGAGTGCGCCAGCCTCCCGCGACCCCATTTCTGTGGGTTTTAGGGTTTTCTTGGAGCCCCAGGCCCCGCGTTGCCCAGTGTTTCCCTGGCTCCCCTTCCTGGTCCTCCGTCGCCCTCCCGCCTCCCAGCCCGCCCCCCATCCCTGATTGGCTGTTGGCAAGTGGCTGCCTGGGTCTAGCGACCCGCTCGGTGCACCTGCTCCCCATTCCCATCTGAGGAGCAGGTGAGTGCGCCAGCCCCCCGCAACCCCATTTCCGTGGGTTTTAGGGTTTTCTTGGAGCCCCAGGCCCTGCGTTGCCCAGTGTTTCCCTGCCTCCCCTTCCTGGTCCTCCGTCGCCCTCCCGCCTCCCAGCCCGCCCCCCACCCCTGATTGGCTAATGGCAAGTGGCTGCCTGGGTCTAGCGACCCGCTCGGTGTACCTGCTCTCCTTTCCCATCTGAGGAGCAGGTGAGTGGCCCAGTCCCCCGCGACCCGATTTCCATGGGTTTTAGGGTTTTCTTGGAGCCCCAGGCCCCGCGTTGCCCAGTGTTTCCCTGCCTCCCCTTCCTGGTCCTCCGTCGCCCTCCCGCCTCCCAGCCCGCCCCCACCCCTGATTGGCTGCTGGCAAGTGGCTGCCTGGGTCTAGCGACCCGCTCGGTGCACCTGCTCCCCTTTCCCATCTGAGGAGCAGGTGAGTGTGCCAGCCCCCCACAACGCCATTTCCGTGGGTTTTAGGGTTTTCTTGGAGCCCCAGGCCCTGCGTTGCCCAGTGTTTCCCTGTCTCCCCTTCCTGGTCCGCCGTCACCCTCCCGCCTCCCAGCCCGCCCCCGACCCCTGATTGGCTGCTGGCAAGTGGCTGCCTGGGTCTAGCGACCCGCTCGGTGCACCTGCTCCCCTTTCCCATCTGAGAAGCAGGTGAGTGCGCCAGCCCCCCGCAACCCCATTTCCATGGGTTTTAGGGTTTTCTTGGAGCGCCAGGCCCCGCGTTGCCCAGTGTTTCCCTGCCTCCCCTTCCTGGTCCTCCGTCGCCCTCCCGCCCTTCCAGCCCGCCCCCCACCCCTGATTAGCTGCTGGCAACTGGCTGCCTTGGTCTAGCGACCCACTCGGTGCACCTGCTCCCCTTTCCCATCTGAGGAGCAGGTGAGTGCGCCAGCCCCCCACGACCCCATTTCCGTGGGTTTTAGGGTTTTCTTGGAACCCCAGGCCCCGCGTTGCCCATTGTTTCCCTGCCTCCCCTTCCTGGTCCTCCGTCGCCCTCCCGCCTCCCAGCCCGCCCCCACCCCTGATTGGCTGCTGGCAAGTGGCTGCCTGGTTCTAGCGACCCGCTCGGTGCACCTGCTCCCCTTTCCCATCTGAGGTGCAGGTGAGTGCGCCACCCCCCCGCAACCCTATTTCCATGGGTTTTAGGGTTTCTTGGAGCCCCTGGCCCCGCTTGCCCAGTGTTTCCCTGCCTCCTCTTCCTGGTCCTCCGTCGCCCTCCTGCCTCCCAGCCCGCCTCCCACCCCTGATTGGCGTCTGGCAAGTGGCTGCCTGGGTCTAGCGACCCGCTCGGTGCACCTGCTCCCCTTTCCCATCTGAGGAGCAGGTGAGTGCACCAGCCCCCCGCGACCCAATTTCCGTGGGTTTTAGGGTTTTCTTGGAGACCCAGGCCCCGCGTTGCCCAGTGTTTCCCTGCCTCCCCTTCCTGGTCCTCTGTCGTCCTCCCGCCTCCCAGCCTGCCCCCCCACCCCTGATTGGCTGTTGGCAAGTGGCTGCCTGGGTCTAGTGACCCGCACGGTGCACCTGCTCCCCTTTCCCATCTGAGGAGCAGGTGAGTGCGCCAGCCCCCCGCGACCCCATTTCCGTGGGTTTTAGGGTTTTCTTTGAGCCCCAGGCCCCGCGTTGCCCAGTGTTTCCCTGCCTCCCCTTCCTGATCCTCCGTCACCCTCCCGCCCCCATCCCTGATTGGCCCTCGCACTATCTAATCCAGACGATTACCGACCATCCCAGGGCAGCCCTCTGCCCGTGCAGCCCCTGCGGCTAAGGACCAGAGGCAAAGGACGACTTATACGGTGGACAGCTCCAGATCGTATCTGCAGGTATCCGCAGGAGAAGCAAGAAGCCAACAACAAGTAAGTGTGGCAAGGGCAGGGCCAGAAGCCACTATTTCAGGCCATACTACCCTACCACTCATCTAACAAAACATGTAAATTCATTACTCCTGCAGTATATTTGCATTTGGAAACTCTGTCCTAAACATGTGAAAGTTGCATTTAGAAGTGTACCCAAATAGCCAGTGTGTATATTTAGAAGTTGTGCCCAATAGCCTCTCTGAGAAAAGCTGCATTTAGAAGTTGTGCCCAATAGCCTCTCTGAGAAAAGCTGCATTTCGAAGTTGTGCCCAATAGCCTCTCTGAGAAACGTTGCATCTAGAAGAATACCCAATAGCCAGTGTGTATATTTAGAAGTTGTGCCCAATAGCCGCTCTGAGAAAAGTTGCATTTAGAATTGTGCCCAATAACCTCTCTGAGGAAAGTTCCATTTAGAAGTGTACCCGATAGCCTATGTGTACATTTAGAAGCTTTGCCCAATAGCCCCTCAGAGAAAAGCTGCATTTAGAAGTTGTGCCCAATAGCCTCCCTCAGGAATGTTGCATTCAGAAGTGTACCCAATAGCCTATGTGTACATTTAGAAGCTGTGCCCAATAACCCCTCAGAGAAAAGCTGCATTAAGAAGTGTAGCCAATAACCTCTCTGAGAACAGTTGCATTTAGAAGTGTACCCAATAGCCAGTGTGTATATTTAGAAGTTGTGCCCAATAGCCTCTCTGAGAAAGTTGCATTTAGAAGTAGTGCCCAATAGCCAGTTTGTATATTTAGAAGTTGTGCCCAACAGCCTCTCTGAGAAAGGTTGCATTTAGAAGTGTACCCACTAGCCAATGTGTATATTTTGAAGTTGCATTCAGAAGCTGTGCCCAATAGCCGCTCTGAGAAAAGTTGCATTCAGAAGTGTACCCACTAGCCAATGTGTATTTTTAGAAGTTCCATTTAGAAGCTGTGCCCAATAGCCTATGTGTATATTTAGAAGTTGTGCCCAATAGCCTCTCTGAGAAAGTTGCATTTAGAGGTTGTGCCCAATAGCCTCTCTGAGAAAAAGTTGCATTTAGAAGTGTACCCAGTAGCCAGTGTGTATATTTAGAAGTTGTGCCCAATAGCCTCTCTGAGAAAAGTTGCATTTATACGTTGTGCCCAAAAGCCTCTCTGAGAAAAATGCATTTAGAAGTTGTGCCCAATAGCCTCTCTGAGAAAAGCTGCATTAAGAAGTTGTGCCCAATAGCCAGTGTGTATATTTAGAGGTTGTGCCCAATAGCCTCTCTGAGAAAGGTTGCATCTAGAAGTGTACCCAATAACCAGTGTGTATATTTAGAAATTGTGCCCAATAGCCTCTCTGAGAAAAAGTTGCATTTTAGAAGTGTACCCAATAGCCAGTGTGTATATTTAGAAGTTGTGCCCAATAGCCTCTCTGAGACAAGCTGCATTTAGAAGTTGTGCCCAATAGCAACTCTGAGAAAAGCTGCATTTAGAAGTTGTGCCCAATAGCCTCTCTGAGAAACGTTGCATCTAGAAGTGTACCCACTAGCCAATGTGTATATTTTGAAGTTGCATTTAGAAGCTGTGCCCAATAGCCGCTCTGAGAAAAGTTGCATTTAGAATTGTGCCCAGTAACCTCTCTGAGGAAAGTTCCATTTAGAAGTGTACCCAATAGCCTATGTGTACATTTAGAAGCTGTGCCCAATAACCCCTCAGAGAAAAGCTGCATTTAGAAGTGTACCCAATAACCTCTCTGAGAAAAGTTGCATTTAGAAGTGTACCCAATAGCCAGTGTGTATATTTAGAAGTTGTGCCCAATAGCCTCTCTGAGAAAGTTGCATTTAGAAGTAGTGCCCAATAGCCAGTGTGTATATTTAGAAGTTGTGCCCAATAGCCTCTCTGAGAAAGTTGCATTTAGAAGTTGTGCCCAATAGCCTCTCTGAGAAAAGTTGCATTTAGAAGTTGTGCCCAATAGCCTCTCTGAGAAAAGTTGCATTTAGAAGTTGTGCCCAATAGCCTCTCTGAGAAAAGTTGCATTTAGAAGTATACCCAATAGCCAGTGTGTATATTTAGAAGTTGTGCCCAATAGCCTCTCTGAGAAACGTTGCATCTAGAAGTGTACCCAATAACCAGTGTGTATATTTAGAAGTTGTGCCCAATAGCCTCTCTGAGAAAAAGTTGCATTTTAGAAGTGTATCCAATAGCCAGTGTGTATATTTAGAAGTTGTGCCCAATAGCCTCTCTGAGAAAGGTTGCATTTAGAAGTGTACCCAATAACCTCTCTGAGGAAAGTTCCATTTAGAAGTGTACCCGATAGCCTATGTGTACATTTAGAAGCTATACCCAATAACACCTCAGAGAAAAGCTGCATTTAGAAGTTGCGCCCAATAGCCTCCCTCAGGAAAAGTTGCATTCAGAAGTGGACCCAATAGCCTATGGGTACATTTAGAATCTGTGCCCAATAACCCCTCAGAGAAAAGCTGCATTTAGAAGTTGTGCCCAATAGCCTCAATGAGAAAGTTGCATTTAGAAGTAATGCCTAATAGCCAGTGTGTATAATTAGAAGTTGTGCCCAATAGCCTCTCTGAGAAAGGTTGCATTTAGAGGTGTACCCACTAGCCAATGTGTATATTTTGAAGTTGCATTCAGAAGTTGTGCCCAATAGCCTCTCTGAGAAAAGTTGCATTTAGAAGTTGTGCCCAATAGCCTCTCTGAGAAAAGTTGCATTTAGAAGTATACCAAATAGCCAGTGTGTATATTTAGAAGTTGTGCCCAATAGCCTCTCTGAGAAAAGTTGCATCTAGAAGTGTACCAAATAACCAGTGTGTATATTTAGAAGTTGTGCCCAATAGCCTCTCTGAGAAAAAGTTGCATTTTAGAAGTGTATCCAATAGCCAGTGTGTATATTTAGAAGTTGTTCCCAATAGCCTCTCTGAGAAAGGTTGCATTTAGAAGTGTACCCAATAACCTCTCTGAGGAAAGTTCCATTTAGAAGTGTACCCGATAGCCTATGTGTACATTTAGAAGCTATACCCAATAACACCTCAGAGAAAAGCTGCATTTAGAAGTTGTGCCCAATAGCCTCCCTCAGGAAAAGTTGCATTCAGAAGTGGACCCAATAGCCTATGGGTACATTTAGAAGCTGTGCCCAATAACCCCTCAGAGAAAAGCTGCATTTAGAAGTTGTGCCCAATAGCCTCAATGAGAAAGTTGCATTTCGAAGTAATTCCTAATAGCCAGTGTGTATATTTAGAAGTTGTGCCCAATAGCCTCTCTGAGAAAGGTTGCATTTAGAAGTGTACCCACTAGCCAATGTGTATATTTTGAAGTTGCATTCAGAAGTTGTGCCCAATAGCCTCTCTGAGAAAAGTTGCATTTAGAGGTTGTGCCCAATAGCCGCTCTGAGAAAAGTTGCATTTAGAAGTGTACCCCCTAGCCAATGTGTATATTTAGAAGTTGCATTTAGAAGCTGTGCCCAATAGCCTATGTGTATATTTAGAAGCTATGCCCAATAACACCTCAGAGAAAAGCTGCATTAAGAAGGTGTGCCCAATAGCCTCCCTCAGGAAAAGTTGCATTTAGAAGTGTACCCAATAGCCTATGGGTACATTTAGAAGCCGTGCCCAATAACCCCTCAGAGAAAAGTTGCATTTAGAAGTTGTGCCCAATAGCCTCAATGAGAAAGTTGCATTTAGAAGTAATGCCTAATAGCCAGTGTGTATATTTAGAAGTTGTGCCCAATAGCCTCTCTGAGAAAGGTTGCATTTAGAAGTGTACCTACTAGCCAATGTGTATATTTTGAAGTTGCATTCAGAAGTTGTGCCCAATAGCCTCTCTGAGAAAAGTTGCATTTAGAGGTTGTGCCCAATAGCCGCTCTGAGAAAAGTTGCATTTAGAAGTGTACCCACTAGCCAATGTGTATATTTAGAAGTTGCATTTAGAAGCTGTGCCCAATAGCCTATGTGTATATTTAGAAGTTGTGCACAATATCCTCTCTGAGAAAGTTGCATTTAGAAGTGTACCCAATAACCTATGTGTGGATTTAGAAAATAAACAAAGTATCTGGAGCGTATATAGTACAATCTGGAATGCAGAGAACGTTTCGAAAGAGCATATAACCCATCCTATCACACCACCACGCATACTCTCTCCTTTACATCACCACTCAACTAGAACGCAGAGATACTATGACACCATTCGGTATAACTGTTCTCATACCAACATCGGCCGCTTACTCCACATCACTCTAAGTAAACACTGCTGGTTTCACACCCCCCAGCCAGGCGTTCTCCTCAGGCCTAACGCAGCCACATCCGTTCTGGATAAATCCTGCCAGAACGAACACATTCTCCTGATCTCTCAACCACCACACCTATCGCTAAGAAGCAGCTATCACACGAATACCGCACGAGCTGCACACATATCCGGTGCTCACACGCACCTCTTTGACTCTCTCTACTCTCTCTACTGATCTGAACTTCGGTTCCCAAGGGCGTTCAACCTACCAGCGCCTTCAGACCATACCAATGGTATAGAAGGCGCTATATAAGTGCAAAATAACATAACATAACATGACAAAGTGCGACTTGGGTTTTCTAGGATACCCTGTGCAGGGGGTGACTACACCCCTCCCTCACGATCAGCCCACCTAGGCACCCAGGCGCCTTGATGAGGGCTTCTAGGTAGAAGCCCGCCAAAAGACAGTGAACAAAGAAGGCAAACCTGGTTTGCCGCGCAAGGTAAAACACAAGAAGGAGTTTAACAAAAAAGAAATGGCGAATAAACCGCACCGGAGCCAAACGAAAAAGGATTTGGTCAAGCGGGTTTAAGTCTGAGGCTAACACAATAGCCTCCAATATCACCACGGTTATATAAGATAACCGCAGTAGAAATTTAGGGTAGATACCACTGCCACCAGCCATGTCTAAATGTTAAGAGAGCGAAACAATGCTCTAGGAGTTACAGATAAAAAGAGTTAAGAGTTAACCCTTCCAGCACTCCATGTAAGATGGTGTGTACTGCATCTGTGGTTAAACTTGACTAAGTAAAGTTAATGGTAACTTTAATCTTTTCTGGGGGACAGTAGTCACCTCAGAAAATGGAGTCAGTGGGAAGTCTGAACGACAACCCTGTGCTACTGCACAGAAGGTGCTGTGTGACACACACAAAGAAGTGGGCTACTGAAGTGGTGTACTCCAGAGCCCACAATAACAAAAACAGGTCAAAACACATAACAAAATACAAGTAAGAGTGGGGGAAAATCTCACACTCTTACCAAGTGGAAAGAAACAACTCCAGAGATCCAGCAAAGCTGCTGAGGGACTCACTAGGTAAGGGAAATTAGCCATGAAATGAGAATTCTCCCTAACAACCATCCCAGCACCTGGGGTAACCAGCTTGTGTGCTGCTAGCAAGTAGACTATTCCAGAAGGGTACATGTATACCAACCAATTTTAGAGGGTCACATATCAAAGAGCCCTATAGTTTGTGTAACCAATAGATCGTTGTGTATTTTTTGACGATGACTTGCACAAGAGGAGGGCTTAGTTGTCCACCTAATGTTAGAGACCCAATCACAACCCCCGGCAGTTTGGAACGTATACTTAGATGTTCCATGTAAGCCCATCACTTTCCTCTGTAGGTTTTGTAGTTTGCCACGTAGTATGACTTCAAAGATGACAAATTTTCACTATATAAGAATGGTTTTTCATGAAATGTGTTGAGATTGCTTGTGCGACGTCAGATGATGTCCGTTGTACTCCCTGTTTTAGATAATTGCTATTAAAACACTATCGAGTTTTGCCAACTTCCGGAGCCAGTTTGATTATTGATGCATGAGTAAGTTCTGCATCCCCATTCATCTCTAAGTATTGCTACCTTGTCCTAAAGAGCCTCATGTTTCGGGGTTCACCAGCCAAGCCCGGGAGATTCAAAACGGGAGTCTTGGAGGCACACTTAAGCTGTCCCTCAGAAGGGAAGACGCGAGAGGCGAGACATCGCAGAAGGATCCAGGGGGCTGACAGGAAGCCGACTCAAACCAAGACCGTAATAGTCATAGTGGTTGTGTGACCTCATAAAGGTGGATCGTTTGGTCCATAAACAATGCAAAGACTTCCAGCTGAAAACTGCTGCGGAGCTGCGCAGAGCCCAGAACCGCAGAACTGAGTGCATGCTACCCTGGTAAGAACCAGAGCCATATTCCGAAGCAGAAGAAGGTAACAGGAGTGGCGGGAAAACCAGGAAGCGCCCAGGGCAGGTCTCAAGCAGTGTTAAAGAAGAGTGTTTTAGAGTGATCTCATTCATCACAGTGGTGACAAACGTTATGAGCAGCAAGAGTGTTTCAGGAGTAATCACATTATTCACAGTAGTGACAGAGAAAGCCATAACAACGAAGAGTGCATTAGGAGTAATCTCCTTCGTCACAGTGGTGACAAAGAAAGTCAGAACAAGCAAGAGGGTCTCAGGAGCTATCTTTTTCATTACAGAGGTGACAACAAAAAAACAAGCAAGAGTGTCTCAGGAGTAATCTCCTTTGTCACAGTGGGGACAAAGAAAGTCAGAACAAGTAAGAGTGGCTTTGGAATAATCTCCTTCATCATATTGGTGACACAAAACAGAGTATCAACCAAGTGTGCATCAGGAGTAATCTCCGTCATCACAGGGGCGCCAAAGAAGGCACCAAGAGTCAAGAAAGACTTCTTTGTTATAATACTGAAACTAATATAGAACAGGTGGAAGACAGATTGTCTCAAGTAAAATTAGAGACTACCAAAAGGGGAGTAGAAGTTGGACATTGACATTCAGAGGTTTGTGGGAAGAGCAAAAAATAATTTGGATCCTTTATAGAAGGAATTGCCAAGAGTCCGTTTGAATAACTCTTCCAGGTTGACCAGGAGAAGTGAGTCATTCGACTGGTCTTAGTACATTGGTAAATCAGACCCTAAAGCAAGAGATAGCTGTGGAAACTAGACAAAAGTCGATCTCATCACCAGGAGAAGGGAGTCATTCCACTGGTGCTGCTTGACGTACTTGACTGAACAGTGTTTATGTTGCTTAGTGGCAGGGACAGAAAAGTGGATTTGGGACGGTACATATTTTGCTTTTGACTGACATCCTCACGTGCACCCAAGTTTTTTCCTGTGTCGAGGCTGGGAAACCCTGCTAAACATAGGGAAAGATAGGTTTATGTTTTTTTGCTAAATACAAGTGTAGAGCCCCAATCATGACCTCCTAGTAAGAGTCCTTACTCCGCCTCACCAAAGAGTATGGCTGCACTGGTAGCAGAACAGCAGACTCATTCAGGAAGAACACCCAGAAAAACCAACCAAAATTGATGTACCTTCTGTTAGCAACATGTGACAGCTTTTGACATGCCAAAGACCTTTTTCGATATTGGGCCACATTACGGCCATGGTGCTCCCGTAATGAAGGGTGCCGGTACAGGACCGGCACCCTTCATTACGGGATGCCTGATTACGAGGTCCCCTAGCGGGACCCGGAACAGACGTCTGGTAAAACCAGGTGTCCTTTCCGGGTCCCGCGAGGGGACCAAGGAGCTAATAACGGGCCCGTTATTAGCTCCATCCCCATTCCCATTGAGCCCTATGGGGGCTCAAATGGGAATGGGAATGGGTTTTTCCAATGAGGGCTAACCGGGTCCTCCATGGTTGGAATAGCCCGGTAAGTCCTCATTGGAGGAAGCCGGTACTGGAACCCGGTATGGAGGCAGCCATGCCCTTGTTAAGGGCATGGCTATCTCCATACTCGTAATGAGACCCATTGGGCCTCATTAGGACCCAGGCGGTAAGGGGTTTACGGCGGCGTAAACAGCGCCGACCCTTACCGCCTGATTCCGAGGTCCCTTAGCGCCATGGAGGATTTAACACCTGCTTTTAGCAGGTGTTAAAATCCATGGCGCTAAGGGACCTTGTTGTTAATTAAGGCACCGTAATTTACGGTGGCGTAATTAACGCCTTCCCCACTCCCATTATGCCCTATGGGGCAAAAATGGGAATGGGGAAGGGTAAATGGGTTAATGGGGACTTACCGCCCCGCCAACTTCGGAATGGGGCGGTAAGTCCGCCAACCACCATGGCGTAAACGTAGTTTACGCCATGGCGGTAAAGGTACGACCCAGGCGGTAACTTACCGCCTGGGTCGTAATGAGGCCTTTTTCTACTTCAGTACAATAGCTGATTTCAGCAGAATGTACGAATTTGATGTTATTTTAATGAAATTGTAAAATTGATGCTTGAAACAAATTCAACATGTGCTTAAATGACAGTTCATGCATGCAATACTTGGCCAGTATAGTACCCTAGGATGAAGTGTCATTAATTTGAAGGTTTTGTAGCAAGAAAATGGAAATATGGTGCCACAAATTCGGAAAGCTTCTTTGTGTTGCCCCTGTTTTCTGGCCGCAGTCTAGTCCAGGGATTGAGCTTTCCCTGCCCCAGTCCAGGGGCGGTCCCAATAATAGGGAGGGGCACTGCACCTATAAAATAAAATTGGTGTTAAACTGTGGATGAGCTGTTCCCTGTTCTTACCTTACTCCTTCATTAGGTCTAGACACCAAGGTGTATTTTTCGGGATCCCAACAGGGACTTCTCTTTATTTATAAAAACACTTAAACTTTTATTATTGCACTTTTCTACCCTTCTGAAATAATAACCCCTTCTAAATTCACTTTGTGAGTTCTTTCTAAAGGGATCTGCCCAGTCAACTCACCCTCTCTTAGATCAGTCACAGGGTTACGCATAGGCTATAACTGATGGAACAGACCCTTAAACTACACCTGGTACCACCCACTGTAGAGGGTGGTCAGAGGATGGTCCCTGTGGGTGGTCCCACCTAATTGGCAGCCTCTGCCAGGCCATCAATTTCCTACCTGCCTCAGTCCAGGGTGAAAACACCCTATATTCTTTCCAACCCCTTATCTACTTAATGTGATAAACATTTCCCTTCTTAACATTCCCCCTACTTAACATTCCCTGGCTATAACACCTAACTTCCAAAGCACTACCCTTGCAAACTATACAACTATATCTACACCCGTAAATAAACAGAAAATAATACATAACACGGTACTTTACACAGAGGTGACTGCTGCAGCCAGCAACCTCTTTTTCATTACCTTTATGCAGCTGTCCTTGGAGGATTGTGGGAGGCTGTCCCCTGATTGAATGTGGGTTTATCTTCTGGGGATGCCATCGTCCTCATCATCACCACACCTAGGGTGCACTTGCCCCACCCCCTCTCTTCTCTGAATCAGCAGGATACAGGGGACAGGCCCCTGATCTTCAGAGAGCTCTGGACAGTGTGTTTGAACTCCCTGTTTTGCATGGGTGCTTCAACACAGCAGTCTGTGAATTTGCTTCACTCAGGCTGCCCGATGGAGCAGCCAGGGACTTATCCGGCCTTTACCCACTTCACCCGGACTGCCCAATGGAGTAGCCCAGGAATTTTTCTTCACTGCTTCTTCCCGCCCCCTACCTCCTATATGTTGGAAGCCTGAGATCGTACCATGTTTGACACAAGCAGTTGTGCCAATACCACAGCAGAGATTTGAAAGAAGGTATCCACTGAGAAAACCCTATTTAATGTATCCTCAAAGAGATGATAATCTGAGGGAGGATCTCCCTGAAGGAATATGAAAAGGAGCAAAGAGAGAAGCTGGTGGCGTCACAAGAAACATGCGTTATATGAGAATACTTGCTGAAGAGAATGCATGGATCTTACAGAAACTGATGACGAAGTTAAGAATCAAGTACATTTTCATATGCGAAAAGAAGATTGCACATGTGCGAACTGCTGCAGAAAATTAACTGTTCAATAATTGTACAGATGCTGAAACGCAAGTAGACTAAGGGCCTCATTCCGAGTTGGGCGGTAAGGGTTAATGGTCACCGGTAAGGAGACCGATGCCGTTAAACCCTTACCGCCCAATTCCGAGGTCCTTTAGCGGGAGCCACAAGTGATGTGTGGTCTGACCACACGTTCTTTGCGGGTCCCACTAAGGGACCAGGGCGCTAATAACGGGCCCGCTATTCGTGGGCCCGTAATTAGCACCTTCCCCATTCCCATTGAGCCCTATGGGGGCTCAAATGGGAATGGGGAATGGTTGGTTGAATGGGGACTTACCGGGTCCGCACAGGTCGGAATGCCCCGGTAAGTCCCCATTCAACCAAACCGGACCCGGATTTGGAGGCAGCCATGGTGTAAATAGAGCCATGGCTACCTCCAAACTCAGAATGAGGCCCTAAATCATCATACAAGCTGGCTATCTGTAGTGATTAGACTGCAGGCGAAGCCGCCATTGTATCGGAGCTGGTCATCAGTGTCATGAATTTAGTAAGCCTGGACCCATGGAGAGGAAAGGCCGAGAATTGTGGTGCAGCAAGAATAAGCTGAGATCGTGAAAGCGCCTTGCAAGGCTGTCTGGCCTGGTATCAAGCCTGAAGCAGCCAAGGTCGGTTATCTATTCTTGAAAGCAGTGAATGTGCTCAGGATGAATCATCCCTTGTTAAGGTGCAAAGAAAGAACACCAAGAGTGCCAAGTTTTATTCATTTAAGACATTTAACTTCTGCAAAATGGATCAAATCGTGGTCTCCTGTCACGTGAGCCAAGGATGGAAATAGAGTTGAGCTTGGAGTCCTAGAACAACGATAATAAGAGTCTGCACTCCCATATATTCCCACAGACAAGGATACTTTTCAAAGCCAAGTTCAAAGACAATCTTCATGGCAGAAGGCATGGGTGATGAGAGATGTTGGGCTAATTGGGTGGGGAAGGAAAGTCAAGTTCACCTCTTGGCACCTGGGTCTGAGTTTATGTACTGCTAAGTGAACCGAATGCCCAAGACATGGCACCAGCGTGCCAATCAATTGTAGATGGCCGTATAAGGAAGGGCCTTATAGTGTGAAGACCAATGATAAACGTGTACTTAACAGTGTTAAAGATGACATGTTTTTAGAGGTAGGCATAAGTTGTTCACCTGACAGTGGGCAGCCAATCACAATCTTAGTCCCTATGTAATGTATACTTAGATGTTGCCCTTAAGCCTATCGCAGCCTTTGATAGGTTTTCTATTATTTGCCATGTAGCATGACATCATTTCTGAAATATTTTTTGCATATAAGGATGTTTTTTTGAGAAAATCGTTGAGAGCCTGGGCGAACGTCCGTTGATGTTCATTGTAACCTCCCTGTTTTAGATAATTGTTAATAAAACAGTATCTTTGCCATCTTCCTGAGTTGGTTCAATTATCTGGACTCAGAATTACTCTGCAATCCCATCCATTGTATGCAAATTACTAAAGGGACATATGCTCAGGGGCCAGTCAAGTAGGCAGACAGCTGCCACAGTCCCATGGAGCACACAGTCTGGGCTCCGAGTACAGACGCTGGTTGCCCCGCCACACGCACTTTTGCCAAAACATGTCTCTAAAGCCTAAGGGGGCTGCTCAAGACCACACCCCCCAGGGAGCTGTTTGTCATGCTTCTCCCGCTGTCCTTCTTTCTCTCTTCCCTTTTATCTAACATGTTATTTTCTTTCCATTTTCCTTCTGCAATCTACTCCTCTGCCCAGCCCATTTTGGGCTGAGGAGTTCTGCTCTGTATTGCTCCTTTTTTTTCTTTCCATCAACATTCGATCCAACCACATGGTGGGCTGGATAGATCAGTCCAGGTAAATCCACAAACACAGACACTACACACAATACACCCACTGAATAAAGTATTTTATTTACACACCCTAGTGTCAGCTTGTTTATTTCTAGGTTTCCCTTAGGGGAAAAGCATGCAGCCCACGGGCGACATTTGGCTTGGATGCTTCATAAAACTGTAATAGGCAGCTAGGAAACGTACGGAATTTCATTGATGGTGTCCTTTTACTGGCTCCTGATTATAAACAAGCTCTTGCAGAGAGTTCCTCTATTTAAATGAGGTGTGGGGTTTGGGAACACCGGGACATGTGTCACAGGGTATCCTTAATGGCATTGGTTGTCCTTCAAACTAAATAAAATGAGTGGGAGATATGGGCAAATATCAACTTTTTCAGATTTTGAGTCACCTTTCGGACATTGTGTGGTGCATTTCAAAATGGCAAATTGTGCCTTTTTGTTGGGTGTCAATTATACGATTTAAATCATATACAAATGGTCCATGATGGGCCTTTAAGGTTTCATCTTGTTACCTTTTTAGCCTCTCAGTCCTCCTGGTGTTGTGTGTAGAGACATGAGAAAAACGCAGAAAATGGAGCAGAACACCCATGCCCGGTGTCCAAATCTTTGGCAACTGCTTTCTTCATGTTTTAATCCAAGCTCTTCTCAAGCATGTGTGGGGCAGAAAATCTCCATAATAAGATCATGATTCAAACACTTTATTTGTTCTATAACTAGGTTTCATTATGAAGAGTGTCGTACATGGTTAAAAGAAATCTCCACCATTTTAGCACAGTCACTTATTTTTAGTTGTCTGATAAGTACTACACATCTGCTTTCTATTCACTATTAAGCATTGTATGTTCTTTACTATCGTACCCATTTCATGGTTTCTTTTTAGTCTGCAGTTTACAGCCCTGTGCAGGGACTCTGCCTTTTATGGCGGTCTTGTATGTGACAAAATGGCTACTGCTCAGCAGGATTAAAAGGATGAGTAGTGGCTAAACCGCCTAGACCAACCCACACTACTACAAGCCAGCAGTGATTGTAGTCTTAAAGGGACTCTGAATGACGAGATGTCAACATGCTAAGCCATCTGTTACCCTGACAGGGACTCCACAGTGCTCCATTGTATGCTCCATCCCATCCTGCATCTCAGTGCCAGAGTGGAGTGCTGCCCAGAAGTCCTCCTATGTGGAAAACAGTTTTAGATGAGTGCACCTGCTGAGATAATTACCAGGAAAGGGGCGAAGGTATCACTGAAGCCAGGTTGCAAATGATAAGTTGACTTCATTATAAGGGCAACAGGTTACACGTTGTAATTGAGAGGGTTCTGCATGCACATGTCTAAGGATAACTGGTATTCGTTGAACTTTCACTCAGGCCACAAACCAAGGGTACCATGCACCGCAACATTTTTAAAAAAACAAACAAAAAACACACACACACACCACACGCACAGGCTCGCGCACGTCACTCCGGCTTCATGCACTCAGGCCAGAACAGATGGCCAGGTTTCTAGAAGCGTATGAAACTTCAAAAGGTCTTGCGTCACCCTCAGAGTGCCTAGCAGAGATTCCCACAGTCTAGAAACTTGTCAAGGCAATCTATGGCCACTGGTGCGAATGAAACAGTGAGCTTGTTCATTTTTGAATGTGTAATCAATGTATCAGTGAAAGAGCGAATTCCACAAGCTGGAGTGGGCCAGGCGTCATATCAACCAAAAAGGTTGGTTCAGAGATATACATGGCTTTATATGCAAAGCAGAGCCTCTCTCTTCAGCTTTATTCTACACATGTATAGTTATCCAATCAACTGGAAGAGAGGCTTCCAAGGGTAGCCTGGGACCAATGTCTAACTTAGGTGTGTTAAAACATTGTGTGGTGTGGAATGACACCGGAGGAAGAGACTGCTGCGGAAAACGATGCGCTGGAAGCAAGGGGCAATGCATGAGCAGCCGATTGGGGGGTCGTAAATGTAATGGGAGGGCACTTTGGGATGTTCTGCACTCCATGTGCAAACAGCGAACATGCTATCACCTCTTTGTGCAAACCAGTAGACATTCAGGATAAACTGTCACCCATGCAACACACCACTTTGCAAGGTTCACATAATACAGAATGGTGGCGCCCTAGATTTCCTATCCTCGTAGCCGTTTGTTCTGTTGGTTCATGGAATGCAAAGGCGACACTGGAGCCAGATCACAACATGTCATCTGGCCTTGTTCTTCTTTCTGTTAGAACGTCATCAGGTCACACGTTGTAAACTGTGGGGCTCCACATCCACCATTGCATCCTCTAGTCCTCTCCTTCAGCTCTCGCGTGGTCACTGCCCAGAGATCCATGCAGCGCAGCCTCCCACACTCTGCCATCATTCACACAGGCTCCATGCACAAAACATTCAGCTATATGCAACAACCCCATGCAGTGACGCATTGGAATGCCCTGCCTGCCAAGTCCAAAAGATCGAAGCCCACTTAGCATTCAGGAAATTAATCAAAACCTTGCTGTTCACCTAATTACCTCACCCTATGAATGTTGTTATTCTCAAATCAGGCTACTTTTGTACAGTTCATTGGAACTGTATCACGCTCACTGTAACCAAGAGGCAAGCATACCTTTGTAACTAAGACAAATTTGTGCAATAAGACAATCTCTGCAACAGCGCCTCAATGCCCGTGCCACGCCTCAAATACAAATAAATAAATAAATATGACTCACTCTCCTCTCCCCAGAGGCAAGAAACACAAAACACGAGTTAGTGGGTAAGGAAAATACACCAGACACTTCCCCCATTCACTGATATTACCTCCCAATCACGCAGCCAGAACAGCAAAATGGACATCCTCTCCTCCCCATTTAGCAATGCGGCAGGCACAAACAAAAAACGTATTTGACTTTACAACTACGTATGAAATACCAAATACATATTTCTGAAAGAAATAAGACCCCAGAAATTCAAAACTCTGTATCCTTAAACCCATTAACCCAAACACAAGGCATACAAACAGGAAGAGAAGGAAAATGCTGCTCGGAAAACATACAACAATACCACATTGCATGAATCCAAATGGCCACCAGACTTTTTAAAGCCATTCCCGCACCGGAAGTTCGAAATAAAAAGCTTCAGCCCCAACCAGGCTCACTGCAGGTGATCACCTGACTACCCCAGTCAATCAAGGAGTAGACATCTGGCCTAGTCAATATAAGAGGCTCTGTTTCTTCAGCCTGGGAAAAGGGAAGCAGGAGGGCAGCCATGAGCTGGAGGCCAGCACCAAGAAGTGAGAAGGCAGGTAGGAGCCAGGGGCCTGGTCAGACTGTAGTCGCAATAACACCAATATGCTGAGAAGAGTGTCTTATCCCTTCAAGAGGGAGTAAACCGGGGGAGAGCCAAACCCTAGAAGAGAGAGAGAGACAGACCCGAGTAAAGGGAGGCAGAATCTGGGAAAGGGACAGATCCAGAGAGAGAACCACACCCTCGAAAGCAGCTGGAGGGGGAGAGGCCCAGGCAAAGTGGGAAGTCTGCTGAGGGCTATATCTCGGACACTGACATAGTAAAGACCCAGAGAGCGCGAGAGAGAGGGGAAGCTGCAACCCTACTGAAGGCTATGTCCAAAACCCCAGCAGGGTCCAAAGAAAAGAAAGGAGAACCTTAACCCTGTTTAAGGCTATAGTCTTAGCCTGATTGGTAAGAATAACACAATCTGCCAATGCCCCTAAGCAAGGAGGAGGAAATACTTGCTGGTAGGATTGTGCTAAGGGAATACCTTAAGGCAGCTGAGGAAAACATACTTAGTGGGCAAGAAGCACGGTTGGCCCTAGATCCCTGGATTATGATTTTGAGAAGCGAGTTGGGTGCTGTAACCATGGGACTGAGAAGATACGAACGAGCTGGGTAATATGACCTTGAGACTCTGGGTTTTGACCCATGGGGCAAGCGGGTGGTATATTCCTAAGACTGTATATTCGATATGGGATTTCTGAAGAGATCAACAGTCCCTACTTGGGTTCTGTTTAACCGGTTGCTCTTAGCTGGACTTCCTGACTTCTTTAATGATAATTTGTTTATCTTAGTTAGAGTGCTGCAAAGAGAGGGACACCTTTGGAGAATAAAGTTACATTTGAATGGTTATCCACTGCTTGCTGCGCTCTCTACTTGAGTTTTAAGGTGTAACTCAATAGGAAACGTTATCAAATATGTTTTCAGATATATTGCCTGTGTGGCACTATTTATTAGTGATTACTATTGTAAGAAAACATAAGATAAACACAGAATTCAAAAAGTACTTGTAACATGATCAATTAAGACCGGCAGAGTCTCTTGTTACTGTTTGTATGGCAGAAAAGTGCGTAACTATAGCAAAAAAGGTGACAAAATCTGAAGGTGCTGCTAGTCATCAAATTAAAGCTCTGTGAGTAACTGCTAGTTTGCTGACACGTGTTTCAACCTGCTGCGGTCGTCATCAGGGTTAAGAAGTGGACGTAAACATCATTAAAGATTTTAACTAATGTGGTAATCCAATACAAATGCAGAAAGCAGATGTTCTATTTAACTGCAAAAATGCAAGAACATAAGAAATAAATGAAGGGAAAGATGGTATAAAAAAGGGGTATCAAAAAAGAGGGGAAACCTCCTTTCTATTAGTTCAGTGATAACAACAACCCAGAGTAATCCATCCATAAACGTAAAAAGCAGTTGTCTCTTTTATATTGGCAAACCCTTAGACCCTGTAGGCATTGTGATATCCTCTGCCTGATTCTGGGGGACACCAATGGGGTGAGTTAGGGGATTGGGTGCCTCATATTGAGCCAGTGGATGATGCACCCAGGGGTAATATGGGAAGGATCCCACTGTAACCTTCTTTTGAGTCTTGTTATATCACAGCGGCCAATCACAGTGGTATTAGTTCCTCCTTAAACCATAAACCCACAGCATGACCGTGTGGAGGCTGTCAATGACTTACACTTAGGAAACAGTTGCTGCAAACATAGTTTCCTTTCCGATGCACACATTCTTTCAATATTGGAGATTTTGTGGAAAGTAGGACTTTTTTCGCATCCTAGCCTTCCTGGCAGACGTGCAGTCTTTGGTTGGCCAAATAGGGCCGAGTTTTTACTTACAGCACTCTTTGGTCATTGGCCCATGATTCACCACACTTACCCATTGTTGCCAACAACTCATGGGACACACATAAAAGGCAAACAAACATTTAGGGTGTGTGCAAAGACTGGAGGGGGGTATCTGTACTCCTGTTCTCTATATGGCAGAGTAGAGGCACAGAGTACTCCAGCCAAGATTCTCTATTTGGTAACGTTGGAAGAGCAATCAAGGCTTAAGCTCTCGGGAGGCGATGCAGACTGGTTCCTAATTACAGTGTATTCCCCAAGCACCCACAAAGGAATGTCCACACACTATGTTAGTGAAAACACAGTATTTATATAAATAAGGTTTGCGTTATATACACAATCACAATAACACACTTTGTACTCAAATGGTAAATATATACAGTTTCTATGTGGTACCACAATTACTTCTTAAATTCCATTAAAATGCATCAACTGTAGACAGTTCAAATCACATTCAAATCAATTAATAATGTGAACCAGCAATAGACTAGGATAACAAGTTGATTAAACAATTGGCAGAATGCTGTGTCCCGTTTACCTTGACACAGTTCGGTGTGAGGATCCCCCCACCTGGGCAACCTGTAAATAAAGATATAACACAAATCCAGTCCATGTATTGTATATTAGAGTCTTATTTCCGTCTAGAAAGGTTCTACCACCCCAATGTACCTAGAGTAGCAGAGTTCGACGTCGCATCGATTGTGGATCCTTCTTGAGCGGCTCCCTTTAAGGCAGGAGCCACGGATCATCGAAATCCCATGAGGAAATGGGGAACAAAGGCATTGAGGCAGCAGCTTCGGTCCTTGCAGTGTTCGTCGATAATCGGTCGTTGATGTCCTGCGAAGATGAGGCATGCGGGGCACCTCAACGACGATAGTTAGTTGCCGCAAAGAGTTACTGAAGAACTTTGGCACAGCAAGGGTGTCAGGTTGTCAGCGTCTGTGGTCTTCGGGTGGCGGGAAAGCCACTGACGGATTCTCCTCGGCACGTCAGCAGCCTTGACTTTCTCCGGCGGGCCAAAGCAGTCATCAGTGATGAGTGAGGGAGTCCTTCGTTCAAAGTGTTCTGGAGCGTTGCATTGCGGCTCTGGTCGACGATGATCGTCGTCGACGGTGACATACTTCAATGTCCGTGTGCTTTGCTTTGTGATTACACGGCGGTCCCTGTCTCTGGTTGGCAGCCTTTCGAGGACTGACTTCCAGGGCACTTTGTCGAAGGTTAGCTGGTGCACAATGGTCCCTTGTAGCTCAGGAAGAGGTCTCCTAGCCAGGCCCTCTCTTGGATCAGTTCCTTGAAGGCACAGCAACTTTCAGATTGGAAAAGGACAGCAGCAGAAATTCCTCTTCTTCCAGTGGGCTTCAAGGATAAGCATCAAGTATCAACTTCAGCTTCTGAACACTTTCCATCAGTGAGAGGTCCCCAGATATACTGTTTGGTCTCTCATTCACTCTGCTGGGTCACACTCAGGCAACCAATCATCCAGAAGGGCATTCATGCAGGTAGGCAGCCAATCAGACACTCACAACAAGAAATGTGTATTGGGACATGTGCCCAGTCATTCAGCACTCCACACTGCATTCATACCAATTTTGGGCAGGGCTGTCTCATTCATTGTATTACATACCAGAAACGAGACACCCATAACATGAAGTGCATATTGGTCACACACTCCATTCACCCAGGTCCCACCCCAAGGGTGTACCTAGAACACACAGTCACTGGGAATGCTCCAGCCAGTCTGGCCTGGACTTCCCAACAATACCATATATGGAATTTCCACCCAACAGCCAGTCAGCAGGAAGGGACCGAGTCAGGGCTTCCCTAGACTTTGGGAAAACAAGGTAACAGGCAATAGAAAGCAAGAGGCCACAGAGGCCATCTTGTCTCCTATCAGGAATCAACTGATTCCAATGGCAGGGCCTGGGTATCCCAAAATGGAGGATACACAGAGCACCTGTCAAATTCAGCATGGAGCTGCCACCAGCCCACACCCTGCTCTGTGGGCCACACACAGGTGCCCAAACAAATACACTAGGGGTACAGGGTTGTACCCCCACCCATAGGTGCCATAAGGGTACCCCAAGGGTCTGTACACCAAACCAAAAAGAGGAAGAGCCGCACCACCAGGAGTCCCACGTGAACTCCTGAGTGGAAAACATGACAGAAGTATACGAAAAAGGACTACAGAACAAGGACAGGGAGTACCTGTCCCTCCAATGCATTTTCAGCATCACAATGTGGCATAACATTTTCGTAAAAAGACGTAACCTGTCATTGCAAGCTTAGCTAGAACGGAGTTGTGTATCAACGTTGCTGGATGTATTCCTTTATTCACCAAGAGGGAGTAAAGGAGGCAACGCAGCTGAGCAGGAATGCTGATTTTAAATAGCATTATAAGTCTTTTTTGGAAAGGGACATAGACGAAAATACATAGCACAAGGTTCCTCAAACTGATCCTAAAACGGAAGGTTTGAAATACGTGTGCAGGCGAGAACCCCATACACATAAAACGGACAATATAGAAAGGGGAACTGACCATGGGGTAACCAGTAGGATGGTGTTAGGGCACAAGATAGGCCTTCGTCATTAATACAGTAGATAAATAGCAAACTTCTCCTGCACTGGATTCCACTAGGTTTCCAATTTCCCAATAGGATATCCCAGAGGCTCCTCCTTTGAGTATACCAGTCTCTCCAGCGCTCATTCAGGAATTATTTTCCTTTCAGACCACTCAAGACCACTTAAGAAGTATTCTCATACCAAAGATTGTGTTTTTCAGGAGCTTCAATGGGTTGTTTTTGCAGCAGCACAATATTATGATGTCTCTGTTATAAAGTGTATTTTGAGGTTCATGTGTTTTACCACACATTATTTCAGGGTACAATGGTTCATGTTTACATTATCATTTTTAGTTATGGCTATTAGGTGGCGTTAAAAGCGCTACCTTTAAAGCTGAAACTATTGCCATTAAAATAAGAGCTTTAGCATAAGAGCCTAAAATAGGGGCGTTGAATGTTAGTTTCTAATGTTTTTCAATGCAGATGACGTATGAGGATGGATTTATGTAGTCTGGCTATGTGTCCCACCCATTTAATGCTGATCTGTAAGTGAAATCTATATGATTTTCCTCCCATTACCACCCATCCTCCATCCAATCACACCCCTTTTTGCACTCTTTGGCAGCATTTGTATTGTGTGTTGAATGTGTCAGCCATTTTTACTTCCAAAATGGCGTCCGCCATATGTTAATGTTAATAAAAACGTTATTTAACTTGGTTGATGTTTTACAAATATTTACTGCACCTTTTAAGTTATGTTACATATGTTAATGTATTTGGTTTTCAAACTAATGACGTTTTATTAAAGCTATGTGTTTTGTAAAATGTCCTTCAAATTGTCCATATACTGATTTTTGGGTCCTGCTCCAGATGTCAGTGTGATGTGATTGGGTCTCCAGTGTGTGTTTGCTTCCAGAGGCAGCCATTTATTTACAGCATCAGAAGAGAGAAAGGTAAGGGGTAAGGATGTTTATTCTGTATGCATTTATAAAGTGTGCACTGCTAATGTGCTTCATGGTGAACCATGGCTCCCACGGTCACTGCTCTGTGTCAGGTTTTTGCCCCTTTCTACTGAGTGCTAGAGACATGTGAAATGCAACACCTCTGTTCACAGTCGTCCTGTCCGTTCCCAGCCAGCGCTTCTGTGCACCGAGCTGCCTCTGCCTGCCGCTACTTGGGCGGCATAGCGAACTTACAGTCTGCGGGTATGTGACATCCGGGATCCGGCTGCTCTCTACACCGTGGAGGAGATCCGTGGACTGGAGTGTTGCGTGCGTGCTGAGATGGAACAGAAGAAAGAAGAGCTGCAGGAGATGGTTGGCGAGCGCTACCGTGACCTCATAGAACCTCGAGAGGATAGCTCAGCGGCAACATGCTTGCCTTGGAAGCAAGACGACACAGTGCAACATGGGTTTGATCCTCGGGTCTGTGCTTAGAAACCTCTGGGTATTAAGCGCGTTATAAATAACCTATCACATCATAACCAGCGGACACGAGCGGTGAGATACGCTTGTGTGCTCAGAAGGTCGTTGGATCAGTACAAGACGTGCATCGCTGTTGCACCGGCCTGCAGATTTTTCAGCAACACGTACACAGGGCCCCTCGCACACCACAGACATGCCCAGGAGAAGTTCTACAGCACAGCTGCCTAGATCAAATTGCAGCTGTAAATTCCAGAGAAGATGTGGAGCGCTATGCAGGCTTTGCAGTACCTGCATGCTACTCGGCTCTACCTGCTCTGCTGTCATCTGCACACCCTGCTACAGCTTGATGCGTCCCACTCCAGCTACAGCCCGATCCTGGCCCGCTTTCCCATACTTGTCTTGCAAATTGCAGCAACTGGGCACTTTCGGTCAACCATTTTGCAGGAGAGCAAGTCTTTGCTGAAAGGTCCATCAGTATCAGACGAGGCTGTCGCTGAGGCATTATGTTCCATTATGCTCCTGAAAGACAGTTCCTCTCGCCAGGCCCTGACAGGCTTTCTCTTGGCCAGGAAATCTGCCGTTCAGCGAATGCTGAACCAACCACACCGGAGTGCCAATATAAAAGCTCATTAATGCTCTTTGGAAGAGCTGTTGGCCACCATGCTGTATTAGGCACACGCCCTCTTTTTCTGTGCACCAGAGGGCGAGCTACCTGACCCATCCGTGACATGCAGCCATCTCTTCTCAACACTGGAAACAATCATGGGTCATGATCCAGGAGGTAAAGGGATAACTGTCCTGAAGGACAAGATGAAGTCTGGAAGTTAGTTCAAGCAATTGCCAGCATCCATCATCGAGGTTCAGTCAGCACTGAAGACACTGGCACATCCAATCAGCCAGGACTACCTCCTGGAGACTCTTCAGAAGCGGATTCACATGTACTTTGTCTTCTACCTATCTTTCTCACATCCACGCTTGCATTATTGCCTTTGTCAATCAGGACTTTTTATCCACTGCCTGCACCAATCAGAAATCTTGTCTCCCCTAATCTTGCTAGCCTTCCATACCACTTGTCGTTGCAACTCCCTTTCTATATCTTCTTATTTTCTTGTTCCTCTTTGGCAACTTTCCACTATATTCGTCATCTGTCACTCACATTTAGCAACATTCCTTTGCCTGTAAGAAGCATTATTTTCACATAAGCCACTCTGTAGTCCAGTCCCCCCTCTTCTGTGTCTCGCTCTGCCATCACTATAACACTCTCCCATTTAATGCTTTATTCCATGTACTACATAGAACCTTTTCCTCCTCAAGACCTAGTAGGAACGCCATTTGTCTTCTACCCCTGTTCATCCCCAACCCACACATCCCCTCCTCTCCCCTCTTTTCTGTTATTGCACTATCCGAATTGTCTCTTGACCTATTAGGAACGCTATTGTCTGTTGTCTTCCCTGTCTCCCCCAACTTTCACTTCACCTCCTCCTCCCTCCCCTTCATTCTTGTTACTCAGGGCTCAAGTCAAGGGTACACGCAGGTGGACAGAGTCCACTCACTTTTTTCAGAGGGTGGACTCAGTCCCCCCCCAGCTACAATGAGAAACATTGAATGTCCTCTTTGAATTTATGAAATAAAGCCGACCTCAGCGATCGAACCACAGTCGTCAAGATTGCAGGCAAGGCACTTCACCACTGCACTATATAATGTGAAGAAAAATAACAAACAACTCAGGGTGAAAGTTCTCATTTGTAGTACAAGTTCCAGGGAAAACTTTTGTTTTGGTTCTTGGAGTTAAACATGCACACCTTTTAACGTTTTCAAATACACTATTAGAAGAAAGTATCCTCTCTTGGTTTTGTGTGTGTGTTGATTTTATAAAAGCCAAATGCCATTCGTCCTGTGCAATTTGGGTGGTTATGCAAAGCCAATTTAATGAAATGTGCATATTTCACCTTGATATGCTAATTTCTGGCAACGTCACATCCCATTGCGTTTGTTGATAGAGTCCCCACACTTTAATTTTTCGGTCTTGACCCCTGTTGTTACTGAACTTGGATGATCCGAATGCCTCAAGACCTAGCAGGATCATTATTGTTTTTGTTTACTCCCCTGTACCGGTCCCTTCTCTTGATGCGCCTTGAAACACCATGTTGCTGTATAGGCGCATTATAAATACCCAATGAATAAAAAATAAATAAGCAGGCAGTATGGACATGTCTTCCATGTTACTACGATCAGTAAGATGTGAGCTCCGCAGCACGTTCGCCAATTCCTCAATACTTACAGTGTTTGCTGTCTAAAACGTCTGGGTACGAACTGAGGCTGCAGGGTTTTTTGCACGTATTCATCCAAATGCTGAACCGAGTCGGCTTTGAAGTTCACACGTGGTACGTTCTCAGCAACCTATAAATCTATGTTCGCTTGAGATGTTCGTTTGTTGTTTAGCCACTAGCACTCGAGCAAAACATCAAAAATACACTTGCAGCTTTCACCCCCAGTGCGCACGCCACCACAGGAGTTTTCAAATCTCCACAAAGGCTGTTCATGCAGCGTTTCTTGGCCTTCAGCCGCAGCGCCGAACAGCTCTCAGTGCGCTTAGCTCGATGCAGTAACATCTATGTTCGAGGGCTGCTGCCACAGGCAGGGTTCACTGCAATTTCCACACAAGGACAAGGTGAATATCACTCCGTGTACCTTCGGTTAGCCAACTGCGTCACAGCCCCAGGGTAGAGGTGCAGGAGCACGGCAGGCCAGGAAGGTGGCTTCCCCCGCCCTCCCACTCGTATAACAGCTCCTTCTCCACTGCCACTGAGCCACCACAGCAGGGCTCCCTCCCTCTCTGCGGCCTACTGAGGTGACGGATGGCACTCTCCTGACCCTCGTATGCTGCTCTTGCCAAGTGTGAAATATCAAAGCTCCCAAGGCCTTTGCTTGCTGTAGATAGTCGCATAGCTCTCAACTCACACGCTTTTGGCGGGTGTCACCCGCCTTGTTAACAGCTGACTCACCCGCCAAGCCTCCTGCACGCCCATTCGTTTCAATGGGCCGCTCACCCGCCAAAAATAAAATCGGGTGTTTTCACCCGCCTTTGCGACGTAAATGGTTGAGAGCTATGTAGTCGCATGTGGAAGATGTAACTGTCGACTTCCTGTCTTTGGTATTGTAGGGGGGGACTGGTCCAGGAGACCCCCCTCGCCTGCGTTTTCTCCCCAGGTGAGGGCTATGGCTCATTGGGCGTCCCCTCATGCCACCCGGGCCCAGGTGGTGGAGGGTTCACCCGCTGGAGACATTGCCCACACGTATTGATTGCCCACATGTATTAAAATTTAGCTAGGCCCAGAAACCATTTTGTCTGGTAAAGATGGTGTGAGCTCAGCGCACTGTAGCGCGGCCCCCACCCTTGGAGAGTCTCAGTCATCCCTGTCGCCGCAGCACCCTGGCAGATCCGCTGCGAGCACGTTCCCACAAACAAGACGGACATGAGCTAGCGTAATACACTAACATTGTAACAGTTCACCTCCCGCAGTGTATCATCGCTCCCAGCATGACCCGGCCAGCAGGCCTGGGAAATGAAAAGAACAGTAAAATGGTCATCAGATGGCAGGCAGTCTTTATATATTAATGTCAAGACCACTCGCAAAGTATGCTTTCTTCCACAAAATCCCTTATATTACAAAAGCCTGTAAAATGTATAAACATAAGAAAGCATGCTTCCATGATATAAGCGATGGCGAGCCCACACCATTGCAGTTGGGTGCTAATAATAAAGGAACGCACCAGGGATCTATTTGTTACGTGTATCACTGGGAAACTTACACTCTATGGGCTTGCGCCATAACTGAACTAATGCTGCTAGAGGACACGAGAAGACGAATGTAACCATACAGAGGGCTTATGTGAAGGATGCACGAGAAGGCGCTTGTCATGTGTGCATGTCTAGGCCCCACATGTGCCACCACCGTCACGAACAGTGGCGGGTTACTTTCTATGTACTCCACCAATCCTAATTCTACCTCACTTACTGCAAATATATATGCATATAACTAAATACTGTAGTTGTTAAAACATAATGTATGAATAAGGTGCTCAGACTGGGTATAATCGAGACACATCCAGCAAAGTTTAAATGCATGTTTTGTATTGATTTGAATAAGTATTATAGAGTGTTCAAATGTTTGTGATGTCTTTACCTAAAATCGGCAACACACGAGGGAGATACCTTTGTGAAATACGTGCAAGGCCATTCCCCCTCCCACCCTGCGAAGGCTGCCAAGGCATGAGAACAGAGGCCGCGCCGCACTGCTTTACCTCCCCCAACCAGACTGGAGCCGCTTCAAAGATTTGTAATCCCCTCTGTAGCACCCAAGGCCGCGGCCCGCCACCTGCATTATTTACAGCTCAGCAGTAAACCTCTGCCTGAACACACGCGCCCCCTCGTAAACCCCACAACCCACCGGACCATCTCAGACTTATGGCCCTGTGCAATCAGGACACCCAACACTTTGACAACACACAGCGGAGCATCCATAACAACTTCTAACAAGGCAGGAAGACCTGTACCGCCTGTCCCAGGCCCTGAAGCTTAGCCCCTCGACCTATGGCCCCGGTCAACAGGACACTGGTAACCATGTCCTGACGTATTACCTCCAGACCCCTCACAAGGTACATTCCTCCTGTGTTGCATTAACCTGTAGTATAACCTATTGGAAGATTTACTAAAGAAAATAATATTGAAATGACTGAATGACTGCAGTGTGCATGGCATAGGGCAACCAAGTCAGGAAAAGACATTCATCTCTGACACTGGCCACAATGGCACAACAACACCGTCCGGATGAACTCAGCCGACCTGCCAGGCCCAGCCCAACCCACGAGGCTGACCAAGTGACGTCTCCAGCCACGGCCAACCACATCGCAGCAGCACCTATAGTTAGTCATCGCCACCCAATCCCATTGAACTTGTGCCCCCTATAGTATGTAGGTTCTCATGACGTTTTTTGTAAATATATACGCCTGTCTTTGCTATTGTCAGACAGAGCGCTCTCGGAGTTTGCAGAGTTCTTTGCATGCCCTATTCTGATTGATAAACTCCCATTTACGCTCACCCGCACTCTGTCTTGGCCTTATTCCCATTTTGGGAGAGTCCTTCATTGTCTCTCATTGCGGGGAGGATCGTGCTGTTTGGGGACGCTTGCCTTCAGTGGTGACCCCGAAAGCGTGATTATTATTATTATTATTTCCCAACCTAACATTACCGTCCCCTTTTGGCACGAGAATCTCCGGTCGAAAAGGGATACGCACGGTGAGCCGGCTCCGGGAGGCTGCCCGCCAACGGCGACCGGTACACTAAGAAGTGCGCACTCAATAGAGAGAGGGTACGGGATCCCGGTTGAAAAATCCCCTTTGAGTACTGCTCGCCGGAGCCGGGGCTGACTATTGAGCTGACGGCGACACTGCCTGGATGGACCCAGTTTCGGAGACTATCGGTTCAAGACGGGCATGTGAGTACTGAGTGCGAGCAATTGTAAAGGGAGCGGGGAGAGAAGTGTAGGACAGGTAACGAAGAGGGGGTACGCAGATCTACTAAGGATCATCTTAAATTTTCCTTGCTTTTTCTTTGCATATGGCCATTAGGATTAAGAGGTGAATAAGAGATAAAAGTGACGGGAACCTAGCTCCGAAAGGGGGTGGAAGGCGGCGCCGCATAGTGCTATCTTGACTAGTACTGGGAATATATGAAGAAGTGGAATATAAAATAAAAGTGTTCAGCAAAAGGGGACACTGAGAATATATTAGTGACCGCTATTACTTCTTTCTTTTCTTTTCTTTTCTTTAGGGGTAGGGGAAGAATAAAAAGTGAGATTAACACAAACTTAGGGGAAAAGTAAGAGAAAAAGAGTCCTACTAGAAGGGGGGAGAGCAGGCTAACATATATATATGCGCATCCATATATTCAAATAAGACGGACAGGGACAGCCGGCTAGGGAGGAAAGGGAGGGCAGCTTGAATGGTGAATTGAGTGGTGCCAAGAGGTGTGTGCACCTCGTATGTGTCAGAAGACATTTTGATGTTGTGAATGTGTAAAACGGTTATAAATGTATAATAGTTAAATGGTCATGGTAAGTGTGACCGGATAAAACTTTTTTGAAGACAACGTTGATACAGTGAAGTGAGTGGGTACCTTTTGATTTCCGGGTTGATATTGTCAAAATAAATGATGGGTTGCTCTTGTATGTGCCCCCCAAAGAGAACAGAGTAGACACTGTGTACAGCCAGTTTTTGTATTGTGCAGTCAGGGAGGGGGAGAGCCCAAAGGAGCCCAATATTGAATGTGAAGTAAAATACGAAGAATAATATTGATACTACATTTACATTGTAGTTGCAAACACACAGAGACACACCAGCACTAGGAGGGCACAGAGATGGGGGCTGAAACACCCTTATCACATATTTGTAAGAATCTCCCAGGGTACGCGGAGCGGATTAAAAAATATCACGACCAATGGGTGACCGAGCTAAAGGGGGAGGGGTTACCTCAGATTTGGCCCGAGGGAGGGTCATTTGATAAAAGTATTCTGGATACGGTGGCCACATGCATTTTTCTAAAGTACAAAGGGAAGCAGTTGCAGAATAGGAGAGAAGTACTAGATCTTTGGAGGTTATTTGAGGAGATACCACCTCCTAAAGCACCAGCGTTAAATCCTGACCTCCCGTCCACCACCGACAATCCGTCGATGATACAGAAAGATGTTAACGAAACATCAAGTGCAGCGCCACCAATGGAGGTAATAAGTTTGTACCCGATATTAAACAAGCCTGTGCCCGCAGAGGGGTACAGTGACCCCACTTACGTACCTCCCCCGACAGCTACTACACCCCACCGGCCCACGGCACCTCCGCCATATGAAAGCACAAGGGAGCGAGCCCAGGCAGGCACACAAAGGGTAGACATAGAGAAGCTTACAGATGATTTACAATCAAGACTGTCGATAGCAAAAGATGAGCTCTCAAGGATAAAAGACATATGCGAACGAACAGCATTAGATGCAACTAGACCAGGGCGTACGTCTAGAGCACCAGGTGAAAACAGAAAGCCCGAAGAGGGGTGGAAAAAGGGCGAGATCCTGTTTAGAATTGAGGAAGAACCAACACGAATAATAGAAGTAGGGACCCGAGAGGGAGATGTTGGTAACGAAGAAAGGCTTGGGGGAATTAGAGAGGAATTACTATGTGATATAAGGGACGAGTTAGAAGAAAGCGACAGGTTGAGTATGGCGATGGGAGGGGGAAGCGAAGGGGAGGAAGGTACATGTTCGATGAGAACATTGGATGATGAGTGGACGGGGCGATTGAGGAACAGGGTGGGGAAAATGGCATCACTGGGTACATCAGCAGTCAAACCGGGTCCAGATGGAACGACAAAAGGAAGGTTACAGCTCCCATTGATACATAGGGGAGGAGGGAGGCCTAACTATATCCCATGGGCTCAGATGGATAAAGCCAATCTACTAAAGTTGTTGCCCCCGTTGTCAGGAGGGGCAAGCAAGTGGATATACGCCTTTGAGAAGCACACTGCCGGGGTACCCCTAGCAATAGGAGACGTAAAGAGCTTGCTAGTCTCAGCGGTGGGGGATCAGGCCGAGAGAGTATGGGTTAAGGCCGGTTTCCCGGGAGTAACACTAGACTGCGACCGCCATGATGGAGCCTCCTTTAACACAGTGCATGCAAGGGTGTGGGACGCCTTGCGGGAAACATTCCCGGACACGCCAGACTTACAGTCAGTAATGCAGTGTACAACGAATGATGGGGAGGAGGCTATGGATTACATTTTTCGGGTCCAAGAGATGTGGAGAGCGGAAACGGGTACGCCCTGGTATCAATCGACATCCTTATTTTATTTTATTATAAAAAGAGGGCTCCCCAAAGAAGTGCAAAAGGCGCTCGATAAGATAGCTGGTATTGAAGCAAAGGGGTGGCCTGAGATCCAAAGCATAATAGTACACCATTGTAAGAGAATAAAGGAGCGGGAGAAGGAAGTGGCACAGAAGAGATTGGCGGATGAAGCAAAGCTAGTGCAGACAAAGTTGGTGAAGGTCGCAGCGGCTGTAGCCGCACTCCCCCACTGCAGGGAGGGAGATGAGGAGGAGGAGGGGCTGGCAGCAATACAAGGAAGAGTGGCAACTAATTGGGCAGGAACAGGACAGCGGCAGTGGAACGAGCAGGAACAAGGTGGAGGTCCGCAGTGGCAAGAGTGGACCCCTCGAGGGGGACGAGGTGGGTACAGGGGCCGAAGGGGAGGTGGAACGGGATATGGAGGAATGGGGGGAAATGGATGGCAGGGCCCTAGAGGTGCGCAAGGGAGTTGCTGGAACTGCGGAAGATGGGGGCATTACTCTAGGGAGTGCAGAACCAGGCCCAACAATGGGTTCCAAGAAGGAGGACAGTATGGCCACCCCCACCCGGGGAGCCCATACGGTCTTCCCATGGGACAGCAACAACCAAGAAACCCGGGACAAGGTAACATTGAGCAGCAGCAGGGGCCCCAGTTTAGAACACAGGCCCACCCACAAAATAATGACAATATGGAATACACGTCAGGCAACCCTTTCGCAATAACAGCAAACAGAGCCCCTGCACCAGCACCCTACAACGGCATGTCAGTGGTTTCAGGAAATGTCTTTAATCAGGGGGGGGCGATGAGACATCCCGCATAGGACAGCCCACAGAGAACACTTGCGTGTCCAGTTCTATCTACAACCTACAATGCCGCAGAGGAACCATTGGTTGGGGCGCAGATAGGAGACAAGCAGTTCATATTCATGGTCGATTCGGGAGCGGAGAAATCATGTATTAGGGAGGGCCGGTTCCCGTTATCTAACAGGAAGTTAGAGACGCAGGGGTTCTCTGGGGCTGTAATTGAAGTTCCTTACACAGAAGCGTTGGATGTAACGGTGGGGGGTAAAACTGTAAAGGCACCCCTACTGTACTACGAACACTCACCCATAAATTTATTAGGGAGGGATCTCCTAAGCAAACTCAACATGACCATATCATTCACTGAGAGAGGTATAGTGTGCTCTACACCCGGGATATGCCCCTGGCGTGCAATGTTGGTAGTGCAAGCCTACACGACCACACTGGAAGTACGAGGATTACCAAAAAATGAGGAGATGTTTATTGAAGGGCTAAAGACATTGGCCCTCATAATTCCAGAGCTAAGAAGAATGAACTGGAGGATTCCAGCGGAATTCCTCTTCCGTCCCATAGTGTGCCCTGACACCGCACCCGGAGCAGTGGTACCGTTAGACTTGCACGCTGTACAGGTATCAGCAAAAAGAATTGCTGTGATTGGGGTGGATAGGGAAGGATGTGAGTGGCGCACAGTATTATGTACAAATGCCAACATCGCCCTACGGGAGGTTACGGATGAGGATCTCTTCTCAGACACAGAAGGGGATGGTGAGATGGTAATGGAAATAGCGATGCCCTGTGACATTTTGATTCAAACCAGGGAAACCCCCGTCCAACTGATGGCAGTGGTAGGAGCACCACCATCATTCTTTGATGACGACATGAGGCTCGTACCGAATATTTTGTGGACAACAGGCCCCCATGACGTGGGGCTGTTGCATGGAGTACAACCTGTGGTAATAAAACTCAAGCAAGGAGCAATTTTACCCCGAGTAAAACAGTATCCATTGTCCCGTGAGGCTGAAGAAGGGATAAAAGAGACCATAAATGCACTATTAGCACAGGGAATCATAGTGCCCTCGACCTCCCCATGTAACACATGCATTTATCCAATTAAAAAAGCAAAAGGAGGATCTTGGAGGATGATACAGGACTTACGCCCCCTAAACGATGTAATTCAGAAAGAGTTCCCTTTGGTCCCGAACCCTGCATCCATATTATGCAGCATCCCAAAGTCGGCATCACACTTCACAGTAGTGGATTTGAAAAACGCATTTTTCTCAATACCCCTTGCCGAAGAGAGTAGATACCTCACAGCCTTCACACTAGGGGGGAAAAGATATGAACACTGCAGACTACCACAGGGATACTGTGAGAGCCCGAGCATATTCAACCGCATATTGCATGAAGACTTGGGAAACCTATCAGTTGTGAGTACAATCATTCAGTACGTAGACGACTTGTTAGTGTGTGCACAAGACGAAGAAGCATGTAGAAAGGATTCAACAACGCTCCTGACACTATTGGCCAATAAGGGGTACAAGGTAGACAAGGAGAAATTACAGGTCTTATACCTGGGACAGCTGATATCCAAAGATGGAAAAAGAATAATTCCCGACAGGGCAGAAGCGATAAGGTCAGTAGCGGAACCCACAACAGTAAAAGAGATGCAGAAACTTTTGGGGATGTGCAACTATTGCCGAGCATGGATATTAGATTATGCAGCATACACCAGACCCCTACTGCAAGCACTTAAAGAAGCACAACAGGACAATAAAAAGATCAAATGGTCAGAAGAAATGAGTACATCATTTCAATCGTTAAAAAGGTTAATTTCAAGCGCTCCAGTGCTAGCCAACCCTGATTATGGACGCGAATTTTACCTATTTTCACACTGCAAGGGAACACTCATGACAGCTGTTCTGACACAAAAGACGTCCTTAGGACACAAGCCTTTGGCTTACTATAGTGGCTCTTTGGATGCCGTAATGCAAGGCCATTTCGCGTGCGAGCAATCGCTCGCTGCAGCCGCGTTCGCGATTGAGAAAAGTGCCACAATAGTAATGGGTTGCCCAGTAACATTGTTTGTGGAACATTCACTGTTTGCAATACTTGAGAGGTCAAAAAGCACACTAACAACACAGCGGGCAACAGCATATGAAATAATATTGTCCAGCACCAACATCCATGTGGTAAGATGCAAAACAGTAAACCCCGCAACATTCATTTCAGAAACCTGCACACTAGAGGACATACAAGGCCACGATTGCGCAACCTATACAGTAGAAAGAGAGGGGGACACAGTGGTGTGTGAGAACGCTCTGAGAGAGGGGGAAGTGTACTTCGTGGATGGGTCTGCATCAATTAATGTGGACACGGGAGAAAAGCATGTTGGGATGGCGGTGGTGAGGTTAGAAGATGGTGAGTACGAAACACTAGTGCAGTACCGCCTCCCATCACATTACTCCGCACAAGCAGCAGAACTGATTGCGCTCATAGAAGCGTTACATGCAGCAAAAGGTTGCGCAGTAACCATATACACGGACTCAGCTTACATGACAACAACAGTGCATGGAGTTCTAGCGAGATGGGGGCGGAGGGGATTTCGGCGGGCAGACGGAACACCAGTACAGCATGCAGAATTGTTGAAAGAATTAATTGAGGCCCTACAAAACCCTACTGCAGTGGCAATAGTTAAGTGCCAAGCCCATACGTCCAACACAGACGTTGTGTCTTTGGGAAACGCGGCAGCGGACGCTGCCGCCAAAGAAGCCTCCTATTTTCAGAAATATGAAGCAGGTGAGTACATGATGAAGCACAAAGCGAACGAAGAGCCCCCAGAAGGGTACAATATGATGCCCATATCCCAAATACTAGAATTGCAGGACGGGGCTAGTGAAGAGGAAAAGTTGATGTGGACAAAACGAGGGTGCAGCAAATCGGGAACAGACTTATTGTGGCGGCAAAATAACTCAGGAAAGCTAGTAATGCCAATGAAGCTACTAGAAATTACGTTCCAGCAACTACACTTCCCTGCTCACAATAGCAAACAGCACATTGCAGCCGAAATACAAGAAGAATGGTACGTACCCTGTCTCCAGGAGCACGTATCTCGATTAGCAATGGAATGCACAACATGTCAGATCTACAATTCAGGAATGACATTACAAACACTCTGGGGAACTATCCCAAAACCCATTGGCCCATTCAGAGAGCTGCATATTGATTATGCAGACATGGGGGAAAGATGTAATGGCGCACGGTACATGATCGTGGTTGTGTGCCCATTTTCAAGGTGGGTGGAAGCAGGTCCGTGTGCCCGACCTGATGCCAAGAGCGCTGCGAAATTCCTAGTGAGGGAAGTGTTCCCGCGCTGGGGGATTTGTGACGTAATCCGCTCAGACAACGGCACACACTTTGTGAATGAGCTCTTCAAGGAGGTGACAACATTATTGGGAATAAAACATAAATTATGTTCGATTTATCATCCCCAAAGTAATGGCGTAGTGGAAAAGATGAACGGACTGTTGAAGGGCAGGCTATCAAAACTATGCTTTTCATTGAAGAAGAATTGGATCTACTGTCTGCCCCTTGCGCTATTTGAACTAAGAAATCAGCCAAGTAAAGATCACCATTTGTCCCCGCACGAAATCGTGACTGGGAGGCGAATGCACACGGCACACTCTCCACTGCGCGAACACTCAGATGCACCCAGGAGCGCTGCGATATTGGGAGAAGAATTCACAGACTATTTGAAAAAATTGACACGGGCAGCACGCGCAATATCAAAGCAGCTCTCCCCACCCCTCACTAGGGAGGAGGGAAACATAACAGGGTCTGTCACAGAACCTGAGCAACAGCTACAGCTAATGCCAGGCGAACTAATCTATGTCAGGAGTTTTGTGCGTCGATGGAATGCACCACGGTTCCACGGCCCATACGAGGTAGTGTTCTGCACGCCCACAGCTGTAAAAGTGAAGGGCTTGCGGTACTGGATACATTTGACAGACGTGCGAAGAGCATATAGCAATGTGCGCGAGGAGACAGAAGAGGAGGCACAGACAACAGCATCAGATGCAACCGAATGAAATGAATGATTATTAACTCGTGTGTGTGTGCGTCAGCAATGAACACTAATGGGAAAGTGACTGATGAAGTATTGTTGCACTTTCTTGAATATTTGGTTTTTTTTGTTGTGTTTATCCCATCATGTGATTGATGAAATGATCAAATTATTACTTGTTAACACCCTTGTCTGTGAATTTCCTCCCTACAACCCTACCCACCTCCATTTCCCGTCCACATATAACGGCCCTAATGGTGCCAACAAAACGTTTACATGCATGCACTTAATGCACTTTTGTATCTTAAACAGGAACTACCATGGCATCTAACAGGCAGCCTGCAACGGATAGAATTAGTAGAATGAGAGAAATAGTAAATGAGAGATGCAGATATTCGTATGAGTGCGGATTATCTATATGCATTACAATGTTTTTTATGCTAATGTTTGGCTCGGTTACATATTGGTTTATAGCGTTCATCTCTATCGAGATGAACGAGGGGGGAGGGACTAACAGCACTGGGATTAACAGCACTACTGCCACCAATGTAACTGCAAGTGTCCATTTGAGGGAAGGTGATTTTCTGGTATGGGATGGAACTAAACTTGTATGGGGTTATCACACCACGCCATCCAACACTGTCATATCTGAAAAGAAGAGGCCACAGGGTGAAATGCAAAACAACACAATGTCCCCACCTGGGATGCAAAGGTTTAATGCTCGCAGTTTAAATGACCGAAACCCATCCGCTATATCATGGTTGTACAATACGCCCACCAGTCAACCAGCCCCCGTCTTAAAAAACAACCTGCAAGATAAAGTAAAAGACGAAAATGAAAAAATGCTAGCAGCACACGAAATATTATACGAGGATTGGGCCAAGGGGGGCGGGAATGAGAAAGGGGGGTCTATTTTGTCCTTTGCCCAGGAAGTTGGGAAGTACATGAGGAATAAGAACAAAAGACGAAAGAGGGAAGCAGGGAGGAGGAAGTATGATGAGTACTATGGGTTAGGCCTAGATAAGATGGAAGACCCACAACACCCTCACCAAACAAATAAGTGGTATGCAGATATGAGTGCCACAGCTAAACAAACAACAAACGAGAGATGTTATGTCTGCTCCCTCATCCCGCACGCTTCAGGTACACCCAAAGTATTGTTACCCAAAGAGTTGCCAATTATAGATGCCCAATGTCTCCTTCATCTCACGTTATGCAGAATTAAGAACACCTTCCAGGCACACGAAGTTACTTTTCAAATGCTGCAGAACGAGAAAACATGCTACCCAAAAACGTCAGGGGTGGTATGTTTGAAAGAACCATTTTTTGTAATACAAGGGACACTTTTTTCGGATAACAAGTGGAAGGATGAAGAAGTAATGTGCAAGGCGGAAGCACTGAGAGGTGTGGCACCAGAGAAATTGCAGTGGATAGAAGAAACATGCACACCAGTATGGAAAGAACACATTTCAAAACTAACCTGGGTAACTGCCATTGAAAAACCCTTCAAACTACAAAGCGAAATAGACTATGAATTATGTTTCAAAGGAGAGGGGAAAACCACAATGGGAACAAATAAGAACTGTAACAAGACCCTCACCATCCCAGATCTGAGAAAAGGGACAGCGGCCCTGATGGACATGTACTGGGTATGCGGCACTCAGGCATACCTGCACCTTCCCCCGTCATGGAGTGGCAGCTGCTCAATGGCCACTCTGCACTCAGCCCTAATGGTGATACCAGAAAGCCACATTGATGGAAGCAAAAGGACACAGGAACGCATGCAACAGAGTGTGGCTCAACCAACTGCAGAGTCACAAATGTATGTCCTGTCTTCCGGAAGCAAGGGAGAGGTGCTGACCCGTAACAGACGAGCATCAAATTACATATCAAAGGCATCATCAGAACTATTGGCTCAGATCCCAGACAAATATCGATTATTCAGCTCAGCAGAAACATTTTTTGCCTCGCTCGTCTCAAGTGTCCAAGCAAGGGCAAACGCAAAATGGCTCCAGATAACCCGCTGGGAATTGATTCAGCTGGCAAACGACACTGAAGAAGGGTTCAACATAATAAAGGTGGAACTAAGAGCTTTACGACTGATGACCATGCAAAACAGGTATGTCCTGGACCTGTTGACGGCGATGGACGGCGGTGTTTGCCGAAAAATAGGAAGTGCCTGCTGCACTTTCGTACCTTCTGAAGACGCAGAGAACGGCTCCCTGTCCCATGTGATCGAAGCAGTCCACAACCTAGGAGAAAAAATGAAAATGGAAGGTGGAGCAGAAGACAGTACATGGTTCGATAACATCTTCTCCTGGGTCCCCTCATGGCTTGGAACAACTGTGAAATTTTTGATGCCAGCTGTGGTGTTCCTCCTTTTAATTTTTTGCCTGTGCCAGGTGGGTCTTCGAGTTTGTGCTAACGCAGTACCAAATGGTGCAATGATGATGGTGACAGTGGGCAACTCACACGGTACAATAAAAACGATGCAAGAAGCACAAGTACAAACAGGGATAGATAACACACCCAGGTACCAACTGGTGCCTATGTACCACGATAAGGATATTGTAGATAAGTTGTGGCACACCACCATCAAAGAGCCCCGTATACTAGAATGGTACGAGGAAGTTTGGGTAGATTTGGAAGGAGATGGTGGATGTATATATCTAACGTGTACTCCAGATGAATACGCCAGGAGAGGTGAGAGCTTAAGGGGGGTGTGCAGAGCATGGATGCCCATCAAAGGAACTCCTGCATGGGATGAGGCAGTGATGGATGAAGCAGAATGTAGGAGGATAGAAGATTTAAAGAATTTGTTACTTAAGTAACGAAAGGGGGAAATGTAGGGGAGGACTGGTCCAGGAGACCCCCCTCGCCTGCGTTTTCTCCCCAGGTGAGGGCTATGGCTCATTGGGCGTCCCCTCATGCCACCCGGGCCCAGGTGGTGGAGGGTTCACCCGCTGGAGACATTGCCCACACGTATTGATTGCCCACATGTATTAAAATTTAGCTAGGCCCAGAAACCATTTTGTCTGGTAAAGATGGTGTGAGCTCAGCGCACTGTAGCGCGGCCCCCACCCTTGGAGAGTCTCAGTCATCCCTGTCGCCGCAGCACCCTGGCAGATCCGCTGCGAGCACGTTCCCACTAACAAGACGGACATGAGCTAGCGTAATACACTAACATTGTAACAGTTCACCTCCTGCAGTGTATCATCGCTCCCAGCATGAACCGGCCAGCAGGCCTGGGAAATGAAAAGAACAGTAAAATGGTCATCAGATGGCAGACAGTCTTTATATATTAATGTCAAGACCACTCGCAAAGTATGCTTTCTTCCACAAAATCCCTTATATTACAAAAGCCTGTAAAATGTATAAACATAAGAAAGCATGCTTCCATGATATAAGCGATGGCGAGCCCACACCATTGCAGTTGGGTGCTAATAATAAAGGAACGCACCAGGGATCTATTTGTTACGTGTATCACTGGGAAACTTACACTCTATGGGCTTGCGCCATAACTGAACTAACGCTGCTAGAGGACACGAGAAGACGAATGTAACCATACAGAGGGCTTATGTGAAGGATGCACGAGAAGGCGCTTGTCATGTGTGCATGTCTAGGCCCCACATGTGCCACCACCGTCACGAACAGTGGCGGGTTACTTTCTATGTACTCCACCAATCCTACTTCTACCTCACTTACTGCAAATATATATGCATATAACTAAATACTGTAGTTGTTAAAACATAATGTATGAATAAGGTGCTCAGACTGGGTATAATCGAGACACATCCAGCAAAGTTTAAATGCATGTTTTGTATTGATTTGAATAAGTATTATAGAGTGTTCAAATGTTTGTGATGTCTTTACCTAAAATCGGCAACACACGAGGGAGATACCTTTGTGAAATACGTGCAAGGCCATTCCCCCTCCCACCCTGCGAAGGCTGCCAAGGCATGAGAACAGAGGCCGCGCCGCACTGCTTTACCTTCCCCAACCAGACTGGAGCCGCTTCAAAGATTTGTAATCCCCTCTGTAGCACCCAAGGCCGCGGCCCGCCACCTGCATTATTTACAGCTCAGCAGTAAACCTCTGCCTGAACACACGCGCCCCCTCGTAAACCCCACAACCCACCGGACCATCTCAGACTTATGGCCCTGTGCAATCAGGACACCCAACACTTTGACAACACACAGCGGAGCATCCATAACAACTTCTAACAAGGCAGGAAGACCTGTACCGCCCGTCCCAGGCCCTGAAGCTTAGCCCCTCGACCTATGGCCCCGGTCAACAGGACACTGGTAACCATGTCCTGACGTATTACCTCCAGACCCCTCACAAGGTACATTCCTCCTGTGTTGCATTAACCTGTAGTATAACCTATTGGAAGATTTACTAAAGAAAATAATATTGAAATGACTGAATGACTGCGGTGTGCATGGCATAGGGCAACCAAGTCAGGAAAAGACATTCATCTCTGACACTGGCCACAATGGCACAACCACACCGTCCGGATGAACTCAGCCGACCTGCCAGGCCCAGCCCAACCCACGAGGCTGACCAAGTGACGTCTCCAGCCACGGCCAACCACATCGCAGCAGCACCTATAGTTAGTCATCGCCACCCAATCCCATTGAACTTGTGCCCCCTATAGTATGTAGGTTCTTATGACGTTTTTTGTAAATATATACGCCTGTCTTTGCTATTGTCAGACAGAGCGCTCTCGGAGTTTGCAGAGTTCTTTGCATGCCCTATTCTGATTGATAAACTCCCATTTACGCTCACCCGCACTCTGTCTTGGCCTTATTCCCATTTTGGGAGAGTCCTTCATTGTCTCTCATTGCGGGGAGGATCGTGCTGTTTGGGGACGCTTGCCTTCAGTATCTAATAGCACAGCATCCGCTTCTGGTAGCCCCATACACACAAACCTGGAACACGGATCCTTCCAGTGTCTGTGTGCGATAAATGTTTCCATAGAATCGCATATGTTCTTCTGTTGCTCTTTGTACATTTGACCTTTTATTACCTCTTCAAAAATGGTGTAATTTTAGACCATGCCATGTGGCATGTTTGACCAAACACAAGACCCAAGTGTTTACTTTGCACCAATATTTTGTACAGAACATGCAAATCCGGATACAAGTAATGAATTCGAGGAAAATTGACAGGTACATATTTTCGATGTTTCATATATTTTTTCGAATTCTGTGTCTTTCGCTCTTATGACTGTTTCTATTCAGAATAAACTGTTGATGATGTTAGACGGCAATGCAGGTACTTTGTTGTTGGCCTGACTTTCACATGTTGTGCCCACGGCCTTGAAAGCTTTTTGGACATTGGTTGTTGGCCTACTACCTTATGACAAGTCTCACTTTTTCTGAGACTGGAGGGTGGATGAGGGAGTGCTGCACTGATGGGCAGGTGCTCAATCAACACAATCGTGTCCCAGGCACTCGTGGTGGTGTGGGTGTTCAGAGCACCAACACTTGTTTCTTGCAGAGGTGAATGAAGTACAACTGAACCTAAATGATGTCGTGAAAGTCCCAGCTAGCGATAGAAATGGGAACTTTTTTTGGCTGATTACATCGCCAGAAAAAAAACAATATTGTTGGACTATTGTCCTAGGCTTCACAACTGTGGGGGAGCACCCATAATTTGGATTGGAGAGCAAGCCTATTGACACTTGGCAGTCAAGCTGGCATCTTCTGGATCTAAAGGAATCAGCTGAGGGGCCTTACTGATGCGCGTGTAACTGTGGGGCATGCCATTCTAGCTGTGTTATGCTCCCAGTGGTGTGTGGTGGGGTCGTTATGAATGATGGGGTGCGAGTAGGGAAGTGGAGGGCTAATCACTGCTTCAAACATCCAACGATACCTCCCCCAACTTACTAATAGCCTCGCTTTTAAAGATTTAACTTGCCCCATGTGCCCTTTTCCAGCTCAACCACAAAAAGCTGGTCCAGTTAACAGAACTCTCAGAAGGCTGGTACAACCACCACGTTGATTCATGGTAATGCAATCCTTGCTTGTGTTTGAGTTTGACTTTGTACCATTGATACATTCCTTGGCAGAATTAAAAACTAGCATCCTCCTTACTGCTTGGCGCGCCTAACCCACCCCCGCACATTTTGTATAAGTTACATTGGCTGAAGTTGTGCAACATTCACCCAGTCTGGTTTTGAATGGGCCCACGCCCCCCTGAACTTGGCCTGCCCACTATGGTCCCTGCTGGACCTCCTTGCCCTGTTACTAAACATTCCATCTTACACCTGTTGCACATACGCTCATGGACGTCATTTAGGGGGCGCCAGGGGTCGCAACAGCGACTTCTGAGGTCTCCTTTGCTACCCCTGTGGTCTCCCTTGCTACCCATAAAAAGAAATGCTACAATGCTGAGGTTGATAAATGAGTACTAACACAGGTTGGGTGATATTGTATGCATATTTGTTCTATATGAAGCGCGTAAGTGCTATATAATAACACATCATTATCGTTTGGCCTTGGACGTCTGTTTGCATTCACAGTGATTCTGTAATATGGGTCTATACGCACTGATATTAACGATGCATATGGTGATCCATTCTTGTATGAAATGTATATCACTTTACAGTGATATTGCAACCATATATCTTTCCTAGTGTACTCAGAAATAATGCTATGTGATGCCACTTCCTGTTTTGTCGTGGGGTGAAAGGTCGTGGTCCATCACTTCCCGCAGTGTCACATATCGGGGTAGGTTCAAATGACATCACTTCCTGTGATGTCATCAGAGGTCAAGGGTCGTGTTATGTCACTTTCGCTACCCCTGGCATTTCGGTGAAATGATGTCCCTGCATACGCTCGTTCACAACCCCTTCAAGTTTAAGCTCCCATTTCACTTCTCTCGCTTCATACAACGTATGGTATTGGCATGCCGAGACGGCTTCGAGAATAGAATGTGTCTGCACACCCCCTTGTGGTCATTCAAGGCTACTGATTTTAGTCAAAGTTATCATCATGTTTGGACAACAGGATTTTTAACATAGTTTCCATCTTACTTTGAGCTATACAATAGTTATACTACTTCATCCAATTTTTAAATCCTTGACACAAAGACTTACTAGAGCAGATTTTAGTTGCAAGATTATCCTGACCCCTATGAGCAAATCTAAGCTCCATTCTCATCATTTTATTTTTGGTAAATGTATGTGGCATTTTCCTCCCTTGCTCTATTCTCCTTCCTTCGCATTCTCTTGCACACCTGCACCCCTTACGGCATCCTCCTTTGAAACTTTGCACTCTTGTGCCTATAAATGCAAAGAACAGCAGTACCTGCCAAAACGATTGGCTTTGCCAATGCTTGTTAAATTCAGTGCTGAACTAATATGATGCCCTCCCCCCACAAACTCCTCTAGCCCCCAAACAAGCCCCTTCCCAAAATAAACCAGTATCCTGTTTTCCAAACGTACAAAGTGTATTTATTTTACAAACATATATTGAAGTTGAATTTATTTACAATGATTTTCTGCACTGAAAAATATGTGCTGCGAATATTCTGCGCTGTGCCCCAAGTTCATTCAATTGGTATTTAATGTGTTTCCTGTATTAGACTTTGGAACAGTCCTTGGGTCTGGTCGGCATAGCCCCACCACCACCTGCACGTCCATTTTGTCTTCCACCATTGCCCAGAGTTCACAGTTTGAATTGTAGCTTAGGGATATGCAGGGAAGGATATTCCCCTGACATGCCCTGATTGTGTCCACTTCCTTTTTGCTAAGATCTCCCTCTTGAGACTTTCTTGATGCAATTGTGGAAAGTGTGAGGGGTAAGATTGTGGGAGTTGTCCTGGAATCTGCCATTGGGCATGTTTGGTGGGCAAGAGGTGTCATTTTAAGGGTTTCAACTACCTGGATCCCCACATCTCCCTTTAGCCTTATCTGAATTGTTGCCACTGTTAACATGGTTGCATGTTCTTTTCTCAGTGTTGCTCATTTGCCAATTGGCATAGTGACTTGTGTTTCCTCCGCAACTCACCTCATGAAGGCAGACCTTAAAGTGCCCTGGCACTTGCACTGGTTTAATTGTTCTAGCATCTTTTCTTTTTAAGTGTCCTCATTCATTATTTCCATGACTAATGTAACATCCCTCTAGCTGACCGCCGCCCTCTGTTTAGGGTAACTACAGTATCCATAAAGGGATCCATGCTCATTGCCTCGCACGCCTCCTCCTGGCTCTTGGGTTCTCGAGAATTTATGGAATTATTCATGCCGACGTTATTATTGTTTAAATATTTGTGCCACAAACATCCTTTTGGGGGATGTCATCTACATGATTCCTTCTGGGATATTCAATAGCTGACTCCTATTAGTAGTGCTTCTTAGGACCTTGTAGTGGCTGGTGGACCTACTAACCCTTGGACTCTCTGCCTTGCTGATAAGCACACAGGTAAACTCTTGGGGAGTCCTATTTTAATTGTACCTTAACCTTTTACCTCTCTACCCATATGTTCTGCCTCCACCTGGTGCTCCTGCGCAGCAGAAACCCAGGACTGGACTGGCCGACAGGGTACTCTGGAGATTTCTGGGTGGGCCTCTGCCTCTTTTGTGTGGGTGCCCTGATTCCAGCTCTTCCATCTTACACTCCTTCCATTTTTCCTTATTTCTCCACATTGCTTTGAAGTGAAGCATTTGTTAAAAGGCTACGAATGTGCCATTCCTCGTGGTTAACAAATGTGATATGTCAGTTTCTTTGTTAACAACTTTTAAATCTATATATAGGGGATTTTGAGTATTATGTTTATCATCTGGACCCCTTTCTTCAAAAACATTTTCTGACCCTGTCCTCCACAGATCCTGCTTAGGGGTTTGAACTTACTTGAACAGTGTAATAGAGGGCCACAAGGTAGACGAGACATATAGAGGCTTGCTGCAGAAGAAAACATAATGTGGATAGGGCGGCAATGATGGAGAGATGGACGTTGGACTCGTGTTGAAATCAAGCTACCTTTCCTGCGCAACACCGGGCCCACAGTAGTGTTGTTCCACAGTCTGTTTTCATGTTCATGACGTTACAGTCATCGACAATGAAAACGGACTGCGGCTTCCGTAGCACTCTGCGGCACGGTCAGAGCCGCAGGGACGGTACGTTTCTTTTTTTAAAATTATTTAAAAAAAATACTTTAGCATCTGTTTAGAAAACTACATTGGTGCTAATGGCAATATGCCATCGGCCCCTTAATTCGGGCCCTTAATTTGGGCGGCGGGGCGTTACCTACAGGTTCGGCCCGCCGTCTCGGGGCATATTGCCTCATTATGTCCATCCCTAAGCAAACAAGATTTCCTTGCCAAAAGTTAGCTGTTCTATTAATCAATTTACAGACATTGATATTTTCAGCTAACTTAACATGTTTGGGGGGTGACTTAATGTAATATGTGTGATAGGTGGAACAGATATCGTCAAAACTGCTTTTACCTTGGGCTGATCATGAAAAGAGTGAACAATGATAATGAGAATGATGTGGTATTTATATGGTGCCTTAATCCAAAGAAACTGGCTAGATGACTGATTATAATTTTTTTGTAGAGAAGATATGTTCTTAGATTTCCGCTGTTGCTGAACCTTTTCTGGGCCACATTCATTCTCATGAATATTAGTAGATATAATGGGCATAGAGGAGACGTGAGATACAGAACAATAAAGCTCAGCATCGAAATCAGTATTGATAACAGTCGAAGGCTGCATTGAAGTTAAACAAATCACCTCTTCATCAGGCAAAGAGTCTAGTGTTAACTTAGATGTTACCACATCAGAGAATTCATTGCAAGATACATAACAAGGAGCAAAGAGAGCGATACAGTTTCTATGAGGGATTGAGCAGGACATCCTTCCAAACCAAAACCCATCCCCTGAGGTTTTTCCAGATTAAAGCAATCGTCTGGGTAACTAGACTACTCAATCACATCACCCACATCAAGTTATCAACAGCAGAAACCTGCCCATCCCCTGTGGTCTTTATGGATGGACTGCATCCTTGTTGATAAAGAAACTTCTTTGCCGCAATGTGTCATTTTATGTTATCGAATTTAAAGAGCAGCGATTCCAATGCTTCTGAATTGGCCTTAACTTCTGATTTTAAACCTTCAAAGAGAGAAACCAAAATATATAAGACAATTTATTTCAATTAAGGTTTGGTTCAAAGGAGTATTGCATCTAAAGTTCATTCCTGGGGTTAGTGAAGAAAGTCGTCTAGGTTGCGCTGGCACGGACAGAGTATAAAAAAAAGAATCTAAAGCTGAAGTGCAATTGGTTGCAAAGCCCGGAGGAGAATCAGCAAAGCTAGACTCAAAAGAGTCCACGTTGCCATGAGTATCAAGCACGTTCCCCGATAGCAACTGTGGACTTCCCTGAGATGGAACATGCAGGGGTGGTAAAGATGAAGCATGTGCCAAATTGTCCCGACAATTAGTCTTCCCTCGAAAATTTAAACCTGCTGGAGCGATCGGTACAGCGCCTGAGTGCACCTCAGTCCCAGAGTTCAACTGTGACCCAAGGGTGTCCTGGCCCCCCTCCGGAAAGAGGGGGAGTGGTACATTAATTGCAGACAACATATCTGCATCCAAGATGTACGGAATTTTCTTATTTAAGTGCATCAGAGTTTCCCCACTGCATTACAAACTCCCACCTGAGCTTCAGCAAGCAACTCCTTAACTGATTTTAAAAAGGGTGTCAAGACTCTTCTGTTTAATATGGACCCAGACTAGCTTCTGTGCAGGGCTGGCTATGTGTTTCTTCCCTCCTGACTTCCCTCGGATCTCTCTCCCTTTGGTTTATATGACTACCTGTTTTCTTTTGTTTGTTTGTTTGTTTAGCGCTTTGAGAACTGTGGGCGATGTAGTGCTTTATAAAAATTCAATCAATAACCAATCAGAAAAAAGGGGGAGAGGGAAACCAAGGCATGTGGGAGAAAAGCACAATGAGTAGGAAAAAAAGGGCAAGCAAGAACAGTCGAGTTAAAGGGTCGAGCAAGAGATGGCCAGGACAGGCGAGGGGGCGAAGACAGGAAAAGTGAGAAGGAGCGCTGCAACACTGGAAGCCTGAGGATGTCACAGCTGCACCTAGAAGGGGGAAGTGAAGAGGGTAGGGGGTGGGGGGAATAAGAGCGAGAAGAAAGACGTAGGAAACACAGCCACAGTAAGTGAAGCGGAAAGGCAGATAAAGGGACAGAGATGGGAATCAAGGCACGGATGAGGCGGCAGTCAGAATAAGTGGCAAGAAGGGTAACAGTAGCAAGTGGAGGCAGCAGTAAGAACATGGGGCAAGAAGGGGAACAGCAGCAAGTGGAGGAGGTCGGGCAGAACAAGGGGCAACAGAAGAAGTTAATCAAGGCATGAGGTTAAAGGGGACAGAGCAAGGACACTGGAAGGAATCGGTGACATGCTAAGTATAGAGAGAAGGAAGGAGGTAAGAGAAGAACAGGGGAGGAGGGAGGGGTGAAGACCGCCTTATTGTATGATGTGAGGAGGCGAAGCCATGCAGCACCACAGAAATATTGTAAGGTGCGAGGATCATGGGCAGCAATACCGTAGGGGGTAGCGGAGACAGAGAGGAGGGCCCACCATGCTGTCCGCTCCCCTACAGGCCCAAACAGGGAAGACAGGCACTTAAAGGTGTACCTTTGAGGGGGCCGGCGTCGCCTCCCGGATCACAGGCCAACACTCATGATGTAGAAATCCCCGGCCAATCGAAAGGGCAGAGATGTGGTCTTCTGGCCTCAGCTGAGTAGGCCAACACAGAACGATGCATTCTGGCAGCCATGATGGAAGGGCCCAGCCGGGATGAAGAGAATGGAGCCCCTCATAGGCTCAGTGTTAGATGTTGCATCCTCGTGGGCAGAAGCGAAAATAAGGCCCAGAAAGGGAACACAGGCACTTAAAGGTGGACATTTGAGGGGGCCGACCTCGCCTGCCGGCTCCCAGGCCAACACTCATGATGTAGAAAGCCCCAGCCAATCGAAAGGGCAGAGATGCAGTCTTCTGGCCTCAGCTGAGTTGGCCCAAACATAACGATGCATCCCGGCAACTATAACTGGGTGACACACACACATGTTCAACAGAGCAATGACACAGCCCAAGTTGTGGTAATCAATGATGATGCCGTGATAGCATGCAACACCTTGACTGTGAAAAACACAGTCTACACTGTTAACTAATGTGCAAAGTGTAACAGGTATTGGTTGTGAATTAGAAAATAATACAGGTCACTGTAAAGATCCCATTATTGCAAATACTGATGTCAATGCTTCAATGAACCCATCCAATGACACCACCTGACCCCAGGGTGTACATTCACCAGCACATATAGGATCTATTTACCAGTATGAGCTTGATCTCCCTCCATATGAAAACCTTAGACAGGATGAGGATGTATTGGTGGGGGCTTGTGATATGCCTGTTAGTGAGGTTGTTTAGTTGGATTGTACAGCTGCAGTGCTGGGAGCTGATAAGTTACAACGCTGTTTTAATATATGCATGCAGGAGATATTTGAAATGGATTACGATCTCTTCCAAATGACCACTGGAACATTTGTTGATGACCCAAGTACAAGCACTAAACACACAAGCAAGCATAACAATCACGCTGCTGAAGCTCATTAGACCTTGTCAAGTATTCGGATTATGTGTGTGATAACACCCATGCTGCCCCTGCTGACATTTAAGATGGTGGTTCTGTCAGTATCACCATTGTAAATGACACAAGCACATGCATTGATCATGATGCTGAAACTCAGAAAAGCAGAGTTAATGTCGCAGAGCGGGTGTGTGATAATCGCCAGGCAGACCCTGCTAACATTTAGAATGGCCTTAACGCTGGTATCATCACTATAGATTACACAGCCCATGTTTGCGGATATATGTATATCTGTTTTATGTGTGGGCCCCAGTAGAGTGTGAAACACCCCAACGGCAGGGAAAAATAACAGAAACAACATGTAGACACCCTGACCATTAAATAGAGCTATACAAAAATGATAACTGTTGTGAAAACTTTGAAGACCTATTGTTCGGTGGCAGAACCTGATATCAGGGGCTCTGTTCACTATGTGTCGTTTCTACATTAATAAAACAAATGGATGATAGCACTATGACCGTAGTGGCGGGGCGTTGTGGGAAATCCATGTTAAGCCAGCTCAACTAACCTAATAGCGCAACATGCAGTGCTCAAAATGTGAAACATTGCATACTAATGGCAAAGGGGCCCGGTCATTTTGGAAAACATGACACATCTATTAAGCCACTGATACCCACTGAAAATGATGATATAGTGATACCTAGCCATAGTACAGCTACTACTCCACCAATACCCGCTGAAGGGGCATCACAATCATCAGATGTAATGGTGTCTAATGAAAGCAAATGCTTGTGACTAGTAAATAGCTCACACCTGAAAACGAAATGTCCCTTTACAAAACAGGCGCACCTTTTAAACAACCAGCGAACTGCTCGAGCACGCTCTCATTGAACCAGCGACAGATGTAACAGGAGGGATCCAGCATGTGAAGTTGAAAACAAGAACAGTTACAGCCGGTACGACTCTGCATAGTGGGGGTGTACACCTAGTACAGAGAGACCATAAAGACACTGAACGACCCTTAAAATGGTGAAGATCCAGAGCCCAAGCGGCATCGGTTATTTAAAATCTTCAGAAAGGTCAGGTTGATTAGTTCCAGGCGTGATCATCATAATATGCAACAGCCTCAAACCCCACAGCTTGATGCTCCTGTGTACTTAGAAAGGGTGCGGGCATATTAACGGGTGTAAAGAAAATATGCACAGCGGTCGAGTATTACCAGGAATTCTGTTTGTAAACTTTGAGCAGTTACAGTCCTTGGGACACGGGCTAGCTGTTATAAAAGAAATCGCAGAAACACTGGTCAGACATATATTAGAAACTGTTGGACCTAATGATTTCAAACAGATACACATACATGCTGATGGTTTAATCAGGCCCTTATTTACAAGGCATTCCACTCGCGATGTCTTCTGCGTTTTAAAATTTCTGGAAAATCTGATGAGGCTGTGCAGAGTAAGAATGAAATTATGTGTTTTGCACCATTAAGAATCATTGCAGTAGTTGTCAGATCCCACTCCATAGGTATTTTCAACCTTTGAACAAACTCATTCACAGTGATATTATACAATCTAAAAGCAGATGGCTGTAAATTCTAATCACTGGCCATTAAATATATGTCTGACGTCTAGACTCATAGGTTTAATTGACCACAGAGCTGTACAGACGCATATATATGTGTCAAAGTATTGAAAGCCCATAGAGTACTGAGTATTCTACCAGACACACCTGTAGATTTTGGACAGTTGGCTCTCTTTCAGCAGTATTTCGTTAGAGCCATCAAAATACTGTACTTCAATAGAGGTGTATGGCGATACTTCCCGCTAACAGCTAAAACAGCAACAAACACATTGCATGCTTTACATCACAATGACCATTTTGATGGTATAACACATCTACAAATCTTCCAGGGGGCTAAAAGCCTCTGTATGCATTGTCACCATATTTTCAACAACAACAAGAAACACAGCTGCCAGTATCATTGTCGCTTGTGCTTAAAAGATGAGTGCAAAGCATTTAAGGAGAGACCATCAAAATGTCTGCAATGTCACACCTTTGCAAGATCACATGTTTGTCTAAACATTCACATTGAGAAAGGAGCCGCGGGGGCTGTCGTGTGTGAGCCATGTGCTGGAAATGTACCCCAAGGAGCCATAACTGTAATGGGTTAACTTGTCTGGTATGCAAAGTGCTAATCACATGCCAATGCTTGTGGTAGCACTGACAATATGTTTTATCAACTCCTTAAACTTCCTACCCTTGAAACTCAGTAAACTCCCAAAAGCTTTCAGTTTTCTTGGTTCAAAGGGCTTCTTTCCACATATTTTCAACACTGCGGTTAATCAACTATGTAGGCCCGATCCTGGCCCCCAATCAATATGACATTCACTACAAGATGCCTAGCAAGAAAGACCAATTCATGACGTGGTATAAGGCAAATGAGCATAGCGTATTTGAGTTCCGCCAGAAATTACGGGCTTACTGTATAGAAGATGTCAACATTTTAGGACATGTATGCAATTTGTTGAGGGATGGGATCATTCAAACGACCCATCTGGAAAAACCTATAGAGGGGGGGGTTGCACATGTCATACGTCGATCCTTTTAAAAGTGTCACCCTGGCTAGTTGCAATATACAGATCTACAGACAATTGTACTTAAAGCCTTAAATGATTGCACTGCTGCCCCAGGATCCATACTACAGAGTCGAAAACAATGTTCTACAGAAGCTGAAAGAGAGAGAGAAAGAGAGAGAGAAAGAGAGAGAGAGAGAGAGAGAGAGAGAGAGAGAGAGGGGCAAACAAGAGGAATGACATTCTCACAATTCAATGTAGCTTGTGTCCCAGTTAATTGAATTGTATGCTAATCCATATTGGAGAGTGACCAGAGAGGGGTATGCAGTCATAAACACCTCTAACTCTAAGTGAGTTTTGACAGAAATAGTAGTATTAGCCTGTTAAGAATGGACAACTTTTGGTCGGGCCTTGGGCACCGGCGCCTCATGTCCAGGGCGTCACACACCCACAGTCTGAAAACAAAAACAAAAAACATTTATTTTATCATTGTTTTATTCTAGATTCTAGACTAAACAAAAAGAAAGTAATTGGGGCAGATTCTTAGGCCGATGACAGGATGGGGAGCAGTACACTGGAAATGTTATCCCATATGAAAAACCTGTCGCTGTAATCAGGTATGTTAGCAACTGGGTATAGTTACATCAGTGTCTCCTTTTAGTGGCTATCTTCCTATGTTACCCTTGGAAGACTATATGCCTTAAGAGAGCACGTTTTTCTGAATGTTTCAACGGATCTGACAAGAGAAACAATGAAACTCCATAAAAACACAGAATAACTGATAAGCACGGGAAACTCTAAAGTTCATGCATGCCCAGGGTAGTGGCCCAGTGTGACCAGGCACCAGTCTTCTTTCTCTGTTCCTCATTTGAGCAGGGACCCAGAGACTAGGGGAATGTTGGTTCACCAGAAACCTCCACTCTAGCGGTATAACCATGTTCCACAGAAGGCCATTACTGTACTTGACAGTCAGTGTCCTACTGGATCGCCATGCCCTTGGCACAAATCAGGACCAGAGGGCCCTCTGCATCCCCAAGCTATGTCCACGACAAGTCCATCAGGGGCTGCAGTAACTGGTGCTCACTGAAGACAGACAGCAGATCAGCTGAGAATGAGTTCTGCAGCCTCCTCTTGTGGAAGAGATGGCCAGAGGTCAGCAAAACTAACAGGAGGATTATGGGTAGGTTTTCCTTATTATACCAGAATGTGATACACTATCGGACTGTATCCTTGTATTGCAATAAAAAGAAGTGGTCTTGTCATGTTACAAAATTAAAAGCGCAGAGTGGCGTTTGCCTGATTCAACAATGAAGAATTTGTTCTGACGGAGTGAATTGTCAGGGACTTTGAACAATCCCTGGCATTTACCCACAATCTAAGCCACTCACAGAAGATCATAGCACTTGGATATACAGTGTGTAAGCGCTACACAAACTGAAAAGTAGTGTAGAGGAGGTCCCAAATGCAGCCCGCAAGCCAACCGTCCATTTTGAAGTACCAGGAACGTTCACATGGAAGTACGTGATGTATGATGAGCAAATAATCCAGCAGAGAGCCGCAGTAGAGCTCTGTCCAGTACCTATCAGAAGAACAGCACCTATTGAAGTATTGATACCAAGGAAACCATGGACAGTAAGGTATCCATTGAGAAAGCCATATCAACAAATGAAACGCAATGAAGATCGTCTAAGTACAGTCCCTGAAGAAACCAAAAAAGTCTTAATGGAAGACGATTGGTGACGTCACGAGAGCCTGGACTGACTCACATGTAGAAGACGTAATGACCTGAGGACAATAAGGAGAGACGAAACACCATGAATAAAGGATATTGTGAACCTAAGGTGAAAGGATAATGTCAAACGTAAGACGCTTAACCCATGAGCAAAATGAAGATGTTCAACCAGTTTACTCGTGTACATATGCTTGGAACTGCAAGAAAGCTAAGAAAATCGTACGGCTTGCTATGCTTAGTAGAAAGATAGTGCGACAAGTGCTACCTATACATATCTACCTCAAAAGAAGTAAGTTATATAAGTATACTTCCACTTTGCACAAGAAGCATAATTAACCAAGACTACTAAAGGCCACAAAAGAAAAGTTTCACATTCGGCAGAAGTGACACTTAGCAGAGGCAAATCGTGCCTGGAGAACCACCGTCGTATCTCTCAAGTTGGGCAAACAGTGGTTACAATTTAATAAAGCAAAGAACAGAATATACTGCTTTGAAGGTGAAAGATAAGAAGCCGAAGGCAGTTGGTGGGGGAAACAAAAATAAGAGGCAAATTCACTGTGTCTGAATCATGTGACCAGCCGAGCGAGCAGAAGTAAGCCTTTCCCACCTACGCATGGAGCCTTATCATACCATCCTCCTTAAACTTTCTCAGACCAAGAGGCAGACTCAAGGCCGACTACAAGACAGTAATTGACACACGGCCACTAAGGTGATGAATGGCTGTAACATGAATTGGAGGAAAGCTGGGGTACAGACTTAATCCCTGCACCTGGCCTCATTATTCTGCATGCTGCTAAGCGAAGTGGAAAAGTATGGGTAGGGGTTGGTGCTAATCCAATCACAAGGGACCAAGTAATCTAGGGTCCTATAGTTAGTAGAACCAATGAGACGTTGTACTTTCAGTGATGTCTACAGTAGCCAGTTTGAAGGTAGGGCTTAGATGCCCCACCTGACAGTGTTTACCCAATCCTCTTACTCTTTTACCATATACAGATATTGGGCCTCATACGACTCAGGCGGTAAGGGGTTTACGGCGGCGTAAACAGCGCCGACCCTTACCGCCTGATTCCGAGGTCCCTTAGCGCCATGGAGGTTTTAACACCTGCTTTTAGCAGGTGTTAAAATCCATGGCGCTAAGGGACCTTGATGTTAATTACGCCACCGTAATTTACGGTGGCGTAATTAACGCCTTCCCCACTCCCATTATGCCCTATGGGGCAAAAATGGGAATGGGGAAGGGTAAATGGGGATTGGGGACTTACCGCCCCGCCAACCTCGGAATGGGGCGGTAAGTCCGCCAACCACCATGGCGTAAACGTAGTTTACGCCATGGTGGTAAAGGTACGACCCAGGCGGTAACTTACCGCCTGGGTCGTAATGAGGCCCATAGTGCCTATAGTAAAGTTACCTTTTCCAAACCAATGGAATTGCATGCCAATTTTAAGTGTTACACATCAGTGATGACGAGCTTTATGTTTTTTGTGAAGTTCGTTGGAGTTGTGAAGCAAGAAGGAAGATTGCACATTCGCTGATATTCATGAGACTCCCTGTTTTTTGTACTTGTCATTAAACAGACTCCCTTTGCCAAACCGTTGAGTTGTCATTATTGATTTAGTGTTAGAGTATTTCATCTGCACCCCATCCATCTCACAGGTGCTGCTATCTTGTCTTAAAGTGCTTCTAGGCAAACCCCGACTCTATGGGCCGGTTGGGGATCTCAGAGCACAGTACAAACAGAGATATAATAACGAACCGATTCTCAATAAGATGCGGCTGAGACTAGGACAGACACACTCAGTATTACGGCTAGCACGCAACCTGCAGTGTTTGGATTCAGCAGCCCAGATAGTATTCCTGATATTCCAAACATTACTAAATAGCAGTGGCTGTTTAAAAAGTATACTTAATACTGTTCTCTTTGGGCAAAAGGGTCATCATACCCTGCACACTTGTCACATACTGAAACATTCCATTCAGCCTCTTTAAGTTCTAGTAATCTTGGGAATTGTTTCTTAGCATACTGCGTGCGTGTTAGTGGCATTCTCAGTTTTTAAAAGATAAATGGATCATAGAGAAATACAGCAGCTGTCACCGATTTCCAATACAAAATACCATGCCTCCTACCTGGGCCCCCCAGTGCCATTTACAAACTGGCAATTTACCCATATTTGTGCTCCAATATTAGCATTTTAACCCATTATTTAAAAAAAATTCAAGGGGAAAGATCTACCTCTGCATCCCCGTGATTGGTTCGGGCTCCCTCACTGACCCTTACTCTCTAAAGTAAATACAAGGTGAAAGCAGAGTGGGGCAGAGTGAAGCTGTCTGCTGTGGGCCTGAGGGGCACATTCCAGTTGTTTAATTTGCTTTGGCACTTGCCTTCGTTATGGACATAAGAAGTAAGTACTATTTGCGGCCCCAATAATCAGCAGTAACCTGCTTCCCTTCCTTGAGACTTTGTGCTGCCTTGTTAAACAATCACTTGGCGCGTGAAGAATCACGTTGTTGATACATTGGCCCTCATTACAAGTCAGGCGTTAAGGGTTTAACGGCGCCGTCGGCGCTGTTAACCCTTAACGCCTGATTCACACTTTAACGCCTGCTTTTTGCAGGCGTTAAAGTCAAGGCGCTAAGCGACCTTGGTGCTAATTACGGCACCGTAATTTACGGTGCCGTAATTAGCGCCTTCCCCATCCCCATTATGCTCCATGGGGCAAAAATGGGAATGGGGAAGGGCAAATGGTGAATGGGGAATTACCGCCCCACTCACCTTAGAATGGGCCGGTAATTCCGCCATCCACCATGGCGGAATCCGGCATGGACCATGGTGCTAATAGCAACATGGTCCACCGCCTGACTTGTAATGAGGGCCCTTGTCGCACTGCAGCGTGTGCAGAACTATGCTGACATTACATTGTCTCGCTGAGGAGTAACTTTCCTAACATTGACGCTGTATTTATATTCCTACTTTGAAGCTTCCAACCGGCGTGCGAGAATCGACATTGTTGTCACATTGCTCTGACGAGCTCTGTGAGTTTCTGATTGTCTCGGTTTATGGCTATTTGAGAAAGTAGTTGATGCCTTTTTCACAATTGCTAATGTTACAGAATTGGGGAGTGAAAAGGACTTGTACATTTTGAATCAGTATTGTTTCTCCATACCTAGCAACTTGTCAATGAATTAAAAACTGGTCCCACATAGCAGAGGATAACAATTTTTTAAAAATACATTTATTTATTTATATTGCGCCGAAGCCCGCAGGCATCAGGACACATTCATTTAGACAAGGACGACATAGTATTAGACGAGACAACTGGGTGCTATTTAGTTATCCTGAGGATCTGCTAAAGCTATTTAAATAAGCCTGTCTTCAGCGCTTTCCTAAAGACTAGATAGTTGCTCCTTAGTCTGACAGCCTCTGGCAATCCATTCATGTTTAGGCAGCTTTTACTGGAAATTATCTATCTAGCCCGTTTGATCTCTTGAAAGATGGGCAGACAATCTGCCCCAAAGATTCGGATCTCAACGAGTGGCCAGGTGTGTAGTGAGATATATGTTCCCTCAGGTAAGCAGGGGACTGTCAATAGAGGCATCGATGGACTATGGTCATGGCTTTGAACGTGAGTCATTCCTTGAGTGTCAGCCAGTGCAGGACTTTTCTGTCTGAAGTCATTTGGTCCTTTCTGGTTTTCTTCTTGACAGTGCTTACAGCACTGTTCTGGATAGTCTGACCTCGAGCAAGGCACACATTGTTTGCTCCTATCATCAGAGCGTTTCCATAATCCAGCCTAGATAGAATCGTGGCCCTTGCTATAGTGGCACTGTTTTTCTCATTCAAAAAGGTCTTATAGGCTTAGCAATCGTAGGTAGTATTGGCAGCTTCTGTTCATGTTACTTACATAGGATTCAGTGCTCAATGACGCCTCCAGAAAAATACCCAGGGTCTTTACTTTTTCAAGAACCCGTATGGGAGAATTTCTGATCCGAAAGGTCTCATACTCCTTGCCTAATTTGGCACATGCCTGTCCTGATCAAAAAACCATTAACTCTGTCTTTCTCCCATTTGGAGACATCCAATTGGCTATCATTGAGACATCTATGATGTTATAGATTGTCTGAAGTTCACGGGCATCTGTTTGGTAGTTACCACTTTGGATTAAAGGGCTATATAAATTCAATAAAATACAAATACAAATACTGCTCAGCTCCATCACCAGCTGAGTGCCATCAGCATATTTTGTAAAGAATGCTCCGGTGTTATCAAGCACTGTACAGAGATATATGAGATATAGGTTGAAAAGCAGAGGGGACAGACTAGCCCCCTTTGGGACTCTGCAGTTGATGGGTGACAAAGGGGAGAAATGTTACCCCCAATGTATTTTTGATCTTCGATTAGCCAGGAAGGAGAGTACCTGTCTAGTTGCTATTGTCGAACAACCAGCCATATGTTCCAGTGACCAATGGAGTTGATCATGATCTAATAAATCAAAGGTCGAAGACAGGTCAAGCAGCACCAGTATTCCCGACCTGCCTTTGTCCATAATCCAAATCATGTGTGTCTGGAGATCCAACATAGCTGTTTCTGTGCTATGAGCCACTCTAAAGCCAGACTGTTGTTTATGTAGAATGTTGTTAGATTCCACAAATGCTTGTAGCTGCAATGCGGCCGCTTTATCAAGGATCTTCAGTAGGAAATTACAATTGGTAATTGGACATAGATTACTTGGGTCCCTCTGGTCCAAGCCTGTTTTTTTACTAGCGGGGTGACTGTGACAGTTTTGATGGCCTCTGGTATGTGACTATCTCAAAATGATGCATTTACCAGTCATGTGAGGAAGGATGTAAGATGTCTCTGTGTTCCAAGACAATCCTCAGGGGTAGTATATTCTCTGCAAATGATGTGGGTCTCATAGTTATTGATATTGATATTTTCTTTGTATCGCGCTCGTACACAAGTTTTTATAGATGCCAAAAAATACCTCAGGTCCTCTATTGTAATAGGTAGGAAGTCAAATTTCTGTGCCATTCTATACTCTTGTAGGTCTGTCGGCAGATTTTGCTGAGCGGGAGCCGTGGCCTGAGTGGTCCTAATTGCTTCTCGTGCCTTTGGGATTTTAGCAATGAAGTCCTTGTGTACTTTTTTTACGGACTCGTCCTATGAGGGTTGGACCGGAAGGGATAAGGTTTTGTTTTTTTATAGAGATCTCAGGATCTCAAAGTGTTTTCTCATGGGGTTTGATGCTGTGGTTATTTGCTCATTATAAAGGTTGTGTCCATTAGTAGTGTAATTTATTGACCTGACCATAAAATCCCATGGTTGCTGTGTAGCGAAGCAAGGTAAATCGGCAGACGGCCGACATGGACCCAGAATTAAGTTTGATGGTGGCAGACGGTAACAACATACGGCAAACCTCCATGGCAGTAGACACATCACCTGCCACTCCCACAGGTAAATGCGGGAAGTTTATGGATGCTATATCAGTCATTGTAAATGCTGCCTACTGGATTCCCGTCTTTTTGCTGATGTTATAGCTGCTGGTAATGGAAAGGACCATTGCATCTATGAAGGTTTACCTATACTTGAGGGTAATACCAGAGGATCGCAGGAAGTTAAGGCACATTTGATCTCTGGAAGTGGATTTGGTCTCTTACATGTCAACTTGGCACCTGCAATTTCCCACGAACTAAGAAAGCGAACGAGACGAAACCTAGATTTTAAAACAAATAACTGGATTCTGCCAGAGGAAACTCCTGAGTCCCAAGAACTATTCGAGGTGATTTTACATCACCTAGACACACATGTTAAAGTGCAATCAGGTATATCACCCTAGTCAGCATTATCTTGTTCAAATTTGTTGGGGGATACCGTTCTTAACCCAGGTGTTCTACGCCCCCAAGAGGACATCACTCCCACCCAGTCATATGTGACACGATCTGTTCAGTCTCAATGGTAATGATGCAAATGACCATGGTATTTACCAGCCACCAAATGGTGGATAAGGTTCATACTGTTGATGCTAAGTCATATCCTGTGTTATCACCCTTTTTAACACAATGGATAGAGGGTATGATGTCCTTAATTTTGAAATGCAAGAGGTCCCTCTGGTTCTCAAAGACTTATGTGGCAACATTTTCTAGAGGGTTACAATAACGCTGAGAGTCAGGAATTACTGGGTCATGCCAATGTGAGTTCTGAGTTGACCCAGTGTATTACTAAAGGGGATTGCTAAAAGTTCCCCGGTTGTAACAGGCTCCATAATAGTGCCCTCACGGCCAATTGATTGGACATCTGCTCCGCTCCCAGAAGTTAGTTTTCCTTCTGCCCCTGCGTTTAGCACTGGTGTTGTCAATTTTGGTATTATTTGTTGGCTGGCAGACGAAATCTCATTACTTGAAGCCCTGCTGTTGACAGTGTCGGTTTTGGGAAATGTTGAGGCAGAGGTTCAGGGGAATACAAGACAGAAAATATTAAATAGCAGCATGGTAACACAGGGGGGAGTAAATTTAGGCTCAAACCAAGGTAGAAGTAAGGTTACGAATCTGAAGAAACCCAAAAATTGGAAGGCCCAACGCAAGCAGTGCAATAAGGGTTCCCGGAAATTCTTGAGAAAATTAAGATTTACTTACTGCAGACACCAGAGTCTATGGTCAGAACTGACCCTAATCCCCCTATAAGAGCACACAGTTCAGCTTCTGTGCCCCAAAAAGCAAAGGGGAAACAAAAACATATTATCCCAACCAGGGGCAGGGGGGCGATCACACATTTCTTAAAGCCCATTCAGGAAGGTCATTGCTCCCTCGACCTGAGTAATATTTCAACTTATCCACTGTCTGTGTACTGATTTGTAGGGGTATTTAATGAGCAAACTGTGGGGGAAAAGGAAATAAGTTATCTCACAGTAGGTAAGGCCAAGTCTTGTATGCTGAATAGTTCTTTGCTTGGGGCTAGTACAGGGAGTTTTCTGTGCCCCACCACTACTATCTTCAGACCAAATGGTATACCCCAAAAAGTATGCCCTCAAATGTAGCCAATGTTCCATACTCTTGAGGAGCGAGAAAAGGGACGGGAATGACCTCTGAGTAATATGAAAATAAGGCAAAGTACAGAGATGATTAAAACATTGTTGGTTGGGGATAAAACTAAATCTAAATGTCTAGGCCATGAAAGGATGGATGCAATGCAGTTGTGTGATCCAATTGATCGTTTTAGTAAAGTTTCTCAGTTTCTATTTTTGGGTCGTCTATTTTGGCGGCCAGGTGAAACACTTTTGAATTGACAATGTATTATGTCCATGTACTTTGAAATACCTACTTTACAGCTAGTTAACTCATATGAATTGTCACTGGTGGATCTGTGTATAATTGGTATCAGGTAATATTATCCCCATATATATGGTCGTCGTAAATAATATCGCAGGGAAAAGATCGTGGCGATATTATATGGGTGACCATATATATGGGGACAGGGGGAAAAAAAATGTTTAAAAAATAAAAATTAAATCAAATTGGGGGTTGTGGGGGTGTCCCCCGCATGTTCCATGCAATAATGTTGCCACAAAAAACAGCAATTATTCGGTGATATTTTTGCATGGCGAGATTTTTGTGGCGACATTATTACATGGAACCATATAACTGTGTTGTGGTCAAAATCCAATTGTAGTCACAAATGGTGAAATTGGCCGTACTTGCTGAATACCAAGCATTTTTGGTACTAGGCTATGCACTGTTTGAGGAGTTAGGATCTTTTGGTTCAAATTATCATTTCCTGCATCTAGGGTCTGGTTCACTAAAGATACTGTTAATGTAGATAGACAAATGCCAATAAGGTTACAGCATGATCCTATGTGTTTAAATTAGGCCAATTTATGACAGACCAAGAGACTCAAAGAGATTGGTCAGCTATAAATAGCCTGCAATAGTTGACACCGTGCACAATGGACAAAGGGATGTTGAACATTGTGTATGAGGGCCCCATGTGTTTGAAAAATTGTGTAACCTTTAAGAATTATTCTGTTATCTGTCTTCAGCAAACATTAATGATTGAATCCCCCATGTTAGAGGGTTTTGAGGTATTTTTCATTAAAGAGAATAAATGGGAAAAGGGTCCCCCATTCTGTGGGCTGATGACGGCAGTCAGGGGTGGTCTAGGATTTTCGGTAAAACAGATTAAAGGCACAAGAAAGGATATTCTACTTGTTTTGTTGGAATGGAGGGAGTCAAACTCACACGTGGTGCAAAAATGTATTTTATTTAATGTGTACTTTAACCCGGCTAATGGTGTGATCAATGCATTTTTTAATGATATTTTATTTTTATTGTTAGCAGAAATCCCTGAAAATGGTGTGAGTATTATTCTTACAGGTGATTTTAATGCAGAATGTCTGGATACCTCTTCGAGTATGACAACAGAAAGGCTAACAGTGTCTAAGAAGGCCCGGGAAAGAGGCCTAAGAATTAGGCAGGACCTCTCAACCTTAAATGTTAATTTACAGTTGGACATACCCTAGATTTTCACTTGGCATAGCAGTAGGGGTAGGTCTACCTGGACTATATTTTTGTATCATCAGACTTCACACTTGGGGGTGGGGTGATCTTGCTATCTCTATCACGACTATAAGTGATCATTGTATGCTGGAGTATATACCATTCCATTTAACTTGCATCACGGTCCAATCGTTGGATAATCTAAATGTGATGATTAGGACAACAGACTATACAATTCTATGGCATCCAAAGGTTGCTCCAGCATTTAACGATCTGGTGTTCTCTCAGCTGGAGTTTAATAGCGAGTACTTGTGCAGTCCTATTTTGTTCAAACCTTTTGTTCAACATCTACTGGCAGTTTTAACAACTGTATAGGGTATGTCTATTAGAGCTGGTGAGCACCATAGACATTTCTTTGATTGTGATGTTCAAGACCGCAAGCATGATTTGCGTGTTAATTTAAAAATGTATTAAAAAATTAGGCCCTTGCCTGTATTGGCAATATGAAAGTTGAAATCTGATTTAAAAAATTGGATAAGGGCCACAAAGTCTTCATACACATCAGAAATGCGGAGAGAATGCTTTACTGCAGGTGCAATAGGCACTCCAGCACCTTTTGGCACTTAATTAAATCAGGTAATACAGAGTCTTTCCTTCAGTCCCAACCTTTAGCTGAACATTTTTGGGTAGAGCACTTCACAAAGCTCTATTTTGTGCAAGCCATAGCCATGAAAAATGGCTCCAGCTGGGTGACGTCATTTCATTTGGACATGGATCTAATTACTTTTCTAATAAAAACGAATTAAGAAGTATAATGCTCCTCGTCCACATGGACTGTGAAATTTGATGTTAAAATCAGATGCGACCCTGTGGTCTAAGGTCCTGGTGTGTTTATTTGAAAATATTTTAATAAAGCAAGTAATACAATCCTAGTGGAAAGAAGCAGTGATGATCTTGATTTTTAGGGGGGATAGATTTTTACCAGTAAATTATAGACCTCATTGCTGGACTCCACAAATAAGATTTTTTCTAATGTACTTCTGCGAGAATTGCAGCTATAGGCTAACTCGAGCTGTCTCGATATGTATCAGTCCCGGTTTAAGAAGGGTGTGGGGATGGCTATTAACAGCTTCATGGTGACACTGCTTGATAAACACGCATGGGCGCAGGGGAGATCGATTTACCTTGCGTTCCTCGATATATCCAAGGTCTTTGATTGTCTAAACTGGGCCAAATTGTGGAAACAAATGTTGGTTTATGGCTTCCCCCCAGCATTGGTTAATATCTTGTCAGAACTACACCAAGAAACAAGAATTAAGATAAGGCTAAATAGCCATGGGAGTCTGCACACAGTGGATTAACACTAATTGTGGGCGTTGTCAGAGCTGTGTCCTTCCATCCTTCTTATTTAGCGTATATAGATACATGTGACATGGGTCTTTGTTGGGATAAGGTACGGACTAACCCTCCATCTGTACGTCAAACTAAGGGCCACTATTTAAATTATGCTGACAATATCATAATTTGTGACCTAACCCAGATAGGCCTTCAGAGATCACTTGAAAGTTTAAATTTATATTTATTGAATTTGGACCTGCATTGGAATATACGGTAATTTGATTTTAAATGTGGTCAATTTTCTGTTTTACCAGTTTAAAAATTTTATAAGCAAAAAATACTTACTCCTTTAATTTTTGGAGTAAAAACTTGGGACAAAGTTATTGTTTGGTCTAACTTGGAAGATATTGTGTGAAGGAAAATCCTGTCCTTGCCTAAATTGGACCCTATAGCAGGAGTTAGACATGAACTGGGCCTGATTTCCCTGGATGCTCAAGTGGATTGGAAGGTCCTACGAGAGAATTCTGTCTCCTCCTGAGACATCTTTGTATATTAAATTGAAGGAAAAAATGGTGAGGAAAACAAGCATCCACCTGATAACCTAGAGGGTGAAATATGATTTACTACTTAAGCAGATACGTTCCAGTGTGGAGGAGATGACCTACAATCCAAGAAGAACGGGAAAAATAATATTCGGAAGGGATTGGATTTTAAATAGGGAGGTTTTTATTATGGTGTACTTGTTTAAACGATCATTTTAACTTGTTGATTAAAAACTATAATGCAATTGCAGCTTATTTGTTGAAGCACCCTTCGCGTGAGTTTAGGTACTCAGTGCTTAGTTTTAAATTGAATTTATATCCAACTAGGGATGTTTTAGGTGCCAGATCCAAAATCCTGAAAGAAGATATGTGGTGGCGCTTCTAGGAGCATAATTGTAAATAATGTTGTACTGTAATGTATTATACTGTGAAGCTGCTTTATTTTGTTCTGTTGTTATATCTTGTCTTTGATGATATGTGTTAGTGGGCATTTGTTATGCACTATTTGTATTTTTATATTATTATTTTATGCCATTTGTGTGCAACGTTTTGTTTGACAACTATATCGCACAATAAATAAATAAAATACAAGGTTAAATGGGGATTTCTGTGAGCTATAGGCCTATAGCTTTCTCTTGAACTTTCAAACAAAGTTCTGACCTGCAGAAAGGAAGGAAAAAGAATGTTACCAGTGATCTTGATAATATATGATCACAGTTCCAAGTTGTTCAAGGGGGAAAACGCTTCCCTTGATCCTCCCCTAAAGTACATAGTTCTCTTGAATCAAAACACAGTTCTCTTGAATCTCAACATAGTTCACAACATGATTCTATTGAATCCTTAAGGGGGTGTGAGTCTTCCCTTTTCTTTTACACACTTTCATATATATGTATTTTGACCCCTGAGCTTTCTCAATCTTGCTTCTTTTCTCTGGTATACCCTCCTGCCAGGGTATTGTTCCTCGTTCCTGAAAAAGGGGTATGGACCTGCCCTTTTTATCCCTGTTTCTTATTACCCCTGGTTTACTTGCCCACCGGGTTACCATTACTTTCTTGCTTGTGCATGGGTTCCAGACTGACTGTTTGCCTGGTTCACTAACCTGCCAGGACTTCCCCGCTCTTTGTTCACTTTCTCTTTTATCCAGCTCATAACACTTCTCCTGTATTGGGTCAGCAACCCTTTCTTGTTAACTACACTGCCTTTGTTTAGGCTATTGCTCTCATAATGTTTGTGTCTGCAATAGCTCCACTGCCTTTGCTTAGGCTCTTTCTCTAAACAATGTTCGTACTTGCAATAATTTCACTGCCTTTACTTAGTTCGCTTCCCACTTTGCTTTCCTCTGTGTTCGGCAGCTCAGGCTACCCATAACCGAAAAGCAGTGAACTTCTCCAGACCTGGTTCCTCTGCACACCGTGCCCATTGTCCTCAGCACTGCACAATACAGTCTGCTTGTAACTGGTGTCCTTCAGAGTGTCAGCTGATGCCTCTCCAGTCTCTGGCTCTTTCATTCTCCTGATCACGGTTCACCTGTGTCCTTTTTAAATGTCCTGGTCTTTCTCTACTAGAATGAGGCATTGGCTTATGTGTCTAGTGATCCTTATTACTCCATCATTTTTCCTCGTCTCAGTACCAAACAAGGGGGGGTAAGGTAAATGACGTTCTGGGCTGGAAAAACCTGGAATGTCAGTATCTATATTACAATAAGCCATGTAGGAAAGTTGCAATGGCACATAATTGTCACTAAATGTTATTACTGAAGGGTTGCCTTGATTCAGTCTTCTTCTGTCTCCCTGGAGCTTGTCCTCTCCCACGTGGTCCTCCTCAGATAGCCGCCCCCAGGTTCAGAGACAGGTACCTTCTGCCTTACCCAGATCACGTAAGAGAGGCTTCCTTCCAGGGAATCAGTGACATGGCTGTCAGATTCATCACAGATTCTAGACCTACGTAGAATGTCCATGTTGTTGAGGTAAAACCTAAATTGTGTGGCTATAGAAGCCTATCTATCTATATTTATAAAAGTGAACATTTGATGGTGAGCTGGGCTTGTTGCAAAGCATTGTTCCTTTTACAATTCCACACCGTTTCACCAATCTGCACCAAATTAGACATAGTTACCTGTTAAGACCCACCATACAATACTGGCTATATGACATTTGGACACCCCACACCGTTCCTGGATTTCAACGCAAGTCATAATTTTTTGGTGGGTTTGTGGCTTGGCAAAGCGCTGTTTCTTATTTAATTTGACACTGTTTCACCAATCTGCACCAAAGTTTGCATAGTTACCTGTTAGGGCCCTCCAGACATTACTGGCTACATGACACGTGGTCATCCCACCTATTTCCCCAGATTTTAGCACCTTCACACATGAGACCGTTGCCTGAAATTGGTGAAACATCAATGTGGTCGTAGAAGGACCGGTCCTCAACTATACAATGCACGGTTTCTGAGGCATTTGCACCGCAATGCACCATGCCTGGGTTAGGCAACAGGTGGGGAGAGAGCACCGTAGGTCTCAGTATGCAGCAGCAAACCAACTCTCGCCTCCCCCAACGTCTGCTCCGAGGTATGGCAGCCAGCCACATGCGCCCGTCTCAGTGCAGTTTACTTCAGAGTACAAAGCAGAGCAAGCAATAAGCAAATCGGAACAGTGACCTACAGGATCATCGATTTTCAACAATTCATGAGAGTGTTGTCATGTCTGTCCACAGAACCCATTCGGAGAACAAGTACTTTTTACTAGTATTAATATATGTCTTTTTGTCCATGTAATTATCTGTCAAAACACAAGACCATGGAAGGTAATGGGTTTTCCACCAGTCCCGGTGAATGCGTCCTATTAGAGTGCACTTACTAGCTGGGCATTCACCAGAACTGGTACTGTAGCCCACATCTTTGCAAATGTGTTGTCTAAAAACAAAAACAGGAATTACTGTCTAGACTTGTAATAAGACGTGTATATGCAAACATGTGTATTAATATTACTATGTGGGTATCTAGAGGGCTTGCTGATCTAAGTGCATGATGGCTCATATTAAATGGCAGCCAACAGTAAGGTACCTGTGGCTCATAAGATGCTCTGCACTTAACTTCTTCCATTGCAGCCATCGTAAATTACCTGCAATGACATTCCTTACTCTCCTTGAGCTATTCGATAAGACATTGAAGACATTGGTGGGAAGATAGTTCAGGGGCAACACGTTTGTCTTGGAAGCAAAACAATGCACAGCAAACCGGGTTCAAATCCTGTCCCGCGCTCTCTGATATGAAGCACGTTATAAAAGATTAATTAAATGTTTGTATTATTTCTTCAGTCGTTTTAAGGCACGGGTTACACCTCACACTTCTGTCAGGCCTTATCATTGTCGCAAAGAAGTCCCCATGGACTATCTGGGCTTCCAGTGCTGTGTGGGAAGACCCATGGCACTTATGGTGTTTGGTTCAAGTACTGTGCAGTTCAATATCTTTGAAACACAGTGCAGGGTCTGAATGTCCTTGAATGTCTGATGTGGAGCAAATCATCGGATTTCACCCACCTTGGAATCGTAATAGTTGGGGAGGTGTACTTTAATTCATCAGCAGGTACATGATATTAAGTTGGTCTGAATATATAGGTGGGATATACGCTTCAAATCTAATGATTTAATTTGCATGGATGTTAAATAACTAAATCTACATATTTGCTTAGTGACAAGGTCATAGTAGATTCCAACATGTCATTTCGACGTGTGCTCACAAGAATCTGTCCTAAGTCATGAACAAAGGCCATTGCACCCAGTCCTGAGGTCGGCTCAGTGCTCATCCATTGGCACTAGCTTGCCCGGGTGCTTTTATGAAAGTGCCTGGAAGGACCAGCGGGCTTTGGGTAGTGTCCCATGTAATTCGATGTCACCATAAACTCACTTCATTCAAACTTTGGCTGGAAGGTGGTCAGGGCTGCTGCTTCCTGCATTCCAGCTGCTTCCCTGCAGTCTCCCCCCATTCTTTCTATTCAAGGCCACCTGATTTGTGAATCATTAAATTCTGTTTCGCCATCAAATCCTGGTACCTTCGCAATGTTTGAAGAACAAAAATAAACAATATTGCTTAAACTCAACTTTGCTTTTCTGTAACCCATTTACTTATATTTGTCTTTATTTTACTGGTATTGCCTGGTACTATAGCTTCCATTTACAGCAACAACAAAAAACAGAATAACACCAACACAGACACAGCTTGAAAAAAGAAAAAGGGCTGCATTTATTACGAAGAAGTAGGACCATTATAAGAAGCAGCATTCTGGTCCTATGATATAATGCACCAAGTAGGCTAACCTGGCAACCGATATAAACATAATATAAACAAATGGCATACATAAACTTCGAGATCACAATGAAACCCATTTGTATGCACCTCCAAACTTTTTGCTTTTTGTTTTTGAATCTGGACCTACATTTTTACAGTGCAGTGAAGCCTTCTGTTCACTCCACTGACTTTTGCGAAACGGACTAGTCCATCAGGCTGTCAAGGCTGGGGAACTTACTTTCCCTTGGTCTTTTCACGTTGTTGCCAATTTTGGTAACTTTTTATCATTGCACAATGCATCTTACAATGCAATGGGGTAACTGTATTGCTGTAGACTAACAGAGGATTTTTGTGGTTACTAGAAAGGATGAACTGGTGACAGCAGTTACTTTTTGCTATTTTTCGTGTGTACTTTTAGTTAGCCTTACCGCATTGACTGTGTTTGACTACAGACTGTGGCTGGTGTTTTAACATGGCTTTTCCTTGGCAATCTTGTTACTAACCTTACTTCCTGACCTGCCAGGGCAGGAAAATCCTTATATGGACATGCAGTGCCCAGGAAAGCAGAGGTCTTTTTGCGAGCTACTGCAGGGCCATATGTGTTTGCTGATAGGAAGTGGGCTTGAGCTGTCTGATCCCAAATCACAAACTGGTTTCAGTTTGTCTGAGTGGTCTGCATGAGTTTTACAATCAGTGGTCCTGATTCGAACACTGCTGGAGGGTGCTTGTGGGGCAGATCTTAGTTTGGCTAGTGGGAGTTTCGGCTCTTACCTGCCTTGTGTAAGAAGAGGGCCCCTGCATTCAGTTTCCAGAGAGATCCGGGAGTATCCTGATGGAGCCAAGAATCCTGTTGAGCTGCAAAATGCGTGGGGAGTCCGGAAACTCGTTGGAAAAAAGCCTGGCAGCCAACTTTTGCTTCTGTCCTGGAAGAGTCCTGTCTTGCCGGTGATCTCTAGAAGTCCTGTAAAGGTGCTTCGACCCTTGGAGTGGTGAGACCAACCATTCCTGACTTTCTGCAAAGAAGAGGCCTTGGAAGTGCCCCTGCACCCTGCAGTGGCTGGCCAGCTCAGAGTTTGGGCTACCGTGCTGCAGACATTGCTGTTCTGGATTTTGGCTCAGAACATTGGGGAAGACCATTTCATCCCACAGGTGTCATCTCTGCTAAATTTCGTGGTTCCAGCATCCAACGAACCCGAGATATGAAGCTGACTCAGACCGCAACAACTGTGTCTCCTCCTGTTGCCTAGAAAAGGTGACCGTCATCCAAAACGGCTTTTCTGCATCCAGTCGTGTACTGAGAGGAGGCCTGCATTAATATGAGTTGCAATATTCTCCAGGAACAGTGTGCACCAACAATTGTCGCTGACCGGAGACTCACTTGAACCTGCAACTCCTGGGCACTGAGGACCAGAAGAAAAGGTGGGAAAGCGACCTCAGACAACCCTCTGAAGACCTGCCAAGTGTTAAGAGAAACGTGAATACATGGGGGGTGGGAGGGGTGAATTACAGTGCTACTTACCTGAACCCCATATCTTTCCTTTTAAACTTTTGCTAACTTTTAAAACGTGTTGAATAGTTTGGCTTTGCTATTGCTTGTTCGCAAAAGCATTCAGAAAATCAGGAACAGTCTTATTCATCAGAATACATTGTTTTCTAACTTTTGTAATCTGCCTAACATCCCCAGAAGCCCCCCGCCCCCTAACGTGTTTCCGTCTCACAAAACTGTGTGGAACTTTGCTGAATCTTTGGGCCCAAGACCCCATACAACTTAGGGATGGACATCTAAAGCTGGTATTGTATTTTTGTGGCTTAGCAATGTTGGGTACTAATGCATACCTTCATTTACAGGGGTGTGTTATGTATTTTGCCCTATTTCAGTGATTTTGAGTATTGTGTGTAACAATTGTATGCTAGTAGTCATTTTTCATAGTGTTATTTGGCCATAAATAAATACAGTGTTTTGTATAACTGCATGTCCACGTGTGTTCTGTGACTCTTCACTGTGTGTACTCATTGGGGACCTCTTACCAGGCTCGCACTTCCAGAGACTTGGCCTTGACCACTCACCTAGCTACCTTGAACTGGTCCGGCTACAGATCACAGCGTTGTCCCTGTCACTAAACTAGGTTGGCCTCCTCGACATCTGTAAACCAGGCCAGGTTACAGAAAGCCAGTCCTTACAGTCACCCTCCCCAGAAACAACAACGAGGAACCTTGAAACCCCTTTCTATGAAAATCACTCCTTCACTAAGCAAATGCAGGAACTTACCAAAAGAAATCCCACTACCACCTGCACATGCTCAAAAACAAACTAGTTCTTCTTAATATGTCCCACAAAACGGAATTTACTAATGCTATGGTTCTATCTTGCACTGTCTATTATAACATGTTCTACTCAGGCGCCACTAAAAATCGGATGCACCAAATTCAAATTCTCCCAAGCAAGGCAGATACGATAATCATTGGGACCGAAACCAAGGGACTATACTACGACAGCTCTGAAAGCCTTGCAGTGATTACCAATGAATAAGAGAGTTGAGCTCAAAGCCCTATGCATTGTGCACCTCCTAGAAGGAAATACCTACATATTCCATCCAAAGACTAAAGAACCAGACCCGTCCAAGAATCCTCAGATCTTCAAATGCAGTGAAACTCACATGCACAGCTTTCAAAAATAAAATGTACAGAAGAATAGTTCTTGCAGCTAGTTGCACTACCATCCATTTGGAACAATCCTTTGATCTGTCTTCTGGGTTAAGGGACCCATCTTAAGATCAGAAAACAGTGAAACGCCTATCTATTAAAGGAAATCATTCAACAAGTAGATCCCCTTTGGTTCACAACTTTGTCTCTCCAAACTATGATTATTCAGTGCCCTCCTCTGGCAGCCATGATGAACTGCACCACTTCAGGACTTTGAGTGATCTGATGTGAAACATTCCTTAAACAAATTGCTTGTGGCAAATGCACTTCTCGCTTCTCCCCTTCTCTCTGAGTGTAAACATGGCCAGGACAGGGCTGGACTGGGAACCAAAAGTGGCCCTGGACATTTTTTTAAAAAGTGGCCCCATATTTCGATAAAGGAGCGAGCACATTGTGTGAACCCAACCCTCCTATGAAGGGGATTGGGAATATCCCCCAAGAAAATGTTGAATAATATTAGTCAAAATTATTGCATTAAATGCATGTTTTAAAAATATATGGAATAAAACGTCATGTTGTAATAAGAGATATTACACCAATATTGGACGAAAGACCTCAGACCTAGCCTCCAGGCCTGAGCAAAGGACTCATGATGTGACGTCCACAACCAGTTGCAATCTTAGAGACGTGGCCTACTGGATGCTTCATATGGATCCCTGACAACAGCCTCCTGCAGATCCCACACAAGATCCCACATATTAACTGCAAATCAAAAGGAGGCAGATGATTTGCAGAACCGGCAATGGTCTATGGAAGGCGCACTGCATAACAATCCACATCAAAACCAGCCATCAACCCCTTAGAAAAAATGCAACATTTAGAGATTTTGATCTTCCGCTGCACCACGCCTCCTAAAAGAAAGTGCATTGAGACAATTTGGTTTGCAGTGCAGCACTATACAAGTCCACTCATTCATTAATGTATTCATAGTTCACCCTCAAAAGCTTTGCGGTAGAGGTCCTGGACTATAATAGGTTCTCTCTTTAAAAATCCTCACAGAAGCCAGGAACCCCACCCTTAAAAATAAAATAAAAATGCATCTTTTGGATGCTCTGCAACGTCTCCACCTCCCATAGAAAAGCGCTTTGAGACGATTCTCCTTGGCACTCAAGCATGCGAGATTTCCATACACTCCTCTGAAACTACTAGACTACTTCAGCAGCAACCTACGCCTGACCACTAGTGACATTTCGTGCGTACTTCATACAAGATTATCCCACACAAATATTTGGACCCAAACTGTCATGATATCATCTTACATTTCCGGTTTTAGTTCGAGGTGGGAATAGGCATGTTTGTGTTTTTCGAAAGATTCTCCCAGAATTCCATTCGTTTTTTTAAACATACACATAGAGAAAAGGCATGTAAATGAAGCAAAATACATGGAGCTCCATTTACAGAGGAAGCCGAAAACGGCCAAAAACAGTGCCAGATTTCATACACCTCCAGAGTCTGACTATGAGCACTGCAGCCCCAGAAACTCACATTCAATTCTCCTTAGTAAAAGGGACTAGCACGTTGCTGCCTGTTGCGAATCAGACTTTCTTAATAGCTAGCTAGCACTACTGTAGCTTTTTCAAGGCGCAGTGCATTTCCTGAACGGCTATGCCTGGTGGTTAAAAGAGTGCGCTGAGATGCTTGAAACGGACAGCAGCAAATATTCACTAGTAAGTACTTCATGCAGCTGAGCGGAGTGGAGCCGCTACAGCTCTGAATGTAGATTAAATCCCAAAACATATATATAGCAAGCAAAACACTTTATCATGACAAGCTGGACGATATTACCTTTGCTGGTGATTTACGATTAATAAACAGCCATGCGCAGCACTCAGATATTTGCGTTATCAAAGAATGAAATAAAGAGGGGGCTGAAGAGGAATGGCGTTAGGGTAAAAGGGCCGGAAAAATAGGAACACATTACTACCCGATCACAACATTCGATGGACCAAGGAACTAATCGAACAAATAACATTAAATATAATGCTGGATTTCTTTGCGTCTGCGCTTTCCTGATGTAGAGCCGCACGTTGCTACCCTCCCAAGAGTTTCTGATTTTAAGCGCGCAGTTAATCCAGAGACCCTTTGGAGACACAGAAGTTATTACACATAGGAGCAAAGACGCGCCCCGGGTCCTGTGTGATTCTGACCCTATGGCTGGGAGCACCTTGCAGACCCGTTCCCTGTTTCTTTAAAAACCTAGCCCTTTTGTTCCGCAATAACAATCATTTCTTGGCTCACATGCTTACATTTGCAGCACGCTTCACCACAATAAACCAATACCCTCGGGCTGTAAAATAGCTGGAGTCCGGTTTGGGACTTCAAGGAAGGTGGGTGCTGCAACAAAACATGTCCATCCAAATACGCCCCAAAAAATAAACGCACACGTAAAACACTGTGGATATTTCTCAACAATTGCACTCGCACGGTCGCACCCCTCACCTCACCTGAAATCAAATGGCAGACAGGGCCGGCCTGCCCATGAGAACGCTGCTCGCCTCGTCACTCAGCAGCAGCACCACTGAGGTCCCTGCATTGGCTGAGCCTGCGCTGCAGTGTACATGCGCACAGTGACATTGTCTAGGGCAAGGCTGCAGGGCACGTGCGGTTTGTTTCTTGGGGCGGTGCTCCTCAAAAATGGGAAAGCGTACAGGAGCCCGGCCCAGCAGCCCCAGACACAAGAAATGCACCAGGCAGTGGCCACAGTGATAGTGAGCCATCCAGGTTGGCCTGGGTGTTCGCTCATATAATGATATCCTTCCCCCAACTCCCTAAGCAAGAAAAGAGGCCCTCTGCGCCCGAGGCCTAGCGGGGAATGTCCCGGTGTCCCGGTGGGTCAGTCCAGCACTGGGCCAGGATACTGAACGTTCGCCAGAAATGTTATTGAACTGCAGAAGATCTGAAACCCTAAAGGTTTCCAAGAAAACACTGTTGATGTCATAACCTAATTGCTCTTTTATGTTCCCTTCCCTTAAGCACTTACCTGATTTGAGATGCACCACAGACTGTCAATGATCAGACGACTTCTTTTACTTGACTACCTTGTGTCCCCTCACTGATCTGTCCTCCCCACCTCTTACTTTGGTATGCCATGATGCAGATGTTGTCAGAGAGAGACACCAAAGCAAAAGAAAGTATATCCTGTCTATAACAACCACAGACAATCAGTGGTCCTGCAGCGCACATGGCCACACGTCTCTGTTGTGGTTGAGGTAGAGAGCTCAATGGTTCACACACAGACCAGCTGTGGAGCCTCAGATGTAGTTCCAGGAGACTTTATTGTACGTATTCACAAGTGTACACATCCAGTTACTTGTGACTATAATACAGGTAAGTAGACACACAGTATACCCACCAGCCATCCTCACATCACCAGCTCAGGCCCCTAACTGACACACATGGAACATTCAGATACAACACTCACTCAACATTCTCCTGAGCTGCCAATCATAACACTCAACAACATTCTACAAGCATGCATCAATGGCAGGCAGGAGAATACAAGACTGGACATACATTAAAACATCCCCCTCTGTACACAAAGTAAAAAACCACAAAGAGCAACATGCACACATCAGTCACTCCACAACACGCTCTCAGATGCACAGTCACAGTCTTGCTCTAACACAACCAAACACCTTCTATCCGAGACTGCCACCCCCAGATACAGGGTCTGCCACACCCTGACACAAACCATCTACAAAGGAACACACCCAGAAAACTAAACACACACCAAAAGGTAGGGAAAACATGACAGAGGAGGGAACTACAAATTGCCCAACCACCGGACCAGGGTGCTTCAATACTCGTGGATGCAGCACTTGGGCGGACCAACTAAGCCGCCAACTTCCACAAACTAACACACTGGGAGGGTGGTGCTACCCATATCCTAGAGCAGCAACACAGCAACAGGTGCGTAACCCGCCGACTTCTACCCTCACACCCAAAGACTCAAACCACACAATCAACTGCGCTCATCATCAAGTTAGCAATTCCCATCCAGAATTTAAACCACAGAAGAACACTCCACACACTCAGTCCTCACGACACTGCACCAAACCCGAACTGTACAACAGCCATTCCAGAGTAAAACAGCATACATCCCACTGCACCACAGCATATATACCACTACACCTGCCCTACACACATAACAGAAGACAAGAAAACATAAACATTTGGAGTGCTCCTGGCAGCACCATACAATAAACCTAAAGTTGAAACATTCTAAATTACTCTATTAATATTAACCATGGCTTTACATACTGAAACTAAAATACTGGTTTGCCAACATATACACATATCCAAGATGTATCAAAATGAAAGTCCTTCTTTTTAATTGCCAACATGAACTCCTTTGACAGGGCAGTCCAAAACTTAACTTAATGTGCCCAATCAAGTCCTAAAAAAGGGCTGTCGACATTTCTACTACTGCATTGCAACTGCTCACATTTCCCTTTGATGAGGCAGTTTGGTTACCCAAATGCATCTTGTGCTAGGAGGGTGATACTTCCTCATCCCATCTCCTCACTGTTAGAGCACCTGAATATCTAGACACAGGGGCATACCTTTATAACAGTAATAAATAATCTCACGGTAATGTGATAACATTATTTTTCCCTTGCATCCCCTCGAGCACACAGCACAAACACGGGGGTACTAGGTGTGAGGTAATGTGAATTGATGATTAACCAGTGATAGCCCATGCCATTTAACGCTACATTGACATGACAGCGGCCCACAACTACACAAGAAACTGCTGTTAAAACACAACTTCCTAGTCTGCCCAACCCTCAAGGCAGAGGTAGGATCTCGAGATTAAATGATACATGCAACGAGTGTAGCATTTGCTCTTGAAAGTACCTTAACTGGCACGAGCCTTCCCCTAATGCATCAGATATCTAACCTAGTTCTTCCCTTGCAGAAAACATCAGGTACATTCATTTGCAGTTCCCCAGCAAGCAATAGAATTAATCACTCTCAATGTGCATCCCAAGAGCAATGAACATGTCTGTCCTCAGAATTCCAATGTTCCCCAAATGGCAGTATAGCCGAGTGTCTACATGCTGCATATGTAGGTCCATAAACTTAAAAACAAAGGAAACACCCTCCCACTAAAATGTGCCGGACCAACATACAGGTAAGGTGAGCACAAAATGCTGCAACATGAATTACTAACATGAACATGTGTTACTACCAACTGCTGAAGTGTTTCTTCCAGTTGACACAAAACTTGAATTTGTTGATAACGTGTGACTTCATTGCACAGACATTCTCCATTACACCAGTTTGCCTAGCTGAATGCTGCATAAACATGAAATAATGGTTCCTCAAAAACGTCATCATTGCAGATGACAACACTAAGACACTGCTTGGAGTTGTTTTTTGTATTTTTTCGGTGAGCCAAAACATGTTGATGCCAAAATCCCATGAACCTTTGAGTGGTGTGTTGCCTCTGCCCAGAGGCACTTGATAAATGAATTCCTAAATGTTAAGTAATCTCCACCCCAGCACTGGATTATTCACTGTGCCGCGCTGCGTGATCCTCTGTTTCTTGAACCCAGACAATCACAACAACAAAAATATGCATTAACGCTGCCATTCCTCTGGCATGCTCCAACTCTTCTGCCCTTTGGTGGACACGCTGGCATTACTATGATGACGGGAGTGCAGTGTCGTTGGGTTCCTATGCCCGTCAATATTTCATGCGGGCCGTGGAGCCTGCCGGAGTGGCCGGCCACTGCGATGGATTGTATGCTGCTATTCTCCCCTGAACGGGGAGGGCAATCTCTCACTCCTCTGACCTCGGGCAGCCGCCTCCAGCCTACACTGCACACAAGGCTGCAGACGGGCCGCCACATCCCGTGCCATGGCGTCTGTGACCAAGGCCAACTTCCTAATGGGGAAAGCATAACCCCTAAACCCACGGGAAGGCCTGCTGATGTTCGTCCACATAAGCGACCCTTTACCACTTCGCGGGTGCCGCAGGAGAAGATGAACTCTGTTGTGGGGATTTCATGAGGAGTGTACACAGCAAAACAGTGCGGGTAAGACAAATACTTTTTAAAATTAATTCACCACTTGCACGCCGGGAGGGTTGGGAAACCTGGTTGTTTCTGCCTGATGGGGCACTGTCTGGAAGTCTTAATATGCCGGGTGAGGATGGATATATACAACCAATGGGGGAACGGTGGGTGACTGACTTTGCTGCTTCCCCCCCCACAGCTTTCCTTACTTGGTTAGGTGTCCTTGTGCACTCCTGCTACCTTCCTCCTCTTTCCTTGAGGTTGCTCCTGGGTTCAACTCATCGCCAAATGTTGTGGTTGAGGTAGGGATCTCAATGGTTCACACACAGACGAGCTTGGAGCCTCACTTGTAGTCCCAGGAGATTGTATTGTACATATTCACAAATATACAAATCCAGCTACTCTTGACTATAATGCAGGTAGGTAGATACAAAGTACACCCACCGGCCATTCTCACATCACCAGCTCAGGCTCCAACTGGCACACATGGAACAATGAGATACAACACTCACTCAACTTTCTCCTGAATTTCCAATCATAACACTCACCAACATTCTACAAGCATACATCAATGGCCAGCAGGACCGGACAAGACTGGACATACATTACAACAGTCTCCTCCACCTGAGTGCTCCAGGGGCCAAAATGCCACCAACTGTTCACAAAATACAAACACCTTTTCCTACCGTACTAAGGGTCCCTCTTTGTGGGGGATTGCATTCCGTCCTCTCTTAACCTTTTGGTACAGATGGCAACATTTAACAAGGGTTGTGAGGATCGACCTCACAGACTTCCTCCGTTTCCACCATGGTAGCGCTGAAATAATATATTTGAATACTCTAAGGGTCTTTGTATAGCACAACACTCCTTCAAGGAGTCTAATTAGGCCTCTCTTATTCAATACTTTGTAACTTATATTTTAGTACGTTGGAACCTTCAACCTCTGCTGTTGATTTTAAGTGTACAGCAGAGGCACAAAGTGCAGCGCCCTTTTCGAGCTCATGTCGAACCAACAACATTGACTGATAGGGTCATCTTCATTCTCAGGGTCTTTCGCTTCTTTCACCTTCACCTTTGGTTAATTGGTTAATTAATAATGACATGTTTCCTGGGTATCACTACATATTATTCCCTATAAAAATATCGCCATATATGGTCGTCTGGAACGGCCATAGGCAGTATTTTTGGGGGGATCATTTTGGGGGGTTTTGGGAGCATGGGTTTCAGGGGTGTCCCCCGCTGCTTTAAAAATAATGCAGGGGTTGCAGGGGTTTCCCCCGCAGATTCCATGCCTTAATATCACCGCAAAAATATGGCAATATTTTTGTATGCAAATATTTTTGCGGAGATATGAACAAGTGGAACCGTTTCCTGCTGTGCCCATCCAAATTATTCATATAGGGCACTGAGTTCCAATTCATCAGGACACTCCTCAACCAAGCATTTGCATATCTAAAGATGCCAATTATAACACTGACAGACTGAAATTTAGGAGATTGATTGACTATCATCTGAGGTAACGGAACTGAACATCAAGGCTTTAAATCATCATTATTGTGTTTAGTGTAAACCTGCTGAGGTAGCTAGCAGTAGCCACATGCATGAGAAAAAAAAGCAATTGGTATGGAAAGCATATGTGGGTTTGGCGATTTTATCTGACATTTGTCTCCATATACGTCAGGAGCGTGACCGATAGCAAATTCTTGGAGTGCCCTGTCTCTAAGCCTGGTTAAAGCTATGCATGAGCACAGTAGATGTTTTGCATTCTCGATTTCCTTGGAATCACAGACTCTGCAGATGCGATCTTTTCCAGTGATCGCCAGTCTAGGGCCAAGGGAATCCAAAGGGTCAACTAAATTAAATTTGATTCTCAAGTAGTCAGCACGCAAAAAAGTGTTGGGGAATTTCTTTAAGTTGAGACCAGGATTGGCGGATACAGTTAGGCCATATCTATACAAGCTCTACTTGGAACTTTCAATGCCAAATTAACACATCTGTTCGCTGTCTAACTCGAACAGTTATTGCATTACCCGCTTTTTATATCTGGTTCTAAATAAGTTAGATGGGTTCTGTTCTAGGATTGTATCTCATTTCGTACCTAACTTAAGTATGTCAGCACGCGTAAGGATCTTGATAAGACTTCTTGTTAGGAAAGATTTCATAATTGTAGGGAATTTTCCTTCCATGTGGCAACCCCTAAACTTTTTGCTGTGGTTATTCACCTTGTTTTTGACTTTGCCAGAGAAGTGCAGCCTTCTGCCGCACTCCTCTGGGCTTTCGCTCCTTTCTTACGGGGAAACTGACATGCCCTTAAGACAGTCAGTACCGGGGAACGCTGTTTCCCGTAGTTTCTTTTATCGTGTCGCAGCTTTAGTGCAACACGACACAAGAGGGCACTGTAAACTAAGTTACAGCTCTCTTGGGTCTCTAGCCTTCTACAGACCCTAGATACTCTTTTAGGATGGTATTTGATCGGTGCAAGTCATTCAGGGACTGGAATGGTGGCAGCGATCGTTTTGTTTATTTTGAGCTCCTTTTGGCGTTCTGAGCACGTTTTTGCACTGAATCCAAAATGGTGGCCTGGCTCCCAAAATGGCCAGGCCGCGAGGCTCCTTTGTCCTGTCCACTGTCCGTCTTGCTCCCTTCACCTTCCCCAGGTCGGGCGACCCGGGGCCTTCCTTATTTGGGCATGTACTTTCCCGCGAAACGTGGTTGCTTTCGCGGGCTTCTACATGTCGTTTGTGTGCCTCCAGGGTGTGGGCTGGGATGTCTGGTCCCAATACACATCCTGGGTGCCAGAGAGTCTAGGGTGGTGTGAATGCCTGGGACCACCGTGGTCCGTGATTGGTCCACGTATGGTATGTGTTTTGATGAGCGGATCTCCCATTGGCTCCCCTCCGTTTTGGCGCGAAGGGAACAGTGGATAGGAGGGGGCTGGAAACACCACTACCATGTCGATCTCCTGAGTTCTCACGAACGAAGGAATACAGGAGCCAAGTATCCTGCAACTACGAGGCTGGACCGAGGAATCGCTGGTGACCCGCTGAAGGAATCCTCGACTGCTGTCGTCCGGAGAGCCCCTGTCCTCCTTTGATCGAACCAGAAGGCCTGTACTGGTGCTTCGACCTTTGGAATAGCAGGAACAGCTATTCCCGGCATCTTCAACCATCTCCTGCCAAGTAAGCCTGCGGAAGCGTCTCTGGGCCATCCAGTTGACTGACCAGCTTACAAAGGAGTTTGGCTCTGCACCCGCCCCCAGGTTGTGTTGTATTGCGAGTCCTTGTCCCTCTCCCACGCTTCGTGCACTTGGCGTTCCCAGGTCTGAAGGGAGGAGGGTTCATTTGACTTGAATACACACGGCCGCTCCGTTGTCCTGCTGCGGCAACAAAACTGTGCTGGTTTCGTCGATTGGGACGTCTTTTTGCTCTACACGACTACGAGGCGTTCCCTGCTCTTCTAAACCTGCCAGCTGCTGAAACTAACGTGGAGAAGCCTGGGTCTGCTTGCTTCGGGGACCGGTGAGTAGTTTAGCTAGGATCTGGTCGCCCTCCTGCAGTATCCCATTGCTTTTCCCTGCTGTGTAAAAACAGCACCCTTTTGGCCGTACTCGCGCTCTGCTTCTGCCCGCTGTGGAGGCTGCGCTTGAGTTGCGGAACCTGTTCTCCTTCTGCTGTGCACTAACCCAAACTGCCTGACTTCCTCCGAAGAGCTTCCCCTTTTGCCCGTTGGCACCGGCGTGGCAGGTACTTTGAGCACAAGGCTCCACTCTTCGCAGGGCTCGGACTTCCATCTAGTTAGGTGCCTCTGAAGGCGAACTGAGTCTAAAGCGTTATCGCACTGCCTGTTTTCCTTTCCTTTCAGGTGGACTACATATTTCGTGCTTTAAACGCTTGCGACTGTGTATTTGTATATATATTGTGTTGATATGGTATGTGTTGGTTTAATATTGTGATATTGTGATTTTCTCGCTACGGTCGTTGTTTTAAAGGCCTTAAAATAAATGTGTTTATATTTTTGATATAACACCCGTTTGGAGTAGTTTGTAAGCGCTCTTGCTTTGTGTGCTCACTGCGGGCTTTCAGTCACCCTCACCCCTCTTGAGACCTAGTCTTGACCGCCGCGATCGCTACCTTGATTGGTCTGGCTTGTCCAGAGGTCACCCTGTTCCAAGTAATTAGGTTGGCCTTCTGAACTTCTGCGCCACCAGGACAGAGTTCAGAAATCCGTCTTAACAAATTGGTGTACAGCGGTGGGATACGACTGAAGGTATCCAGTGTTGCGCTCGAACTAAGGCATTTCAGGTTATTCCAAACAGTACACGTAGTGAATTGTTGTAGTATAACTTTAAAAAGGCCATAGTCCTATCAAACAGTATGGAAACAAATACCTTGTTAACTTTAAATGCTTCCAAATCAGAAACATTGAAGAAGATGTGTGCGGAGAGAGGTGTTTCCTCTCAAGGCACTAAATTGGAAATGATCCAAAGAATCGTGGCGTGGCAAGAAGCGCAGCTTGACGCTATAACTTCTGAGGACAGTGCGGAAGGTGGTGGGGATGCTCTCACTGGTAGAACCGACGGTTCTGCCGCCGCACTGATCCATCGCGACCACGAGGACAGGGAGGACGAGCTGTCTAATGTTTCCTCTGCCAGTGCTGATGGGGAGGCTATGCTTGAATTCAAGAAGCAAGAGCTGCGGTTTAGGCAGCAGGAGCTTGAATTCAGCATAGCCAAACTACAAATCGAACAGGCAGAAAAACAGAAAGACAGGGATCACCAGTTGGAACTGGCCAAGCTTCAGGTTGCAAATGGGTCCAAGGGTCCTGGACATGGGTCTGGGGCCTCCTCTCATCCACGGTTTCCAAAAGATCTGCTCAGTGTGTATGAAGAGAGGAATGACATTATGGACTGGCTGAATGCGTTTGAGTATGCATGCGAGGTCCAGGAAGTTGACAATGCTGATAAGATTGCGTGGTTGCTCAGTAGACTGCCCCATTCTGGCTGTAGTGCCATTATGGAAATGTCGAAGGCTGAGCGGGCTGATTTCGCAATGTTAAAGCAAACTCTCATTTTAAAGTTTGGGAAGACTCCGGCCCAATATTTAAAGCGTTTTCGAGAGTATAAGAAAAAGGAAGGTGGTACTTGGGTATCTTATGTCGCTGAATCTTTGAAAAACTTAACTGGCTGGGTCGAAGGTTATAAGGTTTCTACCTTCGAAGGCATGATAAATCTTGTCATGCTGGAACATATTTTTGCTTCTTCTTCCCCGGAGCTTAAGCAGCATTTGGCCGATTCGAAGGAGATAGATCTTAAGAAGCTGGCCATTGCAGCAGACTTATGGGTGTCACATCGAGTGTCCCATAAGGACAAAACTCATCCTGGTAAGCAGGAGGAAGGGAAAAAGTCCAAAGATATGGAGGGTGGGGAATCTGCTAAATCTTCTTCCCATAAGGGCCACAAAAAGAAAAACAAGGGTAAGACACAAGAGAACTCACAGGGCAGTGGAGGTCCGCCTCCAAAACAGAACTCTGGTTATAATAAGCCTCCCTACGTAAACAGACCCAATGGGGCTTGTTTTTCTTGTGGAGCAACTGACCATGTGAAGGGGGATCCCCGTTGTAAGGTTAGACCTTTGGGGGTCCACTCCGCTAATCTGGCCTTCTCCTCCTACGAGGAAGAAGAGATTACAGGAGCATCCTTCTCCTCAGACTCGTTTCCCAGCGGGATAGAGGCTGAGGTAGTTTTAGTGTCCCTGGGTTCCTGGGAGCCTAAAGTCGCAGAGGCTTATGCTAGGATTCCGGATAATACCAAGCACTACTTTAAAGACAGTGTGCTGATCAATGGAGTGGATACTCCAGCTCTTAGGGATAGTGGGTGCAGTCGCACTGTAGTGGATTCTACCTTGGTAGACTCAGAGGAAGTTGCCAGAGCTACTCTGATGCCCACTAAGTTGGCTGACGGCCCCCTCCGTATGTTTCCTGTGATCCCTGTAAATCTTACTTTAAATGGTACAGCAGTCAGGATTCCAGTGAGCATTCAGAGAAACGTCCCGGGAAAGGTCTTGTTGGGTAATGATCTCAGAGCTTTAGGGCTCGTAGGAGACACTGCCGAAAGACCCTACACACGGTCTCAAGCACGGGCAGCATTGGCCAAGTCCAATACGCCGCCCCAGCCGAAGGGGCAACCCAAGGCGAAAGGAGTCTACAAGTCAAGACGGGGGAAAGAGAATATTCCCCCGAGCTCGCCTACCACTGCGGTGGAGGAAGTTGGTCAATCGCCCGAGCCTGACGAGGAGGTGGCGATGCCTGAAGTATTCGACCCCAACGATCATCCTGAACTAAAAGACTTGTTAGTTGAAGGAGGTCCTGATAGGGACGAATTCAGTAAAGGCCAACGTGAGTGCCCATCTCTGGAAGGCCTAAGGAGACAGGCCTGCTCCCAGCTTGAGGGTGAACCTCCTGGGAAGCATAGGATTTACTGGGAAGGTGGACTCCTGTATAGTGAGCCCACAGAGTCTACAGAAGGAGACCATAGGAGGTTGGTGGTTCCCCTTGCTGTTAGGCCCTTCCTCCTGCAGTTGGCGCATGAAGTTCCCCTTGCTGGTCACCTTGGTATGAAGAGGACCAAGCAAAGGTTATCCATGCACTTCTACTGGCCCAAGATGGGGGTGCAAGTAGAAAGTCACTGCAGGAGTTGTGCCTCCTGCCAGTTGTCTGGAAAGGTTGGCGCGACAATCCAAGCTCCGTTGGTACCGCTCCCAGTTGTGGGGGTACCATTTGAAAGGGTAGGGATCGACATCGTTGGTCCCCTTGACCCGCAAACATCCTCGGGCAATAGGTTTATCCTGGTGCTGGTCGACCATGCAACCAGGTATCCTGAGGCCATCCCATTGAAGACTGTAACTGCCAAGTCAGTTGCAAAAGCTTTACTCGGCATATTTACTAGGGTTGGCTTCCCTAAAGAAGTTGTGTCAGATCGTGGCAGCAACTTTATGTCGAAGTATATGCAGGCTATGTGGAAAGAATGTGGGGTCACCTACAAGTTCTCTTCTGCATATCACCCCCAGACCAATGGTTTGGTGGAACGTTTCAACAGAACGTTAAAGAGCATGATTGGGGCTCTGGAGGAGCCCCAGAGAAGAAAATGGGATCTTCTTTTACCATGCTTGCTGTTTGCCTACCGAGAGGTACCACAGGAGGGTGTTGGCTTCAGCCCCTTCGAACTTCTGTTCGGTCATCCCGTACGGGGACCCTTAGCCATTGTCAAGGAGGGATGGGAGATGCCCACTCCCCCTGTTACTACCAATGTAGTTGACTATGTGCTAGGGCTCAGAAAACGGATGGTACTTCTGATGGGCTTGGCTAGTGATAAATTGAAGGCAGGGCAAGCGCTGGTGAAACATTGGTACGACCAGAAAGCTTCCCTCATCAACTTTACACCTGGTCAGCAAGTCCTGATCATGAATCCAATAAGGCCTCGCGCTTTACAGGACAAATGGTCAGGCCCTTACACAGTGGTGGAGCCCCTGGGTGAGGTAAACTATTTAGTGGACCTTGGAAGGCCTGGACAGGCTCCAAAAGTGTTCCACGTGAATAGGCTGAAGGCTTTCGTCCCAAGAGTCGAAATCGCAGCACTGCTACTGGCGTCAGACGTTGAGGAAGAGGAGTCAGAACCTCTCCCCGACCTGTTCCACAGCGGTCCTTCAGATAGCTCCATTGAGGGTGTCCGAGTGGCCCCTCACCTGACTTCTGATCAGCAGGCGGAGGTGAAAAGTTTGCTTAGGCAGTTTTCCCCCCTGTTCTCACAGTCGCCTGGTTTGACACCTTGGTGCAAACATAACATTGACACAGGAGACAGTGTACCTACCAAAAGTAGGGGATACAGGATGTCGGATAAAGTACGGTCTTATATTAAGACCGAGGTCAACAAAATGTTAGACCTTGGGGTGATTGAACCCTCTAGTAGTCCTTGGTCCAGTCCTGTGGTTCTGGTTCCAAAGGCAGGCACTTCTGAATTGAGGTTCTGCGTGGATTACAGGGCTCTGAATGCTGTCACCAAGACAGATGCCCACCCCTTGCCTCGAACAGATGAGCTGGTGGATACTTTGGGTGCCTCCAAGTACCTCAGCACGTTTGACCTCACTGCTGGCTATTGGCAAATAGCGTTAGCAGAACATGCCAGGGAGAAGACAGCATTTTCTACACCAGACGGCCTTTACCAATTCCGGGTAATGCCGTTCGGGTTGAAGAATGCACCTGCCACTTTCCAGAGGCTTGTGAATCATGTGTTGAATGGGTTGGACGAATTCTGTCTTGCATATCTGGACGATATAGCAGTTTTCAGTGCCACCTGGGAAGACCATGTGAAACACCTCGGGATTGTGCTCCAGGCTCTTCAGAAAGCCCACTTGACCATAAAGGCTAGTAAGTGCCAGATTGGACAAGGCTCAGTGGTTTACCTTGGACATGAAGTAGGTGGAGGGAGGATACAGCCTCTACCCAGTAAAGTACAAGCAGTACAAGACTGGCCTACCCCCACTACGCAAACCCAAGTGAGAGCCTTTTTAGGACTCACGGGGTATTACCGCAATTTCGTGGCAGACTATGGCACCATAGCTGCTCCTCTGACTGCCCTCACAACTCCGAAGAAACCCAAGAAGGTAACTTGGACCGACGAGTGTGAGAAGGCCTTCAATGGCTTAAAAGACTCCTTGTGCCAGGCCCCTGTGCTCAGGGCCCCTGATTATCAAAGACCTTTTATCGTGCAGACGGATGCCTCTGACACTGGGATAGGAGCTGTACTATCACAAGTAGATGAGAAGGGTAAGGAACACCCTATCGGTTTTATTAGTCGCCAGCTTAAGGACAGAGAGCTCAGATGGTCCACGGTAGAGAAAGAATGTTTCTCTGTTGTGTGGGCCCTAAGGAAGCTGAGGCCCTACCTCTATGGGACCCACTTCACTGTGCAGACTGACCATAAGCCGTTAAAGTGGCTAATGAACATGAAGGGGGAGAATCCAAAGTTGCTTAGGTGGTCCATAAGTCTACAAGGCTTCGACTTCACTATTGAGCATAGGCCAGGTGTCCAACATAGCAATGCTGATGGGTTGTCCAGAATGTTTAACCGACCTGAACAAGAGACTCATCCAGGGGTGGATTAGTTCCCCCTGTCCATAGTCTGGGAGGGGCGAGTGTTAGGAAAGATTTCATAATTGTAGGGAATTTTCCTTCCATGTGGCAACCCCTAAACTTTTTGCTGTGGTTATTCACCTTGTTTTTGACTTTGCCAGAGAAGTGCAGCCTTCTGCCGCACTCCTCTGGGCTTTCGCTCCTTTCTTAGGGGGAAACTGACATGCCCTTAAGACAGTCAGTACCGGGGAACGCTGTTTCCCGTAGTTTCTTTTATCGTGTCGCAGCTTTAGTGCAACACGACACAAGAGGGCACTGTAAGCTAAGTTACAGCTCTCTTGGGTCTCTAGCCTTCTACAGACCCTAGATACTCTTTTAGGATGGTATTTGATCGGTGCAAGTCATTCAGGGACTGGAATGGTGGCAGCGATCGTTTTGTTTATTTTGAGCTCCTTTTGGCGTTCTGAGCACGTTTTTGCACTGAACCCAAAATGGTGGCCTGGCTCCCAAAATGGCCAGGCCGCGAGGCTCCTTTGTCCTGTCCACTGTCCGTCTTGCTCCCTTCACCTTCCCCAGGTCGGGCGACCCGGGGCCTTCCTTATTTGGGCATGTACTTTCCCGCGAAACGTGGTTGCTTTCGCGGGCTTCTACATGTCGTTTGTGTGCCTCCAGGGTGTGGGCTGGGATGTCTGGTCCCAATACACATCCTGGGTGCCAGAGAGTCTAGGGTGGTGTGAATGCCTGGGACCACCGTGGTCCGTGATTGGTCCACGTATGGTATGTGTTTTGATGAGCGGATCTCCCATTGGCTCCCCTCCGTTTTGGCGCGAAGGGAACAGTGGATAGGAGGGGGCTGGAAACACCACTACCATGTCGATCTCCTGAGTTCTCACGAACGAAGGAATACAGGAGCCAAGTATCCTGCAACTACGAGGCTGGACCGAGGAATCGCTGGTGACCCGCTGAAGGAATCCTCCTTTGCACTGCTGTCGTCCGGAGAGCCCCTGTCCTCCTTTGATCGAACCAGAAGGTCTGTACTGGTGCTTCGACCTTTGGAATAGCAGGAACAGCTATTCCCGGCATCTTCAACCATCTCCTGCCAAGTAAGCCTTCGGAAGCGTCTCTGGGCCATCCAGTTGACTGACCAGCTTACAAAGGAGTTTGGCTCTGCACCCGCCGCCAGGTTGTGTTGTATTGCGAGTCCTTGTCCCTCTCCCACGCTTCGTGCACTTGGCGTTCCCAGGTCTGAAGGGAGGAGGGTTCATTTGGCTTGAATACACACGGCCGCTCCGTTGTCCTGCTGCGGCAACAAAACTGTGCTGGTTTCGTCGATTGGGACGTCTTTTTGCTCTACACGACTACGAGGCGTTCCCTGCTCTTCTAAACCTGCCAGCTGCTGAAACTAACGTGGAGAAGCCTGGGTCTGCTTGCTTCGGGGACCGGTGAGTAGTTTAGCTAGGATCTGGTCGCCCTCCTGCAGTATCCCATTGCTTTTCCCTGCTGTGTAAAAACAGCACCCTTTTGGCCGTATTCGCGCTCTGCTTCTGCCCGCTGTGGAGGCTGCGCTTGAGTTGCGGAACCTGTTCTCCTTCTGCTGTGCACTAACCCGAACTGCCTGACTTCCTCCGAAGAGCTTCCCCTTTTGCCCGTTGGCACCGGCGTGGCAGGTACTTTGAGCACAAGGCTCCACTCTTCGCAGGGCTCGGACTTCCATCTAGTTAGGTGCCTCTGAAGGCGAACTGAGTCTAAAGCGTTATCGCACTGCCTGTTTTCCTTTCCTTTCAGGTGGACTACATATTTCGTGCTTTAAACGCTTGTGACTGTGTATTTGTATATATATTGTGTTGATATGGTATGTGTTGGTTTAATATTGTGATATTGTGATTTTCTCGCTATGGTCGTTGTTTTAAAGGCCTTAAAATAAATGTGTTTATATTTTTGATATAACACCTGTTTGGAGTAGTTTGTAAGCGCTCTTGCTTTGTGTGCTCACTGCGGGCTTTCAGTCACCCTCACCCCTCTTGAGACCTAGTCTTGACCGCCGCAATCGCTACCTTGATTGGTCTGGCTTGTCCAGAGGTCACCCTGTTCCAAGTAATTAGGTTGGCCTTCTGAACTTCTGCGCCACCAGGACAGAGTTCAGAAATCCGTCTTAACACTTCTCATCCCATTTGCTTCTGCCAACAGGAAAGTAAGGGGCTACTAGTAGACCTTCCTAGTTTCCAAAAGTGTATTGCACACTGCATTGCAAGTAAAGATTTAACAGAAGGAAAGCCCAGTTCACATAGTATGAATTTCACTGGAGTTCCGCTGGAGTTCTCATTAGGAAATTCGTAATTTATTTGATGGAATAATTCAGATCCTCTATCTTCCTTCTCCATATTGTGCTCCCATGAGTTTGGGTACACTTTTCATTTTGTAGACTGTGATTATGGAGGACAGCCTGTGTGAATACTTGCAAATCTATTGAAGGCGTCAATTTGCTGCTTAACCTTCATTTCAATTTCTTCCAGGTAAGGTTCTACTTAAGCTTGCTGTCTATCGTAACTCTGATGCGTGCCGCACTCCACTGGGGACCCCTGCAGAGACCAGTGGTAGTTTTTGGAGGCCTTGCTCTTGCCTGCCTGCTTTGGTTTTTGCTATATGATTCTTGAAGTCATGGGTTAGTATCTCTAGCCTAAGGAGCAGATCATCTGCATAACCTAAGAGATTCTGGTTGCTCCTAATTTTAGTGCAAAGGATTGTATCTCTTCTAATTGGTTATTTATAACGCACTTAATACCCAGAGGTTTCTAAGCGGACCCGGGGATCAAACTTGTGTTGCTCTGTGTCGTCTTGCTTCCAAGGCGAGCACGTTGCCCCTGATCTATCCTCATCTCTTCACGATAATAGAATAGGTTCACCATGTATAGATTAAACAATAGTGGGGCAAGAATACAGCCTTTGTTCAGGCCACTGTAGCTCCGGATAGATCATATTAACCCACCTCTTGCATTTAGTCTAACCCTTGCTGTGGTTTTACGGTAGAGTGTGCTGAAAATATAAAGTACACCTTGGGGTATACCCCATCGATCCAATTATGCCCACAATTTATTGTGGTCGACAGTGTTAAAGGCAGTGCTAAAATCCACATAAGACATGTAAATCAATTGTCTACATTGGACACATGCCCCCTCAATCAGTGTCATCAGGATTATGAGATTTTCAATGGTGAAATACAGCTTACAGAAGCCAGTTTGATCAAAGGGTAAGAGTTGTTTCTGTCTTCATAAGTTATCAATTCCGTAAACAACACCACTGCAAAGGTTTTATCTGGGGTTTCCAACGTCGCTATGATATGAAAACCTGCAGGATCATTATGCGACCCTCGTTTGTACAATGGGACAATAATGCTCCTGTTCCAAGTATCAGGGATGAAGCCAGTCTCACTTATGACTGTAAATAATAAGCAGAGGGCTATACCCCAGTTATCAGGATTTTATTTCATTAGGGCCTTGCAAATTCTATCCATCCCAGGAGCTCTCGAATCTTTATCTTTGCTTTTTCTTCTGAAGAAAAATATGTCACTAATGGAATGTTTTATGGACTATGACACACCCTCCCATGCGGGCTTTTGATTTGCCCCATCATTGCTTGCCAATTTCTTTTTAGGAATTTTCTCAAGCCTCCTTGGAAGCCCCTTCCATCAAATTTGAGGTTCTAGGGTTCTCAATAACCACTCTCCAAAAATTACATGAGCCATTATTCTTAAAGGCCTAAATTAGATTCTTCCAGCATAATAACTTCTGTTCTTTTTTGTGAAGCTACAGCCAACTACGGTATTCTTGTTTAGCAAAGTTACAATGACCCGCCATGGTCACTGTGTCCATGTTGGGATTATGGATCTCCCTAAGTTTTCTTCTAAACTCCCTTTAACTATCCCTGATATGACTATCATATGACCAAGTGTGCCTCCTCTTCTTATCTTGCTTGCTACTGCTGATATTACTGGAAGGATTACCTACTTGGGAAATGTCAATGAGATTACTTTTGTGATGAACAACTGGTATTCTTCTAAGGCCATTTAAAACTGGCATTGTTGACCGGAAATACATCTGTTTAAAAGTTATTGAGTTCATTGTAGTTAAAATATGCATTTACAACAACTTCTTAACCAAATGGGCCTTCAGTCACTTGATCTTGTAGCTGTACAACATCCAAGCATGCAGTGCTGTATTAAAGTGCTTAGCTTTTCACATTATTTTTCTTTTGAAAAGAAAAGGTATCGACTAGCAGTAATATGTTATTAATTTTGAATGTTTTGTAAAATATTGCACTATATAAAAGTTGTATTGTAAAAAACATAAGCTTGCATACAGAAAAGACAACATTGATGACTTTGCCAATGCTTGTTTTAACTACTGCTTGTATTTTGAAGTTTAATATGGACTGCGTGGGTGCAACGCTTACACCATTTCCAGTTCACAGAAATTCACCACAATGCTTTCAGAAAACCCAGATCAAAAATGAGACAGTGGTTGACTGAGGATAATTTTAAAACTGTATGCAAATTAATTTGAATGATTCTTTTGCACTGCTGTGTCCTAGTGGCCCTATCTGTTCTCCATCCTAAAGGTTTTTCCGTTAATTCCGACCTAACAATCCTCTTGCTTACCTGCCTGACCTGGAGACCAAAAGGCCATCCAATATTCCCAAAATACCAATTCCTTTTCCTTCCATTCTCATATCCTGGTTGGCAGGAAAATCCCTGCACCCAACAGAACACTCTCCAGGTGTTGTCATTTCTGCTACCCACCAGTTCAATAGTCTAAATGCCAATCGAACGCCCCCGTGAGGCACACTTTATACAGCTAGACCCTCCCCACTGGCATCCACTCACCCCTTCCCTGGCCATCTCAATCCCCATTCGACTTTTTTATTAATTCTTATCCCTGTGCCTTGGTCAAATTCTTTCTTGGGTAAATACATTCCCTGGCATACCAATGTGGTGTGCCTGCTCATTCCACTCAAAACATCACTCATTGCCTCCTGGCACAGGCCCAATGCCTCATCCCAAACGACCCCAATCTCTCGCTGCCCCATCTTCTCAACGCCTGAACCCAGGCCCATGTATTGGTTTGTCAGCCTCCTCCTAACCTCCACATGCACTGCTCATTATCTTAAGCCTCTGCAACATTTTATGCCTGTTTACCTACCCAGTGACACTTTCTCCTGGATGCCATCTGCCTTCTCATATATGGCAACTGGTGCATTCCTTTTGGATGAGCCATCCTAGACTCTACTCCTGGCTCGGCTTCAGCTCTCTAGAGAGGATCACTTGTCTTTGGGTGGCAGTACACTTCATGCTTTTACTGAATGGCTGCTTCCACCCCAACCTATGAAGAGATGCCGTGGACGAGAGGGTGAGATGTTCTTGGCTTCTCCTTCCATCCTCTGCTGCCTAGAAGGGACCAAGTGTCTGCCCAGCCTTCACTCTCAAAAACGTGTATTTGCAGAGGAATTTCTCCATGCTGAGCCGATTGCTCTGTGGTAGCGTGGCCCCACATACTAACTACACTTTTATTTTATGTTATGTGGGTAAGTCATTCCTTGTTCTACCTCACTCCTCTCTGTATGCTAACGATCCAGCATCCATGGCATAAATATTATTGCAGTGTTAATTTTAGTTGTTTCTAGCCACCTTCTTCTCTAGCAACTTTGAATTGTGTAGGGGGATGCAACTATCTGTATGTCACACTGCGTGCTGCTCTGTTTGCATGAAATATGTATCTATAATACGTATATGTATCTATAACCTCAAGGAACTCATATTATTCCATGTTGGAGAGGAAAATCTATGGCACTGCAGGTGGACAAAAGAAAACTATAATACCTGTCTTGTTAGCAGGATAGCAATATAAGGGAAGAATGATCAATATTATCTCATAGATAGATATTCTCATAGAACTTGATAATTAGTTTGTATAAGTCACTCTCACTAACATCACTGAATATGCCCTGAAGAAGAGCAAATTGCTTGAAACACTTATACAGCACAATATCTCCAATCATACTAAGGATTTGTTGACAAAATATTTTTAGAAGAATTCCGCAGGCACAAGTCCGTCACAAAATCAAATTTTCAACAAGGGATGATAAATATAAGAGGCATGAGATCGGGTATAAGCGAAAGTACATCAACCAATTTACCAAAAACAAGAGAGGAAAAAGAGGAGGAACGCAAAAACAAAGGAGGCGGACAAGGAGGAATGCAAACCAGATCACAAGACAAAAGGATCAAGTGAACTTAGTTATGAATCTAACTGGACAGAAAGTGGACAAAACAATAAATACAGTGCTAAATAAAGGATTAAACTACAGTCGATCAAACAAAGCAGGTTATTTTCATACGCAAGTGGATTTGTTCAAATTCTGTAGAAAATTGAAACTGAAAAAATATTTTGCTGAAGTAATGAATAAAAAAGAACAAAAGGGCAGAACAAGAAATTTCACCACTCACAGTTGAAATTGTAGAAGGAACACTGAATATCATGAATCTTACTGAGGAAAACTACACTACAGAAATGTTTTTGGAAGAACAGAAAATCAATCCTTTTCAAACAGAAGAATCAAACTTAAAATTGAAATCAAAATGAATTCCTAAAATGGCAGAAAACAATGTGATAGATGTTTTTCAAATAATGGTGAGTGAAGATCTGAGACAAAATGATCTCAAAAATAAACCAACGAAATTCAAACATAATCTTTCAATTAAAGAATCAAAAGCTATTGACGCTCTTGTCAAAAACAAACAATGGGTAATCAAATCTGCCGACAAAGGAGGTAACATCGTTCTCATGCAAAGAAATGATTAAATAACTGAAGGAAACAGACATTTGAGTGACAGAAATTGTTACTCCATACTTCAAAAAAAATCCAATTAAAGAATTGCAGACTCAATGGCATCATATGATCAAAAACTGGGAAGAAATGGGTTTACTTTCAGAAGAAGAATACAACTATCTAGATAACATCTACCCAATAATGCCCATAATATACTTTCTGCCGAAAATTCATAAAACATTTGACCAATTTCCAGCATGTAGACCGATAATAAATGGCATAGGCTCACTAACAGAGAGAGCCTCACAATATATTGATCTTCATTTACAACCATTAACAACCAATTTAGCATCGTATTTAAGAGACAGTAAACATGTAATACAACAGATGGAAGAAATACCCTGGGAGAAAAGTTTTCTTTTTGTAACCTTAGACGTGGTGTCTCTACATAGACTGGTATATAGAGACACCACCTTAGACATGGTATCTCTATATACCAGTATTGAACATCGTAAAGGTTTAAAAACAACTGAATTCTTTCTAAAATCAAGATCAATTTCATATTTGCAACAAAACAAAATGATTCTAGAAATGCTGCATTTTGCTCTAACCAATAATATTTTCATGTTCAATAAAACAATCTACAGACAGCAGCAGGGTACGGCAATGGGGGCCAAGTTTGCACCTTCATACGCAAACCTGTTCATGGGACATTTTGAGATCAATCATGCGTGGCAACATCCAGCATTCACAGAAAGATATATTGTTTACTGGGGTCACTACATCGATGATGTATTAATGATATGGAATGGAGACACAAGGAAGCTACATGAATACATTGGTTATCTGAACACAAATGATTACAATATCAAATTCACAGACAAAACAAGTCCAGAGAGCATAGAATTCTTGGATCTACAAATCTACACGGATGGAGATAAGATTTTGACTGACCTATACATAAAACCAACAGCAGTAAACAAAGTGTTACATGCAGAAAGTAACCATGACAAGCACATAATCAAAAATATACCTTATGGTGAAATCCTAAGAACAGAACTGAACTGTAGCTCACAAGAAAAATATGAAGAACATGTCCTACTTCTCAAAGAAAAGTTTATAAAGAGAGGCTATAAAACTGAAGAAGTAGAAAAAGCCATAAGAAGAGCTGAAAAAATACCCAGAACTGAACTGCTGAAAGATAAACCAAAGTTGAAAAACTCTTTGTTCCTTACCCTTTATCTGTTAAGCTGCATTTGTTTGGTATCATTTAAATAAGGCCCCAAAGGAAGGATATACTTAAATCAGGCATGTAATAAAAAACAAATTATCATGGCATCACGGCAGAATTAGACAATTAAAATGGCCGCCTGATGCTATGGCGTGACGCGTGACGTCATCGCGCAACGTGATGCGGTGACGTCATGTGTCACGCGATCGCGGGCTTTATAAAGGACAGAAAACCTGGTAGAGAGATAGCGCAGATTTTGGCAGACTGGAGGCAATCGTACCGAGGTGAACTGAAGGAAATTTCTTTTAATTTTAAAATAAAGAAAGTAAGGAATACACTCTGGGCTTGAAAGGCACTTTAAATTCAGGCATTATGTAGCTTTGGGTAAAATGGAGGGATTAATGGTAGCTCTAACTTTGCAATGATTCTCACTACTTCAAAGAAGGCTTTAAAAATAAGGTTTGGGAAATTACAATAGAGTTTGGGTTAAACTCATGATACCCTTTCTTATTATTTACAGAAACCTGCTAAAAAATATCTCCATAAATGAGAGAGATAAAAATGAAAAAGGAATAATAAATTAGAAATATGACTACATAACAAAGAATTTAGTATCTCTGCTGATGAACCACGTGCACAAGATGTGGGGAAACACGTGTTGAGAGGAAATAAATATCAGTATGTGCACCAATATATGAAGAAGGAAATTGCATGATATTAATGCAAAAAATAAATACTACTTAAGAAGTAATCTTGCTGGTGTGACGATATTATTTCTTGCCAGAAGCACAACCATATAAGTGTTTTCTAAAAAGAAAAGTTAACAAAAAGTGTATTCGCTGATACATTTGAGAACAGCAGATTGTGAAAAGTGTTAACAATGAAATTCACTACATACCACAGTACTAATTTGTTCAATTTGCTATTATTAGATAACATCCAGACTGGGAGCGGCCTCACTGTTGAGTGTTGATTTTAGTATGCTGCTATGGTCGTTTTTGATCAGACAGAGGAATGTTTCGTGGGTGGGCCCTTTAAAAACGCCACCTCAACAACCCTGTGTGGTGGCACTAATCTATTTTTCATTAATTTGACAGACTGGGTTCAAGGCATATAAACATACAGTTTGTGGTAATTCCAGTCTCATGGAAAGACTACCAAAATTTCTTTGGAAAGAAGACAATAACTTGTCTTTCAGACAACAGCTTAAAACCTATATTTTTCCTAAATAAGGTCAATTTCTGTTTTTCATTCTGTTAAAGACCTTTCCCTGTTTTTAAGTTCCCTGGACTAGAGCCTTAGCCTGTTAGAATCAGGAGAAGAACCAATGTGCTCTTTTGGCATCATTAGCTGTGCTAAGTAGTAAACAAACTTAAAGTTTAAACTTGGCTTAATTTAATCAGTGTGAGTCTCTTTGAGTTCATTGAAATTCTTAGACACATTAAGGAACATAGACAGACAGGTGGACATAGCTAGAGGGTCATGAATAGTGTAGGTTACCTGGGGGCACAATGACATACAGTCCCTGATTTAGAGTTTGGCTTATTGTGAAATCTGCCACTGAAATTAGGTTATTTTAAGTTTGCCCTAGACCGGCTTCACATCAGGAATCCTTAAGTGGAAATCTGGTAGAACATCAGCCAGTCCCCATTGACATACATGGGGACCGGCAGATTGTATGCAAGCTTTCCATCTGTGGATTCCTGGCGCAAAGCGTTCTAGTGCAAATTAAAATAAGGTAATTTCCGCTGGTGGAAAACCAGCAGTGTTTACAATCTGCTACACTCCAAATTAGGCCCACAGTGTGAAGTAGCTTGGGGAGCATGGACAAACAGTGTATTGAAACCTGGACATATTAACAAAACGTGTAAGACAGTCCAAGAGGAAACAGCAGGTGGCATGAAGAAGCTTGGGACAGACAGGTGATGTCTGAGTTGGTGTAGCGCCCAGAAATGCGGGAAACAAGACCCAGAGCTATTCTTTAACTTCTGAGTTGCTGTGAGGTCCAAGTCTTATTGCTTCTGGTAGCCTCAGTTGTCGGTCCCTTGTTCCTGACCTTTTTGCTCCTCTTGTTTTTCCTTTATCTTCCTTGGTTCTCTTCTCTCCTTGTTCGCCCTTTCTCTTGCTCCTTTTGTGGTTGATTTCTTGGCTTTATCCCACCTGGCTATCTAGGGGCAGCTCCCTATGAGTATTTTTGCTGCAGTTCTACCGCCTTTCGGTTCAGTGGATGCCACTGCCCTTGCATCAAGTTAATACCGGAAGGAGAGTCTGTGGTGTAGAAGAGTCAGTCCCTGACCTGGCTCAAGTACCCTTTCGCTTGGGTCGGAAAGGGGCTGGAACTCCTACCCACACTACCATAAAGACACCCTGGACGCCCCGCGAACTGGTTCCCATAATAAAACAACTTGGACAATACGTGACAACCACCAGACCACCGGTAAATTCCACCGCAGTGATCAGGCACTTAACAGTGAGTCCTTAATTCTGCACTTCCACTCCTTATCTGCCACCAAAGGATGGTCCTTCACCTCCAGTGAGCACAATCTTGGTTTCAGTGCCCAACTACTAGAGAGACCTTGGTACAGTATAACCCCACTGTTCTCTGGGAGCGGTTAGAGGGTAGAGTTCTCCTTTTCCTTGGAAGCTTCTTTCTTCACAACTATGGCAGAAGGCTTTGGCCTGGACTGTCTCCTTGTGACAAAATGATTTCTGCCTTGCAGGAGTAAAAAGTTGAGCAGTGGTAAAGCCTCTACTCCACCCTCCAACTAATGCAAACCAAGAACGACCCCAATCATAAAGGTAAAACAGGCACAGTTACGAGATATACCACTTGTGGTAATGTGGGCCGATGGAAGGCTATGCTCTTAAAAGGGGTGTGAATGTGGTTCAGTAGCAACACAAACAGTGAAGTATAACAGTCAGAAATAAAGAGAGGTCCAATCAGGGTTCTATAACTAACTAGATAACACTGTAAAAACCCACCCCTGTAGAAGGAACAGAGAATATGCAAAGGTAGAATAGATGCAGCACTCTGGGTAATCAGACAGGGGGGATAAAGGCAATTAAAAGACCACAATCTCCAAAATGGCTATTTCTTCAGGTTGCAAAAGGGATTAAAATGACCAAACCATTCTCTAGGCCAAGAGATGGATCAGTCAGTAATACCTTTACAAATATCTTTATGGTTCAACGGCATTGAACCAGGCTTTTCAGTGTCATTCACATGTTCTTTTCAGTGATAGGATGCGGCAGTCGCAAGGATCCAACAGCAAGCTGGTGTCGAGGCGGGGTCGAAACAAAGGTAGCTACTGTCTCAAAGTTTTTAATTGAGCTGTGCGGATCGAGGTCCACCAATTATGTTTTATATTGTTGTCCTGTCTGCGCCCTAACGCCCGTCGGACCATGGCTGCGCTATATAAATGATTTAAAGTAAAGTAAAGGTTTGGTTTAGTTCGCCGATCGAGAACTGACAGTGATCGAGCTGGTACTGGGATGTGCAGATGAGTTGATTCAATGTTAAGGCTCAGAGGTCGCTGTTCGGGAAACCCTAGGGTCGGGTCTATCAATTTACAGGAGCAGTGATGAAGAAGCTGGTGCTTCGGACGGGACTTGAGCAATGCAAGAGGGCAAAACTTTGTTGGTTCGAGTCGATGCAACGACATACTTCACCTCGTGTGGTGCAACGGAGAATGGAGTCGGACAGGCAAACAGAGGTTGGGAGAACAATGAACACCCAAGGCAGAGTCGAAGGATCCTGATAGTTTGCTCAGTGTCAAACCGGTCCGATAGCACAGCAAGTAGAGTGCTCGCTTTGACATCTGTGCTGAGCCTGCTGAAGCAGGTTTGAATCCCAGCATGGCCAAACTAAGCCTTTCATCCTTCCGAGGTCGATAAATGAGCACCACACACTGTGGGTAATAATAAGCAGCGCTCAGATACCTGAGGGTTCGTAACGCTATATAAATGCTAAATTATTATTATTATTAAACTCGAATCATGGCTCACAGCGGGTTGCATCGAAAAAGGTATTTTGGGTGTTCTGGCTTCCAAGTGCTGTGAGTCCCACTCCAGGCTCTCAAGGGCCAAGGTTAGTCCTTTTCTCTGGCTTCCAAATGTGGGGGAAGCCGGCACACACCTTCAGGGATTCTGCAACACAGTGAGGTCCTAGGCAACAGGGTGACTGGTAGAGATGCAGGTTTTGGTCCAGTAGCAGGGTTCACCCTCAATAGTGGACAGAGCTTGCCTCCGCCTTGGAACATCTGCCTTCATCTCACAACTGGAGGGCTTTAGAATGGCCTGTTCTCTGAGCAGGGTGCAGCAAAATCTTCTTCCAGAGTGGGATTCCAGAGATGATTCAAAGAAATGGTATGAGACCCTTTCTTTTAAAGGCGAAAGCCCACAGGTGATTGGCCAAAAGCTAACCTACTTTAGGGTCCAATCCATTCTCTGGAAATGAGTGGACTGTGCCCTTCTGACTTCACATCCAAAGTGGTTTGTTCTACAGGAAGTGGAGGGGACAGGAAAGAGAGAGGCATAGAGAAACAAGATGGCAGAATCTTTCCCAAACTGTACAGATCTCTCACTGGCTATTCTAACCCCGCCCACTTTCCTTCTCAATACGATTAAAGGCCTTTAGAAATGCAGCACCCTGGTATGAGCCCTAGACCTTTGTCAATTGGTGTTCCCTTTTATTCCTGTTCCCAGAAGAACTGAGGCCACATGCCTGCCACATGTGTTTTATTAATTTAATGTGAATGGGAAATCTAAGAGAGATGCTGGCCGCCATACCCTAACTAAGTCATGGCTACTTTTTACAGTTTAATGTGCCACTAGGACAGAAACCTCAGAGCTATGCAGTTTTTGGAACAAGGATGCAAATCCTAAATGAAGCTCCTGTGCTGCAGAGACTTGGCTGTGACTGCAGCTGCCATGAGGGCACCTGTGGCCTGAACCTGCTCTGGTCCACTGCAAAGCAGGTGTTGCTATTAGGACAATGATACAGCAGTGCACAGGTGTACACTGTTTTTGCAATGATGTTTTATGAAAGGGAACTCCGATCAGCAGATTTCCATTATTAAAAAAGGAATTACGCACATCACGCTGTTCACTACTGAAAATCAAAAAGGCCAGGGCTTCCACTCCCTTGTCAGATGGCAATTCCTCACATTAATCAAATGCTTTTAAAGACTAGTTTTGTGTTTTGTGGGAAGATGCAGATAGATTCCTGCTCTCTGTTATTGAACTCCAACGGCTTACTAAATAGGCATAGATTTGTAGATATCTTAATATAAACTAATGGCTATACATTGTTACAGAAAGTTCATTGACAGGGGGCTTTCACTTTTGGGTTTCCAGATGTTTTGGACTCTGAGTTCTAGCAGCCCTACCCTGCATAGTCAAGGGTTATGGACTACGGGGCTTGTCCAAAACCTCTGGAGAGCCAACTGTTGAAGACTCCTAGTTTAGAATAAACCAATTATTAGATGACTTATGGACTTCGGAAATTATTTCTTTCCTTTTCTTTTTTAAGGATCAATGGAATAAATTGCTAAAGGTTTGAATAAACAAAAATGCAAAAAGATTTTTTTAAAGAAACTAATTATTTCATTAATTAAGTTATTTGTAGAAGCTGAAATGTGGCTGTGTACTGGCAGAAGGAATTGTAACCCGCTGAACTGTATAAATGATCACATTTAGGTAGTGTTCTCATTTCCTTAAAACACAGGTGAGTAGTGATCTCACAACAATGTCATTTCCTAATGACAGGTGAGTAAAGATGTCACAACTGGACAGTAATAAGTCAATTTAATAAGACTGTAATGTACATAAGTCTTCCGTGTATTACATACCGATATTCATTCAGCAAGTATGTATTTATTTATTGTGAAATGGTTTATAGTAAACCTTACACAAGAAAAAAGGAACATTACGACACAAAAAACACAATATGCAACACGATCCAAAATGGTGCTATCAATTTTCCATTTAACAATTTGCCATTATGAAATAAACATAAAACAAATCGAATCACAGCCATTGTTAAAGACAAGTGTTCCCACTTTAAAATACGTCTTCAAAGGGCTTTCGAAGATAGCACACTTAATTCATTAACTAATCGGCTAAAAGACCATGCTCTCATTTCTTTTAACTTAGCACAATAAATAAACAGATGTTCATGAGTTGCAATCACTGCCATGTCTTCACATTATCTACAAAACGTTGCGATCTTGGAATCTTAACTCTGCCCCCTAAAACTTAATTTTTAGGAAACGGGTTTGAACAGATTCTATTTTTTCTTTTTTAAATACTGCTTTTCATGCTTGGAAATTTACAAAGATATTCTGTATTTACAACATCTCCTACAAACCATGTGTTAGGCAGAGTTACATGCAATACCCTTTGGGAACACTAAACACAATGAAGACTACAGGTGTAAGCACAATCTCACGTTTGGTATACGTCTGTACTACACAGTTTTGTGGTGGCAGGGCTAAACAGCCAGGCTTATCTCAAGAGGGATGTGAGCAGTACAAGGTGTTACGCAAAGGACTTGCAATCACAGTGGTTAAAACACTTACTCAAGGTTTCTTGGTAAAACAATATTAATTTATTTACACAGTCATTTAGAAAACATTCCACTAGCAATAAGCAGCTCATTATCACACTATAATACACGCCAGTGCCAAACTAATACGTTTCTGAACAAGTTAGGGTCCCCAGAAGTGGGTGCAAAATGGCACTTCAGTAACTGGAGTAAAAGACACAAGTTATTAGAATTAAACACAAATACTTTCTTATGCAGGGCAAATAGTTTCAGTCCACTATTAGAGGCAGTTCAATTCAATAGGCCTGGGCCAAAGTCAATGGACCAGTGTCATGGATAGGATAGCACAGTTCTGGTAGTAAACGGTTAAGTCTCTGCCAATGTTCTCAGAAGTAGTTTACACGAAAAAGAGTTATATGTGGGATTAGGAGCAAACAAGACTCCAAAGTTGGGAAAGTTTCAGAGAGGATTTCTCAACTGTGTTTGCACAGTCGCTTGGTAATGAAGAAAAGCTGTAGCTGAGGCAATTGTTCCCGGCGGTTCCTGCAGATCTCGCTGTTCCTGGGCCTCAGTCGTGGGGACAAGAGGGAGGACATCGGGAGGTTCCTGCACTGCACAGGGAAGGATCCACAAGCTTGGCAAAACGTTGGTTTCAGGTGTGAGTGCCTTAAAGTCCACAAGCTGGTATCCTTCTCACTGACTATCCGGTTTTCAACTGCACTCTGAAGAAAATTCGACCAGTATGGAGATGGTTTCCAGGTGGCTTGCAAGTTGGTTGTTCCCACCAGCTCAAGGGAAGAAGTTGTCCTTGAAGGGGCTTCTCTGTCGAGGGAGTTTCCAGCTATTCGGACCTGCAGCAGGACTTCACCGTGCAAACCAATGGTCCAGGAGTTGCAGCAGTCATCTTCCTTCAGCTCGTCTTCCGTTTTTCTTTCCAGTGGTCGACTCTGCCTTCCAAGTCCCAGAGACCTGCCTTTTAAACAGTTTTCTCCCATTCATTCCAGCCTAGCTGCCACTCACCCAGCAGGGGGGATGTCCTTGCCGGACAGTCAGCCAGCCAATCATGCCAAAGTGCATTCAGGTCTCCTAGGAGACTAAGCACAGGGAGTTTTGGGCACCTCCCTTACTTCCTGTCCACCCCTGACACTCAGGTGCCAGAGGCGATCTTCAGTACTGAAGCCCTCCAAAGGCAAATTAATAAAGGGACCAAACCTAGTTTGGCGCGCAGAGGCAAACACTAGAAGGACTTTTCCAAAAATAAATGGCGAAAAAAGTCGGTCACAACCTGTTTTTACAGAGAGGGTTCAGACGGCATCTTGAAAAAAATGGCTCTGGTGGATTTTAGCTACTGGAGCGTTTAAACGGGTCGCGGTCGGGAAATCATGGTAATACCACTCCCGCCAGCCATTCTGATAGCAAAGGGTAGCTTTTGAGGGCTACATGAGTTTTCTAGGCATAGGGATTACTATATATTCCTTTCAGCATTCTGCTGTAAGGCAGTGTGTGCTGGGTCTAGCAATTTAAAAAGACTAGCAAACTCAATTTAACTTTACATTCCGTGGGAGACAGTAGTCAGTCCCAGAGAAGATATTTAAACCTTGGGAAGTCTGAAGGGTGCTGTTTGACACACAAGAAAAGATGATGCCTATGGAGTTGTCTAAAACTCCATATCCAAAGAACACAAAAGTAAAACACACATTAAAATACATGAACGAGTGGGAAAAAAGGCTCACACTCTTTCCAGGTAAACATTAAAGTCCTAAAAATCCAGCAAAGTTGCCGGGGGTCTCAAAAGGTAAGGGAAATTAGCACATTTATGAGAATTCTCCCTAACACCATGGCCGATAGAATTGTGAACCACGCCCACACCATCAAACGTATTAAAAAACCTAGGAGTCCTAATGGCCAATGCACTAACATTAGAACCACAAGTAAACATAATAATTAATAAATGCTTCATCCTCCTTCAGTCAACAAAAAGAATCCTACCATTCTTGTACTTCACTCACAAAACACTGACAATCGCCGCCCCATCATGTCAAGAATCGACTACGCCAACAGCCTCTACCTTGGAATGCCAGAGTACCTGCTGAAGAAAACGCATCCAAAACGCAGCGGTCAGACTTCTCCTCAAACTATCTAGAAGAGATCACATCACACCAGCGCTAAAAATGCTACATTAGCTTCCAATCAAACAACGTATCACTTTCAAAAGAATGTGCATAACACACAGGGCAATCAGCGGCCAGGGTGCAGAATTCCTACAAAAGAAAATAATCATCTAACAAACCAACGATACTCTTTAGTTCAAGCACGAAAGCCGCCTGGAACCAAACCCTTATGGTAAGAAGAAACTTGTGGGCTCCACTTTTTCCCCACCTTGCGGCAAAAACCTGGAACAACCCCAAGAAGGAAATAAGAAACACAGAAGACCACCTAAGATTTAGAAAACTACTCAAAACCTGGCTCTTCAAGACCTCGGAACCAGACGGAAATGACTGAAACAATAAAACCAAAAATGCAAAGAGAGCCAGTAGACAAAACCCGTGACGTTACAGATAACGCCTAGAACCAACAGAGAGTGGGACCACCCGCAAGAACTAAAGAGACAATGCAAAGCCGAACCGATCACGAGCAACAATCCAATCTGGATAGAACAATAGCTAACAAGGCTGACAAAAACAACAGGCACAACAATCAACCTTACCCACTACTAAGAATCCACCTGACAGACAAGACAACTTGACCCCATGTATAAACCGGCAATCACAACGCAACTGTGCGTCCACACTGTCCAACTATTACCTCAGGCTCACAAGACATCCATCTTCAAACCAACCTCTTCATATAAGCAATCCCGCAAGCCAAAAGGAGACCACTATCACCACACTACGAAACCTCACCAATTCTAGAAAGTAGAAGATGGAATGCACAAGACTTACATACACGAAACCCTAGCAGCATTCCAGGAGTTAGACTGACTTCCAAAACGACTAACTCAACACACACAACCAAATCATCTGAGACATAGGTATGGTGATTCCCTTGTGTCAATCTGAACATGGTGGTAAGGACTGAACTGTACCGCGTTGCACACAGTTAAAGCTATGCGTATGGCACAGGTCACAACTACATAGATCCACAGGGACCAGCTTGCATCAGGTGCAGACTGGGATCTGAGCACCGGCCTGAGTAACAACAAAGATAGAATTGTAGAGACTGAATAGCGCAACATATGGACAGAGAAATGAGAGACAGCCCTGTGCCAGGCTGAAACTAGATCACTGTAATGGAGAAAACTCAGCTAAACCTTGAAAGAGACACAAAATGAATGTGCATTTCTTCAGACCACAATGCTAATAACCAACCCTACTAAAACCTCACCCCTCTTCATACACCTCTCAAACTCTAACTAAACACAACCATACCTCTTCAACCACAGTAACCCACATGCACTTCACTACACCGCAACAACAAACACAATACACAGAACTTAACACAACAGCGCACTACGGATTCCGACCGGATACCACCCCAAAGCTAGCCGAACGGTGCTAACCGAACTGAAGCTGCCAACAGCAAATCACAGCTCCTTTGCTCTTTCTCCAAACTTGTCCTACTAACATACCATAGCATACCCCACTTTTCTTTCAGATCTGCCAGAGCGCCAGGGGACCACTACTGTGGTGATAGTGCGCGTTATAAATATCCTTTAACATTAACATTTCCTAATACTGCTGCATACCCAATACGCCTGGCTTGATAGGATTAAAGGGTGGCTTAGCCCTAATGCTATTCCTACTGGCCGGGGCTCTGAGCTGATGCCAGAGTTCTTGAGCACTGTGGCTGCTGGTCCAACTTACACTGAGCTGTATATGTATCATGGGGCCTTGTGGATGTCTGGTCTTTCTTCCAGTGAGTAAAATAAAACTGCATTCTGCAAGTCTCAGGATTCTGAAAAGTGAACGGCTTTGGCAGCCGGAGTCTGTCTCTCTGCCCCTTGTGCCGGGGGCGGATAATAGGGGGTTAGTGGGAGGCTGGGGGCGCACTCGGGGGGTGGGGGGCAATGGGGCGAATGCTGATCTAGAAAGAGGGAAAGGAGGAAACCTGCGCTGCTGCTTTTTACTATTAGTTTGTTAGTTTTCTTATTCAAGACGGCAACGGTTGCCCTGTCACTTCAGAGCTCGCGGTATTCGTCTGGTATTGCTTAAGACCACGTCCGCTCCATTCGTGTTTAGACTGAGGCACGTTCAGCAAAGCTTCCACGACTTCATGGTTCTTACCTTGGGCCCTGCAGCATGCCCAGAGGGCCAGCAGAACACAGCATTGCAGCCTATTCATTCTGAACCCAGGTCGGTCTGGGGTTTTATCCCAAAATGCAGGTTGTTAATTCAAAGAAGTCAGCTTCAGCTCAGCTCAGAGTCCATGCAAGCCTCGGCTAGAAGAAAGCCCGAAGCTCTGCTTCCCGGATTCCCGTCAGCTCCCCCACCCCACATGCTGGTCAAGGCCGCTTGACGTGTGTACCAATAAAAACCGCCTCGACACCAAACCCAGGTAATCTTGTCCATGTTTGCAGAGCAAAACAAACAAGCAAAAGTAAACTTTGATGTGACGCAAGCATTGTATAATGTCTGTTGTCTTCTCGTATTTCCCGCTGCCAACCCATCCAACAAAAGCAAAGAAATGCATTAAGGTGGACGGAGTTGCACCGCGACACACACGTCTTTTTATATGTAAAAAAAAAATGCAATATTTATCGTTTTAAAGGTATGGAAAATACGGGGTTAGATTCAGAAAAGGTCTTTTTAACAAAAAATGACAAATTCCTTGCCATAGTAAAAAAGCAAGCATTGACAATGCCAATAGTTTTGGCGTTTACTGGGGTTGTTTGCATTTTCCATTGATGGGTACCAGGGTGCAAGGGGGAGGGTGCAGCGTTTTAAAGGCGGATGTGATGAGGGGTGCGGGTGTGCAAGACAATGAGAAGGAAGGATAATAGTATCCCAGATAGTAGTGCTTCATTAAATAATAGCTTCATACTTGCGCACAAGCAACGCACTGCCGCAGACTTCCGGCACCTCAAGGTGTTGCAGTGTCACGTGTGAATAGGCATCCAGGCCTGTCTGCTTTTTGGTATTGCCACTTGCAGCTCTGCAATGATAAATGAAAAGCAACCTTATGAATACCAGAATGCAGAGAAGCACTCACCACGGAATGCGCCATTCATACCTGACCAAAATGGCGCCAGGGAATGTACCTTTCACCACCATCACATAGCGTAGGGAGGCAGTGGTGGAAAAGTAGCTGACTGGTGGCCAGTGTTTTCTTTTTAGCCAATGCCAATTTGCAATTTGATTTTAGGTGCACACATTTCGGAAACGCTAAACTACAGGTCCCAGAATGCATACCGCTTTTGAATGACCAGGGCTTGATGGTAGGTGCCAGACATGTTATGAGACCACTTCTCAGTACTTTAAGATTTTTTGGAATGTAGTCCCCGCTCTGTAGGTCCATCAAGCTAACCAACTTCAAGAGAGACTTACATAATTTCTGGGTGTCAGTCCTGCATCAATCTTTAAGCCAGCTAATTGCACATATGCATTTCCTTTGGGCAAATTACACTCCACTGTTGTGTTAGGGGGTACAATATCTATAGTATTGTTGTATGATATACTTAACAAGTGCAAGAAGAAAGATAAAATGTGGATATTGAATAACAGGCCAATGTCTCTTAAGAGGCAGTCGCAAGTCCGTGTATCCTGCTCAGTATCTTCTCTCATCTGTCAAAATAAATATGATTCTGGCGGAAAATATCTGGCAACATCTGATGGCTGGCCTCTGCATCTAAAAGGTTGGTAGAGATTGGTAAGGGCTAGCTTAATGCTCGTTGTGCCCCAAACCAGCTTCTTAGCTTTCCTGCTCCTATTAAAATTAATATGGTTGATCAATAATGGTAACATGTCTTAAACTACTGGTGTGAGCTGCATAAAATAGTTAAGAAATCAATATCTCTCTTTCTCCCTGTGACTTACTTTTGGAATGATGGCTTGGTGGGTTAATGTTCCCACTACAAAGATGTATGTGAAACCTGCAGCTACATCTCTGCTACAGGTTTTTAAACCACTGAGCTGTCCCAAGGACTCACTGCCTTCTATTTGTTTATTATTTGTATCGCGCACCGAACCCTGAGGTAACTGGGCGCTGGAAAAAAACGTAGGCGTTACATACATGTAGAGCAATAAATGGTACAAGACAGGTACAGAGGCGTGGACCAAAGGTTACAGGTAGGTCTGGAGACAAGAATCATTACTATCATAACACGTGCACAAGTGCAATCAGCGATCATCAATCATACGTAGGAAGTTTGGTTAGGAGTGCATGAGAGGTATCATGGTACAGCCGAGGCGGGTCGCACTAGGTTTGTGACGAGCACTGATTGTGACGAGCAAAAGACAAAGTCCGCCTTAGTGAAACAGAGCATGACACAAAAAACGCACGACGGTGCCAGGCTGGTTACAGAGCAGCGACTAGGATATAAAGGTGCTGGTTGCCAATGGAATTAACTAACCCCTAGTGCCTATCTAGAGACCGACCAAAGCACTTCTTGCGTATGGTGAATGATTCTAATCGATGGATACTGATTGTCCCACGCTTGTAACAACATACAGTGTAAACAAAATAGATAGTGCAGGAGGAGAACCACTGAAAAAGAGTGACACCCTATGGGTCACTCTTCCTACAGCAGTATCTTGGTATATCAAATATACCTGGCCCTTCCAAGAAGGATCATATTTACCCTGGATCAGAGGTAGGGTAATTATAAGGCTCCTTTCATGTGTCTTCTCCGTCATTTACCTGTTCTTCCCACGAGACACTGGACCATCATCCCAAACCTTGCCATAGCGCTTCTCTTGTTTCCCATAAGCCAGCTGTAACAAGCCTCTTGACTCGATTTTCCACTATTGGTACTCCACAGTGTGAAACACCATGGCATAAAGGGCCCTTTGTCATCCAATTGTAATAGTTTATTGTAATTGTTTATTCATTTATAAAGCTCACCGGGCCCATAGGCATCTGGGCGCATTACATGTTACATAGTTACGCATGACATGGACAAAAATACACATACAGTCAGATACATTTTGTGGTAATAATATACATATTTACAGTAGATAGATTCCATTGGTTATCGTTTCTTACTTAGATATAGTCTGCAAGAATAAGTACAAGGATACACGCGCAAGGGTCACAGGTCTCAGGAGTGCAACCACCTCTTCCATGAAGGGCTGAACAACTAAACTTGGCCCTACGTCCTGAAGAAGGTCTTGAACAATATGTTACGCTCACCTGGTATCCACAGGGACGCCACCCAGCCGGGTTACTCGCTGGTATACTTCTCAGTGGTGCCCAGATGTGATCTGCTGGGAAGTTTCTGCCTTGTGGTAGAGTTAGGCGTGCTCTGCGACCTGCCTTCTATGCAGGGGTGCGTTGTCTTTCGTGGGCGTGTGCAGTCCAGTTACTTCACTGACGCCGGCCCGTTTCATATCGTTCAAGTAGGTCCTATTGCTGTCTTTCGTATTGTTGCTATTCCTGCATGCCTTTCCTTGTTTAATAATGTCTCTTTTTCTCCATTAGATATGCGGAGCTTCAGCGCGTTGAACTGGCTTTGTTGAGCCTCGCTGGTAAATGATGGCACATTAAGAACGCTATGATGCGGTAAGTAAGTGCTATGCGCAGCGCTGCAATGTCTTGCCTTTGCTAACCTGTTTTCCTTCTTTCCTTGTAGGTCGCTGTGTTATTCAGCGTGTGTGGAGTTTCCGGAGTGGTGCCAGCCGAGAGGTGACTAGCCAGGTAAGCGTTTTGAGCAGTTTGTAATTTGCAATGTCTCTTATGATTTCTTTAATGTTGCCTCTGTCTTCCTCTTTCAGGTCGTTCAGTCCGGGAGGTGTGCAGATTCAAGGAAGCTGTTCACAGGGGCTGAAAGAAGCTAAAGATGAAGAGTGCAGGTTAGATGCTGCTGCTAACGATGTTTCTTTTGTCTCTTTGAAGGTTCTGCTTCTCTGAGGTTCGTGGGTATAACTGGACACGGTAAGCGTCACATTGCAAACTGCAAAGTAACGCAAAGCGTGTTGTCTTGCTCGGGTGTGGTTTAAATAGTCCCAACAAAATATTCCAGGTAAAGTAGTCCCTAGGCCACCACACCCAAAACTCTAGACCGCATAGCTTGGTTCCTAGGAACCAAGCTATGTGGATGCCTGCATGTTGGCTGACAAACACAATAAAGTAGTTCCAGAGCACATGTTCTTCATGGTGTATGAGCCTGGCACCATAGGCACCAGGACTGGCCCCAGAAGGGCTTTTGAAGAGGATGCCAGGCTCTAGAGACCAGAGTCCTGACTCCACCTGTCCAATGGGCTTGCCAGAGGGGTTTTTGGCTGAGGGTCATGACAGCACTCCCCCCTAAGGCCCCTCCCATGGTGTTCCTTCTGTCTGGTCCAGGTTTAGTTGGGAAATTCTGATGGAATTTCCTGATTAGACGTGGTGCGTGGATGTTCTCACTGGGCTCCCAGGACCTGTCTTGTGGACCAAATCCTTTCCAATCGACGAGATAATATAACTTGGACCTAGAGTATTTGGAGTCCAGGATATCTTTGACTTCGAATTCTGGTTCTTCGTCAATAAGTATGGGCTTAGGTGGTGTCCAAATCCGCGTGCTGGGTTGCCTTGGTTTCAAGAGTGACACATGAAATACCGGGTGGATTTGTAGATAAGGAGGTAAATCCAGTTTCACGGCTACTGGGTTGATAATTGCCTTAATGGTATAGGGTCCTAAATATCTGGGATGAAAGGTCCAGGTTCCCTTGATGGGTACGACTTTAGCGGTTAACCAAACTTTGTCTCCTACTTGATAGTCAGGGGCCTTTTTTCAATGTTGGTCAGCGAATTTCTTTTGTTTTTCTTTGGCATGAATAAGATGTTCCTTCGCCTTTTTGAAAGCCTGAGTGATGGTTGTGTGGAGAGTCTTTACCGCTGGCATTTCCAAGCTGGCTGGCTAGTTCAGAGGTACGTGGATGTCTGCCATAAAGGGTATAGAAGGGCATTGTCCCGTGCTTGAATACAAGGAATTGTTATATGCATATTCGGCTATACATAGTAAGTCTTTCCAATTCCTTTGTTTGTGGTGCAGCATGCACCGTAAATATTGCTCGAGCGTCTGATTGGTCCTCTCGGTTTGGTCGTCTGTTTAGGGATGGTGACTGGTAGATAGCCGAATGTCGATCTGCACCATAGCACAACATTTTTTCCAGAAATTAGATACAAACTGGCTGCCTCGATCAGAGATCAGAACTGATGGGAAGCCATGTTGCTTAACAACGACCTCCAGGAATACTTTTGCTAATGTGGATGCGTCTGTGAGGCCTTTGAGAGGAATAAAGTGTGCCATCTTTGAGAATAAGCCCACAACTACAAGGATGGTGTTGAACCCTTGGCTGGGAGGTAGATCAGTGATGAAGTCAAGGGAAAGAGTGTGCCATGGAACTGGAGGAATGTCCAATGGTTGTAGGAGACCAGATGGTTTTTGTTTCTGTGATTTATTTTGTGCGCAGACACAGCAGGATTGAATATACTGAATGATGTTCTTACGCCAGGTAGGCCACCAAAGATTCTCTTTCAACTTAGCTAAGGTTTTGGCGATCCCAGGATGCTCTTCGATCAGTAAATCGTGAGAACTTGAAATAATCGAAATAATATGCTGTTGTAATTCCTTCTTGGGTACATATAGCTGATCCCTAAAAAAGGGTAGATGGTCCTTGATGGACTATTGTTCTCCTTGAGTTTGCCATGCGAGGAAAGCATCACGATTCATTGTCCATTGAATTTCCTTTTGTAGTTCTGCTTGTGTTAAGGCTGTCGTGATACCCAAGAGTTTGTCTTCAGGTATAATAGGTACTGGGTCTGGAGTTGTATATACCATTTCATCTATGCCCATACGAGAAAAGGCATTCGCCTTTCTGTTTCTGACCCCTAGTCGAAACGTGATTACATAATCATATTCGGCGAAGAAAAGGGCCCACTGCAGTTGGCGCAAGGACTGGGCTGTGGCTGTTTTGAGATATTGCAAGTTTCGGTGGTCTGTGATGACTGTAATGGTATGTGTGGGCCCTAGAAGGTAGTGCCATCAGGCTTTAAAGGCGGATTTTATAGCCTGGAGTTCCTTGTCCGTGATGGCATAATTAATCTCTGGAGATGAGAACTTTTTTGACCAGAAGGCCACAGGATGTAGTTGGCCGGTTTCCGGGTCTCTTTGTACAGGACAGCCCCCATTGCTAGACTGGATGCATCAGTTTCAACGACATATGGGAGGTCTGGACGAGGATGTCGCAGGATTGGAGCAGAGGTAAACCTTTGTTTAAGTTCCTGAAAGGCTTTTTCTGCTTCTTCGGTCCAAGCAAACATTTTATTGTTTTTTCGCAATAGAACTGTGATTGGGTGCACAACCTGAGAGAAGTCTGGGATGAAGCGGCGGTAGATGTTCGCAAAGGCCAGCATGCTTTGTACCCCTTTCAGAGACGTTGGTGAAGGCCATTTCAGAATGGCATCTACCTTGTGCATGTCCATTCTGATGCCTCCTGGAGTAAGGATAAAACCAAGAAACTCTACTTCGGTGATGTGAAAAAAGCATTTTTCAAGCTTTGCAAACAAGCGATGTTGACGGGGCTTGGTGAGGACTGAACGAACGTGCCTGACATGATCTTGTTTCGAGGCTGAGTACACTAAGATGTCGTCTATGTACACTAAAGCGCACATGTCAATTAACTCCCTCAAGACGTCATTCATGAAATATAGGAATGCCGCAGGAGCGTTGCATAACCCGAAGGGCATGACTTGATATCCAAATAAGCCACACTTAGTACGGAATGCAGTTTTCCATTCATCTCCGTTTCTGACTCGGACCAGGTGGTAAGCTCCTCGAAGGTCCAATTTGGTATAAATCTGGGCATTTTTGACTTGGTCTAGCATCTCAGGGATAAGTGGCAAGGGGTAGCGGTTCTTCACAGTGATCTGGTTCAATGCGCGGTAGTCAATACAGGTTCTCAAGTCCCCTTCCTTCTTCGGTACGAAGAACAAAGGACTGGCTGCGGGGGACTTCGAAGGACGGATAAATCCGTTTGCAAGGTACTGGTCTAAATAGGATTTCAAATGAAGGTTTTACGGTTCTGTGAGAGCGTAGATCCTTCCGCAAGGGATTTGTGCACCAGGAACAAGGTCGATCTGACAGTCATAGGGCCTGTGCGGCAGCAATGTATTGGCTTGGTCCTTTCGGAATACATCCTGGAAATCATGGTATTCACTTGGCAAGGTATTAGCTACTCCCAGGGTTGATACTGTCGCTCCGGGAGTCATGGGGATACAGATGTCGGATTTCTCCTCTTGATAATAGCAGGCATGGGAGCAGTCACTGGGGAAGGTTAATTTTCATGCCCGCCAGTCTATTAAAGGGTTGTGAGCAACCAACCATGGCAGCCCTAGTATTAGCCTGAACTGAGGTGCCCCGATGACATCAAACGAAATAGACTCCCGATGTCCGACCTGGCACAGTAAGGTAACCCCGGCTGTGCACTGGGTTACTGGTCCAGAAGCGATTTTTCTCCATTCTACAATGGTTACCTTGTCCATAATCGGCTTAGAACACAAAGGAAGCCCCATCTCTGCTGCCAGTTCTTGATCAATATAATTTCCAACTGCTCCGCTGTCGATGTATGCTTCAACGGCATGCATTCTTGACGACCGTTGGTGGTTAATTAAGAACGCTGGTATTGCAAAGTGCGAGGTCAGCAACTCTTACTTCTCACTCGACAAACTGACTTCTACGTTTGTCGAGTTTTGTAGTTTAACTTCATCCTTTTCTGTAGCCCCGACTGTTCTTCTTGGGGGTTTTACTGGGCAGTCCTTCAGAAAATGTTCTGGTTTCCCACAGTACAAACAAGTTGCTGTTGTCTTCTTTTGTCAAATGAGAAATTATATCGTGCCTCCTATTGCAATGAATATATGTATATTGGCCTACGCCAAGCTGGTAACAAATCCCTTGCGAAGAAATCCGTGTTGCAAGGTCCTGATCTTAAGATCAATGTAAGCCGCCTTTTCAGGTTAATCCGCCACTTTAGGTTCGCTTTGTAAAGTCACCCTGTGAGTTAAAATGGTGGACAATGTCATTCCGAAATAGAACATGGCCTTCTTGACCTCTGCATGTAGCTAATATGTAACTTGCCTGCAGGCCACTTGTTTAGGTCGTGAACTGAGACCTTGTAATTCGTTGACCTGTGTGTAAAGGATTACTCGTGCAAAGAAACTAATCTGCGAGCATATGTTGAGAACAATGTATTCAAATACTGAACATAGAACACTTGTTTAACTACATTGTATTAATGTTTGAGAAGATCTGCATGGGAAATCCCAGAACACACAGTTGCCGTGTAGGCTTGTTGATATATGTATTAAAATCAAACCAGTTACATGTGGATATGCGAACTAGGCATGAACCCTAGATCAGTAATGTATTAGAGGAATATTAACCCGAAGTAGGGTTGGACATCGTGTTCGCAAATAGTATAAAAGAGCCATGGAATCTAATGTACAGCGTCTCTCACTGAACACACTGAACCACCCTGGAGTTCGTTGTGTTGCACTGAGGGCCAATAGCTATCTGATTTTGCTCTGTTCTTCATAACTGAATTCAGTATAAAATAAAGTACTTTGTATGTTCCTTTGTAACCTGTGTTTGGTGTATTTTCTTTTGGGGTACTCAACCTCGATATTTTGATTTTGTTTTCACAGTTGGCACCCGAATAGGGACCCTCAAGATTGATGCCGGATTGTCGAAGGTTGACGCAGGCTATCGGATCGGATCGGACGGTGTTACAAAAAGGGGCCCCACTGAACGAGACGCGACACCTCAGCAGCGCTGCACAACCCGATCACTGGACGATTAGCTTGTGGTCCGAGACGGCATTTTGACAAGGGTCCACGTATCGAGGCGGGCAGATTTGCCGAAATCACCATGCACGAGGTAAGATTAGTTAGGTTAGATTCTTTGAAATCCGAACGGACCTCCTTAGGCTTGATTAGGTGAGTCGTGACACGACTCTTAATATAACCATGATCATTTGATTTTGGCGTATTGTATCTGCAGACACAATTATTGACCAGGTATCACCAATAATTTGATATGCCTGGGAAATTGTCTACCTGCTTCAGGGCTTTGTTCCACAGTGATAGACAATCTTTGGAATTTAGCCGTCCAGCACCACAGGAGGGGTCGCCGGCATGTACTATTTACTGTATAATATTTAATGACATTTGGCACAGACAAACCAGACATGCCTCCGAACTTCAGTGGCCAATCAATGGTAGTTTTCAAATCCCTCGTATTGAGTATGTAGTGTCAATTCTATTAAAGAAAAAGGTTAGACCTGCAGCATTTGATGTTTTTCAGAATTGGAAAAAACAAGCGTTGCATCAACTTAAATGTAGAGAAAAACATGCACGCCGTCATAAGACGAACGCCGAAAAAGCGTTATTGTATGACCAAGATAAACATTCTGAGTCGACTAGGAATGTGGATAGGGCTTTCTCGCTTGAAATACAGAAAATGTATCCTTCTAAAGACCTTCATGCTTCTGACGAATTCATAGACAAATTGTTAAATGAACGAAGGCCTGGTGCCTCTGCGCCACCTACGTATGTTCCTCTTCCTGCTGCTTTGCCTCTTCCTCCTGCTATTCCTGCTCTACCTGCTGTTGTTCCCGCTCCTCCTAATGTTCCTCTTCCTCCAGCTCCTCCACCTCTTCTTATCGCACCAGTAACAGTACCTCCATTGAATTTGCCTGCTCCCTCTCTTCCAAGTGGCCCTAAGCCGCTTGTAGTGGATCGAGCTGCAGGGTCGAAGGTTGTCACTCGCAATACTGTACCACCAGAGAAGAAATGTGATTTGATTGCATGGGCTAAGCATTGTATGGAGAGGGATGATCAAGCTAATGTTTTTGCCAAACTTTGTAATATGGACAATTTTCCTGAGAAAAATGTTTTTATTGAAGGTTTAGGGATTCATTTATGTGTAATGTGGGTTAAATTAAATAATGCAGATCGCCCGCAAGGGTTAAGGGATCTAAATACTTTAGCGTTTTCTAGAGACACTGTGGAGAAAGTAAATGAGCATGTCGAGAGGTCATTTGGGTATAGAAAGGAGTTGGAAAGGTTACAGAATGAGGATGAAGAGGAGGAAAGTATGTATGTACAGAAACGGTTCCTTCCTTGTCGTAAATCGATATCTGAGGAAGCACCAATTTGTACGAAGGACGCGCTTAGATGGATTTCAGATATGTTGATAACTCCAGTTGAGGTATATGACACATATAGTCAGTATACGCCAGAAATGCAGAGGAAATTGATACAGGTAATGATAGAGTACCTACAGGATGATTGTGTAAAAAGAAAGATTAGTTGTCCACAGAGTGATTGAGTATTTATAAGAGAGCTTTTTCACTTGACACTTCTTCGACTGCTTTAGCACTCGACTTAGCTCTGTTGCTTAGTAAGCGTTCGGACTTGCCTACTTCTCAGTTGCCTATGAGAGAGGTTCCTCCGACATTTGTCCCGAAGGTTGAGACTGCGGCTGATCCTGCAACAAATGCAGTTGCTGTGAACATTCCTGCACATTATGTATCGCAGTTTGTTCACGTCCCGTTCTCAAGACAGGAAGTGAATACTATTAGGCAATCTATTCCTGATATTAGGAAGAATCCGACAGGATTCTATAAAGAAATAGAGTTTGTCTTGCAGTCCTCAGTGTTCACCTTAGGAGATATTGATTTGTTATTTCCTGTACTCCTGCCTGTAGATTTGTGGAAACAAGTTAGAACTATAGACAACGTGCCAGGGTTGGGAGATAGATGGATGAATATATCTAGACTCGATGGAGAAAGGCCAGCTGGTGAAAGACCGCCTCAGGTGATACTAACTTTGCCTGATAGAATCATTGCAAAATTGAAAACTATAATTCCAGAGAAAATAATTATTTGGGACAAATTTACGGCCTGTGTCCAAGGGAAGTCTGAGGGTGCTACCGAGTTCTTTAATCGGTTCGAACAGGTATTCTCAGATTTCAGCGGACAAGACCTAGACACAGAGTCTGGGAAAAGGTTATTTGTGGACAAATGTGTGCGTGGATTGCTGCCTGACATCGAGTCACAAATTATGTCTTCTGAGAGCGCTTGGCAGGCGAAGTCCCAATCAGAAGTGCTGCATATGGCTCAGTGCTACGAGAACCGTGTCAATAATGAAAAAGATAGAGTTGAAAAAACGAAAAGGTGATTTAAAGACTAAAGTGTTATTACAGCAAATTGTTAGAGGCCCCAGAGGGGGTAGTTTGCAGATTAGAGGTCAGTATGTCCCGCAGGGGAATGTGCCCTTGGGTCCTGTGAACATTAACCAGTGCGCCTATTGTCGTCAAGAGGGTCATTGGCATACACAATACCGCGTCCGTCGACAGAGGTCCAACAATACATTTAGGAATATGGGTAGATGATCCAGGGGTTGCCCGGGTGTAGGGGGCCCTGGTAGAGGTTAGTTTACACAGGATCCTCAGCAACCTTTTTCACAGGATAATCAGACTCTGAGTGTCGATACTAGGAACATATTTGATCATCCTTCTGCTGCATATTTATCTGAAGAGCTTCCTTTTGATGATATTCTGTTTCGTTAGGATTGCCCGAAGCAGGGTTTGGAACCTTCATCTATTCCTGTCAATCAGAAAGGTCCCGACGTTGAAATTGTGTTGGGAAATAGGAAACATCCGTTTTTGATAGATACTGGAGCACAGAAGTGTTCCATTGATCATTCACGGGTTCCAAACATTCCACTGTCAGGGCAAACCAATGTTTCTGTAGGGTTTTCTGGCACGCCAGTTGTTTGTTCGGTTTCTTTACCGGTACCCATTTCTTTGGGTCCCTTTACGAACCACTGTCCATTTCTGTTGACTTCGAATTGTGAGTTGAATCTGTTAAAAGAGTTAAATGCAGTGATTTATTCACCACCCCCAAAACCGATGGTCAAACGGAGAGGACCAACCAGACTCTCGAACAATACCTGCGTTGTATGTTACATCAGACTGAGAGTAATTGGAAAGACATTCTTTGGATCGCCGAATATGCATACAATAATTCAGTACATTCTGGAACTGGACAAAGCCCCTTTTATACCTTATATGGGCACCATCCTCGAACCTCAGACCTTGACTCACCCCAACACTTAGAAATGCCCGCAGTGGACATCTTCTGATGGAGTTCGCTTGACAATGTCACCCCAGCAATTTTCTGTCTCGCAATTCTTGACTAGACCTTTGCCGCCAGAATTAATTAATGTACCAGAGAGTTTATGGGCTGTTGACAACAATGATGTTGGTGTTTTACAGATTGAGCCTGTTAAGATAGTTTTGAAACATGGAATTGAGCTGCCACACGTTCCCCAGTATAAGATTTCAGTTGAGGGCGAGCAGGCTTTGAAATGCATTGTTTCCGATTGTGTGCATCGCGGGGTGATTGAAGAAATTTCAGGAAGTTTGTGCAATAGTCGATTTTACCCGTATACAAGAAAGGCGATAATGCAATTCCATTACGTTTCAAAATTGATCTACGTGCAATTAATAAAGTCGTTGCTCCATAATTTCCAATTGTGCCTGATGTGACGACAATCTTAACCATGATTCCAGCTAGCCTTTAAGGAAGCAACTGAACATTTGGAAAAGGTGAAAGAAAAATACAAGAAAGATGCTGATCGGCATAGAAGTGATACTCCACAATACCAGATAGGGGACCAAGTATGGTTAGCCACAAAACATATACCTCTAAAGGGAACATGGACCTTTAACCCCAGATATTTGGGACCTTACTCTATTAAAGCCATTATCAACCCAGTGGCTGTCAAGTTGGACTTACCTGCTAATATGCAAATTCACCCCGTCTTTCATGTGTCACTTTTGAAGCCAGTGCAACCAGGGACAAGACTAACCAAGCCGCCAGACCCCATCCTTGTAGACGGGGAACCCGAATTTGAAGTTAAGAACATCCTGGACTCCAAGCTGATAAAGTCAAAACTTTTTTATTTAATCAACTGGAAAGGTTACGGACCATAGGAAAGATCATGGGAACCTAGTGACCACGTTCATGCACCCCGATTGGTGAAACAATTCCACTGAAATGTCTCAGACAAACTGAAACCACAGGGAAGACCGACTTTAGGAGGGGCCTTGGGGGGAGTGCTGTCATGACGCCTACCCCGGGGACCCAGACCAAGTCCAGCAACCCCGGAAGCAGGCATCTAGTTATACTAAGCAAACCCAACAACCCCTGCTAAGGGCTATTTGGGTGCAGTCCTGGCGCCTATGGCGCCAGGCTCATATGGAGAGTCAGTCCTGGCGCCATAGGCGCCAGGCTCATAGATGAAAACCTACCTGATGCAGACCATGCTGCAAGAGCTCCAAGCCAAAGGAGGCTTGGAAGGAACTACTTTACCTAAGGGACTATTTTTTACTCGGGTGGGGCTGGGGAGGAATACTTACCTGGGAATACTTTGGGAGCTATTTAAACCACGCCCGAAGAGCAGCACACGCTTCGCGTTATTCTGCATCCAGCAGCGTAACGCTCACCGTGCCTGCAAGTCTGCATCCAGTCTTCTGCCACGCCCGCCTCGAGTCCGGAGCTCCTAGAAAAAGGGGAGAGAAGGAGAAAAGGTTAGAACAAGAGCAATACCTTTGATCCTTACCTGAATTCCTGTTCCATCGCGCCTTCGAGCTGGAAGAAAGAAGTTATTTTATGCGCGTCGCCTCGCCTACAGCAGCGCCGCGCTGAACTCACCGGCCTTCGCAGCATCTTCACATTCCACCGCATCCTTCTGCATGCTCCTGCCGCACTCCGGCACCTAAGGGGAAGACAAGAACAGCAAGGTGAGCCAAGGGAATACACAGAGGCAATACTACTTACCCCCCATAGACTTACCTGATTTTACCACCGGGGGTACTATTCCTCTTCATGGGTCGGCGCAGCTTCCACTGCATCCTCGCCGAACCACCGCCCCTAAGGGTAAACAAAAGGACAGCAAGGTGAAGCAAAGGGACAAACAAGGGGAAACCTCCTCACTACAATAGACTTACCTGATTTTACCGCCAGAGGCATTATTCCCAGAGACTAGATATTTTCTCTCAGCGCCTGAATAAGGGAGAAAGCAACAGGTTACATATTGACATTATTTTATAGAACTGTGTTGGATAATACAAATCCTTACCTGAATATTACCGGTTGCCACGAGGAACTCTTCACTAGGGTCAAGCTGCAACCTGCAAGGAATCGGACAAGAGTGAAAGTCAGACATTTGAACTCTTACGAACTACATACTTATGGCGTCTTGCTGGGAATCTCAGAGTCAATATTGTTCTGGAACTCACCAATTCCTTCGAGCCAGTGAAGCAACTGGTCATCAACGCGCCCCTGCGCTCAATGCAGGAAGGAGAGCTCATCTTTTCAAACCATCAGGTGAGACTATAAGAGAGGACATCAAAGTTGATCAGTGGGGAGAACAGCCGGAGTGGGGGAGGGTTAACGCTCAACTCCACGGGTGGTTAATTCCCTTTCTCCATTTGCAGAAGAACATTCCTATGGGCCAAGCAAACGAAGCTAGGTGGGCCAGTCCAGTCCGTCATCTCGGCACTACGCGCCACATTGGTGGAGGCCGCAGCTGTCCAGTTCAGATCGACACCCCTATGGGAGCCAGGTGAGCGTAACAGAATGCAAAGCCTACCCACAAATTCCCACCCGGGCGTTATGGATACCTCAGAATCTGACCAATGGCCCGATTACTAGGGGAACTGAGGGTTGAAGTGCATTCCGCCCATCAAGAAACCAATGCTCTTAGGAGAGAACTGATTTTGTCAAAGGAGCAAACTGATGACCTTGCTAGGCAACTACTGCAAAGCCAGGCTGGACAAGAACCCCTACCAGGTCCCGGGGGGAATCCAGCTCCTGTGTCATCGAGTAACCCTGTGCAAATAAACCTACCAGGAAGTATTCCATTAGCTCCGCCCGAACGCTCTGCCAGAGATCCCAATAGGTTTGCCGTGTTTATGAACCAATGCCGCTTGCACTTTTTATGCAGACCTGGAGCCTTCCCAAACGATCAAGCCAAGGTAGCCTTCGTATTGTCATATCTCAGCGGCAGTGCAGCTGATTGGTCGATTCCACTAGTTACTCAGGATGACCCAATTCTTCGGGATTTTCAGGGCTTTCAATTGAGCATGGAAAGACTATTTGCCCGGCACTCCCAAGGACAGGCCCTGGAACTCACCAATTCCTTCAAGCCAGTGAAGCAACTGGTCATCAACGCGCCCCTGCGCTCAATGCAGGATGGAGAGCTCATCTTTTCAAACCATCAGGTGAGACTATAGGAGGGGACATCAAAGGTGATCAGTGGGGGGAACAGCAGGATCAGTGGGGGGAACAGCAGGAGTGGGGGAGGGTTAACGCTCAACTCCACGTGTGATTCATTCCCTTTCTCCATTTACAGAAGAATATTCCTATGGGCCAAGCAAACGAAAATAGGTGGGCCAGTCCAGTCTGTCATCTCAGCACTACGTGTCACATTGGTGGAGGCCGCAGCTGTCCAGTTCAGATCGACGCCCCTGTGGGAGCCAGATGAGCATAACAGTACTGTTACTGGTGCGATAAGAAGAGGTGGAGGAGCTGGAGGAAGAGGAACATTAGGAGGAGCAGGAACAACGGGAACAACAGCAGGTAGAGCAGGAATAGCAGGAGGAAGAGGCAAAGCAGCAGGAAGAGGAATATACGGAGGTGGCGCAGAGGCACCAGGCCTTCGTTCATTTAACAATTTGTCTATGAATTCGTCGGAAGCATGAAGGTCTTTAGAAGGATACATTTTCTGTATTCCAAGCAAGAAAGCCCTATCCATATTCCTAGTCGACTCAGAATGTTTATCTTGGTCATACAATAATGCTTTTTCGGCATTCGTCTTATGACGGCGCGCATGTTTTTCTCTACTTTTAAGTTGCTGCAACGCTTCTTTTTTCCAATTCTGAAAAACATCAAATGCTGCAGGGCTAGCCTTTTTCTTTAATAGAATTGACTCAAAATACTCAATACGAGGGATTTCAAAACTACCATTGATTGGCCACTGAAGTTCGGAGGCATGTCCGGTTTGTCTGTGCCAAATGTCATTAAATACTATACTTCCAATGCCATGCTTACAGTACATAGTAGACCCCTCCTGTGGTGCCGGACGGCTAAATTCCAAAGATTGTCTATCGCTGCGGAACAACGCCCTGAAGCAGGTAGACAATTTCCCAGGCATGTCAAATTATTGGTGTTACCAAGGTCAATAATTGTGTCTGCAGATACAATACACAGAAATCAAATTATCAGAGTTATATTAAGAGTCGGGTCACGACTCACCTGATCAAGCTTAAGGAGGTTTGATCGGATTTCAAAGAATCTTACCTAACTAATCTTACCTCGTGTATGGCGATTTCGGCAAATCTGCCCGCCTCGATAAGTGGACCCACGTCAAGATGCCGTCTCGGACCACAAGCTAATCGTCCAGGGATCGGGTCGTGCAGTGCTGCTGAGGTGTCGCGTCTCGTTCAGTGGGGCCCCTTTTTGTCACACCGTCCGATCCCGGTCCGATAGCCTGCGTCAACATTCGACAATCCGGCATCAATGTTGAGGGTCCCTATTCGGGCGCCAACTGTGAAAACAGAATCAAAATATCGAGGCTGAGTACCCCAAAAGAAAATACACCAAACACAGGTTACAAAGGAACATTCAAAGTACTTTATTTTATACTGCATTCAGTTACGAAGAACAGAGCAAAATCAGATAGCTATCGGCCCTCAGTGCAACACAACAAACTCCAGCATGGTTCACTGTGTTCAGTGAGAGAATCTGTACATTAGAATTCATGGCTCTTTTATACTATTTTGCGAACACGAAGTCCAACCCTACTTCGGGTTAATATTCCTCTAATACATTACTGATCTAGGGTTCATGCCTAGTTCACATATCCACATGTAACTGGTTTGCTTTTAATACATATATCAAGAAGCCTACACAGCAACTGTGTGTTCTGGGATTTCCTATGCAGATCTTCTCAAACATTAATACAATGTAGTTAAACAAATGTTCTATGTTCAGTATTTGAATACATTGTTCTCAACACATGTTCGCGGATTAGTTTCTTTGCACAAGTAATCCTTTACACACAGGTCAACGAAAGACAAGGTCTCAGTTCACGACCTCAACAAGTGGCCTGCAGGAAAGTTACATATTAGCTACATGCAGGAAGTCAAGACGGCCATGTTGTATTTCGGAATGACATCGTTCACCATTTTAACTCACAGGGTGACATTACAAAGCAAACCTAAAATGGCGGATTAACCTGAAATGGCGTCTTACATTGATCTTAAGGTCAATTTGTTAGCAGCTTGGCGTAGGCCAATATACATATATTCATTGCAACAGGAGGCACAATATAATTTCTCATTTGACAAACCTTCCTTTTGGCCTATGCCAAATGCTAAACTACTTCTGATCTCCTTGCAAATAACTCCATGCATCATCGTCCATGCACCCTGAATCGCTGTCGGAAATATCTATTGCCATTGAGTAATTCGCTAGAATTTCTTTCAACACATACTCTTTGGAAGTTTTATCTGGGGCATACACTTTATGTCCTATCGAACCTATCGCTTGTGCGCAACATCCCCCTAGCATCGAACATATACTAGGTAGACACTGAATACAGCAACAAAGGAACAACAGAATTCCCAAAATAATCAGCAAGACCGAAAGTACCTTCCAACCCCAAGATCGCAAGAAGTCCCAGAACCAAGCGCTAAGATCCCAGTTTCCCTCGGTTTCCGTTCAGATTCTGTATTGCCTTGAAAATAGTTGGGGAGGAATCTGGTTCGAAAACACAGCAAGCGGACCCCACTAATTTACACACTCCACCACGTTCAGCCAGAATGACATCTAATGCCATCCGGTTCTGAAGTGCTACTAGTCTTATCGCCTTCTGTTCTAATGTCATATTATAGAATATGTCCGTGGTCCGGTTGATGGTTCTCTCCATTACTCTCGCTAGTCTTCTGATATCTTCAGAATTCGCTATCTGCCCCCAAAATGGCACAAATGATTTTGTTATATCTCCCAAGATTTGTGCTGGAGTGTCACCATTCTCGTCCCGCCGTGGACGAGCCTTTGAAACTTCTATTGCACTAGCTATAAACACCCCAGGTAACAGGATCCCTAAATAACAGGTTCCCTGCCAATCCCTGGGCAACCATGGGAATGCTACATTACCGCAGACAAAGTAGACAGATTTACCTACATACAAAGGTCTGTTTTCACCAGTCAAATTGGCAATGTTGGCACAACCTAGAAAATCTCCCATTGACTCTGTATGCAAAAAGAAACTGAATCGGGGCTATGGTTAACAGTGTAAGAAGGAGGCATGGCATCCTTATTTCCTATCGGAGCCATCTTAAAGGAAATCAAAGATTGGAAAGGACGAGACAGTCTATCAGAAGGCCTAATAGAAGCAACGTTAGGTTTACTCCTGTTTGCGAAAAGCGAGCATCCCAGGGGAGTCAAAACACATTTCTCAAAATTATTCAAATTAGTGCTGTCAAAGTTCCCTGAGATGCTATCATTCCAAAGGCCAAAGAATAGTGCTCTAAGAGAAGCATAACAAGCAATTGTCAAAGGTAAAGAATGAATATACCAACTTAGCCCCTTATCCCCGTGTTGCGGTAAATGTGAGCAGACCCAACAGTTAGACTTATTAAAAATGGCATGTTTAGCATTCATGATAAGTAGCAAAGTATTAATGTGGTACCTTTGTCTATGCTGAGAGGCCCTAGGGGACAGAGTATGCAAATGTACAGAGGGAGTATGAACAGTAGGTACATTTTCAGTGGGCAAAAAGGATTCTAAAGTATGCGTTTCCTCAAGGTACCAAAATCCTAAAACAGTGACTATTATAAAACCAAATATCATTATAAAAACACAGCAATACGTTTTCGGGGCCCAGGTGCATTGTCCATTGTCCCGGTTGGTCACCCCATCATTCACATGTCCCATACGAGTGGTAGCGGTGGCAGGCATTGTAGTCTTCAAACAGAAACCCCAATGTTAGTTGCTGGCGACCTCCCGGCCGTGCGACTTCTTAGTCCTTCCACAACCCTAGCCAACAGATTCCCCTTTCTCAAATTTGGGCAAAAACAAGCCCTCGATGATCCTTTCCTTCTCCAAATGCACTGCCAAACCGTGCCATAAGTCTATCAGATGCACAGCAAAACCGTGCCGTAAGTCTATTTTCTTGGACACAGATTGTACCTTGCTTTTCCCGGTACTGATTGATCCGGAAACAATGTGTCGTCACTTACCGTTGGAAGCAACGTATCAGAGACAAGTGAAGATGCCGAATTTGAAACAGCAGTTTCCGGATGCAAAACCTTTGGAGAGTGTGGAGACGAAATGGCTGTTTCCCCAAGCCTCATGGGCTCAGAAAGATTCTCCGACACACTCTTGGCGCTATTTACTGCTTTGGGATCGTTGGTTGCAGCGTTAGCGAGGGGTTCTGTTTCTTCTGTATCGTGTGGCACAGGGTGAGAAAGTTTCTTGACATGGGAGGCGTGGATCCAATTCTTTCTTCCACCACTGTTTGGGGGACCGACAGGACTTGGAACGGGCCCCGCCAGCGAGGTGCAAGGCAAGAAGGGCGCTCAAATGCCTTGATGAGCACCCAGCTTCCAGGCCGTATGCTGTGGCCCGGGCCCTCGTATCGCACAGGTAAAGCTTTTCCTACCTGGTGATAAATCAAATACAGGTTTTTAGTCAACTGGCTGCAATAATCTGAAAGTAATACATTTTCAACATTTCTTAACGAGCTACATTTGGGAAGGTTCCAGATATTGGCAGGTCTCCCCATTACCACCTCAAATGGAGAGAGCTCTGTCTTAGTTTGAGCGGTTGTACGCATGGATAATAACACGATCGGTAAGGCGTCAGGCCATTTTAATTTAGTGCCGGCACACGTCTTAGCGAGCTTGTTTTTTATGATATCATGGTTTCTTTCTACCAGTCCGGCGCTCTGAGCATGTCTGGCCAATTGGAACCGTTTGTCGATCTTTAATGCCGCACATATCTGCAGAATTACAGCAGCGACAAAATGTGGACCATTGTCTGACCAGATGACTCTTGGTAGCCCGAACCGCGGGAAATACTCCTTTAACATGGTTTTCGCAGCAGTCATGGCTGTAGCATCTTTAACGGGAAAGCCTCAATCCATTCACTAAAAGCACAGATGACCACCAGCACGTATATCATATTGTTGCACCGCTCCATTTCAATAAAATCAAAGTGGATAACTTCAAAGGGGACAGAGGGTGGCCCAAAACGTCCCCTTGGAGTTGCTGTCCCCTTTCCCACATTGTGTTGTAGGCAAATCGTACAGTCCTGGACGTAGTGCTGGGCAATTTTCTAAATGTTGTCATTCGCCCAAACTTTCTCTAACATTTTTGTCACTTTCTGGGCACATACATGCGTAGGACCATGGGCCATGATGACGATCATCATTATATACGCGTCAGGGAGTAGCCATTTCCCTTCACCTATGTCCACCCAACACCCATCATCATCAAGTTTCCCCAAGCCTTCAGCCCACTTCTTGGATTCTTCTGACGTGGCATCAGCTTTGATATCCCATACAGACCCAACACCCTCATCCATTGCATAAGCATTTACAGTCTCCCTTGAAACATACATCTCTGTAAGGGGATCGGTAGCAGTTTGTCTAGCTATCTGATCAGCGAAAGAATTCCCTTTCCCTATGTCATCTGTAATCTTTCGATGTGCTGCACATTTCATAACAGCTAACTGAGTAGGGAGCGCAAGCGCTGAGAGTAGTTGTACTATTAATGAGCCATGTTGGATTTTAGTGCCATGTGAAGTTAAGAACCCTCTCTCTGACCAAAGTCTCCCAAAGTTGTGAACCACCCCAAAGGCATACTGACTATCAGTATATATGTTTACTGCAAGCCTTTCGGAAAGTTCACAAGCTCGGGTCAATGCTATAATCTCTGTGGCCTGCGCAGAGTTATGCGTAATTCTCTTTGTCTCCACGACCGTGCTTAATGTGGTGATTGCATAAGCAGCTGTGGATGTACCATCCGGAAGTTTAAAGCAGGAGCCATCACAAAACAGCTCTACTTGCGGATTATCCAAAGGATTGTCTTTCAAATCAATTCTACCCTTTGTCTCTTGTTCAGTAGTATACAGACAGTTATGTGACTCTTCATCGCCGCAAGTAGTGCCTTGTGGGAAAGCTAGGAGTTCAGCCGGATTAAGAACACAACACCTCTTAATTTGAATGTGAGGAGCAAACAAGATCAATTCATATCTCGTCAACCGTGCGGAAGTGAGGTGTTGCGTTTGGGTTCGGTTCAATAGAACATCTACAGAGTGAGGCACCATCAGAGTTAGATCATGGCCTAGGACCATATCCTCACTCTGTTTTACAGACGCAGCAGCAGCAGCGACAGCTCGCAAACATCTTGGCAAAGCGCATGCTACAGGATCAAGGGCGGAAGAAAAGTAACCGCACGGCCTATTCTTCCCTCCATGTTCCTGCGTTAATACAGCCAAAGCACATCCATCACATTCATGCACAAATAACACAAAGGCCTTTTCATAGTTTGGTGTGCCCAAAACTGGTGCAGAGCATAATCCAGTCTTGACCAAGTCAAACAATTGCTGGTGTTCCGATTTCCACGGCAATGGCGAAGAAATGCCCTTCTTCGTCAAAGCCAATATCGGTTTGATCACTAGTGAAAAATTTGGTATCCACAACCTACAGTAAGAAGCCATACCTATCAAGGCTCTAACTTCCTTCTGTGTATTTGGGGCAGACATGCCAGAAATGTGTTTTATACGTTCAGGTGTCAATCTTCTTCCCTCCTTTGACAGGAGTTAGCCTAAATAGGCGACCTCCTGGCAACAATATTGAAACTTTTTAAGCGAAGCTTTGTGACCATGCTTAGCTAGATGGATAAGCAATAACACAGTGCCCTCCTTACAGGCGCTCTCAGAGTAAGCAACTAAAAGCAAGTTATCAACATATTGAAGCAATGTACAAGTAGAGGGCAATTCAAGGGTATCAAGTTGTTCTTTCAAAGCCCTACTATAGATGCTAGGACTCTATGTGTACCCCTGAGGTGCACGAGTAAATGTGAACAAGCGTCCCCCTAAGGTGAACGCGAACAATTATCTACTATCCTTCTGTATAGGAATACTAAAGAAAGCATTCTTTAGATCCACAACACTAAAGTAAGTAGCTGTAGCTGGAATCATGGTTAAGATTGTCGTCACATCAGGCACAATTGGAAATTATGGAGCAACGACTTTATTAATTGCACGTAGATCAATTTTGAAACGTAATGGAATTGCATTATCGCCTTTCTTGTATACGGGTAAAATCGACTATTGCACAAACTTCCTGAAATTTCTTCAATCACCCCGCGATGCACACAATCGGAAACAATGCATTTCAAAGCCTGTTCGCCCTCAACTGAAATCTTATACTGGGGAACGTGTGGCAGCTCAATTCCATGTTTCAAAACTATCTTAACAGGCTCAATCTGTAAAACACCAACATCATTGTTGTCAACAGCCCATAAACTCTCTGGTACATTAATTAATTCTGGCGGCAAAGGTCTAGTCAAGAATTGCGAGACAGAAAATTGCTGGGGTGACATTGTCAAGCGAACTCCATCAGAAGATGTCCACTGCGGGCATTTCTAAGTGTTGGGGTGAGTTAAGGTCTGAGGTTCGAGGATGGTGCCCATATAAGGTATAAAAGGGGCTTTGTCCAGTTCCAGAATGTACTGAATTATTGTATGCATATTTGGCGATCCAAAGAATGTCTTTCCAATTACTCTCAGTCTGATGTAACATACAACGCAGGAATTGTTCGAGAGTCTGGTTGGTCCTCTCCGTTTGACCATCGGTTTTGGGGGCGGTGACTGGTCGATAACCTCACGTCGATTTGCGCCAATTGACAACATTTTTTCCAAAAATGTGAAATGAATTGACTGCCCCGGTCAGAGACCAATACGGACGGAAATCTGTGTATGCGAACAATGTTTCCGAGGAACTCTTTGGCCAGGATTGAAGCTGAAGGTAATCCCTTTAAAGGGATAAAGTGGGCCATCTTGGAAAAAAGATCCACAATGACTAGAATGCTGTTAAATCCATTGCATGGGGGTAGATCAGTAATAAAGTCTAACGATAAGGTGTTCCATGGTGTAGGCGGAATGTCTAAAGGTTGTAAGAGTCCAGCTGGTTTTTTTCTTTTGACTTTTGTTTTGGGCGCAAATGCCACAAGACATCACAAATGATTTAATATCCTTTCACCATGTGGGCCACCAGAATTGTCTCTTAATCTTAGCTTCAGTTTTTGCAATACCTGGGTGCCCTTCCATTAGGGTATCATGATAACGGGAAATGACTAGCTCTTGTAGTTCCTTATGTGGCAGAAATAGCCGCCCTTGGTAATAAGGCAGGTCATTGGTGACAGAGTATTCCTTGCTGCAGGATCAAAGAGTTGTTGGATCTTTACCTGAATGTCCTCTAGTGTCTGTAGAGTTGTCATGCCAAGAATCCTTTGTTCGGAAATTATAGGTGCTGGTACTGGGTTCACTTCTGCCTCTCCCATCCCTATTCGGGATAAGGCGTCTGCTTTACCATTCTTACAACCTGGTCGATAGGTTATCACGAAATCGAACTCGGCAAAGAACAATGCCCATCGGAGTTGGCGAGACGATTGGGCCTTGGCTGTCTTTAAATACTGTAAGTTCCGGTGATCGGTGATCACAGTAATGGTATGCCTGGCACCGAGAAGATAGTGCCGCCAAGACTTGAAGGCGGATTTAATGGCTAATAACTCCTTGTCAGTAACTGCACAGTTTAACTCGGGTGCCGAGAACTTTCTGGACCAAAATGCTACTGGGTGAAGCTGGCCAGTTTCAGGGTCCTTTTGATACAGGACAGCTCCCATAGCTAGACTGGATGCATCAGTTTCCACTATGTATGGAAGTTCAGGGCGCGGGTGCTTTAATACAGGTGCAGACGTGAATTTCGCTTTCAGCTCTTGGAAGGCATTTTCAGCTTCTTCAGTCCACATAAAGCGTTTATTTTTCCGCAAGAGTGCTGTGATGGGATGTACAACATGTGAAAAATCCGGGATAAATCTGCGGTAGAAATTGGCAAAGCCAAGCATGCTTTGTACTCCTTTAACTGAACTTGGTGATGGCCACTTAAGAATTGCATCCACCTTTCGTGAGTCCATTTGGACTCCTCTTGGGGTCAGGATAAACCCAAGGAATTCAACTTCTGTGGCATGAAAAATGGATTTTTCCAGTTTTGCATATAGTTTGTGCTGGCGCAATTTCTCAAGGACTGCTCGGACATGCTTCACATGGTCAGATTCTGAGGAGGAGTATACTAGAATATCATCGATATATACGACAACACAAACGTCAATGAGTTCACAAAGGACATCGTTCATGAAGTATTGGAAGGCTGCTGGTGCATTGCACAACCCGAAAGGCATCACCTGGTATTTGAATATCCCATACTTAGTGTGAAAAGCAGTCTTCCATTCATCGCCCTCTTTTACACGTACCAGGTGATATGCCCCCGGAGATCTAGCTCAGTGTATATGCAAGCGTCCTTCACTTGGTCTAGTAGTTCAGGGATCAGAGGCAATGGGTATCGGTTCTTAACAGTTATCTGGTTCAATGCGCAGGAGTCTATGCACGTTCCAAGGTCACCTTCCTTTTTGGGCACAAAGAACAAAGCTGAAGATGCAGGGGACTTGGATTGGCGAATGAAGCCATTAGCAAGGTACTGGTCTAAGTATTGTCGTAGGTGAAGGTTCTCAGGTTCCGTAAGGGCGTAGATCCTGCTACAAGGGGGTTGTGCACCGGGTATGAGATCGATTTGACAATCGTATGATCTGTCAGCTGGTAAGGTGTTTGCCTGTTCTTTTTGGAAGACATCCTGGAATTCTTGGTATTCTGGAGGTAGTTGCACGACTGCTGTGGTTACTGGGGCCAGGCCTTCGTTCAGATTTTTCTTTGGGTAACAGGTTTGTGCACAATCCATGAAGGTTATTCTCTTCTCTCGCCAACCAATACAAGGATTATGTGTTTTCAACCAAGGTATCCCCAGTATTATTTGGAACTGTGGGGCTTTGATTAGATCAAACACAATAGTCTCTCGATGGCCATCCTGACCCAATAGTGTCATCTCTGCGGTGGAATGGGTTATAGGCCCAGAGGCAATTTCAGTTCCATCGACTGTGGTGATGACATCTGAGGTGGTTTTTCAGCAGAGAGGTAGATTCATCCTGGAAGCCAATTCGTAGTCCACATAGTTTCCCATGGCCCCGCTATCAATGGATGCCCTTACTGCGTGCATACGCGATGGCTGCCTTGGATCTACGAGGACCATTGGTATGATGAAATGCGAGGTCTGAGTATCCATCTTCAAGCTCGGCAAGCGGACCTCTACGCTTGTCGGGCGTGGTTGTTTCCCGAGTCTGACTCAATATGGCTTTTATCAGCAGCTCCTACCACCTTCTTGGGTGGTTTTACAGGGCAATCCCGTAGAAAATGCCCAGAAGTTCCACAAATAGACACAATTGCATTTGCCGTCTCCTTTCTCTTTCCTTCTGGGTTAAGGGTCCTTTAACCCCTCTGATTTGCATGGGTTCTGAAGCATCTGCTCCTTTGGGGTTAGCGTGGGTCTTGACCAACACCCGATTCTCAAACTTGGCTCGATCAGCCTTTCTGTTCTGAAGTCTGCGATCTAACTGGACCACTAAGTCTATGTATTCAGAGCAGTCTTGAGGTGGGTTCACGACTTGAGCCAAGACATCCTTGAGTTCTCCTCGAAGCCCTCGATGAAATAACGTGATTCATTTTACCGCAGGCCATCCAGTTTCCACTATCAATCTATTAAAGGTCGCGATGTAGGATAGAAGGTCCTGGTTACCTTGTCGTAGGGACAAAAGTTTGTTATCCAGGGCCTGTCCTTGGGAGTGCCGGGCAAATAGCCTTTCCATGCTCATTTGAAAGCCCTGAAAATCCCGAAGAATTGGGTCATCCATAATAAAGTAACTAGTGGAATTGACCAATCAGCTGCACTGCCGCTGAGATATGACAATACGAAGGCTACCTTGGCTTGATCGTTTGGGAAGGCTCCGGGTCTGCATAAAAAGTGCAAGCGGCATTGGTTCATAAACACGGCGAACCTTTTGGGATCTCCGGCAAAGCGTTCGGGCGGAGCTAATGGAATACTTCCTGGTAGGTTTATTTGCACAGGGATACTCAATGACACAGGAGCTGGATTCCCCACGGGACCTGGTAGGGGTGCTTGTCCAGCCTGGCTTTGCAGTAGTTGCCTAGCAAGGTCATCACAAAATCCTAAGAGCATTGATTTCTTGATGGGCGGAATGCACTTCAGCCCTCAGTTCCCCTAGTAATTGGGCCAATTGGTCAGATTCTGAGGTATCCATAACGTCCGGGTGGGAATTTGTGGGTAGGCTTTGCATTCTGTTACGCTCACCTGGCTCCCACAGGGGTGTCGATCTGAACTGGACAACTGCGGCCTCCACCAATGTGGCGCGTAGTGCCGAGATGACGGACTGGACTGGCCCACCTAGCTTCGTTTGCTTGGCCCGTAGGAATATTCTTCTGCAAATGGAGAAAGGGAATTAACCACCCGTGGAGTTGAGCGTTAACCCTCCCCCACTCCCGCTATTCTCCCCACTGATCACCTTTGATGTCCCCTCTAATAGTCTCACCTGATGGTTTGAAAAGATGAGCTCTCCTTCCTGCATTGAGCGCAGGGGCGCGTTGATGACCAGTTGCTTCACTGGCTCGAAGGAATTGGTGAGTTCCAGAACAATATTGACTCTGAGATTCCCGGCAAGACGCCATAAGTATGCAGTTCGTAAGAGTTCAAATGTCTGACTTTCACTCTTGTCCGATTCCTTGCAGGTTGCAGCTTGACCCTAGTGAAGAGTTCCTTGTGGCAACCGGTAATATTCAGGTAAGGATTTGTATTATCCAACACAGTTCGATAAAATAATGTCAATATGTAACCTGTTGCTTTCTCCCTTATTCAGGCGCTGAGAGAAAATATGAAGTCTCGGGGAATAATGCCTCCGGTGGTAAAATCAGGTAAGTCTATTGTAGTGAGGAGGTTTCCCCTTGTTTGTCCCTTTGCTTCACCTTGCTGTCCTTTTGTTTCCCCTTAGGGGCCGGGGTTCGGCGAGGATGCAGTGGAAGCTGTGCCGACCCATGAAGAGGAATAGTACCCCCGGTGGTAAAATCAGGTAAGTCTATGGGGCGGTAACTAATATTGCCTCTGTGTAGTCCCTTGGCTCACCTTGCTGTTCTTGTCTTCCCCTTAGGTGCCGGAGTGCGGCGGGAGCATGCAGAAGGATGCGGTGGAATGTGAAGATGCTGCGAAGGCCGATGAGTTCAGCGCGGCTCTGCTGCAGGCGAGGCGACGCGCATAAAATAACTTCTTTCTTCCAGCTCGAAGGCGCGATGGATCAGGAATTCAGGTAAGGATCAAAGGTATTGCTCTTGTTCTAACCTTTTCTCCTTCTCTCCCCGTTTTCTAGGAGCTCCGGACTCGAGGCGGGCGTGGCAGAAGACTGGATGCAGACTTGCAGGCACAGTGAGCGTTATGCTGCTGGATGCAGAATAACGCGAAGCGTGTGCTGCTCTTCGGGCGTGGTTTAAATAGCCTCCAAAGTAGTCCCAGGTAAGTATTCCTCCCCCGCCCCACCTGAGTAAAAAATAGTCCGTTAGGTAAAGTAGTCCCTTCCAAGCCTCCTTTGGCTTGGAGCTCTTGTAGCATGGTCTGCACCAGGTAAGTTTTCATCTATGAGCCTGGTGCCTATGGCGCCAGGACTGACTCTCCATATGAGCCTGGCGCTATAGGTGCCAGGCCTGCATCAAAATAGCCCCTAGCAGGGGTTGTTGGGTTTGCTTAGTATAACTAGATGCCTGCTTCCAGGGTTGCTGGACTTCGTCTGGGTCCCCCGGGGTAGGCATCATGACAGCTACCTCCATTGAATTTGCCTGCTCCCTCTCTTCCAAGTGGTCCTGAGCCGCTTGTAGTGGATCAAGGTGCAGGGTCGAAGGTTGTCAGTCGCAATACTGTACCACCAGAGAAGAAACGTGATTTGATTCCATGGGATAAGCATTGTATGGAGAGGGATGATCAAGCTAATGTTTTTGCCACACTTTATGGACAATTTTCCTGAGAAAAATATTTTTATTGAAGGTTTAGGGATTCATTTATGTGTAATGGGTAAATTAATTAATGCAGATCTCCCACAAGGGTTAAGGGATCTAAATACTTTAGCGTTTTCTAGAGACACTGTGGAGAAAGTAAATGAGCATGTCGAGAGGTTATTTGGGTATAGAAAGGAGTTGGAAAGCTTACAGAATGAGGATGACGAGGGCGAAAGTATGTATGTACAGAAACGGTTCCTTCTTTGTCGTAAATCGATATCTGAGGAAGCACGAATTTGTATGAAGGACGCGCTTAGATGGATTTCAGATATGTCGATAACTCCAGTTGAGGTATATGACACATATAGTCAGTATATGCCAGAAATGCAGAGGAAAGAGATACAGGTAATGATAGAGTACCTACAGGATGATTGTGTAAAAAGAAAGATTAGTTGTCCCACAGAGTTATTGAGTATTTATAACAGAGCTTTTTCACTTGACACTTCTTCGACTGCTTTAGCGCTCTGTTGCTTAGTAAGCGTTCGGAGTTGCCTACTTCTCAGTTGCCTATGAGAGAGGTTCCTCTGACATTTGTCCCGAAGGTTGAGATTGCGGCTGATCCTGCAACAAATGCAGTTGCTGTGAACATTCCTGCACATTATGTATCGCAGTTTGTTCACGTCCCGTTCTCAAGACAGGAAGTGAATACTATTAGGCAATCTGTTCCTGATATTAGGAAACATCCGACAGGATTCTATAAAGAAATAGAGTCCGTCTGGCAGTCCTCTGTGTTCACCTTAGGAGATATTGATTTGTTATTTCCTGTACTCCTGCCCGTAGAATTGTGGAAACAAGTTAGAACTATAGACAACGTGCCAGGGTTGGGAGATACATGGGTGAATATATCTAGACTCGATAGAGAAAGGCCAGCTGGTGAAAGACCGCCTCAGGTGATACTAACTGTGTCTGATAGAATCATTGCAAAATTGAAAATTATAATTCCAGAGAAAAGAATTATTTCGGACAAACTTACGGCCTGTGTCCAAGAGAAGTCTGAGGGTGCTACCGAGTTCTTTAATCGGTTCGAACAGATATTCTCGGATTTCAGCTGACAAGACCTAGGCACAGAGTCTGGGAAAAGGTTATTTGTGGACAAATGTTTGTGTGGATTGCTGCCCGACATCCATTCACAAATTATGTCTTCTGAGAGCGCTTGGCAGGCGAAGTCCCAATCAGAGGTGCTGCATATGGCGCAGTTACGACAACCATGTCAATAATGAAAAAGATAGAGTTGAAAAACGAAAAGGTGATTTAAATACTAAAGTGCTATTACAGCAAATTGTTAGAGGCCCCAGAGGGGGTTGTTCGCAGATTAGAGGTCAGTATGTCTCGCAGGGAAATGTGCCCTTGGGTCCTGTGAACATTAACCAGTGCGCGTATTGTCGTCAAGAGGGTCATTTGCGTGCACAATGCCCCGTCCTTCGACAGAGGTCGAACAACACATTTGGGAATATGGGTAGACGATCCAGGGGTCGCCCGGGTGTAGGGGGCCCTGTTAGAGGTCAGTTTACACAGGATCCTCAGCAACCTTTTTCACAGGATAATCAGACTCTGAGTGCGGATACTAGGAACATATTTGATCATCCTTCTGCTGCATATTTATCTGAAGAGCTTCCTTTTGATGATATTCTGTTTCGTTAGGATTGCCGAAGCAGGGTTTGGAACCTACACCTATTCCCGTCAATCAGAAAGGTCCCTACGTTTAAATGGTGTTAGGAAATCGGAAACATCAGTTTTTGATAGATACTGGAGCACAGAAGTGTTCCATTGATGATTCACGGGTTCCAAACATTCCACTGTCAGGGCAAACCAATGTTTCTGTAGGGTTTTCTGGCACACCAGTTGTTTGTCCGGTTTCTTTACCGGTACCCATTTCTTTGGGTCCCTTTACGGACCACTGGCCATTTCTATTGACTTCGAATTGTGGAGAGAATTTGCTGGGGTTGAATCTCTTAAAAGAGTTAAATGCAGTTATTTATTGTTCTGATGGAGTCCGCTTGACAATTTCACCCCAGCAATTTTCTGTCTCGCAATTCTTGACTAGACCTTTGCCGCCAGAATTCATTGTTTGTTTGTTTGTTTGTTTATTTGATATAGCGCAAAACCAAACCCGCAGGGCACGAACATTACAAGAATACTTGAGAACTTGGTTACAGTGACACACACAAGAGTAAGCGGTAGGAACAGTTCAACAACATTATAGATTGCATGTGCTTATACAGTTAATGCCAGGTGTTAGAGCAGAAAGAGAAAGAGGGTGGTGCAGTTCACTGAGGTTACAGTTTGAAAGACCTTGTGCAGTTGAATGTCAGGTGTCGGAGCAAGAGGAAGTTGATTGGCAGTCAGCTACAGTTTGTAGCTGGATACTAGTGGTGGAGGTTGGGGTCCCTAGGGGCCAGGTTAGCAGGAGCATGGTCAGGAAGGTGTCTCTCAGGACGAGAGGTTCTGTTAAGAAGGGGGATCACATTAATGTACCAGAGAGTTTATGGGCTGTTGACGACAATGATGTCAGTGTTTTACAGATTGAGCCTGTTAAGATAGTTTTGAAACATGGAATTGAGCTGCCACGCATTCCCCAGTATAAGATTTCAGTTGAGGGCGAGCAAGCTTTGAAATGCATTGTTTCCGATTTTGTGCATCGCAGGGTGATTGAAGAAATTTCAGGAAGTTTGTGCAATAGTCCGATTTTACCCATATACAAGAAAGGCGATAATACAATTCCATTACGTTTCATAATTGATCTACGTGCCATTAATAAAGTCGTCGCTCCACAATTTCCAATTGTGCCTGATGTGACGACAATCTTAACCATGATTCCAGCTACAGCTACTTACTTGAGTGTTGTGGATCTAAAGAATGCTTTCTTTAGTATTTCTATACACAAGGATAGTAGACACTTGTTCGCGTTCACCTTAAGGGGACGCTCATTCACATTTACTCGTGCACCTCAGGGGTACACAGAGAGTCCTAGCATCTATAGTAGGGCTTTGAAAGAACAACTTGATACCCTTGAATTGCCCTCTACTTGTACATTGCTTCAATATGTTGATAGCTTGCTTTTAGCTGCTGACTCTGAGAGCACCTGTAAGGAGGGCACTGTGTTATTGCTTATCCATCTAGCTAAGCATGGTCACAAAGCTTCGCTTAAAAAGTTTCAATATTGTTGCCAGGAGGTCGCCTATTTAGGCTATCTCTTGTCAAAGGAGGGAAGAAGATTGACACCTGAACGCATAAAACACATTTCTGGCATGTCTGTCCCAAATACACAGAAGTAAGTTAGAGACTTGATAGGTATGGCTTCTTACTGTAGGTTGTGGATCCCACATTTTTCACTAGTGGTAAAACCGATTTTGGCTTTGACGAAGAAGGGCATTTCTTCGCCATTGCCGTGGAACGCGGAAACCCAGCAATCGTTTGACTTGCTCAAGACTGCATTATGCTCTGCACCAGTTTTGGGCACACCAAACTATGAAAAGGCCTTTGTGTTATTTTTGCATGAATGTGATGGATGTGCTTTGGCTGTATTAACGCAGGAACATGCAGGGAAGAATAGGCCGTGCGGTTACTTTTCTTCCGTCCTTGATCCTGTAGCATGCACTTTGCCAAGATGTTTGCGAGCTGTCGCTGCTGCTGCTGCATCTGTAAAACAGAGTGAAGGAATGGTCCTAGGCCATGATCTAACCCTGATGGTGCCTCACTCAGTAGATGTTCTATTGAACCGAACCCAAACACAACACCTCGCTTCCGCACGGTTGACGAGATATGAATTGATCTTGTTTGCTCCTCACATTCAAAGTAAGAGGTGTTGTGTTCTTAATCCAGCTGAACTCCTACCTTTCCCGCAAGGCACTACTTGCGGCGATGAAGAGTCACATGACTGTCTGTATACCACCGAACAAGAGATAAAGGGTAGAATTGATTTGAAAGACACTCCTTTGGATAATCCGCAAGTAGAGCTGTTTTGTGATGGCTCCTGCTTTAAACCTCCGGATGGTACATCCACAGCTGCTTATGCAATCACCACATTAAGCACGGTTGTGGAGAACAAGAGAATTACGCATAACTCTGCGCAGGCCACAGAGATTATAGCATTGACCCCAGCTTGTGAACTTTCCGAAGGGCTTGCAGTAAGCATATATACTGATAGTCAGTATGCCTGTGGGGTGGTTCACAACTTTGGGAGACTTTGGTCAGAGAGAGGGTTCTTAACTTCACATGGCACTAAAATCCAACATGGCTCCCTAATAGTACAACTACTCTCAGCGCTTGCACTCCCTACTCAGTTAGCTGTTATAAAATGTGCAGCACATCGAAAGATTACAGATGACATAGGGAAAGGGAATGCTTTCGCTGATCAGATAGCTAGACAAACTGCTACCGATCCCCTTACGGAGGGAGACTGTGAATGCTTATGCAATGGATAAGGGTGTTGGGTCTGTGCGGGATATCCAAGCTGATGCCACGTTAGAAGAATCCAAGAAGTGGGCTGAAGGCTTGGGGAAACTTGATGATGATGGGTGATGGGTGGTCATAGTTGAAGGGAAATGGCTACTCCCTGACGCGTATATAATGATGATGGTCATCATGGCCCATGGTCCTACGCATGTATGTGCCCAGAAAGTGACAAAAATGTTAGAGAAAGTTTGGGCGAATGACAAAATTTCGAAAAAATTGCCCAGCGCTACGTCCAGGATTGTATGATTTGCCTACAACACAATGTGGGAAAGGGGACAGCAACTCCAAGGGGAGGTTTTGGGCCACCCTCTGTCCCCTTTGAAGTTATGCTCAGGGCGCCGGACAATATGATATACGTGCTGGTGGTCATCTGTGCTTTCAGTGAATGGATTGAGGCCTTCCCCGTTAAAGATGCTACAGCCATGACTACTGCGAAAACCATGTTAAAGGAGTATTTCCCGCGGTGCGGGCTACCAAGAGTCATCTGGTCAGACAATGGTCCATATTTTGTCGCTGCTGTAATTCTGCAGATATGTGCGGCATTACAGATCGACAAACGGTTCCATTTGGCCAGACATGCTCAGAGCGCCGGACTGGTAGAAAGACACAACGGTATCATAAAGAACAAGCTCGCTAAGACGTGTGCTGGCACTAAATTAAAATGGCCGGACGCCTTACCGATCGTGTTATTATCCATGCGTACAACCCCTCAAACTAGGACTGGGCTCTCTCCATTTGAGGTGGTAATGGGGAGACCTGCCAATATCTGGAACCTTTCAAAATGTAGCTTGTTAAGAAATGTTGAAAATGTATTACTTTCAGATTATTGCAGCAAGTTAACTAAAAACCTGTATTTGATTTATCACCAGGTACGAGAGACTTTACCTGTGTGATATGAGGGCCCAGGCCACAGCATACAGCCTGGAAGCTGGGTGCTCATTAAGGCATTTGAGCGCTCTTCTTGACTTGCACCTCGCTGGCGGGGCCCGTTCCAAGTCCTGTTGGTCACCCAAACAGTGGTGCGGGTTTCTGGAAGAAAGAATTGGATCCACGCCTCCCACGTCAGGAAACTTTCTCACCCTATGCCACACGATACAGAAGAAACAGAACCCCTCGCTAACGCTGCAGCCAATGATCTCAAAGCAGTAAATAGCGCTGAGAGTGTGTCGGAGAATCTTTCTGAGCCCGTGAGGCTTGGGGAAACAGCCATTTCGTCCCCACACTCTCCAAAAGTTTTGCATCCGGAAACTGCTGTTTGAAATTTGCCATCTTCACTTGTCTCTGATACGTTGCTTCCAACGGGAAGTGACAACACATTGTTTCCGGATCAATCAGTACCGGGAAAAGCAAGGTACAATCTGCGTCCATGAAAATAGACTTACGGCATGGTTCGGCTGTACATTTGAAGAAGGAAAGGATCATCGAAGGCTTGTTTTTGCCCAAATTTGAGAAAGGGGATTCTGTTGGCTAGGGTTGTGGAAGGACTAAGAAGTCGCGCAGCCGGGAGGTCGCCAGCAACGAACATTGGGGTTTCCGTTTGAAGACTACAATGCCTGCCACCGCTACCGCTCGTATGGGACTTGTAAATGATGGGGTGACCAACCGGGACAATGGACAATGCACCTGGGCCCCGAAAACGTATTGCTGTCTTTTTATAATGATATTGGGTTTTATAATAGTCACTGTTTTAGGATTGTGGTACCTTGAGGAAATCCATCCTTTAGAATCCTTGTTGCCCACTGAAAATGTACCTACTGTTCCTACTCCCTTTGTACATTTGCATACTCTGTCCCCTAGGGACTCTCAGCATAGACAAAGGTACCACAATCATACTTTGCTACTTATCATGAATGCTATGCATGCCATTTTTAATAAGTCTAACTGTTGGGTCTGCTCACATTTACCACCACACGGGGATAAGGGGCTAAGTTGGTATATTCATCCTTTACCTTTGACAACTGCTTGTTATGCTTCTCTTAGTGCACTATTCTTTGGCCGTTGGAATGATAGCATCTCAGGGAACTTTGACGGCACTAATTTGAATAATTTTGAGAAACGTGTTTTGACTCCCCTGGGATGCTCGCTTTTCGCAAACAGGAGTAAACCTAATATTGTTTCTATTAGGCCTTCTGATAGACTGTCTCGTCCTTTCCAATCTTTGATTTCCTTTAAGATGGTTCCGATAGGCAATAAGGATGCCATGCCTCCTTCTTACACTGTTAACCATAGCCCCGATTCAGTTTCTTTTTGCATACAGAAGAATGGAACGCAGTCAATGGGAGATTTTCTAGGTTGTGACAACGTTGCAAATTTGACTGGTGAAAACAGACCTTTGTATGTAGGTGAACCTGTCTACTTTGTCTGCGGTAATGTAGCATTCCCATGGTTGCCCAGGGATTGGCAGGGAACCTGTTATTTAGGGATCCTGTTACCTGGGGTGTTTATAGCTAGTACAATAGAAGTTTCAAAGGCTCGTCCATGGCGGGACGAGAATGGTGACACTCCAGCACAAATCTTGGGAGATATAGCAAAATCAGTTGTGCCATTTTGGGTGTAGATAGCAAATTCCGAAGATATCAGAAGACTAGCGAGAGTACTGGAGAGAACCATCAACCGGATGTCAGACATACTCTATAATATGACATTAGAACAGAAGGCGATAAGACTAGTAGCACTTTAGAACCGGATGGCATTAGATGTCATTCTGGCTAAACGTGGTGGAGTGTGTAAATTAGTGGGGTCCGCTTGCTGTGTTTTCGAACCAGATTCCTCCCCAACTATTTTCAAGGCAATACAGAATCTGCACATCCTTAGTTCAGAATTGCATGTTCCCGAGGGAAACTGGGATCTTAGCTCTTGGATCTGGGACTTCTTGCGATCTTGGGGTTGGAAGGTACTTTCGGTCTTGCTGATTATTTTGGGAATTCTGTTGTTCCTTTGTTGTTGTCCTTTGTTGTTGTATTCAGTGTCTACCTAGTATATGTTTGATGCTAGGGGGATGTTGCGCACAAGCGATAGGTACGATAGGACATAAAGTGTATGCCCCAGATAAAACTTCCAAAGAGTATGTGTTGAAAGAAATTTAGCGAATGACCTAATGGCAATAGATATTTCCGACAGCGATTCAGGGTTAATGGACGATGATGCATGGAGTTATTTGCAAGGAGATCGGAAGTAGTTTAGCACTTGGTATAGGCCAAAAGGAGGGTTTGTCAAATGAGAAACGATATTGGCAATGAATATATTATATTGGCCTAAGCCAAGCTGCTAACAAATCGCTTGCGAAGAAATCCATGTGCAAGGTCCTGACCTTAAGATCAATGTAAGCCGCCATTTCAGGTTAATCTGTCATTTTAGGTTTGCTTTGTAAAGTCACCCTGTGAGTTAAAATGGTGGACAATGTAATTCCGAAATAGAACATGGCCGTCTTGACCTCTGCATGTAGCTAATATGTAACTTGCCTGCAGGCCACTTGTTGAGGTTGTGAACTGAGACCTTGTCCTTCGTTGACCTGTGTGTAAAGGATTACTTGTGTAAAGAAACTAATCCACGTGCATATGTTTAGAACAATGTATTCAAATACTGAACATAGAACACTTGTTTAACTACATTGTATTAATTTTTGAGAAGATCTGCATGGGAAATCCCAGAACACACAGTTGCCGTGTACGCTTGTTGATATATGTATTAAAAGCAAACCAGTTACATGTGTATATGAGAACTAGGCATGAACCCTAGATCAGTAATGTATTAGAGGAATATTAACCCGAAGTAGGGTTACACATCGTGTTCGCAAATAGTATAAAGAGTCATGAATTCTAATGTACAGCGTCTCTCACTGAACACACTGAACCACGCTGGAGTTTGTTGTGTTGCACTGAGGGCCGATAGCTATCTGATTTTGCTGTTCTTCGTAACTGAATTCAGTATAAAATAAAGTTCTTTGTATGTTCCTTTATAACCCATGTACGGTGTATTTCCTTTTGGGGTACTCAGCCTCAATATTTTAATTCTGTTTTCACACTTTTATACCACTTTTGTTTTGTTAATGGAGGCCGTATCCCTCTGATCTGCATGGGTTCTACAGCATTTTCAGGAACACATGATGTGTTTTCCCTTGGTCAAACATACATGGCCCAAGGGTCCATCTTAGACCGGTCTGCTTTTCGGTCCTGCAACCGGTGGTCTAGCTGCACGACCAGATTTATGAATTCGGTACAGTCTCTGGGCGGATCAACCACCTGGGCTAAGACGTCCTTTAATTCGCCTCGTAAGCCTCGATGGAATAACGTGGTTCTTTTGTTTTCTGGCCACCTAGCTTCGGCAACCAGTCTGTTGAAGGTAGCAATGTACGTTAACAGGTCCTGATTCCCCTGTCGGAGGGATAAGAGTTCATTGTCTACTGCTTGTTCCTGGGTATGGCGAGCAAAATGTTTTTCCATTTCTCTCTGGAACCCCCCAAAGTCATGTAATAGAGGATCGTCATGGGTCACCAACGGCACCGACCAATCTGCTGCACTACCACAAAAGCTACCCGAGCTTGGTCATTTGGAAATGCTCCAGACCTACAAAGGAAATGAAGGCGACACTGATTGATGAATGCCCTATATTTCCGTGGGTCGCCTGAGAACTTTTCTGGTGGTGCCAGGGGAACTGTTCCACGTAACGTGATCTGTACTGGAGTGGGGGTAGTAGATGGTAAGGTGGGGTTTTGCATCAGTGGATTGCTCCCAGGCAAAGGAGTCTGCTCCGCCTGTTATTGCAAGATCTGCCTACTGATCTCCTCCGTACGATCCTTGGTCACTAGCAAGTCCCTACGGAGAACATTAGTCTCTTGTCGGGCAGAATGAACCTCAGCACGAAGCTCTCCTAGTAATTGGGCCAATTGGTCCATTTCTGATGTCTCCATGGCGCCCAGGTGGATTTGTTATGGTAGGCTTCACGTTCTGTTACGCTCACCTGGTATCCACAGGGACGACACCCAGCCAAGTTACTCGCTGGTATACTTCTCAGTGGTGCCCAGATGTGATCTGCGGGGAAGGTTCTGCCTTGTGGTAGAGTTAGGAGTGCTCTCTGTCCTGCCTTCTTTGCAGGGGTGCGTTGTCTTTCGTGGGTGTGTGCGGTCCTGTTACTTCACTGACGGCGGCCTGTTTGATATCTTTCAGGTAGGTCTTATTTCTGTCTTTCGTATTGTTGCTATTCCTGCATGCCTTTCTTTGTTTAATAATGTCTCTTGTTCTCCCTTAGATATGCGGAGCTTCAGCACGGCAAACTGACTTTGTTGAGCCTCGCTGGTAAATGATGGCGCATTAAGAGCGCTATGATGCGGTAAGTAAGCGCTATGCACAGCGCTGCGATGTCTTGCCTTTGCTAACCTGTTTTCCTTCTTTCCTTGTAGGTCACGGTGTTATTCAGCGTGTGTGAAGTTTCCGGAGTGGTGCCAGCCGAGAGGTGACCAGCCAGGTAAGCCTTTTGAGCAGTTCGTAATTTGCAATGTCTCTTATGCTTTCTTTAATGTTGCCTCTGTCTTCCTCTTTCAGGTCGTTCAGTCCGGGAGGCGTGCAGATTCAAGGAAGCTGTTCACAGGAGCTGCGAGAAGCTAAAGATGAAGACTGCAGGTAAGATGCTGCTGCTAACGATGTTTCTTTTGTCTCTTTGCAGGTTCTGCTTCTCCAAGGTTTGTGGGTATAGCTGGACACGGTGAGCGTCACATTGCAAACTGCAAAGTAACGCAAAGCGTGTTGTCTTGCTCGGGTGTGGTTTAAATAGCCCCAACAAAATAGTCCAGGTAAAGTAGTCCCTAGGCCACCACACCCAAAACACTAGACCGCATAGCTTGGTTCCTATGAACCAAGCTATGTGGATGCCTCCATGTTGGCTGAAAAACACAATAAAGTAGTTCCGGAGCACATGTTCTTCATGGTGTATGAGCCTGGCGTCATAGGCACCAGGACTGGCCCCAGGAGGGCTTTTGAAGAGGATGCCAGGCTCTAGAGACCCGAGTCCTGACTCCACCTGGCCAATGGGCTTTCCAGAGGGGGTTTTGGGCGAGGGTCGTGACACAATAGGGACAGTAATTTCTGTTATATTTTTGACCGAAACATGTGTCGATGACTACACGATCAGTCTGGGAACTATAACCGATGATATACCAATGATATACGACACCTGAGATTAAAGACTGGGTCATATGTAATTGTGAACAACTTCTGTAAACACTGGTGTGGAATCATTACATAAACACACAATGCACAATAGGCCACAATGGTTTTATGTATGAAGCTATGAATGAAAGAATGTGGGATTGAGAATTTATGCTTGAGATATGAAATAAATGTGATTGTGTCTGCAAATGGAAGAATAATTTTAATGAGTACATACAGTTATATGTTGAAATAATGAATTATTGAATAAAATTTGTATTTTTTTAATTAATTGTGTCATCCAGATCCACTGGTCCACCTTTTGTCTAGATATTATGTACTTTAGCTGAAGAACCAGGGATTTGATTGCAGATAAACCCCTTTATGTATAGTTCACTTAGTGCATCAGCAATTGTATGCCACAACATTTCCAGTTGTCATTCCATCCACAAAGACTGCTTCTTGGCACCCCGTTGTCCTTGTAGCAATTGTTTTAGCGATATGGTTGTGGCTGTGCCACAAAAATGTTCCCAAACCAAATAAAGTAGGGACATCTTTGAAAACTGTTGCATTCATGTTGTGTTCGAGCTCTTTCGTACCAAGTCACCACGTTGGTAGTCTCAGAGCAACTGGGCCTGTCTTTACCTTGTTCTTTTCCCCCAAAAGGAAAATACATACCTTAGTCATCATAATACACAGTAAATAAAGAGGACTCACCCAAGAACTGCACCCATTGTCCTTGCAGAACCAGATGTCAACCATCGGAAATAGACACACTATTGTGCAAGGAGAGCCTAACATCTGGCGATGAGCTGGGGTGGGTGGAGATACGCGGGTGAAGTGTGCACAGTGCAGCACAACACAGACCGTGTCAGCCTGGAGAGAGCCAGTATCAGTGAAGGGCGGAGCCGACAATGCCGCTGCTGCCCATTCACTCCTCACGCCCGCAGTTGGGTGCTGAACTCACACAGTACACATTAAAGTCTGGCATGGTGGTGACCTTCTGAGGGTACAGCTGTTTTCGGTCAAGGCCGACTTAAGGCTCACTTGACCCAGGCATTCGGCCGGGGTGCCACATCAGCCCCCTGCTACGTCAGCTCAGGGAGTCTTTCAAGTGCTCCCCCGAGCTGGCGCGTTGGGTAAATGTGCGCCATTGAAAGGAAATGTCTGCTCTCACCAGCACCAGCAGGAAAGCGCGGCGCATTTCCTTTTAATAGGGCGCTGATGGTAAACCAGCATTGGCGCCCTATTGAAGTGATTAACTCTCCACCCCAGTGGGGACCTAATCACTTCAATAGGGCTTGATGCTAAACCAGCATGGGGCAGCCTTTGAAAGGCTGCCTTAACATCGGCTTCTATTAAAGTTATTAACTGCAGGGAGTTAATCAATTCAATAGAGCACCACTGCTAGGTGCCCCCATCTCTCCCCCTTGCCTTTGGAGGGGAGCCACATTTATTTTCCTGGCACCAGGCGGTGCAGGATCTAAGGCCGGCTCTGACTGTGGTTCCTCATGTGAGGGCTTGTGACACTTCCATTCTGGTCAGCTGCATCTGTCCTAAACAGGGTGGCCAAATTTACAAAAGGGTTTCGCTGGAAACTTTAGACGTGGTAGCGCATCAGAAGTGGCATGCAGTGCACGCAGTCCCATACAGTATCATTCATTCCCCCTCCCCTTCCATCCACTTTTTTGGTAAATCAGTGGTGGATGGCATTTTAACACATACACAGCACAAGAAAACTGTGGGACCATTAAAGATGCAGGACACTCATCTGTTAGAGCTCTGTCCAGGCCCTGTGGGCCAAAATATATAAACATCGTAATGTGCATACATGTTGAAACCAACATAAGTAACTTCACAGAAAGAGCACTGTAAGAAGCATCATCAGTCTTTGATACTTAGAAGAACCATAGGAAGCGGCTTTAGAATAAATTGGCACGAGTACATTGAGTAGCAAATACCTTTGTGGTGTAAAATACAATAATTACACAATTTCTTTATTTTTTTATTTCTTTAATGTGTTTGGCTCAACTAGACTCCCAAATAGACACAGCCATTATAAAACCAGAAAAAACAATTTCGTACATATCACATTACATTTAAGATGATGTACATATCGTATTACATAAATACATTCATAAATATACCCTTTACCCCCCAAGTCCACTACTACACAACCAAAACAAAAATCTTATTAAAATCAATTTGATGCTCACATTTGATCCTTCCAAAATCATCTACCAAATGTCATCCTCTTCCATAATTACAAAATTCCTTTTAAAATTCTCCCAGATAAATTTGTCGTAAAGCAGTCAATTTCATACATTGCATACACCAATGAAGTAAAGATTTTATTTGGGGGGCCCTTACACAGCCAACTTGTTCTATTTTCATTCACTATAAAGGAAGGTACTCAGCCGAACCATAAGAACCTTTCATGCCCCACATACACTAGGAATAACCGCGACTAGGAATAACCACAACATTACAGTAGAGAATCTTCTACCCTGGTCACAGCCAATCATAAATGCCACTACCTCACATTTGGACCACACTGTCCTGGTAGACCTCTACAACCACACCCTACTTAAGGCCATCAACAACATAGCACCCTCAAAACTGCGCAAAGCCAAACCCTGTTCACATCTCAACTCGTGGTTCACTCCGCACCTTAGAACACTATGTAAATTCAAAAAAAATGCAGAGGTTTTTTGTAAGAGTCTTCCCATAGCCTCCAACAAAGACAAATATCTAATAGCAGCCCTCAAATACAAAGAGGCTATAGAAAAAACAAAGAAAAACATGTACAACGACCTCATAACTCAAGCTAAATAGAGTACTAAAGAACATTTTAATATACTTAAAGAGTTGGAAACCCCTGCGCCTCTACCAGACACTTGCATCAAAGACATTACTTGGTGCACCAATATTCAAAAAGCACTACTGGATAAAATAACAATGCTGCAAGACAAAATAGAATCCAAAAAAGTAGTCTCTCCTTTGACACAACTCAACCCAACCCCTAAGCTCCTGAGTTAAATACCACCAATCCTTTCAACTCCTCTCCTCTCTCTAGCAAAGAAGTTGAGGACATAATCACTAAACTAAAACCTTCAAAATGTCAGAAGGACATCTGTCCTGCTCCCATCATCAAAGAAGCAGCCAAGGAACTGGCTCCCTTCATCACCTCCCTTATTAATGCTTCTTTCAAAACCAGCATAGTCCCTAACAATCTAAAAGATGCTTCTTTCAAAACCAGCATAGTTCCTACCAATCTAAAAGATGCTTGGGTCTCAACCCTGGACTCAGCATCCCCCCACCAACTATAGACAAATTACTACGGTTCCGTTTCTACTGAAAATCTTGGATAGAGCAGCCTACCTGCAGATTCAAGAACATCTTGAAATCAATAACCTCCTCGGTCTTAGGCAATCAGGCTTTAGACCTAGACACGGTACGGAAAAGGCCTTGATTGACCTCACGACACAAATTGAAGAACTTAAGGACAAAGGTAAACTTGCCATCCTTCTATTATTAGATCTGCCGGCCGCATTTGACTTAGTAAATCACAAAGTCCTATGTAAACATCTAACCTCAGCGGCACACTTTTCTGATAAAGCCAACGCATGGATTCAATCCTTCCTAGACAACAGATCCATGAGGGTCTTTGCACCCTCAGCCTCGGCTGAGCCAACCCCAGTCACCTGCAGAGTCCCCCAAGGATCGTATGTATCTCCGACATTATATAACGTGTTCACAAAACCCTGTTCAATGACCAATGTCACCTACACTAATTACGAGGATGACACCCAAATACTGATCCCTATTACCGGGAAGTACGCCAACGACTTTAAAGCAATAAATGACATCTACCTCCTCATACAAGCCTGGATGGCTAAGCATGGACTCTGTCTTAATGATGACAAGACATAACTATTCCTCCTAGGATCCCAAACAAAACAAAACAGACTAAACAATCAGTTAAATGCCTTCAATATTGTTGGCAACTTCATCAAGGTGTCTAAGGATGTGAAAACATTAAGGGCCTCATTACGACCCTGGCGGTACGGATTGAACGATGCCGTAAAAGGTGCCGGCGCCGTTCACTCCGTACCGCCGCATTATGAGTTGCCCTCGCGGGCCTCGGTAAGCACGCCTGGGAAAACCAGCCGTGCTTACCGGGTCCCGCGAGGGGAAGAGGGAGCAAACAACGGGCCATCTCGTAATGGCCCGTTGTTTGCTCCCTCTCCTATTCCCATTCAGCCCTATGGGGGCTGAAATGGGAATGGGGAAGGACCGTGTCCAGGTCCTTGGAGGGAGGAATTACCGGGCATTCCGAACTCGGAATGGCCCGGTAAGTCCTCATTCCGAGGACCCGGACCCCGACGCGATTTCGGCAGCAGCCATGCCGCCAATAGCGGCATGGTTACCACCGAACTCGTAATGAGGGCCTAAGTATTTACTTAGACTCAGCGTTAACCTTAACAAGACAAATTAACGTGACTGCATCCTCAATGGCTTACACATGCAAATTAATTACTGCATGCAGACCATTTTTAACCTCCTCGAATTGCATATCTTTAGCCAGAGCACTAGTCCTATCAAAACTTGTCAATTGGAATGCTCTTTATCTGGGTACTAACCAAAGGAATACAAAAACGATGCAAATTGAACAACATTTTTTTTTTTTTTTAATTTTTTTATTTAAAAGTTGTTTTAATCAAGTATATCTTGATTTTTCAACATACAAAATTAACATAACGTATTTAAAATTAAAAGAGAACATATTATGAAAAATAAAATTGATATTAACAAGAATTACGTCCATATGCAGATTTACATAGTTAATAACAACAAACTAATTAGATACAGATTTATACCTAATCACTTTAGACAAAATAAGAGCATTAAAAAAAAAACAAGTAATAAGATAAATCCTGTAACTAAAACCTGATTAGTGAACTTCCTTCAGTGTGACTTTGCACACTAACTTTGCCTTTAAGTCCCAAACTATACAAAAAACTCAATATTGCATATCTAACAACTTTCAATTGACTATTAAATAGGAGAGACCAGCAACGTGTTTGAGACATGGTCATGTACCCAGTAAATAAATGTTCAAAATGCACAATTCTTTTTGCTTGCAAACTTTGGCATTCAACACATAAGTGTTGCATTGTTTCAATGGCTAATTGACAAAACCGACACAAAGCATCGTCTTTTCTGATAATTCTGCGATGGCACAGAATTTCTTTTACGGGCCAGATATTTAATCGAAATCTTAAATAATCATCCCGCTGTCGGGAATGTGGGAACATCATTAGGTAACTTTCTGTTTCCCCATAGCGCTTTAAGGCAAATGGGTTTTTCTTAAACTTTTTGTATAGGAGACATGCAGATCTTGTTTTTATCCAGTCATCCTCCCATATCCGTTTTTTTGCCTTAGTGGGATTGCCTAGCAATAGTGCCATTGAAAATCCAATATTAATAATGATTTTTTCTGCTTGATTTCTCCAAGACACTGCAAATGGATCATCAGATCTTAAAAGGTAAATAGCAATCATTCCTAACAACCCAGGCTGATTAACACTCAATATGCATTTGCGATACAACGAGCATAGCCTCCACTTATAGATGGCATATAAAGACAGGAGTCCTAGCTCGTGTCGCAGGATGCAAATGGGTTCTGACAATGGGAGGTTGAGAGCACGCTTCTAATAGCATCCTTCCATAATGGCCCAGTATTGATATGATTTTCCCAAGACAGCCTCTGAACCATAAAGAATTACCGGAATACATTTTTGTCTATAATAAACCAATAATGGTACTATTGAAAACTTACAATATTTACTCCTTATTAGTCTGCTTTGTGATATAGCCGTCGTTAGACGCTGTTTTAGATGTTGATGATTCGCATTCTTATCTGGTGAGTTACTTATGAAGACCCCCAAATAGATGTAAGAGGAAACTGAAGACAGGTTGACATTTTGTAAAGGCCATTTGTAAGTGGCTTTCCTTTGCATGCTTTTGCCAAACTGCATAACCTTTGTTTTGCTTAAATTAAAGGAAATACAGTGCCCGTAATCCTTTGGGAGTCTTTGAGAATAACACCATGTCATCAGCATAGAGTAGATATGTAACATTAACCCCATTAATTTTGGGTGGATCTGCCACAGTTTTACTGAGGTCTACACCAATGTCTGAGATAAAAAAAGTAAATAAAGCAGAAGCTAGCAAACAACCTTGTTTCAACCCACATGCAGTCTTAATTGGGTCAGACAATAGTCCCTCACTAGAAAGTTTGATTTGTATCGAGGTATCTGTATGTAAGTCAATTATCCACTTGACAATTGACCAGGGACATTTTTTATCCATAAGTTTTTTAAAAAGAAGTTCACGAGGAACAGCGTCAAACGCCATTTTAAAATCTATAAATGCTGTATAGAGTGGCTGGTGTTGGTGGGAAGCCTTCTGAATAATACTTGTAAGGGTAATAACATTTATAGTCGTCCCATTTCCAGGCAAAAATCCTGTTTGGAAGATGTCTCGATAGTTATTTTCTTCCAACCAAATGTTAAATCTATTCAGAATTAGTCGGGCGAAAATTTTCCCAGGACAATCCAAGAGTGCTATGGGGCGGTAAGCAGCTGGGTCATCACGCTCCCCTTTCTTAAATATGGGCAGAATGATGGACTTCTGCCAAGATTTAGGAATGACCCCTGTCGAGATGACTTTGCTAAAGATCTGATGAAAGATCATTGCCCACTCTTGCCCTCGAGCGACTCAAGTTTTTAATACATATCAGTATATCATTGACGGTGATGGTAAAGAAATGGGACCAGCCTAGGGAGTATGTCTTTGGAATCAAGTTCGAGAAGGACGATGCATAAAGCTTTTCACAGTAAGTTTTCCAGATTGCATTTGGAATAGCATTTATTTGAACAGCATCCTGTGTTCTATGCGTGGCCTCATTTAGGCAAGCCCATATACCACTAGTGGATTTCTTAATAATCTGGGACATCATGATTTCCCCATTTTGCTGATAGCGCACAGCTCTCTGACCCTTTAGCCATGTTCTATAGGATGCTTTTACTTTTGTTTTCAAAAGCAAACGATGGATTATAGGGACAAATTTTAAATTACGTAGGTCTCTTCGCAATTCAGCTTTCTTAGACTGTACTATTGGGTCAAAGGGATGACAATGTTTATGACAAACACTCAGGTCTGGCAGTTTTACCTGCTTAAACAAATGCATTACTGTGACATAGCAGTCCGTTGACCCAGAAGACCCAAGCAGGGCCTCATGCAACTGTTTTAGTCGATTTCTATTCCATCTCACTCGCGTACCGCTGTTATTTACAAAATTTGGATAGGGATGGGTCTCAACCATAGGCGAAATTACAGATGATGACCTTGAATATCGCATAGTTAGCTTATTATGATCACTATGGTCGGTTGCAACCACTTGCATAGATTGTACATAATTTAAAAATGTCTTATGGACAAAAACATAGTCAAGTATTGCTCGTTGTGACCCTCTACTCCATGTATACTCAGCAGGGATATCCCCTACGATGGCACCATTCAGCATTACAAATCCTCTCTCGTGCATCATATTTGTCCAAGTTAATTCATCATCAGTATGTTCAGTATAAGTTTGTGATAACAAATGGAGATTTAAATCCCCTACTATGATGGTTTGACAAATGTTACCTTCAAAAGTCAGGCGATCGAGAATCGAATTTAGTGACCCAAAAAAAGATTCTGCGGTCATATTACCTCTGCTCCAATAAATGTTGACAATAACCAAAAGCTCACCACCTCTCTGGAGTCTAACAATTTGAAAATATGAGGATGGAGAGACTAATTTTTCACTTACAAAACCTGTAGCTTTCTTGACTGCAAGCAATAGACCACCACTGGGTCGACCTCTATGATGTTGAATGGCCGGAGTTATAATTACATCATAGGACGTCCAGATGGGGCAGTCAACAAGCCAGGTTTCCTGTAAGGCTACCAGATCATAAGTTGCCAAATCTCTACTAGCAAGGTCAAATAAATGCTTATGGCCTCTCGTATTCCACGAGAGTAGGCTACCTGTACCGGCATTATATTATGATCTAGCAAAGTAGTCCTGAAATGCCACCATTCGTGGAGCAGAGTTTACAATCTGATTCGATTCTCTATTCTTGATAGACTGATATGTCCTGATTTGAGCTTTGTCCATCACATTATTTGTTATAAAAGGGTCTTGATACAAATTAAAACCCAATTCATATAGGACTGTTTTAGATTGCCACAATATATTCATTACAATTGTCGATTGAAGATGGATTCTTGCTTCAGAAGGGTCATTTGTATTAATAAATTCAACCAAGGTTATATCTGTTGATGATATATCAGACAGGGACGGGATTTCACTGCATATGTTCAAAATGCTAGCCCGATTTAATACATATTTGGGATAAGGGTCTTCGCGACATCTAATCACTAGGCAATTAGACTTGGACTTGACTTGTGGTTTATTACCATCCTTGAAATTCATATTGTGGGCTTGAGCATTTGTCTGGAGACAAAGGCTTGATGGCATATCATTTCCTTGCGCTATTCGATTGCCCAACTGCGCCGGACCCTTTAATAACTGGCTCACGTCAGGATAACGCAATGATTGCGTACCTCCAGCCCCTTGGCAACTTTGGCTGGCTTCGCCGATATAAGCTGCAATCGAAGATTTTATGATATCTCGAATGTCCTGGGTCTGAATGGCAGCTTCAGGCCGCGACATCTGTTCATGTATTTGCGAGATGCCATGTTGTTGGGGCAAGGAAACACCCGAGACATCTACTGATTGACGGGGCAGGGCTGAAAGCTCGGTTCGGCCAGAAGAGTCAACTTGCAATGGAAAAAAGGGGCCTAATTTTGTATTCACATCATTTTGTAGGTGGGTTTGACTAATTATTACTGTTTTTGGATTTTCCACTAAAGCAGAGGTCTGCTCCACATTAAAACCCTTAGTTACCATGGAACTTACACTGTTCAAAGGTTCGGTAGAAGCCCCGGGTATGTCTGACATGTATGATTTGATGGATGTTCTAATTTCCTCTCTGAGTACCGCTAAATTCACTTGACTCAGAAGCTCATCACTCCCACCCGTGGGTGGCCTGGTCTGTATGTCAACTTGTCCCACATTACATGGTCCTACACCATCGAAGTTATTATCACTGGGGTCAGTATTATTTAATGTTTTTGAAGAAAACGTGCCGAGTCTTGGGCACCCATGCCAGCTGAAATAGTGACCAAATCGTCCAGGGGTCCGTAAGGCATGAAGGTTTGAATAGCTTCTTTGGGGCCTGATTTTACCAAATTGTCTTTTCCAAGTTTTGCAGTTTGTTCACGTCTAGAAAGGGCTTTGATGAACTTACGGCCTGCAACCTGGGAATTAGCACCTCTGCCTTTCGTAAATAGTTTTCTGGAGGCAGTGGGCAGCGGGTCAGTAACTACCGCCGATGTTTTAGTTAGATTCATCGTAATAGGTTTAGATGAAAAAAATGTATTGTTTGGCAATACTGTGGTAGGTAAGGTCTCTTTCTCCTTGATCTGGCCATCAGGGTCATGGGTAACTATGCTATCAATACATTTGCTGAGATTGTTTTGTACTGTATCTCTATTGGATATAGATGGATCAGATTCGGCAACCATTTGCCCGGCTGGTCGATTACAACCATTGGGATCTACCTCACACAGACTTCGGTTATTTTCTGTTTCAGACAGCACACACACTTGTATACAATCAGCATTCATTATGCTACATGAATCAGGCCGATAGCCTTGAACAGTCTCAACATTGGACCGCAAGGTCACTTGCTCGACAGGCGGTTTTTGTGAAAGCACCGCTAGACCATTACTGCATTGCTCTAGTAGGATGGTTTGATGATTGAGCTTACCATCTAGTACTTCGTAAAGTTTCGCTAATGCAAGCAACGCAGTATTCATGGCGCTAAGAGTATTATTAAGCACCGGGGCTTCTGGAAAAGAAAACCGCTTGGAGCAGTTCTTATTAATGAAAAAGTCAGACTCTCGATGGGGTTCCTCAAACCTTGTCCTTCGAGGAGTCGGAGCAATGAAAGAGGGCGATTCATCAATACAATTGGAGTTAGACATTTGATTATTTTCTGGGGGGGTTTGGTGACAATTTTCAGTAGGCTTCACCCCTCCTCCAGAATTGCTTACCTGGTTTTCTGGCCCCATTGTATTATCTGGCTGTAATTGAATTAGATCCCCAGTATTTGAACAAATGTACATAACATCAGCTAAGGGAGAGCTCGGTCCTCCCGAAGTGTTCACAAATTCCATGACTTCCATGATTTCCTCATCAATTTCCCCTGGTCGAACAAGCTCCTCATGGACAGCACACAAACAATGTTGGGCTGCCACTAAGCAACAAAAGGGCTCCAACATTGGCTGCGTGCACACATCAACCTGGGGCCGGGACTCTCCACCACCCTGAGGATCATCCAGAGTACAGGCTGTCACAAGAGTCAAATCAGTCACTTCGCTTGAAAGATTGGGGGTTACATGCACATCAGCGACAATCAATGTACTAGGGATTTCATTCATATTTTCGACTTCAACAACACCAATGGATTTTACATGTGTGCTAGTAATGGACAAAGGTCCAGAACTATCACTCACACTGGCCTCAGCCAACACGCTCTCTAACCCAGTCTCCGAACATAATGATTGTATTGGGGTCAAAGGTGGCGGAGGACTGGTTAACACACACACATTAGACCCACTCTCTAGGCTGGACAGGGTGTCTTGGGAATAATACAAACGAATGTCAGATGAAAGTGATATTGAGCGCTGGAGATTATGCTTTTTGCGGTTTAGTCTAGTATTAATTTTGTTCGCTGCCATTTCTAAATTAAATAATTGGCCAGGATTAATTACAGGCATGCCTGATGTTAATTTGAATTTTTTACTGACCGTAGTTGACATAATATGTTGGTGATCAACTAATTAGGCAGAGCGAGAGAACAGCCGCAGCACGCTTGCACGCGAGACAGCAAGACAGCCCACTCAGCAACCACTCTTGCTAAACGCGTGCGCTAAACGCGCAGCGTTGATGGTTTTGAAGAGGTTGCTGGGAAAGGGGCAGGCAGGAAGTCGAGAAATGACCCAAAAATCGCCAATGACATGGACTGGTTACACAATGTACAAAGTTCCAGTTCCACAGAAGCAAACAAAGTCCAATCCAAAATCGATCTTTGCACAGGACACAGGAACAGCGTGGGAGACAGCAAGACAGCCCACTCAGCAACCACTCTTGCTAAACGCGCGCGCTAAACGAGAAGCGTTGATGGTTTTGAAGAGGTTGCTGGGAAAGGGGCAGGCAGGAAGTCGAGAAATGACCCAAAAATCGCCAATGACATGGACTGGTTACACAATGTACAAAGTTCCAGATCCACAGAAGCAAACAAAGTCCAATCCAAAATCGATCTTTGCACAGGACACAGGACACAGGAACAGCGTGGGAGACAGCAAGACAGCCCACTCAGCAACCACTCTTGCTAAACGCAAAATAATGCTATTAGATCAGCACTGAACTGAAAATCCCTCGATCCCACCATATCTCCGCATCCAGATGCAACCTGAACTGGCTATCTGTCACTCAAAGTATTGCATTCAAAACCTTGTCATTCACACCTAAGTACCTCGCGAACTTAGCGCCTAGATACCTCACCAACAATTTCTCACATCACATCTCTAATTGCCCCACCAGATCTGCGCAGACACACTGTCTTAATATCCCTAGGTTCAAATTACAGAAGGCAGGAGGGAGCACCTTCCCTGTTCTAGCAGCTAAATTGTGGAATACCTTACCCTTAACTATAAGAGCTGAACCATCCTACTCTACTTTCAGAAAAAATGCAAAAGTGTGGCTCCTGGAGCAAGAGACTTAGAAACTCTTCCGTCCTCTCGCTCATCGTCCCACTGTACTGATCTTCAGTGAACCTGCTCTATCCAATATCCGGTATGTAACTATGTATAATATATGTATATTTTCTCTATGTAATTCTATGTAACTTTACAATAGATGTGTATACAAGATATGCGTCCAGATGCCCCAGGGCTTGGTGCGCTTTACAAATAAAATAAATACAAATACAAATATTAATTCTCTACAGGGTAGTGGGAGCGGCACATAAAATATTCAAAAAGGCTTCCTCCAAAAACAGCCCCTGTACAGCTGATAAAGAAGCCTGGCCTGCTTACTTCGGCCCTTTGGTTAATGCCCCTTATGAGAGGTTATAAAAACAGGCAACTGAGTCACTAAAGGCCTATCAGGCCCATTTCTGTCAACTGCCATTCACGAGTTATTTAATGGATGAGGACGAGGAGAGGGCTAAACTCATCCAACCCACACAAGAACGGTTTTTGCTGTGTCAGTGGCGCAGATCCTGTGGGAACTCTATTTTATCCTGAAAAGAATTTTGGAGCTGGGTCGTTCATATGAGCTGGTGGAAACAAGAGCTACTCATGTGGAGGGTACGCTCAAGAGGGTTCACAGGGAAGACGCATGAGCCATCCAAGGTGCTCCGAAATCTCGAGCTCCTCATTGGGTGCGCCAAAACTCTTTAACACCATCATCTGACCTGTGTGATTACTATAGGGGAGGGATGCCTCATCGAGGAGGATCGGTCAGACCTGCAACAGGTGCAGTAAAATCAACCATTTTGCAAGCGTATGTGCATCACAAAAACCAGTGTCATGTACCTGACAAAATTCCTGGCCCTGCCGTGCGGAATTCCAGAGTAGCTCAACTGGAGATTTTCCCAGATGAAGGAGATCATTTTGAGGCTGGAAAAGAAGAAAATATGTTCATTTTCAATGTTAGAAGTGGAGGGGCAAGCAAGCAAAAGACAACCAAGCCTCTGTGTCCCAATCAGAGGAAGGAAGTGCCCGTCCTCATCGATAGATGTGCGTCAGTAAGTGTCATTGTGAACACTGAGCTCTTGGCGCCTTCCTTGCAACTTCAGCTACTCTTGATAGAAGAGCGAATTTTCATGTTTGGCGGATCAATGTGTCTACCATTGGAGGGGACATTTATAACCCCAGGGGCAAAAACGGGTGCAGGCCCATTTTTATGTAACAAAAGCAGGCAAGGACAGAATGTTTGGGTGTGGCATGGCTGAGGCCCTCTAGTTGGCGTTTTTCAAGTTTGGTGTCTCCATTTCCGGGTTGCCATATGCATAGAAGTCAATATTTCAAAGTGTCTATTGTCTGCACATCGATGACGCAGAGCCACCGGGTGAATGGTTTAATCGAACAGTACCTGTTTAGCTGTGGGGAAAAAAGTGCAAATGGAACCAGACAAGTTGCAAAAAGAGGACATATTTGAGAGGGTGTCCAGCTCCCTCCCATGGATGTCACTTAAAGTCAGAGTGATAAAGACGCCGTAATCTGATTTGGTGGGAATCTGTGTGGATTTGCACCTCCACAATAAAGACGTTATGAGGGAGCACCATCCTTTGCTCGCGCTAAACAACATCATTGAAGAGCTTCAGTGCATCAAAATATGCTCTAAGCATGATCTGAATGCTAGGTACCACCAGGTGCTACTCCACCTGGGCTCCTGGTATGTTACAACGTTTGTGCCTCACAAGGGCTTATTCAGGTGCAAATGGTTAAGCTTTGGGTGTCGTCAGCAGCTGAAGTGTTCCAACCCCCTGTTAGGAGTATTTTGGCGGGTCATCCAGGTGTTCGTTGTCAGCGATGCCATTTTGATTTATGGTGCGTCTGAAGCAGAACACATTCAAAGACTGTGTAATATCCTCATGGCTGAAATCACAAGGTCATGATGAGGAACAGGCCACAGTTTGAATTCTTGGAAACACCGGTGGAGCTCTTTGGATATATTCTTCAGGAGTCTGCACTCTCAGGAGACCGGAGAAAATGATGTTGTGTCATGATGGCCCTTGCACCAAGGAACTCGATGGAGGTCTGTAATATCCTGGGGTTGGGCATCTACTGCCTGTGCTTCATCCTTACCTTAGGGATCATATCTGACAACCTAACTAAGAAAGACCGTCCTGGAGCCTGGACAGCAATAGACAAACACGTGCTTCAGGTCACCAGGCAGGCTCTTATGGTAGACGCTAACACAGCATTAAGCAAAGCTCGCCTGCCAGGAAAGTCATAATGGATGCAAGTACGTACTGTACGGTTTATATAATGGAACATGATATTTGAATGGGCTTCTGCATGTGTGCTGCCATTTTAAAGGGGACACCGTTTTTAAACAAATACGACAAGTTGTTCCTGACTTTTAACTAAAATTACTGACAGTCTTACTTTCTACATTTTTGTAGACAGTTTACTTGCGACGCTTCAACTCCATGCTGCTTTTAAACGATTAGAGAGAAAGTGGCATCAGAGGAGGGGTGGGAGTGCACTCTGCAGATGCATCATAGCAGCCAAAATGCAAGGTGAAAGAATGCTTTTTTCTTTCACATTGCACCAACCAGTCTACTTATCTAATAATCTCATCACATCAATAGTAGTGGTAGCAGAAGCAGAGGTGCTACTATCAGTAGTAGCAAAAGTACTACTACCAAAATTAGTGCCAGCAGTAATATTAATGCTACTACCAATATTAGTAGTATGGTAAGCAACACTAGAATTACTAGCAGTGCTACTACAAGTCTTAGTAGCACTAACTGTACTACTTGTACCAGCAGTGCTACTTATAATTCTAGTATTAGTATTACTAGTGCTGTTGCTATCTGTACTACTGATAGTGGTGATGGTATTTGTACTCCTTGATTGAATACTGTGACGGTCAAAAGAATTGTCTTAATTTTCTGCGGGGTTTAAGCTAAAGGATTTATTAGTTTGCTGGTAGGACACGGACATCATCCTAACTGCTGACCCATTTGTTTATTTGTTTATTTGTTTGTTTATTTGTTTATTTATTTAGTATAGCGCGCAAAACCCAGAGGTAACAGGGCGCAACAGAGGTCAGGAAGATAGGATTACTTAAAAACTTGGTTACAGAATAAGATAGGCATGAGAAAAAGTGCATTGCATTTACAGTTACATTGTGTGGGATGTGCATATATACATATAATTGAGCGAAGGCTTACAAATTTACATATTAATACTGTGCGTAGGAGCAGTTCGGTTGCATTTACATATTTACAAATTTAAGGCTGTGCATGGTAGTCATGTTATAGCATTGGCATGATCAGATTAGATGGCAGGGTTAGTCGTGAGGATCATTGGCCCGCAGCCAAGTGAGGGTGTTTCGCCTGAAGCTATAGTAGGATTGGTCTGTCCTAATGTGGAGTGGGAGGGCGTGCCAGTGTTGGGCTGCCAGGACAGGGAAGCTGCTGCCGCCGGTTTTCTTTTGTCTGAAATTGGGTACCTGCAGGCAGTAGGAATTGATCGATCTGGTGGGGCGGGTGGACGTTTTTTTCTTTATTCTGGATGCGAGATAGGGGGGGGCTGCGTTGTTTAAGCATTTGTGGGTGAGTGATGCCGTTTTGAGGGAGATGCGGTCATGGATTTTAAGCCATTTGTGTTCTCTTCTTTTGTTGGAGATGTGTTCCTTAGAGGGTAGGTTGAGGGCTGTTCTGAGAGCGTTGTTTTGTAGTGTCTGTAGTTTGTTGGTTATGCATTTGTTGGCTCCTAGGTACATGGCGTTGCAATAGTCCAGTCTGGATAGTATTAGGGCGTTGGCTATGATGATGCAGCTAGCTTGGGTGAGGAAGGCTCTACATGCCCTAATTAGCTTGCATGTGTAGGCGGTGGAGGATGCTAGTGAGTTGACTTGTTTTTTTAGTGACATGGTTGCATCAAGGTGAAAGCCTAGTGTTTTCACTGTTTTGGCCACTGTGATGGTATTGCCATCAATGTTGAAGGCCTTATAGTTGGAACTGAGTTTTTTGAGATTGGTATTGGATCCGAGGAGCAGGATTTCGGTTTTCTCATCATTTAGACATAGACCGTGTGTGGCCATCCATGCCTGAATGATGAGATATATTTTGTTTACCAAGGCCGTATCTGAAGCGTAGTTGCCTGAGAGGGGTATGAGGATCTGGGTGTCATCTGCATAATTGGTATATGAGACACCCAGTCTGTCCAACTTGTCAAATAGGGGCTTGGTAAAGATGTTGTAGAGGGTGGGAGAGACGCAGGAGCCTTGGGGCACCCCACAGGTTATTTTAATGGGGTCTGCTGAGGCTAGGGTGGAGAAGACCCTCATAGTTCGGTTGTCCAGGAATGATTGGATCCAGGCTATGGCCTCTTTCGAGAAGTGGGCTGCTGAGGCCAGGTGTTCGCACAGGACTGCGTGATCCACCAGGTCAAATGCTGCCGACAGATCGAGGAGTAGTAACATGGCAGTGTTCCCTTTGTCGTTAATCTCATTGATCTGGGTTTTAAGATCGATTAAGGCTGTCTCGGTGCCGTGCTTCGGTCTGAAGCCTGATTGGTGGGTGCCTAGTAGTTTGTGAGTTTCAAGATATTGCTGAATCTGCAGGTATGCTACTCTATCTATTATCTTTAACAGGAATGGCACCGTGGTGATGGGCCTGTAATTGGTGGGAATGGCGGGGTCTAGGGTTTGCTTCTTGAGGAGAGGCAGGACCCAAGATTCTTTGAGGTTGCTTGGTATGGTGTTGGAGGAGAAGGATGCGTTGATCAGCTTGGTTATGAAGGGGGCTAGATCCCTAGCAGCATCCTTGATTATTTGGGGAGGGCAGTTGTCGCCTTTGCAGTTAGATGGTTTAAGTGAGGCTATAATTTTTTCTGTTTCTGGGATAGATATTTTGGTAAATCTGAAGAGATTATGGCCTGGACGGTTGGCTGTTTTGTCGTGGTTGCTGGGAGATGCTTCATTGGTGGTGAGAGAGTCTTTTTTCAGAGCGATTTTGGTTTGGAGACTTTTGATTTTATTAGTTAGGGCGTTTTGGACGCTGGTGCACCATGCTTTATCCTTAATTATATTGTCTGGTGGGGGTATAGGGGATTCTAATTCCCTTAGTATAGCAAATAGTTCTCTGGTGTTGGAGCTCGATTTTTCGATTCTTTCATTGAATAGTTTCTTTTTTGTGAGTAGAATTTCTTTTTTGTAGTTGTTTGCACAAAGTTTGAGTTGTGATTTGTTCTCTTCTGTAGGGGAGTTGTGCCATTGGCTTTCAAGTTTCCTTTTGTGCAGTCTAAGTTCTTTCAGATGTGGGGTGAACCAGGTGTTCAGGTGGGCTTGTTGTTTGCTTTTTTGCAGTTTTAGAGGGGCAATGATGTCTAGTCCTTTTTTTATGGTATTGTTATAGTTTTCTACTAGGAGTTCTGGTTTTAGATTGACGGGGAGAGCATTGAGGGTTGGCAGTAGTAGTGGTAGGAGGTTGTCTGGGGTTATGTTTTTTTTTGCTCTAGTGGGTAGTGGTGGTGCCATGATTTTTCCTTTGTTGACTTCTCTATTGAGAGATAAGGTGAAGTCAATGAGGTAATGGTCTGTCCAGTGCTGGGGAGTGGTTTTGGTAATGATGGTGTCGCAGTTTAGAGTGGCGATCCAGTCCAAGGTCCTACCTTTATTATGGGTGGGGGTGAGCACTCTTTGGATTAGGCCATTCTCAACCAACTAAGCTGCCCTGCCCTCCAGATTGGCCTCTTTTATCTTGTCCAGGTCACATAATCACCAAACTCTCGAGAAGTAGTTACCAGGCTTTCTGGCACATTATTCCCCCCTCCCGCCTAAAACAATACTGTTCATTGTTTACAAAATACAGCCCCTCATTAGTTTTCACGCTGAACCACATTATGTGACCAACAGGCTCTGGGGAAGCATGGCCACTCAAATCCACTTCCAGTCTGTCCCGCCTCAGGCGAGGGGCATAGGGCACCCCTTAAAACTCCCCCCAGTCCAGAGGACCTCCGGCGCAATGAGAAGTCCATTGTCACTGTCAGTCTGAGCCGGCATGATCCATTGGCTTCAGTTCAATGGCCTTGCTCTAGTGCACCCTGGCAAGCCAAAAGTATGTAGTCAAAGGTTTAAGCGCACATGCAGCGCCCACTTCATAATGTCTAGCATTTGCTAAAGTCAAAAGAGGGCAAAAGTGGATTTCAAACCAAAACACAAGTGTAAAGAAACTGAATGATGCCATAATAGGGTACATTTGTTCTTCCACATGTAAAACCTAGCTCAAAGAATTGCCCTCCACACCCCTTCCAGACCCTCTAGAGTTGCCTATATTAACAGATTCACTGTTCCTCTCACCCGCAGAGTGAGGGCGGGCGGTACCAGCTTCCCTAGCATGGCAGCCAGCTGTTGGAACTCCCTCCCCCCTTTCATTAGGATGATTGATTCCCATGCAACCTTCAGGAAAGCGGTCAAAACCAGTCTCTTTGTGTGACAATGCACTTGTTCTATATGCTGTTTCTGTTAATCTTGTAAATGCAACTAAGCTCTCTGTACCAAGTTTTCTCTCTGTTTGGGCTGCATTCATGTAACCCTGAATCAAGCCTTCTTACGTTTGTCTCAGAGCGCCTCGATGCCCGTGGGCTGCAGTGCGCTCTACAAATACAAAATAAATAAATAAAGGAAACCCTCAGCCGCACCCCTGTCCATTTCTTTTCCTGTATCCCTGATCAATGTTGTATTTTATTTTCTTCTTTTGGCTTGGGTCTGCGTTTCTTCGACAATACTACCACCACCAACAGTAACAGTGCTTTCAACAGTAGCGGCAGCACTATTACCAGTAGATGTAGTAATACCATTAATAGTACTACTAGTTGGACTACCAGTAGTAGTAGTAGTAGCAGTAATAGTAGTATTAGTAGTAGGGTTACTACACTACTAGCTATATTACTATTACCAGTGTTACTATGGGCAGCAGTATTAGTACCAGTAACAGCATCTTATGTACCACTACTCCTACCATTAGTAGAGCTACAACTACTGGGGCTACTGTTCCTATGATTACTACTGACTACTACTGGCATTATCTGTAGCAGAACTGGTAGTGCAACTTCTGTTGCTGGTAGTAGATCTACTAGTACTGGTAGTAGTACTACTATTTGTAGTTGAAGTGTAAAGAGTGACAGTACTAGTATAGCTCATACAACTGCTGGTAGTATTGCTCTTATTGCTGCTGAAGGGTCATTGTGCTGCTCCTTCTACTACCGCTGAGTACTGACTTACTTGTAGTAACACTAATGTTACTGAAAGTACTACTACTGCTAGCAGGATTGGTTCTACTACTGTTAGTAGTACAATCACTCCTACTAATAGTAGCACTGCTACTTCTGGTACTACTACTATTGCTGGGGCAGGATCAGTGGGTATACACATGTGATGGTGTAAAACAAAATAAAATATTACCTTGCAACTTCACCCCTTTGCCATTTAAAAAAAAAAAAAGGCTGCATTTCCACGCCTCCTCTTATGTCACTTCCTGTTTGAGGACTTGAAAGCAGCTAACAAGAAATATATGCACAAAACATTGAAAATCCAATAGATGAAAACGTTTTTTGCCATGTAAACTGGTATGAGCAGGGGCGGCTGGTGAATTTTTGAACTGGTGGGGTGTAAATGTACGTACCTAATATGCGTGAGTGACCGCGCGCAGCAAGAGAGCCCGAATCAAACCAAGTGAACCACCTGAGAATAATGGGTTCAAATAGTGCATTCTACAGCACTTTCTGTGAAAAATTGGACAACATGCCTCACAGCCTGCAAACAATCTTGTATGGTAGGACATGAAAAAACAAAATAGATGCAAGTTACCAATAACGCCCAGGACCATTTTCCAATGCATTTTCATTACGCCCTTGCCCACCACATATGCTAGTATATACAATGGGCCTCATTAAGAGGTAGGCGCTAGCCATGGTGCTATTAGCACCATAGCTACCCCCTTACTGCATTCTGGGTCAGGGTTGGCGAAATAGCGATTTACCGGGTCATTCCAACCTTGGAGAACCCGGTAAGTCCCCATTTTGAGAACCATTCCCCATTCCCATTCGAGCCCCCATAGGGCTCAATGGGAATGGGGATGGAGCTAATAACGGGCCCGCTAGCAGCAGGCCCGTTATTAGCTCCTTGGTCCCTTAGCGGCTCCCGCCTGCTAAAACCAGGCGCCCATAGCGGGACCCGCTAAGGGACCTCGGAATAGGGCAGTAAGGGTTTACCAGCACCGGTCTCCTTACCGGTGCCCGTTAACCCTTACCGCCCACCTCGTAATAAGGCCCAATATGTTCATGAGGGTTGTGCCCATACATGTCCATGCATGCTGCACTATTATATGCTAGTATTACCATGTAAGGACTCCCAGCAAGTAAAAAAATGTCGGGCCACAGAAAGTACATCCAGTGGCTAAACTGGCCTGCATCTTGTCTGCATCTTTCACATTGCCGCTATGCCAGCTGGGGGGATACTTTCAAAGGCTGTCCATTCTGGGTTGGCAGTGGCACCCTATTCAAATCACGGACTTGGGTGGTGAACACTAGAAGGTTCTATGTATACTGGTGGCACAATATAAACACTAGAAGATTCTATGTATACTGGTGGCACAATATAAACACTAGAAGGTTCTATGTATACTGGTGGCACAATATAAACAACTGTTAGTTTCCTTTTTTCACTGATGTTTGGTTTACCACATACATTTACAATCTTTTAAGGCACGCTCACAGTATACCACAGGATTTAGTCTGTAAACCTCTTCTCATGTTGACCACGTGGATTTAAGATGAGGTGCATAACTATCACCATGGTGATGTGTAATAATATGTCCATAAGGAAAGGTTATATATAAGAGATTGGATCTGTCTGTGTTTTTATCTGCAGTTCTCAGCTCCTGAAGACGGGCAATGCATCCCTGAATTGCATTGAGTATCACTGGCTGTTATTTGACCACTAAAAGAATGATGAATGAAGAAAATTGGAAGATACAAATGGAAATCTTATAATTGGACATTGTCTGTATTGACTCTAATTTTGCAAATTGAAATCATACATTTGGCTGATATTTCAGCACTAAGGTGTGCAGGGGATGGGAGTGTCCATAGATTGGACACTACACGTTTCATACCCTATTGAAATCACTCTGTCACAGGTTTTGACACTCTCCTCCCTGAGGGCTACAAGATCCTCTACCATACCCACACAGGCTTACTCTTCCTTCAAATGCCTTGTCTGCAGGCTCAGTGTCTCCTCTGGTCTCTCTCTGACTTTGGCCACCATCTACAAGTCTTCTGGCTTGGTCTCCCTCTTCCTCTCTCAAGGGACTGAAGGGACTGACCTTAACTCTTCTCTCCTGACCTCCTCCTTGGAGACCTCAATATTCACCTTGACTCCCCTGATGCAGCCCCTGGGCTCTTCCGCAACATCTGTGTTTCTGTTTACTTCTCCATTCTTTCTCTTGCACTCTGCCAGACACACCTTCGATGCTCTCATCTCCTCTGACCTCCCCATCTCCAACTCTCTCATTACTCATCTCTCCTGGTCTGATCATGGTCTCCTTTCCTTTTGCCTAGACCTCCTTGGGCGCCCGGCTAAGTCTCCCACACTGACGGCCTCCTTCTCCTTCATTCGACTGATGAAGCGAATGTCAGTTGCTGCTTTTGCCGCCACCTTCAGTACCCCTCTTGCCATGAGGATCTGCATGAAACCTGCTTCCAAGTGCAACTTTTGGTATGAGTCTGACTTGGCCACTCTCAAACTCAAGTGTAGAGCAGCTGAGCAGAGGTGGCAAGCTTCGAGCATATTCCCATTGTCTCCAGAGCTCTGGTTCTTTCCAGGCTGAACTACTGCAACAGCCTCTTCCTCAATCTGCCTAACTCCTCCCTTCACCCCCTCCGACTAATCCAGAATAGGACTGCAAAACTTTTCCTTGGCCTCAAGCCCTAGGGACCGCATCTCTCCAGCCCTTAAATCTCTCCACTGGCTCTCGGTTGCTGAGAGGATCAAGTGCAAGACCCTCTGCATCATCCACAAGGCTTTCTGGGGCCTCGGACCCCACTATATCCAACTCTCTCTCCCTAAATGCCTCCCTTCTGGAGCCCTTCGGTCTTCTAGCTCTGACTCTCTGCAGATCAGATTATTTGCTAAAGAGAAAGTAGGGGGTAGATCACTCTCCTCCGAAGGTGCCTCCCTCTGGAATGGCCTCCCTGCCCCTCACAGACTTGAGCCAGTTCACCTTAAGTTTCGGAAGCTTCTCAAGACTTTCCTCTTCTCTTCTTCCTTCCCTCTGCCCCTTCTTCTGCTAATGTGCTCCTCTGCCCTAGACTGGCTGCCTGGTTCCTTCAAGAGTCTTACAGGGTACCACACCCCTCTTTGTCCAGTCTACCCATGCACTTGGTCTCGCCTGACCCACCACTCCTTTCACCTCATCTTGCACTTGCCATTATGGCCCCACCTGGTACTTGTCTGGCTGGCCTGCACCCTTGGAGACATTTCAGCCCCTTACCTCGCACTTAGCTTGTGGACCCTCCTTTTCCCTGCTTTCATGGCTTACTCTGGCCCAGTCCACCTGGCCTCCCCTGGTACTTTCCTTTGCAAGGACCCTTCTGCCCTGTTCCTGCACTCCCTCCTCTGCACTACTGATACTGTACTTGCATTATCTGATTGTCACAAGGCCTAGTAAGTTCGATACCATGCTTGTCCTCCCTGTATCCCCCTCTCCTTGCCTTGTTGTGCCTCGAAACACGAGCGTATGGGGGCTTTATAAATAACCAATAAATAAAATGTTGCGCTCCCGTGCTGGAGCGCCTGGTGCCTAGGCTCCTCCGAGCGGGCGTGGTAGGGGTGCCCTTTGTAATCAAAAGCTTCCCCTCATGTTGGTACAGCAATGATGCCCAAAGTAAGTGAAAAGCTCCTCTCCCAAATCATTTTTGCTTTACCCTTGATGGACAGTAACTGTGCATCATGGCTAATGCAAAGTTAAGTATTATTACATCAAAGGACTGGCCTACATTGAATGTAGGCCAGCCTATCCACGTGAAAACACTTCACTTACCATTTTTGTTTTACACTTGATTCACGGTACTGTGTGCATCAACGGTAAAGTAAAAAAGAAAGAAATCCATGCCCAAAGCAGCCCCCACCCCTAAATGTAGGAGCCCCCCTGAGCAGGGCCGATATATTTAGGGTTGGGGGATGACACACACAACACACAGAAACACTTTACATGCATATTCACACACCATTCACACACAACAAACACCAAAATGCACACATACATGCATAGCATCCATCAGTGGCGTGCTGCCACTATGGGCCAGGGGGCGCCACCCTCCCTCTGAGTGGCAGGCTGCCACCTCGCCTGAGTGACAGGCAGAACTGTCCCCTGTGTTCTTTATTTCCACATGGGAATGTGCCGCCGGCCTCTCTGCAGTGGTCCGTCCCTCGCTACGGTATTTATTTTTGTTTTTTGTGCAGCCCTTGTGCTCTGCAACAAATGCACCAGTGAATAATGAGAGCTACCGGTGCATCAGAAGACTGGCCCACCAATTGTTATTACTACGCCAGCAGTGTGGACACACTGACTGACAGGAGAGGTCTGCTCTCCTGTCAGGCAGCGTGTCTGAGTTCAGAGTGAAGGAGAGGGCCATCTGGTCCTCCCGTGACTGCGACGGCATGCATGTGGATGCTTGCACGTCAGGTATGTTTTTTGTTTGTTTATTTAATGTGTATGTGTGCATGCATGCATGTATGAATTGCAGTGCTGGCTTGTGAATATTTTAATTTGAGGGGTGTAAATATTTGCCACAGATATGCCAGAGCTTCCAAGCATAGCAAAGCAGTCCAAACCAACCAAGGGATTTTATTTTTAATATTGGATTCAAATGGTGCAATATGCAGCACACTTTCTGGGTAAAAAGCCAGACAGTTTGCAATTGGTTTTGTAGCGTAACTCCAATTAAAAAATGCAATAGATGCAAATCACCAACAATGCACAGGAGCATTTTCCAATGCATTTTCATGATGCCTTCACCCAAAATATATGCCAGTATAAAAACATGTTCACACTGGCTGTGCCCATAAATATATGCCAGTATTTCTATATAAAAACATTTTCATGTTTACTTTGTACATAATGCCAGTAATCATGATTTAGGAAAATATGTACAGACTGGCTCTGCCAATATGTGGCAGTATCCCCACATAATGGCATACTCCTGTTGTCTTTACTTTTAAAATGGACATGCCAATATTTGAAAACATGTCTAAATTGGCTGCAAAATGTAGACCAACCTAGACACATAATAACACACATCATGTTTGCTTTGTCTTTGATGTCCACAATAAAAATTCTATGCCACAGTAATAAATAGGCAGACTGGCTGCACCAGAATGCCATTATAACCACATAATAACACTTAACAGACTTGTTTTATCATTGATGCCTATAGATACCCACAATGAAATACCATGCCCCAGTTAGAAAGGGTTAGACTGGATGCCCCCAAAATGCCAATATAGCTAGGTAATAACACATGCTATGCTTGGTTTATCATATAATCCCAGAAGAAAAGAATCATGCCACAGTACGAAATTACTAGACTGGCTGCCCCAAAATGCAAGTCTAGTCAAAAAATAACACTTAACTTGCTTGCTTTATCATGGATAGCCTGTACAACAATGTCATGCCACAATAAGAAATGGCTAGACTGGCTTCCCCCAAAATGCCAGTCTAGCCATGTAATGTAAGATCATCCAGTTGGGTTGATCAAAGATAGATGCCCAGTAAAAACGGTGTTATTACTACACCCCGACCACCACCCCAACTTGCTCCTCGGCCCAGCACAAACACACAAGCGAGCACGCATTCGCTCAACACATACACAGAACATTCACTCATGCACCCATACATCATACACTCACTCATCCGCACACACATTTTACATAAAAAATAAAAATCGTTCCTTGCCTAAGTTCTGGTGCAGTTTCAGCTCAATAGCAGCCTCCTCTCCAGCTCCTGCACAATATGAAAAGGAACCGAGAAGCAGAGTGCTTCCTGGTTCTTGGTCATGTGCAAACAGGAGCTGAAGCGGTGATGACACAAGGTCCCCCTTCGCCTCGCTCTGTTTGTATGTCCGGAAAGTGGTATGAGCACCCCCTCACACATACAGATGTGCATAAGCCCAGCCTGCATCCCCACTGGGCCATGCAAGGCTGGGAAGCAAAACATCCCAGCCAGGCTGGAGTATTAACTGTCAAGCTGGTCTAACATGGCTCCTCCATGGGAGTCGAGGGTTTTGGTGGGTGGACGCCTCCTTGCCCATAATAGACGAGCAGCCCCTGCCTGAAGAGCCAATGGTTGCAGGCCCATCTTATTTCCCCCCACATTGTAAAATGTTTTTGTGTGTTTTTGGCATTTAGTTGTATGGATATTAGGGAGGGTATGTATTTTGTGACATGTTGTCTTGCAATCTAAAGATACGTTTTTGCTCATATTGAACATTAGATGTATCGTCTTGTGAAAGGAATGTGATTTTTAGGAATGGCTAAACTTAAAGGGCATCATTACACGGTATGCGGTAAGGGCTTACTACGAGGTCCCTTGGCCGGACCTGACCTCAACGGCTGGCAATTTGCGGTACTGTAATTACCTCCTTCCCCATTCCCATTGAGCCCTATGGGAATGGGGAAGTGCCTTGGTGAATGGGGAATGGGAATGGGGAAGTGCCTTGGTGAATGGGGAATTACCGGCCCCGCTCACCTTGGAGTAGTAATTCCGCCATCCACCAAGGCGGACACGGTAAAATACCGGCGGCAACCATGGCCCTAATAGTGCCATAGTTACCGCATACCGTGTAATGAGGCCCAACGTGTTCTTAAGTAGAAGATGTAGAGGCAAAACATTAAAACATATTTCTTTGGTTAATTAAAAAGGCAGTGTGGATGTCTGTCTGCGGATTTAACCCGAATGTGCCAAGCTTGGGAGGGTCGTGCTGAATGATGGGGTAATGTACTTCTGCTTTTATCATGAGAAACGCAGGACAACACGCAGCCGAATTCTAAAGAGGAACTGAATTAAATGAACCAGAGAGAGGAGAGCGCGAAAAAGTCGGAGCGGGAGAAGATGTGTGTGAGAGGTCGTGTGTGTGCACGAGAGAGAGAGAGAGAGAGAGAAAGAGAAGAAGAGGGTAGAAGGGGTTCAGACAGTAAAGTGCCCGTGGTTGATGGTACTTTGCACTGGGCTTTACAATCTTAGTTTAGGATGCCCACAAAGTAATTGATACCAAGAAATGCCACTAGATGGCAGTCCTGCACTAGAAAACAGCACCAGCTGTGCAGGACATCAAGCGAGGGTGCTGGTACTGTAGACAACAAAAAAGTATTGAGCAAAAATCGTCTAAATGCAGAAACACTCATCAGAAAGAATCAATGACTGTGTGAATGAGCAATACCAGCCCTGCATTCTGCAGACATGTTTTAGAAAAGTAAACATATTTCTACTTTTTATGCACCCTAATTATAAAAGGGGTACTGTTTAATTGACTCCCCTTGCACAATGTATATGGTGCGATCCCCGTTGTTTTTATATATACCGCACGTGAATTAATGTAATTAGTGCCGAAAATCAGGAATTATTTGAAGCAGTGGAGCGGTTTGGGGTGTCGGATGTGTCTGGGGTTTATAACATGCGATTTACACCCACAAATCTCTCAGGCGGCAACCTAATGAATTTGCTCCACTCAAACACAATGTGGGGCGTGTTTTAACCGAAATAAAAGCAATAACATCGATATAGCCAGAAAGAAGCGTGTTCCCTTAACAGTTCTGAGCCTAAAGGGCCTTGACATTTTAGTGTGGGCTGAGTAGTGGCGCAGCTTCTAACCGACACACACTTGACCCTGTGCCTGATGAGCACAAGTAGTTCCCTGCGAAGCTGCCGCGCAGGGGCCCACCACAAAGGGCGCACTAATCCCCAAGACTCAACATGTCCAATCTGACAAAGTCCAGGGCCATTCTCCCTTCAGAGACTGACAACCACTCCTCTGAAATCACAGCAATAATTAGGAAACCTTTACGTTTAGCTCCATCCCTTTGTGTGGACAACCCCTGGAAATCTCGTGGTGGAACTCATCGAAAAGCTGATAAGCAAATCTTCGAATTTTAGGGCAGCCAGCCCTAATGTTTGTTTGTTTGTTTGTTTATTTAATATGGCGCACCAAACCCAGAGGTAACAGGGCGCAACAGAACACAGGAAGATAAGATTATATAAAAGCTTAGTTGCAAGATAAGGCGCAATATATACAGACAGTAAATTACATTTCGGCAGGTTGGTGAGGGAATGTACATTTATACAGTCAGGTTAGCTAGAACCTGTTAGGGTAAGAGGGGCACGGTTCAGTCATAGGGATCATTGGAGCGTAACCAGGTGAGAGTGTTCCTCCTAAAACTCTAGTAGGATTCGTCTGTTCTGATGTTGAGTGGGAGAGCATTACAATGTTGGGCTGCCATGACAGGGAAGCTACTGCCGCCCGTTTTTTTTTTTGTCTGAATTTAGGTTCCTGAAGGCAGTGAGAGTTAATCATTCTGGTAGGGCGGGTGGAGGTTCTTTTTACTATTCTGGCTGCGAGATAGGGGGGGGGCTGTGTTATTTAAGCATTTGAAAGTGAGTGATGCCGTTTTGAGTGAGATACGGTCGCAGATTTTGAGCCATTTGTGTTCTCTTCTTTTGTTTGAGATGTGTTCCTTGGAGGGTAAGTTAAGGGCTGTTCTGAGGGCATTGTTTTGCAGAGTTTGAAGTTTGTCGTTATGTATTTATTGGCTCCCAGGTACAAGGCGTTACAATAGTCAAGTCTGGAGAGTATTAGGGCATTAGCGATGATGATGCAGCTGGCTTGGGAGAGGAAGGCTCTACTTGCCATGATAAGCTTGCACGTGTTTTCACTGTTTTGGCAACTGTGATGGTATTACCATCAATGTTGAATGCCTTGTAGTTAGAGCTGAGTTTTTTAGATTTGTGTTGGAACCGAGCAGTAGGATTTCGGTTTTATCATCATTCAGGCATAGGCCATGTGTGGCCATCCATGCCTAAATGATGAGGTATATTTTGTTTACCAAGGCCGTATCTGAATCAAAGTTGCCCGAAAGGGGTATGAGGATCTGGGTGTCATCTACGTAGTTAGTGTATGTGACACCCAATCTGTCCAACTTGTCAAATAGGGGCTTGGTAAAGATGTTGTAGAGGGTTGGGGAGACGCAGGAGCCCTGGGGCACACCGCAAGTTATTTTGATGGGGTCTGCTGAGGCTAATGAGGAGAAGACTCTCATGGTTCGATTGTCCAAGAATGATTGGATCCAGGCTACGGCCTCCTTTGAAAAGTGGGAAGCCGAGGCCAGGTGTTCACACAGGACTGTGTGATCTACCAGGTCAAAAGCTGCCGACAAATCGAGGAGGAGTAGCATGGCGGTGTTTCCTTTGTCATTGATCTCATCGATCTTGGTTTTAATATCAATTAAGGCTGTCTCAGTACCGTGATGCAGTCTGAATCCAGATTGGTGGGCACCTAGGAGTTTGTGAGTTTCTAGGTATTGCTGGATTTGTAGGTATGCTACTCTGTCTATTATCTTTAACAGGAATGGTACCGTGGTGATGGGCCTGAAGTTAGTGGGAATAGCGGGGTCTAGGGTTTACTTCTTGAAGAGAGGCAGAACCCAGGATTCTTTGAGATTGCTTGGTATGGTGTTGGAGGAGAAGGATGCGTTGATCAGTTTGGTTATAAAGGGAGCTAGGTTCCTGGCAGCATCCTTGATTATCTGGGCTGGGCACTTGTCGCCCTTGCAGTTGGATGGTTTGAGTGAAGCGATAACCCTTTCTGTTTCTAGGATAGAGATTTTGGCATGAGTGCTAGGAGATGATTTGTTGGTAATTAGGTTGGTAGTTAGGGATTCTTTTTTTAGAGCGATTTTAGTTTGGAGAGTTTTGATTTTGTTAGGGTGTTTTGGATGCTGGTGCACCATTGTTTGTCTTTAGTTTTGTTATCTGGTGGTGGTATGGGGGATTCCAGCTCCCTTAGGATAGCAAATAATTCCCTGGCGTTGACTTGCCGATTCTTTCGTTAAATAGGTTCTTTTTTGTGAGTAGGATTTCTTTTTTGTAATTATTGGCGGAGAATTTAAGTTGCAGTTTGTTCTCTTCTGTAGGGGTATTACGCCATTGAGTTTCTAGTTTCCTTTTATGCATTCTTAGTTCTTTCAAGTGTGGGATGAACTAGGCGTTCAGGTGAGCTTGTTGTTTGCTTTTTTGCAGTTTTAGAGGGGCGATAATGTCTAGTCCTTTCTTCATAGCGTTGTTAAAGCTTTCTACTAGGCACTCTGGATGCAGGTTGTCGGGGAGAGCATTAAGGGTTGGCATCAGTAATGGTAGGAGGTTGTCCAGAGTTATATATTTTTTTGCTTTAGTGGGCAAGGGTGGTGCCATAATTTTTTCTTTACTGATTTCTTTATTGAGTGATAATATGAAATCAATGAGGTAGTGGTCTGTCCAGTGTTGAGGAGTAGTTTTGGTGATGGAGGTATCACAGTTCAAGGTGGCGATCCAGTCCAAGGTTCTTCTTTTATTATAGGTAGGGGTAAGAACTTTTTGGATTAGCCCGTGTTCAGATAGCATGTTGGATATAGCTATCAGGGTCGTTCAAACCAAGATTCAGGTCGCCTAGTAATAGGATTTGAGAGGTTTCTTTTATATTGTTGGCTAAGAGGCTGCATAAGTCTGCCTCGAATGAACCAATGGGGCCAGGTGGCCTATATATAAGGTAAATGGTTAAGGTGCAGCAGTTGGAGATAGGCAAGTTGGCTGTGAGGAGTTTGCAAGATTTGAGAGGTGATTGAGCCAGTGGTTTTAGCGCGAGATTAGTTTTTGCTATGATGGCCAGACCGCCTCCTCTGTTATTGGGTCTGTCCATTTTGATTATTTGATCATTTTCAGGCATGGCTAGGGCGAGTGCTGGACCTGCTGCTTCGTGCAGCCATGAATCGGTGATTGCCAGGAGGTCGAGGTTGTTGGTGGATAAGGTATCATCTAATTCCGTGGCATGGGCCACTAGGGATCTGGCATTGATCAAGGCTCCGGATAGAGTAGTTGTGTTGGGTTTGTTCTGGATTGTTATAGGGATAAGTTTAGGTTGGGTGGTGCTATTACAGGGTGTACTTAGGTTAGGGCATGCTTTCAGGTGCCGTGAGGTAGGTCTCAGAAGAAGATTGGGGACCTTGTTATGGTAAATGAGCTCATAAAGACGGGGTAGTCTGGCTCTAAGCCTGTTGTTTCATTCCGTGGTCGGACAAGGTACCTTTTCTCCTGGCTACATGGTTAATGCAGCAATAGATATGTTGAAGTACAGTAAGGGTATGAGGAGGCACAGTAAGGTGGCTGTCTGACTCTTATTAAGGCACATCGTACAGTTTTTGGCAGTGGGCTGAGGTGAAGGACTGATTCCTAAAGAAGGCACGTAGTGGTTGGCACTGGGCGTTTCAGGGTCCTCTGTGATTGACATTGGTTTGGTTCAGTTATGCCACACAGGGTATGGCAGGTGGCTAATTTGGTGGGTTTGCTATAGGCGGTAGTAAGCTTGGGTTTGCTATAGGTGGTAGTAAGCAAAGGGAGTTTTTACAATAGGCAGGGATGGCAGGAAGTTTCAAATGGCTAAAAAGTGGTTATCACGTATTGTATTTGGTGAAGACAGGGAAGACATTACAATTCCACAGAGGCATTATAATACAGTACAGTACTAGTGTGATTATGGTTAGCATTTGGCACAATGAGCATGCAAAGGTACTGTGAGTGTGCAATGGTAAGAGGTCATCAGAGCATTGAGAGGCCTTGCTAGGGCAGAGTTTACATAAATTTAGCGGTTGCAGTTATGTCATAACAGACACCAGTTTGCTGGTCTAATTTGATGCGGGTGGGCTTATCTGTGGCTATTAGGCAAAATGGGTTATAATCATACATGCAAGTGTACATACATCTTTGCATATTTGTGGCAAGCGGTTGACTAACTCCATGGGACAATGTAATGTTTATAGGCTAGGACGTGAGTTGGAGGTAGCACGTTGAAATGGTAGCGTTTACAGTGTGCAGGGTCTGCAGTCCCTACAGGTAGCATATACAAGGCACTGTAATTGATGAGTAAGCACACAGCTAACTTTACTGCATCGGTACTTACAGCATGAATATTGTCCGCAGTTGTAGTCCAGTAATGGTCATCATGCGCCGTCCAGTGGCAAACAGGGCCTTAGATGGCCTTTGATGACGCTGGCTCTTCCGCCTGCTGGCGGATGCGGGGCAATTAGAGAACGATGGTTGCTTAGCAACTACGAAGATGCCTAGCCTTGTTTTGGCGCTGGATTGCGCCCAACATTTTGTTTTCCTTTTCAAATGTCAGTGCTGATGCAGCCGAGTGACCCAGGCTGCCCAGGGCGAAAGTGGGGTGCTGGATGGTTGCACAGTGGCAGGACCTGGAGGTTAGTGGACATCAGGGGGGGGTCCACGTCAATGTGGAGGTTCTCCTTCGTTCTGCACGGCACAGCAGATCTCCTTCCGTGCTGAGGAGGTAGGGGCTCCTGCCCTCGCCACCAGATGGGGAACTGACAAATGTCAGGGGCAAACAGGGCCTTAGATGGCCTTTGATGAGGCTGGCTCTTCCGCCTGCCGACGAATGCGGGGCAATTAGAGAATGATGGTTGCTTAGCAACCATGTGGACGCCTAGCCTCGTTTTGGCACTGCATCGTGCCCAACATTTTGTTTTCCTTTTCAAATGTCGGTGCTGATGCAGGCGAGTGACCCGGGCTGCCCACGGTGAAAGTGGGGTGCTGGATGGTTGCACAGTGGCAGGACCTGGAGGTCAGTGGACATCAGAGGGGGGGTCCACGTCAATGGGGAGGTTCTCCTTTGGGTTGCCGAACTCCATTCTAAAAGTTGATATCATTATGTGCTCTAATATTCTGTGTATTCTGATTAGTGAAATATTGACCGCACAAGTAACACCAACCATTTGGAATTGTGCCATTACAGTCTGTATCTATGAGAAGAGAAATAGGGCTCATCCAGGTAACTAGCGCCCTATCTCCCTCCTGGATAGTGACAGTAAGAATATCGCTTTGTTGATTCTGATGCCCATATTCTCATCAAGGTGTTAAGTACCGAAAAGGACGTTAAAAGGGTTAACAACTTTTTTGGTACTTAAGACCTGTTCTGAAGGTGGTGCATTCTTCCGAAGACAGAAGGAATGCGCCACTTTCAGAATACATTGCTAGGATGGGTAGGAAACTAACCTAGCAACCACCACATTCGTAAACTGCTTTTTGGAAGGCTATTCTTGTGGCACTCCGCCAGTTTAATATGTGCGATAAAATAGCACACATATACGGTACCTTTTTGGTGGCGTTAAACTGGAGGAGTGCCACAAGAAGCCTTGTTTGGTGTACTTTGCAACGTTGAAGCTGCTTGCTTTGGTGTACATGAAAATGTTCATATACAACGCACAGGTGTATATGAACACTTTCATTTACACCAAACCGAGCAGCTTCAACGTTGCAGGATAGCTGCTCGCTTTGGTGTAAATGAAAGTGTTCATATACACCGCACAGGTGTATATGAACACTTTCATTTACAATAAACCGAGCAGCTTCAACATTGCATCCTGCAACGTTGAAGCTGCTTGCTTTAAATAAAAGTGTTCATATACACCACACGGGTGTATAGGAACACTTTGCTATACACCATAGTAAGCAGCTTGAATATTCTGCAATGTTGAAGCTGCTCACTTTGGTGTATAGGAACTGTGTTCTCAGCAGCATTTTTGTAAAATAACAAATATGTCGTTATTTTACAAAAAATGCTGCCGAGATCGGATTGCGCCCATTACAACTAAAAACAGGCACAATCCACACAGTGCACTGTCGTGCTCTACGAGGATACCCAGGCCCACTTCAGAATACTAGTGGAACCTCGGTGTCCTCTTTTGGCGCAGTGAATTATGCTGTTTAGCACCTTCACTACGATAAGTTCAGAATATGGGCCTGAATGATTTGGTTGACTGGGCATCCGGGTAGGTCAGCTGCAAAAACACCAGCCTGGATTACGAAAAGGGGGCTTGGGACTGAATTGAATGATTTAATGGTAAACTTGAAAAAAGAGGACTCTGAAAGGCAAGGATGATATGGTGTAATTAAGAGATTGGAAGATCACTGGACCTCTGCTATCAATTTTGTTCCATCGTCATGATAAGTCTCGGGAGTAAGCATTCAGCAAATCTTTGCTTATTTTTAAAGACTGTATGAGCTTCAAACGCTTACCTGAATCCCAGCCGCTCTGGGGGTACTCTGTCTCCAGAACTTCTCATCCATCTGCAAGAGAGAAAAGACACTCCAGGTTAGTGTGGAAACATCTAGAGGCGCCGCATACCGCGCTTACTCACCGCATTTCTTCTTCATAATCGGCATCCACGCTGAAAACATTGAGGCACCTAAAAGACACAGAAAAAGAACTCAGTTCAATACAAATACGAAAGGGTTGCATCGCGCATTGCGCTCTCACTCACCTTCAGCGCTACACATCTCAGCAGCACGTCGCCATCCCCGGACGCCGGCCATCATCTAAGGAAGGAAAGGAACGAAGTTAGAGAACTGTTCAAAAGACTCATTATGCATACCTCTCGGTCTCTTGCCAGTGAAGTAACCAGGCAGCAACGAGCCCGCATCAATCAACGCACCCCTGCGCTGAAAGCAGGATGGAGAGCACACTTTGCAAGAAAACAAGGTCAGCTGTGGATCAAAGGGAAGGGTTGAACCCCGGGGAAGAAGGGGTTCAAGCACACAGAGACAATAGGGGTTAAACTCTACCAATCCTGTGTTTCAGACCCAGTCTCCAGTCGAGTAGACTCCAGGGAAGGGTTCGAGGTCTTAAGAGGTCAGAACAGGCTGAGTGACGTTCCCGTGGATACCAGGTGAGCATTACAAGCTCAGGGGCAAAGTGCTCGCCTTGGGAGCAAGACGACACGGAGCAATACAGGTTCGGTCCCAGGGTCCATGCTTATAAACCTCTGGGTATTAAGCGCATTATAAATAACCTATCATATCATATCATACTCTTCTCCAATTACATTTGAATTGGCAGGGTGTCCTGTCGGAGACCTTTCGTGCTAACCAAGGTCTTCGTCAGGGCTGCATATTGGCTCCCTGCCTCTTCAATCTTTCTTTTTCCGATCAGGGTGATTTGCTGTCTAAATCTCTGTTTGCACCCCCTAGAATTACCACAATGTTCGTCCCCTACTTAACCTATGCGCACGCCCCTATCCTTATGGACAGGACTCAAGTGGGCCTTCAATAACAACTGAACATTGTAATTGAATATTCTGCGTTGAATGAATTGTGCATGAATGAAAAAACAATATCATTAGATTCACTAACAACAAGAAATCAAGAATGGGTTACAACTGGAGTGTTGGCCATCAACAGCTAGTATCATCACATACTTTAACATATTTGGTTTTTCAACTGTACACGCTTAACAGCACTGGTAGCCTTATGGCACGTCCATTGCCTAAGGCCCTACAGGCAGGAATCCAGATGAAGAAGATCAGAACCCGCTATCGCAGGTTCTCCATCTGTCCCTTGATATCCTTTTATAGGATAATGGTTGTACGCTTCTTACTGTAAGCACTGAGATCAGTCATGGCTCAAGATGTCTTGTTTATGATAAGGTGGAAGGAATCAAGGGTTTGGAAGAGGGCTTTGGACCTACCTGATTGTGTCCCGATAGCTGCGCCCAGGTTTGAGCTAGGTCTTACATCGTTGGGCTGCTTGGTGGACGTTAGAACTCTTAGACTCTATAGAAAGCTGCTGGTCACACTAAAGGGATCTCTTTATGAGGACGTGGCGGATGTATTAATTAGAACAATATCACCCGCCCTGGTTGATCTTAAGATAAGGGCGGAGGAGGTATCAGCAGAGTTATCAGTTGCCCAACTAATAGAACAGCCTCACGTGATCAAAAAGATCCTGTTCAGGCAGGACTGCATTAGTAGGATAACAAAAATTAGGGAGTACAGACTGTATACAAACCTTTCATCTTTAGAGAAACCCACGGGAACTATTCATAAATCTCGAAATACATTTCACAGTGGCTACTGGGCTGGACTATTTTTAAGCTATAGGCTCAGCCTGCTTCACACAGTGGAACTGTTCCATATTAGATCTTTGGGTGGGGAAATGTGAAAAGGTTGCCCCCTCTGTCATAATGAGGAGACGACTCAGAAAAGAGAACATATCCTTTAGAATTGCCCCGCTCCAACGGCAGTTAGAACTACACGGTTGGGTAGATTTGTTCATAAATATGCACTACTGGATTCAACACCATTTTTTTTAAAGAATATCGAGTGATGACGAAACCCTTGTTACTATTGCAGTTATTAAAGTACTGAAAACAGCTGAGCTGATTGAGCTGCAATGGTAAAGCTGTATATTCCATCTGCTTAGTCTATTTGCTGTATCAAATAATGATTGTTTGTTTAGGTGTTTATCAATTGATTTTAAATGTAAAACTTTTTCTTTTATATACATTTACATGTTTTTGTTTGGATTCTATATGTGAATATGTATTTCTTGTTTGTAGCCTGGATTGACGCATTGGAAACTTCAGCTGGCACTTTAGTTCAAAATCCCATGGCAATGAAAAAGAAAATTCAAAATGTACACTGGAGACAGACACAGTATGAGAAAGCTGCTTATCGGATGTCTATAAACTGCCCAGTTGAAGCTCGTAAATTAAATAACTTACCACAACATTTTCCATCGCTAGAGCTTTGTGATCTTTTTCTAAGATTCAGGCTAAATTTACTGCCCACACGTGGACGGCTCTGCCAAACAAAACAGTTGGGAGTGTTACCAAATTGCTGTAGTTTCTGTAACGATAAACCACAGGTGGAAACGCTCCATGATATAATAATGTAATGTGAGGCTTTAATTCAAATAAGATCTGAATATACAGAACGCCTCGCCCATGACGTGCCTGTACTTACCCCAGAGGAACGATGGAACGTCATACTATTGAAAATCAAGAAAAAACAGCGATTTTTGCTGTCCTTCAGTATTGGCTGGAAATTTCTCTTAAATTTGATAACTAAATAGAACGAAATGAAGAAGAACTATGTTAATAATGCATTGGGGTTCTGTTGTTTTATATAAGTTTGATGAATTGAATCTAAAAGAGAAATTAACAAAGTTTGTAATAGACTAATTTCAACAAAAAACTTAAAAAAAAAATGTTAACAAATTCTTTCTTCTTGTGTACGGTTGGGTATGTACAACCAAAATCACAATAACAAAAGAATAATAATAATTGACCTAATTTTATTTATTGTTTGGCGCTATTTGCCTTGTCATAATTATTGCACATCACTAGCAGCCTACTTAACTGTTCTTTTTAAATTACTGCATGCCCAATTGTTATTACTGATGCTCACCACCGGCAATGTGTAAATACTGTTGGTTGCTACAGACTTGTTAAAAAAAATGGGTTTCTACTGGCCTAATTGTTTGTACAGTTGGTCACTACTGGCCTGTTTATAACTACTTTGTGCCACCGCTGGCCTATTTATTGTTGCAGTCACTGTTAGTTGCTACCTGCCTAACTACTGTTGGCACTACTGGCTGTTCGCATTTCTTTTCCATTAGGGACTGCAGCTCACTAACAGCTTTTTTTTTCTTTGCTTTTGCTGGACCACTGCTTTTTGACCCCCAATTACTCAACTTGCCCCTGTCCGTGCCTCCCCACACCTGTGAGCCCCACAGTCACATGCTTCTGGGCATCCTCTTACTTGTCACTCCATTCTATATTAACCAGGGGCTTCAATTCGCCCCCACCATCATGACACACTGATGCCCCCACCCTCCTCTGCTATCCCACAGTAGCCTCTCCCCTGCCCAAAAAGACCATGGAACCAGATGGCTCTTTGTCATTGTACCTTATCATCTCCTGTCTTCTCCCTCCTCGAGTCGTGCCTCATTGCAGAGGTCATGCCCTTACGCACACATCGAATCCTTCTGTAGCACGAATTACTTCTTAGCCGGTCACCCTGACTCCCACCTCCTCATCTATCAGCAAATCCCTTCACAGAATCCTGGATCACCGCAAGACACACCCACTCTTCCAGCTCCTCACACTAGTTCTGCTACCTCCGTCCACTTCCCTCGCCTATCCAAGAAGGGCAGCTGGCAGGGCCTCCTAATCAGGAATGACACCTAATTCACCTACTCTCTTCGCACTGGACTTCACCCTCTCTTGCCTTGAACACATTGCTGTTAAACTGCTACCTATAACTCCTCTCTGTATACCTTCCTCAATTGAGACCCTACTGTCCTCAACCTCTTTTCCCACTTACTTGTATCCCTGATCACGGAATTCCCAGCCATACTCATGGGAGATGCCATTCTCCCAAAACATGATAAATGTCCAATGTATCCAGCTTGACTCCTCCCTCACAAATCTCTCACCATAGACAATCATCCTGCCCATATTAATGGCAAGTCATTGGGCCTTGTCTTTCCCTCCATTCTCCCCAGTTCTCTCCTCTCCTCTGCGGGCCCCTCCACCATGCATGGTTCACTGTATCTACCCCCCTCCACTCTGCTCTCCTCCACTTCGATCACAAGCACACATTCTGACCTGACTCCATGCCTCCTTCTTCTGGATCAAGTCAGATGCTCTCTCAAGACACTCTCTATCCACCATTGCTGCTCCATTGTGGAGGCTTAACAAGACTTGAGCAAAGCACTCTATGCTCTATTTGAGGATCACTATCCTGCCTGCTACTTCTCTTCCACCCTCCAATGTCCTCTACCTTGGATCTCCCCTGCCATTCAACAATTGAGAACAAGCATGTGCCTCCTCCTATGCCAAAACATGTTTCCCATCTGTACTTGTCAAACACAAAGATTCTCTCAACACGCTCTCCACTACCCTCCACTAAGATGCATCTCTCCTCCCCACACTCACCCCAGAGTTTATCCACAACCCTCCGGTCCATGATTGCCTCTCCTGTCTGCTCTCCATTCCCTCCTATGTCTCTCCCACAATGGCTTTGCCTACAACTTCTTTACTAAAAAATGTGACACTCCCACTAGCCTTCCATCCCTTCCTCCTTGTCCCTCCCTCTCTCTTCCTCTCCTAACGCTCACCTCCTAAACTGTCTCCGATTGTTGCCCCATCATCCACTAAAATGATCCCCATCCGGCATCATTTACCTTCACCAACCTCTTCCATCCCTCAAACCCCTCCAACCTCTCCTTCTCTTTTGCGATCTTCCCAACCTGCTACGTGCTAGCCATAGTCCTGTTGCTGTTTAAAACCTACAGTTGGCGCCAAAGTGCCCTGCTAACTACTTCTCTGTTTCCCTTCTGCCTCATTATTCTACAATCTTCAAGCATGTGGTGTTCAACCGCATCACAATTTACCTGGAGATGCATGGACTCAATGACCCTTTCAGTCCGGGTTGCTCCAAGTTAGGAATGCACCCCAGTCAAATGCCTGTCCACAGACACAACCACGCCATTTTGAGCGTCCCTTTGCCTGGAACCTGTACCGAAGAAGGCACCTATTGCGACAGCAGCACCAGGCAACGGGATTGCCAACGCATCACAGGAAGTAGGGCACAAGTGCTGCGCTTAGGGTTACAGCCGGTCTGTCGGGCGACTCATTCAACGATAATTAAGTGCAGAGAGTATATATATAATTGTAGCTAAATCCAAACTGGGGACAGGAATCACCCCTCTGTTCCTCGATTCAATAATTTGTCGCAGATCACTGGACCTACGATAAGCCACAACAAATCCATCAAAAATAGTGAGAAAAAAATGCCAAAGCATACAAAAAGATCCAGGACATTGCGCCTTTATAGAGGTAAATGCAGATGTCTTTTATTCTCATCTGTAATATGAAAATTGCCCTTTTAATTACACGTATTTCGGCCCTTATCAGCCTTTTTCAAATTAGGGCTGATATAATCAAACTGATATTAGGTTAGATTCACAATGTATTGATGCATACATATTCGAGACAAAGACAAAAGAAAAAATATAAGTGCATTGAGAGTGAATATGATGTAAAAACATCAGAATAATTGTATAGATACCAAACAAAAACATTCATTTATAAGTTGTAAGAGAGTTGTTAATCGGGAAGGGGTGCAGAAGGGAGACATACAAACATAACAGGAGACAAAAGATAAACAATGCATTAGTCACTGTTATTCCCTCATTGATATGTGCAGTACAGACCATGGCTATTTTGTGTTAAAACTTACCCACACCAGGAGTCTTTGGTTTCTCATTCAGAACAAAGGTATTGGGTCAAATCCCATTGTTATCTAAACAGTAGTCAAGAGAAAAATATAAAATTGTCCTTCAGCTCTGAGTTATCCTGTATAAAATGCTGCACTCAAGTCTTAGTATGGTAATGAACTTGTGTAATTAGCAAATTAGTTGCTAAGGTTATATGTTACGTTCTGCGTTTTATTTCTAAATATGCATCATGTTGTGAGCATAATAAGATGAGTGCGGTCTGGCTCCTCCATACTGTCTAGCTCGCATTCAATTATATTACCTTAACGCATATAATCTAAAACTTATTGGACACAATTTTATAAATCGCTAATAAACTGGAGCAGTCTGATCATCTCCCATGCAAGATATGTTGGATTATTTTTAAATTCAGAGTCCATTGACTATTCAGTACTGCACTCATTTATGAATATAATGCTGCACTCGATTTCTTACGCTATTAGATATGGCGCTCAATGCTTCGTTACTTTGTACCTGTCCTGCCGCCAGCACTGTGGTGTGAGCGCAGAATTGTTCCACTCAGTCGAGTTAACGATAAACATTTACAAGTTATATGGTCTCGTGTCACGTTCAGACATCCGCACTCATGAGAACACAATGTTATGCATCAGTGAATTTGCTGATGTCACAGGCACCACTTACTTGACAAGGAGAATCGTCTCTCGCGTCGGCTTCGCTGTTCTACACTGGCGCCATTTTGGGACTATTTTAAATGTTCCCATAGTTACCTGACCCTGAGTACGCCGCTTCGCCCTGTTGCGTGGCAAAATTGCAGCGGGTCTCTTAAGCTACACGGGCTGATCTATGTTGTTTATATTTGCTTGTTACTCCCACTAATGACCTATGTTCATGAATGGATCATTGCGTAAATTATAATACTCGAACTATTTTAGAATACATGTAGTAGCGTCATTGTTGTATAAGCATCTTAAAGGTATATACTCTGAATTAAGTATCATAATGTAAATGTTCATCGTTAACTCGACTTAGTGGAACAATTTTGCGCTCGCACCACAGTGCAGTTGGGATTTGAAGGGTGGGGATCGTGGAGATGTTTGAGCGGAGGCCATCTTTAGGGGGTTGGTTTGTAGGGTGTATATATTCAGATGGGTATTGGGGATGTACAAGCCATTCCTGAAGCCTTGGAAAAAACGAAAGCTCCAAAGACCTCAATACCAGGAGTTATGAAGCGCTACAGCTAATACTCTATTGCCAATACAGCGGCTGAGGATTTGAAAACCCTTCAAAAATACTACAGGCCTGAAAGTCCGCCGGCACTGGTGCTATCTGTCGATGGGGGCCCTGATGACGCAGCGGCTATGGATACAATGTGTGAGCATTTTGATATGTTGAATCTTGGGAGCGGGAAACCGCCGGGTGTCGTGTACTTGTGTACTCCGGTGTAGATGACTCGTACAACGATGCAGACTACATGGATATGGATGTGGCTGTTAAGGCTCTTAAGGAGGCCCCGTATGAGGATCTGAATGTTTTAGAGCATCTGTTTCCAGAGGCCGCAATGACCCCTTCGTTAGACACAGCATCCGATGAAGACAAGTTGTTTATGGACTTTACTAGCTCCTCTATGCTGGAAGATGCTGGTTCTGAAACGTGTGCTATGGTAAGTAATGAAGTATGACGGCGTGTGTGTGTGTGTATGGGGGGGGTGTATGAGTGTGTGTGTAAAACAGTGAAAACACATGCTCAAGAGCTAAACTTCTTTCTTTTTTGAATTGCAGAAAACGCAAGATAACCATAACAGAGCTGTGGGCCTGAACAACTTGTTTAACGCTGTCAATTATTATTGCGTGTTCTGTTCAAAAAGGATTGAAAGTTCAGCATTCCCAGACGGTGATATGTGTAAGAAATGCGAAACTTTGAAATATTTTGAAAGTTCAGATGAGGTAGAAGATGATAATATAACCCTTTTGGAGACTGTAACGGCTCAAGCTTTTGTGGCGTCGGTTGTGAAAACGTGTTTGAAGCGTGACTATTACAGTTGGTGTGAAGGGCATAAATACGGATACCTACAACAGGATGCTCATGATTGTTTACTCCCGAATTATCAATCGGCAGCAATACGGGCGATATGTCAGATGTTGAAGTCATATAACATTTATCAGATGCTTAAAAGTGTTTATAAAACCATGGGTATGCGTGTACATGCGAGTGTGGGGGGCCTGCTAACAAAAACAATCTTGGAAATTCAAACGTGTCGCAAGCCTGAGAAAAAAATGAAATCTTTATGCCTGGCAGGACCCGTGATTTTTAGAAACTATATAACCCGTTTAATGCAGAGAGACTTTTCTCACCTGTACAGGCTTAGGAGTAACCCGCAGAGGTGTCCGGTACCGCAAAAGCCTGTTTTTTAAAAAGCTGAAAATACAATAATCCTGATCCTTATATGTGTACTGTTGTTTCTAGGGTAACATTTCTGGAGGACAAACCGGACGTGTGAGTGCTATCTGATGCCTGGACGTATGTGTGGGGAAAAACATTTATATGCTATGTGGAATGCGAGAATAGCGGTAAACAGCCCACACCGGCTGTGGCGTTTTTATGTACCGAGACTTCGATATGCAAGGATTTGTGAAAGTGTAAGTTGTATAAGTGACATCTGTAGCACCATCAAGGTGCCGGAGCGTGATGTATACGGTTCTGTATTCCGATACAGCTTGGGTTCTTTATACCTGGGTCCTAGAACAGTTTTGAAGCACCACGTAGCTGAAATGTATGCAAGATTCCTATGCCTTAAAGGCCGTATTTTACAAGCCTCTGAACTATCCGAACTGTTAAATGCTACGAGTAACTGGTGTCTACAGAGTTACAGGAGGGGTAACCACATTGATGTGTATAGCTTGTTATATGATGCGTCCAATAAAATATCAGGGGTGGTAACTGTTCGACACCCTGTAGATGTATACCAACCAGTATAAAGACAAATAAAATAAAACATCATACACCAACCCTGTGTCTGTTTATTTTTTTTGTAGTGCATCAATGACTAACAACACACGTTCAAGATTGCATGAAAGCTATTTTGATAAATGTGGTGTTGGGAGTTATGGGGGTGTTGATGCGCTTTATCGAAAATTACAGCGTGATAAACACCCCATCACACGAGGAGCTGTTAAGACATGGCTATCCAGCCAGGAGACGTATACCCTCCATATAAATGCTAGAAAACGTTTTAAAAGAAGAATGACCATTGTCGCAGCGGAAGATACGCAGTGGCAGGCAGACCTGGTGGATGTTTCAACCCTTGAAAAGCAGAACGATGGTGCGCAATACATTCTGACGGTGATAGATGTTTTATCAAAATACACGTTTGCTGAGGCCTTGAGGGATAAGACTGGTGCAAGAGTGGCTGCGGCCTTCAAGCATATCTTCAGCAAGGGCCGCGTACCTGTAAAATTACAAACTGATGCCGGTAAGGAATTTCTGAATAGGCCCCTGCAAAACCTTCTAAAGCAACACAGCGTGCATCATTTTATAACGCACACAGAAGTTAAAGCGGCGGTTGTTGAGCGTTTTAATAGAACCCTGAAATCTAAACTCTGCAGATATTTCACAGCCTATAATACGCAACACTATGTTGGTATACTACAGACTTTTATCGATGTGTATAATGACAGCTACCACCGGTCTATTAAAATGCCTCCCAGGTCTGTAACCTCTGAAAACTCATTATCAGCATGGCGAAACCTGTATGCTGGACGGATATCGGAGAAGATCAAGAAAAAAAAGAGGGGGGATACATATATCAGCTGGATGATTATGCTGGTGAAGTTGTAAGCAGTAATTTCTACACAGAGGAGTTACAAAAGGTGATCGACAATCCCCAACGTCTTTATAGAGTTCAGAAAATTATTCAGAGTAAAGGTAAGGGGTCTAAGAAACAGCATCTGGTAAAATGGCAGGGATGACCTGAGAAATTCAACAGTTGGGTCAATGCGTCCTCTCTAGAGGATCTAAAAAACAGAGACGCTCCATGAGAAGAAGAAGAAGAAGAAGATGGAAAACACTGGCTTTTATATCACCTTGCCCAGTAACGCCTCTTTAGATATATTCCCCAAAAACGAAATATCGGATTATTCTGTTAAGCTGGCTAAACCTGTTAATTTACAAGGTCAGTGGGGAGCGGGGTTGATGGAGATTCAGTACCCCCATGTGTGGGACACCCTGGACAAAAGAGATTCCTGGCATACCATCAGACGTGGAGAACCTGCTGAATTGAAAAATGTGGGTCTTCCTCACGGCTTCTACCCCACAATACAGGTGCTGCTAGATACTATCAACAAATCAATCGCTAGTCTCGAACGCTATGCAGATATACACCTGTTTCTAAATAACTCACGTCGGAAAGTATTTGTAAGATCACCCGATCTTACCGTGGAGTTTATATGTAGCGGGAAACTTTCGATGGTGTTGGGGAACGTTCAGCATATTAAAAATAATACTAAAAATACGGACAAAACACGTGCAGATATTGATGGTGGATTTTACAGCCTCATGATCTACAGCGATATAGTAGAATACCCAAGGGTTGGTGACTTATACGCACCCCTGATGCGGACAGCACAAGTCAAGGGTGAAAATAACGGCATTGTTAATATACAATACATGAAGCCTGATTATATTCCTGTTTCTAAGTGTCATTTTGACACCATCAACATCCAGATAAGGGACGATCAGGGTGATCTGGTCTCATTTAAATACGGAAGGTCCTGGTGAAACTACACGTGGGCCCTAGATGCGAGAGAGACAATTAGAACATGGTGATCATGAAGAATTACGGGGAGCCGCACACTTACAGGGATTATTACCGCAGACAGGCCGGTTATGGAAATCAACCCTACTTCCAAGGCGCGCCTGTGATGTATGGTCAGGGTCTACGAAGTATTTTCAGAAGTCTTTTTCGCAGAGCCATGCTCTTCCTGCGCAAAGGGTTTGAATTAGCCAAGCCGCACATGAAAACATCTGCTACAAACATTGCTAAGGATGTGGTGTCTACTGCAACAACCTCCATCGTAAATCTTTTCAACCAACCAGCACAAGAGGGCTCTGGTCTGCTTTACGTGGGTAAAGCCCTGCAAAAAGAAAAAAGCGAATTTTGCGCAGGTGGGGTTCTCCAAAGTCGCATAAAAAATGAAGAACAACATCCAAAGCCAATCAGAAGAGAAAACACACGTCAAAGAACAGACGGGTCAAGCGTAATAAAAACAGACCCGGCTTCAATATTTTCTAAAAGATGGCCTTTATCCACTGTGCCTCGGGGGAATGTTCCTGTGCCACATTGTTGCAGAGAGTGCATGTATGTTTCCACATGTATGAAATCTGGATTCATAGTTATATTTTTGTTTTCCAGTACTTGTAGTAAGTACATTAGAAATTCTTGTGGATCTTCTTGTGAGTTTATAGTGAATTTCACCATTCCAGCACAGTAGTCCAATTCTTGTCTTATTCCATGAACTCTGTAAGTGTTGTCAGGATTATTGGTTGCATTTCTATGAAGGACTAACATTTGCAAACACAATTGGTCAGTATTGTGTAAGTAAATGTTGTTAATAATTGGTGGCAATTGAAATATTTATTGCCTCATTTGCGTAGCAATTTACACCAGTTACATTTGAAAATTTGAATGGACCAGTTCTCTGTCCAAGTCATTTCTTCGGAGTGTGTGTTGCTTCTTTGAAGAAGTATCTGAGTTACTTTGAGTAGTACATTCTTCTTTGCTTGTAGTAATTGATGAAGTATTAGGTTCTTTTACTCTCTTTGGAGGATTTGCAGTGAGATCCTGTTGCATTTCTGTTTGAAGTAGTTTTCTTTTATAACGTTTTGCTTTTTGTGGAAAAGGATAGGTTTTTAGATGGGGGTGTACAGTGAACGTAGTCTATTGTATTCTAAAATGCAAGGAATATCAGCGTTTACTTTTCTTGCATCAAAGTTGATTAGAAATAGACCGTCAAGTGTACATAAGCGTGATTGTGCTACGTAGCTCATGCCTTCTTTAAAGATTGTGTTCCCAATATCTATCAATGCTTTACCTAGGGTAAGACCTTGTGATTTGTGAATGGTGACTGCGTATGCTAGCATTAGAGAAAATTGCTCTCTGCGTACATACATGTCTTTGAAAAGAAGGAATCGAGCTGTTGAGCGTCCTATTCTTTTTACTTCTGATAGTTTGTCAAAGAGAATATTGACCAACTGAATGTTGTTGTCACGTGGGTATGTTTGAAAGCCAACAACTGCACCAAGTGCTCCATTAACTAGTCTTTGCTCCACATCAAGGTTACATTTAAGCATTACTCTACAGTTTAAAGATAATTTTAATATTTTCTCCAAACCAGCTGTGTCGGAGATAGAGTTTTCTAAGGCATTTAATCTTGTTGTGGCTTGTTGACAAATGGGTAGTGTCATACCATGTACGTCCAGTTTGTCTGTGGAGCAGATTTCAATTATTGGTTGCATTTTGGTTGCATTTCTTTTTTCAACATTGTTTCATTGAACTTGGAACAGCTTGCAAGAGTTGGCATCAAGGACATACAAGTGACATTTGTGTGTGCTAATTGTTCCATGACATCAGCAGCACGTGAGTTATGGCCATAAAGTGCATGGATGTGCCAGGTTTTTAATATTGCTTGTGCTTCTTCAGATAGTACACCAACTCTAATACTTTTTAAAATGTTGGCGTAGGAAATGTCTGCAGACTGGTGCATGTTTTCTGATAATTCTCTGTATTGAAAATGTTGCCAAAGGTTAACATTTGCAATGCTGCCAACAGTTTTACGGCAGAGTTTGTGTCCTAAGATTTTAAAAATAGGTTCACCTTTCACTGGTGTCAATTGAAGATCTCCAAAAACAATAATGTGTTTTCCTCCAAAGAGCTCTTCGTAATTTGTTTTTAGTATTTCTTGTACTCTAAGGTGAATCAAAGCCAACATTGGATTGGAGACCATGCTCACCTCATCTATTAGCAGCATTTTCATTTATTTTAACACTCTGCGTAATTCCATTGCAGCTTCTGTAGAAAGTTTGTAATATTCTAATTTGTTTTGGTGTTCTACTGGAAGGAGTAGTAATCAGTGTAAAATGGCACCGCCTATGTTGTACGCAGCTAAACCTGTGGGGGCAGTTACATCAGCTGACAGTTGGTTGTTTGTGAATTGTTGAAGGAATTTGCTGATGATTTTGATTAAGAATGTTTTGCCTGAACCAGCTTGACCACTGACATATAGTAGTATACGTTTGTAATTTTGGCAGGTACATTCTTTATTTTCATGTTGTACACCATGTGCAATTTCTTTTGTTACTTCTTGAAAAATGGTATGCTGCTCTTTGTTTAGTTTTGTTTGTAGTACAGTTAAGTCTTCTGTATCTTCTTCATAGTGACACATTGGGGTCGATTCATGGAACAAACGTGCGCCGAAAATCCCAGTGCAAGCAGGCGCAAGCGTGAGAAATCAAGCGCAGCGTGCGATACAAGGAAGGCGCTGCGCTAGTTTCCCGGTGGTCGTGCGCCAAATTCATGCATGTCGCACACGGGCACACACATCATCAAACGCGTGCGCTATGCACACAGCAAAAGTGCACATAGCGCAGCGCACACAACAAAAGTGGGCGGAACAGTGGGCGTAACAAGCAGAATGGGGAACATCAGGTGAAAAAGAAGGCGTAACTGGGGAGGTACTGCAGGGAACTACACGGAACGCCCACACGCACGCGAACAACCCGTATTCATGGATTCGAATGCGGGAAACCCGCGCACGGCAAAAGATTCGCACAGGCGTCAACACGTCCGCCACACGAAGGCACGCGGATGCGTCCCTGTGCACAGTATAAAAGTGCGCGCAAACAACAAACACGTATATACAGCTATGATGAATGCCCCATTTGTCGCAGCACTGATCGTGGGATACTGCAGGAGGAGGAGAATAGCCAGGGCACGCATTTTCTCACCACGGACAAGTCTTTTTAGGATGCCTGACGACCAGGTCTACGGCAGGTATAGGTTTCCACCCCACATCATCCTAGACCTGGTCAGGGAGTGGGAAGATGACCTTACATCCCCCACCCTTTGATCCCAAGCATTGAGCCCCTTGGAGAAGGTGCTCAATGTCCTGCATTTTCTGGCCACTGGGTCATTTCAGCGGACCACTGCCATAGTGGGGTGGGTCTCACAGGCCACGCAGTCACGCTGCCTACACCAGGTCTTGGCAATCATGAAAGCGCGCCCCTCAGTCCGCAGGCACATATACATGCCCAGAACACCCGCAGAAAGGCAGGCCGTGGTCCTGGATTTGTACAGGGTGGCACACTTCCCCAAAGTGCTCGGTGCCATAGATTGTACCCATGTGGCCCTATGTCCACTTAGGGCCACTGAACACATCTACCGAAACCGCAAGCACTGGCATTCCATCAACGTACAGGTGGTATGCGATGCAAAGGGAATCATCACCTCTGTCTATGCAAACTACCCTGGCTCCACCCATGACAGTTTCATATACAGAATGTCCGCCCTGAGCTGGGCCCTGGAAGTTGGGCAGCATGGTGACACATGGCTCCTAGGTGAGTACAAATGCCTGTGCACATGCATGCAAGTCACACACAGACAAATACCCAAACCCTAATAATCTCAACTATTATCACCTCCCCAGGGGACAGTGCCTACCCTCTGAGCAACCACATGATGACGCCAATCCGGAACCCCACCACACCAACCCAGGTAAGATACAACGAGGCCCATATTTCAACCAGGGCCGTAGTGGAGCGCACATTCGGAGTGCTCAAGTCACGCTTCCACTCCCTTGACCGCTCTGGCGGGCAGCTACTCTATGCACCCCCAGTAGTGTGCAGGATCATTGTGGCAGCATGTGTCCTGCACAATGTTGCAACACGCAGGGCGTACCGGTGGACATGGTGGTGCCCCCACATCTCCAACCACAGGCACAGGCACTGCCCATGGGAGGGGATAGGGCACGTGGCGAGGAAGCCCGGACCCAGCCTGTGGCCACATTTTTCACCTAAACTCCCACCCCTGCGGAGTGCACACAGGCATGGCACATACCAGGTGACAATCGATGATGACAAAGAGACAATCAACTGTCACAACCTTACCACCCTGAGATTGTTGCCATGGAAGTGCCACATTGTGTGCATCCCTAGCTACTTAAACACAAGCTATCCTGTGTGACCAAAAGGCACACATATGATACATGATATGATATCATATGGCATTTGTAACGCGCCTATACACAAGTGTTGCAAGGCGCAACGAGGCAGGGAGGGGAGAACAAGGGAAGACAGACAATGATCCTACTAGGCCAGGTGTCATTTAGATTGCGCAAGTGCAGGGGTAGGTGGAAGGGAAAAGTGCAAGGGGAAGGGGAGGGGGGGAGTGCAGTACAGGGTAAGTAGAATAAAAAATAAAGAAATAGGCCAGCTGGTGGCAAGTGCAAAGGTATGTGCAGACAAGTGCTGGGAAGGGGGGCCTGTAGGGATACAGAGACAGTCCCGCAGTGCAGGGGTTGCCAGGGAGGCAGTGCAAGTGGAGAGTGGCTGGGCCAGGGACCGAGGTCAGTGAGAGTGGCCCAGTTGCAGATTCAGTGCAGTTTCAGTGAAGAAATTAGCAAGGGAGAGGGAGAGAGAAAGCAGAAGCAAAGAGGAAGGTGTTGAGGTGCTTCCTGAAGCGGAGATGGTTCTCCTCAAGTTTCAGGGAGGCAGGAAGGCCGTTCCAGAGGGAGGCCCCTGCCGCGGAGAGAGATCTACCCCCAGCTTGTTGCTTCGAGAAGCGGCTGACCCTGACATGCAAGGTGTGAATCACACACACCTGCAAAACAGGCCATGACCATCACTGTTACGTCACTCAAACCCTCCCAAACCACAACATGACATGGCAAGCAATAGCCATACACCAACACAGTACCAATAAGGTATACATTGCCATGTGAAAAATGTAAATTGGCATCAGACAATAATGCCTGACATGGAATCAGATGAAATCACTGACCAACAACCTCCCACCCAAAATAAGTCATTCCCAAATGCATCACAAAAGTAGTAGCCGCAACATAACAAAGAATGCCTGTCTACATGCACATTGTGAATTGCAAAATCAACACTGCAGCCTCTGTGTGCTGTGTCCAACTCCTGCAACACACTGCTCACCGCACAGCACAGTGAACAGCCATTGTGCGTGATGCACACCCTGAGCATCACATCTAAGCGACAAACCACATCAAAAAGCAAAATAGGCATGTACAGGATCCATAATTGGTCACAGAACATGTGCTGCAGGGACACAGTGGGCAGCAGAAGGCAAACAGAGTGTACATGTGGATATCGAAGGGTGGTTGTACATGTAGTGCATCATAGTGCAAGTGTGCGGGTCAGCAAGGACATGCACTCAACATATGCATGTGCAATCAATTGACCATCAGTGTCCTCTACACATCACATGTGAACATTCACCATGTGTACACCCCAGCATGTCAAATCACAACTATCCCCTCACACCTGAAAGGTAATACAACACATGAACATGCATTGATCAGCAGAACACATCATGTACATAGGATACCACAATTACAATGTCAGGGTTCCAATCACACTGCAGGGCAAGGCAACTATCAACAACAAAACACCCCCCTCACAAATGACCATGACCCACTGAACAACTGAACCTGGGTCATGGAGCGTTCAACCCTCAATTTCACCTGGCCACAGGATCACCCTTCCCCTTCGTCATCATCTCCCACCTTGTGTGTTAAAAGTTGCCTGCACCCTCAGAGTCCACCTTCATTTGCAAAGACACAAAATCCAAGGCAGAAAGACGAACCAGAACAACCTCCAGTAGATGACTTGAAGTAGCAGTACCTCACAAAGTCCAAGTACTACCACAATGATGTAACAACCAAGGTAGCACAGTAAAACAATGTCACAACAGGATGTGAACCATGTGTGGTACATAACATAGAATGATGCACCACGAACGGATGTGTACTGTCACAGCTCCCGTGTACAGGTGCAGGGGTGGCACGAAACAACCAACCCCACCGTGGCCTGGGTGCCTGCAAGGTCAAACTCACACAGGCCTCTGAGACCCTGGTGGGGAAGAAGGGTCAGGGATATGCAGTTGGGACAGCCGTTGGCATGATGGATAACTGAAATGAGGGGCAGGAGAGGGGAGTAGGAATGACACGTGAAAGTAGGGAATGCACTAAATTGGAGTACTTGCATTAACACATACACAATCATAACAAACTTGTACATCATTGTCAGGGCCTTACGGAGTCCAGGCGCAGGAGTGGCACGAACCAACCACCCCCTCTAGGGTTTTGGCACCTGCAAGCTTGGGGCTTACACAGGCATCCGCAACCCCTGCGGGGAAAGAGGGTTAGGGAACATTGGTTGGATAGGTACGGGAAGCAGGAACACCGGGTAGAGGGTACAGGGTTTAGAATTGGATAGGACTCGGGGTGATTATGGAAAAAAAAACATACCAAATTGAATTACACATTCATCCATGCATCAGTGCACCCCCCAGCAAGCCTATGTAGAGCAGTTTGAAAGAAAAACAACAAGACACTCAGCTCTGGTTTTGAGTGCTGGCCTCCTGCCTGCGCACTCTCAGGTCCGGTTACAGGAGCACGTCAATGCTGCAAAGAGAGCCAGAGTTAATAATCTGTGCATGCCCATAACACACAAACACACCAACAAATATGCCCCATAGCAACAAACTACTCTACAAACAGACAATCTGGTGTGGATGCTTTGTACCCATACGTAACATTCCCCCTGTGATGGTTCATACACAGTCAATGCAGTAAGTCTGGTGTCGGTGGGTGTGTGGCAAATGGAAAACCAATGTGTCACGATTCACACAACATGCAATGTTCCCTGGGTAAGCAGACAGACGCATATAGCAAGGTATGACTTCAGAAAAAGTCGTGTCCCACCATGACCGTAAAAAAATAGGCAGTGCATGTTTCAAAATGTACATGGAAATGAAATGCACTGCACCCGAGTCTGTCCCTTGCTGTATGTCCCTGTGAGTTGCTCCTCTCCATGTCTTGGAAAGGCAACATGGGTGATACAAGTGCCTCATTGGCCCATGGTGGACCAGAGGGTATGTGCCACTGCCCCTGCAGGTGCCCCAGACAACCTTACAATCAACTAGCCATCAGTCCACCAACACATCTGAGCTGTATTGTGTGCTTCAACACCAATATTCGTCCAAGCTCACCCTCAGTGCTGCTACTAAGCCTGCATGTGCAACTGGCCTGGTGGAAGCTTTGCTGTATTGTGGCCCCCCTGTGCCGCTCACCTTGCCTGGAGTTCCTTGGAACACATCAGCAGTTCTAGGATGTATGTCTGCAATCCCTGTGCCTCTGCTTGTGCACACATGTGCATGTGGGCACCAACAAACGTGTCCAGAATTCAGAGGTCCAATGGGCCATGTCTGCTGGCAAAGGTGGTCTGGAGGCTCATCCCCCTGCAGAAAGGGCATGAAACACATGATTAATGTTTTAGAGTCATCTGTGTGTGTCTCTTCAGGCATCTCATTACTGGACCATGTCAGAGACGTACATCAGAAATCACACCATCAGTTCACATCCAAAGTGTGGAACACACTATCTACGGCATGAATTTCAACAAGCACGTGTACAGTAAAGATAAGAAACATACTACACAATGCATGGCAATGAATGTACACATTAATCATGAAACACCCCATCTAGCAAAAGCAGAACAGTGGTCAATAACACTGCAATCATCCCCACTAGGGGTGTTAACACAAGTTACACAGCACCAGACATGCCACAGATATGACAGTCCAAAGTCCTTGTGTAATAGGCTGTTACACAGAACCATCCTTGCGAGCCCATGGATAATGGAGGCAGGAGTGGCATACGTGAGTCAAGGACCCCAAGCAGCAAACACATACACAAGACAAGCCTGAAGGGCCCAGCTGGAACAGACAGTGGATGCTTTCAAAAGCCACAAAGCACCGCACCGTCACATGAAAGCACAATAGACAAGCAATTTTAAACTATATTAACTAATTAAACTAACTATGAAAAACCTGCATTACCTAATTAAACTAACTATCAAACAGAAACTTAACTAACTAAACTAAAAGAAAAATAAAAAAGGCCACATATGACCTGGGGGGAGGGGCAGCACCCAGGAGGGGGGAGGTACAGGGTGCTGCTCAACACCCACATGCGATGATGCTGAGCCAAAAAAAAACCTCCATGGGCTCAATGCCTGCACAGCCCGACCTATGTGGGAGATAGATGGTCGTCCGAGTCTGGCTCATCCTGGAAAGAAGGACGTGGCACAGTAGCCTAGCCACGCCTAGCCGCAGCTTGCCCCTCGACGGCAGCAAGTCTGCCGGACGGGTGAGTCTGGTTCTGTGTGGCGATGTGACGTAGGTCTGCATGCAGAACCTCACGTGATACATGTGCTTCCTCCTGCAAGGTAGCACGTGTAACACGGAGTTCCTCCTGCAAGGCCTGGCTGGACAACCACTGCACCTCCCGGAAAGCCTGTAGCTCAGCCGAGATGGTACGCTCAAGCTGTGCAAACCTCTCCTCTGCCCGCTGCCTCTGGGACATCAGAAGGACACCCAGAGTGGATTTGAGGGAAGCATACTCCTCCCTCGGGGCATCCATGTGCGCCTCTGCGTGAGCAGCAATTGCTTGACGCAGAGACGACATTTCAGCCTGGCATGCCCTGTCTGAGGCCGCCATGCCCAGCCTTGAGCGAGCGGGCCGTGGACCGTGCTGCCTGCTGCTGGATAAGCACCTGCCTAGCAGGGGGGAGCACAGATCGGGCCACACACTCCATGCTCTCAGCGATGTTCTCCATTGCTGCCCCCTGCCGTTCTGAATTGGCAGTCATGTCTTGCTCCCACTCAGTATACTGCAGTTGCGCGCGGCGACCGCGATGCTGGGCTTGATCCCTGCGGGACCCAAGGACCGGGTGTCCTCGCTGTGTTGGCACCGCCCACTGCTGCACGACTACATGCCCCTGTCGACGTGATGTCCCAGGCACATCAGTGACTGGTGTGAAGGGTGACCCTGCCTCCCGATCCACCATGGGCGGAGGAACCAAGACTGTCTGACCCCTCAGTGCAGGTGTCGCGGACAGAGGAGTGTCCACATCAGAATCACTTACCCCTGACGCATGGACTTGATGCTCATCCAACTCGACATGGACGTCAGAGTCGTCATCAGGGCTGGACTCATAGGCAGCCAGAGACAAGATGGACTGTAGCACTTGGGGGTTTTGGTGGCCTACCACCCCACGACCCCCACTTGTGCCGGGTTGATGTAGTGGTCACAACCCCGCATGACAACACCATCCTCCGCCACCATTGCGTCATCACCTGAAAAATAGAGAGAAAAATGGTCACTACACATGTCAGTAGCACACAACACACACACACACCGACAACAAACACATCAGGCAGATATGTGACACACAAAATAGAACCTAGCATGCATGCTGGGTCAACTTTGAATTGCTTCTGTGATCAGACCTGTTGAAAGGTGGCAGTTTGCATAGAAGTGGGTCTATGCAGTGCAGCAAATGTGTATGTCACTCACTACCTACATGTACAAGGACTCCATGGTGTGTGTCAGGAAATGTGAAGGCAGTGCAAGGTCAAATTCAGGCATCATGTGCACTGTGCATTCAATGGGTAGCATATCTACAAGCAAAGCACCCCTCCACCCAAGTACAAAAGCAGGGATGCCTAGCCTGGTATCAAAAGGCTGACCATAGACCTGTGTATTGACAGGCAGCATTGACTGGCTTCAACAGCTTAATGTGATTCAAGTGACAACACTGCAAATGATGATGGGACAGTAAGCCGGACACATGATGAAAACTCTGGAGGCCACCCACGTGTGAAGAAGACGCTACAACAGTCGAACAGAGTCATTGGCCATTAAACAGGCTGAGGCCTGTGACCCACACAGATTGTCAGACCCTAAACATGTGTGCAACGCAGTACTGAGCCACAGTTGACATGGGAAGGCTGATGAGATGCCATGCAATGTATGTCACCCAGGACTTGTATTACAGTGATCATCCAGTCAAGGACACATAGGGGCATGCGTGCAATGCACATGGCGCATGAATGGGCACTCATGTCCCTGCGGGGCATCTGACCTATGCACAGTACAAGTGAGATACCCTGCATCAAGTACTAAGGCTGTACCACACAGCATATGTCTGGCAGATTGTACGCTGGAAATTAGCATGTACACAGGACGCATGAACAGGAAAGTACCCAATGGCAAGATTGAAGCAGACCAGTGCAAAGGTAGAACTGGGGTGCAGAGTGGCAGAGGAGGGGCAAGGGAGCATGCCTACATGGAGTACCCGCATGCAGGCAGAGGACACATGCACGTCAGTCATGCTATGACATTGTGCCTGGGCTGAGAGGAAGGTCACCCCACGCCACATGCAGAAGGGCCAGTGAGCTGGAACATGGACCGGAGGGGTATACTGGTAACCAGCATGTGAGTAGGGTGCAATAGTGGTGATGCGGACAGTCCCCTTCTGCTGCACATGTCCACCATCCAGCAGAGCAGACATGCATCACGGAAGCATTGCATTACTTGCACATCAGAACCATGTACACGTCACATGTAGTGGCAATCATGCACAACACATCCCACAAGTAAAATGCACACGTCCTCAACAAACACGCATCAACACTCACTGGTCTGGGCATCAAAGTCCAGCATCTCTCCCACTCCTTCGACCGATTCAGGTGGTATGAACTCCGCAACGAGTGACTCATGCGGAGTGAGATCTTCCTCCTCTTGTGCAGGCCAACCGCCATTCACCAGAGTCAAGTTGTAATTTGAGGCACGATTAGCCTTAGCACTGCGTTTGAGGTCATTCCAACGCTTTTTGCACTCTTGCGCCGTGCGCACCTCATGGCCGAATGAACTGACATGTTCCGCAACTTGCTTCCAGTGGGTGTCACGGTGAGCAGCCGTAGTCTGACTATTGGCACCCACTACCATGTCACCGCTGTGGCCCCGCATGTAGTCCACGAGGAAGTCCAGTTCCTGCTTGCAGTAAGGCTTCTTCCTCGATGTGCAGGAGGTCGTGGCAGTGTGTGGGGTCCCAGACTGTGCTGCAGGTGCAACTTTCCTCCTCTTGGACTGTGGCGCAGACCCTGGCTGCCTAATGCCGCCCTGACCAGTATGGCCAGTGTGTTCAGTGGATTGAGCCAAGGGAGTGGCAGGTGGAGGGACGACCAAAGGCCTGACTTGTGTCAGTGGCAGCTGGGTGCCCTCTAATGGACCCTGCACAGCAACATCCACTGTGGCAGGGTCATTGACCGCAACAGTCCTGGTTGGCAGACTCACAACCGGGGTGTTGTTGGGTGCATCTGCCCCTGCACTTGCCAACACCTGGCTGTTTGGGGCAGCAGATGACATAACTGCCCCAGGGACACATGTCTTGGTCAGAGCAGCCCTGCATGCCCCTACGGTTTCCCTCCTGGCCTGTTGTAAATCTTCCAAGGGCTCCTCAAGTGCCAACGCAGCCTGCGCTGGCAGGACCTGAGCCTGGGTGGCGGTGTCCACAGCTGCACCTGCAGCTACCACTACCCTTGAGCCCGTGGCAGTCGATGGAACGGACTGCCGGGTCACACGGGCGCCAGTGCCAGATGCAGAAGCTGCATCTCCCGGAACCACAGGGGGTGGTGGCATGACTGCACCGACACATGGCACAACATTGTGCTCAAGTGGTGCACCCCTGCCTCTTCCCCCTCTGTGGCCGCCCTGGACACCCTGGAGTCCCCCTACTCCCTGGTCACCACGGCCACGTCCCCGACCACGCCCGCCACGAGGAGTACACCCAGCTGAGGTGCCCCTCACCTTTGGTGGCCTCCCAACCATGGCACAGATGGAGTAGTGCCGGCACAGAGGAGTAGTGCCAATGGGAGGTGTACAGCACAATTGACCTGGGCAATTGGGGTGAAGTGGGTGGGAAGCATAATGTGAACAGCCCCCCTGCACCTGCAAGGCTGTATGTGATCCCGGTGATGTAGTGACGGGTCACGCAACGCTCAGGCACCCCAAAACTGCAGTAAAACCGTGCACGCAACCCTGCAGCCTACGTGCGCGGAATCAACCTCGCGCCGTACGCGGTGGCACCCAGTAACACGAATAACGCGTACTCGTGGGACACGCAGACTACTATGGCCTCGAAAATGGGTGCAATACACAGGGGCACCCGCAGTGGGAAAAATAGCCTGTGCGACTCACCGTCTGACTACCGCCATGCAGAAAAACACACGTAGCCAATACACCCGCCAAAAGAAGAGATACGTCCTTGATAGCTGTGAAGTTTTGATGGCGCGCGAAACAACAGGAAGCAGCAACACACGTCGGTCTCCACGAAAGGCACGTACAGCGAACTGCTGCCCCCGCTCACCTTTAACCCGTGCTGAGGGAAACACCCACGTGCGTCACGTCACTAACGCGCATGGGCCCTTTCCTCGGATTACACGCATTCACACGCGGGCGTGCAGTTTTTCACGTGCGCTGAACCACTATGCTAACGTCACGAGGTAAACACCCGCACACGCCCGCGTGCGTCACTTCACAGAGGCGCTTACGCTTGAAGGGCCTTTGGTCCAATGAAAGCGCCTATGAGTGCTGACGCGCTTACGCGCTAGGGGCCTTTCCTCGAATCACACGCTGACGTGCACATTTTTCATGTGCCAAATCACTCCATATCAAGCTGGCCACACGTTCACACATGGAAGACCCACTCCTGCCCAAAAGGCTGAGTCACTGCCCCCCAGAGCCCCGAGCACGCTCCCACCTGCAATCTGCTGCTGCCTGACTGCCTGCTGCCCACGTGCCCTGCTATTTGCTGCCTGCACATCAGTCAGGGGTGCAGTTGCTGTGACCACCCCTGCTGGAACAGAAGACTCCCGACTGGGATACCATCGCTCCACAGCCCAGCCCCAGGACCCAGTTGCCCATCCACTCCTGCCTCTGGGGTTGCCATGTCGGGCACTACACCATCTGGAACCACTGGCAACCGCCAGCCAGAGAGGCAGAGGGCCACCAGCTTCACTGCCACCGAAGTTGGTGTCCTGGTGGAGCAAGTCTTGGGGCAGTATGATGCCCTCTTCGGAAGTTTGCGCTCCGACAAGGAAGGACGGACTCAGATCTGGACGGACATTGTGACTGCCATCAACGCGGAGGGGGTGGCAGTCCGTGACTTGCAACATGTCAAGAAGTGCTGGGAGGACTTCAGGTCCAGGACCCTCAACAAGGCCCGGCACCTCTTGAAGGCAGCGGATGCTAAGGGGCGCCGGGGTCACCTGTCAGAACATCAGATGAGGGTCCTGGAACGCATATGCCCAGCACTCCACGTCCAGGTCCTTGAGAGGCAGACCCGTCTGGAGTCGAGCGGTAAGTGTACATGCATACTGATTGGAAGCTGTGCGTGTGGTGGTGTGCCAGTAGTGTGCAGGTTGTACATGTGTTTTTCTAGGGCCATGTATGGATGTGTATGTACAGGGCTGTGAGGCAGACACATGCAAGTCCTTTCATGTGTGAGGCCTTATGTGTGGGTAAGCATGCAAGCCAAATGCAGATGTGTGAGCACACATCTTTGGATTACTGTTTATGTCAGTTGGCATGGTTGTGGTGTCACACATGGATGTTGGTTCCAGCTGCATGTATCTGCACCGTGTACATGTGCATGTGTGTCTATTTGACCAGGGTGCAACAGTGATGCAACATGGATGCATGTGACACTGATATGTGGAAGACTGATTGGCAGATGTCACATGGATGCCGATCTGAACACTGCGACAGTTGGCGGAGGTGTACACATGCATGTAAGTGTGGTGGCGTGTGTGCATGTGCAGTGCACTCCCTGTGTTTAATGTGATGTCTGGCTCACCTGGCTGCTCATGCTGTTGTATGTGTATGGATGGTGCTGGCTGTTGCAATATGGCTGTGGAATAGCTCATGTGTGTGAGTCAAAATGACATGTGTGTTCGGGATTGTGATGCCATGTCTGAAGTTTGACAATGCCACTCATGTACAACTGTCATGTGTGTATGAGTCCATTGTACAGTGCCCTGATGCCTGTGCTTTATTTCTCCCTGTCTGCAGCATCAACTGATGAAGAGGGCGGAGAAGGTGCTGTGGAGCACAGCAGCAGGGATCGCACCGCCAGCCAGAGACGCAATGCCCGGCTCCCCTCCCAGGTTGTCATCTCGTTGGGGAGTGAGGAGTCCGGTGCCGCGTCCCAGGCCGCAGCTGCCGAGGGGAGGTCCAAGAGGCGGAGGTCGGAGTTGGACTCCTCGGCAGCAGAAGGGGCAGCTGAGACCCCACAGGGCCCAATGGAGGAAGATGACATGGAGTCATCCAGGTTGGTGGGGGGTTTGGTGGAGGAGGAGGCCGTGCAAGGGACAGAGACGGGGTCTGGAGGTGGGGATTCCACTGGTGCTAGTGGTGCAGTGCAGGACCAGGGACAGGAGGCAGCACAGGCCGCCGTGGATGTGCCTGTGTGCAATCCTCTCCCTGATCCTGTCACTGCATCATCTTGCACCAGCAGGGATGCCTATGTCCAGACCCGTTCTCAGGGAGGGGATTTGCTTACACCAACTGGCCTTCTTCTCCCTGCGGATGTGGCTATCCGGCACCAGGTTGAGCCTGTCCTGGGTGGGGTGGCTTTTCATGAGGAGACTGCACGTCTTCTCACATGGCCCGTTGACCGCGGTGACCCACTGGGACAGCTCACCAGGGCCGGATTCCTCCGTTTCCTGGACCTTGTTCCGACCCCCCCCTCAACTGATCCCTCTATGCCCCAGTCGTCCTCCATGCCATCTTCCCACCCATGTATCACCTGGGTGCCCTGTGGAGCTGCCTCTGGACAACAGATCCCTGCCACAGTCGGGAGTCGGACATCCAGCAGGGGTGGCCACCTCCACAACTGCATCCCAGCTGGAGGAGGATGTGCAGGCAGCAGGAGCCAGGGCACAGGCAGCGGCACAGCAGCAGCAGCAACAAGGTGGGAGCCATGATGGCTCGGGGCCTTCATCATCGGAGGGGTAGGCATCGGCCGGAGGGCAGGAGGACCCTGGACGGGAAGTGTCTTCCGTGTGGCAGCGGTTGGGCCATGCGATAGATGCGGAGCGGCAGCGGGCGGAAGAGGCACGGCTCACGATGGTCAGGGCGGAGAACTGCATGCGTAGGGCCCTGAGGCGGGCCGAGTGCCTCGAGGCCATTCGCAGGGACCTGGAGTTCCAGATGTCATTGTCCGTGCGAACCCTCTGGGCCATGGACGAGGACCGCCTCCGGGACATCGAGCAGGGTTCGATGATGCCCTGGCCCGGGACATCAACATGTGAGCCGTTGGACTTGCCCGCTGCCCTTGTAAATAGTTGGATAGTATTAGGTTTCCTTTGGTTTTTTCTTTATTTTGGACCTTTTGGACAATGGACCACATTTTTGTATATAGTTTTTTTTATTAGGTAGGAGTTTTTGATAGGTTTCATTTCTTCAGTTGGGATCATGGACCCTGGATTGTTCATCTGTATATAGTTAACTGTTGGATTCTACTTTTTTCTTTGGATTTCCCCATGGAGCAATGGTTTTCACTTTTGTTTTGCCCTTGGATTTCATTTTTGGAACTGTGACTTTGGACACCTTTCCTTTGGATTATGATTTGTTGTTTTTCATTATTTTACAGACATGCAGATTTTCTTTTTTAATTTCCATTGTCGTTTGTTTGATTTTAATTCCATTCATGTTGCTTTTAATACATTTTTTTCTTCCAACTTCGATGTGTGGTATTATCTCATTGGTTTCATGCATGTCATGATATGGGTTTTGACATTCACTTGCACCCATTGTGCGTGTGTGATGGACATGTGTTCATTTAGATACTTGGCATTGGGGTTGTATCATGTAATTAGCATTTCTATGTGGGTGGATGCAATACTTGGGTGGGTGTTTGGCATGTGGAGGCTGCCCATAAGGGCCAGGGATCTAGATTGTGATGACGTGTTGGCTGGGGGACATGTGTCGGAGCCTGCTGGCAGGTGCCCTGCACTGCTTGGGGGGTGGGGGTGCAAGGGGACATGAGTGGGGGCCTGCTGCCAGGTGCCCTGCACTGCTGAGGGGGTGGGGGTGCAAGGGGACATGAGTGGGGGCCTGCTGGCAGGTGCCCTGCACTGCTTGGGGGTTGGGGGTGCAAGGGGACATGAGTGGGGGCCTGCTGGCAGGTGCCCTGCACTGCTTGGGGGGTGCGGGTGCAAGGGGACATGAGTGGGGGCCTGCTGGCAGGTTCCCTGCACTGCTTGGGGGGTGGGGGTGCAAGGGGACATGAGTGGGGGCCTGCTGGCTGGTGCCCTGCACTTCTGGGGGGTGGGGGTGCAAGGGGACATGAGTGGGGGCCTGCTGGCAGGTGCCCTGCACTGCTTGGGGGTGGGGGTGCAGGGGGACATGAGTTGGTGATCAGTGGTGCAAGCGGACAGGTGGCTTGTCTGTGGTGCATGGCCATGGTGGATGGGCTGCCTGCGGGACATGACCAGGGGTGCGGGGTAGTCCCCTGTGGTGTGGTCTGCCTGCAGGGGCCGTGGAGGGTATAGAGGGAACACCTGGGGGGACCCACACTGCCAATTCACGTGTAGGATTCCCTGCGCACCCCTGAAATTCACGTACCCCGCTCTGACAGCTAAATCGCATGTGAAACTTCCTGCAAACCCCTTAAATACACGTACCCCACTCGCACAGGGCCTATTGCGGGTGAAACTTCACGTGAACCCCAGGAATGTTGGCCCTGTGCTAGCGAGCGGGGTATGTGTAGGTCTGGGGTACAGCGTGAAGTTTTACACGTGAAAGGGCCCTGTTGAGCGGAGTACGTGTATTCCTGGGGTTCGCGTGCAGTTTCACCCGCGTTTTCAGCAGGGTACGTGTATTACGGGGTTCGCATGCAGTTTCACCCGCGTTTTCAGCAGGGTACGTGTATTCCTGGGGTTCGCGTGCAGTTTCACCCGCGTTTTCAGCAGGGTACGTGTATTATGGGGTTCGCGTGAAGTTTCACACGCAAAAGGGCCCTGGTCGAGGGAGTATGTGTATTTCACAGGTGCGCGCCAAGTTTTAAACACGAAAGGGCAACGCCCGTGCACAATACGTCACAGACGCGCTTACGCGCTAAGGGCCTTTGGTCCAATGATATTGCGTACGTGTGGTGACGCGCTTACGCGCTAAGGGCCTTTCCTCGAATTACACGCTGACGTGCAAGATTTTCACGTGCCAAATCACTCTGTATCAAGCTGGCCACGCGTACACACACACGGGAGACCACGCTCCTGCCCAGAAGGCCATTTTCCTGCCCCCCAGAGCCCCGAGCACGCTCCCACCAGCCATCTGCTGCTGCCTGTCTGCCTGCTGCCCACGTGCCCTGCTATTTGGTACCTGCACGTCAGCCATCTGCAGGGGTCCAGTTGCTGTGTCCACCCCTGCTGGAGCAGAAGACTCCCGACTGGGATTCCATCGCTCCACAGCCCAGACCCAGGACCCAGTTGCCCACCCACTCCTGCCTCTGGGGTTGCCATGTCAGGCACTACACCATCTGGCACCACAGGCAACCCCCAGCCAGAGAGGCAGAGGGCCACCAGCTTCACTGCCACTGAAGTTGGTGTCCTGGTGGAGCATTTCCTGTGGCATTATGATGCCCTCTTAGGAACATCAGACGCCAACAAGGAAGGACGGGAGAGGATCTGGGACAATGTAGTGGTTGCCATCAACGCGGAGGGGGTGGCAACCCGCAACATCAAGAAGCGCTGGGAGGACTTCAGGTCCAGGACCCTCCACAAGGCCCGGCGCCTCGCGGAGGGGGGCCGGGCACACCTGAGTGCCATCCAGATGAGGATCCTGGAACGCGTAGGCCCAGCACTCCACGCCCAGATCCTTGGGAGGCAGACCCGTCTGGAGTTGAGCAGTGAGTGGCCAAGCATTGCTGTGTGAGACAGGGCATGTTGCAGTGTGCTGGTAGTCTGATGCTTGCCTGTATGTGTGACATAGACCATGTATGGATGTGTGTGTGTGCAGGGACATCATGGTCATGCATGTGAGACCAGTTATGTGTGAGCCACATGGTTGGTGCATGTGTTTTAAAGCAACATGGGGAGCTCTATGTAGAATGCACACATGAATGCATGGCTGTCTCTGTTCCTGGACATGGAGGGGGGGTGAGGAATGGGTGCTGATGTCATGAAGATGTATGGTGCACATGTGTGTGTGTGTGCCTGAGAAGTGTGTGTGTTACTTTGAAACGCCATGGATGCATGTGACTTTGAAGGCAACATCTTGGTTTACAGGCGCCTGGACTGTTTCTGCATGTGTGTTGTATGCATTCACCCATGTGTTGTGGAATGACAGGATGGAAGTGACATTTGACAGTGCCACTCATGTGTTATTGCTTCCTGTCTAGGGTATTTTGTACTGTGCCCTGATGCTTGTGTTCTATGTCTCCCTCTACGCAGCGTCAAGTGAAGAAGAGGGTGGAGACGGTGCTGTGGAGCCAAGCGGCGGGGATGCCTCCACTGGGCGGTGACGCAAGGCCCAGCCACCCTCCCAGGAATTACCATCATCCGGGAGCGAGGGGGCTGGTGCTGCGTCTGCCTCAACGGCTGTGGCGGAATGGCCGGGTGAGCCCCCACAGAGGCTTCCAACGGCGGAAGACGGTGTGGAGACATCCAGGTTGGTGGTCTCCACAGAGGAGGAAGAGCCTGCTACTGAGCCGCACATGTGGCCTGGTAGGGGTAGTACCACTGGTGCAAGTGGTGCAGTCCAGGGCCAGGGTCAGGAGGCAGCACAGGTCACCGCGGAGGGGCCTGTGCATGTCGCTGTCCTTGACCCTGTGACTGCACCATCATGCACCAGCAGGGAGGCCCCGTCCCAGGCCTGTCTGCAGGTAGGGGAGAGTGCCATATCACCTGCCTCTCCACTACCTGAGGATGAGGGGTCCCGCGACCGTATGGGATCCGTCCTGGTGGGTGTCGCGTCGCGCCCGCGTTTCATTCGTAATGACGTGCGTTCTTCCTGGGCGGAGAATGCACGCCATCCCAAAGAGCAGCGTCGTGATGTGGCACTGCTGGGAGGGGCCCTGGTCGGAGGGTTCCTACATGTGACGCGCACTCTGGCGGACCTCTCCTCCTCTGTGGGGGCTATGCGCCAGTCGTTCTCCACATCGTCTTCCAGCCCAGATTCCACCAGGGCCCCCTGTGGACCTGGCCTGACCAACTTCGATGTGTGATATCTCATTGGTTTCATGCATGTCATGATATGGGTTTTGACATTCGCTTGCACCCATTGTGTGTGTGTGAGGGACATTTCTTCATTTACATACTTTCCATTGGGGTTGTGTCATGTAATTGGCATTTCTATGTGGGTGGATGAAATACTTGGGTGGGTGTTTGGCATGTGGAGGCTGCCCATAAGGGCCAGGGATCGAGATTGTGATGACTTGTTGGCTGGGGGACATGTGTCTGGGCCTTTTGACAGGTGCCCCGCACTGCTGGAGGGGTGGGGGTGCAAGGGGACATGAGTGGGGGCCTGCTGGCAGGTGCCCTGCACTGCTGGGGGTGGGGGTGCAGAGGGACATGAGTGGGACATGAGTGACGGCCTGCTGGCAGGTGCCCCACATTGCTGGGGGGTGGGGGTGCAAGGGGACATGAGTGGGGGCCTGCAGGCAGGTGCCCCGCACTGCTGGGGGGTGGAGGTGCAAGGGGGTAATGCATTGGTGATCACTAGTGCAAGGTGACATGTGGCTTGGCTGGGGGGGCATGCCCATGGTTGTTGGGCTGCCTGCGGGACATGCCCAGGGGTGCAGGGTAGTCCCCTGTGGTGTGGCCTGCCTGCAGGGGCCATGGAGGGTGTAGAGGGAACACCTGGGAGGACACACACTGCCAATTCATGTGTAGGAATCCCATGCACCCCCAAAATACACGTACCCCACTCGCACAGGGCCTATCGCGTGTGGAACTTCCCCGCACCCCAGAAATACACGTACCCTGCTGAAATCGCATGTTAAATTTCCAGCGCACCCCAGAAATACACGTACCCTGCTGAAATCGTGTGTTAAACTTGCCCGCACCCTTGGAATACACGTACCCTGCTGAAATCGCGTGTTAAACTTGCCCGCACCCCAGAAATACACGTACCCTGCTGAAATCGCATGTGGAACTTCCCGCGCAGCCCAGAAATACACGTACCCTGCTGAAATCGCGTGTTCAACTTCCCCGCACCCCAGAAATACACATACCCTGCTGAAATCACGTGTAGAACTTGCCCGCACCTCAGGAATACACGTACCCTGCTGCAATCACATGTGGAACTTCCCGCGCACCGCAGAAATACACGTACCCTGCTGAAATCGCATGTTAGACTTCCCCGTACCCCAGGAATACACGTACCCTGCTGAAATCGCGTGTTAAACTTGGCCACACCCCAGAAATACACATACCCTTCTGAAATCGCGGGTGAAACTTCCCGCGAACCCCAGGAATACACGTTCCCCGCTTGCAGTGTGCTGTGTGGCGGCCCTGTATACTGGTCCAGGGTTAGCGCAGCCCTTTGCGCTGGATTGGGGATTTTGATGGCTTTTCCTTGCGCGAGGGGCGTTCTTGGGGGCGTTATTGGCACTGCTGCAGGGTCGCTGTGCCACTTTGCGCCGCGGCTGCTTTTGGTGGCTACAATCCATAAATACGCTGCTCGCCGAAATGGATTTTGGCACATGCGGCTTGCGCAGACTATCGCACGCGCACACTGTGCACCAGCTGCGTGCGCCACTTGTGCGCTTAATTCTATGAATTACCCCCATGGTGTTTTCTACTTCTGTCATAACTAATTCCGCCTCATTTGCTATTAGTGGCTGTTCCAGTGGTTCTTGGCTTCCTGTTACAGAATGTTGACTACTGTCGGGAGTGTCTTTATCTAGTTGGGCCTGGAGTTCTTCTTTGTGTTGCTGTTCATTGTGCAACAGTGTTTTGTACTGTGTAAAGTTTGCATCGGTTATAGTGCCTTCATTTGCTTTGAAAGCATCTTCATAAGAGTCATAGATACCTAGTATCTCTTCTTCTTTTCAAAAGTTGTAGCAGGGACATGTAATATAGTTCTTTATGTTGAGGAGTTTTTAATGACAATTTTATATGATTAATTAAGTTTCTTTTGGTAAGTTTCACTAAGCTGCCTTCACAATTTGTCACTCTGTATCTACCTTTGTTTTCATCAGGTTTTATATTATTTTTGTATGTGAAGTTTTGAGCTATGTGGTATAGACACATGGTTTCCAAAGTGGTACTTCTGTTTGGGTAGTACGTGTCCAGTAAATTATTTTTCAAAATGTCTTGGCTGTTGGGATCATTTTTGGCTATTGTTTCTATGTCGTCGTATGATTTGAGAACTCTTTTTCTAGATTTAGCAGGACCAAGACTTAGCCATACTATATTTTCAGATTTTCCATAGCAGCCACATTCTCTATGGGAGAGCATGTTTATGCCTAAACTGTACAATTTCTGAGACAGTGTTTTGTCCAATGATAGGTAATTTCAGAGGTCTTGCAGCTCTGTTTTTTCTGCTTTGGTTATGTAGGCTGTAACATACCGTGCAACTGCAGTGCAATTGTCTGCACTGTACTGCACATCTATGTTTGCATTCCATAAGAGGGCAATGATTGCATTGTAATCATTGATATATTTTGCTTCTTCTGTTCCATTTATGTAATATGTGTTCTTAGGTGATTTACCTTTAACACTATGTCTAACTGAAGACATGCAGTTTTTCACTTCACCTGTTTCTGTAACTAGTCTAGGGAAACCAAAGCAGCATTTGGTGTAGTATTTCCCTTTGTTTTTGTTTTTGTGACGACAATATTTCCCACATTTGTGTCTTTGAAATTGTACAATTTGTGCATGAAGATCACTATTTGTTGCTTCTGATGGAATTTCACAAGTGACATATTTTTCGATAAACTGTAAAACAGTGGAATCACTGTCTTGACCAAATTTAGGATCATCTTTAATCCATAAAGCATGTGGATATGTGGTGCTCCTCTGGCTTGGTATTCTTTTCTCCAAAAGAAGTGTTGCACTTCTCAGAGGTGAGGAACAGTTTTAGTACAAATAAAGTGTAGCATAGCAATGAAGTGATGATGGAAATATCTTGAAACATTAACAGGATCTAGAGAGCAATGTTCTCCAGGTGTTAGTATATCTATGTTTGTTTTGTGTTTGTTTGCTATGCATAGGAAATCATGTAAATCTTCCCATGCATATTCTGCACAACTTAATGTAACAAACCAAGTGGGCGGTCCAAGGTTTCTTATCATATAATGTACATCTCTGTGATGTCTGAACCATACCTCTTCAGTACCACACATGTTTGCTAACAGATTTGTTATGCTTGATTGTAGAACCTCATCTTTTTTTTGTACTTTTTGTAGTGATTGCACAGCTGACATATTTTGAAATTGGGTACCTGATTTTAATGTGTGTGCAACTCCGTAGCATAGAGTTGCTAGTTCACTTTTAAAGAGTAGATGGAATATGTATTCCACATTTTGTCTAAATCTGGGATCTTCAGAATACATTCGTAACGAGCGGTATTCTGATGCTGTTATCTGAATGGATCTATCATCGTACCTTCCTCCTTTTCCAGTAGGAAAGAGTAGAGAAAAAGCATGTGCTCCTATACTTTTTTCCCATATGCTGATTGGTGATCTTTTGGTTTGTCACATTTGGTAAGTTTCAAGTGCATCATCTATGGTGTCACTAGAGTGTAATGGTTGAATTGTATAATGATCTAAAATATTGGATACTGTAGCAGGATCTAGACGTTCAAATTGACCACTTTCTTGAATTATTTTAGTGGTTTCCTTTAAGTTATCTTCAATATTCATTTCTTTGTAGTATTCATTATTGTCTTTTAGATATTGCAAGGCTTGTCTAACTTTATGTAAGTCTACGAAATGTTGCCAAAAATGTATCTCTTTTGTAGGTACACCATTTACTAAGACAATTAAAGATTGCTCCATTGGACATTGTAGTCCCAGAGTGTTTAGATTTTCTTTCAGATCTAATGGTAACTAAACAACTTTGCAACAGGTGCCTTTCACTAATTCAGAGGGAGGTAATGTTGCTGTTTTTGTTTGAAGGCGTATTATTGCTTGAAATGGGTGCACTCTTTGAATTATAATGCTCTGTTGCAGGGGTTTTGGTAGTGGGAATAATTACAAGTTATTTGTGATAGCACGTGAAGGAGTTTGGTTGTTGTCAAGTTTTGTAGTGTAGTAAGTGCAAAGTATTAAGGGGTCATTTATCTCATATTTGTTTTCTGCTATTAGGTACAGAGCTAATTCAAACCATTTGGACTCTTCATTGTCTTCTATTTTGTATGTTACGCCTACAGTTTTTGTGTTACTTTTATAAAAAAGTTCTGCGGCAACACACACACACATGGTTTGGTATTTTAGCGGATGTATTTTTAAATGTTAGTATTTCTTTTTTATATGTGTGTGGTAGAATGTTGCCATCTGTACAATTGTTGCTAGTTCGTTGTAAATGTATTGCATTTTGTAAGTGCCTTTCACTTCCAAAATATTTACTCTGGATATGCTCTATTTCTTCAAGTAGATCTTTGGCTGTACCATGTAGAAGATTGTTATTTAAATTGGCTAATGCTAAAGCAGGACTTTCAGCATTGTACAGTTTATAGACTAGATTTCTTATAGTTGAATGATGTGTTGATATCATTTTAATATAATGGAAGGTGCTTTTGCAAATAGGACCTGAAATGCAGGCTAATGAATGTCCTTGTAGTCCTGTGTGTTTGCGCACTGGACAGGTATCCATATTTTGTAGTAGTTTCATTTTTATTTTGTCTTTGCCTTTCACATACTGATTGAGTAACTGGCGTAAACATTTGAAAAATTGTTTGGCAATGTTACACATTGACGGGCACGGCCATTTGTATACTGGACGTTCTGGTTCAGTTGAATGGAGAGGTGAATCTTCTGGGCACATTTTTGTAAACAGTATTTCTTGTTCCATAATGGTATTATTACATTTTTCATAGCCTCTTCCACTGCTATGTATGGCAATTATGTTTGTGTGCTTTTGTTTGTATGCTTCTTCATTGAAATATGGTTCTGTGCTGGTGGTGTGACTCCATTAACCTCCACAGATATTATAAGAAGTTATTTTTGTTGACTTTCTGTTTATTTGTTACACTTCGGGCTTCCCCGCGGGCCTCCTTGCAGAATACAACTTCTTTACAAGCTCCTCTGTGGACCACATACAGGCTGCCATGGCGTCTGTACAAACTACGACGGACTCCGGGTCAGCTGAGACACCCTGTACGTGGAAGAGGTACGGCAAGACATGCCCCCTTACGACTATAAAACCACCGTCTTTCAAGGGGCTCGTTGCTGCTAATTAGCGTTACAAGCTACAAGCGGTTACGTCCGTTACTTCTTCGTGTCTTTTCCACACGATTCCTCATCTGAATTTGAGGTTTCGACCCTTGCCTGACTACCGGATTGACTTGTCTCCTCCTTCATTCCTGTTGTGCTCATCAGGTTTTTTGACTCGGAACGTTACTGGATCCGGCTCCCTTCTGTCTCTTGCGGTAATTCATTCCAGGTGGCAGCCTCTACATACGGAACCAAAACAGAGGACTTGCTGTCATCTATCCGGAACTTTTCAACAGCTACTCTGGATGCATGTGTGCTCAGGTACATACTTAATTGGCAAATCCTTTCTCTGCTACTATTTTCTCTCCACGACTTGTTTGGATATTTGTCTTCTGTTGGATTCTGGGACATTGTCTTCAAGTGCATATAAACGCTCTGCTGAAACTGCACCAACCCGGCACTGGTGCGACCCTCGTGCCATTCGGGGCTAGTTCCCTATACTAATATTCCTTTTTGTTATTTTCTCCTTTTCATTGTCTTCTGTTTCCTGGATTCCTTTCCTCAAAATATCCTTATACAGGTTAGTTCTTACCAGTTCGATATATAAGTTGGGACTGATACTGCAAAGGCTATTTAGAACATTCCACTCATTGTATTATTTTTTGTAGATCCACCCCGGGAAAGCTCCACTCCAATACTTGTCTAGGTAGTTTCCCATTTAATTCAAGTCTTCTGATTACTTGCCTTAACTTCAACACTGTCTAATATCTTTGTATTCCTTTGCAGCATTGGTATTGGTGGTGTGTGTTCTCCCCCCTCTTTTATTCAATTGACACCTCTGTCTGTCCCAAATGAAACAGCAGAGAGGTTCATTGTAGAAAAGAGACCCTCTTTGAGGAAAGCTGAGTCTTGTACCCAGGGGAGCTGGGATGGAAGGCTGACTATCGATTCTTGTACAACCATCATCTCCAAGGTCACTTCTCCGCATCTTCGGCCTACTTCGGAGTGGTGAGTAACATTATTTAGAAGTCTTTTTTGTAATTTAGTAGTTAGTTTTGTTAGTGGTTTCATTCTGTTTAACACTAAAATAAATAACTTCATTTTGAGAAGGATTGCATTGTCTATCAAAGCTTCTAAAAATACATTTTCTATGGTAGGTCCTAAGGATTGTGCATGATTTCTGTCCTGTTTTTATAAGATTTTGAAGGACACTGTGGCAAATGTTTTTTTCTAATATACTTTTTGTTGGTATGGTTACTGGTATGGTAGCTGAATTGTTGTAAATCACTTTTTGTTTTGTTTTACATTTTGAAAGAGGAGGGAAAGTTTTTGTACTGGAAGCTTGTTTTGTTTCGCTTAATGACTCTATTAGATCTTTTGTTTTAACTTTTTGTACACATTCTGCTAGAGATGGATGCTTATTTTGGACACTTGTATTTTCATTTGCTCTACGTCTGTGTTGCTTTCTATGTACTTGGTTCTTGGTAGGCATTCTTTGGGGTCTGTTGAAAAAAAAAGATGGTATGGTTTAGGCTGTTCTGCAATGTATGTGTGCTGTGTGCATGAGTGTGTGAGTATGATGGTAAAGATGTATGTGGTGGTGTGTGTTTGTGCTTTGGGGAAGCTACAACTAGTTGGGAAGGCTATTCTTGTACTTGTGTGTTACTATACTTCGGTTCAGATGACAGTAAAAAGTAAGCTAGTGGTGAGCAGAAGTACTAATACTAAATCTAATGGTATAGAATTAAAAAGTTCTTTGTTCTGTAATACTAACATTCTAGGGGCTGAGTTATGTTATTTGTGTGTCTAAAAACTGGGATTTGTGTGCTATTCTGCCTGTTAATCCCTGTTTAACAAATGGGGATTTGTGGGCAGAATGGTGTACAAATCTATGTTTTTGGCGCACAAATTCAATGAATCAACTGCATAGTGAGTTTGAGTAACAGTAAGAATATTATGGTAGTATTGTACTCACTTTCTTTGTTTGGAATGAGCAGGTTTCTTCTGAGTTGTTGTTTGTACTTGAGATGTTGCTGCTTTTCAGGAGAGTGGTCTTCACTGCAATTGTAAAAGAAAGAAGTTAGTAATGTTGTTGTGTGTTTATAGCATTGACGTTAATTTAGACATTTATTTGTATGTTTTTGTAGTATTATTCTTGTTTGATAAGAGAAAATAGTGTGTGAATGCAGTTTCCTTTGACTATGTGCAGGCTTTATATTTTACTTACAATATGTTACTTCAATATGCTTGGCAAATGAGTAGAATACTAAGTGTGTGAAACTCACTTGCTTTTTTAAGGCTGTGTTATTGAATGTTAGGAGATAGAAGAAATAATTATATACTTATTTTGCAATTTTTATAAGGTAAACGGTAGAAATTGTATAGAGAAGCATGCAATGTATGCATTTGTGAAGGTATGGGTAATAAAGTAGAAGAATTTGATTTATAGGTAGTGGTGTTATTTCAGCTGGGAGCTTTGCAATGATACTGTCTATCTGTGTGAGTATATGAAGATGCATAATCTTATCCTGACTGTGTGTAATTTTATAATACACTACTAAGTGATCTTCTATAATTAAACTGTTATTTCTCCCATCTTTTAATATTATATTTTTTTAGATAGCTGTGTGTGTAAAAAGAAATTGGATAGCAGACAGGTTTGGAAGTGAGAGTTGATTATAGCAGATGGGAAAAATGACAGTAAGTTTTTTTTATAGGTTATACAGGTTAAGTGGCAGTTACTCTGTTTATATGCATTCATCATAGTTGTTCATGTACTGTGCAGAAAATATGCATACCTGTAGTTTGTATTCTTGCATGTGATTCAGCTTGTAGCTGCAAGTAGAAATCCTGGAGACTTGTACAGTAGATCATTGTAGTAGGTGCTTTCCAATGATATGAGACTTGTACTCAGAGTGATCAACAGTACATTTGAAGTGCTGAACTCTGATGATGGAGTTAGATGTAGAGGTCTTGGATGTGATTGGTGGATGGTTGTGTGACTGCTTAGCTGTATCCAATGGAGGAATGGCACAGAGAGTGAAGTGGAAAGGGTAGAAGGGCTGTCCAAGGTGTCTGTCAAGCATCTGCAAAAAACCCCAAATAAAACAGCTTTTTTCAGAACCAACCTCAAAGGGGAAATGGGGCACACTATCTAAATTTAAATACAACACGCTCAGATTTTTCTATATGTCCGCGGACATGGCGGTAGTCCGCGGACATCGCGTATTACATAAGGGGATTTTGGGGTGGAAAGTCATGCAAATGAAAATGAGAAAAGCAAGGGATTGGTCAGTAAAGATAACTGGGTGTGTTGTGTAAGGAGAGAGTTTGTCAGAAAGTATTTTTTCTGAGAGAAGAACAGATATATCGATTTTGGGAGACTCATGGATACATTGGTTGGAGGTGCATGCATAACGCTGTGGAGTAGCTTCAGATCTTGGATTCCCTCATGTGGAAGTGCACTGGCATGGAGTGCATGGAATGAAGTGGTTGGACTTGGTATCTCTCTGTGCTAGTTTGGAGACAGATCATCATCCAGACATAATTATAATTCATTGTGGAGGGAACAGTTTAGGATATGTGTCTGGAATTTCTTTGCAATTTGCAATGAAAGAAGGACTTAGGAAGGACATGGACATGTTTCCAAATTCCAAAGTAATTTTTTCTCATATTGCACAGAGAGAAATGTGGCTGCGTTCTTCTTCATTTGGTCCACAAATGGAAAAAGCGAGGCACAATGTAAATAAGGCTGTTTGTGCCTTTCTAAGAGATGTTTGCATGTCCTCTTTTCACAATGAAAATATTATGTTTCATAGCACATTCCTTTTTTCGCAGAGATGGAGTTCATCTTACTTATGCTAGCAATCAGATTTTTCTGAGAAATGTGCAAAATGCATTACAACCTTTTTTGGAATTACAACCATCCATTTTGCAGTAGGTGTTGACCATTTGAAGTTTTTCAAACACAAACACCACCAAACGGCTCTTTTCAGAGCCACCACTTCCTCCCAGAGAAAAGTGCAATGGTTATGATAGGGCAGCACCCCAAAATTTTAGATGTCCGCCAACTGTCCGCGGACTTCTAAAAAATGCGCAGGGCCCTGCACTATTTATTTGTCACTTCTATTTTTGGACTGTGAAAGGCGGCTCTGAAAAGAGCCTTATTTTATTTTGGATTTTTGTTGTTTTATATTTTTTTTGTTTTTTTTACACACGACACACTAGAAGAGGTGGGGAAAGGAGGGTTAGGAAGGGACACCAACCACAGGGATAAGAAAGGGCAGGTGGAGAAAGGAAGATGTATGGTGGGCCTTATTTAGGTAGTGGGCAGACCTTCTCATGCTCCTTGACCATAGTCTCGAAGACTCTCCCCCTGCAGAGTACTGCGTCGCAGCACATACACAATATTGAGACCCTCGAAAGGTAAGGGTCAACAGCATTGTGTTTGGCCTGTGAGGCAGCTGGAGGGATGTGCTGTCCCAAATGAGTGTCTCTTGCTGAGGCAGATGTAGCAGCAGGTGGAACAACATCAGCCATGGATGCCATCAGGTTTCAGCAAAGGCAGCACAGCAAAAGCAGGTAATCTTCAATAGTAGGAAGACAGAATAAAGATCAGTTCTGGGGTGTGGCCTTTTATAGGGGTGCTGGTGTGCGCTGCGCGGACAGATCGAACACCCCAAAAAGGCTTAAAAAGTTCCAAAAAGTATGTAGAAAGTCAGGGTCATTGTCTGGGACATGTGCAATGGTGAATTTCTACTGTAAAATACTTTGGATTTCCCAAAAAAGTACTTTTAAAATGTTTGCGGTTCAGAACAGTGTCTGCAATTCAGGACACATGCTCAGCGTGGATGTGGTCACATGATGACATCGCGAACACGTCTGCGAAGGGAACCGTTGTCCGCAGGACACCAAATGCACATGAACGGTCATGCGCATGCACGCGGATGTTCTACGGACAGTGTTCGGGTCCTCAAACTAATTAAAAGTGTGACACAAGTAATACGGACAGTTACGGACAGGAGCGATGTTCGTAGGACTTATGGGTGTGGTGCGCATGTGTGTAGATTTTCTACAGACAGTATGGACAGGTATAGTGTCCTTAGGACATCTCCATTTTGGTTAATTACGGACACTCTGGACACCGATTGTGTTCTAAGAACAGTTCCATGTTCCATGTTGCTTGCAGACAGTACGGACAGGTATTGTGTCCTTAGGACACCGCCATTTTGGTTACTTGCGGACATTCGGACACCGAAAGTATTCTAAGAACAGTTCTATCTTGCTTGCAGACAGTACGGACAGTTATAGTGTCCTTAGGACACCTCCATTTTGGTTAATTACGGACATTCTGAACACCTAGTGCATTCTAAGAACAGTTTAATTTTGCCTGCTGACAGTACGGACAGTTATAATGTTCTCAGGACACCCCCATTTTGGTTAATTGCGGACATTCCAGACACCCGCGCTGTCCGCGGACACCCCACCTGCCTTTTAAAAAAGAACAAGACACAAAGGACAAAATTAAAACACACATATTTATTTTATTATTTACAGATATAAAATTTATGTAAGAGACAGGGAAGCAGAAACTGACACAAACACAAGGGAATTAGGGGTTTGGAGCGGATGGATGGGAGGGGCTGAAGGGATGGATGTCTCATCAAAACGTTTTTCTTGGTGTTGAGGGTTTGGGGATAGTTGACTGGGACATGGAGAGGGGGAACAGGTGCAAGTGGGGCAATGATATTTAATTTTTTCTTTTATGTGGTCCCCCACAAAATGTTTCAAAAGATTGACATTTTCCATAAGCATGTCCATTTTTTGTTCCATGCACTGCATTTTCTAATGTCTCTTTTGGTGTATTATTTTCAATGTTTGTATGATCTGTTAAAATATATATGTTAAGTAACATAAAGTAATGGTTATTAATTTGCTTATATAGAGAAGTGACTACCATTAGTATCACTGTCTTCAGATATTTCCTCACGTGGGAAATTTTCCTCAAGCCATTCCAAAGTACTGGACATTTCTGTGTAAAAAAAAAATATATATTACTTTTACTGTACCAAATAAAGAAAGTTTAAAACTATATAAGAAAAATGAAGTTTACTTACTAGTTTCTGGTAAATTGTGTTCTTACTGTTGTGTAGGTCTTCTGTTGCTCTTAGCAGTTTCTGTCAGGTAATTATGTTGGAGGCATATCTTTTTTGTTGTGGTATAATCCATTTTTAGTACATATGGTATTTAAATGGATGGTTGATGTGTTACATATATAGGTTCCATTTATTATTTATTATTACATATAATGTGCTTATGTGCTGCTTTTTGAACGTTTTCAGTGTTTATATAGCATGATAGAACAATCTAAGATACCCACTGAGTTTTTGGCTAGTGTTGATGTTGTCTGCGTCATTCCGCGAACATTCGCACAGTCCGTGGACATCAAAATCACTAGCAGGGGGTTCAGCATGTTATATGTATTTAAAGTAAGGGAATCCTAGTAAACATCTGGGAAATTCACACTATGTATATGTGTATTCAGGAAAAAAACTTTGATAAAGAGACGTTATGGTTAAGTTGCGTTACTAAAAACCTATGAAATTCAGTAAAAAAACTTTGTTAAAGGGATGTTATGGTTAAGTTGCACTACTAAAAACCTATGAAATTCAGTTAAAAAACTTTGTTAAAGGGACCTTAGGGTTCCAAGTAAAATCGAAAAACCCCTGAAATTCGCCAGTTTTGGTAAGCTATGCAACCATAACTCACGCCACCACCGTGTATTGCTAAGACTAGCACCCAGGACACCAAAGATGACATCTATGTTTACCTAATTTGAAAGCCCACATAATTAGACGCAAGCATAAGTAACAAGTCAAACACTATAAGGAAATATTTGATTTCTCTCAGAAACAAAGTGAAGCTATGTCAGTGGCACATGTCTGCATGGTTGAGATTGAACAAGTTTGTCCAGCTAGGTATGCACTCATTAAAAGTAGGGATGTATTAAAGAGTAAAATAAGATGCCATTAATGAAGTGTTCTAATATCTCTGTTTCCTTTAACAGGAAATCTGGAGCACAAAGACAAAGAGCAATGCAGAACCCATGAAAAGAAGGAATTCAGCCTTGACACATGTAAATCAAAACAACTATCCATTAATAGTTTTCTTAACAAAAAGGTTGCCCAGAAAAATGATTGATAGTTAAAGAAACTGGCTGTGTGTCATGGCTTTTACAGAAATTAATTAAAAATTGGGAATACAGTGTACAGTTTGGTAGAACTCACTAAATGTTATAATGAGGGTACAGCCAATAAAGGTGATATTGTTTGGTACTCTATTCCACATTATAGCAGTGTCTATAAAACACAAAACATAAATGTCACTGTAAAGCGTGTAAAATGCTAAAGGCACATGGCACATGCAGTCATTGTTGTGAGCTGTCTAGTCTTAAGTCATTCAAAAAAAGAGTAGTTCGACCAAACACAGGGGTTGTAGTTGTTGGGAAAAGTACAGATAGTAAATACCAACATGTTGGGTGAAGAATAGCCTCATTTTGTAGGCTATAAAATTCTAGTAGAGTGTACACTGGGTGTAGAATAGCCTCATGTATTAGGCTATATAATGCTGATACCGTCTAGACTAAAGCACTTTAGCCTGACATTATAGTATTAGGGCTGTGTGTAATGAATTGTTATTTGTTGTTATCTTGTTTTTCTGTATAGATTGTTTTCTATACTTTGAAAACTGTGATTGTTTTATATCAATTTATGTATTTTGTACTGTTGTATGAGGCACTGAAATTAGTGTGTATTTTTTAATTAACTTGACAATTTTAAACTGGTATTCGTTTTTTTTAAAAATCAATACATTGACGAATATTTTTCGACTAAAACAATCGAGAGGAAATTGAATTATTTTCCTCGCTTCACCCCTTATCCTGGGGTTGCCTATACATATGGAAAGTAGCCACTAAATCTTTGTATTTTGAAAACAAACCAATGCAAGTCAGGAAAGACCAATAACAAGTACCTGCACAATACTTCTAAACTATCTTAACTGAATCAGATAAGAGATACTTGCAAACAGCAGTAGCTTATGATAAAAAGTTATGCATTAAAATGATACATTCCAAGGTTGGACGCACTCAACTATGTGTAAAGATTATCAAGCACACAGAAAGGGGAGATGTGTCTGTCATTTGCGAGGGCCCATATAAGGGTTATAAAGGATGTTTAATGGGAAAAAATAAAGTTCTTCAATTTGTTATGAATATTGTAAAGCATCTAAGCGAGGACAATCATGGCAGGTGGTATAATAGCTTCACACAAGTACATTTTGAAGTTGTCCGAATAATCGGGGGCCATAGAACAGCTAGACTACTAGCCCAAAATGTGTGTGGGCCTAGTGACCATACACACAAACGTTGCAGAGCAAATCATTACTGGAATTTGACACCTGATGCCCCATCAGAAATGATGTTTAGGTATCTTGAAGAAGTTCACACTGCCATCAAAATGTCTAGGAACATCCATGTGGATGTTTTGGTTCAAACAGCAGAGGAAGAGACTGTTATTGTTGGGCTTGTTCAGTCGGATTCAAAAACTGATGATCTATGGAGTTGGTGTGGAAAGGATGAGGATGGCTATGTTTGTGATCCGGCTTTCAGGCATGTTGTAGGAAATTACCATATGGATTAAGAGAGACTGTGTGAAGCATTCCAGAAAAACAGAGTGGCACATTTTGGATGTGTAATTATGATAACCCCACTGTATAATGAGCTTTGCCCTCAAGTTTACATGCCACAGGTAACTTACAATGCATTTTCAAACTCCTTAGTAGAACAACAGTGGCTTCAAAGTCAAAGCCTGTTTAATGAGCATCTTCTCTCTGTCCTTGGTCCTCTAATTGGGCATGCTTCTGATGCTGACACTAGGAGGAGGACATTGCACCTTTCCCATGTGCTATCTCCACAATCTGACCCATACACAATTGCCCATGACAATTTCACTTACAGTGGTGAAATGGTTTACTATTATGGGGAACACAGATTACATAATTTGGCAGACAAAGATTTCATCCCTTATGAGAAAAAATGGTTAATCATTTAAAACATCCTTTCTGGATCCTCAATCATGGAGGGAACATGTGCCACAAGTAACCACTTGCAGTTAGTGATGGATAACTGTGATGCCAATGTGCACGGCATATAACAGGCTGACATAGACAGAACTGATAGAATGAATGGGAAAATGCTCAGTGGCTGCTATTTCCCAACGTGACACAATGCCTCCAAAAGATACATTATGGACAAATACAGCCGCAGGAAAATGTAACTGGTACAATTCACTTCCTCAAAATGTTTTGGAAATGCATTGACGTTTTCTATTCCTTGACAGCTACTCTTAAAAAAAGGGATGACACATGCTACATATGTAGCAAATTTCCTTAGAACCTGGAGATCATGGGTCAGTAAGACTAAAGGTCTTGTGCATCAAACACATTTTCTGAGCAGAGAAACCTATGAAGATGCTCTCCTTTCTTGCATCCTTGTGTTTTAGTCATAAAAACTGGAAGAGATTATGCCAGATCGGGAAATTTGTTTAGATCAAACTGGATCTGATGTATGTGAAGAGTATTTATCTGGAAATTGTTCATTTGTTATGAACAAGCATATCTATATCATTTCAGACATGCTCAGAAACTAGGGGAGCATGAATAGACTCCAAGAAATCTATTCAAATAAACATGGTCCAGATCATGTAAAAAAAGCATTGCAAAGGAGAACCTATATGGTGCAATGGGTTTGTAAGTAATGCTGACTGTTGACCAAACCTTCAAGACTTGCCAAGTGACTTAGATTTTTTAAGCCGCATGGAAGGAAGGTCTGTTAGAAGCGCAAAATTATCTAAGTGAAATTGGTATTAAATCAAATTCAAATGTCCAAACAGATCCTAAAAATATATGGTTCTTTTACCTGCACCCAGTTGATGAACATGTTTCAGATGGTACAGAAGACAACAGTAATTATTTTTCATTGATAATTAATTTATCAAAACATCTCAGTGAAATAAATTCTAGTTTGGGCCTTAACCAAGGGGTCTATGCACACTTCAGGCATGCTGGAGATGAATTGAATGATCGTTCAACTGGCATAATTTCCCATACTCTGTATATGCCTGATGTTGGAAATATTCACAAATCAACTTTAGTATCCATGTTAAATGCAAACCCAGCAACATTGTCAACAGACCGATTGAAAAAAGCAAAATGTGGAATGAATGAAGCCCCATTAAATAAAATCTCAGAGTCAAGGACTGAGAGTGGCCTCTTTGATGATGTTGCCTTGCATGTACAAATAAAGGGGCAACTCAATCACTAAAAATTAGCCAGAATTATTTGAATGAGAAATAAAGATAAGGCTGCTACTAAATACAAAAGACCAATTCATTTGGATCAAATTGACCAATTTACAAAAGTTCAACTCCTAGTGAATAATTATAGCAGTCATGGTTATATCTACACATATACAACACAGAGTGTATTAGAGGAATTCCCACTAAAAAGCCTCATTATGAAGGTTTCACTTTGCTGCATGAATAACAGAACATTTAGGCTACTTGAAAATGACTACCAGCATCTTGAAAACTTTAAAATGGAGATTTCAAGGCTATGTATGAAAAACACTTTTAAATGAAAACAACAGAATGCTGTGATGGGAGAAAGTAGACATGTTTAAGTGGTTCCATGTGTTAATGCCCCCGCAAACATATTGCCATACATAAATATCACCATATTTTTTCGGCGATATTAAGGCATCGAACCTGTGGGGGACACCCCCGCAAACCTCATTATTCTAAAGGGAGGGGGGGACACCCCAGCAACCTCTGCTCCCAAAAAACCCAAATATTATCCCCACTAAAAATATCGCCTATGGCCGTTCCCGACGACCATATATACGGCGATATTTTTGGTGGGGATAATATTAGCTGATGCCGTTTAAGTGCAGAGCACACAAAATAATGAAACTGACAGTGTTACAGTCTAAGATGACACTAGGAGGTCAAAGAGAAGTAGAAAGGTGATTTTCTTATTAACTGACACGTGTAAAAGCTATGATATTCTTGAAATGTTCCTTAAGAGTGATCTGTCTGCAGGTTTTAATTGTTAGCTGTGCCAATGTATGTTTTCGCTTGTGTCGGTTGATTTAGAAAATGACTAAATACTTATGTATACTTGAATAACCTTCATATCAAACCTTTGCATGTAATTCACATTGCATTTATTCATAGTGCCAAATGTAAAATTCTGTGCTAGCATATAGGTATGTCTGTTTAGCATCAGATCGCCTGAGGAGCCAAAAGTAGCCCCTGGTAATTTTTAATTGTTTTTTTTTATAACACGCCTAATACGATACCTGAGTTTGGTTTCTAAGCATGGATCAGGGATTCAAACCTCTGTTGCTCTGCGTGTTCTTGCTTCCAAGACCAGCAAGTTGCCTGTACCAGGTTTTAATTTCTAGCTGTGCCAATGTGTGGTTTCTCTTGTGTCGGTTGATTTAGAAAATGACTAAATGCTTCAATAACCTTCATATGAAACCTTTACATGTACTTCACATTACATTTATTCATAGTGGCAAATGTAGAGTTCTGTGCTAGAATATGCATGTGTCTGCTCAGCATCACATCGCCTGGGGAGCCAAAAGTAGCCCCTAGTAGTTGTTGGTATCAATCTAACTAGACTCTTGAAGGCTACCAGCATTTATTTCGAAGAACCCTGTGTCCGGTTTTAATTGTTAGCTTTGCCACTGTATGCATTCTCGTGTGTCGTATATTGGCTGATTTAGAAAATGACTAAATACTTATTTTTTATTTTTTTAATTGTTATATGGTTAAAATAACCTTTAAAAAATACATACATACAAAAAAATCAAGATATACAAACAGAGCATATCATTATTACGTCTTAATTCATCACATTCCAATAAAATAAAAAAAGTTCTTAAATTCATATCAGTTTCAGTACAAAAGATAAAAGGGTCTTTACAAAGTTAAAATCTCTTTTAAAAAGTGCATTGCTGTAACCATCCATTGGTTGCGTCCATATGATACCATGATAAGTTGCCACACCACTTCATTCGATAACAATTCATATTGTTGAAGTAAATGAACGAAAACAGATGTTGTCGATCATTCAGAGCTTGACAACTTAATAAAATGTGATGCAAAGATTCCACACAACCAGGTGAGTGACAAAATCTACAAGTTCTTTGGTCTCTCTGTGTCCTATTTCTAGCGGCCATAATTTCATAAATTGGCGGTAGATTTCATCTTAACCACCTCATCTGTGCATGCCATGAAGAGCTCTGGGACTTATTCAAGTAAGCTGGACAAACTCCTACAGGCCTCACATCTATTAGCAAGTCTTAATATAAACGATATGCTCTCACTTTCTCAATTGTTTGGATCCAGTGTATTTCTCTCAATTTCTTTTTCTCCTTCAAAGGGAATTGCAAAACCAATTCTTTGGACATGCAAAATTCCTCACACATACTTTCACACTGTTTTCCTTCAAGGAGGCCCAATACTTCTGCATTAAGCATCGAATTTCCACCAGATTAAACCCTCTTCAGCACAACATATCCTATTTAAGAGAGAGAGATTTTTCCATAATATATATAATTTCATCGATGATAGGCCCAATTCGTAACAAATGACTGCTGCTGGGACTCTGGTAGGTAACTTCAATACCTTCCGTGAGAACAGACCCTCCAACGTATCACCATCCAATACAATTGGTAGCCCCAAATGTTCAGCCCTGTGCGTCATTATGGGCAGCACCTTGATCTTATAGAAATCCAGGATCGGTACCAAAAAATAGAGGCCAAACCTACAATTCAGTACAGACACTTGTGCAGCTTGTGCTACCATTTTAGAGTTATAGTGGCTCTGTAGCTCAGTTTTATTTCGCAGCTCAAATAGGCGAATGCCCAAGTATTAGAAATTGGAGACAGGCTCTTGAATTACCCCTCCCAATGACCAGTTAAAACTCTTGTACTTCTGCTTCATCCCCGGCCTCAGCAAAAGAAGCTTTGATTTTAGAGTGTTAATTGTCAAACTATTCCTGTACGCATCTAATGTCTCCAGTTTATGTTGCAATCTGATCGGGGTGAAATCGAACAGGGCTAAAACGTCTGCAAACAGGAGATAATCTAATTGTGAGGTAGCAGAATGGGAAGAAAATCAACGTACCTTCTTAAACACTTCATTAATGTCCGAAATAAATAAACTGAAAAAGTAGGGGGCCAGAACGCAGCCTTGTTTGAGGCCGTGATTGGTTTCAATGGAGCTTGATAGCTTACCCTGGTAGTTGAGTCGTACTTTCACTGATTTGTCTGAATGCAAAGCCACAATCAAGACAAGCAAGTTCTCCAGACAACCCCATGCCAATAGCTTATTCCACAAAAGGTGTCTGTCCAAACTATTGAAGGCCATGGAGAAGGCAATCAATGCTATATAAACAGGTCTTGACTTCACCATGGCTTCCATTTTAATAGTTCCAAAAAAAAAGTATTGGCATGTGTGCCAGTACCCTTTCGAAAACCCATCTGGAGGGGATCTAATCTGCCCACGTTCTTGGCCCACAGAGACAGATCTCTCAAAATTAAGGAGACAAAGATCTTTTTTTAAGAATTATTAATTTATTTGTGTGTACCTCGCCGGTAACCGACAGGCATCAGGGAGCCAACATATACACGGAAGACACCAAATTAAAGTTAGGACGTACATAAAAAGGACAGACAGCTACTTTTTCTGAGTTTGACTAGAATTAATTTATTTGAAGAGCAGGGTTTTCAATTGAGCACAGAATGTCTTTACATTTTCTTTCCAAACGGAGCGTACTTGGGAGTGAGTTCCACACATGGGCCACCCTTGTGGGGAAGGCCTTACCAAGTTTCCCCTCCTTTTTAAAGCTGAGAGATCTGATTGTTCCAGTGTTAGTCGACCTGAGGGCATGGTTGGAGCTGTAGAGGGACATACAGGTCTTTAGATATGTTGTCGCTTTTCCATATAAGCACTTGTGCCCTATGGTGGCTGTTTTAAAGTGGATATAGCTGGAATAGGCAGCCAGTGATGATATATGTTCTTGCCTAGGAATACCCTTGATAATCCGACTGCATCATTTTGGAGAATTTGCAACCGGTGGGTGCATTTTTTATGGCCTCAATATAAATGGAGTTGCAGTAGTCGAGCCGTGAAAGAATAATGGCTCGACCAATGGAGGCAGAGTTTACTTCGGAGATGAAAGGTTTAATATTCCTAAGAAGTTTCAAGTAATAATTACAGTTTTTTACTAGGTAACTGGTCTGTGTTTCAGTGCTGAGGGAGGCCTTAAAAATCACTCTCAGAGTCTTCACTTTTTCCGCTACAGCTATGGGAATGTTTTTGATGAGAACCTGTTGATATTCATTCCCTAGCTTTGCTCTCACCCCTGGGCTACCAAACAATAACAGTTCAGTTTATGCTCCATTGAGGTCGAGCCAGTTTTCATTCATCCATTGCTCTTTCACCCCATAGACAGAAGTCAGGTTCCTAGTTTCAGTGTCGTAGTCCCCACTAATTTCTACGATCAGCTCGGTATGCATAGCTGGAAAATGTGACAGCATATGATTCCAGCAGGCTAGAGAGAGGTCTAATATATAGATTGAAAAGTGTTGGAGAGAGACATGCACCCTGTGCAACACCCCAAAGGATGGGAGCTGAACAGGATGAAGCATATTCCCAACCGACCGATGATTGTCTCCCAGATAAAAAGGATTGACTGAATCCAATTTATGGCCTGTGGAGCACAGTTCCCTGTGCTAGATAGTATGTCAGCCAGACGATCATGATCCAGCAGATCAAAAGCTGTGGACAAGTCGAGAAGGACCAAAGGGCCTTTTTTACTTGGTTCATCAGCTCTAACATGTTGGTGTGTAGATCCAGGAGAGCTGTCTCTGTACTATGATCTGATCTGAACCCTGATTGCTTGTTGTGGAATATATAAAACTGACTCCAGGTGGGTTTGAAGCTGTTTTGTGGCCACCCTGTCTAAGATATTCAGCAAAAAATTTGAATTGGTGATGGGCCTTAGAGTTTTTGCATCCTTAGGATTCAAGCCTGCTTTCTTCACCAGAGGGGTGATGGTGACCACCATTTTATTTGGGACTGAGATGTGATCGAACAATGAATTTACCAACCTGGGGAAGAAAAGAGCAAATTCTTCACCATTGTCCAGGATAAGTTTCACTGGAAAGATATTTTCCCTACAAGAGGTAGGGTGCATTGAGGCCATAATGGATTCTGTCTCAGAGATAGTTACATGCTTGAAGGAAAAGTTTGGTTGTCTCGTCAGCTGTTTATGAAATTTAGGATAGACCGCAGGCCCATTTTGTGAATAGGGACCAAGATCGACTCACACCAAAATGTTGGCAATTGGTGAGACATTATGATTCCCTCAAAGACAGTTCCCACAACCCGGGCCCATAGAATTGGGTCCAACTTAAGAACTGCATTAGAGAGACCATCGAAGCCTAGCACTCGCAAGTTCTTGCTACGACTAATTATTGAAGCAATCTCTTCCTCTGAGAAGTCCAAGTGCCAGACTCCCAATAGCAACTCTTGGTGCTCCTGCTCCTCTCCCACCACCTCTTTTTAGACCACAATGAAGTGATCAATCCATCCCTGTTCTGCAATAGGATAGATTTGAGCCTGTGAAGATGGACTAATAGTGATTCAATTAGCGACAACATTTTACGGAAATCTTTCATTAACATTACATATCTGTGTGTCCTCAGCCATTGCCTGTACACAAGTTTTATACACCTCCACTCTTCTCCATTAAGCCCCTTGCAGTTACGTAGGTGTCTCCTCAACTCCCTCTTCTTTTGGTGAACCTCAGGATCGTAACTGTGTCTCTGAATTAGCCTCCTTCTCGACTCCCATAGATGCATAGATTTGATCCAGAATGGTCTGGTATGGTACCTTACTCAATATGTCTTCAAGTTCATCCAGCTGATAAAGTTAATTTAAAGCAAAGTAGAACCTTTGCATGTTGACACCATTCCAGACTACTATGTTCTTTCCACGATTAACCTCTAGTTCCGATGGGTAAGATAAACGACCATGCCCTGATTTATTTACACTCCATTTCAAGAGAAGTGGATTGTGGTTACTCCAGGTTGTCGTCACCACTGACATAGAGGATACATATCAAATGGAGTTGCAGTTTCTCTTGACTTGCCATAAGTAGATTGTTTCTTCACTCAAGTCAAAGAATGCAACTTGTGTCATTACCCTCGGGTTCCAAAAAAGGTTTAAAATGAATTTATGACTCATCTCAGGATATACTTTCATCGCCCAGGCCAACTCCACTGCCTGTACAAAAGAATTAGGTAGTGCAAAAACTGAAGCTGAGACAGAAATGTTGTTACGGATAGCAAAAAGCAATCTTGAGGCAGGTCTCTCTTTTTCCCCTTATAGGCCAGATTGAGCAGACAGTCATACCCATCTACAGTGGGGGAGTCTACTAATCATGATTCCTGGATACAAAGTATATCCTCTTCAAAGATCACAGAATCAGAGTCTGACAAAAAATGTGTAGAATCCCTAGAGTTGATGAAAGTAGATTAAGTACACCAAATGTTAACCCCATCGTAGGGTCTGGTAGCTAGTTTTTATGAGCATTCAATGATGCTGCCACTGAACTCTGCTCCGTACCATTTTTTGATTCCAGGTTATCTACTAAATGATCAATAATTTGTCTATCCCATGACCCATCAGTAGAACGTTTTATCGTTAAGAGGGGGGATAATGAAGAACACTTTGCTCATTGAGAGGAGGTTGTGTTTCAGCAATGTGTTTTATGGGCTTATCAGGTATCTCACAGGGAGTTACAGAGAAACCTCACGCCTTCAGTTGAGTTGCAGTCAAAAAAAAAACAGTTCCATGACCAAATGAGATGCAAAGTGGAGAATTACCTTATCCAGCTTTAAATTAATCAAGCATTCAACCTAGATAAGGTCAGCCAAGGTAATATGTGACAAAGATGGTACATGTTTTAATAATTTCAGAACACATGATCTATTAAGTGTAATGTTCGCACAATCCACTAAGGACCATTCCAGGGCTAAAGACAAATGCGTGGCCTCAGTCGTAGAAAAACACAATGTCTTTTTCACATCTCTGTGCACAATTTGTTTTCTCGTTGCCTCCATCCTTAAAAACGTTGGGACGGCGGCGGCGCTGTTGCGCTTGAGCATTATGGCCATCTGAGCATGAGCTCTGCACTGGGAAAAATCCTAAACTTCAAAATAAGCCGTAGTGGTGCTGCAGATTCATCAGAGAACTCATCGGCTGCTTCCTATAGCCTCCCTGCAGATACGGTTTAACTGGCACCTCCTAGAAAGGGTCCACTGCGGAGAAAACACTGCGCTGGGGGAGCCATCGGACTTCTCGGCTGCAACCCGCACCGCGCCTCGACAGGCAGCGGACTGGCGTGGACTCGATCAGCGGTACTTCCTGAGCCTGATGGGGGAGGGGCAGCTACCACTCTGAGCCACGCACCTCACCCGCTCTACTTTGACCGGCGGTGCCCGACATGGCGAGTCCACTGTCCTTCTCTCGTGGAGTGGACATTCATGTGGGCATCCTGCAAACCCTGCCTTCCAATTACCTACCAGCGCGACCTCGCCACCGGCAGCACACTGCCTGGGACCGTGACCCCAGCATCAACCGACTACATAGCTACACTGCATCTACCTTGTCGGCACCACATTGGCGACACTCTGGGTGCCCCACAGATCCAGCGAGACCCTGCTTCTGCTAATGGTGGTGCAGACCGCAACCAGAAACTCTCCTCATCAAGTCGGCCCGGGAACTGCAGCACCGACTTGCCTACGAGCCCGCAGGTACAGACCGCGTAGTCTAACATGGCGTGGCGAGTAAGCGCAATCCCTTCTCACCCCGCTGCAAAGGAGTGGCCGCCCCTGAGGACACGGAAGATGCTGCGGAGGCCCCATTTGCTGGAGGGGCACTAGATGGGCTTACAGCGCCATGTATTACTCGCAATTGCCAAGACATTACTACAGAGTCACCCCTCTGCCCATTACAGATCGCCTAGGACCATCGCCTGCAGGTTCCCATACTTTGGCCCATACAGCCACAATTTGTGAAGTACTTGACTGAGGGCCCACTGAGAGAGCATAACACTGTTCATCTACAAATGTGTGAACTTTAAACAACATCTCTGGCTGCAAATCTCAGCCTACACGTCCTCCCTTCCCCCCCTATTACCCAGCACCAGATTTTCACTGAGCATAACATCCGCTTAAGGCAAAGCTCCTGATGCTCACGTGACTATGGGCTTCCACATACGCTGAATGAATTAGCTGACATCATCGACCACCTATGTCACTATCTCCAGTCCTGACACACATGGGAGACCACAGCCCACTTGGTGCGGACCGGACGATTCTGCTAGCCACAATTATCATTACAGATGGACTTAATGTGCCCTGTTCTGTCCTTGTGAGGAGGAGGACAGGGGACAGATAACGTCCCCCCTACCACTAGGGCCTGCGGTAATGTGAGTGTGACTGCTTCTTCTTGCTTCAAGGTACTTGCTGCCCACTTGGTTGACCCCCTGGTAATATAAGCTACCACTCTAGCGCTCCCATATCGGACTTTCTTGGCTTGTCGACGCTCTGGGATGTGCAACCTTGTAACCTGACCCTCAATAAAAGACTACCTTAGACACCCTTACAACTCCTTGCCGCTTGTTGATTACTCTGCTAGTCCGAGATCCCCTCTCCCAATAACGAGAGTACTGTGCAGCTCTGCTCTTTCACGTGACATCATGACCAAGGGGGCCAACAAGAAACAAAGTTCCATCAATATGTACACTAAGGCAGCACAGAGATCGAACGAATCCCAACCGGAGCAGGAGGAATCGATGTCAACAACCCCTGAAGCCTCAGAGTCACAGAAAATGATGGAGTACATGCGAGAGGGATTCACTGCTCTCCACTCAAAGTTGAAGGATATGAGTGGGACCATATGTTCGATGAAGGCCCACATGGAGAAAACGGACGCCCAAAGGTGGAGACTAGGGTTGGGATGGCTGAGGATGATATTGCGGCCCACCGGGCTGAAGTGAATACCCTATTCAGACTGGTTCAAGATGTCAGCAAGAAGAATGAGGGCCTCCAATCGCGTTCTAGGCTCAATAATATATGCATCATCGGTGTTCCAGAAAATAGCATCGAAGGCTCCATGGAAGACTACGTCGATCCTATGCTGCTCTCTCTGTTAGACTCTCTGAAACTCTCTCAGCTGTTCGCAATTGAGAGAGCCCACCAATCCTTAATGGCGAAGCCTAGACCTGAAGCCCCTCCCCGCCCCATCATAGCTAGAGTATTAAACTATCGAGACATGGAGGCTCTACTTCGGGCGGCGAGGGCCAAAGAGGACCTTCTCTTGGGTTTCTCGAGGATCCACCTTTATCCAGATTTCTCTGTTGCCATTCAGCAAGAATGGAAAATGTTCCTGGCCGTCAAGAAGAAACTACAAGACTTAGGGGTTATAGATAGGAGAGGGGTGTCATGATTCCTGCCCCTCATGTCCCCAGACCTCCAAGATGTTAGGCTGGAGCCAGGCCACGATCACCTACATGGCCCTCAAGGGCCTCTCCATCCCTCCAAAGACCCACTTGGAGTCAGACTTGGTGCTTGTGGCACCAGACTCACTCACTCCCATAGGATAACATTGGGGATTGGACTTGTAGTGCATTGATGGGGACAAGATGGATGCCCCCACATATTTCAGTTCCCAGAACTGCATGTGCAGTCTAGTCTTTTGGGTGTGGTACAGCCCAGAGACACCTGGGATACCCAGAGACTATTTAAGCCACGCCCAGGCTGAGAAACATGCTTTGTGTTTTCTGCACCTGCAGCGTGACACTCACCGTGTTCGGATCGGTCTCCAGTAGGCCTGCCTCTTTCTTCTGTGCTCAGCTCGTGCAAGAACAAGAACACCGTTAGGAACAGCCTTACCTTGCGGCACTTCTGCCCATCATTCATCACTTCTTCTGTTCTGCGGGCATCTTCGAAGGTGTCATTCCCATCCCGGCACGCCACTTCCTAAGGAAAAGGGAAAAGAACAGAAAAAAGGCATTAGTAAGCATTCAGCAAATCTTCGCTTATTTTTAAAGACTGTACAAGCTTCAAACGCTTACTGAATCCCAGCCGCTCTGGGGGAACTCTTTCTCCAGAACCTCTGCAAGAGGGAAAAGACACTCCAGGTTAGCGTGGAAACATCTAGAGGCGCAGCATACCGCGCTTACTGACAACATTTCTTCTTCATAACCGGCATCCACGCTGAAAACGTTGAGGCACCTAAAAGACACAGAAAAATAACTCAGTTCAATACAAATACGAAAGGGTCGCATCGCGCATCGCGCTCTCACTCACCTTCAGCGCTACTCATCTCAGCAGCACGTCTCCACCCCCGGACGCCGGCCATCATCTAAGGAAGGAAAGGAACGAAGTTAGAGAACTGTTTAAAAGACTCATTATACTTACCTGTCAGACTCTTGCCAGTGAAGCAACTAGGCAGCAACGAGCCCACATCAATCATCGTGCCCCTGTGCTGAAAGCAGGACGGAGAGCACACTTTCCAAGAAAACAAGGTGAGCTGTGGATCAAAGGAAAGGGTTGGACGCCGGGGAAGAAGGGGTTCAAGCACACAGAGACAATAGGGAGTTAAACTCTACCAATCCTGTGTTTCAGGCCCAGTCTCCAATCGAGTAGACTCCAGGGAAGGGTTCGAGGTTGTAAGAGGTCAGAACAGGCTGAGTGACATCCCCGTGGATACCAGGTGAGCATTACAGGGGTTATAGTTTACAAAATGACACGCAGCCTGGAATCCGGGTTCTTACATCCTCCCAGATGGGATTTGTTGAACTGAGACCTCGCTTCCCTTGTTCGGGACCCTATGGCGTTATCTCTGGTTGGGCTGATTCTCTATTGGTGTCGGACCTACGCTACAATGGCTGATGGTGACGTTATATGTATGAGCAGGAATGTCAGAGGGCTCAGTAATCACGCTAAAATGAATAAAATACAAATGTATATGGAACGACACAAGGTTAAACTGCTCTTTCTTCAGGAAACACATGCTCTTTCCGGTGGTTGTGAGGGATTTGCGAGGTCCTGGGGTCCTCAAAGCTATTACACTGTCTATTCCACCCAAAACCGAGGAGTTATGACTCTCATCCATAAAAGTCTCCAATTCCAACACAAAGTAACCCATACAGACCCCCTGGGACAGTATGTTCTGCTATTCTGATCATTGAGGGGCAGAGAAGTCGTACTACTGACATATATGGCCCCAACGTCGATGACCCTGACTTCTATATACACCTCTCCTCTCTGCTATCTGGTTTCCCTCTTATCCCTATACACTGGGGCGGGGAATTCAACACTATTTTGGACGTTGACTATGATAGATCGGGCTCCAAGCCCTGTCCAATCTCCAAGGCAGCTAGATCCATCATAGACTTCCAAGCCCAATTTGAAATTACTGATGCGTGGCGGCTGATTCACACTGATTTGCAAATGTTCTCCTACTCCTCGATTCCCATTCACGTATAGACAGATGGCTTGTCTCAGATACCGTTGTCAGGACCATTACCGATATGTCTATCCTTCCTAGGACATTCTCGGACCACTCCCCTGTGGTGATCTCTCTGAGATGGAGCACAGACGACCCGAAGACCCATTCATGGAGTCTGAAACTGCATTTGATACTGGGTGTTGCCTTCAAACCTGAAATGGGAACCAGCAAAGACGATTTCTACTCACTGAACACTGGTTCAGACCACCCTCAGGAGGCATTCAAGGTTTATATCAGGGGCATGGCGATTTCCAAAGAGGCAGGCATATGGTTGTCGGGTTCCCCTGAGGTCATCTCTCTCTATGTGGACGATTCTGTCCTTTTCATCTGCTCCCCTGAACATAACCTGGCCCCAATATTGGAAGACGTTGTACGCTTTGGTGAACTATCGGGCCTCCAAGTAATTTGCTCTAAATCTGTGTGGTTCCCATTGAATGAGGCCACCCTCCCCCCCACTTAGACTCTCAGGGATTTGCATGGGCGCAGTGCGAGATCAACTATCTGGGAGTGATGGTCTCACGGCAGCAAAATGCCTTATATGAAGACAATTTTGGGAAATATGTAACCACCCTCGTCGTGAAGTGCATGGGTTAGGCTAAACTACCAATCTCCCTGGCTGCCAAGATCGCCATCCTCAAAATGGTGGTACTCTCCCAACTCCTGTATAGGTTCTTGAATGTTCCCCTATGGCTTGGCCGAGAATTCTTTGCAACACTGACCCGAACCATCAACACTTTTTGTGGCATTCTGGCGCAGTCCGAATGAAACTGAGAACGCTAACCACCCCAATGCCAAAGGGAGGACCCAACATCCCTAACTTTGAAATGTACTGGATAGCTGATCAAGCTCATTTTGCATCGTTTTGGTTCACGCCTATCGATCCGCCTCTTCATGTCAAATTTGAGCGCCTCGCTGCGGATGGTTGCAACATCTGCTCTATAGTACTCCCCTCCTGTAGCATGAAATTCGAGCCCCTTGACCCGGTTGGCTCTACGGCACTAGCCCTGAGTAAAGTGTGGAAATGGGCTGGTACCTCGTGCCCCTTCCATGGGACCTTCCCCTCTGGAATTATTTCCCAGAATCTCCCCGAGCAGATGCCGCAACAACACGACGTTAGGTGGGCGCGGGTCTATCCACTGTCCGAGGCGCATTTGAACAGTGCATTTTCATTGTATGGTCAGACCTGCCAGAGTCCCTTTAGGCAGGCCTTCCCACTGGTTATACTATGCAGGCTTGCACCGCTCTCTTAAGAGCAGATTCCCAGACTTCCCCTCAATCCCTCTGGATGACCCAATACTGTCAGAAATCCTAAACACTACAGCCCACAAAAGGAAAGGTCTCAATATTAAACACTACCCTCCAGAGTAGGACAGCCTCTCCATTCACTAAACTCAGGGGCTCCTGAGGCAGATATTTGGGTGTCGAAATAACTGACCAGCGATGAGATCACATGTGTGCCAGTACCTACGAAATGTTATTTAATTCACGGTTCAAGCTGATCCAATTCAAGATGCTTCATAGATTTCACTACACCCCGATAAGACTTCACCGTATGCTACGGGACCATCCACCCACATGTCCGAGATGCAAATCTGATGACTCAAATTACATACACATGGTGTGGTTGTGGCCACGCCTGCCCCAGTTCTGGGGGAGGTGTGCGCTTCCCTTTCTGAAATGTAAGATTGCACTATTACCCCTTCCCCACTAACATGTCTTTTTCACAAACTTCCCAGACTAGGCCGAGACTCCAAGAAACTGTCAGGTCTATGTTTGCTCCTTACAACCCGCTTTATTTTAATTGCTTTGGCTTCGGCCTTTGTCCCCCATGCATGCTCAATGGCTCTGTGCTGTCACCTGGGCCTCTGAAACTGAAGAGTGCTGGACACACCTGCAGCTGACAGCGTCTAGACCTAGGAACATCTGGGCCCCTTTCCGCTCATATATCTCCTCCCTGTCCACTGACACTGAAGACAAGACCGCCGATCTGGTCTCACTGATGCCCAACTCCCCTTAGCCTATGTGACCTAATTGCCTTTGTGTTACTCATGTTAGGGCTACTGTTACCCCAACTGGCGCTTCATGGTTGTGTACAGTCCACAGTCCAAATATGTATACAGAATGGTGTCCAGTCATAATGTCGAATACAATAATTTCGAAAGTCAAAATGTCGAAAATATTTAATCGAAAATAAAAATGTCGAATTACAAAAATGTCGAATTTTTTTCGATTTTTTTTCGAATTAATGTTTAAATAAATAATTAATTAATTATAGTTTGTAAAACATAATTTTTTTAAATGGTTAAAGGTATATCCATGGTGGGTGGGGGGGGATGTGGAGGAAGGGGGGTTGGGGTAGGGGTTTGGGATGGGGTTTTTTAATAATTAATTATTTAATTAATGTTTAATTAAATATTTTTTAAAAAAAATTAAAGGTATATCCATGGGGGATGTTGGGGGGATGGGGAGGAGGGGGGGGTTGGGGTAGGGGTTTGGGATGGGGGGTTTGGGGGGGACCCCCCCAATAAAAAACGTTAGTATGTGTGACATTTTACATAGTTATTTTAACATTTTTTTTTTTTCGTTTTTTTTTTCGACATTTTATTTTCGAATTAATGACTTTTTCTATTATATGTATGTGTTTTCGACATTTTTGCATTCGACATTTTTGCATTCGACATTTTTGTAATTCGAAATTATTTTTTTTCGATATTATGACTATAAACCCTACAGAATGTATATTCATTGAACATCTGTATGTTGCTCGTTTTCTCTGCTCCAATGTCAAGCTTAAGTAAAGTTTAAAAAAAAAAATGTTTGGACACAACCATCCCCTTGCACATCTGCATGACCCAGCCCCAAAAAGCTGCCAGGCATCAGTAGTCAGGTCAGGAGCAATCCTCAAAGGTTCATTGCTTCGAGCACTACCTCTGATGCTCTCAGTAGGCAAGAGAAATAGCAAACACGTAGTCACTGATTTATAACCTTGACTGGTTCCCGTATAAACCACCAGATCACTCTGCGTTGCCAGATTTGTATCCAGACTGGAGTTGGTATCAATGCCCACACCTTGGCCAATTCAGCAAGGGGAAGTGTCATACCTCATCCCATCTGGAACAATTAAGTGGGAATCACACTTCCTTTTTCCAGGGGTTTATTTTGACTCGTACTAGTAGGATGGGGCGGGTAAAATGTTTGAGGAAGTGTTAAGGTGCGCAGAAACTTTCTCGAGCCTCTGCCCTCATTCTTTTGTGAAACTTTCCTGTTTTTTAATTTTTTTAATTTAATAACGGGCCTCTAACTCCAACTCATTTCGTTTACCCTTTTTTTTAATTTATTTTACCACAGTTAAAGATTGAAAAATTCCCTGATGCACAAGGAACCATGACCTCAACTGGGTTGTCCATACATACATACAACCTCTCTCTACCCCTGTGCCATGAATTCCTCTGCAGTTAGGAGAATGCTAGCGTCAACAGGGAATAGATCTTCTACACTCTCCCCCAGACAGGGTCGGATTGGCCCCTCGGCCTTTCGGGCGTGGCCAGGCCGAAATCGTCCCTGGGGAGTGGGTGCCGGTTTCTAGCCATGCCTGGGCCGGTTGGGAAGAAAAAAAGAATTGAAAAAAAACTATTTTTTTCTTCACATTTTTTTTTAAAGCCTTTCATCCTTCTTAGGTCGATACCAACACAGGTTGGGTGATATTGTATGCATATTTGTTATAAGTAAAAGAGCTTAAGCGTAAGTGCTATGCAATAACTTATTATAATTTGCCTTGGACGTCTGCTTGGATTCACAGTCATTTAGTGTACTTAGGGTCAATGCTATTTGATGCCACTTCCTGTTTTGTCAAGGGGTGAAAGGTTGTGTTTAATCGCTTCCCGGGATGTCACTTTGGGGTTGGGTCAAATGACATCACTTCTGGTGATGTCATCAGAGGTCAAGGGCCATGAGGCGAGGGGCCGGGCCACTTTTTTGAGGCGAGGCGTGGGTCACTTTTTTTGGGTGACTGGGCCTATTTCTTGTCCCAGTCCGACGCTGCCCCAGAGGATCCTCAAAGAAAATGACAGCCTCTTCACAGAGAGGATGTAAGCAGCACCCCCTACTTGCAGCTTTTTCCTGGTCATGACAGCCCACACCAGGGGCTAATCTCCATACAGCCTTTGTTTGCATTTCCATTTCATCAGATTCGCGCTTCAACAGCGTGTTTCAATACAAGCCCTTTAGAAAACTGTTTAATATGGTTGCATTCGCATGAACTGCAGTAGAGACCAGTTCTTGCTGATCATACAAAGCAGTAAGGTCTTTACTGATGCGGGGCAGATCTCACCCCCCCATTAAACCTCTGTGCGTTAAGCTACGACTAACAACAGTATCTTGCTCCACCAGTGTTACGCCTCCCTCTGCAGCTAATAACAGTACCTGAGAAAATGCAGTATCGGGGTTCGTTGATGCAATAACCAATCCTGGCTCTTTTCCTATAAAAGTTAGTAATTTCTCTATGGAGCAAGGAGCGACTGTCTGTCTTTTGTTAAACATTTCCTCATTTACACTACACTACACCGCCTGGACAGGACCGCCAGCACAACTTTATTCGCAGAGCTAACAATTTTGCCAAGCATTGACGAACCCTCTGCACTCCCAGCTCTCTGAGGTTGAACACGTTCCTGGGGAGCAAGTAAGGGGAATTGTGCTGGATAGTCCTTCCTCCATTGGTGGGTAGTTTAGACCTGTTCATTGCAGCCTCCGTAGGCTTATTCGCTGCATTCGATTCTAACAAAGAAACCTGCTACCGAACTCCTTCATTTCCAAAACTGGTAACTAATTCAAAATCAGTTATTTCCTTTAGAATGGCCATACATTCAGTCAAAAGAGAAAGGAAGGAGTCATTTGCAGAGCCTTGTTTAGGCCAGTTTTCCACTTGTGCAAAGTCCTCAAATGCAGCTCCAAGCACTGAAATACTTAGAGGGGGGATAACAAGGGGATCAGTACATTGAATACAGAAGAAGGCATCCTAAAAATTAAATGACTGGCATTACGGTTTATGGAAATGAAAAACTCTTGCCTCTGCTTGGTTAGTAGAAGCGACCTGAGGGGCTGACTTAGAAGGTTCAACCAATTTCGAGTTCGAATTCGGAGTGGAAGCGTTTGAAAATGCGTGGAAGCAAACTTGTTTCAGACCAGGAGACATTGGGGATAGGGAAAAGTCTGTAAAAGCTTGTATAATGTTTTAGTTTTTTTTATTTATTAATTTGCTTTGTTTGCTTATCACAGCCTTTCAAATTGGAACAATTGCTATATTTTACATAAATAAGCATAGCATAACAAACGTTTTAAGAACAAGGCTATTATCATTCTTTACATTGTTTGAGTTGACAATGCCCCTGAGATTATAGCCCCATTAAAGTCTTTGTTTGGCTAATAGGCATTCCGTTGATTCCAAGCTTCCAGGACAACATCGGAGCGGTCACTTTCCTTTTATCAGCCATAATCGGTTCCAGGAGTATTTCACATGTAGTTACTGGTGTAGAAATAATAACAGGAGACAGATCAGGGTAGGCTGCTTTTCGAAAGCGGGAGAATGTAGAATGAGGAATTATTCAATTTCTCAAATCATATCTGTTCATTTAAGGTAAAACTCATAAGGGGAGCAACCACAGTTTGAAGCTTAAAGTCAGAGTCTGAGTCAAAGGCTGATCGTTACAAGTTTACAGTTCAGAATGAAAAATTCAAGGAATAACACGCTGCCTTTTACCGTACCCAGAAGTGGGAATGTTTTCTGGTACTCCGTATGGCAATGCGGGGGTCCTGCTCACACTGCAGACCGCCACAGACTACACTCGCTCACGTTCCGCACAGGCAATGAGAGTTTATGCTTTCGCATTGTAGCTCCTCCCGCAGACTATAAAGCTGGAAATTAGACTCTGGCAATTTTTCCTTTACTTTGCTGAAAATGGCACCAGGTAATTCCAACGAGGGCCTGCCGACACTGCAGACCACACTCACTTGCACTCCTTATTTATTCTTGAATTACCTTCATATGAAACCTTTGCATGTAATTCACGTTGAATCTATGCATAGTGCCAAATGTAAAGTTCTGTGCTAGCACCTAGCACTTTCTCAGCCAGGCAAAATGATCTTACCCTGTAGAAACATATTTTATCGCATGAGTTCTCACTTTAAAGCAGTTTACTAAATAAAATACAGTTGAACCATTTGTGCAGTTTTGTATTCATCTGTAAGGCCGAGTGTATGGAAACCCAAAGGTGAACGCAGTTTTCAGTGAGACAAAACCAATACAATAAATAAGACATTCTTAGGCAAAACATAGGTACATGTGTTTAGCCAAAAGGGCGTGATTGGGCTGAGGCTCCATAACTTGGGCAATCCCGATCCCATCTAGAAGGACAAACCTACATATCATATCATATCATACCTATATCACACTAAAAAAATGATAATTTTCATTAAAAGGAATCAAAGCAAAGTAAGCCTGGAGGACTATTTGGAAGACCACTCAATCTGCATATTACAAAGAAAAATTAATCTTAAAGAAAAATGTGGTGCAATCTGCATTTTTAAGCATAAGGGTGGTGTAAAAGACATTACCGGCCCAGAAATAGGGAGGAGGGGGGGATTTAGGTTTAAAAAACAAGGGAAGGTGGCGTTTTCAAAAATTGGGGACAAGCATGGGTACAACTTTAAACTGGGAGGGCCACCACCGGGACTTCATCCCATTGACCATCAAAATCCCCAACTGCATATTGCCCAGAAACGCAATACTAAATGTTACTAACAAAAGAAACTGGAAGACCAGGAATCCCTTAAAGAACTAATGGAATCAACCAAATCAAACATCTCCCAACTAAACAGAATGACCCCAGACTCAGCAGAAGAAAAACTGGACACCTGGATCACAGAGGCCTTAGACCAATTAGCACCTGCAAAACCCTTCAAAGCCACTGCAAAATAATGGCAGCAAGATGGTTCACAGAGGAACTAAGGGATTTCAGAAAAAAAAACAACTGGAAAAACAATGGAGAAACCATTACAACCAATCAACCAAAAACAAGTACCAATCAGAACTCAGAATGTAAGAATCAGCAGTCCTAAACGCAAAAAAAGCAATCACAATCCCTATATGACAACATCACAAACCACCTAAGAACAAAAATCGAAACAATTCAACAGACTATCGACACAAGCCGTGCAACAATAAACACACTCTGGAACCACGAGAAACCAGTGCACCACCAACCACCCCAACACTCCACAGATTCAAACCCATAGACAAAGACAACCTGAACAAACCTATAAAAGACACCAACCTCACCAGATCTCTCACTGACCCATGGCCGCCAGGCATCTTCAAGAAATTCTTAAACAGAGAACTCCAGCATCATACTTCCGTCTACTGATGAACCTATCCCTAAACACAGGGACAGTACCAAAAACCTTTAAATCAACATTCACCAAGCCCCTCTTAAAAAACAAAACAAGAAGTGCAGAAGACCCCGCCAATTACAGATCTATATCAAATCTACCCTACCCAGCAAAACTACTGGAGAACCACATCTACAAAATACTACTCAAACATGTAGAAACTAACAGAACACACGACCACTCTCAAGTCGGCTTCAGACCTATCAGAGGAACGGAATCAGTATATGGGACAACCTAAAATTAAACGCAGACAACAGCACCAGATTGGTCCTCATACTACTAGACATCCACCTTCAATACAATCAGACACACAACACTAATCCAGAGACTTAGGAATGCGTCATAAAATACTCCGCTCTACAATGGCTAAACTCTTTCCTCACCAACTGAACAGAAAGAACATACCGCCATTTCTATCCATTACCAAAAACATCACCTGCAGCGAACATCGAGGATCAAGCTTCTCCCCACTCATCTTCAACATCTACAGGTCCCCTCTAATGAAATTCAATCATCAAACCCATGGACTGACCATCTACAAATACACAGATGAAATCCAACTCATTTTCAAGATAACCTTAAACCAAGACTCAAGAAACACCATCAACAAATGCCTCATGGACATATATACCTGGATGAGAATTAACAATGTCAAACTAAACCTGACCAAAACAGAAATAATGATCTCCCCCTCAGAGGATACCGCAACACACACACATCTGAACTGGCCACGATGCGTGGGAAACCAACTAGAGGCATCCACTGTGTTAGAAAACCTGGGAATACTCATGGACAACGGACTCTCACTAGAGCCACAAGGCAACACAATAGCAAAGAAATGTTTATAGCTCCTGAGACTAATTGGAGGGATACTCCCCTACCTCACCATTCCACACAGAACCCTTGCAATCATCTCCTTGGTATTATCATGACTAGACTATGCAAATAGCCTCTACTTTGGAATGCCAGAATGTCTCACAATAAATCTTCATTGCACCCAAAATACTACAGCAATACTTTTGAGACTAAACAGAAGCAACCACTTCACTCCAGCCTTGATAAGACTACACTAGCATCCAGTAAAACAATTATGAACTTCAAAGACGTCTGCGTTGCTCACAAATCACTACACAGACAAGGAACCAAATTCCCCAAAGCCAGAATCAACTGCTACCAACCAGGAAGAAACGTACAATCGAGCAATGACCTCCACATCGAAACCAAACACTACAATAAGCAAACTATGGAACTCAATCCAAAAGCAAATAAGAATGACAGAAGATCACCTAAACTTCCGAAAATGACTGAAAACCTGCCTATTCAGCTCCCAGAGACCAGCGTAAAAACGGGCACCTCCCAAATCTCTTACCTCAAACCCAAGGTAATCACTGGACAGTACGAATCCAGGAACCAACAATAAAACAACCACACTATACTAACTACTAATAACCTCTGCTCCTTGATTCACTCCAGCATACCTCCCGCACACCACACAAGCAACAACAGAAGAGCACAACCTCTATCCTATCCCTCTACCCTCACTAACCTACCCCACCCACTTTCTTACAGAGCCACGTGAGCCCTTGGAGACCATGCAACTGGTAGTGCACAGGATAAATCAACTTAACATAAAATACACCAGGATAATGTATCTAACATTGAAAATTTTGTGATAATGGAAGGCATCTAGCCATGGGACTGACATGTCACCCATACATGCTTATTTACAGAGTTTATTTATGAGATTCAACATGTTATTCAAACAAAATATCAATAAATATAAATATTATTACATTGATAGGGAGCTAAGGGAGATCATGTGGACTAAGAAGGGCATTCTGAGCATTATGTTCTTTGCCAGCCTTCCCTAAACTCAAGTTGAGAATATGCAAGGCTGAATAGAATCAGCCCGACTTCCTCCCTTTAGGCCAGCCAATGGAGGAAGGGATAGGGCTGCTTTTAAGTATAAGTCTGTGGAGCAAGGCAGCCAGGCAGGACCACATGCAACTCCTTGCCAGCCATCCTGTCACTTTTTTAACCTGCATCACAAAGATAACACCTCACAATGTGTTGCTCACTATTTACCTGCATTCAGGAAATATAAATCAAACAACAGTGAGGAGCGATTCAATGCTGTCTATTCCATTTCCATGATGTCAAAATATTTTACATGTAAATAAACATATTGGGTATGTTGAACTGCAGAATTCATCGTATCATGCCAACAGCAAGATGTGTGCCTGTGTCACAGAATGGCTTAAAGAAAATTACTTCATCACAGGCTCTTTTGCAGTGTAGCTTTAAGTCTTCAATGTAGAAGGAGAGTTTACATACATCTCATCTTGTATAGGTTATTCAGCCAGTTCTGGCTGCTAAACTCACACTGCTCTCTGCCTCCTTCTGGTGCTTGTAGTCCAATATTTATAGAGGGAAAATAACACTGCAAATACATCAAAGCAAATTAAACGATAGGAGCTAAAAGCAAGCACCTGCAGATGATCAATTCTGGGTTCTGCACATTTTCAGAAATACCTGTGAAGGACCATGGAGTGATACTAGGTGAAACAGGGAGCAGTAGACAACCAAGATTAGTAGATTTACAGGAATTCGGCATTCCTGTGCAATGGTTACCTTTCCATGCACATTACTACTGTGTGGCAGACGAGAAAACGTGTTTGTGCCAATCAACCAAACGCCATATACAACCCCATTTACTAAAAGGAGTTGGCATTTCTTTTCTGTGACTTCGCTCCCGAGGCATTGCACATTCTGTATTCCAATTCGTACCGCACTTATTTTTTCGGACTTGTGTCTTGATCCTTCCAAATGAGAAGCAGTGTGCTGCACAAAGCGTTCTAATAAAAAGAAATAGCGTTGGTAAAGATGATAGTTTTGGAGTATGCAGTTTTTTTTTATTCAATTGTACAATGATATGCATGAATGCCCATCTTAAAGGTTTCACCAACAAAGTAAGAAATTGGCTTGTACTGCTCAGACTTGGTAGCTCGCCTCATTTTGGCCTATTTTCCACCAAAATGGCACAATTCTTCCACCTTTTTTTATTTACAAATGAATGTTTCTTGTGCATGTCAAATAAGGGGAACTCCATGACGTTCCTTGATCTTCCCGACTGGAGCCTTCAATGCTGGCATTCATGGATAACTCCATCCATCCCAAAAGGGCCGAACAGAGCTTCTCCAAAACACCGAAGGCTCACCAATCGACAGACAACGATGGCATGAGCTGAGGCCAGAAAGGGACTGGGAACCAAAATCGGCCCTGGAAATAATGTTCAGAGTGGCCCCATATCACACATTTTCACAAAGTCCAACCTTTTCCCTATGAGAAGATTTGGAAATAAAATAGGTTACCCACAAAACAGGCCGAGGGTGCCGAGGCCTATCGGGAAATTCCCAGAGTTCCCTACAGGGCAGTCCACCCCTGGCAGAGGCTGCCTATCTTGGGAGGTGCTGAAAAAGGCTTCTTGCTTGTTTAGACTGCAATGAAAAGCAAGGGGTTCCGAAAGAATGATCAGACATGCTGCTGACAGTGGCATACAATGGGATCTCAGTATGTCGCCAGGGAGATGTGTCAAAACACATGTGGTGCAAGGCCTTAAGAATGACTCCTCCTGGATCTCCTCCCATCCCAGGGTACACTGAGGTTGGAAATATTGAACAGTCATATAATACCCAGGATATTTACCTGTCTTCCAGCTCACCCCATCACCCCATAAACATTGGAGGTTTTTCACTGCTGAATTTTGAGGATTTTTAGGTTTTCGTCACAGGTTAGGAGCCTTATAGCAATGTGTGAGGCACTAATGTGGAAAAGATAAATGTGAAGGCAGAGAGGGTGATGCGCTTGCGTCTGGAGCAAAGATTGTATTATTTTTAGAGGAGTTTTTCATTAGGCGATGCCCATCCAGTCAATGATAGCGGATAACAGTTAATGTGAGATAATGTGAGAGGATAGTGTGAGAGGATAATGTGAGAGGATAGTTCTGGGCTGAAGGAAAAGAAGTAGAAGAAGACTTTGGTGTCATCAAGAAAGAGATGGTAAGATAAGCCAAAGGAGAATATTAGTTTGCCAAGTGAGGAGGTACATATTGCAAAAAGTAGAGGACCCAGAACTGACTCATGTGTGGCACAAAAGCAAAGGGGTGGCAAAGGGGATGTCTCTGTTTCAGGCAATGGAGATGGAGCGATCAGCCAGGAAGGAGGTACTAAATGCCAGGGCCATACCCTTTCAAACCAAACAAAGAGAGAACCATCCAAGAGTTGCACAAGCTTTGGTCTACAGCGGGCATCAGTGGACTGGTATTTTTCATTTCTTTCCACAGGAACTCCTTTGGGGAAATCCTATTATTTTTCTATATAGATGGTAATTCCCATTGAAACTAAAGAGGTGAATTTTCAACCTCTACTCTCTGCATAAAAGGTTATTTCACACCGTCCTCCCATTTTCCTACCTCTAGAATCTTTACTTTTATATCAACAAACTTAATTTGATTGTATATTAGAAGTCCTTGTGCAACCCAAATATTATATTGGTGAGCACCAATAAATTCCCCATTTGGGATGTTATCTATATTGCACTTACAATGACAGCTCGTTGCATGTAGTGTTGAGGTGACTTCTGTCCTGGCATGAAGAACATTATTTTTCACATAGAGAGCTAGCTCTAGAAAATGAATGTGGGTTGAACGGTGCTGTTCTGTCAATTGAATTTTAAATGTACTATTGTTTCAGTTAATTTGATTATTTTAAGTCATCTTCACTTCCATTCCATGTTAGCAGTATATCATCTATATATCCACTCCAGCGTTTAATATTATTTCTTATATTTGTGTGATGCCTTTGAATGCGTCATTTCAAAATAACCTATTAAAAGATTTGCGAACGATGGTGCAAAACATGTACCTACAGTCTACTACTAAAATATGTTGGTAGAATTAATTGCCAAATATGAGGATATGTTTATGTAAGTAATGTTGAGCATCTCCTTTATCATAGTATAATGGAGCTTGTATGTAGCGGATTTGTTTGTAAAGAAATGATCTAGTGATGCCAATGCTAGTTCATGTCTAATGAAAGCATATGTAACTGTTATGTCAAAAGTGACTAAAATAAGGTCATTGTACCATTCTAATTGTTCCAATTTGTATAAAATATGGATGGTACCTTGGATACAGGAATATATTTTAAGTACTTCTGGTTGAAGACATTGGTCAGTGAATTTGGAAAAATCTTTCATGATCCAGCCAATACCACTGATTTGTCTTTTACCCTGGGTTTATTCTTCGATAATGCACAATGTTATCTTGTGCTCAACATGTTTTGCTTTTACTTAATTGATGAATACCATGACTATGCACATATTAAAAAATATTGTTTTTCGTCAGTAATTCATGTACACAGAGCAGATACCACAAGAATCATTAGAGACTTGGGAAAGCCCAGAACAGGTGAAACATGTGTTGGTTGAGAAGTACAATTATTGGCTGCTATATAACATGTTACAATGTAATTTACAACAAGGCAACTATGTTTAAAGAAAATTACGACCAACATGTAATATGAATCTAAATGCATAATACAATGAATTATAGTTACAGCTAGGAAGTGGTGAGAAAGTACAATTATTGGCTGTTATATAACTTATGTTATGTCATATTTTACAGCAAGAGAACTATGTTTAAAAAAAATGGTGAAAAACATGTAATTCCATGTAATATGAATCTAACGGTATAATGCAATTAATTTCATTTACGGGAAGTTCTTCTGTCAATGTTTCAAGTTAAGACAATTAGAAATGGAATCCAATTAGGACAATTATTTAAAAACATGAGAAAATGTCTATGTGATATAAAATGATAAAAAGGACTATCTTTGAATTGTTACAAATGGTGAATCAGGAGTAGAGCGCATGACGGTGGGACCTTTTTTTCTCTTGATTAGTTAAACGGTGTCGCTTTGGTTTGTATGACATTTCCAAGCCTCTTTACTCATGCTAGTCTCACACTCTGGATACTTAACAAAGAGCTAGTGGTGCACTACAAAGCCTTCAAACCTCAGTCTTGTTATTTTACACTTAAATTGATGTTACCCCAAGTAAGGTTACGTTAGCAATACCATTTTCGTTCCAAGTCAAGTTTTTTCAACATTCTAATTTGTACATATATTTAGGCCTCCTCATTCCCACAACAAAAATGTCTCACTGGGCAGAAAATTCATGAAATCTATATTTGTCCTATGGCATTTGCATTGAAAAGCTTGAATTTCAAGAAACCATTTTGACCAACCTCAATACGATGGATGCCAGGACAGGTCATAGGATGGATTTGCGAAAGGGAAAGTGTCTATGTTTCCTTCTTCTCCTTCTTGTCTGCAGTATCCATTAGCCAGAAGCTATGGGGGCCCAACACACCAGTTCGCAGATGATTCTCATCTGTGCCAGTGTTTGTTGAGGGTTAGAATCCTTTGTGTGCTCGGGCCTTGCAAACAAGTAATGTATGTCCAAGCATTATTTAATGGAAAACATCAAGCAGACAGAGCTCCTTTTTTTCATTTCAAACCATCATGTGTTGCTTCACCTTGACTTCTGAATGCAAGTAGTGGCACCGGATAGTATCACTCACCTATTACCACCTCTTTAAAGTCACTTGGTTTTTGGATCGATTTTCATTTATCTATGTGAACAGTTATTAAGACATTGGGCCTCATTACGAGTCCGGCGTTAACCGAGGCGGTAAAACCGCCTGGTTAACGCCGGACTCGTATTACCATTCCGCCTCCGTGATTCCCGGAATTACCGGGGCATCACAACCCCGGTTTTCCGGGAATCACGGAGGCGGAATGGTGTAAATCCCCATTCCCATTGAGTCCTATGGGACTCAATGGGAATCGGGATCATGGAAACACCGGCAGCATCTTGTAATGCTGCCGGTGTTTCCTCGTCCGCCTGCAGGCGGGCGGTGTTAAACCCGCCAGGTCAGACCTGGCGGGAACATCACCTCCCGCCTGCAGGGGTCGGGATCAGGCGGTCCGGAAACAACGGTGGCGGCGGGTTTACCGCCACCGTTATTTCCGGACCGCCACGGTCGTAATGAGGCCCATTGGTTTCTTCTGCTAACTTTCCTCTAAACTTAATTCACTTTCTGTTTAGGTATAATCTTCCTTGTAATGTTCACACTGTGATACACTGTTGGGTTATTTCTCGAATCCACATTGTGAAGTCAGCAGCATTTCCAACCGGTTCCATGTATGATGCTGTCACATTAGCAGACCCCCCTGATGTTTATTTTAACCTAAGTGATCTTTGACCTCTTGAACTGAAGAAAGTGTCTACTTCCACCTCGAATGTTACAAAGAATTCTTAAGGTTACCAAGAGCTTCTCAGTCTGAATTTAACGTAACTGGCTATTATGAAAACTCAGCTTTGAGGAAAAGTTTTCTCAAGGGATAAAATGCAAAATCCTGCTAATCCAATAGTCAAAAATAGAGCAGTTGAGCACATGATCAATTATTCTATCCACTCCTTTCCCAAAGCTTGCTTTACCATGTGCTAGCCCCCATACCAACCTGTTTGAATAAATAGTGCAAGCGGGGCATGCAATCAGTCTTTTAATGAGCACATTTTTATTTGTAGGGATTATTGCTTAACAAATAAAAATATGTATTCAACCCTCTGACAAGTCACTTAGACCAAGAAGGTTTAGTTCATCCTAGCAGTCTAAAGATTACCATTCACTAAAATCCAAGTAGGTCATTCATCAATGCTTTGATGTTCCTCCCAATAATGTGATTAGCATCCTTGATTTCCAAAACAATGGCATTGGATTTTTAATCATTTCAATTAAACATTAGCTGCTTCTAAAAATGTTAACTATTTCTCAAAATGTATTGCAAACACAAAATGTGTGTTGCACTCAGTTCAGATTCCCCTACCTGGTGATCGTATTAATATGGCTTTACCAATAGTGAAGTATGTTGTGTAGGCATTAGACTACTTAGATACTACTTAGATAAACACTTTTAAAGATTAAAATGGTGTCTTTTGATTCAAACTAAGAAACCAGAATCTTGTATGCCTTGCTTTTCAAAGATCACTACTTATTTATAAATGTAGATGGTTGCCTTCTTTTTTAATCCTCTACCAATTTAAACGGGGTAATTCTAAACACAGGAAATCAGAATCCTTTTTGATTTGCCTTTCAAAGAGTTTTGAATAAAAATGAAAAGTTAAACATTTTTTTGTTGGGGTTCATGTTACACGCCGAATTTGTAGCTGAGGCCGGATTTCTCCTTGGCGCTGCGAGGGCTGCAATCGTCAATTTGTCGTCCTCTGCATCTCAGCTGCTCTTCTAAAGGACCTCTCTCTGCCATGCAATCCAGCATTTTTTTCTTTTGCTTTCTTATTAGAAATGTTTTATTATTAATGTTCTGTCATTGATATACCATAAAATTGCTATACTATTTTATTGGGATGGATGTGTTTTGGACTATCAGATTATAAACATATCTCTAATCATTTATCGTGATTTATGTCATGGATTCTAAGCTTATTCAATTCATATAGTGTTTATTTAAAACTAATTGCTAATCTGCATTATTTTGATGTGTGATATATTACCATTGTGAGCATGTTTGATACTTGATAAAAAACATCAGAACTTGTTAATTGCCTATTATGCAGTTTTTCTACAGCACTTATAATCATGAAAATCCACGTGACGGCTTTTGCCTTTCCCACCTAATCAAAATCTTCGATATGCCTGTTTGAAGTGTGAATGGGGGTTCTTTACATACCACTGCGAGTTAGTTTAGTTCAGCTGCGTCCTTCGATCGTCTGAGCAGCAATGAGAAACCACGTGAAGGTTGCAGGTGCCGTCTTCCGAAGTGCCAGCTTTATATGAACCCTACATTTCCACATGGGCCTAATGCATCCATTGGGCCTTGTTCCTTCATTCATTTGAAATGCGTACACAATTTCACATACATGCTTTATTCAGTCACTAGCCAGATACTTCCTAGACCACTTTGCTTTGCATCAATGGCGTGTATTCACCAAAATAATAGACTAGTTCATGACACTCCCTTGGGACAAAGGAGGGCCCTGGGGATCAGGGATACCCATAAACTGTGTGAGGTGCTACCTGAAGGCGGTAGGAGTACCTTTCCTAGAGCGTCGTCTCCCGGTCAGAGTGTCTGATGAACATAGCGGTAGAGGCTATGCAAATTCAAATCCGCACCCAGGAGAACATATGGCAGGAGGGGAGTTTCCGTTTGAGCCCCACACAAATTGTTCACATACTTGGGCAATCATTTATGACACTTTGTTGAGAGAAGGACAGGAACAGCGAGTGGGTCATAATGCACTATCTGCAGAGCTTGTGACAGTCAAACTCCGCCTGTTTTCCCCTCAGCCATGTAGGCTTCAAGATAGCATCCCCTTGAGATGATCCCAGACCCATTTTGAGCAAGGTAAGAATAAAATCACTGGTAGACACATGCCTCCGAAGCCAGGCTTAGAGTGGAGCCAGGGAGAGAGCCACCCAGAGCACCCCTGTGGGACTGCTCTGTTGCTCCCGGGAAGAGAGAACAAGTGTGGACACCCACCTGCTTGTTAAGTAGCAGGAACCAAACAATGCAGACGGATCCACAGCATACAGTGTGAGGCCTGATTCCGCTGTGGTGCCGGAAACAAACGAGGGCCCTTGCATCTGATTTTAAAATGGCGGTGCAACTCTGCTTCATAGCCATTTACAGAACAAACTATCAAACTCAAGGACAAAGCCACTTTCCTGATGGAGTATGTTGTCTATGGGCCTCATTACACGTAGTACAGTAAGGGTTTACCGGTACCGGTAAGGGTTTACCGGTACCGGTAAACCCTTACCGCCTTACTACGAGGTCCCTTTGCGGGATGGTACTTTAACGCCTGCTTTTTAGCAGGCGTTAAAAACCAACCCGCAAAGGGACCAGGGTGCTAATTACGGTACTGCAATTTGCGGCACCGTAATTAGCACCTTCCCCATTCCCATAGAGCCCTATGGGGCAAAAATGGGAATGGGGAAGGGCAATGGAGGAAGGCGGAATTACCGCCTTCCCAACCTTGGAATAGGGCGGTAATTCCCCTTTCCTCCAAGGCGGTACCGGTAAATTACCGGCATGAACCATGGTGCTAATAGCACCATGGTTTACCGCACTACGTGTAATGAGGCCCTATGTCATTTAATGCTTATGTGGCAAGATGTATATGGAACAAACAAAATGAAATGTAAAGAACGACTCATAGAATATAAGAGTGTCATTAGAGATAATGTAAAATCAAATGCTGCCATGAATTATTCGGCACTGAAACATTCTGTGAGTCAAATAATGGGTCACATTCTGGAAATCATTCAACAACACAGAAGGAGAAGAGATGGCGAAGCATAATTGCCCAGACTTGAAACATTTTGTATTTTTTTATTTGTCAACATAGGTATCTTTGGTCATGAATGAATACATCAATTGGCAGATTTATAAGTAAATTGTAAGAACATTCTACCTTTTAAACTGGCAACAATAGAGCCTGTCAAATGGACAATTTGCATTGACTCTATCTAACATGCTGCCATTGACTTTGTCCTGTTTCTATGTGTCAGGTAGGTGTAAGTTGGGACATATACAATTATTGTGTCTATGTTTATTGAACACCCAGGCATATCGTTGTATATGTAACCATCTCACTTTGCTGTGTTTCATTCACTATTGAGAATCATGTAGTTGATACACATGTTACTGATTTTGTTGTAGCGTATCATGGAGTCCTAGGTAAGGTTTATTTATATGGTTTAACAAGAAAGTCAGCATTTCTTTATTTGTAAATCCAGAAATGCATTGTTTAAATATGTTTTTTTTCTAATAACTTCACTTGATGAAGAGAAATGTTGTGAAAGTGTTTTGCATGATTAGGAAATGCAACAACAATTTTTTAGGAAACGTTTTTTATTGATAATGTAGTTGTCAATAATAAATTGATCAATATATAAAATACAATTTGGAGAACAAGAAACTGCTTTATACTCCTAGAAAATGAGTACACGCATGGGGCGTAGAATAGACAAATTGCCAATTTCGTTTACAGGTTCTAGAGCAGGGATCTGCAACTTTGTGCTCGACAGATGTTTTGGACTACATCTCCAATGACACCTCAAGAGTGGGCATCTGGCTATGGCTTGTTGGAGTTGTCACTTTAGGTTACTGTGATGCTGGAAATGCATCAGAGGGACAGGGCCTCTGAATCCTTGTCCTTTACTGCTTTTTATCGTGTGTTCTGTCATGTTTTCTGCCCAGGAGTCCATGTGGCACTCCTGGCAGTGCAGCTCTCTCTTTTGGTTTGGTGAACAGACCCATGGGATACCCTTATGGCACCCATGGGTAGGGGTACAACCCTGTGCCCCTAGTGTATGTTTTTGGGCACCTGTGGGTGGCCCACAGAGCAGGGTATGGGCTGGTGGCAGCTCCATGCTGAATTTGACAGGTGCTCTGGGTGTCCTCCATTTTGGGATACCCAGGCCCTGCCATTGGGATCAGTTGATTCCTGATAGGAAACAAGATGGCCCCTGTGGCCTCTTGCTTTCTATTGCCTGTTACCTTGTTTCCCAAAGTCCTGGGAAGCCCTGACTCTGTCCCTTCCCCCTGACTGGCTGTTGGGTGGAAGTTCCATTTAATGTGTTGTTGTGAAGGCCCAGCTAGACTGACTGTAGCCTTCCCAGTGACTGTATGTTGTGGGTACCTCCTGTGGGTGGGACCTGGGTGAATGGAGTGTGTGGCCAATACACACTCCTTGTTGTGGTTGTCTGGTTTCTGGCATGAGAGACAAAGACTGAGACAGCCCTGCCCGAAACTGGCCTGAATGCAGTGTGTAGTGTTGAATGGCTGGGTACTTGTCCCAATCCACATTCCTTGTTGTGAGTGTCTGAAAGGGAGGAGTGTGGCCTGAATGCACTGTGTGCCTGATTGGCTGACTGACTGCATGAATGCCCTTCTGTATGATTGGCTGCTGAGTGTGTGCCAGCAGTGTGGATGAGAGACAGAATAGTATATCTGGGGACCTCTCACCACTGGTAGTTGTTCAGAAGCGTTCTGGAGCTGAGTCTCCACTCTAAGAGTAACTGGAACTGCTGATCCTCGACGTCCAGCTGGAAGAAGAAGACTTGCTGTTGCATTTGCTTCGACCGATCCGAAGGCTGCCGAAATCGTCGAAGACTGACCCGAGAGAGGACCTGGTAAGGCGACCCTCTTCCCGTGCTCCGAGGGACCATCAAGCACCGCTCCATCGTCGCCGAAGCGCCCTGGAAGTCAGACCCTCGAAAGGCTGCCGCCCCGAGACGGGACCGCCGAGGAGATCGAAGTGAAGCACCTGGACATCGCCGCCATCGAAGTCCATTGCCGTCGACCAGGGTTCGCAGGTCTGTGTAACCGCTGGAGGCCCATCGAAGTTGTGTTGCCCAGCCGTGGGAACCACTTGACGCCGTGCCGCCGACGACCGGAGCCGTCCGCTCCTTGCCTAAGAACATTTGAATCGAAGGACTCCCTCGTCCGCACCGTCGACCGCTTTATCCTGCCGGAGAAAGTCGAGGACGACCAACGCGCCGAGGAGAAACCTGCAGGTGGGTTTCCCGCCACCCGAAGACCACAAAGACGTGAACGACTCGACGGCCTTGCTGGGACCCGTCTCCACAATCTTTGCGGTCCAGAACAATTGTCATCGAGGTGCCCCGCACGCCTCTGCCTTGCAGGACGCCGACGCTCCGTCGTCGACGAGCACCGCTTGGATCGAAGCTGCCGCCTCATCGACGCCGTTCTACCCTGTTTGTTGTCGGACGTTCGACGCCCCGTGTCTCCCGCTTGAAAGGGAAGGCATTCAAGAAGGGCCGTCGATTCCCCGACGCCGAACGCCGAGTTCCTCGACGCTTCTCGACGCATCTCGACGATCCGTGACTCCCGCTTGAAAGGGGGGTCGCTCAAGAAGGATCTGTCGACGCCTCTTCGAAGAACTCGACTCCACCAGGTACATTGGGGGGGTAAAAACATTATAGGAGGGAATAAGACTTGCAGAACAATATATGGACTGGGCTTGTGCTATATCTTTATTTTACAGGTTGCCCAGGTGGGGGGATCTCCACACAGAACTGTGTCTAGTGTTAGGAGCCAGTATTCTGCCTATTGCTCAACCATCTTATTTTCTCTCCTCTCTCTATTGCTGGTTTCACTCTATTGATCTGTGTGACATTGTTACAGTATTGTTGATGCACTTTAATGAGATCTAATACAAAGGGTGGTACCACTTTAGAATTGCATATATTTGCCATTGTTGATTTTCCTAAGTACAAAGTGAGTTATTATGATAAGTGTACATAACCTTGAATATTGATTATATAAAGACTGTGTTCTAACCAATACAGTGTGTGGACATTCCTTTGTGGGGGCTTGGGGACTACACTGTACTTAAGAACCAGCCTGCATCACCTCCTGAGAAGCTAGGCCTTGATTGCTCGACCATAGCTACCGAATAGAGAATCTAGGCTGGGGTCCTCTGTGCCTCCACTCTACCATATAGAGAGCAGAAGTACAGACACCCCCCACCAGTCCCCTCTACACTGGTGGCAGCGGTGGGATGCTTATGGTTTTAAGAATCAGTGTATAACCGTGCCACTTACAAAAGATATCTGCACTTTATTAAATTAAGGTTTAGTTGTGTACAAGATAACTGCATTACAAAAAATGGAGTCTATTGCAAATGGCAAATTGACTCGGATGAGCTTGGAGGCTCTCCAGAGTGCTTGTGAAGCCAGGGAGTTAGACTTTGTGGATAAGTCTAGGGCTGAGCTGATAGCTGCCCTGGTGGACTACCAGACTGATGGTGAAACTCTTGATGAGGGGGGGAATGCAACCAATGAGGACTCTGCCCCTGGGATTTCTGCTGAATCTGTTTCTGGGAATGCCGCCATTCCTGCTGCCTCTGTTCCAAACCCCAGCAATTCCTTGGAGCTTGAGTTATTAAGGATGAAATTGGCCTTTGAATACCGCAAGTTGGAAATAGATGCTGAACTTAAGAAAGAGGAGTTGGCTCAACAAGTGGAGCTCAAGAATAGGGATCTTGAACTCAGAAATAAGGACCTTGAACTCAAGAGCCAGGACACTGAATGTCAGAGAATCCAGCTAGAGAAAGCTAGAGTGGAGACTTCAGCTAAAACCAGTGAGAGTGTCAGGTCCCCAGCCACCAAGTTTATGAAAGATTTGGTTGGTGTATTTGTGGAGGGTTCAGATATCCTCCAGTGGATTGAAGCGTTTGAAATGGCTTGTGCGATTCATGATGTTGATAAAAGAGATTGGGCTAAGTGTTTGTTAAGCAGAGTGCCTCAAACTGGATATGACTGTATTCTGAAGCTGAGTGTGGAAGAAAGGGGGCAGTATGAGTGTATGAAATCTGCTTTGATTGCCAAGTTTGGCAAGACACCAACCCAATACCTTAGAAGGTTCAGGGATTTTAAGAAAAGAGAGAATGTGTCTTGGGTTGACTGGGTGAGTGCTGCGCACATGAACATGATGGGGTGGATCGATGGATACAAGGTTAAGACTTTTGTTGAATTGTCCCACCTCTTGTTTTTTGAGCATTTTTCTGAAGCCTGTTCACCAGAGCTGCGTCAGTATGTGGCTGACCAGAACATTTTGGACCCCTTTAAGCTGGCTAGGTTGGCTGACAAGTTTGTCTCCCACCGGGTGTCCCCTAAGGACTCCATTGGGAAGGACAAGGACAAAGAAAAGGGGGCATCTCAGAAAGCTGAGGAGTCCCACAAGCAGTCACAGTCGGGTAAACCTAAAACTTCCTCTCCCAAGACCCAAAACTCTAGTGGGGATAAGTCATCTGTGGGTGGGAATAAGAGTAGTGGTCCACCTGCTGCAAAGCAGGCTCCCAGTGGTTCCAGTACCGTACCCCGCACTCCTGGCGCTTGTTGGGACTGTGGGGCTCTGGATCACAAAAGGGGTGACTCCAAGTGTAAAGGTAAGGCACTTGGAGTACAGGCTGTCAGCCTGACCTACCCTTACCCTGTGTCTGAGGTGGAGGCCACAGTCCTCCCCTCCTCTACCGGGATCACATTTGGTGCTCCGGTAGAGATTTCCTTAGTGTCCCTTGGGGCCTGGGACCAGTATGCAGAAGTACTGGCGACTATCCCACAGAACACCCGTAGGTTTTTGAGAAGTGTCCTCTTGAATGGCCAGCCTTCTACTGGTTTGAGAGACACTGGGGCAAGCATGACAGTGGTGGACAGGACCCTGCTCAAGCCAGAGGACTATGTAGGTGCTCCTCTGAGAACCACCAGGTTAGCTGGTGGGCCTCCCAAAGTATCGCCTGTAGCCTTAGTCACACTCATGATTGGAGACAAGACAGCAAAGCTTCCTGTCCTGGTTCAGGACAATGTCCCTGCCAACATTCTGTTAGGAAATGATCTAGTAGAGTTGGGGTTGATCTCGGATGGTCTTCCCATGACTGCTGCTGCAGTCACTAGGTCACAGGTGACACCGGGTCTGGCTCTGGGTCAGGTACCCGAGCCAAAGGCGAGGCCTAAGGCAAGAAGAAGGAAGACCAAGAAGGCCACCTCTGTGGAGGGAACACCTTCTCTTCCTGCTGTTCCGACAGCACCCATTGGGATCCATGCTCCGGACGGGCTGGGTCCAGTGGAAAACCCAAACTCAACTCCTGTGGGAGAAGAGGCAGAAGACTCTCCTGTGGGAGAGGTTCTCAACCCGGAGGATCATCCCGACCTTCAATGCTTGTTAGCTGAAGGGGGACCCTCCCGGGCAGACTTCTGTAAGGGACAGAGAGAGTGCCACTCTCTCGAGGGACTGAGGAAACAGGCCCTGTCCCAGGCACAAGGAGAAGTGCCTAGGACATTCCGGATTTATTGGGAGGGTGAGCTCCTTGTTAGTGAGCCCACTAAGCCTGAACCTGGTGCCCTCAAGAGGTTGGTGGTACCCCAGGTTTACAGGCCCTTCCTACTGCAGTTGGCGCATGAGGTGCCCTTGGCTGGTCATCTTGGGACCAAGAAGACTAAGCAGAGGCTCTCTGCCCATTTCTACTGGCCACGGATGGGAGTAGATGTGGAGTCCCACTGCAGGACCTGCCCAACTTGTCAGTTGTCTGGCAGGACTGGAGGCAGTGTCATTGCCCCACTGCAGCCATTGCCAGTGGTTGGCACACCATTTGAGAGGGTGGGCATCGACATCGTCGGTCCCCTTGACCCTCCCACTTGAGGTGGACATCGGTTCATCCTGGTCTTGGTAGATCATGCCACCAGGTACCCTGAGGCAATACCCCTTCGGACTGTTACTGCCAAGGTGGTTGCCAGGGCTCTCCTGGGCATTTTCACCCGTGTTGGATTCCCCAAGGAGGTTGTCTCCGACAGAGGATCCAACTTCATGTCTAGTTACATGAAAACCATGTGGAAATAGTGCGGGGTAACCTACAAGTTCTCCACCTCTAACCACCCCCAGACCAATGGTCTGGTTGAGAGATTTAATAAAACTCTCAAGGGCATGCTAGGGGCTTTGGAAGAACCCCTAAGGAGGAAATGGGATCTCCTCCTGCCATGCCTGCTGTTTGCTTACAGAGAGGTACCTCAAGAGGGTGTTGGTTTCAGCCCCTTTGAGTTACTCTTTGGACATCCCGTGAGGGGGCCCCTCGCCTTGATCAGAGAAGGCTTGGAAGCCACCCCTCCAGGTCCCGCCAAGCAAGTGGGGGACTATGTGTTAGGCCTCAGACGGAGGATGACACAGATGATGGGTCAGGCAACAGCAAATCTCAAGGCCAGCCAGGAATTGAATAAGTACTGGCATGACCTTAAAGCCTCGCAAGTGGATTGGACTCCGGGACAGGAAATCCTTGTGATGGAGCCTACCAAGCCTAGAGCTTTGGCAGACAAGTGGACTGGACCCTTCAGGATCATCTCCAAGATGGGCGAAGTCAATTATCTGGTTGACATGGGAGCCTCTGGGGTAGCCCCTCAGATATTCCATGTCAACAGGCTCAAGCCTTTCCACCGGCGAGCAGAAGTCTCATGTCTCTTGCTAGCTTCAGGGCAAGAAGAGGATGAGAGTGAGCCCCTTCCTGATTTGCTGCATAGCAACCCTCAGGATGGCTCAGTAGAGGGAGTACATCTCTCTCCGGATTTGACAACAGAGCAACAGAGGGCCTGCAGGGCTTTACTCCAACAGTATGCCTCTCTGTTTTCACTGACGCCAGGCCTTACACCGTGGTGTAGGCATGAAATTGACACTGGTGACAGTATGCCTGTCAAAAGCAGGTGCTACCGTATGTCAGATTCGGTCAAGAACCACATCCAGGCTGAGGTCGCCAAGATGTTGGATCTGGGTGTTATTGAACCCTTAACCAGTCCCTGGTCCAGTCCAGTGGTCCTTGTCCCCAAGGCAAGTTCCCAGGCGGGTACCAAGGATTGGAGGTTCTGTGTGGACTACCGAGGAGTCAATGCCGTCACCAAAACTGATGCGCACCCATTGCCCAGGGCTGATGAGCTCGTGGACACCATAGGTGCTGCCAAATTTGTGAGCACCTTTGACCTTACCTCAGGCTATTAGCAAATAGCTCTGACGGACCATGCCAAGGAAAAGACGGCCTTCTCAACACCTGAGGGACTCTACCAGTTTAGGGTCATGCCTTTTGGGTTGAAGAATGCCCCTGCCACCATCCAGAGATTGGTTAACCATGCACTCTGTGGGCTGGAAGCCTTTTGCGTGGCTTACTTAGACGACATTGCCGTCTACAGTTCCACCTGGGAAGAGCATTTGACACATCTGGATAAGGTGTTGCAGGCCTTGAAAAGGGCTAACCTCACTATCAAGGCCACCAAGTGCCAGATAGCTCAGGGGAAAGTTACCTATCTTGGTCATGAGGTAGGAGGGGGTCAAATCCAACCTCTCTCCAGTAAAGTACAGGATGTACAGAACTGGGAGACTCCCACTACTCAAACCCAGATGAGAGCCTTTTTGGGCCTCACTGGGTACTATCGCAATTTCATGGCAGACTATGGAACCATAGCTGCACCCCTGACAGCTCTAACTTCACCCAAACAGCCTAGGAAGGTTAATTGGACCGAAGACTGTCAGAGGGCCTTTGATGGCTTGAAAGAAAGTCTGTGTAGGGCACCTGTGTTGTGTGCGCCTGACTACAGCCGACCCTTTATCGTCCAGACGGATGCCTGCAACACCGGAATTGGAGCTGTCTTGTCCCAGTTAGATGACAAAGGGAGAGAACATCCTATCATATTCATCAGTAGACAACTCAAGGGTAGAGAACTTAGGCGGGCTACTGTTGAAAAGGAGTGTTTTAGCATAGTTTGGAGCCTTAGGCGTTTTAGGCCCTACCTTGGCTTATGCAGATGAAGGGTGAGAATCCGAAATTGCTCAGGTGGTCCATTAGCCTGCAAGGGCTAGACTTCACCATAGAGCACAGACCAGGGAAGAGTCACGATAATGCAGATGGCCTTTCCAGAGGGTATGTTGACCGTCTGGATGAGGGTGTCTATCCCGTGGGAGATTAGACACCCTCCACCTCAGTCTGGGGGGGGGCGACTGTGATGCTGGAAATGCATCAGAGGGACAGGGCCCCTGAATCCTTGTCCTTTACTGCTTTTTATCGTGTGTTCTGTCATGTTTTCTGCCCAGGAGTCCATGTGGGACTCCTGGCAGTGCAGCTCTCTCTTTTGGTTTGGTGAACAGACCCATGGGATACCCTTATGGCACCCATGGGTAGGGGTACAACCCTGTGCCCCTAGTGTATGTTTTTGGGCACCTGTGGGTGGCCCTCAGAGCAGGGTATGGGCTGGTGGCAGCTCCATGCTGAATTTGACAGGTGCTCTGGGTGTCCTCCATTTTGGGATACCCAGGCCCTGCCATTGGGATCAGTTGATTCCTGATAGGAAACAAGATGGCCCCTGTGGCCTCTTGCTTTCTATTGCCTGTTACCTTGTTTCCCAAAGTCCTGGGAAGCCCTCACTCTGTCCCTTCCCCCTGACTGACTGTTGGGTGGAAGTTCCATATATGGTGTTGTTGTGAAGGCCCAGCTAGACTGACTGGAGCCTTCCCAGTGACTGTATGTTGTGGGTACCTCCTGTGGGTGGGACCTGGGTGAATGGAGTGTGTGGCCAATATACGCTCCTTGTTGTGGTTGTCTGGTTTCTGGCATGAGAGACAAAGACTGAGACAGCCCTGCTCGAAACTGGTCTGAATGCAGTGTGTAGTGTTGAATGGCTGGGTACTTGTCCCAATCCACATTCCTTGTTGTGAGTGTCTGAAAGGGAGGAGTGTGGCCTGAATGCACTGTGTGCCTGATTGGCTGACTGACTGCATGAATGCCCTTCTGTATGATTGGCTGCTGAGTGTGTGCCAGCAGTGTGGATGAGAGACAGAATAGTATATCTGGGGACCTCTCACCACTGGTAGTTGTTCAGAAGCGTTCTGGAGCTGAGTCTCCACTCTAAGAGTAACTGGAACTGCTGATCCTCGACGTCCAGCTGGAAGAAGAAGACTTGCTGTTGCATTTGCTTCGACCGATCCGAAGGCTGCCGAAATCGTCGAAGACTGACCCGAGAGAGGACCTGGTAAGGCGCCCTCTTCCCGTGCTCCGAGGGACCATCGAGCACCGCTCCATCTTCGCCGAAGCGCCCTGGAAGTCAGACCCTCGAAAGGCTGCCGACCCGAGACGGGACCGCCGAGGAGATCGAAGTGAAGCACCCGGACATCGCCGCCGTCGAAGTCCATTGCCGTCGACCAGGGTTCGCAGGTCTGTGTAACCGCTGGAGGCCCGTCGAAGTTGTGTTGCCCAGCCGTGGGAACCACTTGACGCCGTGCCGCCGACGACCGGAGCCGTCCGCTCCTTGCCTAAGAACATTTGAATCGAAGGACTCCCTCGTCCGCACCGTTGACCGCTTTATCCTGCCGGAGAAAGTCGAGGACGACCAATGCGCCGAGGAGAAACCTGCCGGTGGGTTTCCCGCCACCCGAAGACCACAAAGACTCGAACGACTCGACGCCCTTGCTGGGCCCCTGTCTCCACAATCTTTGCGGTCCAGAACAATTGTCATTGAGGTGCCCCGCACGCCTCTGCCTTGCAGGACGCAGACGCTCCATCGTCGACGAGCACCGCTTGGATCGAAGCTGCCGCCTCATCGACGCCGTTCTACCCTGTTTGTTGTCGGACGTTCGCCGCCCCGTGTCTCCCGCTTGAAAGGGAAGGCATTCAAGAAGGGCCGTCGATTCCCCGACGCCGAACACTGAGTTCCTCGACGCTTCTCGACGCCTCTCGACGATCCGTGACTCCCGCTTGAAAGGGGGGTCGCTCAAGAAGGATCTGTCGACGCCTCTTCGAAGAACTCGACTCCACCAGGTACATTGGGGGGGTAAAAACATTATAGGAGGGAATAAGACTTGCAGAACAATATATGGACTGGGCTTGTGCTATATCTTTATTTTACAGGTTGCCCAGGTGGGGGGATCTCCACACAGAACTGTGTCTAGTGGTAGGGGCCAGTATTCTGCCTATTGCTCAACCATCTTATTTTCTCTCCTCTCTCTATTGCTGGTTTCACTCTATTGATCTGTGTGACATTGTTACAGTATTGTTGATGCATTTTAATGAGATCTAATACAAAGGGTAGTACCACTTTAGAATTGTATATATTTGCCATTGTTGATTTTCCTAAGTACAAAGTGAGTTATTATGATAAGTGTACATAACCTTGAATATTGATTATATAAAGACTGTGTTCTAACCAATACAGTGTGTGGACATTCCTTTGTGGGGGCTTGGGGACTACACTGTACTTAAGAACCAGCCTGCATCACCTCCTGAGAAGCTAGGCCTTGATTGCTCGACCATAGCTACCGAATAGAGAATCTAGGCTGGGGTCCTCTGTGCCTCCCCTCTACCATATAGAGAGCAGAAGTACAGACACCCCCCACCAGTCCCCTTTACAGCTACAAAGCGAGCGAACCAAACATCCTCAAACAAAGGCATATGTTGTAACCCTTAGCACTGGAGATGGCTAGTGATCAAGGATTAAAGATAATTATATTTGTTTCTGCTTTCCCTGGCTGGTGACTTTGAAAGCTGCAGGGGCGTACATTTCTCCGCTGAATTTGGAAGCGAGCGAGCCCAACCCAGATCAAGGAAAAATGGCTTCCAAAATGTGCAATTTACTGTCCAAACCTACAGTCATATGACATGAAAGACACCGGGCTCCTGGACGGCTCTCTCACCGTCCAGGAGCCCGGTGAGTGCAGCGCCTGAATCGCGGGCATTTTATTTGTAAAATCAGCTGAGTTAGAACTCAGCGTAGCTTGCCCCGTGCTCTCCTCCCCTGCCGCTCCCGCTTCCTGGTCCACCTCCCTCCTGCCTCCCGACCCACCCACAGCCCTTCCAATTGGCCATCGTGTTTCCTGCCTAGAGTCTACTGACTCGCGTGTCCCCGCCGGCTCTCTTTCCGTCCAGGAGCCCGGTGAGTGCAGCGCCTGAATCGCGGGCATTTTATTTGTAAAATCAGCTGAGTTAGAACTCAGCATAGCGTGCCCCGTGCTCTCCTCCCCTGCCCCTCCCGCTTCCTGGTCCACCTCACTCCCACCTCCCGACCCGCTCACAGCCCTTCCAATTGGCCATCGTGTTTCCTGCCTAGAGTCTACTGACTCGCGTGTCCCCGCCGGCTCTCTTTCCGTCCAGGAGCCCGGTGAGTGCAGCGCCTGAATCGCGGGCATTTTATTTGTAAAATCAGCTGAGTTAGAACTCAGCGTAGCGTGCCCCGTGCTCTCCTCCCCTGCCGCTCCCGCTTCCTGGTCCACATCCCTCCCGCCCCCCGACCCGCCCACAGCCCTTCCAATTGGCCATCCGACCCGCTTCCTGCACCTATTTCCCATCCTAGGAGCAAGTGAGTCAGTCCCCACTTCCCCTCCTCTAAAACCTCTTCCTGATCCCATCCCTCCCGCCCACCCCCCCCTCTGATAGGCCCCTCAACCTTTATCACTGGTCCTCCCAGGGCAGCCCTCTGCCCGGCAGCCTCCAGCGGCTAAGGGCCCCAAGGACAAGGGCGGCTCCAACAGAGGCGGCTCCAAGATGTGTCTGCAGGTGTCCACAGGGGAAGCCAATGAAGCCAGCAACTAACAGACACCACCAAAAACCGTGAGTGTGGTGTGGGTGGGGAGTAGAGCAATCACTCCACTCCTGAAAGCCCATGCCACTCTATCTTACATCCAAATAACATAGACTGCCATAATGTTTGCATGTCCACACTTAGTTAAAACTGTGAAAGTTAGCATGTCCATTCTTAGATGGAATTGTGAAAATTAGCATGTCCACTCTTAGATGGAATTGTGAATGTTAGCATGTCCACTCTTAGATGGAATTATGAATGTTAGCATGCCCACACTTAGATAGAACTGTGAAAATTAGCATGTCCACTCTTAGATGGAATTGTGAAAATTAGCATGTCCACTCTTAGATGGAACTGTGAAAGTTAGCATGTCCACTCTTAGATGGAACTGTGAAAGTTAGCATGTCCACTCTTAGATGGATTCGTGAAAGTTAGCATGTCCACTCTTAGATGGAATTGTGAATGTTAGCATGTCCACTCTTAGATGGAATTGTGAATGTTAGCATGTTCACTCTTAGATGGAATTGTGAATATTAGCATGCCCACACTTAGTTAGAACTGTGAAAGTTAGCATGTCCACTCTTAGATGGATTCGTGAAAGTTAGCATGTCCACTCTTAGATGGAATTGTGAATGTTAGCATGTCCACTCTTAGATGGAATTGTGAATGTTAGCATGTTCACTCTTAGATGGAATTGTGAATATTAGCATGCCCACACTTAGTTAGAACTGTGAAAATTAGCATGTCCACTCTTAGATGGAATTGTGAAAGTTAGCATGTCCACCCTTAGATGGAATTGTGAAAGTTAGCATGTCCACACTTGGATGGAATTGTGAAAGATAGCATGTCCACTCTTAGATGGAATTGTGAAAGTTAGCATGTCCACTCTTAGATGGAGTTGTGAGAGTTAGCATGTCCACTCTTAGATGGAATTATGAATATCAGCATGCCCACACTTAAATAGAACTGTGAATAGTGAATTTAGAAGTATAACCAATCGCCTCTCTTGAAAAGGGAATTAGAAGTGTACCCAACAGCCTCTCTGTGAAAGTTAAATTTAGAAGCGTACCCACTCTATGAAAGTTGAATTTAGAATTGCATTTAGAAGTTGCATTTAGAAGTCTGCCCAATAGCCGCTCTGTGGAAGGTTGCATTTAGAAGTACATTTAGAAAGTTGAATTGAAAGTGCATTTAGAAGCAGCATTTAGAAGTGTACCCAATAGCCTCTCTGTAAAAGTGAATTTAGAAGTGTACCCTATAGCCTCTCTGTGGAAAGTGAATTTAGAAGCATACCCAATAGCCTCTCCGTGAAAGTGAATTTAGAAGTGTACCCAACAGCCTCTCTGTGAAAGTTGAATTTAGAAGTGTACCCACTCTGTGATAAGTTGAATATAGAATTGCATTTAAAAGTGTGCCCAATAGCCTCTCTGTGGAAAGTTAATTTAGAAGTACATTTAGAAAGTTGAATTTAGATGTGCGTCCAATAGCCTTTCTGTGATTCTAGAAATGTGCCCAACAGCCCTGCTGAATTTAGAAGTGTGCCCTGTAGCCTCTCTGTGAATTAAGAAGTACGCCCAATAGCCTCCCGTAGAAAGTTGAATATAGAAGTGTACCCAATAACCTCTCTGTGAATTTAGAAGTCTCTAAAGGGCATGTAACCCATCATATCTCACCAACACACTTACCCTCTCCTTACATCACCACTCAAATAGAACACAGAGATACTATGACACAATTCGGTATAACTGTTCTCATATCAACATTTGCCGCTCACCCCACATCACTCTAAGTAATCACTGCTGGTTACGCACCCCCCAGCGAGGCGTTCTCCTCAGGCCTAACGCAGCCACATCTGATCTGGATAAATCCTGCCAGAACGAACACATACTCCTGACCTCTCAACCACCACACCTACCGCTAGAAAGCAGCTATTACACTGATACCGCACTAGCTGTACACATACCCAGTGCGCACACGCACCTTTTTGACTCTCTCTACTCTCTCTACTGATATGAACTTCGGTTCCCAAGGGCGTTCAACCTACCAGCGCCTTCAGACCATACCAATGGTATATAAGGCGCTATATAAGTGCAAAATAACATAACATAACACAACATTAGGTTTTGCATACTAATGGTGGTACATTATTCGTACGTGTGCAAGTGTGATGGTGTATTTTCCAGCAGTTTGTGATGAGAATAGCTGGTATTATGGTGTATGCATAACGAAATCACACTACAGCTTGAAGCTTCAATATATTCCAAGGGGGGCAAAGAGGTCAATGCTTTAAAAACTAGTACAGCCTTGTTCATCATCAGTGATATACAGCTGGTAATGTGTTAGACGCTTTGGTGAACAATTTGACCAACTCTATGGTGAGATCAAGGGAGACAGACCCCAGCTGAGCCCAATTTTAAGTTTCATGAAAGACCTGTTCATTTTACACAATCATATTTCCCTCTAGGTCTCAGGGACTTGTGCAATAAATTCTATATGTATTTGCATGTTTCTTAACAAATGGATCCATTCCCAGAAAGAGAGATCCTTCGGCTCCTGAGTCCCCTGAGCTAGTTCTAGAATCGGATCAGGCCGGACATTCAAGCACTGCCAGTTTCCCAAGTCCCAGCTAAGCAGACAGACAAACAGGAAACCGGGAAGGAAGGAAGGAAGGAAGGAAGGAAGGAAGGAAGGAAGGAAGGAAGGAAGGAAGGAAGGAAGGAAGGAAGGAAGGAAGGAAGGAAGGAAGGAAGGAAGGAAGGAAGGAAGGAAGGAAGGAAGGAAGGAAGGAAGGAAGGAAGGAAGGAAGGAAGGAAGGAAGGAAGGAAGGAATTAATTTTAAAAGTAGATTGAAGAGGTCAGGAATCACTTTTGAACAACTTGGTATGCCGTAGGTGCTGAAATGCCCCATTCCAACTGACTCGCGGGTGCAATTATTCACATCCCTGCCTCAGTCAGCATTTCACTTACCAGCACACAGGCAAGACATCAAGCATTCAAGAGCAGCATTTTACATCAAACAAACACAGTATTGGGGGTTGTAGTGGCAGTGTGCCACTGAACAGTGGTGCCATGAATTTGCAGTGAGGATGGTATAGCACTGTGCCAAAGCAGTAATCATGGTGCTGGGGGCTACGTAGAATGAGGACAGTAAAAAAAACACGACCAAGAAATACAAGAGGAAGAGGGACTAAGAAACATTGCAGCGTGTTAAACGTTGCACAAAAACATTGGGAAAGTGATACTGGGTAGGGTAGGAAACACAGAAAATGTGTTGGCTGGACAAGTACAATTAACCAAGTTTCAGAGGTCTTAAGCTTAGTGAGGCCTTTAAATGTGCGTTGCGATTCGAGCCACTACCATAATGGCACTCAATATCTTGTGGCAAATTATTCACCTACAAAAAGTAAGGAACATGCTTATTTCCTTATCCTAATTAACCTCTCTACTGCCTTCTACACAGCCGACCACACCATACAAAATCAGCTGTGGCCAATTGCAGGAGCAGAGGGGAAATGGTTGTGTTCTCACACCCAAGAAATGAAACTATGCTCTGCGACATCTGGACAATACCCTCAGTTTCGACCTAAAGATACAGCAGCTGTGGTTCTGCAGGTCGTTAATGTGCTCAGGTTGCAAAAACATTTCTTGTATGAGTGGCAGAGCCTTTCATAATATGCATTGAACATTTCCAACTAAGAAAACTCGCAAAGCACCAATTACAGCTAATCTGTGCAAGTTAAAGTGAGCAACACAAAGGACCCATATAAACATTTGCACAGCACGGCCAAGTACAATTCCCAGGGATTTTGCTTGGCCCCGCAGCGCGGCTCTCTGGTCCGTGTCTGTCCGTCACTGTGAGTTACCAGATTGGATAGATACTCTGAGTCACAGAGTATCCATCCATCCAATCCACCAGACGGACTAACATCTGGTGGTGTAGTGGCACGGCTCAGGCTCTCACCCAGTGCTATTAGCTAGTAGCACTTGGATGAGAGCCTGAGTCGAGCGTCGATGCGGGCCCGGGGCAGCATGGCCCACCTTGCAGCGGCCTACTTGTAATAGCATGGCTCAGGCTCTATCTCTCCCAAGTGCTACTACTATACCAGTGTGGGTGAGAGTCTGAGCCGATGCCACGCACAACACAAGTGAACAGTAAGTATTTACTTACCGGCAGCGGGGCAGCAACAGGTACAGGCCAGTGCACGTGGTGGACCCTGTTCTCGCTGGGTAGCTTGCAGCAGTCCACGAGCAGCAGTCAAAGTGAGAAGAACTCACACACCACGCCTGTGCGCCCATGACCCCACCCGCACACTCAAATGTCATTGTGTGTTAAACAGCCAATGACATTCATAAAGAACTGTTGCTATGTGCCTAAACCTAAGGTAGATACAGGATCTGGTGCGCTGTTTGCGCACAGATCATTAATGGCAGGGTCACCACTCTAGCGCTCCGCCAGCATCTTAAATGTGCTGGGGCTTATGTAGAATGCGCGGAGCTACAAGCTCCATGCATTTTTACCATAGAAAGAAGCATAAAAAGGGACGCGCCCCTGTGGCAGCCGGCACATTACAGAGAGCCCACAAGCAAGCAGCACATCATTTTATTTTGAAATACACTATGTGCTAATACAGTACAGCATTGCCGTGCGCGGACACCACACCATCATGCAGAACAGATTCAGAACTTCTGAATCAGTTCTGCACAAGCACAATGGTTTTGTACACACCCCGGGCCCTCGGTGGGGTGCGGCGCCTCCCCTCCCCCCACCCTATGAAAGCGGCCGCCACTGCAACCAACTATAAATAATGAATGTGACGTGCGTCTTGATTGGATCTATGCTGTTGGGCTGAAGTTGCAAGCAGCACGAGTGTCACAGAACCGATTCTGCTGGGTAGAAAGTCGAGGACTGTGCATTATTTCAGGTTCCAGATAATAGGGTTTGCTACTTCTGCCAATATGATCCCTTTGAAGAGAATGGGTTTGAAGAAAATCATCCTCGGCATTCAATAAAAAAAAAGACAAAAAACTAGCTTGAACAAAAACACAATAGTTGGAACCTGGACAAAGACACAGTGTTCTATCTCTTCGTAGTGAAGGGCATTTCACCGCCAGGCTCTTTGTACTTGGCAGGATGCTTGATCTGTAAAGCACTGGCTGAAGTCCCGGGGAGAGCTTGAAAATACAAATATGCTTGCTTCGATTAGTGTCAAACTTGCAAGGCCAAACTAGGAGCTGCCCCCTAAACTGGGGAAAAATACGTAAAGCAAAACCTGTACTTGATGTTTCACTTTCTCTTTTTCCCTGCTTCCTGGAGCCCAGTCTCCCTTACACCTATGGTCTCATTCTATATTTATTTATTTCACTCCTTCATCCTCTCTTTGATTCTTCTGTCTGGCGCTGTCTCTCTTTCATTCACTAGTCCTATCACTTTGTCTACACAGCACTGGCTGATCAGTGGTTCCTTAAAAGTACTATTTGTTTAACGGTGGACTGGAGGGCTGAGGGTAGGAGGGAGTTAGTGGGCAGTTAGTGTGTAGATGGGGTCTGCAATAAACTGGTGGATGGGACAAGGAAGAGGGCACCTTCTCAATCCTAGTTATACATGCTGAATAGCTGGTGCAGTGTGTGTGTGTGTAGTGATGTGTGATGCTGGCTACTGTGACAAATCCCTAGATGTCGTCACTTCTCCCCTAAGGGGAGCGCCTTCCCATGAGGCCAGGGAGGTGAGGTCGCTACCTGATAGTCCCCGGTACTCAGCAGAAGGATCTCATGTGGAGACACTCCCCCTCTAGCGTCAAGGACAACCATCTAAGGAGAATGCAGTATTACAACCTTCACCCAACATCTTACACACCTCCCTACTATATAGACCCCAGTGCCTTACCTAGCACTTCTATGTACATCTGTAAGCCTGAAGAGTTAACATCTACTAATAGTTAAAAAAAAGTAGGTCAGGCACGCACCTTAGTTCCCAGTCAAAAATTCTTAATGCAAATAGTAACTGGGTTAAATCCCAACAACATGCAGTAGTAACAGGGTTGAATCCCATGATGCAGTAATAACAGGGTTATATCCCATGTGTTGCAGTTCCAATTCTTCTATTGATTTTCTCCTCCTAGTACTTTCCTGTCTCAAACATTCTTCAGGGAGGCTGTGAGCTTTTCAGGTGCTGCTAATTAGTTTGTGATTTCAGTCCCAAAGGATTCTGGTACATGTAGTGATAACAAAGCTCAGTCATTTCAGGGGGCCAAGAACCAACACCCCTCCAAAACACAGTTCTTACCCGAAATTGGGGGAGGGGAGAGTACCAGCATTGTGGTCCTCCAAAGTGGGGCATGGTAACCCCAGTGCTGCTGCCTCTAGAGCCCGGAACTCATGTAGAAAAAATTGAAAAAGTAGGTCAGGCACGCACCCTAGTTCCCAGTCAAAAATTCTTAATGCAAATAGTAACTGGGTTAAACTGGGTTAAATCCCACCAACATGCAGTAGTAACACACCTCCCTACTATATAGACCCCAGTGCCTTACCTATCACTTTTATGTACATCTGTAAACCTGAAGAGTTAACATCTACCAATAGTAAGCTCAGGTATTGCTGCAGTGCCTGGGAAACTGACAAAGCTGAGTGCCGAGACGAGGTGGCTCAAAAGAGGCATGAGGATTAGGAAAGGGCCGAGCACCCAAGAACTGAAAAATAACCCAAGTCATCTTCTTCGTGGCACTACCTGGAAGGTAAGCAACCCAGGTCTGCCAAATCCATATAGTAAAGAGGTACGGGTCTGATACCTGCCCCCAAAGGGGAAGACCAGTATAAGGTATCTTCCTCAGAGCAGCACCTGGCATGGGAGGGAACCAGGTCTGCCAGAACAAACCAGCAAGAATTGAATTGTGAAACCAAGTGTATAAAAAGGCCTGGGGAAGGGAGACATTCCCCCTGGTGTTGTGAACTGTGAGATAAAGCCTGAGGAACGCCAGGGGAAGGGAGTCATTCCCTCTGGTGTTGTGAACTGTGAGAGCAAAGCCAAAGAAGGCCAGGAGAAGGGAATCATTCTCCTGGCCTTTGAACCTGCAAGGAGGATCAACCCAGTGATCCAGGGAAAGGGAGTCATTCCCCCTGGCAAGAAACTTGGAACCAGAACTATGCCATCCAGTTCAGGAGGAGGGAGTCATCCCCTGGACCAAGAACTTTGGTACGACTGATTAGTTAAGTTATAAGTTTAAGGGACAGAGATAGGGACATTTTGACACACAACAGTGGACTCTTTACGTTACTACGACATCCTGACAGACCCATTAGCATTTTAATTGAGGCAGGGAAACCCCCCAAAGATATGGGGCAAAATAAGTTTTCTCTTTGTTTTCACACCCAATAGAAGTCTATAGCAATCCCTTTGTCACCTGTGTGTCAGTCCCTCCTTCTGTACCCTTACAGTACACAGTGTTCCCAAAGCTGCTTAGCCTCTGGATTGGCCTGGAGACCATGTGTTTGTGAGTATTTCTCTAGGTCTCTGGGTTACAGTGAGTGACCTCTGGGATTTCTAGTGTGCCCCAGTCTGCGGCCTTCAATTCTGACCTGTTTGCAGATTGTAACAGACTCCTCTGAGGATAATGCAGGGTTCACATGAGCAGTGACCCAGAGAGATGGTAGAATTCAACATAGTTGCAGTGCACATCCTCTGTAATTCTGAACTTATAGCCCAAAGCATTTATTTACTCACAAAATATATTTCTTGCACAGAACATGCTAGGTAGCACAATCTGTGAGAGAACCACATTTTGGCAGTACCCTCTTTTTATGCCATATTTTTCACTCTTGTATTTTTTCACCTGCTGTTTATTTTTGCTGCAAAATGCAGGGGGTGTTCGCGTAAGGCATTATTGGGTGAGGGATGTGACGGTGGTGAGGAAATGGGTGTTCTGGGCAATCCCCCGGCATTTTGCAGTAAAATACATTAAAAGATATAAAATATATGCTGTGAAGAATTGCGTGGTACAAACCTATAATATTGTTTTGGCAATTAAACCCTACATCGAACAGTAAGTAGTCCTGCTGAGGACGTAGATTATATGTACAGACTATCTCTCACAAGGCATACTTACTTCGGGTATTGTATTCTTATTTTCTTTACTGTAAGGAGACAAGCATTGCAATGGGCCCCCTGCCCTCACCCTCATGTGAGCAAAAAACCTGTGGGGTCATATTTGACACCTCTCTCTCTCTCCTTCTCTCCTCACATTGTGGACCTTGCCAAGAAGGCCCAATATCAACTGTACCTCAGAGGTATTCTTTCTTTCCTCACCTTCCCCCAGAAACTCAATGTCTCCAGGGCTCTAGTCTTCTCTAGGCCTGACTACTGCAACAGCCTCTTCCTTAATCTCCATCATCCCCTTCGACTATTTCAGAATAGGACTGCAAGACTTATTCTTGGCCTCAAGCCCAGGGACTGCATCTATCCAGCCCTAATTTCTCTCCAGCTACATCTTTCTCTCTTTCCCCAGATACCTCCCTGTCTAGACCCCTTCAGTCTGCTAACTCTAACTCCTTGTGAATCGTACGCTTCTCTAAGCAAAGCGTGGGGGGCAGACATCTCTCCTCTGCAGGATCTTCCCTCTTTAATGGTCTTCCTGCCCCTCCAAGGCTTGAGCCGGATTTCCTTAAATTCTGAAAGCTCCTCAAGACCTTCCTCTTCTCCTCCACCTTCTCTTAAATAAATCAATGCTTATTCAACATAATGTCTCAGGACTAATGTTTTGAAACTTCAAGTCTCGGGAGGATAGCTCAGGGGCCACGTGCTCGCCTTGGAAGCAAGACGACACGGATCACCACAGGTTCCATCCCCGGGTCTGCGCTTAGAAACCTCTGGATATTAAGCGTGTTATAAATAACCTATCATATCATATCATATGTCTCCCTTTTCCCTGCTAACTCCTTCCTCCCCCTCTTTGACTAGCTTCCTGGTTCTCTCTGAGTATTGCAGTGCCACAGGCCCCCTTCGGCCCTGTCCTCCGATGCCCCCTCCCGGTCCTTTTGTCTCCCCCTTCTGTTCTCTCCCTGTGCTTACTTACTATACATGGCACTTGCCCTTTGGCCTCCCCATTACACCTGCACTTGCCCCCCTCCCCTTCTTGTTTTGCACTTGCACAATCGGAATATCACCAGGCCTAGTAGGACTGTTATTGTATTTTCTCCCTTGTCCCCTCCATTTGTCTTGTGGCACCTTGAAACACCACTTGTTGTATAGGCTGTAGCCAGTACGTGTCATGATTCCTGCCCCTCATGTCCCCAGCCCTCCAAGAAGTCAGGCTGGAGCCAGGCCACGATCACCTACATGGCCCACAAGGGCCTCTCCATCCCTCCAAAGACCCACTTGGAGTCAGACTTGGCGCTTGTGGCACCAGACTCACTCACTCCCATAGGATAACATTGGGGATTGGACTTGTAGTGCATTGATGGGGACAAGATGGATGCCCCCACATATTTTGGTTCCCAGAACTGCATGTGCAGTCTAGTCTTTTGGGTGTGGTTCAGCCCAGAGACACCTGGGATACCCAGAGACTATTTAAGCCACGCCCAGGCTGAGAAACATGCTTTGTGTTTTCTGCACCTGCAGCGTGACACTCACCATGTGGATCGGTCTCCAGTAGGCCTGCATCTTTCTTCTGCGCTCAGCTCCTGCAAGAACAAGAACACAGTTAGGAACAGCCTTACCTTGCGGCGCTTCTGCCCATCATTCATCGCTCCTTCTGTTCAGCAGGCATCTTCGGCGGTGTCATTCCCATACCGGCACGCCGTTTCCTAAGGAAAAGGTAAAAGAACAGAAAAAAGGCATTAGTAAGCATTCAGCAAATCTTCGCTTATTTTTAAAGACTGTACGAGCTTCAAACGCTTACCTGAATTCCAGCCGCTCTCCGGAACTTCTCATCCATCTGCAAGAGGGAAAAGACACTCCAGGTTAGCATGGAAACATCTAGAGGCGCTGCATACCGTGCTTACTCACCGCATTTCTTCTTCATAACCGGCATCCACGCTGAAAACTTCGCGGCACCTAAAAGACACAGAAAAAGAACTCTGTTCAATACAAATACGAAAGGGTCGCATCGCGCATCGCGCTCTCACTCACCTTCAGCGCTACTCATCTCAGCAGCACGTTGCCATCCCCGGACGCCGGCCATCATCTAAGGAAGGAAAGGAACGAAGTTAGAGAACTGTTCAAAAGACTCATTATACTTACCTGTCGGACTCTTGCCAGTGAAGTAACTAGGCAGCAATGAGCCCGTATCAATCAACGCGCCCCTGCACTGAAAGCAGGATGGAAAGCACACTTTCCAAGAAAACAAGGTGAGCTGTGGATCAAAGGGAAGGGTTGGACCCCGGGGAAGAAGGGGTTCAAGCACACAGAGACAATAGGGAGTTAAACTCTACCAATCCTTTGTTTCAGGCCCAGTCTCCAGTCGAGTAGGCTCCAGGGAAGAGTTTGAGGTCGTAAGAGGTCAGAACAGGCTGAGTGACATCCCTGTGGATACCAGGTGAGTGTTACAGTACGTGACATAGAAGAAATGTGTAACTGTCCTGTTTGAGCTCGATAAATTGTGATTGGTGCTAGATATATTGTTCCTGCCCACTTTTGGTTGTTTGATCTGCTGATAGATTCTAATTCTGTGCCCTGTTTTCTGATTTGTTCTGAGGCCTTAGGCTATATCTGTAACCATGACAACCTTTGGCTGCACAAAGATCCCTGCACTGTAATATGTTGCTGCAGATTACAATTTTGATGAATTGGGAAATGAAAAAGGGTCTGCTAGGGGAATTGTAAGGATCCGTTATGCCCTTAATTCAATCCTTTATTTTTGTCTGATGTCCTAATGACTTAGGTCTGAAGATTGCCTAAAATAACAGTACTTGGGCATTTGAGGCAGCACTACGACCCTTCACTTGCTTTAGATGCCTGTACCTGCTCATCCGCCAAGGGTTGGAGCACTGAAATGCTTACAATACTCCACTATGAGCCTGGTGTATTGGTTCATAACAGCTATGATCTGGTTGTTGCTGTTGTTGTACTGGCAGCATCCACTGACATATGATCACCATGCACCACTCACAGGGGATGGCCTAAGCAAGCCCTTCAACCACAATAGGGGGCTAGACACAAAATTTCAGGAGATCAGACAATCCGTTTGGCCCCTGAATATGCCACTCTACCCATACAACCCACACACATTGTGATTTTGACTGCCCAGAAAGGAGATCGGCCAAAACCAGTAAAAAACAATATGGAGGCGGCCTCACTAGGCTCACAGGAGCACACATAGCCATTTTAGGCCTATCTCATAGTTGTCCTGAACAAAGGGAGACCCTAAAACAAAACGGTTGAGAGCAGGACCAATAATATGCATTGATAAACCAATACCTACCAAAAAGGTACATTTGGCTGCCAATGCAGTAACTTGTTTTTCATCTCGGTGAAGCCAAAACTAAATGATAGCTTCCACCAACATATGAGTTAAACCCAATGTAGAATCTCCCTACTTCACATATGCACATATGAGGTGGTTAAGAAGCGCCCTTGGGTCTTATTTTATGAGCAACCCAAGACCATATACCTTAAAGGAGTGAAAAAGTGCTGCATGGAAGGAGGACTTCAATGGTCCCTCTGACCTCCAGAAATAGGCCAGTAATCAAAAAATAAAAAGAGGGAAAAAGTAATAAGTCAAAGAATCTTAGAGAGGCCCTACAGAATTCCCTAAAATGATTTGTTTTCTTGACAGTGAATTTGAGAGATTGGTGTTCACATGAATAATGGTGGCACGCCTTTTGATGTGTTCATTGTTGAGGGAAGCTGGCCCTGTGATAGGCATGCAGCGAGGGGGACCCGTCCATTTTTTGCTCACATTGGTGAGGACATCAGTTCATGGAATGTGCACACTGCAGTGAGGGTACTAGACTCTGTTCACACTGTTAAGTTAATCATTGACCCATTGGTGGAGCCAAAGGGGTGGCAGTGGGGGCAGAGGTGGCGGCCGCCCCTCCTTGTTAGTTCCTTGTGTCCGCTGTGACCCCGAGTCTCCAATAAGGCTCACACTCTGACTGAGAACCAGCGCTGATATAAAAAAAAAAAAGGCTGGACTAAATTGTGCAGCCAGTTTGGACATGTTTTCTTATTGTGGCATGGCATTTTTAAAGGCAGAAAAAAAGAGGATCCAAAGATAGAATCCTCCCGTCCCCTGCACACTATGGGAAACCGTCAATGACAGTTAAAGAATAGATTCGAAAATTTTAGCAAATGTAGATTCAATTAGTAAATCCAAGAAAAATATAAGTTCAAACCAATATTTGTAATAAAAATTCACAATTTTAATAGTGAACAACTTTAGGCAAAGCAATCCGTATGGCCCATATCTTTAGCTGACGAGTTTCGAGGGCTAGACCTCTACTTCATGATCCTTGTCAGACTGCAGAAAAATATCATATAAAGAGACACTTTCAGTGAATAACCAAATCTGTCACTTGGATATACATATATTAATAATTGATAAACAACTCAGTCTGATATCATGGGAAACAAAAGGGAATTTGGAACAGTAAAGAGTCAAAACACTTTGATCACTTCATATTTACATGTAGCCAGCTGGATGTGTCCCACCTTATTCAAAAGTAGAACTACTACAGTATCATGAATGTTAAAATGGTAATATGATCAATGGGGTGGAGCTTCAAACACTTAATTTGTCATTAAGTTAAGCTAAGGAAGAGGGAAGAACTATAATGTTTATTGGGTCAGCTTTGCTAGAAGTCAACACTCTATTCTCGACATTCTTCATAAATCTTCAGCAAGGTTCACCGCAAACTCATACACCTATGGTGAAAGGAAATCACCAGGTCATTGTGGCATGAGGGAATCCATCTAATCCAATGATGCTGTCTCTATTGAACAGATCCACATATAACAGGTTGATAATGTTGCTCATATGTAGCTATGTTAGTCCATGTCCAACTGCGAACTAAATAGGAAATAATAAAACTCACCGACACAATGACTTGGTGAATAGTGTATTTTGAATATTGGTGTGCACCAATAACTTGGCTATACATATTTTTAAAGGCAGAGCTAACAGGTGTATGTTCTTATGTGGCGATACTGCTATGCTTTGGCAGAGGCAGTGTGAACGTGTGTCCTTACAGTATGATTACTGGTATTATGGGCAAAGCAAACATGATTATGTTCTCATATAGGAATTCTGGCATATGTTGGCGCCACTAGCATGGAAATGAATGGGCACAGCCATTGTGAAACATGTTTTATATTGGCATGTATTGTGGGCGAAGGCATCTTGAAAATGCGTTGGGAAATGCTCCTGTGCACTGTTGGTGACTGGCATCTATTGCATTTTTCAATTGCAGTTACCCTACAAAACCAATTAAAAACTGTCTGGCTTTTTACCCAGTTTTTTTCATAGAAAGTGTGCTGCATAATCCACCATATTAACCCAATATTTGAAACATTTCTCTGGAAGGGACCCCCGAACGCTCGGTCGCTTTGGCATATTTGGGGGAAACTTTTCATGCATGTGATTTCAGGTGACCATTACTGGCAAAAATAGGTTGTGCTGTCTGTGCCAATAATGGTCAATTGAAATCCAAGCCAATCTGTCTTGTAATGCGCCCAGATACCCTAGGGTGGGGTGCGCATTATAAATCAATAAAACAAACATGCAAGGCTGAAGCACTTCCTGGATGTAATTTAAAGTGACCGTTAATGGCATAGATAGAATGTGGCAGCAGTCTTATGCATTTGTTTTACACTGACCTTTATTGGCATAGATAGGTTGCTGCTGCAACATTATGGAAATGACATGAAGTGCTTCTATGTAGTTTACTGTTGGTGACATGATATCTACTTGATGTTGTCATGTGTTACCCTGGATAACCAATTGTAAATTGTGTTGCTTTTCCCCTCAATTGTGTTAATAATTGTGCTGCGAAAGGCAATATTTTAGCACATTCTTTAAAAAAACAATCTCATATCCCCCTTAATTCTTTTTCGGATCCCCCGCTAGGCTCGATCGCTCACGCTAATTAGAGGAAAATTCCACTGAAAACATTCACCACCCTGTGAGGGCTGAATCATGAATCTTTCAGAAATCTTGGTGCCCCTTGAGGAGCTATGCATGCCCCCAGCACCAAAATCTGCCTCTGCCACTACATTGAGATGTGGTGTAAAGAAATGCCAGGACACTACACTCTGTCCATGCACAGATGTGAGGGTACCTGACCCTCTGATATGTGCACTACTGTAGGCACTGGGCCCTCACTATTGGGCAAATCACATGGTCTCTCATCAGTGTGCACATCAATGGGTGTGGTGTCCTCAACAGTGCACATACAGAGCTCCCAATTTGTCTCATGCCTGGCGTAAGTACCTCATCCGGTCCTAGTTTCGTATTTTCATTCTGATTCCCTATCTGTATTCCCATTATCATTGCAGGACTCTCAGGGCCCGATTCTGAAGTTAGTGTAGTGAACGTGAATCACTGCGCCAAATCTGGACGCCCCCAGACTCCACCTCTATTCTCAAGTGGTCCTGGGCATCCTTGTAGTGCGCGACAGTGCACCACCTCCATTGCGCCGGTTTTTGGGCCGAACAGGAGCAATGGAGAAATCTCGGCAGCACTTTTGTAAAATAACGATGTAATAGTTATTTTACGAAAGTGCTGCCGAGACCCCTTCATATTTCAATACATTTTGAACCTGCCTTGTGGGGGAGAAAAGTTGTTAAAAACACATCAGGATTCGGATTTTCAAAAAGCACAGAAAAGTAATGTAGAAGGGGGGTGTAGAGTTGTTAAAAACCCACCAGGATTAAAATTTACAAAAAACACAGGGAAATCAAAGAAAGAGAAAGGATATAGTAAGGTACAGAAAGGTAGAAGCGCATAGGCACACAGGCACAATTGTGTGAATTATTAAGAGGGCGTACCAGCTTCCTGTGGCACTCCTCCACAATACGGTACAGAAATGGTACTGTATATGTGCACCACTTTAGCGCACATTCAAGTGGAGGATTGCCACAAGAATACCTGTCTTAAGTGGTAGGTAACGAATGTGGCGGTTGCTAGGTAGGTGTCCCACCCATCCTAGCAACCTCCACCTATATTCCAAAAGTGGCGCATTCATACCGACTTCGAAAGAATGTGCCACCTTCAAAATGGGTGTTAATTACCGAAAACGTTGTTGCCACTTTTTACGAGATATTCAGTAATTAACACCCACTTAAGAATCAGGCCCTAATTATCATGATGCAAATAAAAAGGATCTACGTGATCACTGTGAAAGAAAATGTGAATACGAAAATGTCAACAAAAGAAATGTCCTTCCGCTGCCAGCATATGTGGGGGGAGACTTCCTGCAGCAGCCCCATACTCCCCTTACTTTATTTATTACCTTAACCCACCCCCCTACATATACTTGCAGTAAAATGCAAAAGGTTTTGCATTTTCGTATTCGAAATTGTTGTAGGCTCAGTGAAGATCTCTGAATTTTGTGTCACCTTTTCCTCTTGCAAAAAGGTTTTTCGGGTTGAATTCAAAAACAATCTTTCAAATAATTCAAAACTGTAATCAATTAATACTCAAATCATTAAATAATCCTCCAGATGCTTGAATAAGAAACACAAATCAATACAAAAGAACAAAACATATGCTACAAGAATAAACATTTAAATAATCATCAAATATAAAATACATAAAAACACATACACACATTCTTGCCATGGCATACACAACAATTTGATCTTTTATGTTCATAAAATTTACAATGAATAATATTGGTAGATCAACATACATCTATACAAAATCAACAAACATTAACTGAAGAATAAATCAAAATATGAGACCAACAATTAAATCTCCCCACATGAAGATTGTCGTAATTCTCCCCTCGTCTCACCTGTGATCGGGATCTCCCTTGTTTGGCCGCAGGACTCTTCCTGTGGATGGTTCGGGTCTTGAATAGGCTCGCCCGAGCCTCGTCCGGTTGCAGGATGCGTTCAGAGTTCCGGGAAGTTCGTGGTTCTAGGGTATCCAGGATTAGCGATGAATGAGTAAGTAGGGGGGGAAATCCAGGAACAGGAACAGGATAGAAGGCAAGGAAGGAAGTAAGAGGATCAAAGGAGCCAATGTAGAAGGTAAGCACACGTCAGGTCACTACCGAAGATAGCGTTGAGACGCGCTGACCCACAGGGGCGTGACCAATTTATAGTACGTGCCACGACGTGAAAAGCTAGTGCGTAGCATGCCCCCTCCGAAGACTAGTTCTGAGCAAACGAGGGGTCTTTAAATTAGAAACTGGTTCCCATGTTCTCTCGCTGGGGGGTAGCCTTTCCACTCGACCAGATATTGTAGTCGACCCCTCGTATACCTGGAATCACATATCCTGGACACCTCATATTCCAACTGGTCGTCCACAACAACAGGTGTGGGTTTGAAGGGTTTTCGAGTAGAACTAACGTAGGGTTTCAACAGGGAAGTATGGAAGACTGGATGTATCTTCTTCCAGGAATCCGGGAGCTTAAGTCGGAAGGAGACAGGATTGATGATCTCCTTTATAGAAAATGGACCATAATAGCGAGGAGCTAATTTGTTTGGTCGTAGATGTCGAGGTAACATTTTCGAGGCTAGCCAGACTTGATCGCCAACTGAATAGGAAGGTGATGGTCTTCTCTTAGAGTCCGCATATCTTTTGGTTCGAGTCTGGGCCTGTTCTAACTGATCCTTTGCCTCTCTTTGTAAGTCGATCAGCGTCTGAATCCAAGAGTCAAGGGTAGGTACCGGAGTAGATTCTGGAAGAACTGATGGTAAAACAGACGGGTGATAACCTTGACTGCAATAGAAAGGGCTGATCTTGAGAGCTGAATGATCTGAGTTATTGTAGGAGAATTCGGCTAAAGGTATAAGGAGAGACCAATCGTCTTGAACCTTGGTGGCAAAACAACGAAGATATTGTTCCAGGGTTTGATTTACTCGTTCCGTTGCCCCATTGGTTTGTGGATGATAGCCTGAAGAAAGGGCACGTTGGATTCATAGAACACGACAGAGATGTTTCCAGAATTGTGAAATATACTGAGGTCCCCGATCCGAAATAATCTTGGAAGGAAGGCCATGAAGACGAAAAATATGTTCCAGGAAAATTCCAGCAAGTTCTGAGGAAGATGGTAGTTTATACAATGGTGTAAAATGAGCTAGATGAGTGAACAAGTCAATGGTTACCATGATGGTTGTATATCCTCGGGAAGGTGGTAATTCAACAATGAAGTCAGTGGCAATAACTTCCCAGGATCTGGTTGGCAACGTAGGTTGTAGAAGCAGACCCGCCGGCCTCTGATTATCGTATTTGTTCTGACTACAAATAGCACAGGTCTTGATGTATTGAACTACTCTGGACTTCATCCCTGGCCACCAGAACTGTCTTTGTATAAGACGGAAGGTGTTGGTTACTCCTCGATGGCCGGAGTGAAGAGTATCATGGCATAGACTCATTACCTTCTGTTGAAGTTCTTTTGTCGGAATGACCACTGAATTGTTCTTGAATAAATATCCTTCCTTGATTGTCAGACGCCAGGGATTTTTCTTCGATATGTCCTTCCAGAGTTCAGATAATTGAGTCTGTGCTCTGATTTCTTCCAGGAGATTGATCGCTTGAGCTACAAAGATTGTGGGTGGAAACATTTTAGGATAGATCTTATCCTCCAAGGGAACGTAGTCGGGACGCCGAGAAAGGGCATCGGCAATCAAGTTTTGCGATCCAGGAACATGTGAAATTTGAAATTGATATTGAGCAAAGAAGTAGGCCCATCGAGCTTGTCTACTGTTCCTGCACTCCATGGATTGTAGGACCTGAAGATTTCGGTGATCAGTACGGACTTGAACTGGATATTTAGCACCCAGGAGTAAATGTCTGCATTCAGTGAAGGCATGACGAATAGCCAATAACTCCTTCTCCAGGACTGAGTAGTGGGTCTCGCTGGTGGTCAGGGTCCATGAGAGATAAGCAATGGGATGTTCCAATTTATCATCGGATTCTTGTTTTAAAACTGCTCCTATGGCGTAATTGGAGGCATCAGTTTCCACTAGAAAAGGACGATTTATGTCAGGTTGGGCCAGGATGGGGGCCTGAGTGAATTCTTCTTTCAAGCGTTGGAATGCCTTGTCTTGTGGTATAGACCAGTTAAATGGAACGTCTTTCTTCAGGAGATTAACAATGGGTTGAACAATCTCGGAAAAGGTGGGAATACATTTCCGGTAGAAGTTGGCAAGCCCCAGGAAGGATTGTATTTGCTTAACAGATGTTGGGGCGGGCCAAGCCAGTATGGCCTTCACCTTTGAAGGGTCCATACTAATTCCTTCTGAACTGAGGACAAACCCCAGATAGTGAACTGATGCAACATGAAACAAACATTTTTCTGGTTTGGCTAAGAGTTGATTTTCACGGAGACGTTGAAGTACTGCTTTTACATGTTCTTCATGTTTCAAGGAGTCCTTGGAGAAGATCAATATGTCATCCAAGTAGACGATAACATTGAGAAATAACATGTCAGAGAACACCCTATCCATAAAACGCTAGAAGACTGCAGGAGCATTAGTCAGACCAAAGGGCATGACTAGGTATTCAAAGTGACCAAAGGGTGTTCTAAAGGCTGTTTTCCATTCGTCTCCTTCCTGGATACGGATCAAATGGTAAGCACCTCGGAGATCCAGTTTCGTGAATATCACTGCACCTCTCACAGCTTCAAGGATATCCGAGATCAAGGGTAGTGGGTATCTGTCTTTCAGGGTGTATTGATTTAGGCCCCGATAGTCCAGGCAAGGTCTGAGCTCTTTGGTATCCTTTTTTGGAACGAAGAACAATGAAGCACCAGCTGGTGATTTTGAAGGTCTGATGGTGCCGTTCTCAAGATTAGTGTCTAGGTATTCCCGGAGGGCTCTCTTTTCGGGTTCTGAAAGGATAAACATCCTGCCAAAGGGAATCACTGCTGAGGGTTCAGTATCTATGGCACAGTCTTCGGGTCTATGTGGAGGTAAGGCTTGAACAATGGCAGTAGAGAATACATCAGCATACCCTTGATAGATCTCTGGAACTTGTACAATATTGGAAACCATGAGTGGTGTCTCTGGACACCTTGGTAGACTTATGGGAGCTGTGACCGAGGTATCCAGGTTTAAACAATGGTTCATACAGAACTCCGAGCCCAGGAATAAGGATCCGGCCGTCCAGTTGATATATGGATTGTGCTTTTGTAACCAGGGCATGCCCAGAACCAAGGGGTAATGGGCTGATTTTATAATGTCAAACACAATCCTTTCTTGATGATGATTTATGGAAAGATGGATCTCCCTTGTTTGCAGACTTATGGGTCCTGAGGAAAGAGGTCTTCCGTCAATTGCTTCCACTGGCTGTGAAAAACTTCTTGCTTCATAAGGAATGTTATGACTTCTGACCCAATCTTGATCAATGAAGACTCCCATTGCTCCGCAATCCACCAAGGCCAGTATGGGGTAGACCTTGTCCTTGAATGGCAATAAAAAGGCCTGTAATATCACCAGTTTGTTTTATCCAGGAGAGTTCAAGGATGGAATTGATGTGGAGCAAACATCGCTCTCCCGAAACCTTGCTCCATTTAGGATCGGGAGCTGGCGTTTCCCGAGCGTCGGGAGGAGCCAGAGGACAATCCTTAACCAAATGTTTATCTGAGGCACAATATATGCATAAGCCTGTGTGTATCCTTCTTAACCTTTCCTGCGGGGAAATTGGTCCACGAAAGGCTCCAAGTTGCATGGGTTCAGAATCAGTGCTCGGATTCTTGGCAGATTCGGTCCTTGTAGTATTCTCTGGGGAGTTTCTTTGAATTGAGACTTTATTCTTTTTCTTTTCGGCCTTTCTTTCTTGGATTCTGAAGTCTATTTGCATAGACAAGTCCAGGAGGGCCTGGAATGAACTAGGACGTGCCACTCTGGCTAATTCGTCCTTAATCTCTTCATTTAGACCTCTGCGAAACAAGGTAAAACTGGCTTCCAGGGGCCAGTCCGCCTCTTTGGCTAGCTGTTTGAATCTTGTAACATAGGTCAACATGTCTTGGGATCCTTGTTGGAAGTCAAGTAACTTCTCTTGAGCACCGTGGACCAGCTCTGGACGTTCGAACATGGTCTTGAGTTCCGCGATGAACCCTTCATAATCCTCCAGGAGAGCATCCCCTGAATTGAGTAAAGGAGTGGCCCATGTAAGGGCATTACCGGAAAGATGCGATATTATGAAGCCCACCTTAGCCCTAGGAGTTGAGAAATAGTAGGGCTTGAAGGTAAAATGTACCAAACAAGAATCCAGGAATCCACGGAAGGTCTTTGTTGAACCGTCGTATTTATCAACCACTCCTCCCAATAATACGCTGTCCTTGTTCGCGGAGTCACGTGACAAGACAAGCTGTCTTAGCGCCGCATTCTCGGCTTTTAAATTCTGCATCTCTGTGGAAAGTTCTTGCATTCCGCGCATCAGGTCCTGAATAGCATTCTCCATGGTAGAATCCGTATTGATCGTTTGGCGTCTCAAACTGTCGTAATTCTCCCCCCGTCTCACCTGTGATCGGGATCTCCCTTGTTCGGCCGCAGGACTCTTCCTGTGGATGGTTCGGGTCTTGAATAGGCTCGCCCGAGCCTCGTCCGGTTGCAGGGTGCGTTCAGAGTTCCGGGAAGTTCGTGGTTCCAGGGTATCCAGGATTTAGCGATGAACGAGTAAGTAGGGGGGGAAATCCAGGAACAGGATAGAAGGCAAGGAAGGAAGTAAGAGGATCAAAGGAGCCAATGTAGAAGGTAAGCAACGTCGGGTCACTACCGAAGATAGCGTTGAGACGCGTGGACCCGCAGGGGCGTGACCAATTTATAGTACGTGCCACGAAGTGAAAAGCTAGTGCGTAGCACGGAGCTTGGTACGGCCATGTTGGGAGGAACAAGGAGTACAAGCCCTTCGTGACAATGACCATGAGGTCCAGAAGGGGCAATTTCGCCGGGTCATAACAAAGATAAGAAAAACATATGACAGCTGACTAGTGTTGGTGCTGGGCCTCCCAACTGTGTTAATGTATCTTCATCAGGGCATTAATACATCTGAAATGTACAGCACATAAACCATAACTCAGCAGGGTGATCGAAAACGAAACCATGTTCAACTCAGGGACCACTAAAAATAGATTACCTTGCAAAGTAAAAATGCTTAGTTGACATGGGAAATGTCGCAGTGTAAATTCTTAAAAAACATGACATAAGAAAATAAAGCACTTACCGATATGCACTCTGTGGTGGATTTGTCTTGCCAGACAAGCCACATGCCCATCCACGACATCTGCCTCACTTTCAAATATATCCACCACAGGTATCAAGTGGGCCAAAATTATTAGATCAACCAAATAAACACTAATTACATGAGACTCACATCAAACTCCCAATGCAGAGCCCTTAAAGAAATATACAGTCATTCATAAATCCAGTTTTGGGGTCCACCAGGTGAACCTCATTGACCTAAATCCTAAGACAAACAAATAGGGATATCATTTAAATTAAACAAAAAATGACCTCAAACTGATAAATGTCCAGAAATAGTAACAATAAATAAACACATCAAACTGCTCACCTCCAGCAATCTATTAAGTAGACAAACTCACATGATTCCTCAGCATGCACACCCCAATATGATGTATAAACACCACGTCCATGGCGCCCTCTAAAGTAAACTTTAAAAAACGCATGAAAACACAGACCGTCAGTGAAAAGGCTTACATGGCCTATCAGATCACAGATAACGGCCATTTGGGAAAAGACTAGAATCTTGAGTAGCACATTCTCTGCACCATGTGGAAAGATCTGATTAATCTATGGCTGAACAACTCAAGCATCAAATGGGTGCATCCTACTGCAACATCGCAGAAGTCTGGTACGTTGGCAAAAAAAAAAGGCTAGAATGTTAAATGGTGCATGCTAGGAACCATTTTGAATGAACTGGATTTACTACAGGTTACAAAGCCCGTATACATGGCCTATTGGGATAAAAAGTAGTAAGCTCTAACCAAAATTACAGTTTCAATACAAAACGGATGCACAGGTACATGGACGAAGCTGAACAATTCTGAACATCATCACGGGTCATATATCACAAACCAGCAAAATGCCACATATTAATATGCAATGGACATGTATGCAAAGGTCTGAAGTGAGAATGTAGAGTAGTGGCTCATCCAATGAGAAAACTGGATCACTCTAAGTGCTCATTCATACCCTCAGGAGGTGATCTCAAATTGTATATGCAGGTTTGCTTCCTTTTACTCGATTTGATTTGCATCGAAGCACCTCTCTGATCTAGGTGATAAATGTTCAATATTAACCACATTATATCATCGTGTATGGCCGAAATCATGGCTACTCATTATTTGGCCCTCCAAATGTTTTGTCAAAGTCCAAAACATCTGAAGGGCCACATTGTGAGCACACATAGCTCAGATCAATATAATGTTGCACAAGGGGGGGCGAATAGGTTTTTAGTCTGAATGTTAGATTGATGCTCTGTCAAAAGGTACATTCCCAGATTGTGCATTTCGGACAGTATATGCCTTGTTACAAGGACAAAGAATAATGTATAGCATGTTCTTAGAAGTACATGTGGTATGTGACTTTAGTTTCCATGTTGTAATACCACAGTCAAAAGAAGAAATATTCCTTCAAAATGTACATGGACTACAGAACCCACAAGAAAATCTTCAGTGAGTTTGCGTACGATGGAGCATAGATGTAAATTCCACACAAAAAACCTGTTTGCAACCTTGTGCAAAGTTCTATTGATGTAGGCCATACCGCGGCTGATATGATCTGGTGGGTATTACCAAAGTTTCACCTAGAGCAAAGTGGTGGTTTGATGGAACTCAAATTGAGCAAAAGAGAACACATTTGATATAATTTGCGATCATATATTGAGGATTGGAATGAACAGCTGGGTGGACTTGTTTGCTCACTGAATTTTCTGTTTATACCGTTGGATACTGATGAATCCACATCCATTATGTATCTATATGACATTTTGTAGATTGGTCTACCCGTGATGAGCTTCAGAATTGTTCACGCTGCCCCCAGTATGTATTGCACCATTTTGTATTGCTATCTTTTTTTTTGTATTCCTTATCCTCCCACGGTGCCATGTGTATGAGCTTGAGTTGCGCAGCCCACTGCACAAATAGTTCTTTCAAAATGGGGCCCAGGCTGTGCCATTTAACATTCTAGTCTTTCTTCCATCATTGCAAATTTCAGGGATATTGCAGTAGGATCTGCACCCTTTTTACGCTTGAGATGTGTAACTTGTTGATTTATCTGTTCTGCAAACATGGTGTTGAGTATGTGCAACTCAAGGATCCAGTCTTTTTCCAGTATGGCGAATTTCCGCAAATGTTCAGAGATTCTGCAACTTTTTACTGGTCTTCTCTGTTTTTCAGTGTTTTCTTAAGTTTACTTTTGAGGGAGACGTAAACAGTGCTTAATTTGTGGGGGTGATTGCCAGTGCCCAACACCGGCACTCTTTTTTGGGCACCGGAACTCATGCGGGGCCAGCGCACGTGCAATTGCTTTGTTTCGATTATAAATCATTGGGATTTGTCATTCTGATCTTGATCACTCTTGTGCTTGCAGGTTGCAGGCCATGGCTGGCTGGTCCTGGGAGGGGACAGCAATAGCAATGAACAACAAACTGTTACAAACAACAGCCAATGAAAACTACCATTCTGTTGTTTCTATGCAGTATTTGATACATTCTTTATAGTAACACAGAATGTGCTGTTTTCATTGGCTGTTCTTCTGAGCCAGTGAAATTACATGGTAACATGTTGTTGTTGCCACAGGAGGCTGCGCGGCACCACCTTCATTTCACGAGTTACTGTGAAGTGAAGGTGTCGAGGCGTGGCGTCGTCGGTCCTGACTTGTGAGAGAGACAGCCTGCCCTGCTGCACTGCGTGGTGCGGCCTAGTTGCTTCCTGGGGCCCCCTCTGCCTGCTTTTTCATTTGTGCGGGTGCCAGTGTGCGCACCCGGCCCCCCCCACCCTGAGGCCCGACAGGAGACCAAGTCCCAGCCGGCAAAGCAGGTAAGTCCCTTGTTGTTGCGTGCAGTGCAGCCTGAGCCTGTCACAGTCAAGTGACAGGCAAGGAAGGCCCAGGTCGGGGCCCAGGTGGCGGCACAGTCCCCTGGTGGTGTCCAGGAGTCAGATCCCCACCAGGGGCCCGTCCGCGCCCTGGCTTCTGTCTGTGTGACCTGTGTGCAGTGTGCTGCTGACTGCAGTCAGTGCCAGTGCATTTCTGTGACCAGGGGCTGGCGGCTGCCGCAGACTGAGTCGGATTACTCTGCCGCAGGCGGCCGGGCCCATGGATTGTGCCCAAAAGTATGTTTTTTTACTTTTTTCTTTGGAAACCTGACCTTCCGTGTGGCTGGTGGCCGGGGCCCTGCCCCACGGAAGGTAGGTTTTAAAATGAAAACTTATTTTAAGTGGCGGTTGTGGCCCATCACTTCGAAAGTGATGGGCCCCAGCCGCCCAAATATATGTTTTTTTCTTTTAAAATCTTACCTTCCGTTGGGCCGCTGCACCGCACACCTATTTTTGTCATTATCAGGCTCAGCGTGGCGGTGGTAGCCACATGGAAGGTAGCCTAAGTGATTGAGGCAAGGCAGGGCAAAGTCCAGGACCGGACAGGGCACGGGCAGCAGCGTGGTCCCACTAGTGTCTGTCACAAAAGGAATGAATTGCGGTTTGCAACTTTGGCCACTTTTTCATTGGTGCCGAGCCCGATTTGAGACAATTGTATGTCCCTGTCCGACCCTGGATAGCATTCATCTAAGCGAAACATGAACTGTGAATTTTTGCCTGGGTGTTTCTGTTCTTCCTTTTAATGTTATCGGCCTCGTTAGTTCACAAACGAGCTTCAGCGAGGGGACCCTGAACGGTGCACGAATTGGGCCGAAACCAAACCGGCTGCACTTCGCGAGAAAAGCCCATGCAAAGACGATCTTTTGAAATGCCATTTCAGGCTTAAAGATACACACGTGGAAACTAGGCAGGGATAAACATGGTGCACGTGCCCACTAATCTGTCGTCATAATAAAAGCTCTAGTTGAGTATTCATGTATAATTCTCAACTGTCTTTTGCTGTCATTTTTTTACATAATTCCAGCGCATGTTTTCTATCCTGATGTGTGGTTTATACACCAGATATGGCCCCTTAACCTGGGCACAATATGAGAGCACATGCAATCCTCAGATAGGAATCCTCAGATAGGGAGGTTGGTGTCTGTTACCCCCCGCAGTTTAGTGAAGTATGTCAAGAACATGTCAGTGGGAAGCAGATATCCGAATATGCATTCTCCTCTGGCTCCTGAATATTGGGTGACAAAACATATTTAGTTTTTTAATCTGTGTTAAGGTGGAAAGAGGCCCTAAAGCAGAAGTAGCACAGGCCGTTGATTTCACAACAATGGGCCTCATTACGAGGCTTGAGCTCCCGTAATGAAGGGTGCCGGTATGGGACCGGCACCCTTCATTATGGGATGCGCAATTACGAGGTTCCCTTTGCGGGTCCCGGACCACGTCTGGTAAAATCAGACATCTTTTCCGGGTCCCGCAAGGGGAAGTGGGAGGTAATAACAGGCCATTCGTAATGTGCCCGTTGTTACCTCCCTCCCCATTCCCATTGAGCCCTATGGGGGCTCAAATGGGAATGGGGAATAGTTCCTTCAAGGAGGAATAACCGGGTCCTCCAATGTTGGAATGACCCGGTTATTCCTCATTGAAGGAACCCGGTAATGGAGCCCGGTTTGGAGGCAGCCATGGTGCTAAAAGCACCATGGCTGCCTCCAAACTCGTAATGAGGCCCAATGTCTTGCAGAAATGACTTTTTCCAAGTTATACAACACCATGAAGGCAGGGTGAAGGGGGATGCATTTATGAGATGTGATGACTGATAAGGGCTTGAGAGTAAATTTATTACACAAAACACCTGGATGAGGTGACTGAAGAACGGGGTGAGGGGAGGGTGCTCTTCCTGGAGGTAACCGATTAACAATACTTGGTGTACTTTAACAGACTGTCAGATGGGGCAGAAGGGGTAAAGACAAATAAAGTGCAACAGTGACTGAAACAGAGTGCTTTTTTATTTATTTGCATTTTTCAAGCGCTCACACAGCCTGCGGGCATCGAAGCGCAGTTACAGGAGGAGCATGTCTTAGTTGCGTATTTACTACTAGCCTGTGCCAGCAGTTGCTGCAGCGCCAAACATGTCACACACATGGAGCAGCAGCAGTGTGATGGGCTGGTGGTGGGTCGATCTAGGTAGGTCTGGCACTGAACTGGCACGGCCGGCACGGCCGGCGCGCCTGCGCTGAGGGTGGCGCCTCGCCCGTGCTGAGAGCGGCGCCATGCCCGCATTGCAGGCAGCGCCGTGCCCGGCATTATGGGGCCAATATTTTTTGGCCACTGGCACTTATTGTTTTACAAATTAAGCACTGGACGTAAACCTGGTGCTTATTCACCATACTGTGGTGTTCACGCAGAGGAATCATGTGAGCTTGACTTCATATTAGATTGATGTGTTGAGCAGCTTTATTCATTTATTTATTCCTGCTGTTTTTGAACAGGTAACAGCCTAGGGTCGTTTTTATTTTCATTTAAATTATATCACTTTATGTGTTTGCTTTATGATTTATGTCCACGAGGTTTGCCAAGTAGACCACAAAACTGGATTCATGAGTGCCTGTATATTTCTTTTAGCACTCTGTATTGGGACTTTGTTGGTTCTCTGAGTCTCATTTAATTAGTTTGAGTTAATGTTTTGGACTAGAAGTGCATATTTAATGTATTTATTTCACGCATCTGGGAATTTTTCAGAAATTGCATTTTTCCCAAAATGTTATTTGCCTAGTTATGTGCTCCTAGCCTGGTTGATGCCTGCTGTGAATGTATTTGAAGGTGAGACAGATGTCATAGATGGGCGTGTGGCAGGTTTGGTATACACAGAGTGAATAGTGCATCATATTAAGTGCTTAATTATTTCAAGAATTTTAGGAATTCAAACTGTTTTATATTTCTCCTATCAACCAAGCAATTCTGGTGCGCAAGGTAATTGACTTTTGTCTATTATTAACACACCAGGATTCGAAATGGTTTTGCTCATCCTGTTAAGTTATGGTTCATGTGTGGCATGGTGCAGAATTATTGCCAAGATGAAGACGTGAACAAATATAGGGTGGAACCACTATGTACGGCAGCCTTAAAGTCATTTTAAAGCATAGTTGTCAAAAAGAATTGAGTTTCACAATTGTATCGGAAAGAAGAAATAGTCCAAGCAACAGATTGCCATCTGATTTAGTGTTACAAATCCAAGACGATTAGTTTACCATCACACATGACATTACAGTTGCATTATAAATTAAGTATATGTCTTTCTGTAAAAACTTAACAAAAGATTGTAGTAATAAACAATAATCTTTCCATGTACCCACAGTGATCGAGTAACATAACAACTGTGATTCAACACTACAATGATTGTTCTTGAACACCACAATGATTGTTCATAACCCCTTAAGACCCAAGGACAAGTATGCTCGTCCTTCTTGCATACACTTGCATAATAGCCTGGCAGTTAACAATGACACGTGTTTCAATGCCCGAGGGTGCTGACCTTTCCTCTACAGAATGTCTATTGTTTAAAGGACTTAGCCACAGTAGTTGCTTCTCCAACTACCATATTGTTCTTGACTGATAGTGTAGCCCTCCTGCGTCTTCCTCAGGGTGGTGATGTGTATGTATGAAGATCTGAGAAAAAAACAGAAAGCAAAACGTGTGGATCAAAGTGTGGCTCTGTGAGTATTACATGTGATATTAGAATCAAATGAAAATGAAATCTTAAAAAATATTACATGTCTCCCCAAGCATAGGGATCTACGTGGCCGAATGAGTGTGGACAGAATTTGGTATGTTACACCTAGCCATCCCACTATGTGACGCCAATCAATGCCCGTTGAAATTCAACTGATGTTCGAGGGTTGCGGCTATCTTCATTGGGTTAAGGTAAAGATACGCAACTGGCAAAGTGTTCTCATGCTTATTACGATATAGGGGACAGAACAGAATACGAAGGCAGGAACCAACGTTTCTTTTCCCAGGGGAAGGGGACGAAGGGCAGAAGAAGATGATGATACCATTCCCTGCCCCCAATGCAAATCCAAACCAGGAGAGGCAGCAGCAGGCACGAAGAATGGATGTGGTAAAATGATAGACTGCATTCAATCTCTCATCTAGAATACTCAATGCCAATGAAATCACCCTCTTAAAGAAATGGTTGTCCTTTGTACCCACCTACCAAACAGACTTTGCCCAGATCTGAATTGAGATATTGAGAAGCCCAACACGGCCTGGCCCAACTGCAAAGAGATCCTGGGACCACCCCAAACTACATTGCTGAGAACCCCACTTCGAACACACAGAGTGATTGTATTCGCCACAAATCAGTGCCCGTTTGCTGCTTTGGCCCACATGAACCAACGTGCCCGAACTGAGCCTGAACCGCTCGCATCTATATTTGACACCTGGTTTGAGATGTCAACCCACCAAGAACCAAAACCAGGTACTGCAGACTCTGAACTTCCCCCTCAGTCCACTGGGATCCTAGGGACTGATTAGGTCACCACAGCACCTTCTTTCCCCTAAGACATACTATTTCATGGTGGGGCCTATTACCTCTGTATTCATGCTCACATGGTTACTTTCTCCAGACTGTTGCTTCCTCTTTGTCTTTCACAGGGATGGGCTTTTGTGCAGTATTTACTATTTTGTTCTATTGCAGATGGTGTGTTTAATTAAAATTAGGGGTGTACCGAACTTCGGCTTCGAGTACGTATTTGGCCGAATTCCGGCTGAAATCAGCTATTCGGCTTTCGGCAGAATACTTACTTGAATCAGCACTCGAAGCCGAAGTTACACCCCCACTGCAGAGAGACATCCGTGCACAAGGCTCCAAGTAGCAATCACTACCTGTCCCTATCCCCACCTCCTCCGGGACACTGCTAACACTAACACATCTGCAGAGGGCCTCGGGCAGCAGAGACAGTGTCCAAGCACCCCCCTAGGTGCAGATAAGAGACGTTTGGCGATGGGCAGACAAAGAGACACCTTCTGAGCTGCTTTGCTGAAAAGTAAACCGGCAGCATTTTCAGCAGATTGTGCCACAGAGAAGCGTCAGCGTTGAATGGCGTGGAGCGTGGAACACACGCACACATCTATCTGTATGAGCAGGCAACAGGAAAGAAGGCAGCTGCATGCTGGCTGACCTCCCCATGGAAAGAATGTCATTTTATGCGGTGCTCTGAGGTAGGTATTGGCCACCGCTGTATCCAAGCTTTACTCTCCATGGGAAAATATATTTGCTCTGTGAACAGAGAGGTCCCTCTGTTTTCATCTGATGCGCATGCATTGTCATGCAGCAGCGATTTGTGAAGGGACTAATTTACACCGAAACCTGTACTCTAAAGGTCCGAAGCGGGGGCCCAGTATCGTCTAACATAGAGGCCATCCATCCCCCAGTCATGTAGGCCCTGTGCGCCTGTGAGTCCGGCAGCCCGGAAATGGGAACCGAGCCTGGGGGGACGGACATGGGGACCCCAGTAGCAGCCCTCGTGTTAGCATTCTAAATAAAAACAGGTTGTTTAAATCAGAGTATTAAATATGTGGTTTCTAGTGAACGTTACAGGCTGCCTTTGCTGGCTCCCTTGGCCTCTGGAAGTATCCCACCAGCAATGTTGTCACCACGTTTTCTGTGCCCCACCTCCCACCCTCCCATTTTTACTGCTTAATGGCTCTTTATCAGCAGGGTGCTGAATAGCTTTTCAGTGTGCGTTTAGTGTTTCAAGTACCTCGCCTGCCCTTCCCGGGGTAATCTGCCATTGCTAACCCCCTGCCGCTTCCCTCTGTCTCCATTATAATGTAATCACCCTGCAAGTGCCACAGACTCTTTTTTCCAGCTGTAGGCAGGGGCCCACCAAACATCATTTTGAAATGGGCCCCCCCCACAGGCCACTGCTGGCAGGTCTAGATCAATGGGAAATCCAAGGTGCTGGGGGGCTCCTCAGGTGCTCACTTTAACTGTGGTCCGTAATTTGGCCTACTCTTTTTGCAACGAGTATCCCTAGGATGCTGGACCACTGATTCCTGAATGGTCAAGAGAGAAGAGTGTGCATGTGATCAAGAAGTTTAAAAATAGGCGTATGGGTCGTCTTGTGTTTCGTAAAACTTTGAAGACTCTCCTGTTCTGAGCTTCTCGCACACGGTCTTTTCTCTCTCTCTCTCCAGCACCTAGATGCATTCGGCCCATAGATAGCGCTTTTTAAATACCATTACAAGCGGGTAGGGCTCTATCTGAGAACATTCAGTGATTTCCTCGCCCTGTATGCTCATAAAAGTGGGGTAGTGGTGTTCTTATGTGGGACCAGCCATGGGGCACTGAGCGTTTGGAATTGTAATTGGTTATTTATAACATCCCTTTTCAAGCCAGTAGTTGCATCATATCAGCAGTGCTTACATCGCCACCAAAGAGCCAACAACACAAATAGAAGGTTTAACAGGATGATGGGTGCAAGAACCTAGTTCTGTGTTAAGGATTTGTTCTATCAGGGTGTCGTGGGGTAGGTTGGTGACTGGTCCCCGGAAATATCATGGGGGAATCACCTCATCAACACACTAGAAGACTAAATAAAGACACACACATTCAAGTCACCCCTCACAGTGATTGCATGCACTGCATGCATAGTTTACATTTGGGCTAGTCTTACTTACTTGGGCCCAGCTGAACAAGATGTACCTACTAATGCACAAAAATACAAACTGTGCTGTTATTGAACCGTTTATTTCCTGATAATGTATTGCTTTCATGGTCTACACAAATATCTTCTGTAGACAACAAATAAGAAGAACTGCAAAAACGGATGGATGTACATATTTTAAAGTGTGTTTTTCATGTCCACAGTGTTTTTATTGTCTAAGTAACTTTATTAAAAAGGCAACTATTCGACACGTATTTGGTTCCAGCCGAATACTTGTCCAACTATTCGGTATTCGGCCGAATACTTAAATCTATTATTCGGTACACCCCTAATTAAAATATATATCATTTTATAGAACCTTGATTGTGCATTCCCTTTATTTTGGACTGCGTTACTGTGTTGTTTGGGTCACTACTGGATCAAATGCACATCCCTCTTAAGGGCAGAGCCTTCCCTCAACCTGCATTATCCCAAAAGCCAAAGGAGGTTTAAAGGTGAAGTCCTCCCCAAGTAATCCAGAAAATAACGCAAATGGAATACCAAAAAAGAGTGCACCAAGTGCAAGGAAAAGCAGTTTTTTATTGAAAAATGCAGCCGGGCGAATTCAGACAGCTCCTTGGAACTGAACTGAATACCAACTCAACACTCCCACTCCGAGCTACAATATTTAAAGTGAGAAACCACAACGTTTCCATTTGTTCGAATGTAACATTAATTCTAATCCTAACATTTCTGTTGGCTATTCGTCATTGAGGCCCTAAGGAATACTATACATTAAAAAATATGATTGGAGGTTTCCTTTCTCGTGGTCCTCACAATACCACCCCCAAACATGACATAATTTTGAAGCCAGCACCTAATGTAGCATTTTAATTGTCTGGCACCCTTCATGGTGCAATTGATGAAGAAGCTCTATCCTAATTGGACAGTGACCCCTGAGACACCTTGAGCTGTAGCATCCCACTGAGTAGGACTAATCGTACAGTGAGTGGGAATCATTGAGGTGAAACTCTTCCCCATAATTGAGCCTTTTGGCTTCCCACCCCTCACTTATACCTGCATGCTCTGCAACTCCTGTCTCGATACATGGTGCCAACTCTAGACACAACCTTCTAGCCATCTTTGCATAATGAACAACTGTATGATAAAACGTGGCTGAGGGCCTGATTCTAGAAATGTATTTCTTCTATTTATTCATTTTTCAAAGGCACTTTTATCACAATACCAGCTGTTACCACCTTGGTGGGAGTCCTGTGCTCACACCCTAGTTCTTGATTTCAGTAATGCTGCTGAGGCCTTCTAATGTGGCTCACTGTGTCCTTCACAACTATTGTGTATTCATTTATTTATCGTGTTGGAAGGCATCTTCCGTCTCGAGTCTCATTTGAGGCCCCTGAGAATGTTTACCCTTGCAACAATTACTTGGAAACTGCTTACCATCCATTTCCACCCTGACCTTGGCTGCTTGGTCCTTTTTTTTCCTTACTGCAGGAATTACATTTAATTAAATGACCATAGCTCAAAAATGCAGCCTAGCACACTAAAATGGAAAACCTTTAGCCTTTAGAAGAGGCCCGTTCTAACATGGCAAACCTCTTGCTCATTACAAGCAGCTTCTGCTTCACTGTATGACTTTTTCCAGCAATTAAATAGTTAAAGAAACTGGTGACAGGAACAGGAACAGAAAATAGGAACAATCACAATGAGAAACCAACAGGAAGTGAAACCTCAGTACTTATTAAAGTGCACTAAATAACACTGCCATCTTGAGGCAGCAAGGTGAAATGCAGGCAATCATCCCATCATCCCATCATCCCCACTGACCCTTTTAGAACGTCCCCATTACAACAACTAACAACTATACCTAATAGAACTCAACCTTTATCATAAAACAAAATCAAAACTACATAACCATATCTAATAGTATAAGTGTGGTGAACGAAATGAAAGGAAATGCTTTGCTACACTTGTTTTTTGCTGTGTGACAACCGATTCTAAAACTCATCCAAAGTGCGGCAACACTATGTCTACCCTAAATACAATGTCACACCATAGAAGCCACGTGACCGCCACTTCATCACCAGGCGCATAACGTTGCTAAAAGCACTTTCTCAACTTATACTTGGGCACGTGTTTAGGCCGTTGGACTTTGTTGCTTACACAGGGATATCTCTTAACTGTGCCTGTTTTACCTTTATGATTTGTTTGGCTCTTAGATTGTAGAAGTGTGGAGGCTGAGTGGGCATTTTTACCCCTACTCGTCCTTTTACTCCTGCAGAGAAGGAACCAAGTCCTCACAGGAACAGTCTGTGTAATGTGCAGATTCGTGAAGGAACCAGGTCCTATGGTCAGGGATGCCAATTCACCAAAATGAAAGAACTAGCGGAAGTGACATCACATGCCCCATGACATCATTGGAAGAGACACCACATGAATGCTGTTTGATCTGACAGAATCAAAGGAAGTGACAGTATTGCGTTAAAACACATGCACAAAGAGTAGATTAATAAAATAAGAAAGTGTCGCTAAAGCAGAAAGAGTCTATTTTAGTTCCTAACCATCTAAACACAATGTGCTAACTTGATATGGCATGGGTAAAGTCAGAATAGATGCTAATGCAGCATAACCCGCATAGGCCAGGTACACTGATTTCATATGCCAGTACAGCCTTACTTGGCTAGTTACTGGCCTCCTATGTTATGTTGTGTTATGTTATGTTATACCGTGCAGCGTTGCATTTTTATGGACTCCAGGCACTCAATCAGCCATAGCTTCACATGGCAGGTACAGTCATCATATGTAAAGTGACCCCACGTTTATAGTTATGCAGTTATGTGTCACGTGCACTATATTGCTATGTGCAGCTTCCTTTGGCCTGGTAGAGCCTCACCCCCACACCATTTGCTGTTATCTTAAAGAGCTGTCCATCATTGTCAGGGGCCTTTTGGGGATGCTTCTCGCAGGGTCTCTATGTCATTCCAACGTATGCCTGTAGGTCACGCACACTGCTCTGAGGAGAGCGATTAACTCACTGAGCTATCTCACCATCTGATGTAGGAAGCGAAATTGTTTTCTCGGAACACTCTTTTATATGTAGCTTGATTCATTCAAGTTTAAGAATGTGCAAGGCATATGTGTTAGTGTGCCCTCTTAAGAATAATTGTATTTTGTTTAAGATACAACTGCAACTTAATAAATTAATAGAAGAGGAATACATGTCAGGGATCTGAAGTTGTCCCATGTCAGATGCGAATACTTGATCCAGTCCATGTTTTTATCTTCGCTTTTTAACTCGTCATTTTCTTTTCTGGATAATAAATGCACGATTGAAAGTGCTAGAAGGAAATAATCAAATGAGCAGCCTTGGAAGCGCACACTGCCAGTTACTGTATTATGCAATGACCGGCGATCTAAATGCAGGTATGGCAAAATGTGTAACAAACCGCGACTCCAGACTGTGCTTGTCCAGAGAAAAACCGTGAATGAAATATTGCCACTAGCTCGTTTTGCACAAGGTGTTTCTGTAGGTCTAGTCAAATCACACAAATGTGTGGCAGTGTTACTCTGTCATATAATCAGTATTGAAAGATTCTTGATTACTGTGGCAGCACAAGCAATGGGTGCGCTTCTTGCTATCATAGGTTATTTATAACGCGCTTAATAACCAGAGGTTTCTAAGCACGGACCCAGGATCGAACCTTTGTTGTTCCATGTCATCTTGTCCAAGGCGTGCACGTTGCCCCTGAGCTATCCGCCCGAGACGTATTTGCATGTGCCATGAGGTTTCAGTGCTACTGTGCTTGTATCTCAGAGTAATACATGGTCCTGTCTGCTTTTAGCCACTGCATGTGTCTCTGTCAGGATTAGCTAGGACATTGCCACGGCGGCAGTTGCTACCCCTGTCGACCCCACATTGGCGCCATGCCTATAGGTGCCATGTACATGGGGGCAGAGGAGGCAATAGCCCCCCTTCTCCTTGACAAACAGGAGCAGGAGTGTGACTTTGCCCGGTGAAGTATTAGTCAGTATTTGCATGGGACGACCAAATATGGAAACAATCTTGCTGTTCTCAGGCTTGGTGAAGTGTTAGGAGGCAGCTTGCAAAATGTCCAAGTGCTGCCCACTTCAAAGTGGGAGGGCTGCCTCATTAATGAATCAACGGACACCTGATTGAGGGGTGATGGGGGTCAGGCCAATACTGTTTGGTGGATTGAGTGTAGTAGGGGATCCTGAAACAGAATGCTGCACAGACAGCTCAACAGGTTAGGCGACTGTTGCTGAGATGTTGTATGTTTAGAGTATTCCAAATCTGGGGCTTGCCTGGAACAAAAGTGCACTTGGGTTGTAGTCAAATTAAATAGAAAATTAATGCAGGATAGCTGCAGATTGTGGGTGGCAGGGATTCGGCCCCTGTCCCCTAAGTCACAGTAAGTAATGTTGGCTGCCACCCAGTAATAATCTGTGCTTCTCCCAAAATTGATATCTAAATACAAATGAAATTAAACAAATTTTGGTTGTATAATAATGTTCTCTTTAATAGTAGCGCTAAGCTGACACATGTTTCGACCTCTGGTCGTTCTCAAGGCTTCATAGGAGCGTTATCACAATAAGAAACATTGTTTTTAAATATTACATGAATGTATACCCTTCCATTAATCATGAGGTAATTCACACGACCGATAAGCCCAGTCCAATTATTGTTATGCCCAATAATTGTGTTGAACACAATTATGTTGCCATTATATCAGATTGATATCAAATAATATTGGCAAACGATGGGCTCAGTGGTGGAAATGGAAAACATTTAAAGTGGGATCCCACAAGGGCTGGTGTGGGGCAGAGTTTGGAGGAGGGGCAGAATGCCGAGGAGGAGGAGCTGGCAGTTGAACTCCTCTCAAAGGAAATGTTCAAAATAATAGTTTTAAAGTGGTGCAATTTCTCGCATGCCGTTTCTTTCCAAACTTCACACCCTACATCAATTGCTCTTTAAATCACTTCCATTGCAGTGATGTACACAAAATATGTTATCATTGCCACTTTAAAATCGCTTTGGGATCCCATCACGTGATGAGGTGTGAAGGCAAGCTGCAAGCACTGGGTAGGTGCTTACATGTTAGCAGGATGTTCGTAAGGAGTCTATTTTGCATGGCGTTTGCAAGAAATTGCTGTCTATTGATTTCTATACCTTTCTCCCTCCGTGCAAAGTAATCCCTTGACATTTTAGAATATTGGCAGATTCTGTGGCAAATTTGGTGAACTCTGCTTGCCTACCTCCTGCTGCAACATGTGCAGTAAAATGTGTTGTTTTCACCTGGGATGAGCCTGGCTCTCTTACTTCACTCGGTGTGGGAACCTGGGCCTGCATAGCGAAAATCAAAAGCTGGCACCCATGAATATGCACAGTAAGTGAACTTATTTTGAAGACATATGTATAACTTTAGTTCAATTGCCCTTTCTCCTTAGAAGAAAGTGCACAAGACAAAAGAGCATTGGCCATTCAAAAAGAAATCAACGCCTTCTAAACCCAGCAATCTACAGTGGAATATTCCCTGGAAAGCAAAATCCTAATATGAGATGTGCTTTGATGACAATTGTATGTGGTATTGTGGGTCAGCGTCAACACTGGGATAGTGACAACCTGGTAGAAATCCTGGTAGCCCAAAACATGAGCAAGCTTGACGGCCTCAAAAACACCCATGGGGTGTTGTGTCTGCCTTATGAAAAAAATCAACACTGTCCACCCACATGTATCCTTTCCTTGTGCTCTGAAACGCAGCACATGGCCACAATCAGAACAATATCCACTGCAGTCTCGAGGATTGCAACCTCTCTTGCCACATCCTGGGAAAATAGTCAATACTCACATGCACTCTCGTCCTTTCCCCTCTCACCCCCATGTTTGTTTGTCAACAATACTCTATTTTCTAAAGATCACTTAAAAAGTACAGAAACCACAGTAAAGTACTCGCACAAATATATAAATCCTTTTACAAATATGCGAGGCAAAAGGTTTTCAATTGTGACATTATCCCCTACCCCTACCTTGAATGAAAGACTACAACTTCAAGAATGCAATTTAGAATGCACAAAATGGCCTATTTGTAAGACCTAAAGGTTCACTCATAACAGAATGTGACATGTGAAAAGGTTACCTATGTGTGTTTCAATGTTTGAAAAAAGGCATCCTTCATATATAATATGAGGAAAATGTTACATTCTGCCTAAAATAAATGCTATTTGGTGTGATAAATATGAGCAGGTGAAAATAAGGCAGATAATTTAAACCAATTTGGATAGTATGTTTAATTATCCTGGAGGAGGGCAATAGATATGTGTGCTGAAAGACGCAGGAAAAGCCCACACCCTGGACCAGGGTATTAGGTAACAAACTATACTGAAAAATTGTCCAGGGGTTGTTTTATAAAATATGCTCAACTGCAATATTTTTGTAATTTAATGTGCACATTAATTGATGATTAATTCATTGTGGTAAATAATGTATCTTAATAAATTCATTTTTGATACCTTTATAAATTATAAAACAACCTCTGGATAATTTTTCAGGAGGGCAATAGATAACCAGTGATTTGCGCATGCTTTCACAATAAAAATGCTCCTTTGCAGTTCATTCATTCATTCATTTTCTTATTTGTTATAGCGCCTTTCATCGTAATTATGGTCCTAACACGCTTTTGGTTGATCACGCTCAGAGGGACCAGAGTCCATAAATATGGGAGAATTTGGGAGGTGCTATTATGCATGTGTGCATTTCAGCCATTAAAGTTGTGCGAGAATGGCCAAGACCCTCGTAGTCACCTATGTCTAAGTGGAGAGTGTATGGGCGCAGCAGAGGTATACTGTGGACTGAAGGGGAGGAATTGTGTTTAAGGAAATAGAGAGTTATGTTGGAAGCTACAGTTCGAATTTGTGTCCTTAAAAGTAGCTTCATTCTTATGGCATAGGTGTTGTGCAATAGTGTTTGTGTTATATGTGAGTGCATGGTGTGGGGAGTGAGGCCTTGCCTTCCGCTAAGTTAAGAAGGTGCAGTGTGCGACAGGAGAAATGGGTTAGTCGTACAAACAACAATGTCTATTTGCTGGGTTCCAACTATGTACACGGAGCAGTGCTCGATAAAAGCAACAAAAATAAATAAAATAATTAAGAGTCAGTTAACTGTGAATGCTGCAGATGGGGCCCGAATCATGAAACTGAAACAAAGCCATACCGGAATTCAATTTCAAGGATATATCGGAGGACGATCTTAGGAGCGTGCTTGCCAAACTGAAGCCATCTGCGTGTAAAGGTGATCAATTCCCAGCAGTATCCTACAAAGCATGCTCTGAGTTACTTATTGGATCCCTTACAAAAATTATAAACACATCATTTAGGGAGGGCGTAGTTCCCAGCAGGCTTAAAGGGTCATGGATTACCCCGCTTTAAAAAAAAGCTGACCTAGACCCGGTAGAGGCAAAGAATTACCGGCCTATTATCAACTCCCCATTTACATTAAAAGTCATGGACAGAGTGGCCTACGATCAATTGGCAGCTTTTACCAATGATCACATCATACTTAACAACGGACAATCAGGCTTTCGTCCAGGTTATAGTACGGAGTCAGCCCTTTTGGAACTTAAATCCAATATGATGTCAAAAATGAATGAAGGAGCCACAATGCTCCTGATGTCCTTAGACCTCTCAGTGGCCTTCGATTTGGTGGATCACCAACTCCTATTGGAAAGATTGGAGGAAAGAGCCAATTTCAGTGCTAATGCCAAGAACTGGATGCAATCTTTCCTAGGCTCAAGAACAATCCGGGTTTGCAGCAAACAAGCGCAGGCAGACCCAGTAACCATGAACTATGGAATACTGCAGGGAGCTGCCTTATCACTGATCCTATACAACCTATTTACAGTCCCTTTTTTTGACAATTTGGAAAATAAGGATATTTGCTTTTCAAATTACGCTGATGACTCGCAGTGTCTTATCACTTTGTCTGGGAACTATGAGCAGGATGACACAACCGTAGCAGAAATGTATGATTTCATCCATAAATGGATGGACGCTAAAGGCATGGCCCTGAATCCAGGGAAAACAAAGGGTTGGTAAATTGACACCAGATTATCAATCTTTTAGCATTGATAACTATGTCATTCAAGTTAAGGTCAAAATAAAAATTCTCAGAGTAACCTTAGAGCAATCATTAAGTATGTCAGCCCACGTAAATATCTTAGTCTCCTCATTGGCATACTACATTCGACTCCTGGCACATATAAGACCATTCCTGTCACAAACAGGATGTGAAACCATCGCAAGAGCGATCATATCCGCAAAATTGGATTATTGTAGCTCTTTGCTTATTGGTATAAACAAAGTTGAATTGGACAAACTCCAGGTGGTTCAGAATAGCTCAATAAGAGCTCTCATGGGTCTAAGAAACTATGCCCATGTTTCAGAGATAAGAAGGAAGTTGCACTGGCAGCCCGTTGAGCAAAGGGTGAAATTCAGACTCCTAACTATCACGTTTAAGGCTGTGTCTGGTGATGCACCTCCTTACATAATTAATAGGCTAAAACCTAAGAAAATAAAATGTCCATTCCACTCAAATGGAGAACGAAACCTTGAGGTTCCAAAAACCTCTTTAGAACTGGTAAGAAAGGGTGCATTCTGGGCAAGTGCCCCTACTTCTTGGAATGCCTTTCCATCCAATATAAAAAAAACTGTGGATCAATTGGAGAATTTAAAAACAAACTGAAGACCCATCCCTTTAGATAACTCCCCATGATGACCCCTAGGATTAATCTGCTCTAAAGATCTGCGCCCGTATGCCTCCAGGCCCTTTTTGGTTGCACATAATAAATATTAATAATAATAATAATAATAATAATAATAATAATAATAATAATAATAATAATAATACTCACACCCGAGAGCTACTTAAACAAGGATCCCATTTCATGATTACATGTGGTGGCCTGGCCCACCCTCCTGTGATTTAGAGGTACCTGCAGTGCCAACCATGAGCAGGGGGGCTGAGGTGACTGGTTGTCCTCCAACAGGGTGATCAGCGTGAATTTCTCAGGTGTATTTTAAGTGCTTTGCATTGTCCCACTCCAAGCACGTATGAGTGCAATACCTGGTCCACTGTCAGGTTTCGGTTTGGTGCAAGTTGCTGGAGAGACTACCTGAGTCCTCCATGTGTGTGCTCGGCATCCCACAAGGAAGGATGGAAGGCAGAGCAAAGCGGTTGAAAGGAAAGAGGAGGCTAGTAGCTGACAGGACTGCAGGACGAAACGTGTGTGCGAGAGGCTGAGAGTAGGCACAGGGAGGCTGGAGGATTATTAAGTCAGGGGAACAGCCAGGCTTTGAGGGCTTTCCTGAAGGCCTGATGATCCCCTATAAGGCAGAGCATGAGGGGGAGGGAGTTCCAGAAAGTGGGTGCGAGAACAGAGAATCAGGTACCTCCTAATCTGAGTACCTACAGGATGTGTGCAGAGCCTGATCTGAGGATTATGGTGGGGTGATAGCAAGTGAGCTTGTTTTGGAGAAATTCCGGGCCTTTCTTGTGCATTGAACAGTGGATGATGCACATGGCTTTGAGTTCTTAACACGGAAATGTTAACGTCTTGCCCAAAACAGTGGTCTCTTTAAGGGCCATCGCTTGTAAATCACTGCCACTTTCAATGCTCTGCTTGAAGAAAGGAAGTGATGAGCAGCACTTACGGGGCCTGCATGGTCTGATGGGCTGCGGGGAGGAGGGTGTTTATCTCGCCGCAGTAGGTGCAATGCCTGGCTGCCAGGGCAACGAGGGTGCTGATTAGGAACACTGTGATCCTTCTCCACATCCTCACTGCCATGTCAGTGGGGCACCTTTCCCATTCGGCATCCTCTTTGAGGGTGTCGAATAGGCGAGGTGCTCCCAAATGTCCCAGTCTAGACTGCTTGTCACGGCCGAGGCAGACCGCATTGGAGATCCCGGCAGACATATGATGCCAGCTCTCGGGCCCGGCAAGAGCCAGCCCATTGAGCAGAGCTGGATGGGCCTACCTAAACCTATGGGAGGCAGCGCCTGTGCAACTTGCCTTAGACAGCGCTGTTCAGTCCCTATGTCCGGCAGAGGTGGCCATATTTGCCTGCAGGGGCAGTTTGTCCATGGCACTGCGCGGCTTAGGTTGTCTAGTGAAAATAAGGCAGAGCAAACATGTGTCTAATAAAACAGATTACGTACGTTTTTTGTAATAGCAGGATGAGCGCTGAAATAAAATACACAGCTATTAAAACAAGTATTCCTACGCCTGGCAAGTAAAAATGAAGACATGACATGATAGTTAAAAAAAGTGATCACTAACTTTTGTTGGAATAGTAAAAGACAAGGAAATTGGGACATAAGGACTGAAAAGTGGTGTATCAGCTCCTCCTCGACCACCTGCTGTTGCTTCTGTCTATTGATGCCGATCTAAGAGAGTGTGGTGCTTGTTGTAGTGGATGCTTTATCTCAGCAGAATAGAAAATATGTCACAACACCGAACCTGGGTGAGAAGCAGAGGGCATGCAGTAATGCAGATGTTGTGTGCATGTGCTGGGGCTCTTGCCTGCTGATTGGCATTCCAGGCACTCAGAAACCTCTTTAGCTCTTAGGTCCTACACCCTTTGCTCTGTCTTTGCTTGAAGAGGACACATGGGTGTGATGAGAGAGGTGTGCCCCAATGTCTACTGACACCAATCCTGCCTGTGCACTGTATGACCTAACCCAGATCTGCCACACCTCATCACAGACACACTGTATATAGACGCAAGGTGAGATAATTAATTTACATGAAGTTGCCCTCCGCCTTTCAAGTATATATTTGAAAGGATTGCTCAATGGCAATGCACTTGCTTTGGGAACAAGAGGATGCAGTGCATCATGGGTTCAGTTCCTGTTCCAGTACTTACAAGTTGGTGGAGGCTGGCTTTAAGCAAGATATAAAGGACCAAAGAAAATAATTGAACTTTTCTAGGAGTGATGTCATGGATATGCTGCTGCTGTTTACATTTTAAAATAAAAATAACCTGCAATTACTGTGACCTGCAACACATCCTTCCCCTCTATCCCCTATCTAACAAAAAAACCTATGTGTTACTTACCAAGTAAGCAAAACAGAAAGGTGATGGCTCGAAGGATTCAAATCATTCATAACCACTGACACAGCTCTAGGCAACCCTCGAGACCATTGTTTTTCTGGTTGGACTTGTGTTGGTCAGTTGCTGTTTCCAGTCTGTGGCCAGACACTTGGCAGGCACTGGATGTCTGAGCATTGGGGTTTAGGACTCTTCAAGATGCTCTTTCTCGTTAGAGTTTAGCCTTAGTAATGTACAGAAGTCCAGGATGTTGTGTTGGACGTCTGCTTACATTCACAGTAATTTGGTAATACCTCTATATATATATAAAAGTCAAATTTGTTTGACGGGATTTGTGGCAAAGCGTTGTTCCTTATACAATTCCACACTGTTTCAATAATCTGCAACAAGTTTTGCATAGTTGCCTGTTAGGACCCGCCGGACATTACTGGCTACATGACATTTGGACACTCCACCCTTTTACCTGGATTTCGGCAAAAGTCAACATTTGTTTGTGGGTTTGTGGCAAAGCGTTGTTCCTTATACAATTCAACACCGTTTCACCAATCTGCACCAAATTTTGCATAGTTACCTGTTAGCACCCTGTGGACATTACTAGGTATGTGACATTTGGACACCCTACCCCATACCCTGGGTTTCAGCACCTTCACACATGAAGCGGTTGCCTGAAATTGGCATAACATCAATGTGACCGCAGAAGGATCGGTCCTAGCATGAGGAACAAAACTCAAAGTCCAGGCCCTAGGATGCATGGTTTCCAATATATTTGCACCACAATGCACCGCAACAGACTGCACCATGCCAGGGTGAGGCATGAGGTGACAGGTGGGGAGAGAGCACAGCAGGTCCCGGTATGTACCAGCACACCAATTTTCACCTCCCCACATGTCTGCTGCAGGGTATGTCAGTCAGCACACAAGCACCCATTCTTATTGCAGTTTACTTCAGGGTGCAAAGCATATCAAGCAATAAGCAAATTGGAACAGCAACCTACAGGATCAGTGTTATCAGGATGAGGAAGATAGCTCAGGGGCAACGCGTTTGTCTTGGAAGCAAAACATGCAGTGCCACTGTCATGATCACCAAGAGCTCACCCTCAAGAGCGGACACCACATGCACTCACTCCACTCTTAGGGCCAGTAGGGAAGATGGCTGGACCACTTTGTGGTGCTCTTGAAGGTCATTGGGCCAACACTTGGCAATAGTCCCCTTTCAAACCCCAACAAGATGGCCTCTTAACTTCCCCACTCCAAATACCACCAACATGGCAGACAACCTGGTCATCCACCTGCTCCTTTAACTGTATAGTGTGATTGGGTGGGTACCTGTATAAACCGAACCCACGCTTGCTCCTGTGCTTCACGTTACTCTGCTTGCAGCGTGACATTTACCAAAGGCACACGGACTGAAAACCTGCAAAGGAAAGAAGCAGCAGTTAGGGACCGAAGTCTTCACACCGTGCGCTAGACAGCAGGAAGGAGTGCGCCCTTTCACAAACCAATAGGTGAGCCAGTCCATCTTGGAAAGGAAGGGGATTATGGAGGCGAGGGAGGCACATACAAGAGAAGGGTATACTTAATAGATGCGTTCTTTTCCAAGGAGAAGTCCAAGGGCTTAGGTCAGCAACTCGACCCGACCTCATCTCAGCACGCAGGGAGCGGGCCGTTCCAGCACAGCTAGGCAGTCAGATGAACCCGAGGGTCCTGACGCTTCTTCAGGTACAAGGTAAGCGTTACAGCAACCCAGGTTTTAATCCCAATCCCGTACTAAGAAACCCCTTGCTTGTATTAAGCGTGTTATAAAAGAACAATTATAATCATGTTTGTCTACAGAACCCGTTTGAAGAACGGGTACTTCTGCTAGTGGGCCCATACACACTGATATTAACGCTACATATGGTGATCCATTCTTGTATACAATGTATTTCATATTATAGGGATATTGTAACCATATTGTTCTTAGTGTACTGAGGAAAAATGATATGTGATGGCACTTCCTGTCTTGTCAAGGGGTGAAAGGTCGTGTGCCATCACGTCCCATGTACTTGGAGCTGGGTCAAATGCCATCGCTTCATGTGATGTCTTCAGAGGTCAACAGTTGTGTGATGTCACTTCCGCTACCCCTGGCATTTCGGTGAAATAAAACCCCTTGGCCCACGGTGATTGGATAGCAAGCCACCGTTGTGTGAAGAAACGAAAAGGAATGCCCTTTTTGAAAGAAATGCGTGGTGAGGAGGAAGCAATGCCCCAACCACCCTACCGAGGCTAGGGGATTGAAGAGAACCATGATGGTGGTGATAAGGGGTGGCTGAAGGCAGGGGAGTTGTTAATATTTTTTTGATGGTTGTTAATGGTTGTGCTGAGGGCATGAGGGGGTTAATTGTCTTTAAGGCACGGTGCTGTAACACAGAATAGCGAGCAGACAAACTGGAAAAAAGGTTAACAAAGTTGGAGTTAAAAAGGTTGCAAGAGAGAATAGATGGGTTTAGTAAAACAAAGGGAAATTAACAACAGTACAGTGCATGCAGTTACTATTGTAGGGAAGGACTGGCCGCGAGGCCCTCCTCACCTGCAGTCTTCTCCCCAGGTGAGGACCATGACTCGGTGGCCGTCCCCTCATGCCACCCGGGCCCAGGTGGAGGAGGGGTCACCCGCCGACGACATTGCCCACACATATCCGTTCCCTGCATATACCAAAATTCAGTTAGGCCTAGAAGCCATCTTGTTTAGCAAACATGGCGTGAGTTCAGCACACTGTAACGAGGCCCCCACCTTTGGAGGGCCTTTCATGCATCTCTGCCGCCGCAGTAGCCCTGGTAGATCCGCTGCGAGCGCGTTCCCATGAGAAAGTCGGATATGAGCTAACCCGAGATGCTAACACTGCAACATTTTTATCCACAATGTAATATTGCACCCTGCATGACCTGGTCCGCGAGGCCGGGGTGACGGGGAAAAAAGCTGAAGCATCACTATCTGAAGAAAGTAGAAAATAATTCAAGTATTGGTATTAACGAACTACCTCGGTTTAAACAGATCCTGTAAACTGTGAATAAACCATAAAGATGTAACGTTACATGATACCACCCCAGGTCTGGACTAGTGCTGCTACAACCACAGAGAAAGATGTAGACCAAATGTACAGCCTTTATTTACTCATATATGTTTTCTTAATCACCTAAAGCAGCGAGCATCAATTTCTGTAGGCCATAACCTAGAACGACCTCGTGTAACGTTTAATGTACATAAAATAATCACATCATGTAGTAAATATAATGTTAGGTAACGAAAAGGTACTCGGACCGACTGTATTAAAGAAATGTGTAACGAAATGGAAATATATATGTGTGTTTAAATAACATCAAAATAAGGCGGAACATTATAAAAGTTCTGCATTCAAAAGTTAGCAACGCACGAGGAAAAAACCTTTGTGAGTATATGCAAGGCCATTCTCCCTCCCACCCTACCAAGCCTGCCAGATAAGGAAGCTAAGGCCTGTGCCGCGCTCCCTCACCTCCCCCAACCAAGCTGGAGCCGCTTCAGAGAGTCAGAGGCCCCGGTACTGCACCCAAGGCCACAGCCCACCACCTGTGTTATTTACAGCACGGTAATAAACCCACGTTTTGAATCCACTGATCTACCAGCACCCTCTCGTAAAGTCCACAACCCTCCCCCTAGACCACCCCAAGAACGACCCCCATCACTGGGACAAGACACAGAGACCCATTTATATAATAACTTCTAACGCGGCAGACAGGCATGTACCAGTCGGCTCAGGCCCCAGAACTCAGCCCCTCGACCTAAAATACCGGTCAATAGGACACAGGTAAATCTCACCCCAACCGACAATCACCGGACCTCTCAAGAGGTGCATTCCTCATGTGTTGCGTTTATTTTATAAGACAAACTGCCGAGCGATTTATTGATGAACTTAGATGTCGTTTCTTGAATAACTGCAGTGTGCATGGCCTAGGGCAAACGAGTCAGGAAAGGTATTCATCTTTGTCACAGGCTGCCCCAGCATACCAACACCGCTCGGATGACCTCAAGCTGGCCTGCCAGGCCCAACCCAACCCACGAGGCTGACCAGTGACGTCCTCACGCCAAGACCAACCACGCTGCAGCAACACCTATAGTTAGTCGACGCCACCCAATCCCAATTAACTTGTGCCCCCTATAGTGTGTAGGTTCTGATGACGTTTTTTGTATTAGAAATACGCCTGTCTTTGCTATTGTCAGACAGAGCGCTCTCGGAGGTTGCAGAGTTCTTTGCATGCCCTATTCTTTGGATAAACTCCCACTTACGCTCACCCGCACTCTGTCTTGGCCTTATTCCCATTACGGGAGAGTCCCTTATTGTCTCTCATTGCGGGGAGGATCGTGCTGAAATTGGGGGCGCTTCCTTTCAGTGGTGACCCCGATAGCGTGATATCTCCAAATTATTTTTCCTAACTCCTTTCTAACGACCCCCTTGTGGCACGAGAATTTCCGGTCGAGAAGGGATACGCACGGTGAGCCGGCTCCGGGAGGCTGCCCGCCAACGGCGACCGGCACAATAAGAAGTGCGCACTCAATGAGAAAGGGTACGGGATCCCGATTGGAAAAAAATCCCCTTTGAGTGCCGCTCGCCGGAGCCAGGGGCTGACCGTTGAGTTACCGGTGACACCGCCTGGACGGACCCAGTTTCGGAGACTATCGGTTCAAGACGGGCACGTGAGTACTGAGTGCGAGCGATCGTAAAGGGGAAGGGAGGGGAAACGGTGAACAGGAGAACGGGGACAGGTAGACAAGAAGAATAACGGGGGTCTACTAAAGACGGGTCTTGAAACTTTCTTTATCTTTTCTTTGCATATGGCCATTAGGAGTAAGAAATAAGTGAAGTGGTAGAAGTGACGGAAACCTAGCTCCGAAAGGGGGTGGAAGGCGGCGCCGCATAGTGCTATCTAAACTAGTACTGGGAATATATGAAGAAGTAAGAAATAAGTTATTGGTGTCTAGCAAAAGGAGACACCGGGAATATTTTTTAGTGATTGCTACTCTCTCTATTTCTTTTTTTCCATTCCACGGGGCAGGGGAAGAAAGCGAAAAGGGTATAAGATAAATATACTTGTAGAAGAACTATAAAATAGGGAGCACATTTTGAGGAGTGGGGACTAAGTAGTGGCACGTACAGACGTGAACATAGCAACCTTAGCAGAAAAACAGGGACAGCTGGCCAGGGAGGAAAGGGAGGAAATAAGACGAGGTGTGAGTGGAAAGGCATTGTGATGGGTGCGCGCACCGTGTGAGTGTTGGAGACGATCGGTTGACCGCGAGGTGGCGCCAGAGAGTGTTGACCATAACTAGTACTTGATCAGTTGCAAGCGGAATCACATGAGAGTGTATGGGAATGGGAAGGAGATGAGCTATGGTGAGTGCGAAAGGATTTGCGCAGTGAATAAACTTGGGTGATAATATTTGAGACGTCCGCTCTTGTCTGTGCCATAAAGGTATACATACACATATCTACACCTAACTAAAAGTAAAGAAGGTGGACACGGCTGTGTGAGTGATTTAGAGGATGGGGGCCGAAACTCCCTTGTCACATATTTGTAAGAGCTTACCGGGATACGCTGAACGAATAAATAAATATCACGATCAATGGGTAACAGAATTGAAGGGGGAGGGTCTGCCCCAGATTTGGCCCGAGGGAGGGTCTTTTGACAAAAGCGTTCTTGATATGGTACGAACATGCATTAGCCTCAAGTATAAGGGGAAACAATGGCAAAATAGGAAGGAGATATTAGACCTCTGGAGATTGTTTGAGGAGGTACCCCCACCCAAAGCTCCGGCACCAAATATTGATCTACCTTCCACCACAGATAATCCATTGATGATTCCAAGAGAGGAAAAGGAACAGCTAAGTACAGCACAACCTGCGGAGGTGATTAGTTTGTACCCGATATTACCTAAACCAGCCCCCGCAGCAGGATACAGCGACCCTACGTATGTGCCTCCCCCCACAACTGGTACACCACAAAGACCAACAGCCCCCCCGCCATACGAAAGCACCAGAGAGCGCGCCCAGGGAAGCACACAGAGGGTGGATATAGAGAAGCTAACGAGTGACTTAGAGTCGAGGCTTACTGTGGCAAGGGATGAACTCTCAAGAATAAAAGACATATGTGAGCGCACAGCGTGTGCCCCCACACAATCAGGACGCACGTCTAGAGCGTCGAGCGAAGGTAGACAGATTGAGGAAGGATGGAAAAAGGGGGAAATACTGTTCAGGATTGAGGAAGAGCCGACACGAATAATAGAGGTAGGAACAGTAGAAGGGAGCATTGGTGATGTATCACGAGAGAGAGGGATCAGAGAGGACTTGTTATGTGATGTCAGAGGAGGGTTGGATGACAGTGATAGGTTGAGTATGGCAGTGGGAGGGGAAAGCGAGGAAGTGGACGGTGCATGTTCGCTAGGGACTATAGACGACGAATGGATGGGACGACTAAGAAATAGGGTGGGGAAGATGGCGTCATTGGAGTCAGCAGCGACTAAGGAAAGGGAGGGTGCAACTGCAAAAGGGAAGTTACAACTTCCATTGATACACAGAGGGGGGGGAGACCAAACTATATACCATGGGCTCAGATGGATAAGGCTAATTTAATGAAATTATTGCCCCAGCTGTCAGGAGGGGCGAGCAAGTGGATATATGCATTTGAGAAACATACCGCCGGCATACCGTTGGCAGTAGGCGATGTGAAAAGCCTACTAGTAACCGCAGTAGGAGATCAAGCGGACAGAGTATGGGCTAAGGCTGGTTTCCCGGCCGTGACGTTAGATTGTGATCGTCATGATGGGGCTTCCTTTAATACAGTACGAGCAAGGGTGTGGGACGCGCTGCGGGAGACATTCCCAGATACCCCTGATTTACAGTCGGTAATGCAATGTACAATGAATGACGGGGAGGATGCTATGGATTACATTCTCCGGGTGCAGGAGATGTGGAGAGCGGAAACGGGCACGCCCTGGCACCAATCCACATCTCTATTTTATTTTATCATTAAGAGAGGGCTCCCAAAAGAGGTGCAGAAGGCACTCGATAAGATAGCGGGCGTTGAGGCGAAGGGGTGGCCAGAGATCCAAAGTATAATAGTGCACCATTGCAAAAGGATCAAAGAGAGAGAGAGGGAAGTAGCACAGAAAAGGTTGGCAGACGAGGCAAAGTTGGTACAATCAAAACTAGTGAAGGTTGCAGCAGCGGTAGCAGGGCTCCCACTCATGAGGGAGGGAGAGGAAGGAGAGGAGGGGCAAATAGCAATACAAGGAAGAATAGCAGCAAATTGGGCAGGACAAGGACAACGACAGTGGACTGAGCAGGAGCAGAACGGAGGTCCAACGTGGCAAGAGTGGGCCCCAAGAGGGGGAAGAGGTGGGTACCGGGGCCGAAGAGGAGGACAAGGGTATGGAGGAATGGGAGGTAATGGGTGGCAGGGTCCCAGAGGTCCACAGGGGAGCTGCTGGAATTGTGGGAGATGGGGGCACTACTCAAGAGAGTGCAGGAGCAGACAAAACAACGGGTTCCAGGAGACAGAACAGTACGGTCACCCCCACCCAGGAAGCCCCTACGGCCTCCCCATGGGACAATACCAACAACCAGAAAATGTAGGACAAAGAAGTAACGCACAACTACACGGACATCAGTACAGGACACAAAACCACCCACAGAATAATGACAATATGCAATACACGCCAGGTAACACTTTCGCCACAGTAGCTAACGGAGCACCTGCTCCCGCACCTTACAGCGGGGTGTCAGTAGTTTCGGGGAACATTTTTGATCAAGGGGGGGCAATGAGACACCCCGCATAGGACAGCCCACAGAGAGCACTTGCGTGTCCAGTACTATCTACGACCCACAATGCATCAGAGGAACCATTGATAGGAGCGCAGATAGGAGACAAGCAGTTCATATTCATGGTGGATTCGGGAGCGGAGAAATCATGCATTAGAGAGGGCCGGTTCCCGTTATCTAATAGAACGTTAGAGACGCAGGGGTTCTCTGGGGCTGTAATTGAAGTTCCTTACACAGAAGCATTGGATGTGACAGTGGGGGGTAAAACAGTGAAAGCACCCTTACTGTACTATGAACACTCTCCCATTAATTTGCTGGGGAGAGATCTCTTAAGCAAACTAAATATGACAATATCATTCACAGGGAGCGGTATCGTATGTTCGACGCCAGGCATATGCCCCCTCCGCATATTAGCAGTAATACACGGCCACACAATTATGCAAGAGATCAGAGGGTTACCAAGAAACGAGGAGATGTTTGTTGAGGGCATGAGAACATTGGCTCTCATAGTACCAGAACTAAAAAGGATGGATTGGAGGATTCCAGCCGAATTCCTCTTCCGCCCCATAGCAAGCCCCGACACTGCTCTCGGGTCAGTGGTATCGTTGGATTTACACGCAGTACACGTGTCAGCAAACAGAATATGTGTGATTGGCGTTGACATGGAAGGATGTGAGTGGCGGACAGTACTGTGTACAAATGCAAATATCCCACTGAGGGAGCTCTCGGACGAGGAGCTATTTTCAGACACTGAGACAGATGGCGAAATAGTGATGGAACTAGCAATGCCGTGTGACATTGTAGTTACAGCCAGAAAAACTCAAGTTGAATTAATGGCAGTAGTAGGAGCACCACATGCATTTTTTGATGACGACATAAGGTTAGTACCCACTAACATATGGACAAATGGCCCCCATGACGTGGGGTTATTGCATGAGGTTCAGCCTGTGGTAATAAAACTGAAACCGGGAGCAATTATACCCCGGGTAAAACAATATCCATTGTCACGCGAAGCAGAAGAAGGGATCAGAGAGACACTAGATGCACTGCTAGCACAAGGAATAATAGTGCCCTCAAACTCCCCATGCAACACATGCATTTACCCGATTAAAAAGGCGAAGGGAGGTTCATGGAGGATGATACAGGATTTACGCCCACTCAATGATGTGATTCAGAAGGAGTTCCCTTTAGTCCCGAACCCATCAACAATACTGTGCAACATTCCGAAAACGGCATCCCACTTCACAGTTATTGACTTAAAAAATGCATTTTTCTCGATTCCCTTAGCAGAGGAGAGCAGGTACTTAACAGCGTTTACACTAGGGGGGAGGAGGTTCGAACACTGCAGACTACCACAAGGGTATTGCGAGAGCCCAAGCATATTCAACAGGGTACTACATGAAGATCTGGGGAATTTGTGTGTAGAAAGCACAGTGATTCAGTACGTTGATGATTTATTGATCTGTGCACAAACTGAGGAAGAGTGTAGAAAGGACTCAATAACACTCCTGACATTATTGGCCAATAAAGGGTACAAAGTGGACAAGGGGAAATTACAATACTGTCTGACCGAGGTCCTATACTTGGGACAGCTGATATCAAAGGACGGCAAGCGGATCATACCAGACAGGGCACAGGCAATTAGAGCAGTTGGGGAGCCCAAAACAGTAAAAGAGATGCAGAAATTTCTGGGTATGTGCAACTATTGCCGAGCATGGATATTGGATTATGCAGCATACACGAGGCCCTTGTTACAGGCACTAAAAGAGGCACAGCAGGAAAACAAACACATAGGATGGACAGAAGAGATGAACACAGCATTTGACTCACTAAAAGAGCTGATATCAAGCGCTCCAGTACTGGCAAATCCAGATTATGGGCGCGAATTCTTCTTATTCTCACATTGCAAAGGAACACTGATGACAGCAGTATTGACACAAAAGACATCGTTAGGGCACAAACCACTGGCTTACTATAGTGGCACCCTAGACGCAGTAATGCAAGGTCATTTCGCGTGCGAGCAATCTCTAGCTGCAGCCGCGTTCGCGATTGAGAAAAGTGCCACGATAGTGATGGGCTGTCCTGTGACACTGTTTGTGGAACACTCACTCTTTGCAATATTAGAGCGATCAAAGAGCACATTGACAACACAACGCGCCACAGCATATGAAATAATATTGTCCAGCGCAAACATCCACATAGTAAGATGTAAAACAGTGAACCCAGCCACATTCATCACAGAGGCGTGCACCGTAGAAGACATGCAAAACCACAACTGCGCTACATTCACAGGTGACGAAGGTCAGGATCAAGTGATTTTTGAGAATGCCCTGAACGAGGGAGAGGTGTATTTCGTGGACGGGTCAGCATCAATAGATATGGAGACAGGAGAGAAACATGTGGGTATGGCAGTTGTACGATTAGAGGAAGATGAATACGAGACACTAGTGCAACACCGCCTCCCATCCCACTATTCAGCCCAAGCAGCAGAACTAATTGCGCTAATAGAAGCATTGCATGCCGCCAAGGGGTGTGCAGTAACAATATATACCGACTCAGCATACATGACAACGACAGTACACGGCGGGTTGGCACGGTGGGGGCGGAGAGGGTTCCGACGAGCAGATGGAACACCAGTTCAGCATGCAGAACTATTGAAAGAACTGATTGAGGCTCTGCAAGACCCCACGGCAGTGGCCATTGTAAAATGCCAAGCCCACACCACAAATACAGATTTTATATCTTTGGGGAACGCGGCAGCAGACGCCGCTGCCAAAGAAGCTTCGTATTTACAGAAAGGTGTAGTAGGAGAATACATGTTGCACCACACAGCAAGCCAAGAGGTCCCCACAGGATACAACATGATACCCACACAGGAAATAATAGAGCTGCAAGAGGGAGCTAGTGCAGAAGAAAAATTGCTGTGGACTAAAAGGGGATGCAGCAAATCGCCGACTGATTTGTTATGGCGACAAAAAAGTTCAGGAAAAGCGGTAATGCCAGTCACATTGTTAGAAATAGCATTTCAACAACTACACTTTCCCGCACATAACGCAAAGCAACACATAATGGCAGAGATACAAGAAGATTGGTTTGCACCTTGCCTCCATGAACACGTCACAAGACTGGCTTTAGAATGCACGACATGTCAGATTTACAACTCAGGTATGACACTGCGCACACTGAGAGGAACGATACCCAAACCAAATGGCCCATTCAGAGAGCTCCACATTGATTATGTAGACATGGGAGAAAGATGTAACGGGGCTCGCTACATGATTGTGGTTGTATGTCCGTTTTCGAGATGGGTGGAGGCAGGCCCCTGTGCGCGCCCTGATGCGAAGGGCGCCGCGAAGTTCCTAGTGCGGGAAGTGTTCCCGCGCTGGGGGATTTGCGAAGTTATTCGCTCAGATAACGGCACGCATTTTGTTAATGAACTATTCAAGGAAGTGACTACCCTATTGGGAATAAAGCACAAATTATGTTCAATTTATCATCCTCAAAGTAATGGCGTAGTGGAAAAGATGAACGGTCTGTTAAAAAGCAGATTGTCAAAACTGTGTTTTTCCCTTAAAAAGACCTGGATATACTGCCTGCCTTTGGCCTTGTTCGAGTTACGAAATCAGCCAAGTAAAGACCACCACTTGTCCCCGCATGAGATCGTCACGGGAAGGAGAATGCACACAGCGCATTCACCTCTCCGTGAACGTTCTGATGCACACAGAAGTGCAGCGATATTAGGAGAGGAGTTCACAGAGTACTTGAGAAAACTGACACGGGCAGCGCGCGTAATTGCAAAGCAACTAGCCCCCCCCTCTACAAGAGAGGAGGGGAACACAACAGAAACAGAGACAATGCCTGAAAAACCATTACAACTAATGCCTGGTGACCTTATATATGTCCGAAGTTTTGTGCGAAGGTGGAATGCACCACGTTTCCATGGCCCTTATGAGGTAGTGTTTTGCACACCCACAGCAGTAAAGGTAAAGGGCCTACGATACTGGGTGCATTTGACAGACGTACGCAGAGCTTATAGCGCCGCGGAAGGTGAGGTACAGGACGAGGCACAGACAACTGCGGACAATGAAGTTGTGCAGAATGGATGATGGGAATTTTGTGTGCATTAAGTGTTGAACACTGAACACGAATGGCGCACGACATGTGTACTGAAATAAACCTGTGTATATACATATATATATAATTTTTTACAACTTTTGAAGGTTTTTGTGGTCCTTTTTGGGTTTTGGAGAAGTTTTCTTTTTCTCTCTCTCTCTCTCTCGACTTTTCTCTTTATGTATGAAATAATGTACTGATAGTAATATTTGTAAAGTTACCTTGTCTGTGGACATACCCCCTCCTTCACCCACTCCCATACTTTGCCGAAAACATTTCACAACGTTCTAAATGTTTACATGCTTGTACTTAATGCACTTTTATGTCTCAAACAGGATTTACTATGGCATCGGATGGGCAGCCTGCAACTAATAGATTTGTTAGATTTAGAGAAATGTTAGTAGATAGATTGACATATTCCTACGAATGCGGTTTATCAATGTGTGTTATTGTGTTCTTCATCTCAATATTCTGCCTAATGACACATTGGGTCATAGCGTTCATCTCTACTGAGATGAACGAGGGGGGAGGGGGGAGTAACACCACCCTTGCCCCTGGCACGAATTCAATTACAAATATGAATATTAAAGAAGGTGATTTTTTGATCTGGGATGGATCCCGCCTTGTATGGGGTTACTACACTGCACCACCCACTGCTGCCCCGTCACGATCAAAAGATAAAGATATGGAAAATGACACAATGTCCCTACCTGAAATATATAACAGCCCCACTACCCTTCCCGCCCCGATACAAAACAGCGACCTGTTGTTTATTGAGGAAAATGGAAAAGTAATTACAATGACAGAACACAAGTCCCTATATGAAGAATTGGAAAAGGGGGGAGGGAATGAGAAAGGGGGGCCTATTCTTTCACCTATCGAAACTATAAGGTATAGGAGGGGGGAGAGAAGTAGGCGAAGAAGAGAGACAAGCAGGAGGGGGTATGATGAGTATTATGGGTTAGGATTAGACAAGATGGAAGACCCACGACACCCCCACCAAGCAAATAAATGGTATGCAGATATGAGTACAACAGCTAAACAGACAACTAATGAAAGCTGCTATGTCTGTTCGCTCATCCCCCATGCATCAGGTACACCCAAAGTGTTGTTGCCAAGAGAATTGCCCATTGTGGATGCCCAATGTCTCCTTCATCTCACACTGTGTAGAATAAAGAACACCTTTCAAGCACACGATGTCTCTTTCAAAATAATACAGGACAACAAAACGTGCTATTCAAAAGCGTCTGGGGTGGTCTGTCCTAAAGAACCTTTCTTTGCAATACAAGGGACGCTGTTTTCAGAAAACAAATGGAAAGATGAAGAAGTACTGTGCAAAGCGGAAGCACTGAGAGGTGTCCAACCAGACAAGCTGCGATGGATGGAAAAAACGTGCTTACCAATATGGAAAGAACACATCTCTAAACTAACATGGGTAACAGCGATGGAGAAACCCTTCAAGCTACAAAGTGAAATACAAAACGAACTATGTTTCAAGGGAGAAGGAAAAGTGGCAATGGGAACGAACAAAAACTGTAACAAAACTCTCACCATCCCAGACATGAAAAAAGGAACAGCAGCACTAATGGACACATACTGGGTATGCGGGAATCAGGCTTACTTGCACCTTCCCCAGGCATGGAGTGGCAGCTGCTCAATGGCCACTTTGCATTCGGCCCTAATGGTGATTCCAGAAAGCCACGTCGACAAAAATAAAAAGACGCAAGGAAACATGAACAAGGACGAGACGTCTCCCACTGCCGAAGCACACCTCTATGTCCTGTCCTCCGGAGGGAAAGAAAAGGAGCTATCACGGAACAAGCGAGCATCAAACTACATATCACAAGCGTCATCCGATTTATTGGCACAGATCCCAGACAGGTATCGCCTGTTCAGCTCCGTGGAAACATTTTTTGCCTCACTGGTTTCAAGTGTCCAAGCAAGAGCAAATGCAAAATGGCTTCAGATCACACGGTGGGAACTGATTCAGCTGGCCAATGACACTGAAGAAGGGTTCAACATAATAAAGGTGGAACTACGAGCTCTGCGACTAATGACCATGCAGAACAGGTATGTTCTGGACCTGCTAACAGCAATCGATGGAGGTGTTTGCCGAAAAATAGGAAGTGCGTGCTGCACGTTCGTACCTTCTGAAGACGCAGAAAATGGGTCCCTGTCCCACGTCATTGAAGCAGTCCATAACCTGGGAGAGAAAATGAAGCTGGAAGGTGGGGCTGAAGACAGCTCATGGTTCGACAATATCTTCTCCTGGGTTCCCTCCTGGCTTGGAATGACGATGAAATTATTGATACCAGTTGCGGTGGTCCTCCTCGTGGTGTTCTGCCTGTGCCAGGTGGGCCTTCGATGTTGTGCTAACGCAGTCCCTAACGGTGCGATGATGATGGTGACAATGGGCAACTCTGGTGGTACAATTAAGGCGACACAAGAAGTACATGTACAGACAGGACCAGATAACACTCCCAGATACCAGTTAGTGCCTATGTGCCGTGATAAGTACATAGTAGATAACCTATGGCACACCACTATCAAAGAACCCCGAGATGTGGAACTGGAATGGTATGAGGAGGTCTGGGTAGACTTGGAAGGGACGGGTGACTGTATATATTTAACATGTACCCCAGATGAGTATGCTAGAAGAGGTGAGAACTTGAGGGGGGTATGCAGAGCCTGGATGCCTAGAAAAGGAACACCTGCATGGGATGACGCAGTGATAGAGGAGCAAGAATGTAGAAGATTAGAAGAGCTAAAGAATTCGTTACTTTAGTAACGAAAGGGGGGAAATGTAGGGAAGGACTGGCCGCGAGGCCCTCCTCACCTGCAGTCTTCTCCCCAGGTGAGGACCATGACTCGGTGGCCGTCCCCTCATGCCACCCGGGCCCAGGTGGAGGAGGGGTCACCCGCCGACGACATTGCCCACACATATCCGTTCCCTGCATATACCAAAATTCAGTTAGGCCTAGAAGCCATCTTGTTTAGCAAACATGGCGTGAGTTCAGCACACTGTAACGAGGCCCCCACCTTTGGAGGGCCTTTCATGCATCTCTGCCGCCGCAGTAGCCCTGGTAGATCCGCTGCGAGCGCGTTCCCATGAGAAAGTCGGATATGAGCTAACCCGAGATGCTAACACTGCAACATTTTTATCCACAATGTAATATTGCACCCTGCATGACCTGGTCCGCGAGGCCGGGGTGACGGGGAAAAAAGCTGAAGCATCACTATCTGAAGAAAGTAGAAAATAATTCAAGTATTGGTATTAACGAACTACCTCGGTTTAAACAGATCCTGTAAACTGTGAATAAACCATAAAGATGTAACGTTACATGATACCACCCCAGGTCTGGACTAGTGCTGCTACAACCACAGAGAAAGATGTAGACCAAATGTACAGCCTTTATTTACTCATATATGTTTTCTTAATCACCTAAAGCAGCGAGCATCAATTTCTGTAGGCCATAACCTAGAACGACCTCGTGTAACGTTTAATGTACATAAAATAATCACATCATGTAGTAAATATAATGTTAGGTAACGAAAAGGTACTCGGACCGACTGTATTAAAGAAATGTGTAACGAAATGGAAATATATATGTGTGTTTAAATAACATCAAAATAAGGCGGAACATTATAAAAGTTCTGCATTCAAAAGTTAGCAACGCACGAGGAAAAAACCTTTGTGAGTATATGCAAGGCCATTCTCCCTCCCACCCTACCAAGCCTGCCAGATAAGGAAGCTAAGGCCTGTGCCGCGCTCCCTCACCTCCCCCAACCAAGCTGGAGCCGCTTCAGAGAGTCAGAGGCCCCGGTACCGCACCCAAGGCCACAGCCCACCACCTGTGTTATTTACAGCACGGTAATAAACCCACGTTTTGAATCCACTGATCTACCAGCACCCTCTCGTAAAGTCCACAACCCTCCCCCTAGACCACCCCAAGAACGACCCCCATCACTGGGACAAGACACAGAGACCCATTTATATAATAACTTCTAACGCGGCAGACAGGCATGTACCAGTCGGCTCAGGCCCCAGAACTCAGCCCCTCGACCTAAAATACCGGTCAATAGGACACAGGTAAATCTCACCCCAACCGACAATCACCGGACCTCTCAAGAGGTGCATTCCTCATGTGTTGCGTTTATTTTATAAGACAAACTGCCGAGCGATTTATTGATGAACTTAGATGTCGTTTCTTGAATAACTGCAGTGTGCATGGCCTAGGGCAAACGAGTCAGGAAAGGTATTCATCTTTGTCACAGGCTGCCCCAGCATACCAACACCGCTCGGATGACCTCAAGCTGGCCTGCCAGGCCCAACCCAACCCACGAGGCTGACCAGTGACGTCCTCACGCCAAGACCAACCACGCTGCAGCAACACCTATAGTTAGTCGACGCCACCCAATCCCAATTAACTTGTGCCCCCTATAGTGTGTAGGTTCTGATGACGTTTTTTGTATTAGAAATACGCCTGTCTTTGCTATTGTCAGACAGAGCGCTCTCGGAGGTTGCAGAGTTCTTTGCATGCCCTATTCTTTGGATAAACTCCCACTTACGCTCACCCGCACTCTGTCTTGGCCTTATTCCCATTACGGGAGAGTCCCTTATTGTCTCTCATTGCGGGGAGGATCGTGCTGAAATTGGGGGCGCTTCCTTTCACTATTGAGAAAAGAAAAAAGAAAGGGAGGCACAGTAGGAAAGGCAAAGAACACGACAGACAAGGCTGGGAGAAAACAAGCAGGGAAGTCAACATGGATGGAAGTACAAATAAAAAGTGGGGCTCAAAAAGAAAGAAATGGGCTCGAAATTGATAGACACAAAAATGAATGGGTTTAAAAGAGGAAGGTTCATAATGTTACGTTGTAAAGCGGGCCTACCTTGAATACCGCGGCCTTTCATCAACAGAAATGGAGCCAGTGCATTTTATTTGAGCCAATCTCCCACAACAGTTGCAGTGAGAGCCACCAGCCCAAAACCTCAACACTAGGCCTGGGGGTGCACCATGTCGCCCTTTCCCTGGGCTGTCAGCAAAGAGCTACTCAGGTAAGATATCCCACTGCAGACCGGTTTAGAATAATAACTTGATTATGTGTATGTTACATTCTGCCACAGTGTGCTGCTTCTCAGAACCCAGGGGATTACTGAAAAATCACCAGAGTGTAATGGTGTTTGCGCAATCGCATTAGCGCCAGAGCAACGGCAGTTTCGATTCATTTGCCTTAGTGCTCATGGAATTGCGCTCCTCGTGCCGGAAATTAGTTCCTTATTCGCATTACTTCTTTGTTGTCACTGATTGATTCCTTTTTAATAAAACTCCCATTGCGCTCTTGTCATATGTTATGCAAGTTGTCACGCTGTTAAATATAAACAAGTCCGTCATCCATTTCACTAATAACTTACTTGTTTTCAATTGATTAGTTCACCTGCACTTGGGGTCATGCTAAATACGAAGGTCCTATTTAGATGCAAACAACTTAATTTACACCACCTCCAATTTCCATTGAAGGTGTGATCCTCCCCTAGTACAATAGGCAAAACCTAAGGTAAGCCACCGTAGGGTTCTAAGAAAGAGCTCATTTTGGAATGCTTGTTAGATAACTGAAATCCTCCAGTCATCTTAAAGTTGTGAACACGTTCCTCTTGGAGGCAAGATAGTGCAGCGCAACACAGGTTCGAATCCGATCCCGCGCTTAGAAACCTCTTGCTGGTATTAAGCGTGTTATAAAAGAACAATTATTATAATACACTCTGAGACATTGAATTGTCACCTGGCAACATTTATAAATACCTACCACCGATTCAATAAGGAAACCTGGGGCGGCCCTAATTTGCGTTCTGGGTAAACAGCCTTTTTAGTATTAGTTCCCAGGTTGTCAGAATAAGTTGTGAAACCATAAATAAATGAGTGTCTGCCAATACCGTGTCACCAGGCACCTTTTTCCTCAGGATGCCTTTGAACACTTCCTCTACCTCATGTTCAACTCTGCTCACCCTCCTCATTCCCACTCTTATGCCACCTCTGAACGCCTCCTCCACCTCATGTTCTAGACTACTCTATCCCTCCACATTCCCACTCTTATTGGCCCTCTTCACCCTCAGTCTTCTCTTAAAGTCTTCCTCTTCTCCTTCTCTTATTCAGCCTTTCCTATCCCCCATTCCTCCAAACTTCTTTTTCTACCTCTTCCTCTTGTGATGCTTCTTTTTAGCTACTCTCTGTGTTTTTTCTAACTTTTCCTTGCTGCCCTTTACTCTGCCCATGCATTTCTCATATCCCAGTCTGTCTGCTCTTTCTCAGAAACTTGTTGTATTTCTCCTTCTACTGTTCCCTTCTCTCCTATCTCTACCAATGCTTTCAAACCCCTTTCTTCCTCCTCCTCCCCTCTGCTAAGATCTTTCCGAGTTCCACCCCTCCACTTACTTTACCAAGTCTATCTACTCTCATTTCCCTTATACTACCATCGCTCCTCATCCACCTATTTCCAGTTCTGCATCTCCACCTCTTTCTCCGTTCTGCTCACTCACTTCTTACCCTCTCACTCATCCCTCTGATCCCCTTAGTAGCAACACTGCTGTCCTTTTTCCAACACCCACAGCTGGCACAGAATGTGGTTTCTAAAATAATAGCATGGGCCTGCCACCGTGGCACGTAAACTCAGAACTGCAGTCTGCTGCAGTGCTTCAGATGTTGAGTGCAGGGATCAGTGCCTTGACTATGAATGATACTTCAAAGCAATTTCTGGTTGATGTACACTCCCCAGCATGGCTCCTGGCACCAAATCCTCAATCGGGTTGTCCACTATCTTGATTTTCATCTCATTACTGCATTGGTTACTGTCAGTCGTTTTTCCGCACAGCATTTGTATGACTAACCCTTAATTCCATCATGCCTGCAAGTGTTTCACCTGCAAGCTAGTGGGTAAATGGTGGTCATTTGTTGTTTTTGCAGTTGAAACTCTTGTTGAATGTTTGTTGGCTTAAGGCTGCAGTCCCTTTGTTCTTCTGTCAAACGGGAAATTATATCGTACCTCCTATTGCAATGAATCTATGTATATTGGCCTACGCCAAGCTGCTTGTAAGCCACTTGCGAAGAAATCCGTGTTGCAAGGACCTGACCTTAGAATCAATGTAAACCGCCATTTTAGGTCAATCCGCCATTTTAGGTTCTCTCTGTAAAGTCACCCTGTGAGTTAAAATGGTGGACGATGTCATTCCGAAATACAACATGGCCGTCTTGACCTCTGCGTACAACTAATATGTAACTTTCCTGCAGACCACTTGTTGGGGTCGTGAACTGAGACCTTGTCCTTTGTTGACCTGTGTGTAAAGGATTACTCGTGCCAATAAAACTAATCCGCGAGCATATGTTAAGAACAATGTATCCAAATACTGAACTGAGAACACTTGTTTAACTACATTGGATTAATGTTTGAGAAGACTATGAGGAATCCTAAAATACACTGTTACCGTGTAGACTTGTTGGCGAATGCATTAAAGGCAAACCTTAAGCATATAGATTTGTGAACTCGGCATGAACCCTAGATCAGTAATGTATTAGAGGAATATTAACCCGCAGTAGGGTTGGACATCATGTTCGCAAAGGGTATAAAAGTGCGACTAATTCTAATGTACAGTCCCGATCGCTGAGCACACCGAACCATGCTGGAGTTCGCTGTGTTGTACTGAGGGCTGATAGCTATCTGATTGTTTTGTCCTTTGAAACTGTTCAGTATAAATTAAAGATCTTTGTATGTTCCTTTGCAACCTGTGTTCGGTGTATTTCCTTTTGGGGTACTCAGCTTTGATATTTTCTCTTTGTTTTCACACTTCCAATCCCTTACAAGTCTTGCTTGCCCAGTTTGACTTGCTTCGATATGACTCATATGACAAGCAAATTATGTTAAAGCATTTCCAGTGTCATCCTGATAAGTATACTTGTTATTAAGAAGTGCTGTATGAGCTTGGTGGAAGATAGGTGTTTGGGAGAAAAGGGAGTACTGGGATAGGTCCCTATTTAGGGTCTGTGGGCAATGGCACAATGGGGAAGAGTTGGGATGATGGCATGAACACCACAGGTTAGAGATGGATTGGGGAGAGTAAAGGATCTCCTCTTTACCTTATGCAGACCCTACAACATGAAGAGGGTGGTGGAACCCTGACCCTATGTCTTCCCAATTGTTAATTACAAACCTCAAACATGGGACTTTGTTGCACTCCCCACAGCTCCCATCACCGATTCCAATCTTTGGGACTATGTGCGTCAACGGCTCCGCAAACCAAGCCCCCGCCCTCCATGGTACTCATTCTTGCTTCTCCTACAAATGGGATCACAGATTACAACAGTCTGTATTTTCCACACATGTGCGCTTCATGCTTTTTTCCCAGCCTAGGGCCCATGAGCAAGACTAGCAGACTATGTGTCCAACTTGTGTGAGGATGCGGATCGTAATATCGTCTGCTCACATGTTTTCTCATAGTACTCCCTTCGGAGAGGACTAGAGAGTCCCAGGGGTTCCACTGTAGCCCCAATTCAGGTGTAACATCATGAACATGTGGCTACCACAGGGCCCAAGTGCTCCCCAATCGATCTTTCAAGGCTAGAGTTCATGTGATTGTCAGAAAGTGCTAATCGCAAAACCAAAATGAGATTTTGGAGGCTCACAATACTTTGAATTTTGGTACATCTAATGTTTCATTCATGAAAGGCAAACTAAAACTACCACATGTTTTTGAAAAGATGTACGTGTTTATCAGGCTCGTTTATGCTTTGGTCACTTTCACAATCATCTCTATCAAGGAGAGTATTTTTTTACTCTTGGAACCTAAACATGAATACATATTTATATAATTTACTGAGTACTCATTATGTGCTCAAGTGCCCAAATTGCAGACTGGACTCAAACACCAGCTTTTTCAATATGTGATCCTAAGCAATTCATGTTATCGTGCTCTGCCTTAGATGTCGAAATTGGGACTCCCTAAAAGTGATTTAGTTCACAGCTATCAAAAAAGCCTAAAACGTGGTTAAATAATACATAGTGTTGCTCCATATACAATAATAATAATCATGATCATTCGTGTATTCAATGTGATTGCATATATTCAATGTGATGATGTATGCACAGGTGGGGGCCATGCAGATATTCTGCAACACAGGGTCTCATCCATCCTATAACCGGTTCTGGCTTTACTATCTGGAGTGAGCAGTAGCCAGCCTCCTGACAGGCAGTGAGGAGACACGAGAGGGTGCCAGGGTCGTGAGACTCTTGTTATAGTATATAAATGCTATTTTTTTTAACTGAAAACTGTAGTTTCTCCTCCCTCTCGCTCCCTAAAAAACGAAATATTTTAGACCACCACCTAAAGGCTAATTTAAAAAAAAGAAACTGTAGTTTTTACCTGCAGACACTGATATTGAGGACAAGAACCAAACCAACATCCAGGGCTTCACATGATTTCCTTCTGTTTAGCTGACAGGTAATCATATATTCCTCCTTAGTTATTTGTGGATAGACAGCTTTGTTGACATTTTCTTGGAACATGTTGCTTGTGCCTGGCGAAACACACTAGAAAAAATAGGGTAGTAGGTTATATACAAACATGAAGACTGTTGTCCCTGAAGTTAATGTCTTGCACCAGTCAGTTATTTATTCGAATATGTATCTATAAGGATGAATTAATAAACCATTATATGGCCATTTCCTTGGAAAATGTTTTTCAGGACAAGCAAAACAGACATGAATAAGATGGAATCGTGGGATATTGTCACTCATGGCTCCAAGAAGACACCAACTCTCGAAGACAGTACAACGGTTTTACTTGAAAGGTCTGCAAAAGGGCTCACTTAGGGTGATCCCTTTCTCACTCATCTCCCATGTGAATTACACTCCCTGGCTCAGGCTTCCCTAAACTCCAAGGTGGTTGCAAGAGATCAGTAACCCCTACTATCAAAGAGCGGAGTAGGTACTGGTGAGGGCCTAAACACAATAGCCTTATCTATCTTACACTCTGTAGTGTCTTCTAGGGGTAACCTGACCGGGATAGTAAACATGATTTGTGCCTTCCAATCCCTGGATTCCCAATTAGTATTTTCCTCTCACGCTCTTGCACTCCTTGCCCTGATGTTCTCTGCTTCTTTTTCCTTCCTTCTACTCTCTTCTTGTCTTTCCACCCACTCTCATCTTTCTACGCCTCACTTCACCTCTCTCTGTCCCTCTGATGTTCAACAGTCTACTTCTAGTCTCCTCTCCCCACTGTACCACTCACCCCTTTCCATTCTACTACTCTCTCCTCTACCACGGTCCCCTCTCCACTCTAATACTCTCCTCTGCACTCTACTTTCTCCACTCCACTACTCGCCCCTCTTTACTATTCTCCTCCCTCCACGCCACACTACACTATACTTCACCCCACCTTCTTCCACATTCACTCCCCTTTCACTCAACCTTACTTACTCCATACACTCCCACTTCACTCACTTGCTCACCATCCACATTTCTCACCAGCTAATATCTCACGTTGCACACGCTTTAAATAATCTTCCATGCTCCACCGCCCCATCCTCCCTGCGCCTGGTCTATTAGTCCACCTTCTATACCTTTTTTGAACTAAAAAGGCCTCTGAATCCCCTCCACTTTCTGAAGTGCGGGTCTGTCGTGCTATGGTAGCCTGTGACAAGGACAGTCACTTTCAGAGTTCGTCGGTGTGTAATTCCGAAATGTGGGCATGCCAGAAATCTGAAATGGTAGCCTACACAAGATATAGTGTCTTTGAAAGTTTTCCTTCATGTGATCGTCAAACGAGGGTCCGCCATAGTATTGCAAAGGGGACCCATGGCAACAGTAGTCACTCTCCAGCCTTGCCAGGCACGCTGCATGGACCGATTGCCGGTTTGCAGTGTGGATCACAATGTGTTCTGATAGTTCACCATCCTGCTACCTCATGGTTGGGTTGCTCATTCCTGCCTCTACCATCAGGGCTTAGAGTATTGTAGTCCTTCGTGAGAAAGACAAAATGACTGGCCAGCATTGTGCACAACAGGTATGGCACTATTGACAGTGGTACTTGACATTTGCAGCCAAGCACAGGTGGGAGAGACAAAAACTGGGGCACTCTCCACTTTTGAGGCTGGACTGGCTCGAGTAAATAAATACCCTTATAGCGTTCTTACCCCAGATCGAGAGGTGTCCCCATCCCCTCTTGACAGTGTTGGAGTCTTGGCCCTGTCATAAAATACACAAATAACCAAGCCAGCATCCAAAGCCCAACATGATTTTCTTGCAGAGACTAGTCAGTTACTTCTAGTCAAACTCACATAATGAGAGAAAGTGGTGTCGCGAGGCTGACACTAAAGACAAGAATGAAGCCCAAGTCAGCATCACTGGCTCTACATGATTTTCTTCTGTTAATGTGGCACTTCTTCAAAAATGGCTTCATAGAAATACATGTGAATTACACTTTGCTGTAATTTTCTCCGAAAATGATTTCCTTGCTACTGCCAAAGCACAGTTGGATGAGATTGAGTATGTAGTAAGGTATACACAAGTCAGAAAGCTGACAACCCTGGCCCTTCATGATTTTTCCCCTGTTAGATAGTCTGTTACTTTTTCAAATATTTCTCAGTTGGTCTTCAAATGTAGCCTGATAATGTGACATTTCTTTAGAATAGATTTTTAGGGTGAGGATAACATATGTGGATAAACCTAGCAGGATATATACAAATAAACATGCAAGCTTTATCTGTCATAAATGTTTTTTTTTATGTCTTAGTCCTTTACTCCTTCAAATATTTCTTCAAAGGAATGAATGGGTAGCTGGCATTGTTGCCATTTTCATGCAAATAACTTTCAGGGCAGGCAAAGAACACTGTAAGGACACCTATATATGGAAGACATTACATTTTTTTAAAGCATTGCAATTCCAATTCACATAAAACATCCATGTATAGAAATACAAATATGAATGACTCTTCCAGGCAATAGAAAAAAAACAACACAACATAAAAATTCAAATTGACAATGGTTTTTTGATTCAAAAAGGCAAAATAGTTATTTGAATAAAGTTTGAAACAAAACAATTCACTTTTTTCTCTGAAACCATTGACAATTATTTGTATCAGAGAAAATGTTTGCTCTAACATATGGTTCCCAGATTCTTAGGCTAATTCCAATATATGTTGGACACAATCTGTGACAAACTATTAGTTCCTTACTTGAGCATAGATACAATTCGGTATCTTTGTGGAGTTGAATTGCATTTATTTCAAAGGCTTTGGTCCAGGAATTCTGTTTCTTTTTGAAATGTGGGGACAGCAGCGTCAAACTATCGCTATTCTCAAGGCATCAGGATCACCCTGACAACGCCCCAGTTTCATGTGTTCATTACAAAATAGATTTGTATTACTTTATTAGTTAGGGCAGACACCAATAGCAAAGGCTGGTCATTTCACATTTCAATTTGCGATGCCTAAGGCCTAAAGAGGTCCCAAATTACGGGACAAAGATTTATTATAATGAAGCCACCCAAATTTTCAATTTGATCCATTAATCATAAAGCACATATAGCTTTTATTATATTCCCACTTATAGAGACATAGCTTGTAAAAAGGATTAATTTTAATTGCTATGTAGGATTCAATTAACATGGGTCTAAACACTCTGAGATCATTGTACTCACTTTTGGTTTGGCTTTCAAATGCCCAAGGCAGATAGGGACCAAACTGGCTTCAGGCAGCAATGCCATATATGCTCTTCCTTTCAGTGTGTCCTTCTACCTGCTCCCATAATTCCTCCAGGGACATCATTTGTGGTGTCTCTTGCTGCCCCTGTGGACTCGCTTGCTACTTCTTTTTTTTATGGAAGCTCATGGGCACTGGTGTAGCGAGGGCCCCACCACACTAGGCCTGTGGGGGCCCCGGCCCAGTCCTCACCAATCAGGGTGAAGGCTGGGCTACGGCTTGAATCGCGAGAAGGAAGTGCTCAGTAGGGTGAACTGACCATAAGATGTGGCATGTGTCATATGCCACGTTCAGCTCCAGCCACTTCTGCTACGGCTTCCTTGCAGCTCATATACAGGAACCAGGAAGCTCTCTCGGCTTCCTGGTTCCTGTCTGTGAGCAGCACGGAGGAGCCAAAGGTGGCCTAGAGTGACAGAGCAAAGCTGGAAAAACAGATAAGAAGGCTTTCAAACACAAACACTGTGATAGTGTGTGTGTTTTAATGTTCTGGCTGGATGTGGGCCTGTGTGGAGAATGCAGTGAGAGCGGATGTAAAAGAAGGTGTACGCATGAGTGACTGGTGGGTGAATGAGTAGGAATATGATTGTGTGTGTTTGTTATGTTATGGTATTAATTTCTTATAGAGCACAACACGCCCATAGGCCTCAGTGCACTATGACTGTTCTGAGTGGAAACACAGGTGTTAGATGCATCTGAAGGTCGTGTACCATCACTTCCGATGATTTCACTTGGGCGAGCAGGGTCAACTGGCATCACTTCCTGGGATGTCATCAGAGGTCAAGGGTCGTGTGATGTCACTTCCACTACCCCTGGCATTTTGGTGAAATTACTTCGCGAATTCTTCTCATGTAATCTGGCTCTGTTTTGGGAAAGGCCTCTGCATTCAATCCCATATGGAAAATGTATTCTTAGGGAAATTTCGCCGCAGCTACTTCCAGTTGGAATCCATATCTTCTCCTCTCCTGTTGAATGGGCTCTTATGATTTTCTGATTTCCCAAGAACTCCCTCTCCTTCTGATGTGGTTTAAAGACCCAGCAAACTGTAGGCAAGCTGCATCATTTGAGGCAGAAATTGTGGATTGGACAACGCCTGTGAAAGGTTCCCTTCATTTTATCATACCCACTAGGGCTCTACTCCTGGCTTCCATTGGCCCAAGGTATTTTGATGTGCCATAAGCAGATGTGCCAGCTGCGAGCTAGACCTTCCCTTAGGAATGAAGTATCAAAATTGGACTGGGATGTTTTTCTCATAATTCCCTCTAAAGACATGATATTAACAAGAATGCTATATTCCAATTTGCAAGAATATTCAGACTCTAGAAACATCCTTTAGGTTTTTATCACTACATTCTCTGTGAATACACTTTTGGTTTTAAATAGGCTATTGTTAAAAGGAAATAACTCACATTTCAATTGTATATGGCCACCCCCTATTAAAACATACCTTCTGGCGAGAATTAGATCATATGGAACAAAGGGATAATTTTAGTAGACTCCTTAATGGACCTAGCGAGCAATCTTCCCGGAGTTAAATGCTCTGTAAATTCACGGTTTGCTTGCCTGTGCTAGGCCTCTGATTCTAAGAATGCACTTACCAATCAGCATGTATTGACCTTCCAATCATCTTTAAAATATAATCCCATGTATTTGGGATTTTGGTGTCAAAATACTGTCTTTTTAATCCATATTTATGTAATTTGTCCTCAGGTAAACACAGCTCAGGCAAATAAGTATTCTCTGTCTTGGTCAAAGTGATGGACAATGTTGCGTGTGCATTCCTGTTTGCCAGAAAGCTGACACTTGCTCAAACATGCACCTTCGAGTGAACAGAAGTTTATAGCATAGGTACACAAGCACAGGTACACAAGCTACATAACATATATCCTGTCCCATACAAAAGAAATGTGCAATTTAACCAGTTTTTACTGATAATGTCAATCAAACACTATGTTGCTCTTTTCGTAAATATAAAAGAGCCTGCATATGATTTGAAATGTTTCCTTATAAAATACTAGAATTCAAGTCACTCAGTTTTTAATGTTCTTTTTTGGGGCTAAGCCTGATTTTCATATGGTTTTCTCCCTTCTGTATTGGCTTGGCAGACAAAGAACGATGGCCTGGAGGGTTTCTCAGGGCAATGCCAGAGGTTAGGATTCATTCTAAACCTTCCAGCTACCACCTCTTCTGTTTTCCTCTTTCCCGCAGTGGCAAACATTCAGAACCTCTTTTACATTACATGCGTTTGTCTTCATTAAAGCCTACATGATACCATGTTTTTCCTGTAACTGTGTACATAAATAACATGGTATTCATTGTAAAGCAATTATTATTTTGTATTATTTAATGAAGAGAAGTACATGCAATCAATTAATACTCTGCAGATTCCCCCTTGTGCCTAGGCTTCTGGAGGGAAAAACATTAGGGAAATAGGACATGGAATTCCCTACGATCTCTGTTTGCTTTAAGACTACCAGTTTAAGGTGGAATAAGAACAGGATTTGTTATGGTATATATATTTGAGTAATAATAAATGTTTATGTTGCATGGAATCATTGATAAAGGTATCTTCCTGGAAAAAGTGTCTTCACATGGTCCTCTTTATGTCTTCTTCTTGTCTTAAGGTTCAGCTAATTTCCCGTTTCTGTAATCTGGGAGTGTAGCCTCTTCGTCTAACTTGGTCTTGCGGTTACTTTTATATTCTGGATGTTTCTTTTGGGGAATGGGCTTCCAATCTGGAAGTACGATATGCTTATTTAACAGAATCAGAGTGGTAGATAGGCTGGTTTAGTAAATGACATGGATACAGAAGATATATTTACTTACTGATCTACATTTTACTTCTTTATTTATTTATACATTTTAACACTCTAATTTTAATAATGCAACCAAAGCATTCATCCTTTCATCTAAAAATCCTTACTTTTCCTCCTAACACAGATTCCACTTCAGTGTTCCATTTGATCATATCCACACTCTTGTTCAGAGGTAACCTTAACTATGGTTTCAGATAATTCTATCATTTCTATGAGAATTAAACAGGGATGACATGTCTTCAGGTTAGTATGGACGCAGCCGTCTTCCGTTTGATTCTCTTTCAGTGTTTATATTTTGTTGGCAACATCGCCTATGTTGTCTATGATTTCAAAGCCACTTTTCTAAGGCAAACAATTCCACTATGTACAATGGTTACCTTGGACATTATAGAGTAGACTTGGTCACCCATTTCAAATTCCTGTTTCAATGTCCTTAGGTCATAGTATGTTTTCATACTGGCAGCAGATTTCTCCAGGTTTCGTTTGGCATAGGCAAATGAGTGTTGAAGATGTTTTCAAAGATTTTCACCATGTTCATGTTGAGCCATTACTCAATGTATGTCTGCCCTCTGTCTAATCGATACTAAGATAAGAATAAATCTTCAAAACAAGACTTTCGGATGGCTGAAGTAGGAATGATCTCAGAGCCATCAGAGTCAGTTATAATCATAAATTAGAACTGGGTCAGTGAATTTGCAAAAAAGTTCTTCAATTCTCTTGTTATATCACTTTACCCCACCGCAACAGGCTGGGCTGTCAGCGATGTGTAGTTTCCTCTTCTCTCCTAGAATTTCCAACATCAAAGGCATCACTTTACTGATGAAGTTACTAACCCGGTCAGGCTCAATCCTTTGAGGAAGGCCAAAATGAGAAAAGAAGTGGTTGATTAATAAAGCAGCAGATGCCTCTGTCTTACAATTAGAGGCTGGGAGACATCCAATCCACTTAGTAATAGGCAAGTGACAGTCAAGGTATATTTGTTTCTGCAGACAGAAAAAATCACTGGTGTAATGTAATCAAACTGTAAATCAGACTATGGTAATTTCATTTGCTTTTTCTGTAGAGGAGCTGGGTGAGTGGTGGAACTCGGTTGCATAATCTCGAAACACCCTTAAATACATGTTTAGGTCTGATAGTTGTGTGGGCAGTAAGCAACCTCAAATAGGATCTCCATCGTCAATGAAATCCCCTATGACCGGCGGCAGAAGCATCATGGGTATGATTTAGCATTATGCTACAGATTGAGCTAGGGACTACGCATTGATAATAACTAGATGGCGGTACCCTAATCAGAAATCCATCCTGAATTTGGAACATCTTCTGGGATTTCATTATTAATCTCAAATCTTCCTTCCCATGATAGTCTTTTACAGATAATGGTACATTGTCTGGATCCTGTAAATATTGGTAAGATTTTACAGTGATTGTATTTTTTCTTCAGGAATAATTCAATTAATTTCTGCAGGACATCTACTACATTGAAAAGTAGAAAGTTCACATTCAGTACAAGATTGGGATTGGATAACTTTGGTTATTTGGATTTCTCTCCATATCAATCGATTCCCCTTCGATAGCTCGGGTTTTGGCCCGTTTTGTCAGGACCTTCCATTTTAGAGTGACCTTTAATCTTTTTTCAATCTGATGTCATAATGCTCCATGTCACCAAAGCAGCTATGGGTTGGATCAGGTTTCCATGTTTCAAGGGGTTGTTGTTGGCACACAAAATACATCTGGTTTTCACATGTATCACGTGTTCAACAAATGCATTCTGGGCATAATCTGAATTAGTAAATTATAACCAGTTTCTGGATTTAATAATTTTCAGTAGTAAGGACACCTTGCCACCTGTCTACTCTGAGGACACATTTTATGAGGCTGAGGGTTCAGGGGTATTGTTCACCCAAGCATTTCCAATAACAGCAAATCTTTACTCATAATGATTTTCTGTGGTATCTTTGGAATATTCATCCACGTAAATTATGGGCATTCCCGGAAAAGTGTTTTCTTCTTAGACCTTTAAGAAGATAAATGTGCCTCCATAGCGTCAGCTGTTTTAAAAAATGTATTGTCAAAACAATAATCCTCCATACGGCTATGCAGTTGTGCTAATCCTTAAAGCATTAAACACTCTGTTTTGGCCATATCTGATCTCTAAAGGGTAGCCTTGCAAAGGAGTAATCCAGGAAGTAATCCTTGAATTAGAGACAACCCCAGTCTGTATCTGGCCACTCTGCAAATATTGCAGAGGCTTGAAGGAGATGCTAACTATAATATGTTCAGCATGGATCAAAAAAATTAGATTTTTCATTTTCTATACCGTTGCCAGGAGTGCTTTTTTCCATCTGTTACATTTTATTTTGACAGGTTATAATGTCTTACTTGCACATGAAATGACCTTATTAACCTGGTCATGCTTCTGATATAAGACCACTGTTAAGCAGATCTCAGAATGTCCTGTTTTTTGGGAAAAATCCCTTGCTTTTAATAGGATAAGCTTAGCAGGGAGTTTGGGCAGGAATTATTTTCAGTTGTTTTACAACCTCTGTTTGTGAGTCCTCCCACGCTCTCTCCAACCCTGCCTTCAATAGATGGACTAAGAGCTAGGTGATCTTCGTCCATCTTGTCTGCGTTGTCATGGCCTGGAAAGTTTACTTTGTTTCTGCAGCACTGTGTTTTCTGAAGAGATACATTTGCGCCTTCATTACTTAATTGGGTCAGCGCGTAGCGATCTCCACTAAGTGTTTTTTCACAGTTTTACATTTTATTAACATGTCATCTATATAGGCACAGTTCCCTCTTTCCACATGGTGATGCATGTCTTTATGTGGGAATATATTGAATTTGTTCCCAGTGTTAAAGTACCCAAACAGTATGTGAGACCACGCATACTGCTGCTCCCAAAGTTAAAGGCAACTTTACATTGGTGTTCACACAGTATTGAGACAGTCTAATATCAATTTGTCAAATTGAGAGCATAGCATACTATTGAATCCTGGATCTCTGCAAGTCCATAATCATTGCATGGGAGAGTCCACCTTGACACGTGTAGCCTCTTTCTTTCTTCCCTAAAGGTACTATGAAGTCGACAAATGATACAACAAGATTGCATTTTTTTATATTCTCTGTGACTGATTCAATGGACATGCGATGCAGCCTGCATTGTGGCAAATTCAAGTGCCATATCATGGTCCATAGCTATTATTGTGTAATGAAGAGTTGTATGTCCACAGTTATAGGAATCGACAGAGAACCTTTTATGAAACTCCAGAAACACTTGTCTCAATTGATGTTTTTGTTCATGTGTTTCACAGGCATCCACAAAATTATCTATATTTAAACCATCGGATGGAAACCTGGGAATATTTTAGGAATAGCATTTTAGGAAGTATATTCAAGTTGAATAGTGAGATCTTGTCTTAAGGTGTATAGTTAGATGGATGATTCCTTAATGTCAAGGTAGTTACTGGTAACTCAGAACTTTATTTAATCTTCCAAAGTATCACAGGTAATATCTTCCACCCCAGAAGGGCACAGGAAGTTTTCTTCCCCATTCAAGTATAGAGAGTCCCTAGTCTGACACCATCATTATTGTGATAACAATATTCAGGTGTTTGACCAATGATCGGATTTGTTAAGCCCATTGAAACATTTAAGGAATCAACCGCCATTCCAATATATATGCATTGAGAAAAAATGACACTTTGGAGATCTTAAGATCTTTATGTCAATCAACATTCGAATGTTGTCATGTTAGAAATCTACTTATGGAGTTGAATTGTAGAGAAAGTTCATAATGCTAAAAAATGCTATTTAAATTACTATTTAAATTAATCACATTTTCTACATTAAACAAGGTTTGACCTTTTTTAATCTTTGTTGGCAAAGTATGTTGCTCTATAGTTCCAGGAATAATAATATCTTTTATTTGGATTTACTGAAATGCTTTCTGTGGGTTATTGAAATGCATTGTGTTTCCCACGGTCCTGGACCAGATTTTGCTTTGAACCAAATTCAAATGAATTGCTGATCGATTTAATATGACATTACCAATATAACAATCAGAAATAACATCTCGTAAAACCCAGTCATTATGATTTATTGTTTTGGTTTCACTTGTGAACCTTAACATGCATCTGCTAGTGATCAGGTGTTTTTAAATTCCCATTGTTCAAGCAAATTAAATGTGGGCATCTTCTCATAATTTTGTTATTGTGTTATGAATTACCTATCAAAATTTATTCAGACCATTGAATATGCACACATGTTTTAAAATAGTATTTTACTCTGCATGGATGGTTATCTGCCTTTCACTATGTGCATTTGTGTACACCCGGTTACATGTTGCTGCTTGCACATGCTAAATTGAAACCCATTGTTGATTATGCTTAATTAGGTACATGGCAGAAACAGGCTGACTTCATTTTGTTACCAACTAAAGAGATGTGAAGTTTTTGCTCTTAGCAGGCAATAGGCGATTTGGCGGTTTTAACCTTTTTACCTAGCGGATTTCCTGGTTCACCTCTGTGGTTGTGGCCTATCCTCTCTAAAGCCCAATCGCGAGCATGCGTAACAGATCCAATGTTCTGATGAGTGCTTTGCAAAAAAACATTAAAGAAGATTGAAAGAATCAGATACGGGCCTTCGCAAAGCACGTGGAAAACGGACATTTCAAAGGCAAAACTTTCCAATGTGGGTCAAAGTATAGCAAAAGAAAGCCCAAACAACATAAGAGAAACATTCAAACACACAATGTTACCTCATTTTTCAAAAACCCACTCAGCAAATATAGATACAATGTGCACATGGCAAGAGGACATAGCAAAGCAGATGGTGATTCGCAGATGATCAGCTACAATGGCATTTTGGTGGCCTGGGAGATAGAAAAAGAGGAAGCTCGTTGAGGCAGTACGCTTTGTGACTTTGGCAATAACCTGTAAGTGAATGTTTTACAATGACTGCATAGAGAATGGCATGTGCTCAAACTATTAATTAAAACATGTATTTAATGACAATGTGATAACCTGGTTTTAAAGACGGCAAAAGCTTTTGTTATGTTTTTGCGTACAAATCATATAGTCGTGTATGCTTCGAATATGCTCCTTAACGCAATAAAAATTACTACAACATGTTCTCATGTCATTGGACACATTCATTAAATAAATGTGCTTCTTAATTTAACCTGTGCCACTATTGCTAAAATAATAAACTATTAAAGGAGCTAAGCACTCCTCAATCACAATGTATTTCTTGACATTCATGTAAAGTTATTCAGTGGCCAGAACACAAGAAGAATGAAATTTGCATTAAAGATTCCTTGGTAGAACCCAATATAGACACATTGACGTGGGCATTGCAGTATGAACTATGAGCTGTAGAGGGAGGGTCTGTGCGGCCAAGGTTAAACCCATGTCAGTCTAAGCATTGTTTTACTAATAAAGCTGCTTTCTTGAGTCAAACACATGTTGGAGATAATCAGATCATAACCTGCCTGCTAGACTACTTATTTTATATCCTTAGTTATCCACCATTGTTTGACCCTAGCCCTCGATGGAGGGCATCCGTGGATAGATCTCAATGTTTTCTATCCAGAGAGAAGAACCACTCATTATTTGGTGAAAGGTTTATTAACTGCCAATGGTTTTCCCCACAGTGCCAAGGCCTTTGTTGGTGATTGTGGTATTTTGCCAGTCAATGCCTTCTAAAGTTTTCTTTTTCATTAACCCCTTAAGTGCCAAGGACAAGCTATCTCGTCCTTGGCAACAGGAAGGTAATCCCAAGGACGTGATACCTCGCCCTTGGCACTTAAGGGGTTAAAATGTTCAATGGAAGTCCCCATACTATCATCTTATTCCTTCAAAGATGCGTTAGTGATATCATGTACGTAGGTATTTTGGAAATTATCTGGATATTTTTCCATCAGGTGACAAGTACTTTTTAAACTGACATAATTGGCACTTTTTTAATTTGATTGGACAGAGGGTTTGATTCCATTGGACCTGGTCACACATTTTATCAAAGGCGAAAGCCTTCAAAGTAAATTGTTCTCCAGGAAAACAAGGTGTGCCCTGAGGAGTCATGACTATCACCAGATGGGTGAGTATATGTTGCCTAATTTTGATCTGCAATTTAGTCGCTCGATCTTCGAAAATCTCCTTTCCATCAAAGTTATGGAATTCGCCAAGGAAGGATTTGAGAGTAATTCAATGATTTTCAACTCTTCCATGGTTCAAAGTGTTGAGTACTTCTCGAGAGGCCATAGTTGTCTCGGACCCTGTATCTGCAAGAGCAGATAAGTCACACTGTCCCTGAATCTGGATAGTCACAAAATAACTCTTACCTTTCATATAAAACCTACAGCGAATGTGTGACTTAGTGGACAGTTCTGAAGGTATCTTTGTCATGTTTGTGGTTTCATGAACTTGATATGTAGAACACAGAGTGTGGGTGCACACCTTCAATTCTAATGACATTAGAAAAATGCTTCAGATTTGTTAAATGTAATTTAGGTGCAGAGGAAGTAGCTCAACCTTGACACCAGGTTGGAAATACGGTTTAGCCAGAAAAAGTATACAAAAATATCGGATACTCAATTTATGTCAAACCAATGAACGTAAAATGTATATTTGAAATAATTTACACTGTCTACATTTATATTGGTTGATTTTTCAGTATCACGGTGTGCCTTGTGTAGAGGCAAAGCCAGGCATTGTGTGACAAATGGCACAATTACAAATGCCAAAAAATTAATGGAGTGATGTTAAATGTATATCATTGGTGTTTGCTTCGTATTCTAGTAGCAAAAGAGTAAATACTTTTGAGTGGTGTTGTATCTATTACAATGATGCCAACACTGCATGATAATTGGCAATACCCTAAAGCCTAGTTTCAAAAATCATCTACATCTACAAAAGACTCAAGATTATCTAAAACATACATAATTATTTAGCTAATCGAATACTCAAATATTCTTGGTGTATATTCCTTCTGAGGAATGGAGTATATCATAATTCTTTGAAAAAAAAAAGCATCGTATTTTATATGGAATCAAACATAAGCTAAATCATATGTCTGGCACTTTGGATACTTTGGTGTAATTATCAACTTAAATAATATAAAGATGATAAAAAGATGATAAAGAGATATAACAGATGATGTATGTTTGCATATGTACAGAATAGAAGTGTTTCACATAACATCAATCAGCGGTACCAAAGTGGTTATTTTGAGTAAGATCTCAAATATGTTCACTACAGCAGTATGCAGGATAAAACAATCCCATATTCATATTGTGTCTTCATAACGCACATTTGATCATCTCAATATGAGATAGGTAGCAATGTGTCTAAATGTTTAGACAGGGTATCACACCACAGGTTAAAATAGAGATACTGCCAATATTTTACATCTTACTACCAACTTGGAAAATAATATTATGAGCCATCAAGTGTCTGAAGTCAACAAATCAAGTATATCATGGAACACACATGGTTATTCATAGAAAGCAATGTGAATTAAACTCTTCATTCATTCCTTTAGGATGCACTGTGCCCAGAAGGTAGATCCAGTGCATTTCTCTTTGCAACACCTTTTTAACTTTGTCTCCTCCTCTTGCTGATGTGTGTACTATGTCTAAAACAATGGATCTGATTTGGAATAAGTTATGTTTAAATCAGAAAGGTAGCTCGAACATATGTCGAACACCCATACCAATAGACATTTCAACGTAAGATCACACAGAGCACAGACATTACATAAGCTCTCTTGAAGGTCAATTCCCAAAGGTAGAATTTAATCATCATTGTCATTCGTCCTTTTTTTGTTAAACCAACAAATGTAAAATGTATATTTGAAGTATGTTACAGTGTCTACATGTATATCAGCTGATTTTTTCCATATCAATGTATACAGGGGACAGGAGTATCCAATGTTTCATGAACTTGACTCTGAACTTGACTCTGGGCTGCCACCATGTGATGACCCCCTCTCCACCTGTTCGAGGTCACTGTCTGCACCCGTAGTACAGTCGCTAGGAAAATATGGAGATGAAGGTCTACCCTCTTTTTTCGGTCTCACTGTCAAATTTATTTTAGTTTCCACATTTTGGGATTTGTGTCTAGGAGTTTATGGGTTAATGTGACCATTTCTTTTCATCTATTCATCTCTCTTCTTTTAAGTTTAATTCATTGTTCTTTTGGAGATGGCAATCAATCTCCGAAAGAGAAAAACCTTGACTATATCTCAGCTGAATTCTGTTCTTTGTCAAATGTGATTAACAGATTTTTCTTTTCCCTGAAATCCACTTTCTTGTTTTTTTATCATTTAGCCTTAAGTATTGAAGAGGTTTCACGGTTGGTCTTTAGCAATTCTTCAGCAAACTCAGTTACTCTCTGGTTTGCCATATGCTTCCTACTGTTTCCTCCTTTCCCACTTCTCCCTGGGGGTTATCGTTTGGCATATTTTCCTATTGTCATTGTACACTCTGACCTATTAATTCAGTTTGGATAGTGTTTCTAGGAGCCTTAATCTAATTCAGCACAACAGTGCAAACTCACACATATCTGTGATCTGGGCACAATCTGTTTTGCAGAATTAATTTATGTGTTGACATTAGTGACATAAATTCTGCCTCCCGGCGGATGAACCCCATTGTGTAATGACATTTCTCTATGGGAAGATGTTTAGTTTTCGAAGGATTCTTTTTATGGAAAAATGACACCAAAATTAATAATATTCCCCCAATTAAACAACAAAACACCACAATATGAGCCAAGAAAAAATATGTTTTAAATGTGAGGAGTATTATTTGATTGAATACAATGCTCTATATTGAATGATGAAACATCAGAACGGCTTTACACTGAAATATCATGTTACTGGGAGCATACACTATATTGTAGGTTTTAATGAAAACAAAATAATGCAAACAGATGTCTGCATGTTTGCTTTAATATGAAGGAAAACGTAATAAACTGTGCAACATGAATGTTAGTATTCTATGAGATAATGTTACACAGAACAATGTTAATCCCATAAAATGCCTAGTATAATTAGGAACAAACAACATTTTTTTTATTGCCATTATAGATAGCTTTAAGTTGCACATTTCTGTAACATGAGACTGCCTATATATTATATATATGGACATTCTGTGAACCTAATCTGTGAACTTCAGTTCACCAGAAACTGTATGTGTGTGCAAGTGTGATGTTTCTTGAAATCAGGAATTGGCAGGAATTGGCAAGCCCCGTTATCCATCGCTGTCATCAAGGCAGGAAAGACTTAAAGGGCCAAGTTGTGTTTACTTGAAAACAAGTGCCCTGTTGCCAAATTACAAAAATACATTTCATTGTAATTATTATGACTCCAAAATCCCAAATCCCTGGGCTTATATTTTAAAACTGGTCAGAAAGTCAAACATTGCAGTGTCTGGTGGATCATGAAGTGCACCCTTACAAGCAAAGGCCTTGGATGGTACATTGACCCCTGACCTTGCAGAGCCATAAGCTCCAGAAATATTGCTTGTCTGTTCCATTAGGCAGCCTAATAAATGATCCCTTTGTTTTAAAGCATGTCATTCTCAGCAGATGGCCTCTGTTTCTAGAGGCATCCACATGCAAGCAAGTTATATATATATATAACAAAAACCTTTTTAAAACAAACTGATTAATGCATCTAGATCATTCCTATCACAGGACAGTTGCTTTACCATTGGCCGAGCTGTCACCGGCTCAAGACTTGAATATTGTAACACACTTTTTGCTGGCTCCTCGTTGCATAACATCCAGAAGATGCAGGTGATCCAGAACAACGCCATCCGAGCCGCTCTTAGCATTCTGAAACGTGAACACATCTCAGAGAAGAGATGCGAACTGGCTACCAATACGAGAACGAATCATATTCAAAGCTCTGTCTATTACAGATAGATGCCTCACTAACTCAGCTCCACCTTACCTGTCTCAGAAAATTACGAGAGTGCATTCTGATAGGCCCATGAGATTGGCCTACACGCGCATGCTTGTCCTGCCGAAATTCAAATGGTCCAAAGCTGGTGGCTGAAGCTTCCCTACCTTTGCAGAAAATCAATGGACTCACTGCTGCCTGTTCTGAGAGCAGAACAATCATTCTGGACACCCATGAGAGCACTGAAAACTGGCTGTTTGCATAACCTGCTTGGGACCTCTCAAGCACACAGACTCTTGTTTGGACTTTGTCTCATGTGCAACTGGTACTGTAACAGCGCCTTCATAACTTAGCGTGCTTTATAAATAAAAAATAAATAAACCTCTATTGACAGAAGGCAAGAGGACAAGTGAGACACCATTTTAGATACAACTTTGAAACTGTTTGGTTCCTCTGAAAAACAAACATAGACCTTAACTAGGCAGAACAACCTGAATCATGTGCACATAAAAATGACATACTAAAATGTACGAGTTATGCATACATTTGCATATTTTAATAAATGCCTTATGAATGCAGTGAAACAAACATAACATGATATCTCTGGATTCAGAATATTCTTGTGAATCTAAGTATACAATTCACATTAATATAACATATCCATGGAAGGAATAGTAAGAAAAATAAATATTCCAGTGAATTTCTGATTCTTCCTTTCTGTGGGGAGGGCTAGCTCACAGCTAATGCATCCTCTTATCACATATTGAAATACCTCAGGCTAATAGAAGCCAATAGAAGGGACCTCATGGGTGTGGGAAAATGAAGAGAATCTAACCCAGTCTCTGTCAAATCCATTTTGCTGCATCAAATGATTCTACATTGGTGGAGTGTTCTGGGTATTTAAAATAAAACACATTGGAAAGAGAGGGAGCATTTAGGAAAGTAGAAAAACAAGAAAGCCCATCTAACAAGGAAGGGGCAGATTTGGTTTCCAAATGGAAGTAGCTGATGGGAAATCTCATCAAGAAGACCTTTTCCAGATGGGACTGAATTCAGAGGCCTTTCGGAAAGGCAGAACCAGATTACTTATTGGGAGGTTTGGGAGTTGGTGGACATGTTGAAACGAAGAACTCATATGGTGCTGCTGCCTGAAACTGGCTGATCTCCCAATTTGTCCTATATATTTGTCCAAAAGTAAATATAATGGTCCCAGAGTATTTCCCAAAATTGTCCAAAGAATTAATGAAATCCCACAAAGCAATTAAAGGTACTTTGGGGGAAACCGGCTTACAAGCTATGTCACCTAAAGGGGTAATATCAATACAATGCCGATGTGAATAATAACTAACATTTAAACAATGTGTAGATTCACCATAATATGGCTTTTCTTGAGCAATTTGGGATATCTGGGATATCTGGAAGCCTTACACATCCCAAATTGAAATGTAAAATGAAAGTTATGCATTTGAAAGTGGGAATACAATGCAAAGCACATGTCCCTTGTGATTAATTACTCAAATATAAAACCTGGGTAGCTTCATCATAATACATCTTTTCTCCAGTAATGAGGGATCTCTTTAGCCTTTGTGATTCGTATCTAAATAGTTAATTTAGTAATTGATATTTATTCCTTAATGAGCATGTGGCACTGGTTTGTTTTCAGTGTGAACCTGATTCCACGAGAATAGTGAGAGAGTTAGGTGCTGCTGTCCATGCATTCCCAAAGGAAGCAAAATTCCCAAACACAAGCTTTTAAAATAATTGCACCCAATTCAACAATACAAAGATATCCAATTGTATCTATGCTTAAAATGGGTCAGTTAGTATCCAGCACATGTTCTCTCTCTTCCCATTACTTGCCAATGGAGAAAACTAAGTGTATTGCTGTGTTTCAAACTTTATTCAAAGAGCTCTGTCGGGGGGAAATTCTCCCAGGGTCGGCTGGGCCGTCCGCAGACCTCTGGGCAGGGAGGCCCCAACTCCTCCCATATATCCCAAAAGAGATAGAGTATGAGACACACGCAAGAAGCAAGGTGATTCTGCTGTTTATTAAACAAAATGGCAGGGATGGGTCAAGGATCGTATGCGTCCGTCCTGACACTCTCTCAACATCGTGGGGCTCGCAGGCCCTTTTTACCTTAGTATGACGCGCTACTTGCGTCACCTGAGAAAGTTAGCAAAAAAACCTATCGCCACTCTGGATTGGTTCCCCGAGTGGTAGGGTTAGTATAGCATACGTATAGAGAACGTTGTTAGTGGTTAAGGGTCAGTCAGGTGGTATACTTGGGTTGTCCCTTCAATTTGATACAAAAAAATTGTTACATGAAGACCCCTGAGGATTGGTCAATGTTAATGGCGTCAGTGATAAGAGCCCCATGTTCTGATTGGTCCACCCGCGAGCCCCCCAGTCTGGGACCATCGCTGTTCCCAGCTCACGGTGCACCTGTCATTTGCAACAATGTTTCACTATGGGTATGTGCAGACAATGTGAGGATTTATTAATAAGCAGGAAGGCTGACTACTCCCACCACCGCAAATGTCCATTGAGTCGCTTAATTGTATCTGCCTGTGTCTTGAGACGGGGGATCCAGGCGCCTTCTTCCTCCTGGGCTTGGCACCCTATCAGGTTCGGCTTGGTCACGTGAGGTGGGACCGTGGTTGAGGCAGAATTCTGCACAATTAATATTGCATTTCTCACTGTGTGCCTGGCTTATCTTGCAGGTGTGACCTTGGCGTCGGCTTGCGGTATGAGAGTTTGCAACGTTGTGCCCTTGACTGTCTGCTTTCGCTGGGCTCATTCTGCAGGGTCAGCAACCAAACTCTTGCTCATTCAATGTTCATGGAAGCTTTTGCTTGCGGCCTACTTGGGCCTGGTGCATAGGTGGAACCGTTTGATACAGAGCGCTTTAGGTTATGGTATCATATTGCTTTATCCCCAGTATCGTGTCTTCGTTATATTTCTCATTATGATACATGGGTTTAGGAGAAGCGTGAGCAAGCCTTTTCAGATGAGTTCATTGTGCGTCTTGCATTTCTGCATTTTGAAAAGCCTATGTGGAAAATAATAAAGATGCACGTCCGTGGGTGTGTCCGTCGCCTACGTCATAGCACTGAGTATGTTCTTCGTGTGGATTGGTGTGGGAGTGTCCGGTGTGTATGTTTGCACGGGTGTGCTGACCGTTGGCTAGGTCGTCATGGCATCTCTAACGATGTGTTGATTTGGTGCTGGATGGTTCAGTCGAGTCCATCCATGCCGCAGGCGTCGGCATGTGCAGGGCAGGCTGGTGGGCAGGCGGGTGTTCACGCGAGTGGGCACATCCGTATGTTCCTGTACCAGGGTATTTGGTCGTCTGGTAGATGGGCAAACTCCTCTCGTGGCGGGTGTCTGGGCCGTGATCCTCTAGGCCAGGGTTGAGAGGGGATTGGTGGGAGCCTTTTGTTCACTTTTCCCACTTCAGCTCTTTCACCTTTTGAATCAAACAACCAATATCAATGTGTGAAGTTATATCGTGAAGAATTTTTTTCTATTGCCTAGAATATTTGGTCATATTTATTTTTCTATTTATGGATGTTTGTGCAGATTAGAGTCAAAACATAAAATAGACAATGCATGTCACATTGCATTTTCCTTTCTGTAGACAAGCTGTCTGTAATAATTTCAATATTGGAGGCCACATCCCCAGCATTGCAAATTAGGTTACCACCTTTAATTCCTATATGTATTATTTTAAAAGAAGCTAAATATTTCGATTAAAACAGCTGTTTATTGTCCCAGATTGAGAGGTGGGATTTTTGCATTGGGGAAGTATTTTATTTTTCCATTAGAAAACGAACTGCCTTATATGGATAAATGTCGTTACAACACTTGGATAAGATAGTGTAACAGAGTGCAAACAAATAAACATGAGGACATCTATTTCTCTACATAATTTGTTTTCATTAAACTGCCATATCTGTATTCAATTATTTAACCATAGGAATTAATACGTTACATTCTCCTGGGAAATATGTATCAGGCCTGGAAAACACAATAGGATACAATGAATGAGTAGGGTTAACTCAAAGAAACATGCGGATATCCAGGGCCTGACAGAATGTTCTTGTGTTTAATGTTCAGTTACTTGGCCATGGTTCAGGAGATGACGAAACACAATATAACATTTCACTGAATTATTTTACTTTGGACTGAATAAAATAAGCATTACTTTCTCACTGGACACTTGCGGTTTAAACGTTCTTACAATTCATTCAGGCTGTCTTTAGGACCATGGTCCTTAGTCCTTCCCTCTCTCAATAAACCAGGCCTACTTTCCTGGCAGCAGTCACCCACAGCATAAGGGATTTACAGTGCTCCACAATTCGTTCTTGGCCATTGCTGTGTCTTTCTCAGTCTAAATTGTCAGAATCCTAATTTGGTCCGCTTGGACTCTCTTACCAAGTACCCCAACCTAGTACCCTAAGGTCTTCCCTAAGGTCTTCCAATGTGATCGGTGGCCTCACTTGGTGGGAATTCAGGTTGTAACATAAGGCACCTCCACCACTGCACCACTGCATGATGTTTCTTAGAGATGTGGTTCTGTGGACTTTCCTTTGTTCTCATTTTCCACCTTTATTTCTTCCGCTCCCATTGCTTCCCTCTCTCTCTTCGCTCTCTATGTAACTTCTCACATTCTTTTCAGATCTAATCTCTTTGTTTCCCCACTTCACTGCATCTCTTCCTGTTTCTCACTTTGACATTCCTCCTCCCCTTTGTTCTCTCTCTGGCAAATCTGTCCCTCTATGTCATTATCTCTCTTTCTCTCTTCCCCCTCCTCCCTCTGAACTCACTCTTTCTCCTCTCTGCCTCTCCTCTGGTCTCACTCTTCCTGTCATTCTTTTCTCATCTGTTCTCTGTGTGTCTTCTCTTCATCTCTTCTCTATCTATTCTGTATTCCTTTATCTAACGTCTTGCTTTTCTGCCATGCTCATCCCTTCTTTTGCTCTGCCTTTGCTTCTTCTCTTTTCTCCAACTACTCTGCGCCTCTCTTTCTCTTGCCCTCTTCTATTTCTCTGTGTCATCTCTACCTCCTCTAAACCTATTTCTGTCTGCTCCACCTCCCCTCACCTCTCTTTTTCCTCTCTTCCGCCACCACTTCTCATTCTCTACTCTCTGCCTCTTTGTGTCATCTCTCACTTCCCTTGCCGCCTCCTCGTCATTCTGCCGAACTTTACTCTGCACCTGCAACTCTGAACACTGATGGTTAATTTCCACAATTCTTATCTGCTTTCTTCCTGCTATATAGTGCTGAAGGGCTTGGGCTGGGCATTTAAATTGTCTGACCAGTGCCAGGTGTGTGCAAGTAAGAGTGCACCTTATGCTTGGATAGGAACTGCACAAACTACTAAATCAACAAGCACTGAGGTGCAGACTGCCCCATAGCTTGTGGGTCAAGCCCATAAGAGCATCTATCACCATTTTGACACTAGTATGACTGTCGTTGTCACTGAGAAAAGTTCTTCTGAAGGCCAGCGAGCCCCCACGCCCCCATCAAATCCTCTTTCCCAGAGAGTACTCTGCAAGCTGTCCCATAAAACTCTCCTCTTTTGTCTCCTCTTTTGGGCCAACATGTTTCCTTCTATGAAGAGGGTATCTTGTTTGTCCAAGTGCTTGTGGTTTTTTCCTTGTTCATCACATATTTTTCTAAAACTAGCCTTGTTGCCCGGGTTGCTGTAGTTGTAGCAGATATGAGTCTAGGAATGGTATGGGAAAGCCAAGGTATTCCATATATTAATCATGGATCAGGTGGCCATCTCCACCCCACTGGATCACTCCAGTCCCATCCTCCAGCCTCCTGCATGTGACGTCATTACAATGAGTTCAGTGTTTTATTGACCATCTTAAACTTTGGGTATTGATTAGTGAAGTATACATGTATGAGTGTTGCCAACTTTTTCAATCTTGGAATGTGTCTAAATTGATGCTTTGCAATAGATATGGTGTACCAGAGCATTCACTATTAATACAAAAACTTAACACATTGAGAACAAAAGCTAAGAAGGATGTTACCCCAGAACCCATAGGAAGCCCTCAGTTTTGGTGACTTAATAGAGGGGTAAATGTGTGTGACTGTTGCCACAATTGGGGACAATTGAAGGCATCATAATTTATGATTTTCACATTTAGTGTTAACAAGCAAGCATGACACAAGAGGAACTAAAACTAAGGACGTTGTTTCCACAGAACCCAAAAGAGGCCCATACTAGGTTTTGGGTATTGAATAGACGGATATATTTGTTTGAATGTTGCCAGGTTTGAGGACTATTGAAGGTGTCATAATTTATGATTTTCACAACCAACTATGACAAATTCAGAAATACTCTTAAGGAGGACATTTCCCTAGAACACCAAAATAGTTCCACCGTAGGGCTTGGGTATTATATAGATAGGTGTATGTGTATGCATTTAGCCTAATTAGGGAACAATTGCAGGTGTTGCAATTGATGTTTTCCACAGCTTACTGTGACCATAGCATTTACAGTTTACAAGCTTGCATGTCAAAGCAGGAAATAAAACCAAGGAGATGGTTTCCCCAGAACACAAAGGAAGGCCCACCTATGATTTGGGTATGACACTATATGTGTGTGAATGCATCCAGAATTGAGGACAATTTAAGCAGTCAATTCATCCTTTCCACAATTTACCATTTACTGACAATAAATAACAACTACAAACTGGGAACTGCAACTAAGGAATTTGTTTCCACAGGAACCAAATGAGGCCCACCACGGTTTTGGGTACTAAATAGATGGGTCTGGATGTAGAGACATTGAGAAATTCAGCAAAAATTGAAGGTGTTGAAATGTATCATGTTCGCAATTTACTTCCACCATAGCATTCACTTTTAACAAGCAAGAAAAACTTTGATTGGGGAAAATTGAAGGTATTGCAGTTTATGATGTTCACAACCACTGTGACTTTTCATTTTTGGTTTCCAACCAAGCATTACAAATCCAGACTAAAATGAAGGAGGCTGCTTCTCCAGAAGCCAATGGAGCTCAACACTAGGTTGTGTGTATTGAATGGAGAGGTGTATGTGCTTGAACATTTGCAAGTTTGGAAACAAATGTATATGTTGCAATTATGGATTTTCCCAACTTTCTGTACCTTTTACTGTTACCAAGAAAGCATGACAAATCACAAACACAAACTAAGGAGGTTGTTTCCCAGGACTCAAAGGAGGCCAACACTATGTTTTGAGTGCTGAATAGAGTAGAGGGGACTATATGTGTTAATGTTGCAAGGTTTGGTACGTTTTGGGTATAGAGTACTGTAGCGGGATATATGTGTGTTGGGGTTGCCAACTGTATAAGTATCCATATACCCAATAGAGGCCCACACTAGGTTTTAAATGTTGGATGGCGTAGTATATGTGTATAAAATGTTGCACATTTGGTTGAAATTCATGATTTTCACAACTAATGGTGACTAAAGCATTAAATGTTAACTAGCAAGCATGACAAGACGGGAACTTAAAACTAAGGAGGCTATTTCCCCAGACCCAAAGGAAGCCCATCCTATGCTTTCCATATTTGATAGAAGGTATATAGGTATGAATAATACCAAACTTGCGGACAAATGAAGGTATCAGAATGTATGATTTTCTCAGCTTACTATGATGATAGCATTTACTTTTAATAAACAAGCATGACAGCATGATAATTCGGGAACTAAAACTAATGTTTTTTGAACCGACAAGGAGGCTGGGCCTAACCCTTATATATACACAAGCCAGTGTGCTTACCAACAAACTTAAAAACCAGCCAATTTACACATAAAACATGCAAACACACACCCAAGATAACTTTCACATACAACAAACAACCCAGGCATTGGGCCTCACCCTTACAGATACAACAAGCAAGTGCATGCAAACAACCCATCTGCAACCTAACATACACAGACGCCAGTTTCTCCTGGTTCTGGACATATCCTGTCCCTCCACCGTCACTAACCGACCCCTTGAAGAGCCACGTTAGCATCTGGAGACTGCCCCTGGGTGTTAATGGTGCACGGTAAAAGTCAACATGACATAACAGTACCCACAGGATTTCCAATCTATATTTGCGCCTTGAAAAGTTGGTTATATGTGAATCAATTCTGCTAATTGTGGGGACAGTCAAAAGTGTCAGAATTAGTTTTCACAATTTAAAATGACCACAACTCTTTACTTACTTTCCTCCAGGCACACACACAAGCCTTCTGAGTTAACCTGCTGGGTTTCTAACCCCGCTATATGTCCCGCAATGTCCCAGTAATATCCAAGAGGAATGATGACATCAAAGTCCTGGTTACACCATGAAGAAAAAGGAAAGTGGGTAGTAAATTGACTCTGTGCATCCTTCGGCCTAGAGGAGCTGCTGTCACATGGATCTCTGCTCCTTTGATTAGCTATAAAGCAGGGGAGATGAATGGTTAAGTACTGCTTCGGGTTTGGCACTTCTCCCCTTCCCTTGCAGTCCAGTGTATCTGTGTGAAGGCATAATGATAAGCTAAAATGGGAACTATCTCCTATCCTTGTGTACTCTATTTCAGCGGGGGTGGGGGGGCTCTGAGAGATCACTCTTTAGGAAGTCGTACACTTTCAGCCGTGCACATTTGGAAATATGCTCTTTGTTCCTGGTTCTATAGGAAGGTTGGAGTTGAGGTTGTTGTCCAACAATACACTAGCACAAAAGTATAGAGTCCAAAATCGTCAGATGCAGAATCCCTGGTCAGGGCAGAGGATAGCGATGTGCGGAATGCAGGTGCCTGTACGCGTGCAGACAACAACAGATGCACAGTAAGTCTGGATTGGTTAGTTGTTATTAACGCATGATAGTGGAGCGCAGGGAAAATGTGTGATGCAGCCACTGTTTGCTAACCCTCTTCCCCATGTCTGCACGAGGATGCCATATGCAGCGGTGGATTTGGAAATTCAGTCACAGCGGTGAACCAGATGGATCTATCGAAACATGTTAGTAGCAGGAAGACTCTAGATGTTGAGCAGGAGAGCACCATTGGGCAGGACATAATATAGAGGTTGAAATGCCAAGATGGCCACTGGTCACAGGGCTCTAGGGAACTTGAGAAACAGACTCTTTTCCCAGATGGGGATTTTGCTCTCAAGTTCATGATCCGTCTTGTCCACTGACCATATGAAATGCACAGAGTCCTAATGGGTCATAACAGTCCTAATTTGGGCAAACAAAATCCAGACAATTCATACTTTAGGTTGGAGAGACATGGGGTACCCCCACTTCAAAAATCTCTTCAGCTCAAGGTTTGTCTGGATTTCAATAATGAATCCATTGTTACCAGTTTAATAGTTTTTTCTGTATATGAGGTAGTATAAGTGATTGCATACTTTTTTTAAATCCGATATGATTTTCGCTTTGAATTTTGGTTTTCCCAGTCCTTTGCCACGACTTGGCAGAGTTTGTAGGGGGTCACTTGTCTGAGTTTGAGGGGTTCATTAGAGAGGGGTTGAAATACTGGATGGATTTTCATTCTTTACAGGAGTTCTAATTTTACTACCAATGACCCCACAACATGAATTACTCTAAATGGATCTTTTTTTGTGGTAAGATGAGCAAGGACACACGTAATACTAAATTGTTTATCTTTAAACTAGATGGTTTTAGTGTTACAATTCAGGGAATAACCATTGGATGAACTCCTATACGTTCTAGGGGAAGAACTATAAACAAATTGGGTTTGTTGTAAAATAAAACAGTGCACAAGGGCTGTCATCACAAAGTGTGTTTCCTCCCAGATGGAGGACCTTCAGTGGTTATGCTTATACCTTAAATATTCGTACCCTAAGCGTATAAGTGCTTGTTTCCCCTTGAGACACTCTACTGTACAACAAGACAAGAAGTCCCAAAATAGATAGATGGAGTCCCCTCCCTATCCTCCATTGGCTGGCTTCCCTTTCACTCCCAACTTAAATTTCATTTTCTCTGTCTAATCTTCAAATCTCTCCATGATCTTGCTCCCCCTTATCTCTCTTCCCTTCTCTCTTTCTACACTCCCTCTCGCTCCCTTCAATCCGCTGACCACTTCCTCCTCACTGTTCCTCCCTCCCCTTGTGCCCCCTCTCGTTTCCGCTCCTTCCAACTCCTTGCCCCCCTCCACTGGAACACCCTTCCTCTCTCAATCCCCTCTATCCCTACCTTTTCCTCATTCTGCACGTCCCTTAAATCTCTCCTTCCCCATTCCCTGCCATGACTCCTCTCCCCCTTCTCCCTCCCCCTCCCCACCCTTCCCTCTTCCCCTTAATCCTCTCCCTCCACTTCCCCTCCACCCCTTCCTCACCCTCACCCCTTCCATTCCCCTCCTCCTCCTCCTACCCATCCTCCCTCTGCCCCCTAGCTCTACTACACTTCTCTCCCCCTTCCCTTCTGTCTAATTGCTCTACATACTGTTTTGTTGGTCTGATTCAAAATTGTATTTGCTTCTACTGTTACTGTTATTTTGTTATGTTGTTATTGTTAAATGTATCCTGTTGTTAAAATGTGGAGCGCTTTGGTGTAAAGCACTATATAAACTTAATAAATACAAATACAAATACAAAATAGATGGCCAATTAAAAGTTTCAACACCTAAGCGTAATAAATCCTTTAGCCTCCTGGTTACCTTATGCTACAAGCACAAATTGTTTCAAGGAAAGGCCCAAAGCAAAAGTTCATAAACCCACTCTTCAACGTTTGTTCCTATTCTAATGCAACAAAACGCACATTCTTCTGAGAAGGTTCTTGTCAAATGGGGGGTCTAGGTGAAGTGGTTGACTTCAACTATCACAATGGTAGGTGTACTTCTGAATAGATTGGTGATAAATCTGAATGCTGCCATATGGCATGATTGAGGGGTAACTGGTAGTGGTTGCAGTAATCATTGTGTGTGTTTGTGCTGGTCTTAAACAGTAGAGGTGGTTATGTAGTGCTTCACATTGTGAGTTAGGGTGGCCCACCAAAACTGTCTTTGCAGTAACTGCATGTTTTTTCTTATTCCTGGATGACTAGCCAACAGGGTATCATGATGTTCTACTATTGCGGCCAGTTGTAACTATTTATTTGGCACAAACAAATTATCCTTTCAGAGTGGGAGTCCCTACTGTGACAAACAGTTTAGATCTTCGGCTACCAAAGCAGCTAATGACTGTTGAGTAATTTGACGGTCCACTTCTACAGTGTCAACTACACATTGGAGGTTAGGAGATTGAAGGGCGAGTCAATGTTTTCTTTGGGTTCATATTTTTCACCTTTTTCCATGCCCAGGCAAGAGAGAGCATCAGTCGTCCAATATTAATTCCCTGACAGTCAGTAATTACAATGTCAAATTCTGAAAAGAACAGGCTCCAAAATAATTGGTGGTTGGACAAAGCTTGTGTGGATTTCAAGAACTGCAGGTTATGATGATCCATCAATATGGTAATGGTATGTCGTACTCCCAGCAGGTGATGTCACCATTCTATGAAATGCAAATTTAACAGGCAAAAGCTCTTGAACCACTATCAAACAATTCCATTCAGCTGGGTTGAACATCTTAGATCAATGTATACTTGGTTGTCTTTGTGATAGTATCGCTCTCATTGCTCATCTTGATGCATCTGGACTTGGACACCACAACATTGATACTGACATAAACAGGGATTTCAGATGCTGAAAGGCTTGATCAGCCTCAGTGTAGAAGTCATATTCCATTACTTTATGAAGTAACATGTTATAGGATGAATGATAGCAGAGCACCCTGGACTAATCCTTTTGTAAACGTTTGCAAACTCGATGAAGCTTTGGAACTCTTTAATGCTTTGCGGGGCTAACCATGTAACAAATGCTGCAATTTTTTTTCTAACCATGATTATACCACTAAGGGTCCATTTGAATCCTAAGAATTTGACTTCCTTCACATGGAAGTGACATTTTTCAGGTTTTGTGAATAATCCATGTTTTCACAGCTGGCTGAGAACATTTGACACATGGCTGATATATTTAGGTTAGGTAATGAGAAAAAATGTAATCTAAATGGTTTTGTAGAGCGCCTTTCTGCAACTATTGGTGGCCTCGCTGCATATGGCTCTGTAAGAAAAATAATGAGGATGAGGTTCATTAGTGGGACTGTGGGAGAGGCAGATGTGGAACCTGTGGTGCGAATGGGTGCAGGTTGGAAGAACCTGGGTTCCTGATCTGCTTTTTCTATGGGTTAGGAGGAGGATTTTGGGAATATGTTACCAATAGGGAAGAACACAAGATCTGATACACTGCAGTGCTTTTGGTCTGGTAAGCTGCTGATATGGGAGTGCGCGATAGGGCTAGAGAGGAGAGGTTATTCATGACATAGGTTTCCAGCTAATGTGCTAATGGTTAAGCCTATGGTGGCTGTCAGTCGGTGGTATGTATGTGTGTAGTGTAAGGAGGAAGACCTTAGAGGGCAATCGGTTTTTCTTGGAAAGGGGAGGAGTAGTCTTTACAAGGAAAAACAATCTACAACCTTGCAATCCTATCTCTGGCCATTTGCGGACAAGTCCCATTTCTCTAACTAACAATGCCACTTGTCAATCCCAATATCTGTCTCTGGCTTTCTTTCTCTCTCTCACTTGGTCACTGTCTCTATTAGATACATTGCATTCCATGGGGAAAATCAACAAGCATCTGCGAGCTGGCAGATGATGGAAAGGGTCAGACTGAAAAGTCAGAGATTTCCATGAGCTACCTGCTAAGGGTTGTGGGGTTCAAGAACGTTTGGTTCAGAGGATGGGCTGCTTGAAATTTGAGGACCAAAGTCACCCAATTCACCTTGCTTAGTGTGTTGGCTGGCAGCCTCAGAGATGCCTCAAACCTCACTTTAACATGCTCAGGTGCTCTGCTCAGTGGCCTGCTGGGACTTTTGCCATCCAGGGCATGGCATGTGGTAGCTGAGTAAGACACTTGTCAATTGTTCGTTGAGCATTTGTGAAGGCAGGGCACAGAAGCCCTGCTCATTTCACCTATAGTTCTATTTTATTTTATTTATTTGATTGCTTATAGCACAAACAAGAGAATAAACGTGATTTACAACAGGAGGGTGCCAGAATTGGGCTTGGCATTTCATACAATAGCACAGTATTGTTGATGGAGGGAGACACACATTTTTTATCCGTCCAGCAGGTATTGTTGAAAGATCCATGTTTTTAGTGTTTCGCAGAACTGATGGATGGTGAGGGCATTTCGAGTCTTTACCGGGATTGATTTCCAGATGGTCAGGGCGTGGCTGGAGAAGGACTGCTTGTGAATCTTCTCTTGGTGGGCTAGCTTTGACTCTAAACTTTTGATAGTTTTGCTACATTAGGTGCAAGAGCCTCCAGACGTGCGTAGTTTAGACACCAAGTATGTTGATGTTCTGTTTGAGAATGCTTTGTAGGTGATAGACACAGATTTTAATATGTGGTTAAGTTATTGGGGTTGGTTGTGCCAACTTAACTGGTTCCCATGCGCCAAATAGCTGAATTTGCAATTCAACAAGATGCGTCGCAGGTGTGTGGTGCATGGAGGGGCAGAACCCCAGGGGATAGAGGAGGAAATCGTGAAGCTCTTCTTCGCCAGGCCGAAGCTCGCATCATTTGTAAATTTCAGGCCACAGAATTTGGTTTAAATCAAGATCATGAGATGTCCCATTTCTTGTAGATAGCAAACCCTAAGAATTATGTATATTTTCCAAATTGTTTCACCCCGTCTTTATTCCACAATAGTGTCACAGCAGTCATAGGAACCACAATCCAGTTCATGTTTTATTTAAATCAAAACGGACATTAGATAGCCATCTGAATGAATACTCATACTAGAATTACAATGGTATTTCAACATAATATAGTACAAACTTCATTGACTGTGAGTAATATATTCACACATAACTTGCAACAATCTCTCAATAAATAATATATGCAAATGGTACTGTCAACACCATAATATTTTACAACCTATCCCCAAAAACAGGAAGTTTGTTATAGTACAATACGTTTGGATATTAGCCCAGCATATCCTCACAATTTATACTTGGGCACCCAACTCAAATCGAGGCATGCTTCGCTTTGCATTGAATTGCCACATTTTTTACTGAGTATCTCGCATAAGAGTTGGGTTCTGTTATATGATTTAGATGTTATTACGAACGCAACACTCACAGCCAACACAATTCATTATTTTCGTACTTATTTTTCACTTTCATTTTGACTATGTGAGCATGTTGGTTCACCCTCATTCACTTCCCAGAACAGTATGTTCCAGCAGCCCTAAATATGGCGACCGTTTTTTGAGCAACATACTTAGAACAACTAAAATAGTAAAAGGACTACAGCAACCATGGCAACCCCTTGTTTATATGAGACAGCGTTTTTCAGATGCTGTAACAGACGTTACAAGGTTGTACTGCAGCTTGAGAGGTAAGCACTCAGTGATGGGATCGCACGCCTGAGTGGATGCTGCAGACTTCAGATAATAACGCGACAGCATATGCGTTAATACCATTTTCAATGTCTTTTGAGTATTGGGTTTAGCCCTGGATGGAATGCACGCATGTCCTCAAATATTTGTCCCGGCTATTTTTCGAATATGGATGATGGAACCTCGATTACACGAGCCCGCATCAAACAATCGTGTTATGTGTTACATCTTGTATTTCCAATAATACACTCCACGTGCAGGCGGCCGAAACCAGATTCGAGTATACTTTATTTTGTCATTTCACCTATCAGTATTTCCATTTAGTTATTATTCTTTTATAATCAGCATGACCTTCCCCCATTAAACCAGTTGGCAACCCCAACAAATAATAGACTGCATCCATTTCTGCACTTCCACTTCACTACTCCATGGATACCCGGCACAATCAATCCTTTAGGGCAACACCTTCATGCTCCTTACCATACTTCTTATGCTAACGAGATACGAAAAGAGACCTAAATTGATAACGTGCAAACACGGCATAGCCTTTAACCCAATACTTCTCACTAACTTCCGTAGGGGGATTTATCCCGTGAATTATTGGTTCAACAGACGGCAAAAAAAACTCTAATTGGAACATAGGTAAGGCTCTTTACGGGCACTAACCATGAAACATTGAACACTGACTCAGATGAATGCAAATGTATTGATAGCCATGTAATCTCACAATAATTTTTCCTTTCTCTTTTGTTTTCTTTTTTCTCAAAAAATTCTTGTTCTCATTCTCACTCCCCAAACCTCCACTCCTTTTTCCCTCTCCCTGTTTTTCTGTGATGCCAACATCTTTTGCACAAAATTTGACTTTACTTGTGATGAAACAATTTATGTTTGTTTTGACTCTTGATTTATTGATGTGCAATCCGCAAATTGTAATATTTTTGTTTTGACTTGTATTTACGCTCTTGCACATACCAATCTAACTGCATTGAATGATATAAATATGTCAGTTATCAGCCCAGATTTGAAAAAGACACTGATGTGTCGAAACACGTGTCATCTTGGAAGGGCTTTTGTATTTTCATTTATGCTAATGACTACAACTACATAAAGTCAACAACTAGTTACCTTACATTGGTGTGGCGCAATCTTTTTCTCTAAAAGGTGTGGGGAACCCTTTTATTACAGATTTATTTTAATATGATCCTTGCAGAGAGGGGGATCCAGTGAAGTGTGTGCTATGTCGGGGAGATACGGTTGAATTTGTGGGTACATGTAATGAGACGGGCTGCAGTATGGTAGGTTACTTTGAGGGGGGCCAGGTGTGAGGCTGGAAGCCCAGTAAGGAGTGCATTTCCACCATCTATATGTGAAATAATGAGGGCTTGTACCAACATACGAATTCATTTGGGGAATGAAGGGTTTGCTTTTCTTGTGGAGTGTGTGGCTTTGTAGCCATGCGGGTTATGCCTTATTGGGTATGTAGTTTTGGAAGTAAAGGCTTCTGTCAACAATTAATTTGACAGCTGAGGGGTGAATCCTTGCAGGAACATGTCATCCAGACATGTGATCCATCCAGACTAAATAAATAAATTGTTGCACGTGTTGTTGTTTGACGGAGGTTCAGTTTGAGGTAAGTATTTGAAATCTATATTTGGCTAATAGCCAGGCATTCGCAGAGGCAGGCAATTTTCTACCCTGCTTTCTTCCATAAACCCCAAACTCTTCTCAAACAGTCCAAAATAAAATCTCCCCTTCAGCCCCCCAACCCTCCAAGACCACCTACAATGGCCACAATTCAACAGGTTGTGACATGGCATCAGGCCTTGTCAAACCCTGCAGGGGGTTCTTCATGATGAAACAGTGTGGTGAATGCAGAATGGTGAAGAGCAATGTGTTGGCAGTGACAGACAGGGGATTTGACTGTGGGGATAGAATGGACTCTCCACTAACATTGCAATCTCGAGTTGGTGGTCTCTATAGCCCCTTGCTAGCTAAGGGTCTCAGGGGGATTTCCCTACAAAGCTGTGTGCTTGAGCCACAGCTAAATGATGGAACCAGGGCAACAACAGCCATGCTTTATTCATCCATATTTTAAGGGTTGTCCTTCAAAGGTTAGGGAGGGGTTATCAGGGATTAGCATATACATAGTCTGTGAGCTGTTGCCCACAGCGGGTCTCCTGGGGCTGGGGTGAGAGGGTGGAAGGTACCGCCTCCATCATTAACAGCTGTTTACACTACAAAAGAGAGGAAGGATGAGAGAGTCTGCTCTCTGACATTGGGTGTCGACTGAATTCTGACCTTTCATTTACCACTTTTACACAAGCTGGCTAGAAGTCTGAGGAATAATGTCAGGTTATGCAGCACTCGTATCCATACGCACCCCTAAACAATGCAGTTGCTGTGTGTGCCCTCTGTGACCACTAAAGCAAGGCAAAATTGCCCTACCTCTGCATCATGGTCAACCTGCTGAGAAATGTAATCAGGGGATTGGCATTACAAAGACATAGCCAGTATGTCCCTGTAAATTGCGCAAAATCGCATATGTGTGCATAGGATTAGCCAATTTGAAAATGCCTGAGCTACTGTGTGAGCTGGGACTAAAGTTGTACAATGTTGCGTGTAAGAGATCCTCTAGTCTACCATGCCCAGTATATAGACTTTGACAAATGCGTGGATGTCGTCCCTTCTCCTATGGCGAGAACCCTTCTCCTGTGACCAGGGCCGTGCAGCCACAGTACAATAATCCCACTGGGTTGGTGCACCGTGGGAGGATTATAGGGGAGGGAAAACCCTCATGGGATGAGGGATGACACCCAAGGAGAGATGCTGTCCCAGCTCCCTCACACTTTTACCCTCTCCAGAATTCTGGAATCCCTCATACTTCTATGTATGCGAGCAAAGTCAAGGTTTGTCCTCTCCATGAAAGTACTGAGTGGCATCTTAAAGAAATGTGCTGAGACGAAGAAGATGCATGGAGTGCAGAAGAGCACTCTGCAGAACCACAGTGAGCAGACCAGCCTATTCAGTCTAGCTGAACCCAGCTATAGAATACAAAGGAAAGAAGGACTTCCGACGAGGACCAGTCCTCCATGGAGGAGCCGCGGGGAAAGGTATTGTGTCTGCTGTACACAGGGAGAAAGCCAGGACGAGCAAGAAGAAGACGAGAGCTCTGGAGCCGGTCCTGAAATGCAGGAAGGGACAGGAAATTTGGTGTAAGCAAGCGACAGGCGGTCCCTAGGCTTTGGAAGCGCAACAGCTTCCTGAAGGACGGTTGGTGCTGCGGAGCTGGCAAAGACCAAATTAAGCCTTCCCAAGCACCACGAGTCCCGCGGCTGACAGAGGAAGCTGGGAGAAGGCATACGTCCTTGCAAACCAAGAAAACTGGTACACAAAGGGGCATAGAGATGCTGGGAACCCGAGGAGGTGGTGATAAGTAGGAGACGGGAATAAATACCCCAAACCTAGGGTCTGGGAAACTGACAAACGGAGACAGTCATGGTAAGTAGAAGAGCGGGAGAAATACCCAGAGCTGAGGGTCTGGGACCCTGAAAGTGACATTGAAGAAACTTTGCATTTATTATTATATATTGTAGTACTTGTCAGGAGAGAAGACCAATCCTACCAAAAAAGAGACGTGCCAAAGACAAGCAAGTCTGGGATTCGCACCCATAACAGAAATACATCAGTTGCTCATCTTCATAGTCACAGTACCTTGGAGGAAGGTGAACCAGGTTGGATGTATGATAGGTAGTAAAAAGCAGGAGAGTATACCACGTCTACCTAGAAGGAGAACTGTTGAAACCACGCAAGTCTGGGACTCACACCCACATATAAAGGACAGTTGTTACTCCTCTTCATAGTTACAGTAATGGGGAGAAGAGTTAACCTGCTTGGCTGTGCAAAGGAAGAGAAACCTGGGGAAGGGAGACAGCCCCTGGGATTTTGAACATTGTGGCAAAGCTAAGAGGAAGTGGAAAAGGAACCCAAGGAAAGAAGAAATTCCCCCTGGGACTTGTAAACACAGTGAGAATTCAAGTCAAGAGAAGGGAGACATTCTCTTGAGCCCTGTGGCTTTATTTGTTTTTGCATCATTTGGAACTTTATGTTTTGAACTTTGAAAATAACTAAGAAGGATCAGCTGAGAAGACAACCCCTTTGCATTTTATATTGAGTTTTTGGAGTTAGGGTTCTGACACAATGTTGGACTTATCTTTATTCTGACATCCTGATGGACCCATTTGCTTAAGTGCTTCAAATGGAATCAAGGACTGGTGAACAAATGTATAAGAACAAAAACGTATAATGGTGCCCACAGGGAATGTGGTTTCCATTAGAGCCGGATGGTCTGGTCTTAAGGTCTAGTCAGTAAATACAAATGTGTACACGTTTGACTTGTCCTGGCTGCAGGGACCATTGCAAGAAGAAATCTAACAACAAATACCATGTGGGTTTGGGAATGGCTGCAAAGTGCCAGTTGCCTCCTTTTAACCCCCAACACACTGAACCATACAATTTTGCGACTTTTGAAATTTTGCTCTGTAGTAGTACCCAGGCCCATCTCCATTTTTAAAAAACACCCACTTTCCTTGAGTCAGTAAAACAATTGCACCCCACTGATGCTTGGTAACGTCTTAGCTTGTTTTCAGGGATGAGGATGCACCACACAGCAGCCTGAGACTCTCAGACTCTGACAGCTACCACGATGAACCTCTGATGAAGTCCCTCACTGCAAACCTAAAGGGGGGGCAAAGGCACTAAAGCAATGATATTGCAACCCGCTTGCGTGATACCTTGTGTGCTCAATAGGAAATTCAACTGCTGGAGGCAGAATTGGGAAATCTGGGTTCACACAAAAGGCATGACCACTGCCCACTGAACTGTATGCGGCAAACGTGAGGGTAGGAAAAAGGAAGCCTCATAGGACAGAGTGGACCAAATGTAGGTATCGCAAGTGAGACATTTTACTAACAGGGCCCAGTTTCTATGGAAGGGTGGACTTAAGATGACAGGATGTTACACAATATTTTACTGACCTCCAACACAGCACCCGCAGACATATGTTTGACTTACTTTCAACAATGCAGAGGGGAAGATGGTGATAAAATGACACCCTTCATTGTGAACATGCATTAAAGTCTGACCTTTACTATGTGGTCATAAATGCCACACAACATTGTTAGTCCAAACATCATGCTTATTTTGGAATTACACAATGGGCTTTAACATCCAATGTGTGATTTTACAGTGTGAAACACTTATATAAAACACATGTAATTAGGTCACAGTGAAAATACTGCATTTAGAGAGAAATTCTTTCTTAAAAGTTGTAGCAGCTTTAAAGTTTTACAGCGTTCGTTCAAGTAAAGTTTTCTGAACAAACATAGTAAAACTTTAACACCGCCAGTTTCGGGGAAAGGTTTCCCTCGCCTCTCTGCTTAACAAAATGCAAGTGCACACATCCAGGGGTGCGCCTAGGCTAAAATTTAGCAGAGAAATTAAGATCACAGGACATTACACAAAATTTTACTGACCTCCATCACAGCACCCACCAACATTTGTTTGACTTGCCTTCAACAATGCAGAGGGGAAGATGGGGGTAGAGTGACACCCTTAGTTCTTCATTGTGAACATACATTAAAATCTGACCTTTACTCTGTGGTCATAAATGCCACACGACATTGTTAGTGCAAACGTCATGCTTACTTTGGAATTACAAAATGGGCTTTAACATACAATGTGTAATTTTACAACTTGAAACACTTATATAAAACACATCATTTAGTCAGTGAAAATATTGCATTTAGAGAGAAATTCCTTCTTAAAAGTTGTAGCAGCTTTAACGTTTTACAGTGTTTGTTCAAGTACATTTTTCTGAACAAACATTGTAAAACATTTACACCGCCAGTTTCGGGGAAAGGCGTCCCTCGCCTCTCTGCTTAACAAAATGCAAGTGCGCACATCCAGGGGGCACCGAGGCTAAAATTTAGGGGGCGGGGAGGGGGGCTAACCTTTCAAATGTTGAGAGAGGCGCTAACTTCAGAGACGGTAGTGTAGGGGCATCTAACTTCTTTACTCTCATTGTAATGAGACTATTCTAGTGCAGCTTAAATGTTACAATCAGTTAACTCTCTCATTCAAGTCTGAAAGCACCCACTACTTGCAGATCCGGAAGGCCCTAGACAATGTAAAAATGGCAGATGGTGTGCAATGAAAGACTCAATATTATAGCATAACAGGACATTTCAGAGTCTGGGGTACTACTCTGGACGGCCCAAGCAACTTTAGTGGCTGGGAGCAACAGGGGAGAAAATGTAATGTTAGTTCTGCCACAGTTAGTCCGCTATACTAGAATCTCTGGTGTACTGACTGGCTGGTGAGACTATGTCTGCCTGTCAAATCAAGTGTTATGACTCCGAGACTGGGGGAGGGGAGGGCCAGTGCAGCAATTATGCAATTCTATGTGACAGTATTGGAGCCACTAGCAGAGGATCACCAGGGTACACCAATGTGTCCCTACACTTATTAAAACTGTCCTATTGTAAGGGTGTAAATGTAATCACTTATAAGCACTCCAATTTTTGCAGTTGAGGTCAGGGTGAGGTTACATTATTTGCCCAGGATTACACACTTGTGCTAAACGGCAAAGCAGGGAATTTAACTCACTCTGCAATTTGGGAATGGCCACCTTCTTCCACGCTTTACATGGAACAAATATTTAAGTTTTGGTTGCCAAGACCTACAATAATACTGTCCTATATACTTTACTTGCAAAATACACAAATTGCATAAAAGCATCATGACAACATGTAAATCCTTATAGCAGCATGTTGGGCCATAATAATATCAGTGTACCTTTATTTTGCACATCCTGAATGGAAAACTATACAAAAGGCAAAATATCTATTTACCCACTTTATTTTTAGCGCTTTAAGACAAACAATAAAATAAGTTGTGTCATAAATAAAGGTTTGGAGATTCGTCACAAACCTCCAGCGTGTTGTTATGTATGGTTTTGAGAACATTCAACTAAGGACATCAAAGCAAACTTTACTTTTTAGCATATGAAGCTATTACACGTTATAATTTAGGGTATGACCACATTTTCAAAGGGTGCTTTATTGTGTTGCTCGCTTTAAATATCACAAATTTGCAAGGTGACTGGTGGTCTTTCAGTTGGAAATTCACCATCATGCAGCATAAGAAAGGCTAATTATACTGCCTGCTGATGACAAAAGAAACGTGTTGTTGTGTTCATCAGGGACGCAGCCTGTGTGTCTCAGGGGGGCTGTGACTTGGGGAAACAGGTAGTGCTTGATCATCGAAACAAAATGCGCCCAGAAGCATGTTCCTGGTCCTTTGAACTGTTAAAGGACACAGAAACATCCCCCCAAACCCCCGAGCTAACATTTCGGCCCGGGGCTTCAGCCTGGGCAGCTCAAAGACGTTGCACAACTGGTCACAGATATGGGCGTGCAAAGGATGTGGCCAGCCAGGTATAATCTGGAGACTGACTTGACTGTCTGTCTCCTTTCTTATTCAAAACCCCAAGCAAAGAGCACCAATTCCACAGCACAGAACCACTGCTCGCTCCCTGGTGGACCATCCGGGGGCTGGCAACTTTACTGCATTAGAAATGAGTCAAACGACTGCGTTAGTTTATAAGCGGCAGGCCTTCAGAACGGCCTGTAAACGGCAGCCATTAGCTAATATAGCTTAATGAATAAATGCACGTTGGCAGCGGAAAGAGAAAGCTGTGCTGTGCTGTGCAAGAGGAATCACTCGCTGACATTTTTAAAAAATGTGTCGATATTACGCCCACTCACGTACTTGGTCACCTCATACTCATTATGATTTGCCCACACATGTGAGATAAATGCACGCACCCCTTCCGTGGGGCCGCCGCCACGCTGACTGTGGGACAGAGCGCAGGGCTAGCAGGCCTCCTTAGGAAAGTGATGGGCCCGGTCCCTGTCACTTAAAATAAGTTATTTCTTTTAAAACCTAACCTTACGTGGGGCTGCCGCCAAGCTGCTGACAATAAATACCCTGTGGGACAGACATACCCGCCCACTGCGTATTGTCCTCAGTGTGGTGGCAGCCCATCGAAGGTTAGGTTTTAAAAGAAATAACTTATTTTGGGCCCATCACTTTTGAAGTTATGGGCCCTGCCGCTTAAAATAAGTTATTTCTTTTAAAACCTAACCTTCCGTGAGGCCGCCGCCATGCTGATGACAATACTCAGTGGGGCGGGTACGCTGTGTGGGACAGAGCACAGAGCTAGCAGGACTGTAGACTTCTGGAGTAACTTACTCCATCCATCCCCAAACCTTGACCATAAAAAAGTCGTCAGCCTGGTGGGCCTTTAGCATTGCACTTACCGTTGGAGTCGGTTGGTGCCGGTGGTCGGGAGACTGTGATCATTCAGGTGGAGGGTGGGCCTGGGCCACACAATCGACCGATGACCAAACTGAAAGTAAGGGCCTGGCTGAGGGCAGCAACTAGGCCGCTGCGTGCACCACACGTGGCTGGGCTGTCTCGGGCAGGCTCTCCTCAGGATATGGCGAGTCGACCATGCCACACCCTAACAACTGTGTGAAGTGAAGGTGGCACTATGCCCATCACCCACCCCAACACGTGACCAGATTTAATTTAATTGGCTCAAAAGAACAGCCAATGAAAACTGTACATTCTGTGTTACTATACAGAATTTATAAAATACTGCATAGTAACACAGAATGCTAGTTTTCATTGGCTGTTTCACTGTGCTGTAGTCAGGCAGGTGGCAGGGTCTGGCCCAGCCCCAGCCAGCCAGGCACCTGCAAGCACAGTGCGACATCACAACCCAACACAAAACAAACAAAACAATTAATTTACACGCTGTGCGTGCCAGCCCGCGTCAGTGCCGGTGCCCAAAAAAGAGTGCCGGTGTTGCCCACCGGCAAACACAGGCACACAATAAGCACTGGATGCCACCCATAACTTGACAGTGTGGGTAAACACCCAGCAGAGATAATTTACCACACTAAAAGTGGAAAGAAGAGACCATCAAACCCCTCACTGGCTCTGTCACTGGGGTCCTCAGTGCGAATTCAAGTAATCACACCCCCCCCCATTACACTAGCCATCCCTGAATGGCTCAATGAGGACCTGACACATGATGAAGCTTTTTTGAAACAGTGCCAACTCCATTCCTGATGTAATCCACAGGTCTTCCCTAATGATTCTGACAGGGTAGCTTTTGTCCTTTCCTACTTGGATAGAAATACTGCTGCGTGGCCTATTCCCTTAGTGACACAAGATGATCTGATTCTCCCAGGGTTGAATGAAGAGTTGGAAATTTGTTTTTCCTACAAGGCAATTGTCCAGGATCTTGATAATGAGTCGCTTGGAGTTAAAGGGCATCAAGAGCTAATAGCAGATATAACAACCTTTAATAGGTCAGTAGTAGAAATCAACTGGCTGGGGGAGAAGCACATGTTGCTATTCTATTGAGGATTAAGGAGCAAATTCAAGGATATGCTTGCAGAAGTGGTCAAAACAACCACCACTTGCACCAAATGCATTGATTTAATTGTGCAGTTAGACTCAGTGAGAGGAAAATCGACAAGAACAAAAATGACAACTGACCCCCGATTGTTTGACGGAAGTTTCAGCCAGAGGTGTCTGAAGTGCAAGGAGTAATTTCCAAGCCTATGCAAATTTTAGGTTTTGAAGGACCTTTTTCTCAAGACTCCAGGGAAAGTAGACTTGTGCAACGATTTTACCTCTATTGTGGCAGATGAGGTCATTTAATTTAGGACTGTTTGGATAGACCCAGAAAAACACCTACGACCTTGGGAGCAACAGGAGAAATGGAGAAGGTTGCCTCCACTATTCCAGCTGCTTAGGAAAACTAGACGGCCTAACAATACTAGAAGTCGACTTATCAATACAGGTCTACAAAGATGCTTCCAACCTTAACAATCTACTTACCCATTTCAACATACTAATAACTATATCAAGGCAAAATCAGATCAGTATCTCCAGCATAGCCTACACTGAACCAGGAAATTACATCGATATGACATTTGCTGCCTCCCAAGAAACCACAGTGTTTGGGAAGAGTTTTACAGAGCATGTGAGGGCCAAGAATTGCCATGTTTGATTACTGGTCTGTTGACAGTACGAACAGAGAAGCTAATCATCTACTTTCAGGATGGGTATTAGAAACAAATCCAATGAACTCTGATACCAGCTCCACAATTTAACATAACTTTAAGTCTTCCATGGCTAGTGGTTCACAATCCCTTTATGAACTGGACTGAAAGAACATTGCTCTTTGTTTTAGGACATTACTGAACCTCATGTTTTCCAGACCTGGTTTCTCAAAGTCTGCATAAAAGGAATATCTGATGTTCAAAACCAAGACTAGTGCAGAGATGGGAGCAAATCAGGTTCTACCCATTGAGTATCTAGAGTTCAAAGATTTGTTTCATAAAGATATGGCGAACAACCCTTCACTTACATGTCATATTTGGGGAACAAAAATATTGTGATCTATTTTCAGTTAATAACTTCTACAATGTGGTCTAATGCACAATATTCTCTTAAACTATATTGAAACAGAGTTATAATATGCTTCATGCAGCAGAAATATATTCTTATATAAATTACTTTATAATATACAAATATACATATGCCACCACATTTTACATGTAAATACCACACATTTACACATCTTACACAAGACTCATCCCATTCAACCTTATTGCACATTCTAAAGGTATTAACCTCTTCTTCATAATGATATCATCCTGGCATTCTATATTGGTCTATATAAATGTTTACCACATTCATGTGGGGCCCGGGAGGATAGCTTAGGGGAAATGCAAGACAACGCATAGCAACACAGGTTCGAATCCCGGTCTCTCGTTTACAAACCGTTACCGCTATTAAGCATGTTATAAATTAACAAATATAATTCGAATTTTGTGTGTACAATTTCTACAGTATGCGATTGGCTTTTTAATCACCAAACTCTCATGTGTTCAACATTCAAATGCCCAGGCATACCCCTACATGTTTCTGTTCCTTATTTGTAACTAATACTGGTCATTCTTCAGGGCATCTTTTCTGATGTCACATAGGTAAATGCAGAGTTATGAGTAGAGTAGTATCTCCATATCCTCCATTCTGTAATCACAACATATACTGAGCATAATAATTTTAATCTTTTAAAAATGTTGATTTTGAATAGGATCTTAATTCCGATTTGAGATTTGCATTTACCTCACTTTCATGTTAGGGAAAGATTCCTTTCATTCTAAATCTACCCGGTGAAGGTTTGATTAGGTCCTCTTTCGGAGAAGTTCTGTAATTTAGCACAACTCTAATTAGAAATTAAAATAACTACGCCCAGTTACATTACAGCATTAATGATTATCCATCAAGTTCTAATTATGAGCTATACATTAACATAATGTATTTAATTACCTTGCTTTTCTCTTCTCAAGAATGCCAATTAGCTTTAGTTGTTGAGAGTTTGTGGCCCAGGCTGTCTCTCTTTTACTATAATATTACAACATGTTTCTCAATTCATGTTCTTTCACATGGATTGTAGGTTTGGGGATCCAATATCCTAAATAAATAAACAAATTAATAGAATCCCTTTTTGGGGATAAAGTATTATGCTTTATTTTTTGTGCTGTTCCAACTTCGAGTAACGCATTGTTTCCATTTGTATGATCCCGGTAGACAAACTCTGTGCGTTTCTTAATCCGTGATTACACACGTGTCAGCCAAGTTCACGTTGTAGCAACAGTCTGCTCCTTCCTACTTCCGTCTAATAGGTAATGCGAGATGCATGCTGCATGATGACTTTGTGCAACTAAATGATGATTTCACACAGTATAGAGCTGGTGATCTAATTTTATATAATGTTTTACTTTATTCTACTAATTTTCATAATCAATAACATATTTATTTTGTGTCATAAATATACAGAAACCTAATTTTGGAAAAGCACAATATATCTCATTAACGTCTGGCCTAAAAACAGTCCTCCATCCAGTTGACAATATGATTGGCAGGTTGTCTTTATTCCTGGAGCACCAATGTATAGTAGTATAATATATGAATTAATGGGGTTAGAAGATCACCATTAAACGAGTATTTTGAGCAATACCTAATTAATGGGTTTATAAGAACATCCAAGGTTCCTGTAGCTTCGCCGCTATTCTTGATCCTTAAAAAGTAAGGAGTTGGAACAAAGGTAATACTCGTCCAGTGCGAGTTTGTGGGAGACCTTTGTATCTTAAAGATTATGCAGAATAGTATGTCTCCTTTTTTTCTTCTTTGATTCATCATTGTTTCTTTTACATAGTGTTAATATTTTCCAGTTTGTTCTTTTCAGGTTTTATTCACTCTGGGGTTTCATGTATGAATTTCAGTTAGGTCTTTTACATCAGTACTCTTGCTAATATTTCCCTTTTTGTTTTGTTCAATGTTTGAAAAAAAGGAGATGTGTAGTATCCCACTGAATGGAGGATGGAAATGTGATTTACATCATTGTATAGATTCTAGAAGTTAGAAGTGTGCAACCTAGAACCAAATGTGGCATGTACATCTTCTAGGGAATGATGCAGATCTTATTGCCAATTGGGTGTGAGATTGAGAAGCATCCAGATATACCGGTGGAATTAACCTTGTAATTTATAATAAAGAGGATTTACAGATTCACCAGAGTATGTGGATCAGTTCAGAGCTCATTCCTGTAAGCGGTGCACTATAGTTAGTATTACTTGGTGTACACGTGGCAGCTGGTGCCTGAGGGCATAGCTCTTAACCTTTTTTGTCGCCAGGTGAAAACACCTGATTTTTGGGGGGGCAGATGGGAGCCCATTGTAGAGAATGGGCATATAAGGGGCTTGGCGGGTGAGTCTGCTGATTGCAAGGTGGGAGATACCGTTCAGACATTGTGTTTAAAAGTGTGTGAGTTGAGAGCTATGCCCGAGTGGATCCAAAGAGTGTGGGTCCCTGGGCAACGAAATGCACAGGCTGCCCATGTCTAGGGCCAGCCCTGGTTGTCCGGAACCACATTGTAATGTGTCACCCCTCCTGAGGAGCTTGGAATCTCCCAGGAGCGCGTGGCAGTAACCATGTGACTGTACTCAATAAAAAGCAATGAGCGCTCTTCAGAGTAACCGAAGATGGTGTGCTGTGTCTTTATTGTGCAGCACCATGCTGGTGCTGCGTATCAGGCAGAGGGCCTGTCCTGCAGGGCCCTCCACCATGACAGTGCCCCTGCAGGGCAACGCTGTCCCCCGTGGCTGCCAGCCATGTCTGTAGAGACCCCGACAGGCAACTCTACCTTGGGAAGCCGGTGCCCCTGCTGGGCAACGCCGGCGTCATCTGCTGGTGCAGGCCTGGGTGCCCCCAGGCCAAGGAGGAGCCTGTGTGCTCACGGGCTGACTGGGTGCCCCCAGTCCGGAGCTGTCTGCTGGGTGCCCCCAGCCGTGTTGTCTTGTCGGGTGATCCTGACACAAGCAGGGTGATCCATGCCCACAATACTGCTGCGTGATCGCAGCCCGTGTGTCGGCTGGGTGCCCCCAGCCTTGGTCAGCCTGGTCTGCGTGACCGCAGGCCAGGACATAACACACATCACACTGCACTCACAAGATGCACATGAAAAAGCCACATATTGTAAAATCTATACTAAAATCCACCAATACACCACACAAGCCGAAAAAATGCATGAGTTCGCATCTCGCGTTGCCTTACAATGAAGGGCACACTTTAGACATAAAAGACATAATAACAAGAAACTTTGAAGATTAACCAAGGATTGGCGGCTTTACAAAACCAAATCAGCATTGCGTCGCAAAAAGGAGAGGCTCTCACATTCGTGATGGTGGGCATTTAACATGTGTGAAATGTTTATATAACCGCGTGTTGCATGCGAGGCCCATGAGAGTTTACACATCATACTGTTGTGCACGCGCACCTCAAAGATGGCCACCCTTTCATGCCGCGCTGTCAAGACCGCTCCCGTAGCCCGAGCAGTCTAGCGCTTCTCCAGCAGGAGTCTGGCATTCCTCCTCCTCCGCCTCTGCCTGGCCGGAGGCTGGGCTGGGAGAGGCTGCTTCCCAGCTCTCAGGCTGGGAGGAGACTGAGTCCAACTCCCCTTCACTTACATTGGCATCCCTAGACAGCCTGGAAATCTGCTTACTACAGATTATGCATGTGCCCCCACCCCCAGTGATCCTAAAATCCGTACAAGTGCAGCAGCCCTGATGGCATGAGTATCCTCCCACGCTGTCCCCATGTCGCCCCCGGCCGGGACTGCGACCCAGAGATATCGGAGGGAGGAAGAAGAGGGCAGCACTCTACCTTGCCCGCGGAATTCGCCCACTGTATGAGTGCCCACTTGTGGCCCCCGTGCCCCGCTCCACTGGGGGGAGCCCCTGCACCTGGGTTTGGAGATCGCCCACTTTCTGTCCTGGACGAGCACTGCGCAGGGGGCAGTTATTGCTGGAGTTTGTATAGTGCTTAAACACGGAGGCGGCTCCGCGGCAGAGTCCAGGAGGGTACGCGCGGGTAGTTCTGCGGACCAACCCCCACCTGCGCCAATTCCCTGCGCCCAAACTTTTGCTCTAAGACCTGCGCCTTTTCTCACTCTTTGGATGAATACTGACTAACCTGTTGGAGTCCGCGCTCTCCCACGGAGTCCCGTCCAGCTTCCAGTTCCTCGTTTGTTTTCCCAAGCCAGGATTATCAATACTGACGGACAGAGCGAGCGCTTTCTTTTCTGGGTTTCATCATGCCAGGGAAATCCAAGTATAATCTGGTGGACGATGGGCACGACTTGCGGATCCCGCTGCACAACGACGACGCCTTCCAGCATGGCATCTGCTTCGATGCAAAGGTAAGATGCCCAGGTAGCGTTCACTGACGGGCAGCTCTGGTCTCCCCGAACTCCCGCGAGTCTCCCTGATTGCCGCGATATATCCCGCCAATGGATATATGGACTGCGAGCCCCCATACGGTGCCATGCTGGTTTAATCTTTAATCTGCGCAAACTTCCCAGAAAAACATTGCTCGGAAGCCCAAATGATTTACATATATAGTGAAACATTTTCTAAGTGACACCTAGAAATCAATTTCCCAAAAGTCCCCTCGGTCTTATTTATTTATTAGCATTTAGAGAGCGCGCATCAGCCCTCGGGCATCGCCTTCACCCCTAACCCTCTATTCCCCTACTTTAAGTATTCGCTTGCCGGACAGAGAGGAGCTCTTTGTATATTTGAGAAATTAAATGAGTGGTCCCACTCGTGAGCATTTTCTTTTCCCTGCCGGGGGAGTTAGTTATAAAATGTTTGAGTCAATTGAAATAGCTCAGCGGGTCCATGCACCTACTGCAGGGCTCGCTTTGCGCCCTGAAGGCCATGGTGTGGATCTTTGCAATCGATCGTTTGGAGCTTGACGACATCAGTGTCGCTCGAGGTCAATGGGTAAAAACACAGCTTGACACACATACCGTCAGTCTGTGGTCGCCAGTGTTCTTTAAAAAGAGCAATGTTAGCCACGACGATTATTATGTACCAGGGGAGTTGCTAGGTCTGGAAAAGACCCGGGACTACGCTGATGTCGGAACTGTTGGGACTCGGGTCTGGCTAGTCTTTTGGCTGTAGGTCCGACATTCTATCGGGGCTACAACCAAAAGATCAGGGGCTATAGCCCCTAAATCCCCCCGTTATGTACATACACCGATACTTGATCACGCCGAGTCTAGCCTCGCGCGCCACGAGTTTGCGATCGGAAGCCCTGCCTATCAACAGGGAGCCCAGCCCCTGCCTTAAAGGGATAAGGAAGTCCCTGTTTACCATTAACCTAACTTGGTTGTGTGGCGAGCATAACGTACCACAACAAGCCGCAAAGTAAACACACGTAATGTTTACAGCAGAAACTCGCAGCTCAGCAGCCAGCCGCGGCTACATGTCTCACTCTGCCTACCTGGCTGCAAGGTTTCCCGGGACAGGTTCAAAGTGGTAATCACCCCCTGTGCTTAAAGTACATGTGTGCCCTCCAGGTGCACGGCTTAGTGCACCTGCTGCTGTTTTAGAGCTCTCCGGCCCTTCACCCATATCTGTTGTTTACTTTGATCTTTTTTTTTACCAGTAGCGATCCCCTCAGTCGAGCCATGTGAACAGGTGTTATTCCAGCGCTTTTATGTAGACGCACCTACGCTGCTCTAAGCGCTATGTGAAATGAAGGTAGGCGAGCTGGTTTGCCAAGGACAGGCGTTTTCACGATGTCCGCGGAGCCACAGTGACACACCACCTGCTGCGGAAGGACAGTGTTGCCCCCCAGTCTCCTTGAATTTCTAATGCAGAGGCTGCCTGTTTACAACCGCTTGCAAGGATGGTGCGAACTGGAGCATACTCTGGCTCAAACCAGGGGCGCAAGGAACCCTGCATTTTAGGAGGGAGGGGGGGCGGGGGGTGGGGTTCTAGGGAGGCTACCCATTCAATGTTGGGAGAGGCGCTCTCGTCTGATATGGTGGGGGGGGGAACGTATTTGTGTGGAGGGTATCTAACTTCGTTATACATTGTAATGACATTATTCTACTGGTGCGTCAATGTTACAAGCAGTTAACTCTCTCCTTTAAGTCTGAAAGCACCCACTTAAGGACTGCTATGAGACTGTGCGATTTCCTGTCCCCTTCCACGCTCCCAATCTCTCCCCTAGCATGCAAGTACTAACCCCACATCACGATTTCAATTGCCCAAAAAATTATGCATATGAATGAATGCAGGTGCTACAAAGAAGTGCTTTACGTTAGTAATTGCAGGGCCTTTGTTAACAGCAAAGCCCAGACGCCGTTTAACATCGGTGTCCTGTTCTGTCCGGCCACGGCTCTGTAGGTCAGACAGGTCGAGCCAATAGCCCAAAATGTCCCTGTGGAAGGCGGAAGTCCGGTCAGCTCAATGGTGTTGCGCTACTTGCTCGAACCAATGGGATGATTACGCATCCTTTTAAGTCCTTTTCCCCTACATGTCGGTCACCTTCAAGGGTTGGGCTGGCTGAAAATGTGTTCTACGGGCCACTTTGAAAATGTTTTGCAGGGCCTCTTTTGGATGCCAGTCCACCCCTGGATCCCCCAGACATTCTACACCAGTAGCTGCTTCGGCAATGGAGTGTGTCGGGTTCTCTCTCCTCAATGGCCAGAAGATACCCGTCAGAGGAGTGGGACATTGGGATGGCTGCCTGCTGTCAAAATTCATTCCCTTTCGAACACCGCCGCAGGCACTGTAAGTGCCGAGCTGTGCTCTGCGTGCGTCCATGGCGTCCACGACATGTATTTAAAGTTTATAAAGCAGGTAGTGATGTCTACGCCAGCCAGGTCGTTCCCCTCCCGCCTTCCAGGTCTGCCGTTTTCCGGCCAGCCGCGTACACGTTAACAGTGGCCTCACGGTCCATGCATTCTCTTCGAGGCGGAGCAGGGCAGGCGGAGGAGTGGGGCTGTTGAAGCATCAGAGCTATTTGGGGGGTAAAGCAAAACTTGGGCGCCTTCCAAGTTTAAACGATAAGGGGGCGGGGGAGCGAGGGGCGAGCCGCTTTGTCAGTTGTCAAAACAACGTTTTAATGAACGCAGCATAACGGAGAGGGGGGGGGGGGGCAGATCGGAGTTCAGACACACCTTGTTTGTTATATGGTTAATTTAAAATGAATACAGGACGATTTTCTCTTGCCTCTAAATATGAATTATTGGTCTTTCTTTTTAATGACAATCACTGTATACAAGGACGCTTCGAATGTGTAGAGTTGGCACAAGATCACAAGGCTACATTGCAGTACATCCTCCACACCTCCAAGGATTTCCATCCCCGAGAGCTATGAGCAATGGCGCGTTAGAACAATCTGGACGGCAGCAAAGAAGGCACGTGCAGTAAACACAATGTCAGAGCTTTCAGACGAAGCACATCCCCGTCCTTGCTCATTCCTACACGCTGGGTTTTATATATTTACAAACGATTCAAAAGATCCCGAACGCGGCTATTCCGACTGCCCCGCAAAACGGGAAGGAAAGCGCCACTTGCAGGTGTCTGCTTAAGTGTGGATGTCGTGGGAGTCCTGGCGTGGTCGGGGCAGTGACATAGACAGGGTGTGACATGGGGGGGCAAGGCCCACCTTCGTTAACCCAAGGGAATTGGCTGATGGGTGGGGGGGGGGCTCGGTTTGAACGTTTCATGAACACATATGTTCAATTTTATGTTTAATGGAACTGCACATGTTCGGAATAACAGTTGGTTGAGTGGCTGTGTCAAAATGACTACAAACAGCTGCCTTTATTCCAAACACTATGGAGTGCATGTAAGTCTTGAAGGTAGTACAACGGCAGGATTTCAAGTTGTCCCAGGCCAGGTGTGAAATAATCCAACCCGTTTGCCTTTTAGGCTCACACCCTATTGTATTCTGGCACTTGTAGACCAGTATTTATAAACTGTACATGCCTGCAAAATGACCCGCCCTAACAATGCCAGGAGTAACAGAGCATGATTTGAGAATTCATTCTCAGCATCTTTTTCCCAAACGAGACCTTGGAGGGCAGGGGAGTTGCTAGGTCTGGAAAAGACCCGGGGCTAAGCTGATGTCAGAACTGTTGGGACTCGGGGCTGGCTAGTCTTTTGGCTTTAGCTCCTGAGATTCTATCCGGGGTTACAACCAAAAGATCAGGGGCTATAGCCCCCTTACCCCCCCCCCTAGCAACGCCCCTGTTGGAGGGAGTAGTTCAGTGAGACTTTTTGGGCATTATAATTTTTCTAATGTTTACATTCAGCAGTTAGTTGGCATGCAGCATGCTGTTCTGCAGCGGAAGGGAACGTATATAGGCGTATGATATGAAGCTTTAATACTGAACCAATAATCATTGCAGTGGGTTTGTGCTACCAGTTCCTTGCCCAAGAAATTGTTGTATTGTGCCCCCACCGGTAGTAACCAGACCGTAGCCTGTTTTGGAAAAAAAGGCAAGGATCGACAAAGCCAACAGATTTAGCTTTTGTGTAGGCATGGGGTAGATATTTATCAGGTACTGGCATAATGGTACTGCCATAAAATGGCAGCAGCTGGTCAATGGTGATGTCGATGCTTATCTAATACCTACATACAATCCACAACAGTTGGCTTTTCCAAAGCATGTTTTAATAGGACTATAGGCAGAGGCGTAGACAGGGTATAGGGCCTGAGTGGGCAAGGCCTACACAAAATCAGTAAATGCCCACTCAGCAACACAGTGTGGGCATTTACAGATGTTAATGTCACTGCGATGCGTCCTACTAAATTAGCTTCAGGCCCCACTTGTTGGACAATCCTGGCTGTCCCTCTGACTATAGGGAAAGGGACAGATGCAAGCACACACATATGGTTTAGACATCAAGTGGCTACAGTCACACTTGGTTTAGACATGTTTAATACACCAGCTCTTCATTTGCAGCTGCAATTATACAGAAATTAGGCCACATACTTTCAGAAGTTTTCTTATAAATAACACTGGCTGGCTCTATACAGCACACAGCTGAATGTTACTGTTTAATAGAGCTAGGTCAAAGAGCTCCCAGGAAAGTGCATTTGTTTGGGGGGTCGGGGTGGGGGGTGGTGCATGGCGGGTTGGAATGGCCATGGCGATTAGCATTTTCATAAGCAGTCAGTAAGTGGGTAAAAAGCCAAACACCAACCACAGGCTGTTCCTGCCTACCTGATTTCCAGTGCAATAGTTTCAGCTTAAAGGCGCTGCTAAAGTGCCACCTAATAGTCAACGCTGAAAAGGAAGGGAGCAGCAGAGGACGGAAGTGTGAACATATAGTGCAAACCTGTACACACAATGGTTACATTGGAGGGAGCTGACATGGGAGAGAGCCAGGGGAGTGGAAGTCAGTAAGGGCAGTATATCCCATGGGCCAAAGTTCACATACACGTAGTTCTCCAGAGATCTTTGTGACACCTGCATGCATATGTTAAAATTCTGACGCGATCCTTCCACTCTTAAATATTTAATACAATTAACACAGTTTAGTTGGGTTAATAAGATCTGTCATTTACAATCTGAATGAAGAAAGCCACATGGATGCACAAGGAAAACGCTTCAAATAAATACATTGCGCCTCCTTAGTTTTTGGGCCTTCTGCCTTGGATCCACGAGTATATGGCGCAGTGCAGTCCTATTGTGTGGCGGCATTCTGGCTAGATCGCTGTGTTGGCGGGGTGGGCGGGGGAGGGGGTGTTTACAGCAGCGCAACTCTGACAGCAAATCTCCTGAAAGCAGAGCATCTTGTGGAGCTGTTGTCAGCCAAGTTTGGTGTAAGATTATCAAGAAGTGTCTGGGCGGTGTGAAGCAAGGCGAGGTTACATTGCTGTTCCGGGGCCTGTGCGAGAGCTTTCTGAGCTAGAAAGAGGCTTTGGCAATGGTTTGGGGATGGGCAGCAAGGGAAGAGACTGAGTGGCATTTCAAGCTTGACGACCCAGGAGGAGCTGACGACCCACAGCTGGGCATTAAAACGGAACAGATTTGGAACAATCGGAGGTCCAAGTGGGGGTGGGGTGGGGGTAACTGAGGGTTGAAGCCTGCTTCTTCGCTTCGGGAAAATCTGACATCGTTCCCTTTTTGTCAGCCATAGCACGTACTGTTCATGGACAGCGGACATGGTGGTTCCCCCTATGGGGAGCAGACCCTGGGCCCTGCTGGCGGAACTTTAGTTCCACGTTTTGCTGAGCTATCTCACAGGCACTGTTTTGCTTGCGTTTTGTGAATAACCTGCTTGGGGCATAATGCCCATTTCCTAGGCGCCACATTAATTTTATTTTTATTTTTTATTGCGTATAGCATGAAGCTAGCTCAGGAGCAGCTGAGCGCTTTACAAACTGTGCAAAAAATGGGATTGGCATTTTATACAGTAAATTAGCTCTGCACCGCAGCGATCAGTGTTTGTCTTTAATAATTAAGCATTATTAACATGGAATTGCTGCAGGCACCACTGTGTGTGCAGGTAACTTGCCATGTCCCTTAAGATGTGCAAATGGTGGGTGATTGGGACGGGGAGGATGCATAATGAATGCTCCATGCTTTTCTTTCACTTAGTTTCTTCCAGTGTTGATGGTACCGTTGTAAAACACAATGTTGAGGGTGAGTTGGAGAAAAAGGCAGGAGCCAGGTATGGGGTTTGTATTGGTGGGAGAAAGAGGGCGGGCATGTTTGCAGTGGGTAGCAGGGGGCAGAGGGTGGAGCAAGGGTGAACAAGGCTGCACTGTTTTCTTTCTACACTTTGACTTCTGGGAGAAATGGACTTGGTGATGGAGAAGATGTGGTTGAAGATCACAGGGTGAGCCTAGTTTGTATCAGGGAGACTGAGTAGAGCTTAATGCACATTCTCCCGCCCTCTGGATGGAAAGAACGTGGTGCTGATGTCGGACACTCCATGGGCGTGAAGGGGAACCCCTGAGTCGCAGCGTGTGTGAGGCCCCACTGCGGTGCAAGGAGTTCTTCTGGTTTCACAGATCATCTCAGGTTAGGATTTTTCTCACAAATCACTCATGATCTCTTTCTTGTCAATTGAACTTAATCAGCAGTCGAAGTGTACGAAAAGAAGTAGTGGAACTATGTTTCCTGCTGGCTTGCCCCCGCTCCTCACAAACCCCACCGACACACAATCCAAACCCCCAAACAAACACACCTGCTATTTATGGGAATGTTCAGTGCAGTGCACTGAAGTGCAAGCTTCAACTTCTTCCTACACTTTTACTTTAAAACGAAACCATTCCAGAACAGTTGCTTTTTAAAATAAAAGTATAGGAACAGTGAAACTTAAAAATAAAAAGTATAGGAGCACCGCTCCGCCCACTTTGACCACGCGTGTCTTCATCGTTGTAGTTTAATAAATCAAGTACCACAATTGTAACTAATAATGATGTAAATGAGTGACACTGGTTACATAGTGCTCTGTAGCTCTGGTTTCTGGTGTGTGGCGCTAAATAAAGCACCATATCCTATTGTTGTTATTGATGAATGATGTTTTAAAAACAGAGGCCCACATCCCGATTTTGGAGGTAATCAGGGGGACTTTCCACCGCACCCCAGAGTAATGAGGAAAGTGAAAACGACATTCTGCATTTTGGCACAGTTTAAGAGCTTTTTGAATCTTTATTTGTTTACATAAGTTTGCATCTTTGTCTATATGTTTTCCTTTAGTACTTAGTGAAATGTCATGTTTCTGGATGCTGTGTGGCACCGGCTGCCTTCGAAGTACAATAATGTGATATACATCTACTGAAAAAATTATACATTGTGCACTCATGAACTCCGGTTCTGGAGAAAGAGGAGCCGCCCGCCGCCGCCGCCGCCGCCGCCTGTGTCGCTATCATTTCACCACTTTTTTTTTGCAATGGTGTGGTTTTATGGAGCCCCTACTGAGTAAAAATATAGCTGTTGAGTCCACACATCAGTTGTGTTGCTGGAAACCCCCCCCCCCCTAATTCCCCCTTGCCGTATTTGCTAATATTTTCTAGCAAAAGCTGTCACTGTCAGTGCTTAATTTGCGGGGGTGTTTGCCAGGGCTGATCCCTAGCACTTATTTCTGAGCCCCGGCACTTACTTGTTCAGACTCTGATTATGAAGTAATGATGCATCCATCCACCCCAATGAGCAGCTGTGAACTGTAGTTTAACCTCAAATGTGTCGACACCGTAGGGAGGAGCTGTGGGTGGTGGCAGCAACGGTGGGGAACTGTCCACCTGCAGTGTCACAAGCGTGCTACAAAATATTTGGGCCCTGGCACTTATTTTCTTACAAATGAAGCACTGGTCACCGTACTCGCTTTTTGAAGAGCCTTGCTCCCCCCTTTCCCCGGCCATTCATCTGGGCCCCCCTAGGGTGGCCATCCCCACAGTTTGAAGACCACTGCACTAGCCCTATCAGCACTGCTATAGGTGCTAAGAATGTCTCTTGCATGCTACCAGAGAAAGGGGTGCCCAACCTTTCTTTGGGTTGTTGTAGAATAAGTATTATGGGGCCGGGAGGGTAGCACAGGGGCAACGCACTTATCTTGGAAGCAGGTCAAGCACCTTGTCTTGGAAGCAAGACAACGCAGAGCAACCCAGGTTCGAATCACGGTTCCGCGCTTGGAGACTGGTCCCCAGTATTAAGAACGTTATAAAAGATTAATTCATTCTGGAAACAGGTGTCCACATTTTTTGTGGATGTTCTAGAACGTGGTGCTTACTTACACTTTTACAGAATTGGATAAAGACCCATGACCTGAGTTTTTATAAAATGAGGTTCCTACCTAATAATAATTTGGGGTTGTTTTACTGTGACTGAAATGTTTGCGACTGAAATGACCGCATGAGAAATGTACGTTATACAAAATTGTTCGTACATTTCCAATGCGGACATCCATGGTAAAACAACCCTAAATCCATACAAACATGAGCCCCCGCCCACATCCCCACGCCCCCAACACAGCCCCAACTTATCTTTCATTCCGACGCTCTGTGTCCCTGCAACATTGATTCCCTTTCACTTCCGGGATCGGGAACCGGCGCAGCAGGGTCCTTTTTTTCTTTTTTTAATAATTTTCTGTTTCTTTTGGTCGGGTCGGCTGCGGGGGTGTCCCCCGCAACCCCTGCTCACTGTACTGTTCCGCCCCCATAGCCTTTCTTTATTTATTTTTTGTTGTTGACCGAATCCTACCTAACCTATGCCCTGAGTTATTGCAGGATGGCCTCTCTCTGCCGTGGCACGCTATTGTAGAATGAGGTGTCTGCCCATCGCTAGATTTTACAGGCAGGCTGTAGAACAATGTGCCATCCGATTTTATTTTTATAGAACAAGAATCCAGCCTGGCTCTATTTAAAAAAAAAAAAAAAAAAAAAATATTTAGATCTGGTAGATAAAGCTTCAGGCCTCTTCCAAAGCGCTTGCAGCCGTGTGAAGAGCATCCCAGGTTCTAATTGGCTGCTCTATGATGCAAAAGAGTGCATCATGGTACATCTATAGTGTAACCATAGCTCAAGGGCACACAACAATACATGCATTCAACAGTCTGTCCCCTTGCACCAATCTTTTCAACAACAATTTGGTTCTCAAATCATAACTTCAGTCCAATTTCTGAATGCACCAAAGTTGCAGAAAAAGTATGTTCACTTTAATGAACAGCCAACACGTGTTCAACCCTACAATAAAGGTCTTCCAGGGTGCTGAAATATACAAACATAGGAGTCCATCATATTCATATGACACGATACACAATAAATAATGAATGAACACAAAATAACCAATTAAATCATTTGGAAAAAAATGAACATAATCCCTGTTCTAACGTCAGCCGTTTGGTAGACGCTTGTGCAACTGTACAGGAGAGGGGCAGGAGAACGAGTAGCTTTTAGGTGTTCACGAAAGTCTCCTGGTTCCATGCTCCATGGTGTGTGTTCCACTTTTGTGCAGCGTTACAGTATGGTTGAAGAATAGAATAACAGAGATCCCAATCCATAGAAAGTGGCCACTCTGGGAGGCATAGAGTCTATGGCAGGGTTTGGAGAGCCCAGTGTCTGTGTTGGGGTGGGGAGAGCCCAGGCACTGGGCTGGGAGGCCAGAGACTGATGGGAGCAGGTGGGGGAGCCCAGGGACTATACTGGGATTAGGGTGTGGCGACGGTGCTTGATCGTTCATAGCCATTTGGACTTACTGTCTGTCCATTTGGCATTTTTGGGGGGGGGCCCGCCTGCCCACATTTTGCTCCGTGGGGGCTCGGGCCTAAAAAGTTTGAAGACCACTGCCATAGACGGACTTTCACTGGGCCAGTGCATCTTAACTAAATCCGTAGCTTCACGGGTACCATCTTGGGAAAGGTAGGACACACCTGACCATGTTGTTGTTTACTTGCCTGTTTCAGCTCCATTAGAATGTTTTTACTCATTGTGCATTTTACTTCTTGGTGACAACGTTGAGCGGTTGCATGTAAGAAGTCATTTCAGTAAATTCATTTCGCCATCACATTATCTAGGAAAATCTTTGCTGTGCACATTTTTGTATGTTACTACTTTACACTGCAGTATTTAATGTATTCATGCATTAGAGTGAACTCATCTCTGATGTAGGGGAGACCATTCATGCTTGCAGATTAGTATTGGGGTGGGATGTGTGGTGTGCATTTTGTGTTAAAGCAGATTGTGTCTTTTTTTCTTGTCGGTACAGTGAACTGAACACCGCTTTCCAAAGTAGAAGGACTTGATATATACTGCAATATTTCTGAAAAATGTCAGCTGCAGTGACCATGCTTCTTCTCACACTGCTGTCCATCCACCCTACTCTCTCCATTCAACCATTTGATATCCATCATGTGGAGAGGCACCACTTAATATGCAGGAAGAAAGCAGCAGCATCCATTGAAAACAACCATGCAGAATCATCGGTGTGCAAATGGGGCCCTGTAACATGCATGATAAGTGCTGGTCAAAGAAGCTACATCACAAACAAACAAGGAGCCTGGCAGTCTTGCAGACATTATGAAGTGGAAGCACTGTGAATTCTCCTCAATGATCCATGTACAGATGGAGGAAGGATAGCTCAGGGGCAATGCATTTGACTTGGAAGCAAGACAACCCAGCCCAACACTGGTTCGAATCCCGATGCGGCACTTAGAAACCAACCACTGGTATTAAGTGCGTTATCAATGAACAGTTATAATTATGATGCAATGGGACAACTGATCGGTGGTGCAGGATTGGGTGTCCTCCAGTGCTCTGGTGCATGACAGCATGATGCCACTGCTTCTGCCCTGGAGATGTACACGGTGTGAGGCTCCATATAGAATCACCTGCTTGGCTGCAGTCCCCACAGTCCCATAGAGAATGCTCCAGTGCTCAGTGCTCTGGGATGTCATGGAATGTGATTCCCAGCCCTACCTTGAGATGGTATTCTAGAAGGAGGCACCCACCCCTTCCTTGTGGTGTTAGTGATGGGCACGGTGCCAGCATCTCGAGTTATAGAATGAGGTATCCGCCACTGCCATTGGGTGTCCGAGATGATCAAATATAACGAGGAGCCAATCTCTGCCCTTGGGTGTAAGAGAACCAGGAGCCCTGCTCTGCCTTGCTTTGGAAGGTGTAAACATATGTCTCACTCACACCCTGTCCAGTCAGACCTGATCATCTCCCCTGTTATTGGGTTTTGCAGAATACGGGCCTTAATATGGAAGTGGCAATATTGCCACACAATAATGTTTTGTACAGATGTCAAGGTGCCGCCTCATTCATTCATCAAAGGTGATACTTTTTGTTGACATTGCGTTTGACAATGTATATGCGCAAGAGATAACACCGCTGCACGTCTCTTCAATGGCGTGGGAGGCTTTTGCCTGAATTTGAACAATGGTCTTCAGACTTTTTGGCCTGGGCCCCCCTGAGCAAAATTTGGGCAGGCTGGGCCCCCCCAAAAATGCCAAATGGACAGTATGTATTACGTGCTGTTACCGTACCCTACTCCCAGTATAGTCCCTCGGCTCCCCCACCTGCTCCCATCACAGTCGCTGGGCTCCCTCATCGCACTCCTACCTTTCCCTGGGCTATTCCCACCCCATCACACACCCTGGGCCCTCCCCACCTTGCTCCCACCACTATCTCATAGTTCCCGCGCTTCCTGCTCCCACCATAGTCCCTGGGCTCCCCCATACCTGTTCCCAACACAGTCCGAGGGCCAGTGGCAGCTGGTGAACTTTTTAAGTGGAGGGGCATAACTATTTCCCCCAAAAATCCCATAGCGACCGAGCGCAGTGAATCAAGGAAGCCCGGGGGGGGGGGATTTCCCCCTGTGAATTATTTTTAAAATCATGGGTTAAAATGTTGCATTCTAGAGCATACTTAGAAAAAAAAAATGGGTAAACAGCCAAACAGTTTGCAATTGGTGCTGGGGGGCCCAGGGGAGAGGCTTGACATTTTTTAATGGACATCTATGATAGATGTCCAGTAAAAAGATACCATCCCTGTCCCCTCGGCCCCACTGGGCCTAACACAATCAACATGATTATGTATGTGTGCAAGGCACTGGGGGGGGCCAAGTGGGAAAGCATGGTATTTTTGACTGGACATCTATGATAGAAATCCAGTTGAAAAAAAAAAATATATACCATCCCTGTCCCCTGGGCTCCACAGCACCTCAGAAGGAGAGCTGATTTTGGCAAGTGGGTAAGGGGATTGTGCAACAAAAGCATTTAGGCATTTTAAAAATGCTTTTGCTGTACAACACCCCCCCCCTCTATCCACCACTTGCCAAAATAAGCTATACACACACACACGCTCTCACGCTCTCACGCTCTCACGCTCTCACACTCTCACACTCTCACACTCTCACACTCTCACACTCTCACACTCTCACACTCACTCTGTGTGTCTCTCTCTGTCTCTCTCTGTCTCTCTCTCTCTCTCACACATAGACATGCAGTGCTCCAGCCAGCATTTCCAATGAGCTATGCTGGCAAAGCAAAACGCCCCAGTCCTGCATGGCTCAGTGAGCATGTGCGTCTGGGGAACTGAACTGTGCTGTAAACAATGTTTCCCTAGGACAGTTCAGTCAGCCTAGGAGCACTCCCTAAGCTGGAAAAAGCAGCTGAGGGAGTGCTCATCGTTTCACTGGGCTGGCTCCTTATCTCCTCTATAATGGGCGAGGGGGCCACTGGGTGGGTGCCCCTCGCCATTATGGATGAGCTGCCAGGCTCGGACTGGCCTATAGGGCAATGCCTGTACCAAAAAATGCTAACTGCTAATGTGGGCCAGTCAAAATGGGCCACCTTTTTAGCCAACGTGTGCCAGTTTGATGAGTTGCTTCACTATGTAGTTAGAATTTTGACCAGTGTTGCTGAATAAATATTCTATAAATACGACAATATATTTACATTTTAACACAAAACACCACCTTTGGTACTATTCAAACCGTCTGTGATTAAACAAATGAATATCCATTTACAACAGCAAGCTACTTTTCATTGGTGCCTGAGACTGTTTCATGCTTCATCCCGACCATGTGAGCCGCCCCTGCCCATTTCTTCCAATCTAAAAATGTGTGTGTGTGTGTGTGTGTGTGTATATATATATATATATATATATATATATATATATATATATATATATATATATATATATATTTTTTTTTTACATTTCATGCTGGGCTCTCACAGCCCCCATGGGTGCGGCCACGACCCCCTGCGGGTGCGTGCCCCACAGTTTGAATACTGCTGAATTAGAGGAACCATGTTTTTAAGGAAACCGCCTGTGCTTTATTTAAGACCTCCAGCATTGGCACTTCTGGTGGGCAGGACTGCTGCCTGCAGGATCTAGGGACACTTATCATGATTGTTTGGTAAAGCACTCCTCTGCCGATGGTATAGCCTCGAAGCGCTGTGAGATAGCTCAATTTGCACCACTGCTAGGTTCTGGGTTTTCAGTAAACTTTAGTCTGTTAATTGTATATCAAACAGCGCATACATCACATATTAGAGGCGCAAAAACAGCATTTAGATAATAGTCTAGGGAGGTATTAACATTTTAACCCTACACAATAACCGAGAAAAAAATCACATTTCAGACACAGTACCATTTTTATACACGGATCTCTTCAATTATCAATTGAAATTTCTCGCCCCACCCTTTACCGGTTGCCAACCGAATAGTCGTGCTGTGCATCATGATGTGCACTGTTGCAGATTCGTGTGTGGTGGACCATGTCCGTTTCTACTGCTGGGTGCAGGTGTGCGGCTATATGAGATCAAAGTGCGGGTTTGAGGTTTGGCACGCCGGGCACTGTCAGTTGGTAAGGGGCATTGTCATCGTGAGGTAGAGGGCTGCGTAGTGCTACGCAGCAGCTCTGTGTGTTTGGTTTCATTAGACAGTTGGTAAAGTTGGTCTACTTCGATTGCTTCCCATTGTGGGCCCGGACTGTGCACATACATATTTGTGATTCTTGGGAAGGGGCTGGCACCAAGTTGGTCTATCTTTTTCATCAAAACATATTTCTACTCAAGTAGGTCGGCAGGCATGGGTAAGATCTATAGTGTAACCATAGCTCAAGGGCACACAACAATGCATGCATTCAACAGTCTGTCCCCTTGCACCAATCTTTTCAACAATAATTTGGTTCTCAAATCAGAACTTCAGTCCAATTTCTGAATGCACCAAAGTTGCAGAAAAAGTATGTTCACTTTAATGAACAGCCAACACGTGTTCAACCCTACAATAAAGGTCTTCCAGGGTGCTGACATATACAAACATAGGAGTCCAACATATTCATATGACACGATACACAATAAATAATGAATGAACACAAAATAACCAATTAAATCATTTGGAAAAAAAATGAACATAATTGAAAGTAAGGTAGAAAGAAAGCTGAGGAACTGGGAGTGGAGGGGAGGAGAAAGAAACATCTATTTAATTAGTTGGTTTCATGTATAGCACTTGAAATGATTGAACTGTTAGGAATGTGTACCACCTCTTTGCGCAAACTTCAGTTTACAAAACGTATTTCTATGGCCACCACCAAAATACCCTGAAAGGCACCTCACTGGGGGACCGTGGCCCTTGTAATCACTGGATGTGTGGAGAAGTTAGTTGATATCACACTTTTATAGATGCCCATATTGACCACTTCCTCTGGCAGGTGCTGTGCTGAGCTCAATCATGCCACAATCTACTGAACATTGCCCTAGTCCAACAGGTCTCTGTACTAAAACAGAACAGAAAAACCAGAAACAACCAAACCAAATGGTGCGTTCCTCCCACACAACTGGATAATCCACATCTCCTAAACCTGAGCACCAATAATGTCTCCGTCTAACCTTAACCACATCCCATTATAGAATAAGTGCTCACACATACCCTAAAATAAATGTACATTCACTTGCTTTTCTCCTCCTCCCACAAGATCTTCTAGAGTACTGGGGCAAATACCCATCCCTCATTCAATTGCCAATGTTAATTACTGAACATACAAGACAGACAATACAAACAGTCTCCATCACAAACCGAACACACACACCTTACTGCTTCCCGTTAATATATGAATGGCCTGAATGAAAACGTAGAATAGCCGGGATAATTATACCCAGGGCCCCGTTGGCTTATGACCGCGGCGTCCTGCGTGTCAAATGCAGCCGCCATGTTGTTTTAGCCCAATTTAAATACATCGCGTAATGTCACACGATTTGTATACATTCACAAGACATTTTAAACTTAAGAAATATTTTCATCAAAAACACTTTAAAGAAACTTCCCAGAGAGAAAGTGTGGAGGAAAGTGAACACCCCATTAACGAAATAGGAAGCACCCAGCGAGAAAAAATCCAATAATTAGACATATTAAGGGATCGCAACATTAATCCAAAACATTTGACAGAATCAGAAAGGAAGGATACATCTAAATTCACACCTCTTTTTGGACCTGAGAATGTGATCGACTTGTGACTTTCATAACTTAATGGATACACAACCTGATACAAGGGGATATAGCAATTTGACAATATCTGAGAGGTGTGCTCTGAATTCTCTAGTAGAGATAAGATTCTGTGCCAAGACCGGAGGCAAGCATTATACTTAAACCTCTTTAATGCTACCATCCAGCAGCTTTCAAATCTCAGAAAACATTTCCATACAACTTTTAAACCTTTTTTTAAAAAAAATTCTAGTCACTCCAAATCCACTAGAAACTATCTGGGGAAAAACTCTCTCTCCCATGAGTCTTTTCCTCCTTCAGTAGTTTCCTCTTCAAAATCTCATTCATGAGGACCCTCAAGACCAGACCTTCGCATGTCATGTCCAGGTCCCTTCCTCTTCTTTTTGCTGCTTTCCAGCAGATCTGTTCTACTTTTGGTCTTGCTCCGTTTTTAATGTATTAAATGTATTGCTATAGCCTGAAAATGTGATATTATTAATGTAGATGTGCAGATTTAATGCTTCACTTTAATACAGTAATATATTGATGCCCTCTGTGTAGTAATTTATTTGCACACTGTGGTAGACTGTAGAGTATATGGCAGCATTCGCACACGCTATCCACTGCATAGACCTGAGATTTATATAGTAAGTGCGATAGAGTGTACATTGTAGAGCGTTCGCATCAGTTGCGGATCAGAACGCGGCGAGGAGAATATTCCTGCCGCATTCCTTCCATAACAGCTAGCTGCTGCAAAGCATATGCACCTTGTGAAATGGACGAACTACAGCAGGGGAGCAAGCAGGGTCTGCAAGCAATTTGCTCGTGAGGAGATGCCCGCACCCGCCTCCTTCATTGAGAATCGACGCACTGGCACGATTCGGTCGGCATGCCGAGTGCGTTTCCTGTACGATGTGATTCAGCCCCAGCCCCTTTTGAAGGAAAGCACCAAATAATGAACGTTACGCTCAAGGAGCTACAACTTAGAACGTTCTTGCAGAAGCACTGTCAGTAATTGTGAACGCGGCGAATGTTCAGACTACACAAGCCATAACTACAAGGGCTCGGCGGCAGGTCTGCAGGTAGCTCAGTACTGCTGAGTCACAGCGCAAGGAGAGCACATGGTAAAGAGGACATTTAAAGAAAACCATTTTTCCACATATGGACACTAAGTGTCTAGATAATTGCAAACTGGCTGCTACTGACGGATTCTGAGTGACCGTAAAACAGATAAACTCTGCATAATCGTCTCATCACCTAAGTGGAGGACAAAGTGAGTGGCTGGATTATGGCAGAATCCTGGAGCGAAGGAAGCTAGGCCAAATGGACTAAAGGGATGGAAATGAGGCACCAGAGGAAGGTGAAGTTTATCTCTCTAGGAGGGGGGATTCAGACCTGACCCTCAGCTTTATAAAAGTGCTGAGAAACTCCCTGGAACAAGTTTCCCAGGGGGTCAAGCCTCTTCAAGATAGGCTGGGGATGCTGGAGGCTCTCATCTGCAAGAAAGACCAGCCCAGGCACAAGACTGGAGGTGAGAAGGAGGACTATAGTCCAGGAGAAGGTCCATCCCATTTACACCCTCAAGTCAGGGTTGAAGCTCAGGAGAGTCAACCAACCCAGAAGAGGAAATCCTCTTCTATTCCCCCGGGTCAAAACAAAGAGGGAATGGAGATGCCCCTCGAGGCAGCCAATGCGTTCCAGAAGCTAAAAGAATCTTTTCTGCTTAGGTCAGCGATGCCCCCAGCCTCTTATCAAAATAAAGGGGAGGGGTCCATAGGCCTCATCAGCACCAGGCAACTTGGCCAGGTCCATCCAAGAGACCTAAAATTACAGAAGAACCGGAGGAGGAGGCATCCGATATGTTTGACCCGGAAGCCATTAGGCACCATAGGTCCTCTGAGTCATCACCATCACCTAAAGTGACGGCCTATATAGCCCAGCCCCTGCGGAAGCCCCTGGATAAAGAGACTAGGTACCGCCTGAGAGCCGAGTGCCCCAGACCCTAGCTACTGGGGAAAGTAGCGGACGCACCTGAGTTAGATCCCAGGATACTCCGTTTTGTTGGCAAGGCAACCAAAGATGCCTGCAAAGGTATGGACAGAACTTGGAAGAAATGGCAAGACAAGCTCTTAGATCTAGCTGGTCCCATAGCAAAGATTATGGACCTCGCGGGGAGAGCTAAAGACACAGGGGAGCCTATCGATGCTCATACACTCGCCAGTTGGGTACAGAGAGCAGTCTGCATTTTGGGAAACGCAAACTGTGCACTGTTGTCAGAGAGAGGGAGGAGCATGCTACTCAAGATCGATAATAAGTTGGGTGACTTGGCTACTTACGAGGCAGGGGAGATCACACAGGGTGTGTTATTAGGAGATACATTTGTAAAGGTGATGAATATGTTTGTGGGATCTCTTACAGTGCTTGAGAGAGCCCAGTCGTCCATCAGGGAGATTTTGCCAGGATGTGTTTTCGCCAGGACCGTCGGTTCCAGGTGCAGAGACGACCTCTGAGCCTTAGAGCCCAATACTGGGAGAGAAGGTAGCAGGATGCCTTCTTCCCATCCCAAGGGAGTGGGCCTAGAGGTTGCAGGGGTAGAGGCTTTAGCCGACACCAAGGCGCAGGAACAGGTGAGAGCATTGCCACTAGCGTGCCCACCAGTGGGAGGGAGGACAAGTCGGTATATAGACAATTGGCGTGCTATCTGGCGATGCCTGGGCATTTCAGACAGTAGCAGGTTTCAGACTAGAGTTTGTGGGATTCCCGCGTCAAGATCAGCCCCCACTGCTGATACGATCCTCTCAAATAGATGCACAGTTGTTAGTCAGAACTAGATCAGCTCAGGGTGAAGGGAGCTATAGAGAAGGGTGTCCCCCAGGAACGGGAATACTACATCAATATGTTCCTACTACACAGGAAGGGAAAGGTGTGACCTGTAATAAATCTTAAGGGACTCAGCAGCTGGCTTGTATACCAGCATTTCAAGATGGAGGGAATTTGCCTCCTCAGAGATATCCTACGAAAGGGAAACTGGCTAATGAGACTGGACCTCAAAGATGCATATCTCACCATACCAGTCGCTGTCGAGCATCGTCCCTTCTTAAGCTTTCTGTGGACGGTCTGTGGAAGGGGCATGTTTGACGGTTCAATTGTCTGCCTTTCGGACTGTCTTCGGCTCCCTGGGCGTTCACCAAGCTCATGAGGCCGGTCACTGCAGTGATTTGAGAGGGGTGTACAAATGATAGTGTACCTAGATGACGTCCCCATCCTGGGCCAAGACAAACAGCAGTTGCTCAAACTTATCTCCTGTCATTGCTAGGGTTCTCATAAACCGAGAGATGTTGGACCTAACCCCCAGCAAGCACATGGAATTTCTGGGGTTCGTAGTAGACCACTACGAAGGCGACACTGGAACTCCCTCAGCCCAAACTGGGAGCTATCAAGATGGAGCTGCGTGGAGCTCTCCGGAAGCAGATTATATTGCTTTGGAATCTAGCCAGAGTAGTAGGTCTACTGATCTCCTCTATGCAAGCATTCATTCCGGGTCCTTTGTACTAGGGCTCTTCAGAGGATGAAGTTCAGACATTTGCAGAAGTGGCTACATTACCACTAGCTCGTACCCTAGACAATGAGCCGCGGGCAAGGCTGGTGTGGTGGCTCCACAACATGGAGGCCTGGAATGGACGCATCATTTTTGGAGACGCCCAGACCTGGTCATAGTCTGACGCAAGCAGATAAGGTTGGGGTCCGGCCAGCTGGAAACAGGAGGAAGAAGGTCACAGGAGGAATTAGCCTTGCACATAAACTGCCTGGAACGTCTGGTGGGATCCTTTGCAGTCAAAGCATTCAAAAAGGACCGTGTGAAATGTTGCATCCTTCTAGGGATGGACAACGTTTCAGTGGCCCGATATATCAATCACCTGGGAGGTACCAGATTGAGAGTGCTGGCGGAATCGGCAAAGGACCTCTGGCATTATTGCCTCAGAAATCAAGTGTCCATTGCGGCAGAGTATATTTCAGAGTTGAAAGAACTCTTCTCCCTTCTTAAGGAGTGTGAGGGTAAAACCAGTATCTGTCCTGCAATGAAAAAAAGTGACGCCTGGTGTTTGGAAATACAACAAGGTTTTGCTTCTAAACTTAATTCACATTGTGTTAAGATTATAGCCCATGGCTCAAATTCGATTTAAATGGGTTTGGATAGTGGAAATCTCGAGAGTTCATCCTTAGATATGTCCTCTAAATCTGAGTTCTGCTTCACCGAAATCTCTGAAAAAGACCTTTTAGAAAGGTGGTCAATAATCCCAAACTGTCTTGTTGCTCTGGTGATGTTTGTCTGGCCAGCATCATAAAAGATGCCATACATTGTCTGGCTCATTTTATCTCTAAGATTGTTAAACTTGTATTCTCTTCATCAGAGGTGCTAGTCTCCCTTTAAAAATGTTCGGATCACCCTAATTTAAACAAAAGAAACATTAGACACAAGCACTGTGAATAATATTCACCCCATTACAAAAGTCCCCTTTCTGCTAACATTTTTAGATAGGGTGACATAGTTGCAGTTTCAGGACTGTGTTGAGGAATTTAACCTCTTGGGTTCTCTACAGTCCGAATTCTGTGCCAAACATGGTACTGAGACTGCTATGCTGGACCTTAGAGCTAATCTAACCCACATTGTGGATTCAGGACCGATAGCTTTACTTATGCTGCTTGATTTTTCAGCGACTTTTGATCTTGTTGATCATAAGCTGCTTCTTGAGAGATTAGGTAAAATAGCAAATTGTTCAAAACCTGCTCTGTCTTGGCTTCCTTCCTTTTTAGGACCTAGATCTACAAGAGTGGCTGTGGTCGGATTTAATTCTCCACCAGAGATACTTTCTTGTGGTGGTCCACAGGGAGCCTGTCTCTCGCCCACCCTTTTTATCTTATACACCCACCCTCTCTTCGACCTCCTGGATGATCGCTGCATCAAATATACAAACTATGCCGATGACACACCGGTGGTCCTAGAATTTATGGGTGATTATGAAAGGGACTCTTGTTTGATGGATCAGACTTCCGATACCATACAGCGGTGGATGAATACAAACTCCCTTGCCTTAAACGGGAATAAAATGGAGCTCTTGTTAGTGGGCTCTAGTTTCTGCTTAGCTAAACTTGAGGTCAAATATGACCAATTCATCATCTCGCATTGTGTCTCTAAATCAAGTCTGTGGGTGAAAACACGAAGCGTTGTTCTTGATGCCAACCTCAACATGATAAAGCATTATTTCTCATGTCAAGGCTACTAGTGCATACACTAGGAGACTCGTAAGACAGATCAGACCATACTTGTCTGATACCAATGCTGCCCCACTGGCTGCAGCTCTTGTCAATTCCAAGATTGACTATTGCAACAGCCTGTTTGTTGGTACGACAACAAACAATATTAAGCCATTGCAGGTTGCTCAGAATAATGCAGTTAGAGCTGTCTACAGCATTTAGAGAACAGAACACATATCCAAGGCTCGAAGATCATTGCATTGGCTCCCAGTTGAATACTGTATCACCCACAGGATGTTATCCCTGACATACAAATGATTGTCTATTCAAGTACCTGGGTACTTGATGATGAGTATTCAGAAAGCTCAGGTTACTTGGGCCCTTCGCTCTAATGGCCTGGAAAAGCTCTTTCAACTGCACTATAAATTGCAGAAATTTGGTGGTACTAGCTTTGATGTCTGTTCCCTGCTTGCTTGGCACTTGGTTCCACTGGACCTTAGAAATATTCCTGACCTTAGTCATTTCAAGAGAGCCATTAAAATATTTATTTTTAATTCTAAGGACTAAGGTGGTGTCGTTTTGCTGTTGCCTTCTAGGTCTGATTGTCTTTTCTTCGTTCTGGCTATAATAATTTCTTCTGTGCGCACTGATGCCTTTGGGCATGTTGCGCCTTGTAAAACATGTATTCATTCATTCCTCTGCTGGGAGCACAAAATGTTGTGGCGGATTGGAACTTTCGCTTCTTGAGGGACTCCAGTGATTGGAGACTTCAGATGGTGAAGTTCAGAGGATTCAGGATCTGTGGAGGCCCCTCGCATACTGACCTCTGCGTCCCGCCTGGATGCGCAATACCCAGGTACTTAGCTGGAGACTGTATCTGGAGGCAGAGGCCACTGATGCTTTTCCCCACAATTGGTCCGGACACACACACTAAGCCTTTCCCCCATTTATCATGATAGCCAGGACTCTGTTGAAGATAAGCCAGAAGAATGGGGAGGTGGTAGTGATACCACCCGAATGGAAATCGCAAGCATGGTTTCCAGTTTTGATGGAACATTCCTCGGATTTCCCAAGGAGCATTCCATTGCGGGAGGACCTTCTGTGCGATCCAGATGGTCAGCCTCATTCTCTAATTCATGTACAGAGTCTCAGGCTGCTGGCGTGCAGAGTTTCGGGCGATGATGGAATATGCCAGGGATTTTGGAACAGGCTGCTTTATACATCAGAGAATCCTGGGCCCCTTCCACTCTTAGGCGCTATGGAGCTACATGGCAGCAGCGGGAAAAATGGTTTCAGCAGCAGGGTGTACATCCTGTTCCGGCCCCTGTAGTACAGGTTCTACATTTTCTAGTATCATTATCACAGAACAGAAAGGCATTACGGAAGATAGGTGTTTATAGATCAGCCAACCCTGCCAGCCACGAGCCTGTGAACGACACCCCTGTGGGCGAGCGCCAAGAGGTGGTACGACTGCTTAAAGGAATTAAGATGGTGACGCCGCCTTCTGCAAAATACACCTCCATTGTGGGACGTTAACAGGGTTCTGCACCTATTCACATGGTGGCTGGGCAACAATCAGTTGTCAGCCAAGCAATTCTCAGGTAAACTATCTATGTTGTTGTGCCTGGTATAGTGTAGACTAGTGACTGATGTCAGGGCCATGGAGATTGACAGGAAAGTCTTCTATCCAGATGACGTGGTGTTTAACATCGTCAAACAGACTAAAGAAAACTCGGACATCATATCTTAACCATATTTCCCTCATAATGCCAAGTTATGCATGGCGCAGTGTATTAAAGAATATGAGAAAGTATCAGTGCCAGTCAGGCCGCAAGGCGTATCGCAGGCCCTTTTAATCGGTAGCAGTAGCAACCATAGCCAGATGGGATCGAGAAATATTGACACTGGTGGATATCGATAACGCTTTTGGTGCTCACTCTGTGAGAGGGGCCATTGCGTCTAGAGGGTTTACTATGTGAGTCTCTCTGCAGGATATTCTCAGAGCGGCCGACTGGTCGAGCGGCTCCACTTTCAGAACTTTTTACTTTAAATCCGGCATCTGCATTGGCAGCAGTAGTATTAAGAAGCTTTGAACAAGCATAATCCTCGCCTCCAGTTTTGACATGGAATGAAGATTACCCAGGCATATAGCACAGGGTGGGGGGGGGCATCATTCTATTAAAGACACAGAGGTGGGCATTATCCTGCCCAGTGAAATATGGGGGTGGAGGGATAACTGCGCGAGTAAGGCTTTTGTCTGCGTATTTCCCACCCTAATGGTGTGTTCTCTGTTTTAGGGGATGACCAGAAGACTCGGCAAGAGGGCGTGAGGCAGTGGGGCAACAGAGTAGCGGAGATGGTGGTGCTGGTCCTCAAACAGACTGATTGTGGGACTGGCCCGGTTTGGAGTTATTTTCTTGACTTTCGTGTGGATTGTTTTGGATTGTTTTGGTTGGTTGATCGAGTTGTCCAAAAGAAGAGGAAAGGACCTGGACAGGACATGACATGGGAAGGTCTTGAAAGGTCCTCATTGGCTGGATTCTGAAGAGGAAACTACTGAAGGAGGAAAAGACTCATGAGGGAGAGAGCTTTTCCTAGATAGTTTCTAGTGAATCACATTTTTTTTAAAAAAAAGTTTTAGAAGTTGTTATGGAATTCTTTCTGAAAATAGAGAAGTTTAAGCATAATGCTTGCCTCTGTGTCTTTAATAGAATCAAGACTCCCTGCGCCGTATGCCTGGGTAATCTTCATTGTTATTATAAACAGGCAGACAATGGGGGTAACATTATTGTTCTGATTAGGCATAGTTCTATCGACATGGCATAGGCACATTTGCATATATCAGGATGTTATGAGATATTAAGAACAAATCCCATTAAAGAAATCAACATAGAAGCCACAGAGTTAGTCTCTAAATGGGCAAGGGCAGGACTATTAACTGGTGATGAGAAATGCTTTCTAATGGTTGAATACCCCAGGTTACCTACTATTTACTTCCTAACAAAGGTGCATAAACCATTTGAAGAGATACCAGAAGGGAAATCCAATGTGAGTGGGATGGGGTGGATTGCAGAAACATTTTCCAAATATATTAATACTATTATATGTACTTAAGTTGTGAAGGTGCCATCATATTTAAGATACATTATGCATTTATTACAACTTTGAGAGAATTGAGAATGGTCCGATGATTTACGCTTTGTTACATTGCATTTCAAAGTATTACAGACCTACATGGACCTTGACTTAGTTCTCAAACGATTGACTATAGGTATGCTAACAGCTCAGCATCATATTGAAAGCATCTGCTAATGTTAAAGGAAATGTTGCAATTTTCATTGAGCAACAATGTATTCTATTTAATGACACCATTTACGGACAAACCAGGGGAGTGGCCATGGGTGCTAACTATGCACCCCATTGGCACATTTGTTTATGGGATCCTATGACAATCCTTATGTACATTCTGATATTGTCTGTTGTACACGCATTAATGTGTGGGTTCAGTTTATCAATGTTTTCATGATTTGGCAAGGGAATGAAAATGTGTCATATGATGGTGTGCTATATCTCAATGAGAATGACTAGATTCACATGCACAATACACCCCACATAAATTGACTTTTTGGACAATCACTTATATGTGAAACCATCTATCATGTCCAAAACATTTAGGAAGCCTGCAGAGGTAAATTTAGTACTTCTAGTTATGAGCTGTCACAGAACCACAATTATTAAGGACGTTCCCACCAGAAATGTATTAGCACTCGAAGGAATTGTAGTGAAGTATCTGAATATGAACAGAATGCAAACCTTTAGCTGCAAGGTTTGACAGAGGCTAAAATAAAGAGGATTTGACACAAGTTCAAATGAGCGGTTTAGGATGGCAAAAGAAGCCCCAAATTCGGGAAAACTCGAAAGACCCAAATGTGGTAAGAATGATCATGCAATACTCCATGAAGAGTCACACCTTCTTCAGAATAGTCCGTAAACATTGTGGCGTAACACCCGATCTGGCGGGCCGGGTGTTATCGGCCCGGGGCCTGAGTTAAAAGCCATAGCAGAGCTAGGGCATGTAACACCTGAACTGGCGGGCCGGATCGTGTGTTAAGGCCATTACCACCCTGGGTTAAAAAAAGAAAGAGGATTTTCCTTCCTACAACAGGACGCGCATGGCATCCCATTGTACGAAGCAAAATCCTTTACTAACATGGCTGCCATGGAATGGGAAGGCTGGGCTCAGTATGACGCCCTTCTTCCTTTTCCATTGTGGCCGTTCTTAGGAGAAAGGAAGGTGCGGCTGGGCTACGGCAGCGAGTGCCGGCGCATCAGCGATAAGGTAATGTGGGGGCCGTGGGATTAAACATTTTAAAAAGGGGCCAGGGTTGGGGGAAAAAGGTGGCCAGGGGGAGCCGGCCCGTTAGGCGGCTTGGAACTCGGCCTTAAACCGGCAGATCAAACCCACCTTCCTAGCCACCTGATTGGCTGGCTCCCCCACCCGGGTGCTAATTGCATTTGTTCCCTCTGGATCCAGATCTCACTTTGTACATTAAGGTAATGCATACTTTGGTGTATACTAAAGCTCCCACTTTTTGAGAACTGCACTCAGTCCTACATTTCATAGCCCATTGGGGATACAGAAAACTTGGTTACATAAGAATTTGTTTGGCTTTTGCAAATGTGGTACTTGTAGTATACACCAGTATACCAGGGAAAATAAAAGAGTGAACATCAATATTGAAGATGAATTCGAAATTAAGGTTTTTTTTTTTTTAATTGCAGGCCTAAATTTGTATTTATAGCATTGTATGTTTATGTGGATTGATTTACATTGGTATCGCGATTTGAGAGCTCCGTGGAAGGATCAGAGAACATTTGAGTGCATTTAGGAAAGATGATCCTAGATTACCATTGTCAACACATTGGCAGGAACGCCACCAGCTTGATGACAAATCCGCCATTCAATTTATTGTTCTCAAATTGGTAAGGAGTGAACTCAGAGGAGGAAATAAAGAAAACATTCTGCGACAAATGGAAGCAAAACTGATTTGTTAATACAGAAATGTTCAGAAAGGCTTGAACACAGGCCATGAGATGGGAGTCTTTTTGTAATAAACTATAATGTGCTTTGTTTTTATAGGGCAATACATTGACATAAACCATTAATATTTCAATGGTGCTCTTATAGACGAGCAGTTCTGAATAAGGAGCTTTTGGGCAAGGGAATAACTGAATCCCCTGTATGCCACTGAGTATGTGCAATATGAGACCTACAACCACTGGCACACTAGGCATGATACTAATTGATGGGAATATATATCATGGAATGTGTCCTATTGCTTTTATTTATTAGGAGGTTTGCCACCATTGGGTGTACATGGTAAACAATTGGCAAGACAATTATTGGGCTCATTTACTATATTCTAAATTATAATCCTCACCGAAAGGAGCGTTTTCATGTTTATAATTGTTTTCAACCAAACACAAAGGAGTAGATATTTAATGTGTTCTATTGTATTTATTCCCATGAAAGCTGTCATTGTAAGGTTGAGGGAGCAATTTCACATTGTTGTTTTGTTGTAGTAATTGTTGTGACCACCACCAAAAGTCGCTTTTTCAAGTAACAATCTTTTTACACACATTGAGGTTTTTTTTATGCTCAATGGTTGGTTTACTTGGTTTACAATAGTTGTTGACTTCAGTTGTAGAAGTGACTGAATTAATCCAGCAAAGAACATTTTAGCATAAGTTACATTATTGGATTACAGAGTGTTATGGACTTAATTTGGGGTTGTGCCTTTGGCTGTGTAATATGGACAGAACGCAATTAGCTTGTCACCACATTGGTTAGCTTGCTGACTTGCCAGTATGAATAAAAGGCACATTTTGTTTTTAGAAATTTCATGTCATTCGTACGCTGGCATTCAGCCGGATATTGGATATTGGGGGAATTACATTTCACAGTAATAGATGTGCTTTCATACACATGTAATAGTATACCACAGGAAGCGGGGGTTATTATACTGTCACAAGTCAGGAGAGCATATGGGGCCCATTTGAACCCTTCCACTCCCGGCAATAATGGAGAACTCGGCCATGGGGCATGCAAACTGTCTTTATTCTCCAAAAGCAATCGTACAGGAAACACCATCATTTCAGGCAATAACTCCTGAGTCTGCGCCACTTGGTTTTGTTTCTTAGTGATATCACAACCATCAACCCATCCCAAAAACCTAAGGGCGATACCCTTTGGGTAGCTCAGGTGATACTACCTATGGAAGTCCCCTATATTAGTTGGACCATTGATCTTTCCATGTCTGGTGGGTTTGCCTGAGACTTCTCCAAAATGATCTATTGCTTTGTTGAAGGGTCGCACGATGACCATTAGCCTATGCAACATTATGCACCACCACAAGATCTGAGCATCTGGATTGGCTGGAGTGGGTCTCCCGAGACCTGGGACCCTGTTCTGTACAGAGCACTTGGTGTACCTTCTCAAGGTAATGAAAGACTGTGTGTCCCCATTGTTGCCACTGATATAGCTACCTTTCCTGGTAGAGTGCCTGCAGGTTGCAATGTTTGGTGGACAACACATGTATCAATTTTGTCTGCTTCGCTGGGAACAGCTCCTCTTCCCACCATGAGTAGATAGCCATCGTTTGGCTTGGCAGAGCATGTGGGTGAGGACCACAAAACTGAGCTTTACTGTCTGCAATTAGTGAAGATTTTATTCTGTTCTTTCACAGGTAGATCCCTGCCCTGGTAGTCAGGAATCTTTCCCGGCCCTTTTCCTTGGTTGCAAACACTGGCTCTCTGCTTCATGCTGTAGAGTCTGCATCACTTCTTCCATATTCTGAGGCCTATGGATTCACTACAGTCATTCTATGGTTTCCCTATGTGTTTTAATATTTTCCTTACACATTACTAATGATCAGGGCCTTACAAGTTCTCCCTACGTCCCTGTAGTTCCTTGTGGTTAGTTGCAATGAAGCGGTTGAAAGCTAGCTCCACATGTGGTTTGGTCTCTTGCGTGCCTGCATTTGGCTAGTAAAAATAAAAGCTTTTGACTATGTATATGTATTTGTCCTCTATCTACAGAATGATGTAAGTGTGTTCTCCTGGGTGTATGTTTGTCTGCATAACTTTGTGCAGGGATGGGAGTTTACTTCGTGGCTGACGTTGCTATGTCATGTTGCCCCTAATGACGTCAGCACGGCTGGTTATTATCAGTCAACCTGATCCTGCGATGAAGCATCTGTATCCGCGAAGACATCAGCTGGATAGGGTTCGAACGGTTGTCTAAGAGAATATCTGTTCCCATCCATGGAATACACTGGTCCACCTGGGGGTTGGCCAAACAGCGATTGGCATCTCTCATTTCTCATCCTTCGGGTTGACATGCGCATAGGAGACATGAGGGCCATTCTGGGGATCCTCTCTTCAGTCCCCCCTCTGGTCGACTTGTTGACTACTTCTCCAAACCTATTCACCTTCACCTATGCGAGCCAAATCTTCGTGACTCCTCCTAGGTGTCCATAAAATCTTTCATGGTCATCCAGACTCCGTCACCTAACAGCAGTCTCCTTCTGGGTTACACCACACCCGTTTTCCCCAATATTCTTTGTAGTCGTTGGGGTCCTAAAATAGTGGATACCCTATTATTTGCATCCTTATAGTATCTCGAGAGGCTATTATTTTGTCTTCTTCGGAAGTTGTTTCTATTAGTAATTTAACTCCTACAGTTTTCTATGTCGTCTTTTGGTGTTGTGTAATGCCTATTTTTATCACACACATTGTCAGTAGCACTAGAATTAAGGCTGCAAGCACCACTTTCAGTCCATTTGCCATCCATGCAGGTATCCATGAGAAAATGTATGACAGCCAACCTTCATCTTTTCCGGCCCCTTTCGCTTCTTCTTCCATTTTGACATTCATTTGCGATAATCTGGTAACTGCTTCAGTGAGTGTCCTGTCGGTATCGTCATTTGCTGGATCGAACATACAGCAAGAAGATCTGATCTTGATGCACACCCCTCCTTCCATTGCTGTGAGAAGATCCATAACATACCTGTTCTGGAGGGCCATTAAACTCGCTGCTCTAAGCTCTTCCTTTATGGTGTTGAAGCCCTTGACAGTTGAGGTTGTTTGCATCGGCTCCCATCTCGTCATCTGGAGCCGTTTTGCATTTGTGTAGGCCTGTACTGCGGGAATGACAGACGTGAAGAACATTTCTGTTCTGCTGAACAATCGGTGATCGGGTGGTATGTCGTCTAGCAAGTCTTCCATTGCTGACGATATGTAGTTTCCTCTTTTCACCCTAGTTAATCCGAAGATCTCTTCTTTCTTCTGGCAGAGTACATTTAAGAGAATTGATCTATTTTGATGTCCTTCTGTCAAACTACTAATTCTGGTGTGTTGATGTGTACTAGCAAGCATACGCCTCCCTAATTGGGTGTAGCTTCTTGTATGTTTTGGATCTGCAAGCACAATTGTGATCCATTAGTACTGCTGTTCCAACTTTCATGCCTGGAGCTTTTATTGTCTGCTTGCATTCCTTGTTTTCTTCAACCTTCACTGCTCCACCATTCTGGAAACATAATGCTGCTCCTTTTAGTGGCACTATGGGCATGGGCCCAGCCTAATTTACTACCCACGTTAATAGCTGTGCACTTGCTTGTCATTCTTTTAGGCATTTGTCTTTCTGTTCTTGCACTGTATCAACTGGACCCATTCGGAGCGTATCTGCTCTGCTCCCTACAACTCCTTTGTTCCATCCATTGGTTGTGTATACTTGGCCATATACAAGCATCTGTGCTCTTTCCCAGCATCCTGGTTCTCCTCCTATTTCTGCTGGTCCTTTCTTGGGACTGGGTAATTCTTTCAATATTATTGTTTCTCTCCTTTCTGTGGTCCGTCAGTGGTATTTTGTATTGCTTGGCTCTTTTTCCAATAACTGTCCATCATGCCTAGTGTTTTTATATAGCTGTCATCATAGGGGAAAATATATCTTGGACATCCATCTCAAGGTTGCTGTTTACCCTTAGAATCTCCCTTTGGTGGTACACATTGATAGGTACATAAGGCACTGTGCTCTTGTTGTTGGTATTTCAGTTGTCACAAACGTTGTGGAGGCACTCGTGGCATAGGGGATGAGAGAGCAGACATAGCAGCTTTCTCCAGTGGTTTGTTTACCTACTTTAGTCATGTGCTTGCACCACATGTTATTGGATACTTGAGCACTATCTGTGAGATGGGAATCAACCCCTCCTAGATCTATATAAGTACTGCATTTACCTCTCCTTATTGGTCTGGCAGTGCTTATCTTCCGACTTGACATGGTAGCCACACCTGCCGGAATTGGAGTTATGTTAGTATGGGTCACAGCTTTGTTTTCTACAACAAAAGACATTCGTGAAAAAAATTAGGGCAACAATGCCAAGCAAAAGGAGGACACAAGTCAACAGTATCACACTTTTAATAATGGCATTCATTATTTACACCGCTTCAGAACATTGTGTAGCCTTAAAGATATTAATGTGTTATTTTGTTGTTAGTTCATATTATTTTAAGCTTCGGGGTCGCAATGTTCTTCTACTGCAATAAGGAGTAACTGTTCCCACACAATGCATATTCCATGGTCACAAATATCTTCAAGTACAGAGGTATTTCCTCTACAAAGTCGTGGGTATGTTTGGAACAAATAGGCCAGGAAAACACAGAAGTGTACAGTGGGAGAGGGTCTTCTTACACGGTTGGATCTTCTGACAAAGTGGACAAATTGTCCTTGAAAGGTCGTGGGGTGAGGGTATTGGGGAAGCATGGGACAATGGAGCAATCACAGTCGCTACTTTCACAATGAATGTTGTCAGTGTGCAAAAAGAAAAATAATAAACAAACAGTGTATCCTCATGCTGGATGTGTAGGAAGTCCTTTCCCTATCTCTCTCGCCTGGGAGCGAGTAATCACAGGTTGGCGTCTGCTGGGCTGTAATGCTCCTTGTTGATTTGGCTGTTCTTCCTCATGCAAGATTTTGGCTCTTTCGTTATCATTGCTAGGAGAGGCCGCTGCTCGACAGGGCTTGATGTCACAGATTAAATCCCAGGTTTACTTGCCCCTTATTTTCACTGCTCGACCTGTTACCACCTCGATCTCGTTTGAACCAGGTTAGAGTATAATCACGTAGTAGAACTGTTTCCCCTGGATAAAGTTGTGGTGGCTTCAGTCCTTCTTCATTTGTTTCTGTATTGCTGCCTTCTTTGTTTCCTTTGGGTCTCTCCCCTTGGGCCTGCACTTGGCGAGAAATAAGAGGCACTAGCCATGAAGGCAGTGGTGGAAGCCTACATTTCTTGTCCCAATATAATAGACATTGTTTCTGCATCCATCAGAGCCCTAGTGGGAAGAGCCAGGAGATGTTGCATGCGCCCCCCCAGTTACCACCTCGTGTGGGGTTAAATGGTGGTCGGACCCTGGTTTGTTGCGCAATGTGAGTAAGGCTAAAGGCATACAGTGGAGCCAATTTCTATTGATGGTTACTTTTCTCTTGGCGATTAGTGGTACGCATGGGAGAATTTGTGTTGTGTTCCTAACAGGGTTGTGATATGATGGAACATTTCATTGGTGAAGTGAGAACCATTGTTGGACCACAGGGCCTCACACACGCCCCATCTTGGGAAGATTTATCAAACCAGGATTTTTGCTGCTCACAAGCCATCAGGATGGGAATAGGGACCAACTTAGATCCATTGGTAAAATGTGCATATGACCGCTATCATGTAGCAGTAGCCCTGTCATAATTGGAGCATGTCTACATAATCGACATGAAGGTGTTGGAATAGACCCAGTGGGCAAAGTATGGCTCTTCTCACTACCCTTAGTGTACGGCCTGCTGTAAATTGCTTGCAGACAAGGCAGTTTGTCAGAAATGCTGCCACATGTTGAGCCAGAACCAATCTTCTCCAATGTGGGCAGCAAGTACATCCTTCCCCATATGGGAAGGATGGTGTAGTTGTGTTAGTGCTGTGTGTAACAACGATAAGGGCATTACTACCTTTGCAGTGTTTTCCTGCCACCATAGGGCATCTGTCAGAGATATAGCCTAACCCCTTTTCACCCACAATTCCTTTTCCTCTTTTGGCGCATTTCCCTGCAACTCCATAATTTGCGTCACTGGTAGCGTTACGGTTTATCGGGCAGCCACCCTCAACACGGGGAGTTTTCCCTCCTCACTCACGTGGTTATGCAACAAACTGTTTAACAGATTCTTGGTTTAGCCCTATGTCAAACACATATCATGGCCCTTGGATCCCTCTCTCCTGAGCTAACAATGAGCCAAGAACCAGGCCAGTTTACGGGAAATATATTGGTATTTATTTAAATTAACAGTAATAGAAATTAGCACAAAAATATCGAACACACCACTTTATCCGTGGCACAACACAATCAACTTCTCTCAGCATAAATAAACCACAAAAGTGACTTAAAAAGAACACAATCACAATTGTACACTTTCTGCCACTTTCACTTCATGAAATAATGACACTGATCACTACTATAATTTACTCCCAAACCTTTGGTTTAATACAAACACAGGGTGATTTATCACTTTGTTTTTCATAACCCCCCCCCTTGCTTTGGTCTGTGTTGGGAATTCAGACAGAAAAATTTGAATGCTTTGGGGAAGTTTGGATTTCAGACCACACCCTTACTGAAAGGCCTGTGTTGGGGAAGCTGGATAAAAAGGTTGAATTGATTTAAGAACAAATGTGCTTATTCAATTTCTCTCCCTTGTAGTCCTTGTGTGTATGCACGTGTAATGTGCCCAGATACCTTTGGGTTGGGAGCGCCATATAAATAAAACAAAGAAATGGTTGCTGCACACATTTGGAGAATCTCCCACCTTTTGGCCGTGCCTTGGGCAGTATACGCTCTGTGCTTCGTGTCCATTCCACACTATATTTACAAATGTTGTCCGTATATTGCGGAAGGTACCTGCACATGTGCTCTAGTGGTGTGCCCCCACACTGCTGCCACAATACATTACTTTAATACTTACCCGACCCCAAGGTGGGTCTTTCGACACTTCCGCTGTTATCAAACAAATGCACTTTACTTTGTGTTGACCTCAAATATTCAAATAATAGTTCAATACACAAAATAACAAGACTTTCCGGCTCTCAACCAATATCATGAGAGTGCTCTCCACCTTCGCAGGCACACCCACTAAACTTGCGCATGTGCCTTCCGCGCACCGCCCCAAAACACCACAACTCCTTCAATATGTGATTGTCAAAGTTCTGCACCCCCTCTTGCTCTGAGTCCTATACACAAACCTCACTGGTGACATCACCTTTATAATGCAGAGGGAGAAAGAAGAACATTTGAATGACACCAAGACCCTGAAAAATACAGACAACATATATTCACTGCCATCTTCCTGCCTCCAAACAGGGGATACCAATAGTTCACATGCTCAATCTGTACCCACAATGTCACCTTGTAGATAAAACGCCTCCACGCGAATTAACCAGATGAACACCTTTGGCGATTCAAGCGAACTCCACTTGCTAAGCCCTATACACATGGATACTGTCATCCATGACCCGAGCTACAACGCCCAACCCACAGGTGTTACCCCATTGCATATTTGCTGCCTACCACTATTCCTGCGCATATTCCGTTTACAAAGCCACCTTTTTCAAATAACACCCACATTGCTACTCCCACTCTGCTCACACAACGCCAGCGCAGTATTGCAGAAAATGCTAACTATATTACTCATCTTCTGTGCAATGGCCACGCCCGCATCCCTAGACATTCCCATCCAGGATACTGACTCAGGAGCCCCCCCTCCCCAGCCAGGCACTAGTCTCACCTACACAACTAGGTACTATCCTGTCCCTTCCTACCCAAGATATCATTGCAAGTCAGGTCCTACAACTTTTGCCTCCCACCCTTGCACTATCACCGAAAGAAACAACAAACTTCGCGCCAGACTCTCTAAACTTCATGAGCCGCCCCGAAGATTCCTGTCTGATTCCAAATGCAAAGCCAAAAGTTCTACCAAAGGCACCACTATCCCCACAACCAAGTCCAAACCTATCATTCATACAAACATCTCGGCAAAAACGGATGTACATTCTTACAAAGGAGCTCTCCTCAATACCAGATCACTGGTTGCACATGCCCTTGATATTGCAGACCTAATTATCAAAGACAAATTAGACTTTATTGCTCTAACTGAAACGTGGCTCCACAATGCAGCAGGCCCATCTCTAATGCTAGCCATCCCAGACGGCTACACTATATCGAGGCAGGACCGGGTAGGTAACCGGGGCGGTGGCATCGCCATCATATCGAAAGTAAGTTTAGCTCTCAGACTAGCCCCGACCCAAACTCTGCAATTGTGTGAATCCCTCACCGCCAAACTCCCCATAAACAATACCCAATCCCTCACTATCCACTTGATCTACAGACCACCAGGTCCACTTGGAACCTTCGAGGAAGATCTACACAACCTAATTTCTAACAATGCGAAAACCACTTCACAACTTCTGCTTCTAGGGGACCTTAACTTAGGGTTCAACGACCCAGCAGACATACATGCCTCTACCATAGCCAATACGATCTCATCACTCGGACTCTCACAAAAAGTCAACCTACCCACCCACCTGAAGGGTAGAACCCTAGACTGGGTTGCTGATGCCAATTGCTCAGCGGTCATCTCCGCCACCACACCACTTCCTTGGACCGACCATTCGCTGGTCTCATTTAACCTATTGACCTCTAGATCACCTACCACAACTGTGTCACTGGCACCACCCTGCCTCACAAGAAACAAGAAAAATATCTTAATAGAAAAAATCATCCCAGCTATCCTTCCAACCCTAAACGCATTGCCAGATAATCTAGATCCCAACACACTAGTTCACGAATATAATAAAATCATGTTAACTACCATGGACAAAATTGCCCCACTCAAACTTCGCTCCAGTAAGCCTAAAACTCATTTAAACAAATGGTACACACCCGAACTCAAAGTCCTCCGTCTAAAAAAGCGCAAATGTGAAGCTGATTGGAAAATATGCCCCTCCAGTGAAAAGAAAGCCATCCTGGACACGGTTTCTCGTCATTACAAAGCTGAAATCTGCTTAGCTAAACGGAATTCCTATAACATCCGCATTGCCAACTCCAACTCAAGTATGAAGGAACTCTTCTCCATACTAAAGGAACTTGAGTCACCCATAGCCACACCCGACACCGGCACCAAGAACCAGACCTGGTGCACAGACATCCAACAAGCACTAGCAAATAAAATAAACGCCCTACAAAATAAAATTCATCTAAAAAAAGATTCCCTAAACCTCACTAACCCTCCCACATCTCCGCCCAAAGCCTCACCAAGTACACACACTAACTCATTCACCTTCTCTAAAACTACCACCCTGAGGTTGAGAAAATCATTCTCTCTCTTAAACCATCAAACTGTAAAGGCGATATCTGCCCTGCACACATAATAAAGGACGCAGCCAGAGACCTGTCACCCTTTATCTCTTAACTTATAAACGCCTCCTTCTCCTCAGGCAGTATCCCCTCCAACTTAAAACAATCTTGGGTACCCCCCCTCATCAAAAAACAGACGCTCGATCCCCTCATCCCCACCAACTACCGACCCATCACAACGGTACCCTTCCTACTGAAAATCTTGGACAAAGTTGCCTATGTCCAGATTCAAAAATACCTAGAACTACACAAGCTACTAGGCGCCAGACAATCAGGTTTCCGCCCACTACACGGCACGGAAACAGCCCTCATCGATCTGAAAACCCAAATTGATGATCTGAGGGACAAGGGCAAGACAGCACTCCTCCTCTTACTTGACCTCTCCGCGGCTTTCGACCTCGTCGACCACAAGGTCCTCTGCAGACACCTTGACTCAGCTGCTCATTTCTCCCCAGAAGCTATCAAATGGATTGAATCCTTTCTGAGTGAGAGAACTATGAGAGTCTTCTCCCCTTCAGCAGCAGCAGACCCCTCTCCTATCACTTGCGGAGTCCCGCAGGGCTCATGCGTCTCCCCCACCCTATATAACATCTTCACCAAACCCCTGTTCGACGATCTGGACCATCTGGGTGTCACCTACACTAATTATGCTGATGACACTCCGATTCTCCTCCCACTTTCAGGGGATCACAGTAAGGACAGTGAGTTGGTGAATAGGGTTTATCTCATCATTCAGGCATGGATGGCATCTCATGGTCTATGCTTGAATGATGACAAGACAGAGCTCATCATCTTAGGTACCCCTGCTAATATCAACAAACTAGGCCTTGAATATGCCGAATTCAACATAGATGGTAATCTCATCAGAGTATCCAGGGAAGTAAAAACCCTTGGCTTTTATCTGGATGCCACTATGTCATTCACTAAACAGGTTAACTCACTAGCATCTACCACTGCGTACACTTGCAAATTAATAAGGGCAGGCAGACCATTCCTATCCAATGACAGCTGCCTGATCCTGGCAAGAGCACTCATACTATCTAGGCTTGATTATTGTAATGCCCTCTATAGCGGTGCCAACAAAGCCATTATCCACAGGCTCCAAATCCTACAAAACAATGCCTTGAGAGCTGCCCTCGGCATTAATAAGAGAGATCATATCTCAACCACTAGACGCCAACAGAAATGGCTCTCTACAGACAACAAAATCAAACTAAAGTTGGCCTCCCTAACCCATAAAGCCCTCAACAATGCCGCCCCCAGCTATCTGATGGACAAGGTAAAGAGAAAGTCCTCCATCCGACAAACAAGAACTATCAATTCCACCCGTCTGATAATCCCCAGATTCAAACTCTCCACCATTGGTGGGAACAGTTTCCCGGTGAAAGCTGCCACGCTCTGGAACTCTCTGCCTCACAACCTAAGAGCTGACCAACCATACTCGCACTTTAGAAGACACCTCATCAGTCACCTTAACTCCAATAACCCTTGTATTTAGCTGCACTTTCCTACACCTATGTATAGATAGTGATACTCTTGTTCGTGTTTCTGCCTTCGCCTCTAACAGCCCTGCACACTTCTGTACACTTACCTCCTGTATAGATATTGACTTTTAATGTTTGAAGACTTGTATACCTCTTATTCCTTATTACCTCTGTAATCCTGAATATTCTTTTAGGTTTACCCGCCTATAACAGCCCTGTACATATATGTATATTTACCCCTGCATAGATATTGACTTTGTATGTATGAAGATTTGTATATTTTTATTCCTGTAATTCTGATTATTTTTATTACTACATCTAAGTGTATATTTCTGCAACATTGTAAGCTTCGAATTATCTTTTGCCTGCGCCCTGTTGCCCCTGGGTAAGGTGCGCCATACAAACAAACAAACAAACAGGAAATCCAATATTTACATAACTTCTGTCATCCATACCCTTGAGTCAATCGTCTAAGTCAACTGCTGCAACTGCTCATCTCAAGATCAAATGTTCCCTAACCATAAACAATTTAGATCCACTTCTGCATCTTCCCGCCCCACCAATATTCAAACCCACCCCACACCTAACATCTTTTCACCGCTTCCCCTCTTTGCCATATGACTGAGTGTATACTTACACTCTGTGATCCGCTGACGCCGCTTGGCCACAGGTTCTCCCCCAATCTGCAACTCTGCCTTTCTGGTCTGCAGGGCATCTCACGGACAGCTGGAAGGATTTTCTCCAAGGCAGTTCCAGACGGTCTCTTTATGGGGTGCACCTTCCGTGTGATTCTCATTCTCTGTGGGTCACCTGACAGTCCTCCAGGCATTGCGAAAGAAAAGACAGCTTTGTGCCGATCGAATGTAGCAAACCATCCCCTGCTACCACTTTGTAATAGTATACCAGAGGAGGGGGTGTTCTTAGCGATACTGTTACAAGTCAGCAGAGCATATGGGGCCCATCTGAACCCTTCCCACCGGCAGTAACTGAGAACTCGGCCATGGAGCAAACAAACCGTCTTTATTCTCCAAAAGACAGGGATCATACAGGAAACACCAAAATCTCTGGCAATCACAACTCCTGAGCCCACGTCACTTGGTTTTGTTTCTTAGTGATGTCACAACCACCAACGCATCCCAAAAACCTAAGGGCCATACCCATAGGGTAGCTCGGGTGATAATACCTATGGAAGTCCCCTATATTAGTTGCACCATTGGTCTTTCCATGTCAGGTGGGTTTGCCTGAGACTTCCCCAAAGCTATCTATTACTTTGTTGCAGGATCGCACCATGACATTGGTGCTTGCAACATTATACACCACCCCAAGATCTGAGCATCTGGATTGGCTGGAGCGGGTTTCCCGAGGCCTAGGACTCTGTGCTGTTCACGGCACTCTGTGTTTCTTCTCAAGGTGATGAGCCTGTGTGTCCCCATTGTTGCCACTGATAAAGCCACCTAGCCTGGGAGAGTGCCTGCAGGTTGCAATGTTCGGCGGACAGCGCATGTATCAATCGTGTCTGCTTTGCTGGGAACAGCTCTTCTTCCCACCATGAGTAGATAGTCATTGTTCGCTTGGAGTCACGTGGGTGTGGACCACAAAACTGAGTTTTTCGGTCTGCAATTAGTGAGGATTTTATTCTGTCATTTCGCAGGTGGCTCCTTGCCCCGATAGTCAGGAATCTTCCCCCGCCCTTGTCCTTGGCTGCAAACACTGGCTCTGTGCTTCGCGCTGCAGTGTCTGCATCTCTTCTCCCATATTCTCAGGCCTATGGTTTCCTCCGGATTCACTACAGTCATTCTATGGTTTCCTTATGTGTTCTAATATTTTCCTTATAGATTAGCAATGAGCAGGGCCTTACAGGTTCTCTCTACGTCCCTGTAGTTCCTCATGGTTAGTTGCGAAGAAGGGGTTGTAAGCTAGCTCCATGTGTGCTTTTTTTCTCTTGCGTTTCTGCGTTTGGCTATTAAAAATAAAAGATTTTGTCAGTATGTATCTGTCCTCTATCAACAGACCACTGTAAGCATGTTCTTTGTGTGTGTATGTTTGTCTGCGTAAATTTGTGCAGGGATGCAAGTTTACTCTGTGGCCAACACTGCTATGTCGTGTTATCATTAATGACGTCAGCACGGCTGGTTATTATCAGTCAACATGATCCAGCGATGAGGCACCTGTATCCGCGAAGACATCAGCTGGATAGGGTTAGAACGGTTGTCTAAGAGAATATCTGTTCCCGTACGGGAATACACTGGTCCACCTGGGGGTTGGCCAAACGGCGAGTGGCATCGGTCATTTCTTGTCCTTCGGGTTGACATGCGCACAGGGGAGATGAGGGCCATTCCAGGGACCCTCTCTTCCCACATTTAATGTTTATTTCGGTTAAACAGTAGCTTTCGTGGATATTAACGTGTGGGATTGCAGGTCACTGTGGAACAAATATGGTGTGATTTTGGTATTAGAATAGGCATTTGCTACATATTTATCAGCGGAATAGCTGGCTAGTTGTCAATACAGTATTGCAAAGTAATCTGTTTTATACCTTATTTCGCTCGCTTAAGCCGTATAACTTTGTGCTTTCCATTATTACGGTAAATCTATAGGGAGGGTAACTAGACACGTGTTCTGGCACATTTATGTTTACTTAATACAAACACCACGTGACGTCATCGTATACATGTGACATCACGCAGTGTATTTAAATTGGGCAATTCAAGCAAAGTAAAGCTGCATCTTTATCTTATTGTCCCTCTTCAGACGAGGCAGTAATAATGTTAGTGTTCCTTTCTTTAGCACTCCTGCTGGCACCATTGATACAAATGTATCAAATAGCCACGGATCTATTTGGGTGGGCTTCTATGTTTCCGTGGCTTCCTATTTTTTGCGGTTGGAAGTTGTTGCTTTTTTTAGGGAGTAAAAGTGGCTAATGAACTGCTTTTTTAATTTTTTTTTTTTTAAACTGCCTATCTTTGGTCTGGATCTACCTGGATCTGGGCTCCACAAGAGAATCAAAGACGATCCAGGCAAGCGTTGCTGGTCGACATGTTAAAACCTCTGCCATGGTTGGGTGGACCTGTGATCTCCTGTTTGAGCTTCCTGCCTGATGATGGCCAGGTTTTCTGTCATGTTGCCCTCCCCATCAGAGCTTCCTTGCCAAGCCACCCCCAGCCGTGTCCCTCTCTCCAACCACTCTTACATGCCCATTGAGCCATGGCAGTAACCTCTGACTTTGCCATCAGGCCCCCACGACCTTCTCCTGCCAAGAGTCTTATCTGGCCACCTCCTCCATCTGAAACACCCTACACCTTGCCTCACCCCAGCTAACAAGCCCTGCAGCCATTCTCTGATTCTTAAGAGAACCCACAGGTGAATGAAAGTTGGCCATTATATTGGTGAGAAACGTCTATAAATCAAAAATTAGTTTTACGGAAGACAAGTGGCAAGTTTTGCTGTGTAGAAATTGAAAATTTGTCCCTTGTGGTTGTTGAATAGTTAAAGGTATTTTTTTTTTATTCATTAAGTGTGGTCGTACGTCCAGGAAGCAACGGCGTGCTGTACAAGTCATAGGGTGAAGTACGTGGAGGGTGAGGGAATCGAATCACAAGGGATCAATACAGGGGGGCAAGGAGCTAACAATGGGGGAGTGGGAGGGCAGGCAATTAATTTGGCAGCGAGGGATCTACAAGCAACCAGGGGAGAAAACAGGTGGGAGCAGATCGCCTAGTCTCCTGTTAGGTGGGGTGAGGAGGAGCTGTGGACCTATGTGTTAAGGAGGAGTCCTTCCTTGAAGAGAAGGCTCTTGAGCTCATTGCTGTAATGCAGAAGCAAGGAGGTGATTCTGGGGTTGATGATGAGGAGGTTCCAGATTCTGAGGGAGTAGATGGAGAAGGCCTGTCTTCTGGTTCTTGCCTCCCTGCACCAGCGTAAGTTAGTCTGCACATGTCCTTACTTTTTGGGGATTTTAGGCCTCAGAGGATGGTGAGATTCTCAACGAGGTAGCCTAGAGACTTCAGGGCAATGGCCTTGTAGATGATATAGCAGTATTTGAAGTGGATACGTGCTTGCAGCAGGAGCCAATGAATTCGGATAAGTATCTGGGTGATGTGGTCGAATTTGCTGAGTCCTTTGAGTCACGCTTCATCATGTAGGACACCTCTCTGGAGGGGGGGGGGTCAGGCTGAGCTTGTTGACCCACTGAATGTGTCTTCGAAACATTTCTGTATATTACATTTCACTCTATATGCACGTTCACCAGTCTCTTAAAACCAGACTCCCACTTTCCAACTCTGCCCATATGTTCCCAGCCCTGGATGAAAATAGTAATATTGAGATGGGAAAGGGGCGGCGTAAGATGATGCCAAGCCCATATGATGCCAGGGAAGAAAATGTCTTCAGAAGAAAGAGGAGTACAAAATGAAGATGGGTTGAGGCAGAATTACATGAAGTTGAAGGGGATTGGAATCAAATGGTAGGATGCCCCCCACCCCAATATAAGAAACATCAGTGAGAGAAATCGTGTAAAGCTTAAGGGTCCCGATTATCTAACTGGAGTGTGAGGCGTAGTCCATGAATACCATACCCTGCAAGCAACCTTCTGGTGCCATCTGGTCAACACCCAAATGATACGTGTTGGGCTACATGAGATTCAGTTTTTCTCTGTTCGGTGCTAGTGGGCAGCTCCTTGCCTAGTTACCATTTCACAACATTCTCCTTCGGGTCTATGAGAGAACGAACTGAAAGACTCCATTTGCCAAAAATCTCAGTCAGCAGGTTGGCGAGGTGAGACCCAAGTTAGTTCTCAATTTGAAGGAGCCAATCAAGGGGTTAGATTTAGAGCATTCTCTAAAATAAAAACCAGACCACACTCCAAAAGCATGCACATGACTGACTTTACCTCCGACAACGTATGGCCCTGGCTCAGAAGGAGGCTCATTTGTGTATCCAGGACTTTGAAAGGGCTTATAAAGAGGCAGCCATCTTGCCTGAAAAGGCAAACACTAAAATGAATGTGAGATTCTTATGGTTATTAAAAGATGTTCTGAGCTGCAGATATAGCAACAATGTGCGCCCGAGTGGTGTACAGTGCACATATATACATAAATAACCTTGATAAAAATAAAATTTAAAAAACGGCAGATAATTAAATTCCCGTAATTTAAGCTGTGGAGGAGTACAGAATAAAAAAAAAGCAGATTTTCAAATTGACACTTAAAAAAAATAATACTACAAACATTAAAAAAAAACGTCACTAAAGCTAGGAGTTTACCTGGCGATAACATAAGCGATCGGAAATCTGATGACCAGGCAAAGGCAAAGCGTTCCAACACATGACCAACTCATGGCAGGATGAGGGGTGCTTACACTTTAGACTCTCCAGAGCTGGCTGGACATAGTGCCTATGGACTGTTTCTATCAGCTAGATAAGCTGGACATCTAACCCGTACAGCCCTGTGGGGATGCCATCCTCTCTTAAACTCTGGCCTCCAGTAGGAGTCTGTGCAGCTTCTTGAGCGGAGAGGCGACTGGCATAAAAGTCCTAGCCTCCACCCCCAACCTGCCTTCCGCATTCAGAACTTACTTGCTGCTGTCTTACCCTCCATCATGGCCTTCTTTCGTTCATAGAATTCCCAAACCCTGCTTTGTGTTCTTTTTGTTGAAAACAATTGCGTACGAGCATTGGAGAAAACGGGTCTTTGGAGTTAATACAATGCGCCTCCCACGAAAGATCTGGCCTTTCATTGGGCACTGAAACTTTCGTGAATCGATTGACTTATGGGGGCAATGCCCCGTGCAGTGCCAAAATCCTAGCCTGCAGACCCTGCTTGTGATGATGCCAAGCCATGAAGTATTAAAGACCTTTTTGCTTCGCCAGCTATTCCCAATCCCTCGCTTCTGCACCCTGCCTTTCATTTCTGAAGTATTCACGGTTTTCATACGTGGCCTTTTTTGATGTTCTGTTCTGTGAGGTCATCACCGTGCGAAACACCTTGACAGAAGGCTTTCTCCCCTCGATTCTGTTTTTTGTATCCGACCCTGGCGTGTGAAAGAGCATTCAATATTAAAAGCACACATTGCGTATACATTTCGCCGGTGTAATCCCTCACTTGAAGCAATACATTTTTGCCGCGCTGGCAGCTGTGGCAGTTTACACATGTTCTCGCTCCTCTCTTCTGACATGTGTAAATAAGTCCTGCCTGACCCAGGCCGTATCTCCATTCGCAATGCAATCCGGGCCCCATTGTTATTCCGCTTTCTGCAAAATCATCATATCCCGGCGGCCGCCTCCGCTCGCGCTGGATTTGATCGGACATTGGACCCCGAACGCGCCTCTGTGGCGGCAACGGCGGACTGGGAATAACGGTGTTACTGGGAGATTGCGAAACATTTATTGGACTGGGGGCGGGGGAGATGAAGCGGACGTGGAAAGTGGGGCACACTCGATATGAAAGCAACTAACGAGGAGGACGGTTTCCCATACACGGCAATCATTCGTCTCTGATTTAGGAAGAGAACGCGCCTTGGCACAGCCAACAGTTTTGACTCTTGATTAGGTCATTTGGTTTCCTTTTTTGCATTTAATGACCTTCTATGCCCAGGTCAGACATTGCCATTGTATGCCATCAATTCCTGCCCCTTAGCCATGTACAGCACTTCTCTGGTATTTCCATGGAATGGAAGTTAGTCGCATTCTATGTTGTGTTGTGTTATTCAGCATTTGTGTGATACCAAAGCGCTGTGGAATGAATGCCCTCAGGGAACGTAGTCCAGATCAGTGGAGAGAGTAGCATAGTCAAGTGCTTGAGTGCATTCGATGTGTGCAGCCAGGGTGGATTAGGTGGTGTGTAGCTGCCTTCTAGTGCTTGGCCTGGTGCAGCGGGTGTGTGAGATCAGTAGAATGTGTGCATCAGGCCAGTTGGACTTGGGTAGCTGCATTCTGGTGGCGGCAGAGTTTGCAAATGGGATTTGTGTGTGCAACTAGGCCGATTTTCGTGGGGGATAGCTGCATTGTAAAGATTGTTTTTGTGCTTGTGGTGGTGTATATTTGTGTGCAGCTAGGCTGAATTAATGGAGGGGTATAGCTGCATTCTATCGTTTGTTGGTGCAGAGGGAAGAGTTGGCATATTGTTGTGTTTGAGTGTTTGTGTGGATTGGTGGGGGACCCTGTTCCTGATGAGTTTCCAGTGCTTGTCGAACGGATGGTATCTCCCTTTGGGTTCGGCCATTAGGCTAGGTCCTCCCTGTGTCTTGTTGGGTTTGCAATTGCTTATTAGCGGTGTGAGTTGGATGATGACAGCCAGATCTGGCCCAAATCACTTCGTTTCAATGTAGGTGCTGGAGAGACTCTTGGTCGGTAGTTTTGCTAGATACATTTCCAGATAGGTAGGATTAGCAAAGATGTAAGTGCTAGTAGTCCCTCGCTATTACGTTTCGCTCAGAGATTTTCAGAAGAACAAGATCTGCAAGGATGGGTATCTCCTGGACTGATGGCGTGGTGCATATCGGGAGGGAGTAATTATTACGCTCGGTCACCGCATTGGTAAATGGATGCTATTAGTGCTTGGGTTCCGAGTCTGGCACAGTCGGTCCAGATAATAGGAGGCAAGTATCTCTTGGCCTCATAGCGTAATGTGTACCTTGTGGAGGAAGGCAATGAAGCAACTCCATCAAGGTCAGTCATGACGTAGGTACATAAGTGCTGTTGGTGCTTGAGTTACGAGTCTAGCACAGACCATGCAGATATTTTGAGAGGGATATCTCTTGGCCTCAGAGTGTAGTGTATGCCTCGTGGTGGGAGGCAATGATCGCGCTCTGTCATGGCGTGGTTACATAAGTGTCACTACGATTCTGGTTTCACATCTAGGGCACTGGCTCTAGATAGTTGGAGGTAGATATCTCCTGCCCTGATAGCCTATATAGGGGCCTGTAATGAAGGGTTATCAAGCCATTTCTTGGATGTAGTGGTAAGTCTGGAGGTCAGTGAGGTCTTTTGAGCAAGGTTTTGAGTGCTTTCCAGATAGCCATGTAGTTTTGGCTGTGTCTAATGCATGGAGATGGTGAGTGCCACAAAGTAGGGCCAGGGTTGAGTAGTCGGACCCTCTGATCCTCGCCAAATGGGAGGTGTGAACCACTAGTAGGAGAGCTGTTCTTGACCTTGGCGTGCAAGTTGGATGGTAAGGTGTAATTGTTTCATGTAGGTATTTGGGGGCTGCTCTGTGCACCACTTGGTGAGTAAAGCATAGGATTTTTAAGGCGGCTCTATGTCTAATTGGGAGCCAGTGTAGGGTGTGGGGAGCGGGTGAGTTGTGGTCCCTTCATCCCAGTCTGAGATGCAGTCTGGCAGCCAAGTTTTGGACTCTTTGGAGTTTGTTTAGTTGGTAGGCCGGTGCACCCAGGTATCAGTAGTTTGCATAATCCAGTCTGGACATGACAATGGCCATTTTACCAGCCAGTCTATTGGGCTAGGTGAGTTGAGGTAAGGGAAGATGTGTTTCAGAAGTCTAAGGCGGAAATGGGAGATTTGGGTATATTGTTGATGTGGTGAGACAGTTAGGTCTGAGTCCATTGTGCAGCCAAGTTTTTTGACAGTGGTGGTGGTCGGTGGAGGATGATCGAGTGAGGGTGGCCAAGTAGTTGGTTGCGGTAATAGAGCAATTTCGCTGCATACCGTGATCTCCATTTTCCCTGGGTTTAGGAGGAGATGGTTAGTCGTCATCCAGTGGTCAATGTTAGTGAGACATGCTGCCAGGTCAGGGTGGGAGTGGGAGGTCGATTTTAGGAATTCTCAAGATTTGTGTGTCCTCCACATAGTTATAGCATGTGAGGTTGTGTGAGAGGATGATCCTGGGCAGAGGAGTCATGTAAAGGTCGAAGAGAAGGGGTAAGAGGCAAGAGCCTTGGGGTACACCTTTGTTCACTGGGCATGCAGTGGAGTGGAAAAGGGGGAAACAAGTGATTTGCTGTCTGTTAGTGAGGAACGAGCCGATCCAGGTTAGTGCTTAATCTCGTATTCCTAGGGAGTGCAGTCTGTCAAGGAGGATCATGTGGTTAATGGTGTCAAACGCTGCAGAGAGGTCAAGAACAAGTGCTGTGCATCCTTCTGGGTCTGTTGTGACTTTGAGGTAATCCCTAAGTGTAGTTTCTGTTCCATGGCATGTACAGAACCCTGATTGTGTGGGGCCTAGGAGATTGTTTGATAACACAAAACCATTGAGTGGTGAGTATGCAGTGTGGCCGATGTGCTTTGCTAAGAATCAGGTGTTGGATATGGGCCTGTAGTTGGTGGGTAGTACAGGAGAGGGATGTTTTTTTGAGAAGAGGTTTTACATGTGCAGTTTTGAAGGGTTCTGGGAAGTTGCCTGAGCTGAGGGAGTCATTAAGAATGGACCTTGCCAGTTCTGCACAAGTGGAGGTGAATATTTCTTTGAGGAGAGAGGCAGGACAAGGGTTGAGGGGGGGGGGGTGCCGCAGGGTCGGCTGACAGATATTAGTTTAACAAACTCCTCGCTCAAAATAGGGTTTTAAGAGCAGAATGAAGGGTTATTGGTGGGGGCGAAGGGATGATTCTTGTAGAGTGGGTCTTGGGCAGACGGACAGGTTGGAAAGTTTGGCGTCTAGGGTGGCTGTCCTGTCTAGGGCTGTTTTGTGGAAATGCTCAGAGGAAGTTGCAGAGCGTTTGTGAGGAGGCAGTTGGGGCTGCGGTTCAGGGCGGGTTAGGGAATTCTGTGGTGATCTTGTGGAGTTCTTTGCTGCTTCTTTGTCACTTCAGGATCCTTGTCTTATAATAGGATTTTTTGGCCTTTTGGATCTCTGATTTGTAATGTCTGTGTTGGTGTGTGAATAGTGATCTGCTTTGCAGGGATCTGGAGGCTCACCACTTGCACTCAAGGGAACAGTTAGTCTTCAGGTGGGGGATGAACAATTTGGGGGTAGGTCCAATGTGGGAGGGAGCGGATTTAGAAGGGGTTAAGGTGTCATCAAATTCCCCGGAACTAAATCATTTGACAGGTATTGTTTTCAGATGCCCAGGTACCTCATCTTTGACTGGTATTTCCAATAAATGCCTGGGTGCAACCACTGTTGACATTAATTCTTTGCCAGAGATTGCCATTAACTGCACTGGTACTCGTCCCACTGGCAAGAATTTCCTGGAAATGCTGAGATGGCTGCTGCTGTGGCTCCTGGTGGTGCTGTGGCTTGCTGTGGCTTGCTACGGCTTGGATGCAGCCTGAGGCGGCTGTTGTCTGGGTGACAAACGTGGTTGAAAAGAGCTGTGGAAATGGAGTGGTGGGACCGTTTGGAGCTGGCCCTTTTTGCTAGCTGTGGTTGGCAACTGTGGGAAACTGTTTCCCTTGACAGTTTAAGCCAGCCCAGGATCGTTTCCTCAGCTGAGGGAGCACTCAGTGGTTCCACTGGGCTGGCGCAGCTCCTCCATGAAGGGGGAAGGTAATGGGGGGGGGGGTCAACGCTCCCTTGCCCATTATGTACTCCTGACTTTGGAGTGTAGAGTGGATGCCTAATGGGCAATGCTCTTTATTAGGGAATTTGTACCATGGTATTGTTGAGGCTGTTATCACCATTTCCTGCAGGCTAAGTAGACACATGTAAATTGACTCCAGAAAAGGGTGATGTTATCTTAAAATTACAGCATGCCAGTGATTCCCTGCTAAAACGGTTTTGGGGTGTATGATCGTACGAGAATTGTTCGCGATAAACTGTTTGGAAAAAAACAGCCTGCATGCGATCAATTCTCAAATGATCAAACACCACTACCCCCACCCCCCTCCCTACTTGCCTGCCCGCTCGCCACCTGGTTGGCTTCAACCCTGCGGCATCGGATCTGACGCTGCAGGGTCCCTTTTCCTTTTTTTTCTGTCCCCGGCCTCTAATATCGAGGAAGCGGGGGCCACCCCTGCAACCCCCCAAGGCCAATACACACCGAACATGGGGAATGGGGGACACCCCAGCTCCATATGTTCGGTATGTATTAGCTAATTTGTTCCAATATATTTGATAGAATGGTAAAGGCCAAATTCCGTCAAATGTACCATTCGAACAAATATACTAAAACTGCTAAAACACATTATCATGTCATATAACGTCTTTACTGGAGCTCAAAGGCTTAACCAGGATTGTCAAACAAGTATGGCCTAAAGCTAATGTAGCTGTGCCCACCCAAAGAGGAGCCTGCACAAAGAAGGGTGTTTGGTCTTCCCGGCCCCAGCCAACCAATGAGGTTTCGGGATGGGGTGGGGGGGAGGGGTGCAGAACATTCTCCGCACAAAAATTGTTTTGTAAATAATTGGTAAAATTGGTGGATTTTGCAGTACACTTTCTGTGACAAATTAGATAAAGTCAAACAGTTTACAATGGGTTTTGAAGGGAAAGACATTAAAAAGCCATAAGAAAACATCCATTAAATGTCAAGTCGCCACCAATCATAATGCCTGTACCCACTATATGCCAGTGTACACATTTGCATGCTGATTTTGCACATACATGTCCATGCTGGTACAACTACAAATGCTGTACTCCCACATAAGAACATACTCCTGTTTGCTTTGACCATAATGACAATAATGATACTATAACAAAACATGTTCATGCTGGCTCTGCCAATATATGCCAGCAGCCCCAAGAAAGAACATACCCCTTGCCTTAATGCCAGTATAAAAAGAGCAATGCCAGTGTCAGAAAACATGACCTTACAGCTGGCTGCCGGAATCCCTCCCCCCCATATAAGAAAAGAACACATCACATTTTAGTGGCCCCCTAACACCAGTAAAAAATGCCAAGCCACAATAAGAAAACATTGCCTTGTGGCTGCACAAATGCCCTCATGTAAAATCACTCATAATGTTGTCTTTGACCTTGACATCACTAAAAAATGCCATGCCATAGTAAGGATACATACCCCCCCTGCCCCATGCAAGAGCACTTTTCATATAGGCTTCGTCCCTAAAGAAAGTACAAAATGCCATGCCACATTAGGAAAAGGTCTAGGCTGTCGGCCCCATTGTAATGCCCTCCACCTACCCCCACCACTCCTCCACCTAATAACACTAATCAAGATGGCTTTGCATTTCCCAAAAATGCTAGTAGAACATGCTGTGCCCTTTTCAAAAAAGTGTACTGCTCCAGAGCTCTCTGGAACCCACCCTAGCATATCCACGTACATACACATTCATACATATTCACCCCTTTCCCCAGTCAAGCACCCTTACAGCTTCTGTCATTCACCCAAGCACCCAGAACATGCATAGTGCGTTCTCACTCACACACGCATTTTAACCCATAGCCACCGTCCACACTGCATTCATTCATGCGCCTTTACACACTCCCCTCACATACATAAGTGCACGAATGCATGCATGCATGCACACATACATACATACAATCCTTGTACACCTGCATTCACACTCACACAAATGTTTTTCCCTTACCTTTTTTCCCCTCTAGACTCGACAAGACTCGGCCTCCTGAGCTGCTCTGTAGCCCTCCAGCTTCCATGGTCCATTGGATAGGAAACAGGGAGAGTTTCCTAGTCCCTGACATGTGCCGAGGAGCTGGAGAGCAACCTCTGCTAGCTTGTTCTTTAATCCCCTCTATTTTATGGAATGTGCTTTAAAATAAACCATTTGCCTGCCTATGATGTTTGCAAATATTCTTCGGGGAAACGTATTATTAATATTCATAAGAAATCAACAATTGTACTGTGTTTTATCTCACCATATTACACAGTATTTAAAAGCGATCTCACCTCATATCTCCCATTTTAGTTTTCTTGTTTTAGCAGGAATCATGATCCCCAAAAATAAACTGGATACGGGACCGACTTTAAACCTATAAAGCTAAATTCACATTCTGAATAAAATCTCGATGCAGGATTGAAATATATGCAACTGATTGGAAACTATGCTCACATATTTCCAAGCGCGCACTTGCGCACCATTCATTCCTTCAATCACGTATAGACAGATTCTTGCCTTCATATATTTGAGGTGCCAGTTACAGATTTTGTGTGGGCCTTGCCCGCTCAGGCCATACCCTGTTTACACCGCTGATGGGGCTTCACTTGCATTGCTGAGGCTTGCATCACAATTCTCTGGGGCCAGCGTAGATGCCATCCTGATGACGTGTTTTATGGTGGCAACACGAGCATAGATAGTACTGGTGAAATTGGCATTGATATTGATAAGTGGGTAAGCATGTCGGTTTGAAATGGGCTTGGTGATGTGGCAATTAGTGTAGCAGCAGCTTAATCTAACATGCTGGCGCTTTGAGGTAGACTGGGGTACACTTGGTAGCCCTGCACCTGATGGCACCCCCTTTACAATTACAACTCATGTTGTATTGTGCAGTTCCGATTGTGTTATCTTGCGTCTGGCAGTTCTGATTGTTTAACTGGCTCGTGATCGATGAAATAAATGCACTGCTCAATAAATCCGCTGGCACAATATTTAAAACTGGTATAATGTCTCCTGGCGCATGATTGATGCCATGAGGAGTGGTATTCAAACAGTTTTGTGTCGAGCCCCTCTTGAGTAAAAATATTGTTGCCAAGCCCTCCTAATGTGAAAATAATTTTGCACCCCCAGATGCAATAAATGCTAATATTTTCTATTAAAAGCAGTCACCTTACTACCTTTTTGAAGAACCTCATACCAACCCCCCCTTAGGCACCCTTCAATCCCCCATGGGCGCCAGCCCCACAGTTTGAAGACCACTGTCCTAGAGCCACAGTGGTGCTCTATCACACACCATTTTCACTGATTTGAAAGACATCTCTGTCTACTGTGTTTCCAATGTTACCACGTGGGTTTGGATGCATGTATACATGATTTAATGCAGTCAAAGGCTCATGTGAACTCTTAGTGACCAAACATCTGAAGTACTGCAATAGTTCACGTGTTGCGACAGAGAAATACATGTAGATCTTATTGCATTTTAATCAATCTGTCCCAACAAATGAGCTAAAAAATGCCCAGTTTGCAACCAATTTTATTAAATGAAAAAAAAAAAAAATCTTAGTGGGAGGTAGCCCACCAAGCCACTCTGAGTGGTTGTGCTCGTTTTCCTTGCTCTCGACAAATTGGGGGAAATAATGACACCCTCCCATTAAAAAACAGATATCAACCTCTGACGAGCCCCGTAATTTTGAAATACCACCGTAAAACAAAAACCGGGCATAAAGGTACCTCTTGAACAGTTTCCCGAGCCGGGAACAATATGCACGTGAACCACAGCTTTGAGCTTGGAAATGCGCATTCTTCACCATAGCCCCCCGATTCTGTCCCTGCGATCGTATCCAAGCCTTTGCCTAGGGGCCAAGACTTCAGACTGTGGAATACCAATCAACCTGCAGCAGGAGCAAGCCTACCATTGGTCGCCCTTGGTGCGGTGAGTCGAGGGTCTCCTCGTTCAGGTTTGCCTGCACAATCCTGCTTTATGCGGTGGTATTAGTCCATTTCAGCAATTGCACTGTTTGGGACCCGTCGCTTCAAATGGGGCGAAAGCGAACAGTAAATAACGTGCATGTTTATGTAGCTTCCTCGTGACATGTTAGACTTCTGACTCTTAATTTAAAAAAATTGCTGCACACAGGCCGCAAGACCTTTCTTTCGCCCTTTACTTGGCCCGATTCATGGAATAATCTATGCAGAAAAAACTGCAATTGCACACAAATCCCAGCTCGTCGATTCATGGAACACAATGTGCGGGGCTTACCTGGGACTTGCGAGGAATCCACGCCAGTCCACCACGTCACTGCGACCCAACGAACAGCTTGCGCAAGACTCCAAGAGAAAATGGCCGGCCGGGCCTGCGCAGCCCCCTAAAAAGAGGGCGGAAAACATGGAATGAGGAAGAACAAGCGAAAATGTGGGCGCCACTAGGGATGCGCCACCGTCAAACAATCGCACCGCCCATACGCGTGCAAAACAAACGTATTTGTGGAATTGAACAGGGAACGCCAGCGTGCGAAAAAGCACACGCGATCAAGAAACGCACTGAGACAGCCACGATGAATGCACCATCTTGCAGCAGTCATCCTGAGATACCCTAGGAGGAGGAGGATGGTCAGTTCCCAGATCTTCCACACAAGGACCAGCCGTGTTGGGATGCCTGATGACCAGGTCAATGGCAGGTATGGGTTCCCCTCCTCCCCCATATCATCCTCGACCTGATCACAGAGTCGGAAGATGACCTCACATCACCCACCATGTGCTCCCAAGCACTGAACCCCTTGCAAAAGGTGCTCACTGTTCTGCATTTTATGGCCACTGGCTCATTCCTGCAGACCACCGCCATAGTAGGTGGCATCTCCCAGACCATGCAGTCATGCTGCTTACACCAGGTATTGGCAGGTGTTGGCAATCATAACTGCATGTCCTTCTGTCCGCCGGCATATCTATATGCCCAGAACACCGGCAGAAAGGCAAGCAGTGGTCCAGGATTTGTATGGGGTGGTGCACTTCCCAAAAGTGCTAGGTGCCATTGATTGCACCCATGTTGCTCTTCATCCACCTGGAGCAATAGAGCACATCTACCGCAATCGGAAACATTGGCACTTCAATGTTCAGGTTGTGTGTGATGCCAAGGGAATCATTACTGAAGTGTATGCCTACTATCCTGGTAGCAAACATGATAGTTACATCTTCAGGATGTCCCGCTACACCGGGCTCTGGAAGCTGGGAAGCATGGCACCACATGGCTCGTTGGTGAGTATGAATGGTCATGCACATGCATGCATGTTGCACACTCACCAATAGAAACTTTCAAACAAATGACAATGGCAACCATTCTCACCTCTACAGGGGACAGTGCCTACCCTCTGAGCACATACATGATGATGCCCAAACGTAACCCCAACACACCTGCCGGGGTTAAGGTACAACACTGCCCATATTGCAACTTGAGTCATAAAGGAGCTCCCATTCGGAGTGCTCAAGTTACGTTTCTGCTCCCTTAACCGCTCTGGTGGTGTGTTGCTATATGCACCACCAGTAGTCTGCAGGATCATCGTGGCAGCGTGTATTCTGTACAATGTTGCAACACAGCGTGGCATCCTGGTGGACATGGTGCTGGCACCCATCCACACCCACAGGCACACAGCTTGCATATGGCTGGGCAAAGGGCACTTGGAGAGGCTGCATGTACCCAGCTTGTGCAATCTTATTTCACCTAAATTCCTTCCCCTGTGGAGTGCCCACGATTCCGCCAAATCCCAGGTGCCATTCAATGATGACAATGGGCCAATTCACTGTGCCCACAAAAACACCCTGAGAAAGTGCCCTTGGAAGTGCACATTTGTGTGCATTCCTTAGAACTAAAAAGACATTTATTTTTGTGTTTTCAAAAGAAACACATTGAAGGGGGAGTACATTACTACCACCATGCCAACCGATGATTGAAATCACCCCATATCACATATCACTCCCATATCACAACATACCTGTCAAATGTGTAAGCATTGATAAATCCAGAAACATGTCTGAGCTGCAAGCCATACATGGCCCAAAAACTAACATGGACACAAAATACAAGCACAATGCCATATAGCTGCACACATGTCCTAGAATGTTCATGATCCGCACAAACATGGATTATTTGGGGTGTAGAAAAGCAGTACAGTATCGATCAAAAGGTTACTCAATTATGCAACATGACCACAATAAACCCTATCACCAAAATTTCTTTTTACAAGAGGTAATTTACAATTGTGACAAAGAGGGCGACACACCAGAATTGCCACATCCAGCCGTGCAGCAACTAAAGTAGCCATTCCATAACGATCAAGATAAATGCACATCTTACCTGTGCCCTTGGCATGTAGTCAATAGTCAAATTACATCCCATGTAATAGCGATCATTCCCTGATGGAAGGATCTGCAGCCAATGAACAAAATGAAATGGGGTGCAGCTAACGCATCCATGCACCCAAAAAATCAAGACCCACAGGCCCCCCCACTCACAAGACAACCATCAACATGTTCCACCACACATGCAGCAACACCTGCAACACTGCATGAAAATCAAACACATAAAACACACACACTGACAAACAACCCCCACACTGCTTGTGCATGTCACATATCCCCATTCACAAGACGACAAAAGCACATACACAAAGCACGAATCAGTCAACATGCTGCATGAAAATGAGAAGACCTGACATATGCAGATAATTGAGCCCACAAAAAAGCAGGGACACCCCTGACTGACAACCAACGACAAGGCATGATATCACCTGTGTCGTATTGGGACAGTGCACGCAGGTGCCGGATGTCGCGCAACAACATGCAGGTCCTGGAGAGGTTTTACCCGGCACTGCACACCCAGGTCTGCGGATGTCATGTCTCGCAACATGCCTGTTGGTGTTGTACTCTGTGGGATGTTCCCTGATGTGGCCATCTCCTCAACTTCCTCCTCTGTGCGCCAGTTGTCCTCCAGGGTGGCTTCCGGCCCAGGTACCAGCAGGGCCCCCTGTACACCAGTCCCACCCACAATGCCCCGTCTGGTGGAGATCACCTCCCAGCCCACGTTGGGAGTCCAAGCCACAGCAGCTAAGGTGGCCACTGTGCCTACCCAGGCACCGACAGGGGCAGAGGCAATGGAGGGACAGCAGGCACCCATGAGCAGAGCAGGTGCCGTACGCCCCGGGTATCGTCATCAGCTTGGAGGGCGTACCAACATAGCAGGGACCGGGCACTGGAGCAGCAGGTGGCAATAAGGTGGAGGCAATTTTTCACAAGGCATACCACCCAAAGGAGACAGGTGGCAAGAGTGACGCAGGGGGCACACTCGGGCACAGATTGTCTTCCGTGTTCTGACGTTCTGACAGGCAGATCGTGGCAGAGAGGCAGCGGGCAGATGAAGCAGAAGTGGTGATGGCCAGGGCTGGGATTGCGCTGTGTCGTGCAAGGTGGCGGGCTGCCATCCTAGAGGCAACTTGCAGGGAGGCAGAGGTGATAGAGAGACAGATGCTGGTCGACCTGCAAGCCCTCCTGGGGGTGTGGGAGATGTGGCATGGGACCCAGTCCTGGGGGAAAGGCTTGTTAAGATCTGGAAGGAGGGCTAGCACGCTACCTATGTAAATAGCTATTAAGATGTAGGTTTCCTTTTTATATTTATTATTTTCACCGGACTTGCTAGACTTTCCTTCCCAGTTTTTCATGTATATAGTTAGTTAGGCATAGGGTTTTCATTTAATTTTTCTCATGGGCTGCTTTCAACTTCATTCCCCATTTATTGTAAATATTGATATGTAATACATATTTGATTTGGTTACATTCCACGCTTCATGCAGTGGATTTGTGTCTGCAACTGTGATACTTCGCTTTTTGGCCAGCGCATCTCACCATTGCAAGTCATGTCTCTTGAGGCATGTGTGCATGCCTGCATGCAAGCATGCATGTGTGTTGTTGTTGCTGTGATGGTTGCTAGAGGAAGGATGCACATGTGCCTGGCATGTGGGGGTGGGTCCATCAGACGGCTGGGTCTGCACTGTATATTTTCATTTGCTTTTAACTGTGCAGCATCATTGTGTTTGTCATCAGTGTGGTTGGGGTGGAGGTAGGTGGGCTCACTGTGGAGGTGTTCCATGGTCCCGTTAATGGCACTTTTGTTTGTCATTGCTGTGTTAAACCCATGTCATGCAGACACGCCCACCAGCATGTGCAGTCACACACTGCGTTCTCTCATGTGTTGCTCAACCTCGGACACTGGAATGCAATACTGAGCCATGTTTGCTCTTTCGGAGTGGCATCACGATTCTCACTTCTCTGTGACTCATGCACTCTCTGACTGCCATGCAATCACCCATGCATGGCCCTGTCAGGTAATTTGACGCACCTTCCACCCAGGACACTGATACTCAGGCAGTGATGCACATGTCCATGTTTCTGTAATTTTCATATTTATTAGTACGTTTACTTCTGCCGTGGGCACACATTCAGTTAGTGTGCTTTGATGCCTTACCAATGTGCCATGGCCAACATGCAGATGCCACTTGCCAGTGCATTCACTTGTCACGTGTGTATGGGGTGGGCTGGTTAAAGTCTTGAGGGGTGTTTCGGCAGATGCTCCAGTCCTGGATGGATCTCTGGTGCTTCTGTTTGATCATGTTTGCGACCGACATATTGGTGTTACACTTCATGTAGCTTGCAGACCACAGAGGTTCAGGTAAACTGCAAGCATGTATTGCACTGGTATTGTGGAAGACTGTCAGGGGGCTGCCTGGGGGGAGTGGCCAGTCTGGAGTGGGATGCCTGGGGGGGGTGGGCAGTCTGGAGGGGGATGCCTTGGGGATGTTAAAGGTGAGGGGGCCTGGTGGGTGGTGCCCAGTCTGGAGGGGCATGCCTGCGGGGGGGGGGGTCTAACAGGTGATGTGGGGGGAATGCGCAGTCTGGGCAGGGGATGTCCAGTCTGGAGTGGACTTCCTGGGGGGGGGCGGTCACAGGTGAGGGGGGCCGAGGGGTGGTGCCCAGTCTGGACAGGGGGTGTCACAGGGGAGGGGGCTGGGTGTTGGTGTCGCATCTGGAGGGGCCTGCCTGTGGGGGATGCCCAGTCTGGAAAGTGCCTGCCTGTGGGGGGTGTCCAGTCTTGAGCGTGCTGCCTGGAGGGTGTCACAGGTGACAGGGACTGGGGGGTGGTGCCCAGTCTGGACAGGGGCTGCCTGTGGGGGGTGTCCAGTCTGGGGCAGGCTGCCTAGGGGATTATCACAGGTGAGTAGGGGTTGGGGGTGGTACCCAGTTTGGAGGGGCCTCCTTGTAGGGGGTGCCCAGTCTGGACAGGGGCTGCCTGTGGTGGGTGTCCAGTCTGGAGTGGGTTGCCTGGGGGGGAGAGGAGGGGTCAGGTCAGGTGTGCGCTGCCTGGGGGGGGGTCCAGTCTGGAGTACGCTGCCTGGTGGGTGTCCCAGGTGAGGGGGGCTGGGGCCCAGTCTGGAGGGGCCTGCCTGTGGGAGTGCCCAATCCTGAGGGGCCTACCTATGGCGGGTGCCATGCTGGATGGGGGCTGCCTGTGGGGGGGTGTCAAGTCTGGGGTGGGCTGCCTGGGGGTGTCACATGTGAAGGGCTCTGGGGGTGTGGTGCCCAGTCTGGACAGGGGCTGCCTGGGGGGGAGGTCTAGTCTGGAATGGGCTGCCTTTGGGGTTGTCACAGGTGAGGGGGCCTGCCTGTGGGGGATGCCCAGTCTGGAGGGGCCTGCCTATGGGGGGTGCCCAGTCTGGAGGGGCCTGCCTATGGGGGGGTGCCCAGTCTGGAGTGCGCTGCCTGGAGGGGGGTATCACAGGTGAAGGGGTCTGGCGTGATGCCCATTCTGGACAGGGGCTACCTGTGGGGGGGGTGTCCAGTCTGGAGTGGGCTGCCTGGGGGGGAGCATCACAGATGAGGGGGGCTGGGGTGGTGCCCAGTCTGGACAGGGGCTGCCTGGGGTGGAGGTGTCACAGGTGAGGGGTGGGGGGTGTGTGACAGGTGAGGGGGGGTTTGGGTTGTGGTGCCCAGTCTGGACAGGACCCTGCCTGTGGGGGGTGCCCAGTCTGGACAGGAGCTGCCTGTGGGGGTGTCCATTCTGGAGTGGGCTGTCTGGGGGGTGTGTCACTGGTGAACGGACCTGAGGGGTGGTGTCCATTCTGGAGGGTGCAGCTGTGATTCCGAGGTGAGGCATCCGCATTTTTGCTTGGATGCAGTCTGGGCTTGCGAGGGAAGACCTGCGTTTTTGCTGTGGTGCAGACTGGGCTTGTGAGGTGAGGCGCGCGTGATTTCGCTGGGGTGCAGTCTGGGCTTGCATGGGGGGGAATCTGCGTTTTTGTTAGGGTGTAGCCTCGGCTTGCGAGCAACAACCCGGGTTTTCGCTGGGGTGCAACCTGGTCTTGGAAGGTGAGGTGCGCGATTTTGCTGTGATGCAGTCTGGGCTTGCGAGGGACGACCTGTGCTTTTGTTGTGGTGCATCCTGGGCTTGCGAGGGGAGGCACACCTTCTCACAGGGGTGCTGGATGGTGGGCTAGGGGTGGCAGGGAGGCTTGCGCCGTGTTTGTCCTTTTGCTTGCTTTTATGGTGTGCCTTGGGTCGTGTTGTGGGCGTTCCTCACAAAGCTTGTTTTTACTTGCACGATGGCTTAGTAATGCGTCTTTTAAATCCATGAATACGCGTGGCGTGAACATTTTTTTTCTGCGTCACGGCTCGCGCAGGGTCCTTCTCGGCACACGGACATTGCGACATTTCTGTGCCCCATTCATGAATCTGGCCCATTGTCTTTTTACATGTTGCAGTGACCTGGTCAAGAGCATGCCCCACCAGTAACCCTTTCCAGGTGTAGAGGAGTGATCAACCAGAAATTACTGCAAAACACATTTTAGGCTCCATGCTATTGTGTTTCACGTTACAGCTCGACAAGCAAAAGAATGGCGCCTCTTATTTTTGTGCCCATATGCAAATGCTGTGCAGTGTCGGGAAAGCAAAGTGCTGATGCTGCACAACGGCGCAATAAGAATTTGGCCCAGATGCTTCTCCTGTGCTACATACAGACACTACTCGTCAACTAGCGCCATGATACTTTCGGGTGACTGTGCGCTCTTTAAATACATATAACATAACATAACCTCAAACGGCACCAAGACCAGAATCTTCTGCTGTGCCGCATCTGGCCTTAGTGTGGCTACTGACCGTTCCCAATACCAGGAGCAAAGCATTCTTCCAATCAGTAGCCAGACTCTGGATGCTTGTACTGATCAATCTCCCTTCGACTTAACCATTCATCCTCTGCTGCATCCAGATTCTGGAACATTCTAGCGATCATCCGCATCCAGGAACTAAGATTTCTCCTGGACTGCACTAGGACCTCCGGACCACCTGCCAGCCATCCACAGCTAGAAATCAGTAGCCAATCAGTGTTCCTTATGTGTTTCGGGTTCCAGGTATTATACTGAAAATGGAGTTATGTGACACCATGTGAGAATATTACATTACGACTGGATCTCCCAGCTTCCCCTGCCCCAAACTCCATAATCCTGCACCCTGGCATCATTGATCAGCTTGAATCCTAACCTTAATCCTGCAGTCATTGCTTCAGCCTGTTCCAGCATGGTTTCGGTGAAGCCACAGTCTTGCTAGCCCCCTTTATGTTGAAACACTGTTAGTGGCATTGTCTAACCTTTGCTGCAACCTTCCTGGCATTCCAAGCCCATATCCATTCTCCTGGTCATAGCAAAAGTGCTGTTAAAAATGATGGACCATGAGGACAGTCATGTCCTCCTGTGCCATCGGGCTTAAGACCTGCCCATGGCAACAGACCTCGGTATGTCTTTGGGATGATGTCCTTCAGAGGGTTGATCTTAGAACCTCTACCTCTTAGTACTGCTGGATATGTCTAAGATGTGCCCTTCCATTAACCACGAGGCCCTGCCACAAGGTAAAACATTACACAGGTGCATGCTAAATAGTTATGCTTTCGTTATAGTCCTCTTGGATACTAGCTGCCAAAGGGTGATACCTTGAACTTTTGTGGACACACTGACCCATATAGGCTCCAGTGTTCCCCAAAAAACACATGTATTACTAAATCCTGTGAAACATAAGCTTGATTCCGCTTCTGAGCATCATTGATTGGGCCGGGCTGATGGCTCAAGCTCAACACGCTTGACTTGATGTCCTGCAGCGTGGATTCCATACCCTGTTCAGCCGACTCAGCCCTTCATCTTCCTGAGGTCAGCAAACTGAGTACGACTAGTGGGCAATAATTGTGATACTGATGATTAGAGCACTTAAAAAATTGGAAGAATCTGCTATGAAGCGCTCTATAAATCTCCAAATTCTTCCTATGGCTATTCACTCAACAGAGTGTGGCGTTCAACATAAATGGAGAACACCCTGCTCATAGCAACATTATACAATCGCCAGACGAATTTGAAATTCTCCAGAAGTTCTAGAGTCGTGCAGGTGTGTGTTCAGTCTTGAGCCCGATGCAGGGAAAGACAAGTTATGTTATTCCATCTACCTAGAGGTTCCTCATTGAGTGTCAGTGTACCTCATGCGCTAGGAACCCGGGCAGCATTGAAAACACAATGAAAAGCATATCAATCCCTCCATTCAGACGCTAAGTCCATTGTCCTTGGGCTCTTCTTGTATCTCCACAGGCTGTGGAGAATTCTCAACCTCCTACCAGCCGAGATTGCTGTTCTTGGAAAAGTCCACTAGTCACTCTCTAGGGGATCATTGCAGAGGCTTCTGGGCATCCACCCAAGGGTAAGGTGGACCTGGTCCAGGCAAAATATTCGAAAATTTAAGGAAGCTATATAGTTAGTCCCCTTTCAAAATGTTCTAAATGTATCTATAGTTTGGGGCTTTGCAGTAGAGATGGAGAAGCAGAAAAGTTTAGATGTAGATAAAACATGCACAAATGCGCACACGTACGGCTACTGACTGGATTTGTTTGGATACGCCTACGTATACGGATAATACACATCCCAATGCACATGTATTCAAATTATTTGGAGACCCTCGCGCGTCCAGATAACACCTACGCAAACACACAAACGTAGAAAAGAGACTAAACTGAAGGAGTTAGGTAATGGGTAAAGTCTACAGATGCTGGGAATCCCAATGTGGAGGAGCAAGCACTCGGCCAAATCAAGTGTTTCCCTTCTACAAAGGCAATCGGAGCAAAACGTAGCTTGCGCTACAGCACACCTTCAGAACACTCCCTTTAAATACTAGGCAGCGCACGTAGGTTCTGCATATCAAGCGAACATTATGAAGAAGCCGTGTGCGGTGACGTAAGGTTTATGGATTTGTATTAGGGAAATAGGTTTTTTTGCACTCAGTTTTTGTACCTTAATGCTGGCGTTTCTAACCTTTGTAGAATTCTGGCTGTGTAGGTAGCCACATCAACCCCTTAAGTGTGTTAGACTAATAGTTATGTCTATATAGTAAAGAAATGAATCATGCTAGTTAATTCACTATAAACCGAGGTATATTCAAACTACTTCAATTTGTTTTTTATTGCATCCATTTTATTTTTCTGCTTGGATAATTTCTAGATGCAGTGTACTTTACTTTCTTTGACTCATCATTTTCATGCCTGTTTTTAGTCCTGGTTGGATGCTTTATTCTCCATGTTTTTAATGTCACTGGGACTGTTTTACAAAAGTGTTTTACAGTGGCACAATCACATTGATAAACGCTTTGTAAATCAGGCCCACTGTGTATTGTTGTTTTTGTGTGGCCATGGCCATACTTCATATCTGTGAACATGTTTATGCATGTTCATAATCATCCATATGCGCCCCTTACTTACCCAGGTGGTTGAGGAGTTTGGGCTACATGTTCAACTTTACACAGATGACACCCAGATTCTGGTGCCTCTACACAGGGAATCTGGTTTTGTGGGAAGACTTCTGGCATGCCTGGGAGCACTGCAAGGGTCGCAAGACGACTGTGCCTAAATGCAGTAAGCACAGGTGTCTTGGCATGTCTGAGCCCAGACCAATCCCTTTCCCTGGCCTCATTATTTGGTTGGAAATATTGACGTGGTCGTCGGTGGTACTCTTGCAGTAACTAATAATCTCAGAAGAAATTAGTCATTCCAAAAACGGATTCATGCGATCTTTATATTAATAAAAGTGATAATGTATCAAAGGCCCATCCACAAGTGTATCCTTGCAGACCTGCAAAAAATGATTCATGACTTGGCCCTGACCTCTCTCTCAAACCTGGTTGGCCAGTCTGTACCCTCTATCTAGGTTCTGCTGAGCGTAGGCATTGCAAAGTGCAATGGGGTAAGATGATCATGGTGATGGCGTCTGGCTTTGGAATGCCATTCGATGCAACATTTGAGTAACATTCAGGGCCTTGTCTATGGGTGGGCGAACTAGGCAATGGCCTAGGACAATGGAGCGAAGGGGTGCAACAGTGACCGCATGTTAAATCTCCTACTCGGGAGAACATTTCGAAAACCATTAACAGGCAGCGGCAACATTGGACAGAGGCAGAGGACTGAAGTCTACCCTGTCTATAGCCATCTAACTTCCAGGAGGAAATCCAAGGCTTAATGGTATGCTGCTTTATTTTTAAGAAGGCATGCATCTCCCAAATTGGCATCGTTTCTTAACCAGTATTAGCATAATCAAACAAAGTTATACAAAAGTATAATAGTGCCAATCTGTCAATACCAAACAATATTAGATGTTAAACCCATGGTAGAAATAGAATACAGTTCAAAAAGTGTCATCATTGTTACATTAATAAAAACCATACCATGCTGTGTCGCACGTCAGGTCAGGGTTGGAGCGATGGGATCAAATGGAGACACAATGGTTTTGTAGAGATTGATGAAAGGAACAAAAAATATAATAAAAGCCCCCAATAAGGATTCAAATCGATTTAAGTCCCAGTTTCCCATAAGCCCAGTATAAAACACCATAAAGCGCACAAAGTGCTCTTAGTGTATGTGCAACAAAATGTAAGAAAAGGTATTAAATTACAAAAGATTGATACCAAATCATAGATTTCCCGACATTGTGAGACCGTGCAGCCACACTTCAGCAATAACTCATTGAAAACTAAATTAGTATCATAAATGCATATTTCAGATAAGCACACATTAGCAATTGGGGCAGGCATTCTACAGTATTGCGAATGCCTTGATAGAATAGGGCTCTTACCTTTTTTTAAACGGACCCACATCACTGGGCAGTGTTATGTTTGCTAAAACGGGACCAGAATGCAATGGAGAGTTGGTGCCTAGCGAGAGCTAGAAAGGTCTTTCTTTTTTGTTTGGTTAATCAAAGGGGCCAGAGACTACCTGGTAGTAAGGAAGACCTAGGAGGAAGGGAGGAATTGGCATTCATTTATGGTCTTGCAGCCGGTGAGTAGAATCATTTTCTTGATGTCTTTGGGCGATAAAATGAGTGCCTCCATGTCATCGGGACACCACTGGTTATAATAAAAAAAACGTTTTCCAGTATATTATTTCAGTTGAAACAAGAAAGAGCTTGCAACTACCACAATACCTTGATGTGTTACATGAAAGCGTGGGACTGGAGAACACCTGATCGGGTGACGCGGAGCCAGCCTGTCAAGCTCCCCTGCTTACTGGGAGGCAAAACAACACGTTTGAGTAAGGGAAAAACAATCTTGTCACCCATTGTGTTACTGCCCTTATAGTTTTGGGTAAACCGGCCAGGTGTTGGAAGAACGAGTAGGTAATGGCTAACATCAGAGGAAAGATTGAAGGCAGAGGGGATTGCGCTTAAGGGGATTTTTTGCTGCGGTTTGCTGTTACGTATCCCGGAGGTGTGCATGCGTGTGTGTGTGTTTACTGTGAAAATATTGTATGTGGAAAGTAGAAAGCGAGCATTAACAAAGCTAACGGTTTTGCGTTGTCTTTAGTGGACAATGTAAATATCTCTTTTGTTGCTGTTGTAGGTTTAGAGATCACATGCCCAGATATCTTCACTTATTTGCCTAGTGTTATAGATGCATGCGCCAGATACCAACATTTGCTAGATTGTGCCAGGCTATGTTCACATACCCACAACATAGTGCAGGTTTTGTCATCATACAGTATGGTAATTGCGTTACTGCCAGATACAGAAAGTGCCACCTTTTACCATCTGGCAAATAGCCCAATTTACTGAGTATTTCAATATTTTGGTCTTGTGCTTCCATCACATAATTATAATGTGGTTATTTTTTAATGTAGCTTCATGTAGATGGACCACTTATAATCACGGTTATTACTCCCCTATTCTTGGCCCTTCGAAGGATGAAGGGCCTAGTTGGCCCCTCCAGCATTTCGAACCTGTCGCGTGGCCATGTCCCATTCCTGAAACCATCAAGTTACACATTATATCCGTCCAGCATCCAACTGTGTGCCATCAGAAGGCATTGTATGCCCAGGTATCACACCATTGGGCAGCACCATGCCATTGTCTCGATACTGGCATCCTATACTCTGGTACTCCCATCATATGCCAGGTTTTACCATTAAATGCTCATGAACTCGCACTATTTGGTAGGCATCTACCTTCTCTTGCATTTCCCTATAGCGCTTTAAAGTAGCTTCAAGACGCCTCTTTGTGTCCTCCCTTTAGCTAATATAACTGGGAGATGCCACCTTTCCCCCACTGCCTAACGCCATCTTCCATTCTTCCCCTGGAGCACTTGGAACGGCCTCTGAGCGCTGTGTTCACCAACAGAAGCGCACTTCTGGTTCTTGCCACATACTCCAATGAGAGGAGCATTCTTGGAAAAATAGATTCTGCAGCAGCAATGCACACTTTTGTGCAAGTAAAATCTCGGAGAATGTCCTATGTTTCGACAATTAATGAGAACTCGAGACAATTCTTTTTGTAATATTGCTTTATAAGTTGCAGTGCACTTAAGCTTTTATTGTCGTGTACTTAAAATGATCTAAATTGCAATGATTCAATATATGAGCCTATTGGGGTGGTTGGCGTGTCCTGGTGTTTCGCCCTGGGTGCACAATTGTCTAGAAGCTACCCTGGTAGCATTTCACTCATAAAACATTTAAAGGTTTGGCTGGACCAATTGTTTGCAGAGGAGTAAACTGTTGTTGAGTATTGCTGCTATCTGTGATTTTTGGTTAATTGTGATAATGTCGCCTGGAAAAAGTCGCCAGGTAGGCGACTCTTTTTTTTTTTTTTTTTTTCCGGACCTCTAAAATACTTTCCCCACATATTCTAGGAGGGATATCATTTTATATTATAAGCTCCCACCCTTGGACATTTGGGGAAAGTGTTTGATTTTAATGAGGGTGCATTTTTGGGGAAATTTTGCCACTTGCCGGCCATTTCCCAGGCGACTTTATCACCGGACACCTGATCTTCGTAACAACTACTTTGCTGTTTTGTTTACTATATCTGTATATTTAGTATTGTTTTATGTAGCACATTGAAGCTGATTTTTCTGTCGATTGTTGCACTTAATACTTATTTTACTAGTCCTACTACCCTACATGTAGATTCCATGCACGTGTGTACGCGCAGCGATTAAGTTTCAGACGAATGATATTGGCTCCAAAGATGGGTTTCTTACAAAATGTTGGCAGTAGTGGGATTTCCATTCCTGTAGTTATATTTACTGATGTCCCTCCCTGTAAGTCTGTAGGGATTTCTTAAGTGGCGCAAGAACATTGTGTGGCACGTGGCTGGTCCCCGGAAGTTGTATGTTCCCATTGAGTCCATTGCCAATGGCGTTATTGTTCATAAGGCGGTCTTGAAGGGTGCTGATGAATAACTTTCCCTTGATCACAAATGGCGAGTCAGTGGGCCTCATTAGGACCCTGGCGGTGACTGTATGAACGGTGCCGGTAAGGCATCGGCACCGCTCATACCCTCCCGCCTCATTACGAGTTCTGCTCGTGGGTTCCTGACAGCCCACCAGGTATTAACTGGTGGGCTGTGCGGCACGCGCGAGCATAACTCCTAATGCCGCCGGCACCGTTATCAACGGTGCCGTTGCATCCATGCTCCCCACCCCCATTCTGCCCTATGGGGCAGAATGGGGATCGGGAGCCTGGCAATACCTCCACCCACGAATGGGCAATTACTGGCCCATTCAACTCGTAATGGGCTGGTTATTGCCCAATCGCGGGAGGCGGTGTCGGTAGCGAGCATGGCGGTAGCCCTGCCTGCCATACAGGCACGGCTACCGCCATGCTCGTAATGAGGCCCAGTGTCTTATTTACCCAAGTTAGTCTTAACAATTTAAGTTACACTTTGATCCTAAAAAGATCTACTTTTGTGTACCCTCCGCCTATAAGCAGATTGGAGCAACTGTTATATGTTTGTTACTTTAAGGCCCAAGAGATTAGCCGTGTACGGGGCCACCATGGGCACGCGCTGGTTCAGAGATCTGCCTCGAATTCGACGAGAGCAAGACATCTTACTGATTAGGCGGGCATGGGCTCTTCCTGGAGGGGACAAAATCCTCTTTTTTTGTTAGAAATACGTACTTCAGAATAGCTAGCTAACGGGGCTAAAGTCGAGGGTACACGTGCCGTCCACCCACTTTTTTCAGAGGGTGGATTTAGTTCCCCCCAGCTTAAATGAGGAACATTGAAAATCTTCCTTGAATTTATGAATGAAAGCCAACCTCCGGGATGAACTGCAGTCATCGGGTTTGCAGGCCGGACGCTTCACCACTGCACTATATAACCCGATGAAAGATAACAAAATAACTAAAGGTGAAATGTCACATTTCGGTACTGCATGTTCCAGGGAAAACATTTGTGTTGGTTCCTGTAGCTTAAAACATGCACACCTTTTAACGTTTACAAAACCACTATTAGAAGAAAATATCCTCTCCTGATTTAGTGTGTGTTGATTTCATGAAAGGCAAATACGTCCATTTGTCCTATGCAATTTGGGTGGATATGCAAAGCCAATTTAATGAAATGTGCATATTTCACCTTGATATGCTAATTTCTGGTGACGTTGCATCCCATTGCGTTTGTTGACGAGTTCCCCAACTTTTATTTTTAGTACTTGACCCCTGCTAGCTAATACATGTAATTTCTAATTCTGAACCCCGAATCCGGCATGGCTGTCCATAGAAGAGCAGAACGCTGTGCCCTGTAAAAGGTTTTTACCGTAAATTATTGGCGTACTTGGCATTCCCTAAAACAGTGGTCCGCAGACTGAGTGGCCCGGAGGATGTGGGAGGGGCGGGTGGCACAAGGCTCTTTAAAAAGGGACTACGGTGACTGCTTTTAAAAAAAAATTTAAAGCGTCATGGCCAGTGGTCGAAGTGAGCGGGAGCGGTGCACCTATACTTTTTAAAATCACCTTGTACAGCTCCTATACTTTTATTTTTTACAAAGAAACCGTTCCGGGATGGTTTTGTTTTAAAATAAGTGTAGGGAGAAGTTGAAACCATCACTTTCAACGCAGTGCCCTGAACGTTCCCTTAAACAGCAGGTGCACGTGTTTGGGGTGGGGGGTGTATTGTGTGTGGGAGAGGTTGTGGCAATGGGGATTGTGGAGAGCAGGGGCAGGCCAGCAGGGAACATAGTTCCACTACTTCTTTTCGTACACTTCGACCACTGGTTATGGCTTTGGGGGTGGGCGCCCACAAACATTTCTACTCCAGGAGGTGCTCAGTATAAACAAGGTTACAATACCACTGCACTGAAACAATGTGTGTTGTGTGCCATTGGTAGTGGATGGCATTGCCCTGAATGTTAAGGCGGGTATTTAGATTGCCACGTGTTTGCACCTGACCGGTTCTTCTCCTGTATTTGTAGAGGGGTCTCAACCGTGGATCCTCTCACAGCTGCGGGATACTCACAGACGTGGCACCGCCATTCCACACACAGGTATTTGCGCGGGAATGCTTATCCTGCGGCTGCGTGTTACGTTTCTGAAGACTTGCCTCCCCTAGGAGCTCAGTCAAAGTGGCGTTGGAAGGCGCAGTGCACTTTCTTGGCCGAGGCATCGTGTGCAGGTTTGCCCAGGAGTGCATGCGCTGCCAACTCCAGTGGGAATCTTTTGGCGCTCTGGCACAGCGCAGGCAGAGTCTGTGCTTTCGGCTCCAAGGATAAGATCTCCCAGGAGGACATTAGCTATTCCACATCGAGCAATTTTCCAGTCAGTGAACACCTGTTTTGTGGCTGTTATAAAGGAAATAATTATGGAAGCGCATGTGTGAAACCAACAATTAATCAGCAGTGTGCGCAGGACTCCACCGTGCTCAGACGCCAGCGCTGGGAGATGATTAAGAAGTCTGCACAGTGAGTCTTCCTGAACTCGGCCGGCCTCGAGCGCCACCGCTCTTTAAGCAAGGCGCATGCGTCACGATAGACCTCAAACCGGGCACAATGGCTGCCCGATTGATGAGCATCTTTGAAAACTATCTGTCTTTAGTGGCGCGAGTACATTTAACGTGATAGAAGCTGCGTTTATGGCACAATCCTCTTTTTGGGGACTTCGTTGCACAGAAAGATGTAGAATCGTGTATGGGTAGTTACCACCTACAGGGATATTTTCAAGAAAAGAAAGGAAAACAGTCCTGCTCGGGCACGCAACATGGGGTCTCTTTAGAAAGCATTGTTTGGGGGAGCCCAAAAATGAGAGGGGTACTAAACGATGGAGCGCTTACAAATATGAACGCCTTTAAAATAATACCTGTGCCATTAAACGTGATATTTAGTTCACGTTCCTGCGAGGATCCATGGCTTAACGTGACGTTGCCTCGAGCGAGCCAAAAGAGAATTCAGCTTGCAGTGTGCACTTTATCAATGGGTTATGTTGTTTGTATGTACAGTGTGACTCATTTATTAAGTGCAGTGTCGGCCTCATTTGGATTCTTTGCACTATATGTGGGCCAACACTATTGCCTATTAAACCGAGTATGCACACACTGAACTGATACACTGCTCCCTTAGGGAAAAACCAGGTGCAGTGAGGTAAAGTGATTTGCCCAAGATCACACAACGTGGTGAAGTGGAAGAAGCTTGGGTTTGGGTCCTTTTTTCCAGGTCTCAAAATTGGCAATTTAGGCTGCAGATGACCGCCCCCCTGTCCCTCTGAAAGGGCTTCAACGCAGAGGAGGACACGCACACCTGCCCAATCTTCCCCTGGCGTTCCATAGATTAAACTTGCACAGGTTCAATCCGTGTGCTCCACTGGTACACCAACATGGACAGTATGTCCATACAGCGATATAGGGGATGGATTGCCAGCTTTCATGTGCTCTCAGGTCACATGCTGAGAAGTGCCAAACTCAGTTGTGTTAGTCTCTGCTGACTTTAACATACTCTTTAACTGTGCTTGCTGTGTCACACTTTTGATTACTAGTCCAGGGGGCCCAGAGAACTTGTGGGGCACAATAGGGTAGTCCAGCATGAGGCACCTTCTTTCTTTGATGACGTCACCATGCTTTTAATTCATGTCCATACTGGGGTATGCTCAGCCAGATGTCATACCAGTGCCGCTAGAAGGCTGCTGGGGTTGGGGATGGGGCAGGCACACATAAGGTAAGTGGGGCTAGGGAAAGTGTCAGTGTCACAAACTCCCAGATGAACTCCAAAGTATGTTCAAGGGTTTTTATTGAACACAAGACAAGATATTCAGACTTGCAACAGGTTGATCCAAGGTTGGAGCTCACTAGTGGCCATCCCGCTCTAGTCTTCCCATAGGCTTCCGTCTCCCTAGCCCAGGTGTCACTAAACTCCAGATTGTCAACTAATGAGCATTGACCCGTACTGTCTGAAGACTAGCTAATGCAAGGGCCTAAAGGCTGCACCCTTCTCTGACTCCCTTCGGAATGTCTCTATGGGTTCCCCATCATAATGCTCCCCTGGCCTGATTATAGATTGTTTTCTTAATTTTGTGCCTTAATAGGTACTTGTGTCCTTTCTCTCTCCACTCACTCTCTCCCACTCCGTTCTCTGATGTTCCTTATGTCTACACTCCAGTCTATTCTCACTCTCCTCCTCTCAACTCGTTTATTCTCTCTCCAGCCCCTCTCCTTATCTTTCCCCTCTGATGTTCACACACTCCCCTCTCCTACTCCTCTCTACTCTCCTTTCTCATCTCTCCCCTTCTCTGCTTTCCTTTCTCACCTCTCCCCTTCTTCTCTCTCCCCCTCTACCATCCCTGTTATGCCCTCTCTCACTCACCCTTCCTACCCCCACCCTTAACCGCTGTTACCCCCCACAAAACATTCACTCATTCACAGCCTTAAATTCACTATCTGGTATCACACTCTCTCACTTCCAATACCTCACCTGTAACCGTCTCTGCCACAAACCCCTCAAGGTTCTGCTCCGCTATCCATCCTCCACCTGTTCTCTCGGTCCACCTCATCTCCTCCTGATCTCACCTGAACAACCTTCACTCTGTCTGTATTTGTTTTTTTTCCCCCCAGGTAGGGGGTTCACCCTGCAAATCCGTATAAACCCCTGTAGGCCCTGCCCCCTTTTCTCACATGACATTTGACTCTGTGTAGTTCAGTGTTTGATTGGCTCTCCTATTTGTGTATGCCGCAGTGAGTATGGTTGACCCAGCGCGGCGTGCGACTCCTTGAATGCAAACGTTTCGGAGACTTTAGTCGGACCGCTAGTTTCTGTCTTCAGTTCGCTCCGGTCCATGGTTGTAGTTAGCTATGCTGGTACTGGTAGTTCTCAAATGAGACCACAACATGGCACAAGCAAGTGAGGCAGAGTCTGGGGCACTCCCAACACCCTCAACCCACCTCTTGAGCAGGACCAGCTCTGGTAGAAACCCTGGTGGGCCTCCTACTGCATGCAGCGAGGTGTCCCTTTTCTCCTCCTGTCGGGGTCATGCCCCTTACCCTTTAAATTCAGTCCTATGGCACGTTGATGGAGATGCCTCTGAGTCAGTCACATGTCGCGATGGCGCTAATAGTGCAGCAACAGTCCCATACATGGTCAGTGCTCTTTAAACATAGGGGAGATGGGAAAAGGTCAGTCATATGAGCAGCTTTGGATAGCATTGGACATGCTCTCCTGCTCCACCTATATTATTTTTTCTATAGCGCCATTCACCCGTAGGCCTCAAGGCGCTCACATGGACAGAGACATGCACATAGAAAATCAAGCAATGTAGACCTAGTGTTCTAAGGTGGAGTTGGATGGCTAGTGTCTCATCCCAAGGACACTTGAATTCTATATGCAGAGCTCAGTTGGATGCTCTGTTTTCTAATGAACCACCAGCATCGGAGGATCATGATGCCCCCGTTAGGGTCCCAGGAAATGATACCGGAAAGAGCAGTTCCACAGTGCTTTGCCCTGTTGCCACATATGTTTAACATGTACCTCACATTGGATCATTTAGGCTTGCGGTATATAATTAAACAAATAATTACCCGCTCTCAACTTTACAGACTGACTATCATTAACAAGAGGATGGGAATGAGCAACCTGAAAATGAATCCCAACAAAAGAGATCCTCATGGTGGGAGCTGTGTGCTACCAAGACCTGATCAGGCCAGTTAGGGTCATGTCTCCTACTAACCAAGGTGATGTAGACTTTTGGACCATGAGATATCAATGGCCCCTCAAGTGATGGTGGGAATGAGGAAAGGCTTTTTGAACTTCAAATTATTTATGAAAAATGTTTCCCTTCCTGTCCTTTAGTTTGTGTTGTAGGACTGGGAGGAGGTGTGGACAGTGCGCACCCGCAGGACCTGCCCTTCCTGGGCCCTCTGCACAACTCGGCGCTTGACTTGGTCCGGAGTGCTGCCTTCTTGGGCCTGCCATAGACCGCCACTGGCCTGGGCTTTGGCTAAGCCTCCTTGGGACTCAGCATCTTCCAGGGAGCTGCAGTTTTCTGGCACCTGTATTCATCAGCCCCACATTAGGCAGGCTCTTCTCCTCCAGGTGTCCCCCTCATCAGCACCTCCACCACTCTCTTGTGGCAGCCTGGGCCAGTCTTGGAGAGCCTCGAGCTCGGGAGCTTGGAGGAGCCCTCTGCTGCTGCTGTGGACTGGTAGCCCTTGAGCAGGCCGCCTAGCTCAGTCCCCTTGATAGGATCGATGCTGGCAAGGTGGGAGCACCGCTACAGCACCTACAAGCTGAGTAACACAGGAGGCGCGTGCGTGCGCGCGCATACACATAGCAAGGAGCAAGAGACTAGAGGGCCTCTGAGAGCTGCTCCAAGGACAAGGCACCCAGGGACTTCTCCCTTGAATATTTAGCTTCTGGGAAATGTGAACTTGTTGTCTTTTGGACTTTCAGCGTCTTCATTGGTTGATTTAGGTTTTGTCTGTTTATCCGTGATAAAAGTGTGCTCTTTTTATGCTTTCACCTTGGTTTTCTTCTGACCATTTTTTCCTTCTATATCTTTTTCTCTTTTCTTTGCCATACGCCATGTAATTTTGTAACCTTTAATTATTGTACAGCTCCTCTGCGTAGCTGCTTTAGAAATCCAAATAAACACAAATATAAATGGTGGTGTGAACCCTTGTGATGTCACATCTGGATTACTCTAATAGTGGATATTTTGGGCACCCTAGTTATTCAATGCAGCGGTACCTGCAGCGTATCTAGAGTGTACACTCAACCTAGTTTGTTCTGCCATGAGCATATTACACCTTCACGGCAGAACACTCCATTGGCTACCGGCTGCCACCCAAGAGCTCTTTAAATCGCTTTGCATGATTCGTAGAAAGGTTTGTGCCCAGGGACCGGAGTTTCTGAGTGACAAACTTGTCCAATATGCACCTGCATGACAAGTGTAATGCTCCGATACTGGAGTCTTGGTGTGACCCCTCTGTTGAGGCAATTACATTGGCTCCCGGTTGCTGATCGGATCATGTTTAAGTCCACATGCATGGTACATCGAGCCTTCTACGGCATGGGAGCGGAATTTCTGCAAGCCAAATGTGTCCACTACGTGCCCACCCACTGCCTCCGATCCCAAGCGGCTCTGCGCATCGCGGTCCCCCGGTTCAGGTTTGCTCGAAAAAGGTGGCGTGCCTTTTCGCTGGTAGCCGTAAAGGCATGAAATGGTCTTCCTCAGACCACTTTGCCTTTCGTTGGCAGCTGAAAACAATGCTGTTTTTAAAATAGTGACCTCACACAAATAAAACTCCTCACGCCTCTAGCGACATGATGTCCCCCGGGCGTACGTGTGCTTTAATAAATTCAGTTAACATAACATAACTAAGAAATAAGACAAGAACGGAGGGAAGGACCTTCTAAATCCTGGCCACAGTACAGTGGAATGAGTTACCTCTTAAACACAATAACAAGGGGCCATATCAACTTTAGAAATAAATTAAAAACCACACTGAATCAATCCCACTTTCTAGCAAAAAGGCTGCTGACCTACTTTGTATCACCGAGGTGATTATAAGCAACGTCAATCAAACTGGGGCTTCATCACTTAGCCCTGAAAATGTGGTAAAAACTAGGAAAGAGTCTGTCAGATGTCAAGACAGTGCCCTTGTGCATCTGGTAGTGCTTGGGAAGAGTCATTCTCAGAATAAGAGAATAAGACAATGGGGCTGTGTTTGCCGGACACTTGCTTATTGCTTCTTGAAGGCGGGTACAGCTGGCGCAAAGACCGTGGAAGGTCAGTCGGTCTAAGGGGCAGTGCCCTTGAATGGTGGTTGGAGTTGACGCAGCATTAATCATGCCAGGCCAGTACACCTGGAAGGGCATTAGGACTAGAATGAGATCAGTCTCATGTACAGCTCATTTCCCACTGGAAAACCTCCTCCTGCTCAATGCATCGCAATGGGATTGGGAGCCGACCTTTCTCCCCAAATTGAAAAGGACCCACTTTACAGCCTGGGCCCAAACATGCGCAATCTGTGATGCTGGTGATTTTATGACCGCTCCCCACACCATCACCTATGGGAGCATTTTCCACCCTTCTTCCCTCCCCGGCCTCACAATTCTGCGCCAGCCTCCAGCTTTCATAACTGGAGAAACGGAAGGACAGATCCCACGTGTTTTGCCTAAGAACTTTTTTTTTTTTTTTTGCCAGTCTCTCGGGGAGATGATCTACCCTAGAATGGCATTTGGGGGTTGGAGGGGCCCGCCCACTTTTTACACCCACTTACCTACCTATCAGTCATGCATTCGGCCTGATATAATAAAAAAATACATTTGGCACGTGACTTTCACATACAAGTCACCCTATTCACCAACTGCTTCTGCATGAGTATGCCCAGATTAAGATGCCCGCCACCCATGCACACTTCTGCAAAACATAGAATGGAAAGGGTGTTTCAGTGCATTCTAGGGTGCATCCTGTATTCATAAACAGGATGTGCTTGAAAATGCACAGGTAAAGGAAGCATTCCACAGCGCCCCTTTGGACTCATGCGTCATTCCTGACACACTCGTGTTTTCATTTGCTCAGTACGCAGTGACGGGCCCTTCCTGAGCCCTTCACTGTGAATTAAGCTTCTATCACCCACAGGGGTGCTTGGATAACATGATACACCACTGCTACTAGTGTGTTCCTGACACTCAAAGAACCAGCTGGTCCGCGCCTCCCAGATAGCTGCAGCTCACATTTTTGAGCAAGGTGACGTGTGCATATCTTGAAATTACAGAAGTAAAAAAGCGAATATCTTGAAGTTACGGAAGTAAAACATGCATAGGTGCCACTCTTGTTCAGTTGTATGTTTTTTTCACAATCCAGACAAATCTCTCCATCTTTACCGTTGCTTTGCTTATCCTACGTTTCACGTGTTCGGTTCTTGACTTAATAACTTAGTTGACAAAAGCTAAATAAATTGTGTAGTACCTAGCCTGAGACTACTCTGGATGAGTGGGCACCGCTTGTTTCTAAATGTTTTATGAAAAAAACGATATTTGCAAAGTTATGAATGAGTTATGTGGTCCTGTAGCCAAAATACCCTAACTGTGAGGTATAGAAGTACAGTAAAAATGGTTCCTAGGCTGGGAGGTTCCGGGAGTTTGGCAGGACTTCATATGAGTTACTAACATATATTTTATACATTCAATTCACATAAGTGTTTTCAGGATTGTATACACCAAATTCAAAATACTGTTCTGTATTCTTTAGAACACACTCAGCTGAGTAGTCGATGTGACAGCCATATTGAAAAGTGTTATTCCAAAGATAGGCTCCAGTGCATTTCGGCCCAGGGGACCATCTTCAGGGACCAGATTCTACAGGAAACTTACAAAATAAATACAACTTATCAATGGATACATTCAGATATTTTTCTCGTATCTCGTTTGTGTTTTGACACAATCTACTCATTTTACCTGCCCGTTGTGTCCTCCTTTGTGTATGTTCAACTGTATGGTTACATTTACAATAGCTTGTTGTCCTAGGGTTCGCCTTTGGAGCCTACAATCTGCCTTTAGCACCTACAATATAAATTGCTTACTGTCAATTTGCTTCCTGTTATAATTGCCAAATCGCGGCTCTGTGTGTTTTTCATTTATAGTTTGTGCATACCTTTTTTAGGCCAGGCGTTTTGTCTATCAGCAGTGTGGTGTTGGGATGCACGTTCAAATCACTTCCCTTCCTAGATGATTTAGAGTGCGAAAAATATACTGAAATAAGGGGAATGGGTACAGGACGGTGTAGTGAGCTGGGACGTGCTCTGTGGATGGGAATAATTGGTGGGAGTCGAACATTACATAGTGGGGAACTAACCAGTAGTTTTACAACAGAAGCATGTAGGATACATTCTACATAAATAGTTATAACATGAAGTAGTGTGTCATCTAAAGGATAGCCCTGAATCCTTGCAGGTAGTGTTTTGAAGACACAGAAAAATGAGGCCTCATCTATTGCTTGACCATTACATTCCGATTCCCAGGCGCGGCAAGGAACACGTACATACACCCACATCCGCTAGGTCTTTGAACAAATTAGGCAGGAATGTGTGCAGGCGAAGGGCTGAGGTCCAGTTCCAAGAACATATTCCTTGGAGCAAAGGCAGAGGTCTCGGGATGCCAAAACACAAACCAAGATTTAAGACACTAGCTCCCCCCAGAACAACAGTCATTCCATTTCAACTACCAGATGTGCAGTGAAATAGGCCCTAAATCCTTCGCGACCTGTATTGATTAGTGGGACACTGTTTACTCTGAGGAAGCAGAACTGATGAAGGGGAACACTGCAAACAACATGATCTATGGTTTGTGCACTGGAGAGCTAAGGATGATGCCTATACAGTGGGGAGGGCGTTATGGGGCTCTGACATGTCTGAGATGAGAGAAGGGCTGCTTTGTTAGCAAGGACCAGGCTGACCTAAAAACTTTCTGCTGAGTTTATGTTGATGACCAGGTGCATATCACGTGCTCCGTATTGAAGGTAGGGTGGTGCCAGTTGAATTTAACCAATTACCTTGCAGTATTTCATTCACTCATTTTACCTTTATTCGACGTTTTGTCATTAGATACAACCACATAAAAAAGGAAAAACTATCAACATCGTAAGTCATAAATATCATATCTACAAGCTGCCTATGAAATAAAACATTTAATCACAATAAAACCAGTCTTAGTTGGAAACATAATAGCACCGAAGGATAAATATTGTTTACCCAAAATACATTAATCACCACTTGTTTATTTGCTGCTGTTTAGCCATGCTCTGATGTATTTGGCTACTCAAACAGTTCAACTAATTCAGTTGTATATTTGCAAAATATCAGTGCTTCTGGAACTGTGCAAATTGCTCTACGGTTAAACAAAGGCTTTACATATGCAATTATTAATGTCCTGTGACTTTTAGAAATTACCATAAAATGGACCAAATTTTCTTCAGCTGCCCCACAAAGAACACATGAACCATTAGGCCAGCCCCCCCCCCTCAGTTTTTAGTTATAAATGCAACCTTCAATGTAAACTCTATAAGGAGTTTAACCTTGTAACACAACATACTTCCTTCACCCTTCTTCATGAATGAGTCTGGGTGACTTGTTTTACAGCCATTGCAGAAACACACTCTGTATTTGAGGGATTAGTCCATAACCCTGATAAATCCAAGGAAACAAACATCTTTTTTACATGCGCCATCCAAGGACCAGGCTGACCTTGAATCTTTCTGCTGAGTTCATGTTGATAACCAGGTGCATATCACGTGGTAAGGATTGAAGTTAGGGCGGTGGGAGTTGAATTTAACCAATTACATTGCAGCATTTCAAGATGGATGAGGATGGTTACCCACATGTGGTGAAAATATATACGAAGACAGCGGAACCAATTGAAAAATTGGTTATATGTGACTATTAGCATGTATATAGGCGGTAACCAATGAGGGTGGGGGATTACTTCTGTATATCGAGTGCGTCATGAATAGTGATTTTTGTTTATAACCTGAATCTTGTATCAAGGACGGCAGAGAGCTCTATGGCGATGGATTTATTATACCCTGTCAACTTTTCCTTTTGTATACAAAATAAAAGCTCTTGTCTTTTTTGAAAAAGGGTGCAGCTAGCTTTTTTCCCTAGTGGGTTGTATTTCCTCAGCCTGATCGTTTGGGAGTTGCCCTACATTTCGGTGACCCTGATGTGATCCCTGTGACCCCTGCAAAGACTGAGGATTCCCGGCTGCACATCCAAAGGGGCACGTGCCCTCCTGCAGCGACTTGTCCCCTTTTGTGCAAAACCTTTGAGAGGTTTACAGGAGCCGTGTTATCAGAATTCCTATCTGTTCTTTAGAGTGGGGCGCTGTCCCCAGATTGTGCCAGACGTTGATGGGATCCTGTGACTGAGGACTTCGGGTGAACATGCAAACTTAAGTGCACCCTTGTTTGTAGAAAATAAGTGGGGTATAAATGAAGACTATGGGTATTGGGAAGGAGAGTGAGTATATGTGAGTGGTGAGAAGAGATTGGATTGATGAGTTTGAAAACCACATGGTAAATTATATCGTTTTAATGAGTTTTATATTACGAATTGTGGTGTAACAGCACCCTTCCTTAAGTAATAGGGAATAAGACAACGCTGTGTAATGGAAGACAAAAGGATACGGATACAGGCTCTATATATTTAGTAAGTCTGGGTTCTCTCCATCCAGTATAAAGGGGGACGTGAGAATGATAAGTAGTTTTGGTGGAGGCCGTTGTTGGCCTGGAATCACCTCACCCGATACAGTGGGGTTGCTGGAACGAAAAGTGAAATTTATTGTTGGTGAATTCTGTTTTTTGTGGTGTGAGTGGTGGCCCAAGCAAGGCAGTTTGAGGTGTGACGTAGGAAGTGTTTGAGAAGGGTGTGCATCTATGTATGTGGGTGAAAAGGGGGTGAGTGTGAAATATAAAGGAGGTTAGTTGGGGTGAGACAGAGGTGTTGATAATATTGTAAACCACTGACTGGGAGGAGGGGTGGCTACCATGGAGACAACAACCCTGTTAGATTATAGGTTTCATCCAAAATGACCTTAAATATATGTCAAATGTGTGATTTGGCCGAATTTCAGCTGTTTGAAAATTCCAAACGGCCGAAAAGTTTGACCAAATCACGTATTCGGTGCTGGGGGCTGCAGGGGTGCCCCCTGCACCCTTCCTCACTATATTGTGAGCGGTGGTTGTGGGGGTGTCCCCTGCAGCCAACCCCCCAAAAAAGGGTTGTGGGGTTGTCTCCCGGAAACCCCCATAGCTGCCCCAATAAAAAGAATTTAAAAAAGGAAAGGACCTTGCAGTGCCGGTTCCAGATCACGGAAGTGAAAGGGAATAGGTGTTGCAGGGACCAGCGAGTTGGAGGTAAGGTAAGTAGAGGGGTGGGGGTGGGTTGGGGGTGTGGGCGGGGATGTAGGTGGGGTGTGGGCAGGTGTCTGGCCAAGTCAGAAATGTTCAGGGGAGAAAAGACCGAAGGAAAAAAAAATCTTCGGTCTTTTCTCCCTTGAACATTTGTCACTGTCTTTCAACCCCAAACCAGATTATATGTGTAAAGCCTTTCCTTTGTACCAAATACAATTCTTAAATATCACAAGGAATGGTGTGTTGAAACAGATGGGGGGGCGATGTTCAAGCCATGGCCACAGCGGGGCACGAATAACAAAGATACTTAGTCACATATATACGTTTCTTACAGCTAAATATAAAGGAAGAAAACTAAGAAATAGAAAGGAAGTGTTAGAACGGTGGAAGATTTGGATGATGGGTCTACAGATTCTCTTAAGGTGATATGTGAGGTGGTTAGTCTGTGTAGTATGGTAACAACTGTCCCAAGCGCCTCTGTGGCCCCCATTGAAACAGACCAGTGTCCTCTGCTGGGGTGTTACCCTGCACGCACTGCATTGGTATACACAAACCCTTCCTATGTGCCTTTGCCCACCACGGCTCCCCCAACACCCATGCCGGCTCTTTATCAGAATCTCCCCAATCCCACAGCATTAGTCGCTGTGAGGGGTAGGGGATCAGAGGGAGCGGATGAAAAACCACAAATAAGTTGGTAGATGCATTAAGGCAGGTGGAGGGTGAGTTTGCACGATTACAAATAGAAAGGAGGGATGGACAGTGGAGGTCTTCTGTAAGGGTGGACGAATGGAGGGCTGGAGATATTTTGTTCCGGATAGAGGGTACATATATCAAGGATGTGCATATAGAAGAAGAAAGAGAAGATAGGCGCTGGCGAGAGGGGGGTATGGATTATGGTGCCGCAAGGTCAGAGGAAGAATATGATTATGCATATGAGGGAGAGGAGGAGTGGGATATGGTAGATGAGTTGGAAGGAGAGGAACAGCCACCTGAAATTTCTCCACAAGTGGAAAGTTTGTGGGGAACCAGGTTAAGAAATAGGTTTGGGCGTTGTTACATAAGGGACCCGGGAGAGCGTAGTATATACCATGGGCACATATGGACAAAAATAATCTTATAAAGGCACTCCCATCCCTCAGAGCTGGAGCGGGCAAGTGGATATACATATTTGAAAAGCATATACTTTTCAAATATGTAAAAGCATATACTTTTCAAGTACTTTGGCCGGTCAGGATTTGAAAAGTTTGTTTTTGTCGATATTGGAAGGGCAGGCTGACGATATATGGGCTAAGGCAGGGGACCCGGGTGTGAAGTTGGGTGACGACAGTCATGACTGAGCATGTTTCAATGATATTAGGCCCCAAGTATGGGCAGCTCTACGGCGAGATACCTGGATACGCTTGACCTTTAGTTGATTATGCAATGCACAATGATGAATATATACCTCACATACAAAAGTTGTGGCGAGCAGAAACGGGAGCTTCATGGGTTTTTCTATGGTGCAGCGATGCCCACAGCCCCGCCTGCTCCCCCACCGACTTTTCCACATTTACCCACTTGGGTTCCAGTAATGTGCTGCCATATGCTGCACATCGGGAACAACAGGGCCCCAACATTCCAAACAATAACACAGTTCTGGTTGGTAGTGACGCAGTATTAGGGGGGCCACTATGGTCAGAGGGAACCTGTTCATTTTTCCAGGAATGAACACCTATCCAGAATGGGACAGCCCACAGAGAGCCTTAGCATGTCCAGTCCTATCAGTCACCGCCGACCCAGACGAGGAACCCTTGGTATAAACCATTAATTTTCATGGTAGATAGAGGTGTGAATAAAAATTACGTAATAGTGAGGGAGGATTCCTTTTATCAGGCAAGGTTATGGAAATGCATAGCTTTTATGGGGCAGTTCAATTGGTTTCTTTTTATGAAGAAATTACCCATGAAAATAAGGCGCAGAGAGGTGTGGGCCCTCTTGCTGTATTCCACCGCGACTCCAATCATTCTGCTGGATAGAGATAACTTGAGTAAACTCAACATGGCCATCTCGTTCACGGAAAGAGGGGTGGGGTGTTCAACACTGGGTATCTGTGCCGTGAGGGTATTGTTGGCTTTACATGCATTAGGCATCGAATCTGTAACAAGAGGTATACCGGTGGCTCCTGTTTTGGTTTTATATGGTATCACAATATTACTCAGTGCAGTGCCACAGGGGACCAACAAGTACTGGTGAGTACCTTCTGAGTTTCTGTTCAGGCCTGCCCAACCCCAGGAGATAGCTGCAGGCGCCATCATTGAACTAGATATAGAATGAGTTCTAGTAGCAGAAAATAAGATTGTTTTGATATCAGTTGATTCGAACAGAGGGGAGTGGCATATGGTTCTTGGGAATTGAACCCACGATACCAATGAAAAATGTTTCTGATGAGGACTTGTACAAGAACAGAGAAAATGAGGGAGAAATAACATTGGAAGTATGCGTCCCGTTTGAGATCATGATACAGTACAGACATGTAGCTTGCCCCATGTTGTTGGTAGGGACTGCTCCTTCTTTCGCTTCTGCATATTTGGCTCAGGTTCCTGATAAGTTGTGGACGAGTAATCCACATGATGTGGGACTTTTATGTAGTGTTGCGCCGATAGGCATCATCTTGAAACCGGACGCTGTGTTGCCTCGAGTGAAACGATATCTTTTGGTCGAAGGCAGCAAATGAGGGAGTTTACTACACCATAATGGCACTTTTGCACCAGGGTATCATTGTACTATCTAATTCACCCTGTAATACAGCTATTTATCCAGTGAAGAAATTGAAAGGTGCTAGTTCGAAGATTCAGGATTCAGGCCCCCTCAATGATATTGTGCAGGGAGAATTTCCAGTGGTTCCGAATCCTACCACTATATTGTGCAACATACCAGTTGATGCTACTCATTTCACTATGGTGCATTTGAAAAATACCTTTTTGTTAGTAACCCTGCATCCTGACTAAGTGTCTCACTGTGTTTACATTTGCCAAGAGCCAAATTCAACACGCTTGGCTCCCTCAAGAGTACTGTGAGTTCCCAATCATTTTGAACAGAGTTTCACATGAAGATATGGGCAATATTATTGTTCCCAGTACCATAATTCAATATATGGATGATTTGTTGTCATATAGCATTACGGAACACCAATGCAGGGAGGACTCTGTAGCATTGTTACAAGTGTTGACTTACAAAGGGTATAAGGTAGACCGAACAAAATTGCAGTATTCCCAGCAAGAGGCGTTGTATTTGGGGCAGTTGATTTCAGTAAATGGCAAAAGAGTGACTCTGCAGCGTACAGCTGCAGTGCGTGCGACCCCCCCCCCCCAACAAGTGATGGTCAAAGGGTCAAAGATATTGTGAGAAACCTAATGGCGTACTCACATTTTCTCCCCTCGCATCCTTGACTCAGGTGGCCAGGGAGGGGCCATCGCTTGTGGATCCCGACACTGGGGGTGGACAATCGAGGGAAGATCCCCTGAGTGGGAGGTCCTTGGGAAGAGGATGCCAGAGGCTAAGACAAATGATCCCCCCCCTTACCAATTATCCATCACACTACTCTGCTGTTATGGGATATTACCAGTCCTGCCCCGTTCCCCCGTCCCCATTTTCAACACATAATGAAACGAGGCGAGGAGTCCGGGATTAAGGAAGATTTCCTATGGTAAAAGTCCCTATAGTACTGTGAGCAGGAAGATGAATGGAGTTGCCTACTACACCACACTATCAACATGACCCTCTAACGAGGTCAGGCAAAGTCAGGCACTTAACAACAACTATGCACTCTGTTGCCTTTCACTCTAGTACTGGAATGAAGAAAAAGAAACCTAAGAGTCAGGCATGTCTCATTAAGTGGAGTTCCGCAAGGGAGGCCAAGGACTCACACCTGAAACCCCTTAATAGGGCTCTGGTGTATAACAGGTGGAGCAGTCAGCAGGGCAGAGCAGAGAGCAGCAGTTTGGAGAACAGAAGGGAGGCTGCGTGGCTGACTCCAGCAGGGGATCCCTTCTTATTCTTAAACCAAGTTTTGCCAGAGACGCCGAATGAGCTGTGAATCTAGAACAAGTAGGTCGGATGGAATTCGCAGTGGAGCCGGAATATCACAGGACCAGAAGGCAGAGAAGGATGCCGAGACGGTTTGCCCCTGCAGAGCTAGACTGGGAGGAGGAAACGTGGCAAGGGAGCCGTGTCTCCAAGGATCCATAGTCCAAGAGTGGGAGGCGAGGCAATTCCTACAATACCCAGAAGGTTGCTTGTTCCCCTGGCCAGCAAGACAGAGAGCAGGGGGCAAGCCATTTTCTCAACCTATACACGTTAGCAACCCCGTCATGCCCTCCACACCATATGGGCATCATTCTTAGCTTTCCAGGGCACAAAACATAGATCATGTTATTCTGTGTTACCCTTTATTAGTTCCCCTCCCTTAGAGTAGAACTGGTGTCCCACTAATCAATCCAGTTCGCAAAGGATTTAGGGCCGATTTCCCTGCACATCTGGTAGTTCAAATTGAGTGACTGTCGTTCTGGGGGGATGCTAGTGTCTTAAATCTTGGTTTGTGTTTTGGCATCCCAATACCTCTGCCATCGCTCCCAGGAATATGGCCTTGGCACTGGCTGCAGCCCTTCGCCTATTCAGCTGCATACATTCCTGCCTAATTTGTTAACAAATGTTGGTGTATGTGCAAGTTGCTTGCTGTACATGGGAATCAGAATGTAATGGTGAAGCAAGAGATGAGGCCTTGGTATTCTGTTTCTTCAAAACATGACCTGTGAGGATTCAGGCCTACCTCTTCGATCAAACACTACTTTATGTTATAACTTTTTATATATAATGTATCCTGCATACTTCTAGTGCATAACTACTTGCTAGTTCCCCCTATGTGATGGTCCACTCCTGCCAATTATTCCTATCCACAGCGCACCCCGCTCCTCCTACACCGTCCTGTACCCATTTCCCTTATTTCAGCATATTTTTTGCAGTCTAACTCCTCTAGGAGGGGCAGTGATCTTAATGTGCATCCCAACATTCCCCCTTTAGTTAATCATTCATTAACTAACTTCTCCCTTTCTCCATGTCTGTCCGCTTCATCCTTGGGGACCCGTGCCCTGCACACATGACGCAAACTACCCCCATTGGGTGATTATTTCTTTGGGGTACACGTGAAATATATACAGTCTCCATCACCCGCTAAATCTACAGAGTGCTCAGTGTAGTTTTCAGGATCTGGTGGGGGGTGACGTTAATGTCCCTGGTGGGGTGGAGAGGTTGTTCAGTCATAACCATACATGGCTTATTTAAATCCTCAGTTTGAACATGCCCGTCTTTGGTGCGCAGGATAGCCACCCTTGCCCCAGTAGTAACCATCATTCGTGCACTGCTCGAAATAGTCTTGCCACAACATCGGAGCATCATCTGGCATGTGCAAAACACCACCAACAGGAGCGCCATGATTGGAACCAGTATCTTCACCAGTGCCCCAAGCCAGGACGGCGCACATGAGAACAATGTGTAGAACCAATATTCACCTGCTTCCATTTCCTTACCGGTCTTCAGCATATGCAAGGCCCCCATGACGTGCATCAGGGACCCGTTCTCCACATCATTTGGGGGTATGTACATGCAACATGACGACCCAATCTTCTTGCACGACAATATAAGTTAAATGGAATGCATTACTTACATATAAATGAGGGTGTCCTTTTATCAAATCAATGATCCTTCAATAGACTGTCATGCAAATCGAATTACAATTTAGCCTGATGGGAGTTTTTCACAGGACATATTTGTACGAATTAGCAAATGTGTTAATGAATTAATTGGTGGGTGGATTGGCATGAGGTGTTCACACTTCTGCAGTGGAAATTAGCAGGAATTACACTTACAGATAGCGTATTGGATTATTGGAGATACTCACTCGTAAATGAAACGCTCGCGATACCGCAACACTTTTCGTCGAGTTGCATCATTTTAGACTCTCTGAGTGAGCGGTGCACTCACTAATGGATGCCGTGTAACAACATGAAACCTGCTACTTTTTGTGTGGAGCAAGCTTCATGTGACGCTATTTGGCACGTGATGTGGCCGACGCAGGACGGGAGGCTGTTTGCACAGCCATCTCCCGATTCCTGCATCGAGCGTTAAAGATCCATCACAGTGCATTATAATTCTTTGGTGTGGATACAAACTTGAAATCAAATGCACAGATTTTGCCATTTTGAAATTTAAAGCTGCGCCGGCAATGGGGGAATCTGCTTTTTAGCAGTCCACATGTGCCGGCCAGCCTAAATACAGATACAAAATATGTAAGTGGGGAGCAAGAAGGGATAAGCATCTCAATGAGAAATGAATAAGCTAACACTAATTGGCTCCATTACAGGACACGTGTGATGAAGAACACCATTGCTGATGGACACAACAACTGACCGAAAAATGCATTCACTCTGTAAATGCTAATTATATTGCAGGTGCTAAAGGCAGATGCTGGGTTCCAAAGGCGAACCCTAGGACAACAAGCTATTGTAGCTTCAGAAAATGTAACCATACAGTTGAACATACACAAATAAGGACATATAACAGGCAGGTAAAATGAGTAGATTGTGTCAAAACACAAAACAGAGAGATGAGAAAAATATCTGAATTTATCCATTGATAAGTTGTATTTATTTTTTAAGTTTTCTGTAGAATCTGGTCCCTGAAGATGGTCCCCTGGACCGAAATGCACTGGACTGTTTTTAAAGAGCCTGTGTCTTTGGAATAAAACTTTTCTTTCTGGATATCACATCGACTACTCAGCTGAGTGTGTAGAAAAGAATACAGAACTGTATTTTGAATTTTGTGTATAAAATCCTGAAAAGACATATGTGCATGAATTCATAAAATATATGTAATTCACACGAGGTCCTTCCAAACTCCTGGGTCATCCCAGCCTAGGAACCATTTTTATTGTAGAACCTAGTCTGCCCATTTGCCGATCCATCCTTGACAGCATTGATGGCCGGTAGACTCCAGCTGTCCGCGAGCGGGGTCATCTCTTGTCGCGCCATTCTTATCCTTCTGCACTATTGCACAGATGTTTTTTCATCCTTGCCCTGGGAGGCCATTTTGGTGGACCTTTGCGTTTTGGCATTTCAGTTATGGGTAGAAAATGCAGGGTAGACGCCGGCGACACCCCTTACACTCATTTTTGTCGTTCCCTTTTGTTCACAGTTTACATAAACCCTAACACCCGCCTTTATTTGCCTTACTCTGATATACTTCTAACCCTGTGCCAGGTGCAAAATGAATGCAAAGCAGTGCTGAAAATTGACAAAATGTACATATTCCCGCCGCACCGCCTCCTCAGGCGGTGGGGTCAGAATGATGTGATTTGGGCTGAAGGGCGAAGCCCACGTAGAACCGTGCCCATCTCCTCAAGGAACCAAATCAAGTGCAGCTGGGGGTTACATGCAGGACGGACTGAGTCCTGGACGTTTTTTTAAATAAAGCAAAGAGATTTTTGGGAACGTAAGAATGACCACAGAATACCTTGTTTGAAATTGGTCTCCGACGGTGACTCCAGCATGAAACCGTTCTGAGCAAATAATGCAAACTGGGCTCTCGGCTCATTTGCTTTGTCACAATATTCACCCTTACAGAAATATGCCTGTAAATCAAACGGAGATGCACAATATGAAGGAGGCAACTCTTAAAATCTTCTCACGGAAGTCACACAGAGAAACCTCCAAGAGGAGGAAGACGGTGCCTTTCCACAGGTGTGAGTGAGGCCTGGTCTTTTTCTGCAGCAAGCTTCTCTCGCTTGTGCAAGTCTCCTGAAGCGTTGCTTATGGGTGACAGCAGGAGCACATCGAAGTCATTATTACTGAACATTTGAATAAAACATTGGTTTTGAAAGAATCGTGTTCATTGCTGTGTGTTGCAACCAACTTGAGCCTGCGTTGACCAGCCTTTGTGGAAATGAGACGTATGCCCGCCACCCCACATGTATAGCCTACCAATAGGATAAATCAAAGTGGGGTCTGGGAGTCTCTCTACCAGCACGAACACAGCCCATTGACCTGTTCTTGGGTGGGTGGCCCCTGGGAGAGTCTCAGCCAAGTCTTTAGCTCACTGTCCCTTTTGCAGAGGAGAAATATCACTGAATATCAGTCTTTGTCCAGCCCAGGGGCAGTCCAGCACCGAAATGCTAGGCAATTATTCTCTGAACAAGAGTACCAACAGCAACACCATACACGTGTTTCAGCCTTGTTGGGCATCATCAGTGAGGTGGAGCTGTGCCTCTCTGAGAACAGTGAGCAAGGGGGTCCACGTCAGGATTCCCCTGGTAACTTAGGGTGAGACCCAAAGTTAGTTAATATGTAAATCAAAGGGGGGGTCTGGGAGTCTCTTCCTATCTCATTCCGTGAACGGTCCTGGATATTCATAGTGTAATGTTTTGATTTAGTTCAACATATAAAATATTAACTTAAAACCATTTTTAAAAAATGGTTGCACTGCCTTTTACTGGATGATGTTGATTCCTGGAAATTACATGTGTGACAAATCAAATTCTGGGGTGCCAGTGGTCCAAGGGTGAATATCGGTTTCTAAACCATCAATCAGCTGCAGACCTCTAATACACCAGAATGGTGGAGCCGAACAGATTGGATTAAACAAGCATACAATTAAAATGATAAACCTCTTTGTTCAATGTTGGTAATGTGGACGGAACTGCAGGCTAATTTTCTCTAAAAGTCGAGGATCATTGATTAGTTGCAACACAGCAAAAAATACAACGGGCCGATTATTAAGAGTGTCCCATTGAGGTTGTATACAAATATCTACCTTATTATTACACAGCAGACAATCCACAATACAACCCTCTCTGTAAAGGAATGCAGAGGACAGAGTTCTGAGAAGGAAAAGGGATGCACTCTGGATAATGACATGAGATAAGTGTTTCTTGGCTACAGCAGAAGGGGAAAAGGGTCTTAACATGTCTCCAGGGGCCTTCTGGGAAGCACCAGGGGGTTTGAACCACAATGTACCTTTTTCTGTTGGCTTTCTTGGTGCTCAACAGGGTTGAGTCTGCTTCACAGTGCCTTTCAGGCTTCTCTGAAAGAGTTCAATATGGGAGTCCGCTGCGGGTATCAGGTGGCAAAACAGTTCTGCGAGCAGAGCTGGATGAACGGCAGCAGGCTGGCCTACACAGCGGCTTGAGGCCAAGAATCATTGCCTCAGCGCTGGTCGGTGGCTCTGAACCACTGAGCGCGGCGTCTATGATAACGGTCAGCATTGCAATCGGTGGCGGATCAATGAACTCGACTGAAATGTCCTTTAAGGCAGATGCCGGAAGATGCTTGTCGAGGCACTTCTTCCAGTTTCACTGGGATTGTGTCATCATTTAAGGCAGATTGGCCCAAAGCTTGGGAGGAGTGTGTTGCAGGAAGCAGCATTGTCCCTGGTTGTAGGTTCACAGACCACCTGGCAATCCCTATCCAGGAAGCTTGCGGCAGAGCCTAGCAGGACACGCTGTGTGCTGGCTAGGTACCAGTTCTGGAGCAGCTGGAGGGTCCTCTGAGTTTCTTGCTCCCTCTATTCCCTGGAGAAATTTAGGGGAGGGATCTTGCTTCCCTTTTTGTATGTCCTCGCCTTCCTTCGCTGGTGGAAGATGTAAGGCAGACTGTACACTCAGCCAGAGTCCGAGATTGCGTTCTTCTTTCTTATTTCTTTTGAAGTCTTCAGGTGAACTGCTTAAAGAGGTGTTCTGGCCCTCATTTAAAGCCAAGTGGCCTACAATGATTGGTGTAGGCAAAGCCTACCTTAGTGAACCAATCTTAGGGTCCTTGCCAACAATCTTCTGTATGCGTGAGGTCATAACCAGAGTGCTTTGCAATAGGAAAGGTAAAGGGGTGAAAACAGGAACAAGGTGTGCCTCAGAACTAATATGGCAGAACCCTTCTCTTAACAGAAAGAGCTCTGGGCTCACTCCCTTGTGCTACTAAGTCCCCCCCCCCACCCCATCTTCATCTTCCTGTCTGTTGTTTTCAAAGAGTTTCTCTGGTTAATGGTCCTCCCTTTGTGGTTCCTGTTAAAGTTGCAGGTCTCCCTTGAAGCTGCTGAGAGACGAGACTTTCTGGCTCCTGCAAACCACATTATCATACATATGAATGCCTACCCGCCCCCAGTGGGTTGGCCTACTCTAACAGACCCAGACATGACCGTTCACTAGGTGGGATATGGCTTCAGGTTGGTTGTTGGGTTTCATGTCTCCTTTGTAATCCTCTGCAGCCAGGCCCTGTCTGTGCCTGTTTTAAATACCTACTGTTGGTATGATAATTGCTGCCACCAGCTGCAGGGCCTAACAAAAGAACAGGGAATTTCCATTGAGCCTTTGTCAGTTAATCAGGTTGACAATGGCAGGTGGAAAGTTGGTCTTCCCCATTTCTCGAAAGACATTGTGCTCTCCTTGGCTGTAACATTGCCACTAAATATGACAGGGGAGACTGTGCCTGAACGTGGTGTCCAGCCCGCAGTACACAGGTCTGTGCTTTTGCCATGGTGTGAGCATAGGGACATTTGTGTGGATTAGCCCCACACATGTTCCTCAGGTCAGTCTACCATCATCCCATTTAATAAAACATTTCAGAAAAGTCCAGGTGAGTGCACACCCACCATGAGGATGGTCACATTCCTCACAACATGTTCTGCCCAAGTTTCACTGTATTTGGCCATATGATTGTTGCACCTAGGCATATAAGGATGGGCCCCTGTTCTTACTAGGTTCTACTGGGTTATGGAGGCTCTACCTGGGCATATGACCATGTTCCCAGGGTATTTGAGCATGGGGTTAATCTGAATCGTGACGGCTGCTCCTGTGTAAGGAATGTGAAATCTTTGTTACTAGGTTGTCTATAGCACTCTGCTACCATTTTATTTAAACTGGTACCATTACCATATAGACCGTGGTCCAGTTGTTGTCTGGCCAAGGTCACAATTTAGACCACGGTCTAGTAGTTGTTACCCTTGCCAAGCTCACAAATAGGTTCTGTAAGAGCATTACAATGGTAGTGTGTGCAGTATAAAAGACTAGCAACATAATATGAAAAACACACTAAAATAGTTTATGGATATACTTATATGTGTAATATTTATGACTTCTAATTTCTTCTGCCCATTGGTCTGGTGCTATATTTATTTTAGAAATGTCTACTAGAAATCTGTAGTGGCCTGTCCAGTATTCGTCTAAGTTCTACTATAAATGAAGTAGTATAAATTCAATCTTTTATTCAATACATAAAGTGCAAATAAAGTCCATATAGAAAAACTTAATTATTTCCGTTAGCCGACAGACATCACACTACTAGACAACATAATCAACACATAAATGCAATGCATACTGTGTATACAATAGATGTGTTTACAAACCGCATGGATGCTGGGTGTGTATCTAGTTTCTCAATAAATAAATGGTAGACTACAATCTGTGATATTTCCAGGTTCTTTTTAATCATGTTGTATACCCCTGCATACACATGCCCAGCGCTACTAATTCAAGTGCTACCCAGTGCGCCCATCCCTAGCAGCTAAAATGTACATACTACGGCAAGTCTTAGACCTGTTTTGAAATTGTCCAAGATCTAACGAAGTGCTAAGTGCCTGCATTAAAGTGCAAAGTGCATACTAGCCAAATTAATTATAGTGTAACTGGCTGATCTCTTAATCTGAACATGAGCTATTTGTCTTCATCAGGGTTAGTCTTCCTCGGTGCTGAAATACAAATACAAAAGCAATTTGAGTAATGGCAAATTACTTGCGGGATATTGTCATTTAGCTTAAACTTGCTGGCTGCTGGACTAGGTTTAAAAAAAAAACATGCATAGCATAGGTTGCCTATAACTTTGTGGTACTCTTCTGGTGTCCGAAATAACTTGCTGTCTTCCAGACTGCTAAGGCTGACTGGAAGGGGCTCCTCCGTGCTGAGTCTTGTTGCGTATAGTTAGGACCGTATGTGAGTTATTTTTAGTAACGAAGCATAACATTTGCATGATCTCCAGGCACTCTGGCTGATAGGATAAAGAGGGGGGTGGGTTGCATTAGTAGGGGGAGAGGGAATTGTAATTGGTGATTTATAACGTGCTTAATACCCAGAGGTTTCTAAGCGCGGACCCGGGGATCAAACATGTGTTGCTCTACGTCGTCTTGCTTCCAAGGCGAGTGTATTGCCCCTGAGCTATCGTTCCGGGAAGATGCACCCTGCTCAGAAGAACCCACATTACCGTGTGCGGGTCGGTTTCTTGGGGATAAAGGCATTGGGATTCAGATGGGAGCCTCGTGATCCTGTGCTGCTAAGGTCTACTGGCTCGGGCACGGTGGTGTGCCAGTTGGTTGCAGAGGCGTAGAGTTCTATTGTTTGATGTCTTTATGAGGGCTTCTAAATTGCTGTGTTCAAGTGGCATAGTTTGTCTGCGTATGGTGTCTTTGGGCATGAAGAATGGTTGTGTTGGGGTTCACCTTTTCCTACTGTGGCGAAACAGCCTAGGAAAATAAGGAGCAAAGTACAATGGGGCAACAATGAAACCATGGAAAAGAAGTCCTGCAGTGGAGTGGGCCGGAAGGGCGCGTTTTTCAGCTTTTATGGAAAGCTGCTTGCAAAACAGTTTTTTTTAAATCTTTTTCTTCAGCAATCCTTTTTAGGAAGGAAAACTTGGCATCAGCACCTGAACCCTGCAATGCCTTTGGTTTGTCATGTCATAATTTAATCTTGTGTTGTCTGCTGGAGAGGCGATTTTAGACCCAGAACAGCTGTTAGATTCTGTGCCCTAGAAATATTTTTATGGGGTTATGAAGAGAATGGGCTTAAGGGAATATTCTGGATAATTGACTTTTGCTGTCTGCAAACCGAATTGCTGTAGTCTGTACTAACCATGTAGGCTGCGGGGTGTTTTAATTGGATTAAAGAACGAGAGAGGGCTTTCCTTTGTCAACCCTTCTCTTCAAACTGGTGGCAGTATACTTTCATACCCAGCATGCCCTGGCAGAAGATGTTATTATTCGGGCATGTGTGCCTGTGTGTTAGCATGGAGGCTGTACCTCGCCATATGGGGCTGGACTGAGAACATGAACTAGTACCTGGCCATATTAGGCAGCTCGTGGCACACGACTGCACATGCAGCTGTGCATACAGGTTCCATCTGCCACACGATGGCTGTATCTGGGGGCAATGATAGCAGCAGGCCAGCGTGTGCAGCTGCACTAGCCAGCCAAACGATGGCTGGAGTGTGGGATGAGGCTGTGCTTGGCATTAAAACCGGCCGCTCTTTCTAATGCTTTGCTCAGCGATAATGTTTTGGAAACAAAATGTTGTACTTCGAGGTAAATGGCTGTGATGCGACTGTAGAGGCAGTAGTAAACAGTGTACACATGACAGCAAGCTCTGTATTTTGCAGTTTATTGTCCCTTTTGCTTTGGGCTGATTGTTGGTGGAGCCTCCAGTTGTCAACAAATATCATGTGCATGGGAGAGTTCTAAAGAGATTGAGTGTACTAACTCCAAAAAATCCAAGGATGTCATGTTCTGTTTATTCTTCAGCACACAAAGTAGTGTGCTGCTTAAGGATACACAATGACGAATGCTGTAGAGTTCATGCCCCCAGATGGATTGTGTGCCGTAAACGTAAAACCATATGGAGGTGCTCTGCAAATTGGAAGGTTGGTTTTTAGTTTCGGCTATCAGGTTTTGCTTGTGCCACCCATAAGTGGAAACTATTACATTTGAGTGGAGATGGGAGAAATGGCCTCTGAGGAGAGATATAAAGCTTGTAGGTGGTGTTTGGTTATTTGCTCACCCATTGACTGCTCCTGGCCATGTTATTCTCTATGGCCATTCCCACCCTATTCCTTCCCCTCCAACCCAAAATACTGCCTCATGGAAACTACTTTAGCTTGCTTTAATCAAGCTTTACCATCAAACATTCTACTCTAAGTGCCTACCAGTGTTTTTTCAAAGCAGTCTTCTGAGAGTTAATGACTTGGTTGGAGATGTAAGCACGCTGCTGATGTAATAAAATGTCTTAACAAGGTCTGCATTCAGCCACTCTATTTTATAGGCAGTATGTGTGTCCTTCATTGAAGTCCTGTTAAAAACCAGCATTTGCAAAGCCAACAGTCTTGTGTATAAGTATTAGGAATTTGGCAGGCACTGCTGTTAGATGCTCAGGTACTCGCATCATTTTCTCTCCAGCTAACATCAATGGCCAGTTAATACCTCTAAGGCAGTGCCCGGCAAGTGGCAGTCCCATGCCTACTGTGATGAATCTTCGGATGTCGTCCCTTCTCCCCTGTAGAGAGCCCCTGTAGAGTACCTGGCGGTGGTACTCAGCGGAAGGATCTCATGGGGAGGGATCCCCCCCCTATGGCATGACCATACCAGGAGAAGCGATATGTTGCACCCACACCTACCCACTCTCTCCCTACCGACTCCTTCCACTACCTTCATGTACATCTGTCAGTCCTCCACCCACCCCCTGCCTACTGACACAAAGAAGAGTAGGGACGACTGGCTAGGGAGTTTTTGATCCAACACTGTGATGAGGAAGAGGTACAGAGACTTGCACATCAGTACTGCAAACCGTGCGGAGCATGCAAGACCATGTAGTCTAGCATGCAGCATAAAAGCTAAGAGGGACTCGATAGGAAAAGAGATCCTCCCTGGAAGAACCAGGAGTTTCAGAGTCTGTGGTCAGAAGCAGATCGAAGCAGCCGAGGATGGGACGTTTGCCCGTCGACAGGTTTCCTTGAAAGGTCCCCCATAGTCGGGCCGTGCCTGGAAGTAGGAGGAAGAACAGCCAGCTGGTTGAGAAAACTGGAGCGTGTGGTCCGCCTAGAGCACTACGCCCGAAAGCAGGAAATTGCTGCAGAGCCGTCACACAGCTTTGAGGGAGAAGGAGGTACCTGAACGGTGACAAGAGACCCAGAAACAGCCGAAGGACGGTTGGGCGACCGGGGTGCTTGCTGGGAACCCTGAGGGACCAAACCGCAGTGAGGCACAGGTCTGGGTCCTGAATCCAATAAGGAGTGACATCCGGAGTAGTTGTTTTCGTGGCAGTCCCTGGTGGACTGGGAGACCAGGGCTGCCTAGACCCTGAGATGGGGAAATAGGCGCCTGGAATCCGCATATAAAAAGCTTCTGGTTTCCCTGAAGTCCGGCAAGCATGAGAAGCAGGTGCCACAGCAGCTAGAGGAAGTCTTTCCCCTGCGAAGCCGCCGCAGACCAAAGAGATATGCAGAGATGGGGGGAAGTCCCATAGCAGATCGCAGGTGTCCAAGAAGACCCAGGACCACTGCAGACCATGAGAAAAGGTACACGCGTAGCAAGGGAGGCGCAGGGCACCAAGAAAGTGGTTGAGAAACTTGAGAAGCCGAGAATCCAGGGTCAGGGACCCTGATAGAGAGAAAGGAGCTTTTGCCTATTGGGCAAGGCACGGTAGCACTTGGCAGGAGAGTGAACGAAGTCTATCGGATAGAAGGAGAAAGCAGAAAGTGCAAGTCTGGGACCTGCTCCATAAAAGTAACAAGAAGCATCCTCATTGTTCTTCACAGTCACAAAACCTGGCAGGGGAGTAAACCAGTTTCTGTGCCTAGAATCTGAGACAGGACAGGGGATGCAGCCATTACCCCAGGCATTTTGAACTGCCGAAGGAGAGCCTGAAAATCACAGGGGAAGAGAAGCATTCCCCCTCTGGCATTCAGAGTGGTGTTTTATAAAGCCGAATGAAATCGGGGGGAAGGAAGTCATTCCCCCTGATATTGTGAAACCAGTTGAAGAACCTGAGAAGGTTAGCTGGAGGGAGCCATCTCCCTAAAGCTGGTGAACTGGACACTTGTGAATACAAGACACTTGTGTTTTTTCATTGATGAACATTGTGAGAGAAGCCAAGAGAAGGGAGTCATTCTCTCGGCATTGTGAAAAGCCTGAGAAGGGCTAGGGAAAGGGAGTCATTCTCACTGGTATTGATGGACATTGTGAAGGAAGCAAGAGAAGGGATTCATTCTCTTGATCTTGTGAAGAATCAGAGAAAGGCCAAGGAAAGGAATCCTTCCATACTAATGTTTGTGAACATTGTCTGAGACATTAAAGGAAGGGAGTAATTTCCTTGGCATTGTGCGAAGCCCAAAAAAGACCAGTGGGAAGGGAGTGATTCCCCCTGGCATTGTGAACTGCATTGTAAAAAGCCAGGAGAAGGAAGTCAACCTTCCTGGCACTGTGAGGAGGACGTCAACCTTCCCGGCACTGTGAAAAGTGTTGAGAAACCTAGAGAAGGTTAGGGGAAAAGGGAGGCATCCCCACTAACACTGTGGAGATATAAAATGTTTTTTTTCCACGTGCATTGGTGGAGCGCAAGCCAAGAATATTTTTGAGACTTGTGGTTTTGATCTCTTTGAAGCAGACCTTCCAGGATTTTGCGGCATGAAATGGCAAATTTTTGCGGTTTGAAATGGCAAATTTTGTGGCACAAACCTTTATTTATTGCGGCATTTTTGCAGGACATTTTGCATTAACTGGAGACTAGGATTGCCACATTGCAGGAAATAGGCAGAGTGCAAGGCTACAAGAGAGCCAGGGTATCATTATTATGTATATTTTGTATTAATTTAATAGGAAGAGTCCCAGATGTCTCTGGCTTGGCAGGACAGTGTTTGATTTGGCTACATTTCTGGTTTAATGTTCATGCCTATTTAATAGTATTTCAAAAAAGGTAGCAGGTTCTCCTTTCCAGAAAGAACATGGCATGATAGCCTGTTCTGAGATGAGAGTTTGCAGCACATGCTTTTTGCTCACTGTACCTTTCACAGATGGGAAATGTCCGTTTGCATATCAGTCTTTGTCCCGCCCACAAGGGCAGTCCAGCACCGAAACGCTATGGCAATTCCTCTCTGAAAAAGAGTACCAAAAGCAACCCCATACAAGTGTTATCATGCCATGTTCTTTCTGGAGAGGAGCACCTGCTACCTTCTTTGAACTATTTAATAATATTAACTAAATTGATCATTATCAATTGTAATGCTGAAAATATTCCCCTTCTATGTTCTCCAATCCCCCAAACACCTCTCTCACCAACACACATCTCACCAACTCTCCATCACAACTTACATTCCTTAACCTCTCACTCTGTCATACAAATACTCACGTGCTATGTCACACTGTCAAGTGACAATTTGCACTGTCCAGCTCCTGCCACACTCCAAATCATACTCCCGACTCACATCTTACACTCTACAATTCCTCCCGCAATATAGAGTCTTTCATTCTTTTGTGCTGCTTCTGCATCTTGCATCCTTTCTCCCATTCTATCACACTCTTCTCTCATCCTTTTTCCCAATCTGCAGCTCACTGCCTCTTTCTGGCCAACCGCTTCCTCTCTGCTTTCTGGCTCACTGACCACACGCTCCCTCTACTTTCTGTACCTCTGCTCGCTCTTAGATTTCTGGCCCACCGCATCACTGCTTCCTCTGCTCTCTTGTGCAGCGCTTCCTCCTCTGACCCACTGCTCTCCCTTTGCTTTCTTGCTTATCACTTCATATCTCACCCATCACTCTCCCTCTTTCATAGTGCAACCGTTTTTTTATTTTTTTAAAAATGTAGATTTTGACCCAGTTCCTCAAAAAATGGGGCATTTAAAAAAAGAACAGAGGATATGCTATTTTTAGACGACCCATTTTTAGAAATGAGCAGGTCACCTTATTCTCAAAGGTGACCGGCGCATTTCCACAGGCTTGAGCTGTAGTGCAAATTGTGCGCTGGCCAGCTGCCTTGAATGGTGTTCTGGGTTGTTTGACCAAAGTGTAATTATTTGCGGCAGAATTGACCGTAGTCAATTTCGCTGCGAATTGATTTGCACTTCAGCCAAACAACCCAAAATGTACCTTTCACCACCACCCCACCCCCTCCCCTACTTAACTGCTTGGTCGCTGCCACTTCCCCTGCAACCCTGCAGTGCCAGATCCGTCCCTCTAACGCGGGTCGGATCTGACTCCGCAGGGTCTCTTTTTCGTTATTTTCTTTTTTTTTGTCCCCGGCTCCAATTTGGAGGAAAAAGGGGAAAACACTTCTGCAACCACCCCAGACCAAATATGCTGAACATGGGGAGCGGGTGACACCCCCGCAACACATGTTCAGTATTTATAAAAATTGATCGAATAGTACTGGGCGAAATAGGCCAAATTGTAACATTCGATAGATTTTTGTCATCAAAATGGGCAGTACTTTGAATAGAATCGCTCTCCCGACAGTGTTCTGCAAGCTCCTAGCACCTTTCACAGGGACAGGCCCTCCAGGTCTCTGACGCTGTAAAATGCGACCCAAAAAATGCATTTTTATCCTGTTTGAGGAACAGAAATGCAAGCGGCAGAGCAGCCGTTCATACCTTAAAAGAAATGCATGACAGGGTCAGGAAAGACCCTGTCATGCAGTGGCAGCCCCACATCCCGTGCGCATAGGGTTGCCTACAATTTCTGCACATTTAAAAGTGCATCTTGCTTGGAAATGAGGGATGTGCTTTTAAATTGACAAACGCCACTTTATTTGATCAAGGAGGTGAAAAAGGCCATCTGAATGGGCGCGCATATAAAATGTGCCCATTCATGGATTGGGCTGCACTTTTTTGGTGCGCAAGTGATGAGATGTGTTAGCGCATTTCATTACTTGTGTAAAAAAAAGTTGAGAACCTGTCACCCTTAGAATTTGGTTGTGGCAGTGTAACCCCTCTTAGTAATTGGGCCAGGTAGGGGTTTCTCCTTTTATTTTTACACAATAAAAGTTTATAACCAGAGAGAGGCCACCTGTGTGTCAGTCTCCTACTTCTACATCCTTACAGTACACAAAAGTCCAAACTGTTGGCATATGATATGATATTTTATTTATATCGCGCTTGTACACAAGTGTTTCAGAGCGCGACAAGGCAAGGGAGGGGAACAGGGGAGAACAAATCGATCTTACTAGGCCCAGTGACATTGTGAACGCGCAAGTGCATGGGAAAGGGAAAGGGGAAAAGTGCATTGAAGGGGGAGAGTGGAAATGCGGAGCAGAGAAGAACATATAAATAATAATAAATAAAAATAAATAGATAATAGAGGCAATGAAGCATAGCCAATGCGTATTTAACCTCCCCTCTGCAGTCTCACAATGCTTGGTCAAGGATATGAGATCTTGGCCATTTAACAGCAATCCCTTGCAATGGCGTAGAGCCCGAGTTTTTAACAGCTATAGGTACTTCATGAGAGCCATACCTGCCGTATGATGTGCACACGAGGGGAAATGATGCTAGTACCTGGACATAGGATGGCAACACATGGCAAATGTTGAATGCCCAGAAAATGATTATACCAAAGCCAAAACTAAGGGCTTTACCAATGCTTGTTTTGTGGTTGCATGTCCCACAACACACAAAGCCAGAAACAACAAGAGTGCCCCAATGTGAAAAACGTCTTGAACTTAGTTTTCTGGTGGCACTTAAGATGATCGCCTCCAGATGAGGGGGTTTTCCCCAGTTGGTAGATGAGTTCCATCATGTTCTTCGATGTGATCTGTACTTGCTTTTAATTTTAAACACCACACATGAGACAATGCATGACAGTAGCAGTGTAATTTCTCTGTGTAATTAGAAAACGATGTTGCGAGTATGATTAGAAGTAACCTTGAGGAAAAAGCATTGTGATGAACAATGTGTGCCTGATTAAGAGTTTAGCAGTATTTCTTCTGTAAATGGTAACACCACGTGGTAACTTCAAGGCTCTGCATGATTGCAAGTTACGTGGGCCCTGCAGTTATTCCCCATTTTGGGGTCTCATGGGGCGACTCAATGTGATTTGGTCGAGGAGAATTCACCGAACTGGATTTCAATTATGTTATTTATTTATTTTTACATTTGCAAAGTGCCTAAACCGTGAGGCACCAGGGCGCTGAATTTTGTTAACCATTTTGCCGTAAACATATGCGGGGCAGGACCCCCATACCTCTGCCCTTGTACCCCCACCTTAATTATTACCCTTACCGACCCCCCCCCCCTCATATATTTGTGGTGAAATTCGATAAAAAATGTTTTGCAATGAATTCGATCAATTTTCCTGTGCAGTGACCTACTTCTCCCCCATAGGACTCGGGGGCATTTCATATGATGCATCCAGTAATGCTTTAGTGTGGCGTTAATTACCTCCCTCCAGGCAAAAGCTGGCATAAAGATGTGTTTCAGTACTTAAACACGTAGTTTAGTGGAGTGGGGAAACGTCCAGTATTCTAAATGTTCAGATGTTTGGGGTGGCCAGGACAAGCATAGGGGTGAAAGGGCGAGATGGCATGGGGAGCTAGATGTAGCCCAGAATCATGCCACCGTGTGATGCCATCCCACAGAGTGACGTCACTTGTCATCACTTGTCCTTTGACTTCAATTACATCCTAAGAAGTAATGTCAAATGACACTTTTGTCAAAACTACAATAAGCGCGCATTGACAAATAAGGCCTCTATGTGCATGCTCTGCCCCCTGTGCCCCCCGTCAGCGGATCCTATGCCCGCTGAATCCCACCACAGAAAACCGCTCCCACTGCCTATCCCCTTGAATTCACCTCACCGAATGAGACTATCGTCCCTCCCTGGCCCCACAACGGTACAGTTATGGGGCGGGGTTGAACCCCCATACTGCAACCCTCCACCCCATCCCCGCCCCCTCGCTCTCCCACTAGCCTCTGAGCCCCCAAAGAAGGGTTGGTCCCCACATGCCGCTGCACTCCTCGCCCAGCCACTCCATGCCGCTACCCCTCATCCCATACTCTCCTTACCGCATCCCCCCCTCTCACCCGATCAAGTTCCTTCCTCTGCGCAGTGAACACTGGTCATAGAAAGTGCACCATACTTTCTAGAGTTTTGTTTGTCACGCAGAGGCGTAGGAAGGTCAGGATTCTGTTGCGTCACATACGTTAAGTGAACCCCAAATGGTGTAAAATAGCCATAAGGTTATTTCAAATACAAACCATATATAAGCTATGGTACTTCCTTGGTATGCCATTGATTAGTCATGATAGGCCATTGGCCCAGCCACAAGAAAGAACCATCATAGGCCCGCGCCAGGGCCTACGTATGCCAGTGCAGTTTTCTAAGCAATCTATTGATGGGTAACGTTATTCACCCATTAAATGATATCAGGAAGCCGACTGCATCCTCATTGCAATGTTTTACTGTATATGTAGTGGAGGTCTTCTCAGTTTAAGAACTAGAATTGAATATTTAAGTTAAGATAAGATAGATAAGGTAAGAATGCTCAGCGGGTTCAGCACTTGCCGCTGAGATCTGAGCGTCATCTGTAGGTCGCAGATTCGATTCCCGGCAAGGCCAACTCAGCCTTTGACCCTTCCGAGGTCGATAAATGAGTACCAATTTCAGTTGGGTGATATTATATGTAAATATGTGCTCTGTAAAGCGCTTTGGATTAAGGCGCTATATAAATTACACATTATCATTTGTTAATGTACCCTCTAAAAAGAAAATAGAGAGAGAGAGAGAGAGAGAGAGAGAGAGAGAGAGAGAGAGAGAGAGAGAGAGAGAGAGAGAGAGAGAGAGAGAGAGAGAGAGAGAGAGAGAGAGAGAGAGAGAGAGAGAGAGAGAGAGAGAGAGAGAGAGAGAGAGAGAGAGAGAGAGAGAGAGAGAGAGAGAGAGAGAGAGAGAGAGAGAGAGAGATTTTAATTGTTGTTTTATTGCATAAGGTTAATTTACTATATGCATTTAAAGCTTCCCTGATCATCATGTTAAAAGCTAAACCAATGCTTTGGGGAAAATTCACTGCTCCACATACAAAAAGCTATAGAGTATGAAGATTGTTGCAAATCACACAGATTTAAAGATCAAATATCATTTCAGGCAATGCATGCACAAATACATATCTTGGAGTCTGCTGTTTATTTCTGACCAGGCTGTACTGCAAGCCTTCAATTAAAAATGAGATCTGGTAACTAGCGTGCTTGCCTACTGGAATCCAGGTATTCCATGATGGCATCCATTCTAACTGCCACTAACATTGCCTGCTTGATCAGGGCTAGTAGGGACACTGGCAGGTGTAGTAGGGAGGTTGCCTGGGGTAGCAGCAGCTAACCTTTTTCTTTTCCCCCCAAATAATGATCCATGGGCTCAAGGGGAACTGGGAGAAAGGGGTAGCCCATACTTTCGCCTACCAACTGGATGAGGAGGGGACTGAGAGTGAGAGAGAGCCCAGAGCCAGCCCATGAGTGGAGGAGGGGGGTGGATGACGGGGAGCGCTTCCGCAACATATATCAGGAGCCGCTGCTGATGCCAGTGCTATATGATCTGATTGAAATGTTTTTATCGAATTCTATTTGATTACTGGTCGATTTTTCCGCAAATATATGCAAGGGGAACTCCCCGCAGTCGCTTCCCCCATAACCCCCCTACCTTAGTTATTCGTCTAAACCCACCCCCACATATATTTGCAGCAAAATCCTTTGTAAAAACTTTGATGCATTATTCTTCGAAATCTGCCATTTTACAGCAGTTTTTGATAAGTGCCGGTGGAGGAGTCTGGTAACCTGCCAGCGGGTTTTGCCGCTTCCCATACGTCTTTCACAATATTGTCCTAGCCCAAACATTAAAGGGGACGGCAACGCTTTGGTAATCGTCCACTCAATTGTCCTTTTCTTGGGTCTCAATGCAGGTGCTCGTCGGGTGTTGGGATGTTTTATGGTGGAAGGTGGCCTGTGCATGGATGTGTGCCCTGTTGAAAAGGTGGTTGGCCATATCTGGAGTGTTACCATCAGGCCCACACGATCACCAGAGGCAACAAAGCGGCAGATGGAGCCGGTGTAGCAAGGCTTGGGAAGAAGCAGGAGGGCAACTGAAAGAGCAAAGTGGTCTTCTTTTTTCTTTTTTTTTCATCATTTGGATATCCTTTGCCCAGTCACGTGGGGTGAGAAACGGCCAATCCATTGCCCTTTTGCTGGGTCTTGCTGCGGGTGCTGGGAGGTGTTGGGGAGGTGTGAGGGTGGTTTATGGGCTGCCGATCGATGACTGCCATTTTGGAAATGTGGCTGGCCAGCTCACGATGGGCATCCTCAGAACTAGGGTGCCATATCTGCCATTGGGTACAAGGCAGGCCTATGTATCGGGCAGATTGGGACCCTGGAAGGATAGGATGGGCCTGATTGTCGTGCAGGAGCTTTTATAAATGTACAGTAAAGTTCTCGCTTCTCCACAAGACCAGTCAATTGGCGTTTAAGACAGCACCCCAAGCTTTGATGCTCTTCTACCATTCAGGATATTTGTGATGCTTTTCAGGCCAGGAATTTGTGACAGGATAGGTGGGTGGGCGAATTGCACCCATCTGAAGGAGGGATTTCATTGGGACTAAATAAGTTCACATCCTCATTTATTGAGTACTTTTTGGACCCTTGCTGTTCTTAAGTGATAACGGAGAGCTAGACAGCCCCAAAGGTGGCATTAAACAAAGTCTTGTAACACATAATGCCAGCTGCTGGTACGGAGAAGATGAAAGGCAGGGCACGGCTTCTAAGCTGTCAAATCAATAATGTCAATTCGGCTTTTAAGGCCTGAAATCGATTTGAGTGTTTATATACTAATGATTTGGGAGTAACATGATTTTTGGGAAGTTTAAAATGCCAGTTCCATTCTCGATGGATGTTTTTTTTTTATAAGCATGTAAAAATGGTTTAATTATAAAACAGAAATGTTGTTGTGATAAATATTTATTTACACCTAGTTTTTCACACACATTAAAAGATAAATGTGTACCTCTTCAGTAATAATAGTAGTTTCTTCCTGTGGCACTGTGTGTACTACTGGTCCAAATATATCCATAGAGTTGTGTGGGTGAAAGTAGAGGGACAAGCTTTTTTTTGTTTGGTTTTTATTTATTTTTTGGTTGGGAGTATTTTGACAACTTATTTTTCTTTGTTGGGAGTATTTGCCAATTTCTAGCGATTAAAAGTGACCGATAGACCCGTTATATGTAGGGCTGATTACAATTCTAAACACTTTGTACACACATTTTAAAACACAAGTTTAACACAGCATGCCCACAACCCTTACAACTCCTACAGTGGTATGTAATACTTGCCAAGTCCTACGCCGGCTTATCGAGTAACATTATTTGTAACTATTTCTGAAAGCTTAGCAGTGTTAAACTAAGATGAAATGTGACTGGGAAGTAAATCCACAGCATAGGGGAATAGTGGGTAAAACGTTCTTTACAGGTTTTCACTGCATTTGATTTAGAAACTTCCAATCTCAAAGTTATGATGTAGACAATTCGGAAAACCACCAAAAATCCATAATTGTTTTGCCAAATAGGTAGGTTTCCCTAGTTGAATGACCTTTACAGATCAGGCATACCCTGCCTTAAAAATAGCATGCATTTCCAGTTCCAGTGAGAGCAAATCCGGGGCTGGCAAAGTATTTCTTGTCCCTGTCATTTGCTTCACTGTTGTGTGGAACACAGTTTTTAATAGAAGCATCGCTAAGGACACCCAGACACGGTTCTATGTCATTTCATCGACAGGTGTACTTTCGATGGGTTTTTTTCCAAGTATTTTTTAATGAAAAAACTCAAATTTGATTTCTTTTTTATTTTTGGGGTGGTTCCCTCCCAAAGCCCCATCCCCTATTGTTACCTATTCCCGACCCCGACAACCTCTTATATATACTTTTCCAACCCCCCGCCCCAATATAGTTCGATGAATTTTTTCTGAAAAATGTACACGTGTGGGGGCAAGGGGGTGGTTGGGTCAGGGGAACCTCAACATTACACCCGTCGATGAAAGAGCGCTATACCCAGGCACAATTCCTATGACCAATCACTAGAGATTGAACCACTACCCTTACATGTTTTACACAAAGTCTTGATCTTTAATAAGTGTAATTGGTATTGAGTGAGGACAGCCCTATTTCCGACATAAATTAAAATCCAAGTGGCGGCGTCCCTTCTGATTACAATAGAAGGAAATAGTTCAGTGCCATAACCCTTAACCAGCCCTGTACACCCTTTTCATTACTTGCTGGCATAATCGTGTGTAAACAAACGGAAGGCGTGGCAGTACAGTAGGATGTAGAATACTATATTAGTCTATGAATACAACTATCACAAAATGCTCACCATCATATTAGCCGTGGGATACAATATAAGATTTTAATTTGCACATGCTAAAAGCCATTTGTGAGAAGTGCTGCATGTTCCTGAAGACCAGGATACTTCAAATTATGAGGGCGGTCCATAATATGGATTTTAGTTACTCATTTAGTAAACATTTTGACAGAATACATGATAACTATGTTAAGGGCATTGGTTTGCAATTGATCATGTGTTCGCTCTGAAAAAGGGGTGATCATACACACTGTTATGCGGGGGCTATATATGTAGGCCAAACGAATATACAAAAAGTCCCCCATAGGCTACTAACATCACCTTGAGTCTGTGCTACAGCTAAGTGAACTCAGAGGAGTCATTTAGAAAATGCTTTCTGAACAACAAAGTTAGGCTTCAATGATGTCTAGATATGAAATCGCCAGGTCACACTATTTGCCATAAAACCGAGCGCGTAATGTATGTAGGTTCATGAGACATTGTTTGCAATTTGTGGAGTTTTGAGAGCTGTGAACAATGGGCAGACATTTACACCTGCTCTTAGATAAGCATATCTTTGTGTTATGGCCAGAACAGCATCCCTGCTAGATTCAGCAAGTCGCTTGTGGCCTTGCATTCATCTTTCTACCGCTTTCATAGGGATGGCGGTGCCAATTTTGAGTTTTGATTTATTTTCGGATTGTTACTATTATTTTGGTGCTGTTTTTAACCTTGCATCTGCAGAAAAGTGACTTATGCTTTTTAATATCAACATATTTTCAGTTCCATCCTCTGTGGGGAACTGATGCTCGCTCCCCGGGTAATGCCAATCTCTGTAAAAAGAGCCGGATTTGCGGTATTCGAGTTTGAACAGGCCGAAGAGCGTGCATGGTTGAGGGTTCCTTGGGAGAAGGAGGCCCTTTAACAGCAGAGCCTAATATCAAGCGTTTGCATAAACTAGAATACAATTAGTGATGGGCAGGGACAATTGGAATGCAAGAGCAAAGAAGCAGCACTTTCCATAGGAATGCCTCAGAAATATGATCCATGCAGAATTATTGTGAGTGCACGTTGAGAATGGTCTCTGCCAAGAAAAGTCCTAGATTTTCCACCCACAGATTTAAAGGGTGCAATGAACCAAGTCGTGACCAGGTCTGTGTTGTGGCTAGAAATGTTCTGGCATTGTAATATTGCAGTCCCCTATTTTGTGTTTTATGTTAATTTTTAGTTGAGTGAATCTTTGAGAAAGCTCGTGTTGTAATTCATGACCTATTAAATGTCTGAGTGAGGTGTTGAGCATGCGCAGCCCAGCTGTGTTGCTTCCAAAGTTCCAGACAAAGTGTCTGCGGCATCATTGGAACTCGCTTCAAAAGGGTTTCTGCTTAGGAAACGACTGAAAAAAAAGAAAAGTGTATTTTGAATGCGCAGTAGCCCTTATCAACATCCTAAATGCCTTCATCCGTGCCCCTCCCACTTTGGGAATAAAACCGTGCACAACCTTTGTGGAGGTCACTGCATGCTTCAGGGTTTATTTCCAATTAGTTATCTTGACAATGACCCATTCATTGGCGCTTGAAGTTCTATACAGTTAAAATTCACAATTGCGTTCAATTTGCTTCTGGGTCAAAGGTTTCACTTCCGAGCACATTTGTTCCTAGTCAAAGGTTAGTAGCAGTTGCTTCCAGTTCATTTGTTCTTTTAATGACTTGACCTGACCCGTTTAAATTGCCCAGTGCTTTAGACTGCCCTGTCTTGCAGGGATGGAATGCAGTTGTGTTCTTCCTGAGACCAGCCTTAATGGCTCTACTAAGTACTATGTGTAAGATTACAGCACCCTCTAATTTGTTCCTGGAGCAGGTCGTTAGGTTGAATCACCTTTTCAACACACCATCTTGTTTGAAAAGAAAATGTTATGTTCTCGTACCATCACTCTCATGAGCTTGTGTTCTTATGACAAAATGACTACTGCTGCGCAGGAGTACAAGCATGAGTAGTAGCCAAGCCACCTACTCAACCCTCCCACTTCTACCAAACAACAATGATCCCAAACATAAAGGTGAAACGGGCACAGTGAAAATAGGTACCTCCTTCCCCTTTTGTGTTAACGTGGGCCCAGCGCAGGCTATACTCTTAAAAGCAGTGTGAATGTGGGACAGTAGCAACCCAAACCACAATGTACACCAGCCCACAATAAGGGAATATCCAATCAAGGTTCTTTAAAAATATATATACTAAAGCTGTCTAATTTGCAATAAGAAACAGTACTGGAAAACACCTATGTAAAGGAAGACCAAGGCATCCAATGATGCAAGCACACTAAATAATTATTACGCAGGAAGTGGCAACAAATAACTATAATGTTGTCAGAAAGGATATGTCATTGGGGGGAGGGTTGGACCAAAGGGGAGCTTAACCGCTCTCTAGATTCCCAAAATGGACCAGGGGTGCTGGGGCCTTCCAACAATATCGTAATTCGTTCTTAGTGGTTCGATAGCATTGAATAAGGTTTCTTAATGTTGTACATGATCGTGAGACACAGTGATCCAGGCGGGGAGTCGGCTTTGAGATGAAGCGCTTTGAAGTTTGATGCAGCGTTCAAGGATGCGGGTTGATGAGGCCACCAGGGTTTTTAGTTTTGCGTTCGAGCTGGTGTCAATGATGAAGATGCTGGTAGTTCGAGGCGCAATTCCACAGCGGCAAGTTTATTGCTTGAGCCAGGGCTGTTGACACGCTCAGCTGGAGCGGTGCAGCAGCAAACTGATTCGAGGAGCAGTTTCAGCAGTTTGAAGAGGTTCCAAAGGTAGCAGCGCAGGTCGTGTTAGTTCGAATGCATTCAGTGGTTTGACGTAGGTTCATCATGGTACAGTGCAGGAAACCAGATGCTGTGCATCTTCTAGTGCTCTAGTGCCAATCCAGGGACTCGGGGACAAGATGAGTCCTTGTTTCCCCAACCCGAGAAAGGCTGGCTAACAAGTACAGGTGGCCATCACCTCCAGAGCGGTTCTGGGTACAAGTGTAGCTGGCAGAGAGGCAGAGTTTGCTCCAGCATCAGTTCACCCCCAGTGTACCTGGGCAATGGTGGAAATGTCTGCTCTCCCAAAAGAGGTCCAAAACAATTCTTCTTGAAGTCCAGTAATGAAGTCAAGAAAGAGGTGGTGACCCCTTGCTTAAAAAAGGCAACAAGCCACAGTGGATCAATTAAAAACAAGCCTGCTTTAGGGGTGCAATCCTAAAAGGATATCAAGTGACGTGCACCTTTTCGCACCCCACCCAAAGTGCTTTGTTTTACAGGTAGAAAAGAGAAGGTGATAAAATCAAGATGGTGAAATCCTTTCTCCCTTGTGTGCTGCTCTTTCTGACTGCCTAAAACTGCCCCCCTCTCTAGCCCTGCACTTCAAAGGCCCTTTGGTGTGCAACCCCCTTTTGTGGAGCAGGTCTTAGTTATGGATTGGCCTCTTTGAAACCCTGCTCCCAGGTGATCTCTTGTTGAGTCACTGCCCCTAGCAGGGAGGAGTTATCCAGCCTCCTAGAGTGTAAACGGAGGCAGGCATACTGTCCTTGGTTAAATTCATTGGAATGCAGAAAGGCAGGTGCCTGGTATCCAGAGGCGTTGCTAGGGGAGTATGAGGGGGCTATAGCCCCAGGTCTATTGGTTGTAGCCCTGGATAGAAGCTCAGGGGCTACAACCAAAAGGCTAGCTAGCCCGGAGTCCCGACAGTCCTAACATTAGTGTATCCCCAGATCGTTTTCAGACCTAGCAATACCCCTGCTGGTATCCACATTGCCTCTCATAGCTGGGTTGAGCTCACAGGGTCAACACTGTTATGCTACAAATTCGATGTGGGTTTTAATAACTATGTGAACCATCAGCCACCATACCAACACATAGGTATGGCTTACATTTGCAGATTATCCTGCCACCAGACTGAATGTTTAGCATAGTTATGTGATTTTGGAACAGAGGTGCAGACTTTGCTGAACTTGCTGAGTGCCACAGAGGAGCAGGAGCTGCAGAGCAGGATACTGATGCAGCAGGGCACAGGTGTACACTGTTTTTGGCATAAAGTTTGATGAAAGGGCAGGTCTGGTTAGCAGACACCTTTCTTGAGATGGATTACCCACATCATTGTATAGCTAATAGAAACAAAAAAAGCCAGGGATTCCCTACCTTTGCCAGAAGCCAAAACTTCAAGATTCTATAGAGTGAGGTGGAAGCTAGATATAAATCATGTCCTGCATAGAGGAAACGCTGGGAATGCTGGTGACGTTTATAAAGAGTCCCCCTGACACTTTCCCAAAATGCTGCATTGCATGGTTGTGTGGAAGGGGAGGCTACAGTGAGCGGATGCTAGACCTGGACGAGGGACTGTTAGCTAGAGGTCACCACAAAGGTCCCAGGTCAACCAAGCTCCTCTGCGTGGAAAGGAGCTACATGCGTATGTGAATGTGCTACATTCATTGCTTTTGTGACCCTAAGTTGCATATCACCCCTCAGGTGAGTGTACCCTATCGTGTCAGTAACACTGCACCTGTTTGTTGTCTCTGTCCCTTAGTTTGCCACCACACAGAACCAATTTCATGAGAAAATTGTAACCACTTAAACTCAATCCCTTGCTCACTGAAGCATCCCGAAGTCATGGCAGCATGTGATGCCTTTCAAAACACTAATGACTAATAATCCACATTTTATCTTGGGGCGCTACCTCCATTCACTGTTGAGCATATTTCTTTGTTGCTGATGGTTGGCTTTTGGTGGCACCCGTAGGCTCTGCATGCACCTGCACTTTAGCTAGCGAGAGCCAATCAAAACTCTGAACATGCACCAGTCTGTGCCGCATATGTGTACCCACACACCCACAACCCCACACACCCCCACACCCACACATCCTGCCACCTTTTGAAGAGTATGTGTGGAAACCAGCCTTGTGGGGATTAACCTTTCCCGATGTTCTGGAAATGTGTTAATGGCAGCAATATAGTCAGAAAAAAATTGTTATACAGGATCCAGCTTCAAATGTGTACAAATGTTTACTTTTAACTGCGTGTACGGTACCATCCTTGTGGGGACTTGAACATGTGTTACTATCCTTGTGGGGACTTAGTTCCTTATTCCTATTTGAAATTGAATGGTTTCATATAGATATGGTGAAATGTTTGATTTACAGTATTCTTTTTACCATATACAACTCTTTCTATATGTGCGTAACCTTTCACATGCCAGGGATACACAACAGGTGGATATTAATGGTGTAGCATCTAGGGATACACAACAGGTGGATATTAATGGTGTAGCATCTAGGGATACACAACAGGTGGATATTAATGGTGTAGCATTTCCCAATAGATATTTCATTTGCATCTACACTTAAAGTCACATAAATCTGGCATTAAACTGTATCATAAACACGTTAAATGTTTCAGTGAAGGGAACTGGACCACTGAGTGATGACGGGAATGGCACAGGATCACACACTGCAGTCTAGGGAAAAGCAGGGATGTGAATTCAAGTGTCATTTTTTCAAAGTCACCATTTTACCCACGGAAATGCATCCTTCCTCTAGAGGATGTGTGATGATCATAACATCAAACTCCTACATATATGGCAAGTGAATGCATGCATTTATGGGTTTTATAAAGCGTAAACCTAGCTGGGAAGCAACAGGGAGCTGTACAAAGGGGACGCCCCCGGGTGGTTAGAAGTAATGGTGCAGGGGTAAGAGAGGAGCTGGGATGCATTGAGGAGCAGGTGAGGGATTATGTCTAGAGGGGGAGGATTAGGGTTCAGTGGAGTGATCAACACTTGGTGACCTGTTCTTTGAAGAGTAGGTTTTCAGATCATTCCTGGAGTGTAAGATGGAGAGGGTCACTATTGTCCTCATTGGTGATTTGTTTTCAGAGACTGTGCATAGCAAGAAATGTGCTTTTTCCTTTTTTGTCCCTGATACTGTTTTTTTTTTCTTCTAGTCTGGTGATGTTTTGGCTTTTGTTGGTGTGCTGGACTTCAGAGAGGATGTGTTTCTCAGCCAGATATAGCGCTATTTTGGCTGTGACTGCTTTGTAGGTGTTGGCTGCCTGGAACAAGTGGAAGCAAGTGCAGCCTCTTGAGGCTGCGGGTGATGTTGTCAAGTTTTCTTAGTCTTGTGATGTGCTGTGCTGCAGTGTGCTGGACTGCTTTTAGAGAGGCCAAGGTGGCATCTGGGACTTGTGCAATTAGGGCATTGCCATGGCTCTGGTGGTAGATTACCAGGGCTTTAACAACTGTTCTCAAACTTGAGGTAGGGATGGAAGGTTAGAATGTGTTGGAGGATTGCAAACTGGCACCCAGCTGCTTGGGTGTTCTTAGCGACATGTGCTTCGGATAAGAGGTTGCATATGGTGGTAAAGCCAAGAGATATTGCACTGGGTGAGAGCTGAGGCATGACCTTTATGATAATGAAGTCCCCAAATATATGGCATCTGATTGTAATGATGTTAAAGTTTTCAAAGAGATGGTGTGATTATGGTGATGTGAACGTCGCTCACAGAGATATTGTGTGAGAATATTGATGTTGAAGTCCTGACAGAGATAGTGTGTGTTAATAATTACATTTAAGTCCCCAAAGAAATGGTGTTTGATAATACTGTTTGTCCCCACAGGGAATGTGTGGGAATAGTTTAATTAAGTTCCCACAGTGATGGTGTGTGACAATAATGATGTTGAAGTTCCCCACAGCGTTGCTGTGTGATTATGGTGAATAATTCCCCATAAAGATGGTGAATAGTAATAATGTGGAGGTTCCCATACATATGGTGTGTGCTTATGATGATTAAGTGCCCACACATAGTTCTATGTGTTTTCAAAGACTTTTTTTTTAAAGTCATTTTTGGTTGTGCACTTTTGGTTGGCCAGAATGAGTACCCCATGCCACCCCCTCTCTACCAGATACCGGCAACCCTGCGCTCCCTACCCTACCCTTCTACTTCCCCAGCTCCAGCTCCACCTACACCTATACATATAAAAAAGCGGGTCGAATTCTGGTGTGATTATAATGATTAAGTCCCCACAGAGATGGTGTGCGATGATAGTAATGTTGAAGTCCCCAAAGAGACGGCGTGGGGATATTATTCTAAACATGCCCCCATAAGAGTAAGGGCTGGCATTGGGATTTTTAGTATAGGCCACTTTAATTTGACTGAAAGACTGACTAGGACTGCATTTTATTTTATTTGATGGCTGATAACACTCCCATCTGCGTTATAGGGCAAGATGGGAGTTTTCCAACTCTTTTAAGCCATCAATAAAGGTTTTGAAACTTGCAGCTCTTGTCAGTGTCTCCTTGTGATACCATGCCACCCTTACAGGACCCACATATGACAACTTTGATATCATTATACTCCTTCATCAAGGAGACTTCAACATCACACACTGTTCATGTGAGGACTTCAATATCCTGGAACTGGATTGCCAATGGACATGCTACCTTTTGTATCTTCATTTCTGTGCATGAATGCATGTGCTCCCATATGCTTTGTGATAATCTTGCGCACTTTGTGATAGTGTTCCTGCACTCGGGAAATGGTAAACATGCGGGGCAGCCTTTTTTACACTGCTCACTGTCCGTGTTACACTGTCATCCTGATCTGCAGAACTGTGTTGTGTCAATTCTAGGTATGGTTTTGCTATGCGTTATGGGACCTGTAATTCAGTCTTTGTACATTAGGGCTTTTGCATGTCTTGTGTGCCCTGATGTTGTCCTGCAGAGCTTTGTACAGTGGAGTAGTGCTTCCGATGTATTGGGCCAGAGGCCAGGTCCTTCCAGCAAAGGGCTCTTATAGGGAATGCATCATATTACAATCACAGAGGTAAACCGCACCCCATCATTGGTCCTACCCTTTGCACTTGTAAACCCTGTATGTGCGCTTGATGTTGATTGTATTTACCCAGGGACCAGGTCTGTTGCCCTCGTTGGGTCTCCATTCATGCTGGTAGAACACGGCATCATGGGTCAAAACCTGGGCAAGTGGACATAGCCATGGGGGTTTATAGTGATAATTTCGACAACAAAAATGTCGAAAGTCAAAATTTCGAAAAAAAAATGTCGAAAAAAAAAAATTTCGACTTTTTTTTTCAATGCATTTTTTTTTTTAAATGGGGGGTTCCCCCCCAACCCCCCTTTTTTAATTTTTTTTTAAATTTTTCCCTTTTTTTTAACTCCCGAACCCCTAAATAAATATATAATTTAAAAAAACGGAAGTCGACATTTTTTTTTTCGGCATTTTTTTGTCGACATTTTTGTCTGGCGACATTTATTTTTCAAAATTATGACTGCCCACCAGCCATGGGTCACATTGAGGTCTGCATCAATGGTCAGCTGTATGTTAGAAAAAAAAAATTCCTGTTACGGTACACCTCTTCTAATGCCTACAGTGCCACCAATGTGACCAGTCCTATACTGATGGTGGGGACGTGGGAAGTTGCATATAATTGTGCCTTTGATGCATTTACCTGTGCAGGGGTGGTGGGTAGGGAGATGTGCTGGGTTGCATGATGCATGAGCGTATCCAGCACCTGGGCAAGCACAATTGAAACACGAACTGCGACATGCCTTGCTGCATGCCCACAATGCACTGGAAGGTGCGAAAACATGCAGGACCGACAAAAGCTTCAGCAGTGGTGGGATGGCTGTTCCTATGTTGGTCATGGTTTGTATATTTGCTTGTAACGGGGTGTCCAGGAGGGTACCTCCGCTATTGTCTCTCTATTAAGGTGCTAAATTGTTATCAGCTGCACATCAGATAGTGCCCAGGGAAATAGTCTGACCTGGAGAATGTGTTTGGGAAAGGTGTGAGCCTCAGATAACCTTTCATTGTCAGTTGGGTGCACCTGTGGCTTCATTTCCATCATCTGTATGCATTTACCTCCCCCTTTTTTTGGTTGAAATAGCTACTATATTTGGCAGTGTTCCATCTGGTATTTCAACTTATAACACAATGGAATTGGCATTATTGTTTCCGGCACTAATTCCTCTGGCAGATTTAGCCCTAGGGGACATATCGCTTGTTTTCATTGTTAACTCCACAGGCATTCATTTCTCGAGGGTTAGTGCCACTGGAGAAATTAGCATCTATTTTATTTTTAATGACACTTTTTTCGAAAAAAGAAGTGGTAAAAGTAGCAGCAATTCTTTTACCATCCATTTTCCTCCTTACTGCAGGACCTCTAATTTGACCCAATTAGTATCAATTAAACATCAACCCTGTGAGCTTTTTTGCATAATAGACAAAATGTCAAGCCAACATTCAATTAATTCACATTGCAGATTATAGGCAAGACAGCATCATTTCACACAATATGTTCAATATCTTCCAGTGCAAACTTCAATATAATCACACACCACCTTTGTGGGGGCTTCAACATAATCACAGAAATATAAGGCAGCAAAGTAAGTCAAATTTTGATTGGTTTGTTACAAAAGTAGCCAATGCTTAAACTGAATCTGGAAGTGTGTTGTGTAATAAGTGAAGACTTCCATAAAGTTTTGATTGTATATAGAATTGTGTAAATATACACAATGCAAATAAAACGGCTTAATTTCATTTAAAGACAAAGAGGAAAGGGTTCAGGTCGCTCGCTCACTCGCTCGCTCACTCACTCACTCACTCACTCACTCTCTCACACACACAACACACCCCCCCACCTCCCATGTGGCCATCAGCAGCACTTTCATCCAGCCATCTCCACTGTGACTAGAACCTATTAGTGCTTACACCTACATCAACCTTACACATGCATGTTTCCTTCGATGAGGACTTGCATGCATCCATCTGTCTTGTAACAACACCCATCAGTACTTGTACTTCACAGATCTAGTCTGTATGTTTTGAAAACATCCACCTGCATCTTAGCAGCGGTTATCAGCAGTTCTCGGTACCCATATGCACTGTAACTGGACTCCATCCACGCTTTTATACATACACCTTCACCATATCTAGCATATATCTGCACTTCATGCATTCCCCAGCTCTTTACCAAGTTTCAGATCAAATCCCATTGAATTATTAGTCAAACAATCATCCCACAAGGGTAATATTTAATGGACAGCCTACACATGTTTTAACCCATTAATGGTCTTCTTCAGGGAAAGTCCTTCATTTGAATCTGTAACAATGTCAACATCACCACAATATGGAAGCTAATGCTCTTAGCTAAATAGTTCTCTCAAAATAACTGGACTCTAATTCCAAGTGCCCTCCACTCACAAAACCTTTGATTAATATGATTGTGGATACTCCAATCTAATTCATTGTCAGCTGTTTAACCAGTTCACCAGGCTAATTGGGCCTGGCACAAAGTTGGGTCCAAAACGCAGTGGTTCGAGTGGCAAAAGCTGTTGAGTGGGGCTTTGTACCAGCTCGGGAATGGGGCAAGGACACTAGAGCATGATATAGTAATGGGATAGGGGTGGAGGAAGTGCTAGGTTTTAGGATACAGGGATGAGGGATACGTGCTTTGGGGTTGCCGTAGAGAAGTATGGAGGATAAGGGAATAGGGAGATGTGGTGGCATAGAATGCTATGCAAGTGGTTCTTCAGAAAGGAGGAGAGCTAGGAGGTTGGATTTAAATAGAGAGTGGGAGTAGTGCGGAGAGTGAGAGGAAGAGCATTCCAGAACATGAGAGCGAGGAGAGGAAGAGAGCAGAAATGAGAGGGAGTACAAGGGGCACGAGAGGTGGCAAGAAGGTTAGCCGAGGATGATCATAGGGAGCGAGGGGGAGAGTAGGGAGTGAGATTGGCCGATAGGTAGGCTGACACTGGAGTGTTACCACAGGGCCAAGGTTCGAAACCCCAGTAGGTGTGACGTCCCAGTAGTGTGCAGCGCATGCGCGAGCCTCGTTCCCGGCCGCGCATGCGCAGGTGAATAAACGGCGCCCGTGCGGCAGTTCCCGCTGGGGCGCGGACGAAGCAACACCACATCCCGCGTCTTCCTTGCCTGTGTGCAGAGTGTGCGTGCGTGCATGCAGGAGTGAGTGCGGGCGCCTCACCGACCATCTGGGGTGAGGACATAACAACTGGCGACGAGGAGGAGCGCCACGACAACGCTCGCCCCCGACGCATAATGAACGTCGGATCAGCGGCTCTGCGTATCATGGCATGACACGGACCCGGCGCAAACGCTACAATTAAGGTGTGTCGCAGCAGTAGCGGCCTGCACAGGTGCTTGTGCGCTGCTGCGTTTCTACCACATAATAATTTTTGGAACTTTGGTCGTTCCCACCCACCTGGGGACGACCCTTTACTTCTGACACAGAAAGGAAAGGCCAAGACACGTCGTTGGTGATCCAGATATATCAGGTTTGCGGCCTCTGTTACACCAAGAGGTGCCTGTGCGACCTGCAACAATGGCAGAAAGTGATGGGGAAGCTGAGACCGCACGTGGCACAAGGGGGCCACAGCAAGGATCTCTATTACCGATGCAGGAGTTTGATATATCGGGACCCCCATCCAAATTGGGGCCAAGATGGTTGCTCTGGATTAAAAAGCTCGAAATGTACTTCACAGCGACCGGCATCACTGATGATGACGCGAAAAGGGCGACTTTGCTGTACTCTGCAGGGTTGGACGTCATCTGCATTTTTGAGGCATGCAATCTGCAGGTGGTCACATATGCTACAGTCAAGACTGCATTGGAAAACCATTTCATACCACAGTCGAATATGGACTATGAGAGATTCCTGTTCTGTGGTGAGAAGCAGAAAGAAGAAGAATCCCTTGATCAGTTTTGTGCCAGGCTGAGAATGATGGCCACTGCATGCCGCTGGGACAATGATGAGTCAATGATACGGAACCAGGTAATACAGGGTTGTAGCTCGAGCAAGCTAAGGAGACAAGTGTTGCGAGAACCTGGATGGACACTAACACAAATACTGGACAGTGGCAGGACGTTTGAACTGGCGGAATCGAGAGGCGCAAAGATGGACGCAGCTAGGCGCCCAGGTATGACGGATGAGGCGTTTGCCATTAGCAGACGTGGGGATACAAAAGAAAAGTGGGGCCAGAAAAGACTAGAGACTCACCATCCTCCAGGATCGGAGTCAATATGTCAATACTGCGGTTATGACCTGCCACATTCAGAGGAATGCCCGGCCAAATCAAGATCGTGTGGCCGGTGCAATGGACCAGGACACTATGCCCGTATGTGCTGTGCCCCAGCCCCGATATCTGTACAGAGAGGCCCAGCAAGAAGTTGCGGTGGCGGGTCCAGAAGACTACGGAGCATTGCTGCTCTCAAACAGGAAATACAAAGGCTACAGCTAGCTGAGGAAGAGGAGGAGGATGATGAAGAAGTGTTCTTCATATCTAACCTAGCGTCTGGAACCAGGAAGAAGAGGCAACCCAAATGCATGGTGGACATACAAGGTGTGCCGACACAGGTTCTAATTGACACTGGGGCCTCTGTATGTGTACTGGCTGAAGAACAATACCAGAAACTTCCGGGACCTCCCGCGCTAGACAGCTCCGCGGCTAAAATATTCACGTTTGGAGGGGACACCCCGTTACCCATCAAGGGTGTGTTTGTCACGCCGGTCACCAAGGGTGACAAAGCAACCAAGGCCCGTTTTTTTGTCACGGACGTGAGTCTCCATTCATTACTCAGCTGTGCAGCATCTGAGGCCCTTGGTTTGGTGCATTTCGCACTGGAAGTACATCAAGTAGACATTGAGTGCCTGCTGGACAAATATGCAGGCATTTTCGAAGGAGTAGGGAAACTGAAGGCGCCCCCGATAAGGCTGCACATCGACGACACCATCAAACCGACCGCTCTGAAACACAGACGAATTCCTTTCCATCTCAGGGAAAAAGTAGAAGAAGAGCTGCGGTCGCTTGTTAACATGGACATCATTGAGAGGGTGGAAGGGCCCACACCTTGGGTTTCACCAATAGTAGTCGCTCCCAAACCAAAGCAGCCGGGAGCAGTAAGGATCTGTGTAGAGATGCGCCTCCCCAATGCGGCAATTAAGAGGGAGAGACATCTAACACCGACCCTCGACGACATCGTAGGTGAACTTCAAGGGGCACGTGTGTTCTCCAAGCTGGATCTATGAGCGGGATATCACCAACTGGAGCTCCACCCCGACTCAAGATTCATTACAACTTTCACAACACACGAGGGCCTATACCAATTCAAACGTTTGAGTTTTGGCATATCATCTGCGGCAGAAGTATTCCAGAACACAATTAGGGGAGCATTGGCTGGGCTGACAGGTGTCCTAAACATGAGTGACGACATTTTGGTATTTGCAAACTCAGAAGCAGAGCACCTAAAACGTCTAGAAAGCACTCTAAAGAGATTGAAAGACCTGGGGCTCACGTTACACCGCCAAAAGTGCGAATTCTTCAAGGACCGGATAGTGTTTTTTGGCTTCATCTTCCAGGCCACAGGAATGTCACCGGACCCGGAAAATGTCAGAGACATTCGAGAAGCGGCGGCACCACAATCCCCTACGGAAGTAAGGAGCTTCTTAGGGATGGTGACGTACTGCGGGCGCTTTATAAAGGGACTGGCGTCGATGGCGGAACCTCTCAGGGCACTAACAAGAAATGATGCAGTGTGGAAATGGGAGGCACGAGAACAAGAGGCATTCCAGGCCCTAAAAAATGCCTTGTCGGATGGGGACACCATGGCGTATTTCAACCCAGCTGTGGAGTCAGAGGTAGTAGTGGATGAGAGCCCAGTCGGTGTGGGAGCAGTGCTGTTACAACCCGATGAGCGTGGAGATATGAGACCGATTGCCTACGCTAGCAAAGCACTCTCCAGCACAGAGATGAGATACTCCCAGATAGAAAGGGAAGGCCTGGCCATCCTATGGGGCTGTCGCCACTTTCGCCTGTACATATTGGGCAAACCTGTGGTGGTGGTCACAGACCACAAGCCGCTGCTGCCTATACTAGCGGGTGCATCATCAAAACCCCCACCCCGCATTGAGAGGTGGATGCTGGCCTTAATGGAGTACGGGGTGAAGCTGGTATACAGACCTGGGACCAACAACCCTGCGGACTATTTGTCAAGGCATCCCAACAAGGAAAGTGCAGAAGTGGACTGCAGTGAAGTGGAATGCAACGGTCTGCTCTGTTAGATAGTGGAAGGTGCGCTCCCCAGGGCACTGTCGAGACTAGCGATCGCCACAGAGTCATCTAAGGATGAGGTCTTCGACATCATCAAGGCTGCGGTGAGAAGTGGAGACTGGAGGGAAGTCCTGCGCAATAACTCGCAGCGCCAGAAGGAAGCCCAGAAAGACCTACAGGCACTCTGGAGGGTGAGAGATGAGTTATCGATCTCTGATGATGGGCTGTTACTCAGGGGGGCGACAGATCATCATCCCGCGAGAGCTCAGGCTGCGGATACTGGAGTTGGCGCACTTTGGACACCAGGGCGTCGTGAAGACAAAGGCAAGGTTAAGGCCAAAAGTATGGTTTCCAGGCTTGGAAGAAAGGGTGGAGGGCTTTGTAAAGAGATGTCTGGTCTGCCAAGCTGCCACGCCAGGGGACAAAGCACCACCAATCAGCTCGATGGAACGCAGCACAAAGCCGTGGAGTACTGTACACGTGGACTTTGGCGCGACGGGTCGAGGTATTTATTTTCTGGTAGCCGTGGATCAATGGTCAAGGTACCCGGAGGTGGAAGTGGTAGAGTCGACGGCTACCGAGTACACCACGGCGGCGTTGGACAGAATGTTCGCAACGCGTGGGTTTCCCGACACCGTGTGCTCAGACAACGGACCACCTTTTACAGGCCGCCAATTTGCCCAGTACCTGAGTGAGAGGGGGATAAAACATCAGAGTGTGTCCCCGTTATGGCCGCGTGCAAATGGTGAGGCCGAAAGAATGATGCGTACGCTCAATAAGGTGATGCGAATTTCAGCCAGCCATGGTGAACCTCTCAAAAAAAGAATTGTGGAATTCCTTCGAGTGTACCGCACAACCCCTCACCAGTCCACCGGGGTTGCCCCAGCCGAAGTACTATTCGGGCGCTGCCCGAGAGGGATGATACCGGAAATGGATGACCGGAGACCCGGGGTCATAGACAACGAAAGGGTCAGAGAGGAACGGGCGGAACGCAACGAGAAGGAGAGCGAACGGAGAGGGCTGCAAGAAAAGGAGGTGCAAGTCGGAGACTCAGTGCTCGTCAAGAATCGGCACCCGGAAGGGAAATTATCCTTGCCATTTGAACCACGTCCCTGGAAGGTGACCCATGTGAAAGGCACTATGGTGACTGCGGCCAGTGAACGCGGCACCGTCACCCGCAATCGATCGTTCTTCAAGAAAGTGGACGTCGTGCCTGAAGCTCGGACATCAGGGGAGTTCCCAATGCAGGGAGCAAGCCCTGAGGCCCAGGAGAGCGAGCCGTCAAGAGATCCGGACCCTACCCGTGGCGCTGACTGCCTGTGCCCACGGTCACGCCAAGATATCCAGTTCGAGGGGGAAGGAGACTTCCGGCCCATTTCAAAGATTACGTCATGGACTCCGATGACTGAACTAGGTAGTCCAGAAGCTTACACTCTATGTGTGCAATGTTTGTATTACAGTTATGGTGATCACGTGAGTACAATTTGTTCGTACTACACTGCTGTTTGTTGTTATAGAAAAAAGAAGGGATGTGACGTCCCAGTAGTGTGCAGCGCATGCGCAAGCCTCGTTCCCGGCCGCGCATGCGCAGGTGAATAAACGGCGCCCGTGCGGCAGTTCCCGCTGGGGCGCGGACGAAGCAACACTGCGTCCCGTGTCTTCCTTGCCTGTGTGCAGAGTGTGCGTGCGTGCATGCAGGAGTGAGTGCGGGCGCCTCACCCGACCATCTGGGGTGAGGACATAACAGTAGGGGAGAATACAAAATAAAAATAGTGCCCTTTCCTCTGCTCCAGCAATAGCAGATTTCCCTGAAAAGAAAGGGAACCTTGTACTCATTAGTTCCCGCCCACTTTGACCTCTGGTTACTAGCACCAAGATGGGCGTTTCTTGGCTAATACTTAACTATCCAAAGTTGCTCTTTGCTTGAATATGGGGTCAACTCTGGTTACAGAGCTACAAGGAGGCATGTGGGCTGTTATTTTTTTTTATTCTGCAGAGTGTATTTTCTTTTTCATTATTTACACACTAGTGGGGGGCTCGCCATCCACCCTGGCTGAGTAGGGTCCCATGCGTCAACATTCAAAAACATTAGATTCGTTCTGTGCAACTCACTGCTAGACCTTCTGCCCTTCCGCATACCAACCCTCCCCCGCTCTCCCCTAAAATGATGATTGTTTTGACCTTTAATCCACTTTCCATTGGTCAGCATTAGATCTCAGTTAAGAACATCTGAAATGGAGAGTCTTCCTGCAGCTTCTTTTATCTTGGCCTCTCCAGCTCACTCCTCATGCTGCCCGGCTGGTAGTACTCATGTCGCTGTGTGAACTTTAGTGCCGCAAGTAGGCCCGTCTCAGCAGTGCTTTGGTTGGAGCAGACTGAAGCAGCAACTGGCAGAGCTGTTGGGTCGGAGGAGCAGCTTGAAAGTATCTTTCAGTGCACTGCTTCCAGCAAAGAGCTGCAGCTGTTGTCACCTTTCGAAGGCAGGGCGGAGCATTTCCTCTGCATCCCTGCAGACTTGGTGCACACTCTTGTAGACTTTGATGAGTGTAAACACACCTGGAGATTAGGGTGTTATGCGCATAGAATATTTCCTGCATGCAATGTTTCCAAAATAATAAAAAATGACTTCCACGCAAAAATATTGCAGGCATTAACTACTGAATTCTATCACTCAGGGCGGGTCCTATGATGTGTTAATATTGTCTTGTCCTCTCCGTCTGGCCATTTGTGCATGCTGTTAGAATGTTGGTGTCTGAAGTGATTGGCAGCTCGGGAGGATGTTGTGAGTGCTTACTGGTGACTGTTCCGAGAGTGTCAGTTAGGGCCTGGAGCTGGGGGGTGTGAGGTTGGCCGGTGGGTGTGCTGTTCCCTCCCTGCCCTGTAGGAGTAACTTGAACCCAACAATGTAAATATGTACAATAAAGCTTACCTGGTTGCATAACAAGTGGCTCCACAGCTAGTCTGTGATTGGTCTCCAACTGTCCACCAGGAATCCAAACATATTTGACGACGACGATGGGATATGGTGGCATGGTTGATGAGGGGGTCAGTTGTTTGATGTGAGCTTTTGTGAGTGTGGGTGATAGATGGTGTATTACGTACCCCATTTTTTGTTCTACTTGCATGTCTGTGGCACCACCCTTCTGTTCATTGGACGTGGGTGTTCTGGCTCATCGGTCCAGGCTGCGCATCCAAAAATGGGGTGCATCCTAGTCCTGCTTTTTTGCAACTTTGTTTTCTGGAGGGTTTCCCTTTGTGGGAATGTTTGTTCTTGGGTGTGACAGTCTATGGATTCAAGAGTGGCAGTATGGGTGGGAGGTGTTTTCGTTTGAGTGATGGGTTTAGAATGTGGTTGTGTGCCTGTGGTGTGCCTACGGTGTGGTACGCGGCATGACAGGTGGTGTGTATGTTGCTTCTACCGGTGTTTGGATTTGTGTAGGAAGGGGGATATTATGATGTGTTAATGTAGTCATGTCCTGTCCTGCTGGCCATTTGTGCATACCGTTAGAATGCTGGAGTCTGAAGTGATTGGCAGGTTGGGAGAATGCTGGTGAGTGCTTGCTGGTGAGTGTTCAGTCAGTTGGGGCCTGAGTTGGGGGGGTGAGGTTGGCTGGTGGGTGCTGCGCTCCCTGTCCTGTAAATAGCATAAGAGTAACCAGAACCCAATCTTGCAAATATGTACAATAAAGCTAACCTGGTTTTATAACAAGGGGCTCCACAGCTGGTCTGTGATTGGTTTACAACTGCCCACTAGGAATCGCAACAGCGGGCACTAAGATTAGCCAGGGTCCTGTGTGGCAAAGTGTGGGCTCCTTTAATTTGTGTATGTATTAACCTCACCGAAACAACAATACAGAAAATGTCAGACACATTGTGATGTGCATACGAGTGTCCACTAATATTACACATAGAGGAACACTATTCTTTGGAAAACTATGATTGAGGATTTACGGAAAAGCATACATTGTAAACTGAATCGCTTCTATGGATACCCAATGTTGGCAGATCGGATACTGTAAGAGAAATCTATTTGACCAGTGTCACACAGTTTAGTTAAGTTGTGAAGCTGGAATTTAAAACTAGACTGCAAACTGGACCACATGTTCTCTCACGTCTTATTGGTATGAATATGTAATAAACCAAATTAGCACATGGAGATCAGTATTGACCTCCTCTCAGCCAAAGAGAATGTTTAGTGTGCGGTCAATATCTACTGTTATTGACTACATTCTGAACTTTCTGTCTTCAAAAGCAGACCGGGAAACAACCGTGCATTTTCTAGGCAACACACTTCCTCTCTGGGAGGACATTTTCTTTTTGCTGCAACATACTATTTAACAAACAAAACATTAAGTTAAAACACTGGGAAATTCTTTCACACAGAAATCGTTTACTTTTACAAGACAGCTAATGCATGCGCAAATGAAACCTGTTCCAGTTCAGTTAGGTTGCAATTAAAATAATTAACTTATAAAGACAACCGTGTTGAATTTAAAAAGAAATGTTCTATGAACTGTTTACATAACTTACAGACATTCTCGTGTAAATGCCATTGAATCATCACAATGTACAGTCTGTGTTCCAACTTACCCCCACCCCTTGCCCCTTCCCACCTGCCAGCTCATGCCAGTCCCATTATTGTCTTCACACAACAGTAATGACACGTTCCTTCCCTATCTACATTACACCTCTACTAGGGTTTGTGAACTGGGTTATTCCCCTTGGGTTATGGTGTATTCCGAAGCAAACGGTTCCTGGAGAAGCATCCTCCAGGAGTCCAGATCCATATTATTCTCGCTCTGACCCTTACGAGCCGCCTCAAGCCAAGCCGAAGTTTCTGCATGCAACCATTTCTGGAGATCGCCCCACCACTCCCGCCCTTCCAGGCCTTGATGTGACTTAGAGCGCATTGCTATTCTGCATTTTGCTAGTATATATGCCAGGTCCTTCAATTTGTTAACATGTTTAGTGCGCTGTGTCTATCCTAAGCAAGCATGCAGTAGGGGACTCTATATCCTGTGTTAAATCCCCTCTTGTTAGCCATTGTGCTATGTGCCTCCAGTCTAGTTGGATTACGCTGCATATCCAGAACATGTGCACCATGTCTACCTCGACCAGCCCACATCTTGGGCAACTTTGTTCTGGTGCATTGTGAAACTTCGCAATTCTATGGGGGGCTGGGGGAGGGTTAGGTATGCTCTATGGGTTATGTATAGCTATATTAACTGGAATCTCGCATTTCTGGATACTGTTTTGCGGTATGTAAGTGCTCTATCCCACTTTGAGTCCGACATTTGCTTATGCAGTTCCTTTTCCCAGCATTGGTGGGTCGATACCACCCCATCTCCTTTTTGTTCCATAATTAGCTCATATCTTCTCGATTCTGCATGTCCTCCCTCGGCAATGTCGTAAAGCGTTTCTATCGTATCCACTTGATTACGTTCCCCTTGTCTCTCTGGCCATTTCTGTTTCAGTTGTGCAAGGAAAGAGGCATGCAGTAAGTGCTGGCCCACATGCAACCCAATCTCTACTGTAAGTGTTCCAAAATCCACTGGTTTACCTTCCTTTAATAGAACTTGGATTGTCGCAAACCCCTGTGGCTCCCATTGCCTGCCTATCTTCTGCCCGCAACGCCACCAGTGGGATTTGGGGGGAGTAGGGTGACGTACTGCCCAACAGACTGCACGCACTCTTCCAGATTTTTTTGCCTAGTGCCAGGTGGAGAGGGGGGGGGTTTACAGGATGTGTCATGTTTACCCATATTGCCTCTTTCAAGAAGAAGCGGGTGCGCACAGGCTGCAACAGGGTGGTATCTTGTGCTTGTTCCTCCGAAAGCCAGCCAGTGACAAACTGCAATTGTCTTGCCACAAAGGACACTTCCCACCCTGGTCATAAGGCTTCTGTAGTTTTGTGAGTGCCACCCTACATCTGGTGTTTCGTCATAGGAACACCCGACACACAAAGGCAACCGTGTTGTTTAAATTCTACAAAATAAAACCACATTTAATTTACTAACTCAGTTTGTCTATTTGCATTACTCACTCTTAAAGTAACATTGTTTTACATTTCATTAGACACATGTTCTTAGTTTGGTATCAGACTTTTGCGCCGAGTTTTCCAACATGCAGCAATGCATTAGAAGCTAATATTACGGGTTGGCTTAATGTGCACTGTTTCATTCGAGATCAATGATGGAATCACACTATGTGGAGGAAAGTCGAGGGCTCTTTCTGGCAGTATCATGGTAACCTCCCAAAGTGGGTCTCTGCTCTAGTTATTAGCTTTGAACTTATCTTCTATCCATTTGAGTCAAAGGTCACCTGGAAAATCCTGTCATTTTACTGAAAGATCTTAGGTCTACCACAAAGATCACTGTTTGATAATGTGAAGCAGGAACTTGCTGACTAGAACCTCAAAGAATGGAAATCAATTTGTGATAATCAACTAATAGAAGTAAATGGAACAGAGCAATGTTTAATCAACCATGTACTTTAAAGAAGAAGCTACGGTTAATAGGTTGGTGTGCAACCCTGGAAGAGTGCTCAAAATGCAAGCTGTTCAGACACATTATTTGCTCAGAGAAGCTCTTGGGTGTAACACAGAAACACCTAATTATACTCCCCTGCCTTAAAAGACGACAGCTCTTTTAAAGGTTTAGACTGAACAAGGCTAAAAATGCAGAGAACAGAGACGTATTGTAGATATTGCAAGAATGAGACAAATATTGAATGTCTAAACATCTTCGGGTTGACTGTCCTTTTTCAGTTGCACTAGCAGGGACGTAATTTCACCAATATGCCAGTGGTAGATGGAAGTGACACCATACGACCTTTTGACCTCTGATGACATCACATGAAGTGGTGTCATTTGACCCCACACCAAAGTGATACCACGGGAAGCGATGGAACACGACCTTTCACCCCTTGACAAAACATGAAGTGGCATCACATAGCATTGTTCCTAAGTACAGTACGGGAAATATGGTTACGATATCACTATAATGTGATATACATTTCATACAATAATGGATCGACATATGTATCGTTAAGATCCGTGTGTGAAGGCCCATATTACCAAATTACTGTGAATTCAAGCAGATGTTCATGGCCAAATGATAATGATGTGTTATTATATAGCACTTGGGCTTAAGCGCTTTATATAGAACAAATATACATAAAATATCACCTAACCTGTGTTGGTACTCATTTATCGACCTCAGAAGGATGAAAGGCTGAGTTGAGTTGTTTAAGACCAAACTAAATCAGTGACTCACCCCCTTTGCCTGAAATGAACCTTTTAATGAGTCTAGCAATTATTGTGTAGAATTCCAGAAAGACACATTATTTGGTATTCCTATTCTTCCTTATTTAGGGTCACTGCTCAAAGTGTTAGACTTGTGGAACCCCTGTTCTTTTTTTTTTTTTTCTTCTTTTTTTTTTTTTTCTTTTTTTAAGAGGCCTGAACAAGAATGCCAGCCAACCCAGAAGCAATTTATTTTTTGGGGTAGCAAGGGAGACCACAGGGGTAGCAAGGGAGACCCCTGGTGACCCCTAAATGACGTCCCTGTGCACTACGGCAGAAATGCTTTTTGCACTTCTTTACAAATAGCTTCCTTTACTCATCACCAGATTAATTCTGAGACTGGATTTGCAAAGGAAATAATAATTCTCTTATTTTAGAGGTATCAAGACTGTTGTCATCCATATTCCCGTCCATTTTAAAAAAAAAAAAGATATTCATGTGATGACACTTGTCATTGCGACTGATACTTGTATCCCCTATTGTTAATACTAATATGAAGTTTTAATTTTACTAAATGTCAACATGCTATCAACTCAATGTTTTTATTGTATCTAGTTTATTACAAACTTTTCACAATTATCACAGTAGATTCATCCAATCCCTCTTGAGTAAAAGAAATAAAATAAAGAAAAGAAAAAGAAAGGAAGCGCTGTCCACATATGGCTTTTTTCCCTCGAGTCCTGTTTCCCCCCCGTGGTATATCCATTTAATTACATTTCAGTGGTTTTAGTTTTTCAAGCATTGCTTCCAGGAGCTAATACTATGTCAAAACATGTAATATACTGATTGACTCATTTTGCACATGTTTAATATATTGTTGAACTTCTGTTTAATTGCACATATTTTGTATAGTAAATTGTTCTCTTTTCTTTCTTATTACTGAATTTTGTGACCGGTTTGTTTCAATCCATACACAATAAATGTAAACTTTTTATTTTTATTTTTTATTTAAATAGATCAATGATGGAATTATGGTACTGAGCCCATGCAGAAAGTGCATTTCTGCATACACAACTGAGTTAGTACCACCATCAATATATCTGAACTTTATTTGCACTAAAGTTAGTGATTATGCATATTTTGCTTGCGCATGCCCACTGTACCGTAATCACACCCCTAATCTCTCCGCTCACTGTGATACTCCAGACGCTGTTTCGGAACGTACAGCATTTTAACCCCACTGGGAAATTGGTACTTGTCAATGTGCTGCATTGTGTCTCCTTTGACCGCACTGGTAAGCATTACCCTTGGGCCTTTTGTACTCTCTCCTCTCAAAATGGTGCTGCTCCTTCTGTCCGCTGTAGGCTTTTACAGGTTCGTAAGCTGGCCCCAGGAGTTTGTTATGGACTTCTGACTGCCTTCACAAAGCCCATTTCCGTTTCAGCGGCTCTTTTCTGTAAGACAGAAGCTTTAGTAGGGTCTCCAAAGTGGTGGTAGCTTTCCCGCTACAGTCATCCACACTAGGCTTTCACTGTTGGAAATACGCTGGACTGTTGGGTCTCTGGAAGGGCTTCTTTCTGCAGGATTTAGTGGTCTGGGCTCCACCACTCCTCACTGGACTCCTAACTTACACACACAGCTTAACAGGTGCTTGCAGTACACCACACATCGAAGGACATTTTCTTTGCTTTCCCTCTATATTTTGGCCACTCATGTCACTGTTGGCTGGGTCACCTGGTTGCCTGCATGGAAGAAAGACTTGCACTGATCTTCTCTGTAGTCAAACGCCCAGAAGGATTTCTCATGCTATGCTGGACTGAGACATGATTCAGAAATTGTGAAGATGCTTTTAGATAATTACATGGCACATGGTTCCACGTTTGTAACTGGTTTTTATTAACTTGATTTTAATGCATATTTAGGGAAGGGAATTCTCGAATCCCAAAAGGTTTTTATAGTGTTAGGAATGATGATTTGTTTGATAGATGCTCCCAAATACTTAATCCGTGTGCACGGCTGGTTCCGTTTCTCGTGCAACAGTTCTGAGTTCCTGGGAGGTTTGGTGCCCATGGTCCTAGAAAATGCCTTAAAATGTTAGTTGTGTGACAGGTACCCAACTGGAATGAGCATTAAGATTCTGATAGAACAATGCATGCTAGGATTCTGTGATGTAAACTTTGACCTTATGGCCTTTGTCAAATAGTCCTTGACTACAAAGGTTTTGAAGAGGCTGGTCTCCTGTAGTGCTGGGCAGCACCCTGATGGTTCCAGCTCCTCCACAGCTAGTCAACTGTTACCCTAAAGCCAGTTTTGGGATTGTGAAGTAGCTATTTGGTCCCCTACTTAGTTTTTGAAGCCTTGTCCGTTTCCATTTGGATGAACACTCAGTTACTCCTGTTTCAGGGTGGGTCTTGTCCATTGGACCCAGGTGCATTGTGGTACTTGCAGTTTTTCCCTGGACTGTGCAGTTCTTGGGAATAATTGTCCATCCGAGGGGTCTGAAAAGTCTGGTGCATGCTGGTCTTTGGAGTTTAAGATGGTTCTCAAAGTGGAGAAACAGAATCTGATAGGTAGAATAGAGACTGCTAGGCATTGGGACAGGGACACCAATGTACATGTATGTCATTCTGGGGAGCCCTGCACAGTGGTTCCCCTTAACGTCCCGCTAAGCATTGGGTTAGGCCTGGCTCTGGCATTGCCCTGGTAGGCTGTCTATACCAGGTTTAGAAGGGCGCTTGGTCCCCTTTCACAGGGTCCAACCCATGACCCTACCAGACGATATAGGTCGTTTGCTTCTTAAAGGGGAATCCATTACTAATCCTATTTTTCAGAATGAACTACATTGAAGAAATATTACTCTTGTTTAAAAAAAAGGAAAAATAGTTGGATACATCACTGAGGATCGTACACTACGGGAAACATTTAAAGTTTCATTAGGAAAATGGAGTACAAAAGGCCATAAGGTATTCCCTATAGCATATTGAAGGGCCACTTAATGAACTTGAACACAGCTATGCCTTGGACAGGCCCCTTAAGACACTGAGGAAGATGCAGGAAACTGCGGGTACATTTTAGGGAGGAGGCAGGCAGAGAAATCCCATTTCTAGACTGCCCTCTATTGACCAGGCGAGATGGAGATGGCGACCGTCCGGCTAGGACTTTAGCCTTCTTCATTTGGAAGGAAAGGGGGAGTGAGGGAATCACTGAGGTAGAAGAGGAAGGTTCTAAGATTAAAGCTGATAAAGGGATTAGCGGAGTGTTACAGTCATACGCTAAACCAAGAATTAAAAGTTCAGTGGCAGAAATGTCTAATGTCCTTGACTGGGTAACATTGAGATATGTTGATATTTTATTTAGATTGCACTCGTACACCAATGTTGCAGAGCGCGCGATGTCCTGAAGAGGACCAGGCGGCAATATGAACCATACCAAGAGATGCGATTATGCAAGTGATAAATCAGAATTCTATAGGGAATACACTGACGCAGTTGCCATTACTAAAAATGTGTGAGGGCAGGTTGCCAGAATCGACCTGCACCCCACTAGTGCTCTTCCTGCAGAGCCCTATCATTGACAAACACGGATAATAAAATAGAATTCTGGCTAAATTGATCGCGGCCACCTCCTTTACGTAATGCACCGTCCTGATTGAATGGCATCAAGCAGGATGTATACTTGTTTGCTGCACCCAAAATGACTTATGCAGATTTGTTTCGATACGCAATACTGATCGAGAGACCCACTGCGATAATCGCCACCCTCGAGACAAGCGTTCAATTCCGTGAATCGGCATTTTCTGTTTTAAAGTCCTCCACAGATCGGCTGTGGGGAATCCATTTATTGCATGGAGGTTATTGTACTGTAGCCCAAGAGCAGTGGTCTTTAACCCCCTGCCTCCGCCCCCAGTGGCACCAGAGAGGGTTACACGGTGCCATATCTGCTCATTGCCTTGGCCATAGAGATCACACTCCGTGTTTGCTGCAGACATTTGGTCAGCACAGAGCGGTAGGGATATATTTAACTTCCACTTTGGTTTCCCTTGCATGTGGATGACCTGCTGCCGCATGTGACCAGCCGGATCCAAACCGTACCCATGCCCTTCTGGACGAGTCTATCCAGGAAGTCCAACACTGTCAGGATCACGGATTCATTGGGAAACATCTGAACTAGATAAGCGGAGGAGAGACTAGTATTCAGATGATGTGAAGGCGCTGTTCACTGTCTAGGTTTAGTAATATCTACGGATAAAGCATTGGCTTTTGAGGAGTGAGATCTGAAAACACACTAGATATTCTCGAAGCAAAGGTTGATGAAGGCCTGTTCTTGCCACTGTCGCATATTGCCCTCATGTAGTCGGCAACAATGATCGTTGTTCCCAAGCTGTATGTGTCTGGGAATTCTATCATCATCCCCGCCAGTGCACCCTCGGTCCAGGTAAAGGGAATTGTGGCAAAACGGATCTGCGCCTCTTGCAAAGCCCTCACCAGACCACATGATCAGGGCTGAAATGTACTGCATGTTCTAACAGGCACACGGCGCGCGATATGGTGGTTTAATGACGCACCAGCATTTCCACATGTTACGATTGAATGAGTGGCCTCGGAAGGAGATTCGCATCCATTTTATGGGCCATCAGCGGCTGCGCCGAGCCAGAAATTCAAACCGCCCACGCCACCCGGTGGGCCTGTAGAAAACTGGCAGGGCGTTCTGGGGAACCTGGCTTTACTCTCCACAGTTCACTTCCAAGCGGAAGATGTCGCCTTCAATAAACAATTCTGCACTCACCTGCTAGAGTTGGCATGACTACACTAAAAGGCTTCTACGTATAATCTGCGTTTTATATCCTGGAACAATTCAAGACAAAGGCTGCGGTTAACCCCTTGTCAGCTTTGTGTGCGCACAATGAAATCCTATATGGGGAGCGCCTCCAGTGAGCCTCCAGTACAATCTCTTGCTCAATATATTAAAAAAAGCCCTCGGGCTCACACACATGATTGCAACGCTGCAGAGTACGGTTAATAGACAGACAACGGGCGTTTCCGGGAAAAGGCACTTGGTGTCCAGTGATCCCACGAAAAATTGGGGTTGGCTAATACCCAAACCCGATGCATATTGCTAAATCACTGGAACCGTGGCTCAAAATGGGACCTCTCATGGCTTGCTAGTAGCTTGCAATTTGAAATGTTCACCCCTGATGGCATTGGTACAGACTCGGGTCGATCATGCCCTAAGAGATTGCACTTGGCCACCCCTCACTATTCCTGATCCTTGCGTAGGGTGTGCCATGCCCCAAGCCATGTGCAAGCACTTGACCCAATCCAGGGTGAGCATAGGCCCAATGCACCAAAAGTGTGGTTGCTGGGTTTGGCTTCAGAGATGGGTGGGAATTGGGCACTTCCTCTGTGTGGCATCAGTAGAAGCAAAATCATTGGTTTTTGAGAACATGGTACAGATACCCCCCTCGTTCCCCCATACCCCTTTGCTAGTATCCCCTCCTTCACCTCCAGAGGTCTGTGCCCCGTAAATACGCATGAAGGAATTTATTACACGGCCACGCTAGTGGGCGTGTCGTTATGGTTAAGTTGCTGTTTCCATAGGAAGAGCACTTTCTGGGCGGCTTATAACTTCGCTCTCCCTGGACGAATCCTCACTAAACTTTGCAAAGAAAGTATATGGCCCACTCCGAATTTTTTTTGCAAAGCTTGGTGAGGTTTGGTCCAGGGGGGGCAAAGTTATAGGGGGGTCCCAAAATGTCTTTTTTTTTTTCCCCATGGACTGAATGGGGGAAAAACTTTGCTCACCCCTACAGCCCAAACCGCTGGACGGATTTTCACCAAATTTGTGGCAGGAGCAGTGGCTTGGTCCTCGAAAGCGTGCTTTTGTAAATTTGGTGAAAATTCATCCAGTAGTTTTTTTTTTTTTAAATAACCAAAAAGTAGGTCACAAAAAATGTGTGATATCTATGTCCGGTCCGCAGACACACTTCCCTTTTCGGTCCGCGGACAGTGTCCTGATTGGCTAATCGGCTTGCGTCATGTCCACGGACATGCGACGTGTTCGCTGATTGGATGGTGAGGAGCGTGAAGTGTGTCAGATTTTTGGAAACGCCCGCCATCTTGGATTCACGGACAGCGGCTGATGTCTGCAGACATTGCGGTAAAAACATATGAAAAAACACACATTCCACTTGTCAAACTTAGTGACATTTGTGATGTCATCTTTGATGTCCTGGGTGTTCGTCTTAGCAGTGCACAGTGGTGGCGCGAGTTATGGTTGCTTAGTTTACCATAACTGGCGAATTTCAGGGGTTTTTCGGTTTTACTTGGAACCATAACGTCCGTTTAACAAAGTTTGTTTTAATTGAATTTCATAGGTTTTTATTAGTGCAACTTAACCATAATGTCCCTTTAACAGAGTTTTTTCACTGAATACGTACATAGGTATTAATGATAGGACAGGAAGAGCAGGTATGCAGCACACCAAATGGTAAAGGGCTCAAATGGGTGTTACTTGAATGGTTGGCTGCAGCCTTTCGTATGTTTTCTAGATATGTATTTTTTGTACTATAACTGATTGTTTAAAACATATACATGAAATCTATAAAAAAACAAGACCTCATGGCTGGACCTATAGCTTCTTGAATCGATGCATAGGCGTTGACCGCAGCGGAGGGCCACCACCCAGAATTGGTCTGCCTAATCTCTGTTGGAAACAATGGACTTGCCTTAGTCTCCAGCTCTGTATTTGCTGCTCCTTTTTTCATCACCCTCTCCATCTCCTCACTATATATATAGATGCAACAGACGTCTGTGCCAGTGGTCGTCGGGCCAGATTTGACATTGCCAAGGCTGCCTCCATCATGGGGCGGGGCAGATTTCTCTTGTTCCGTTGGTTGAATGTATAAGAGAAGGAACGGGAGGGCTGGTAATGGACACAATTAGATTAACTTTCCATGTCCTTGGAGGAAATAGTCGCAGGACGAAGGGGACACTTAGTGCGTTGCGAAGCAGCGCGTTAAATCGATGTAGAGAGTATAAGCCGTTCAGATGCTGTAGCCTGGGAGTGACTCATCGCAATTAAGGCAATAGAAAAGAAGGTATTTAACACTATAGAAGACATGGCTGAAAAGCCTTGGTAAGCAGCACTTCCCGTAATGCATCACATGTCCAGTGCTTAGATAGCAAATCATAATGAATAACGTAATCGGGCTGTATGGCCTAATGTTATGTTGTTTGAATTTATTAAGCACAACATTCACCAAACAAATGGCATCCTGGCGTTAATCGGGAGGTAGAGAGCTCAAGCAGACATTTAACTAAAAAAGAAAGGTCTTCAAGGCGCAACGAAAAATAAGATGGTTCTCATATGGAGATAGTTCCACAACTTGGCCGCTGCCACAGAAAAGGCATGGCCACCGACGCGCGTACGTAGAACCCGCAGAACTCGAATAGTGTAATATGTTTGAGAGCGTAGGGACCATATCTCCTAGATGGAACAAGACCACATTGGACACAAGCTATCAAAGGGGCTGTGTGTGCTTTGTTGCGACCAGGCAGGATAACAGACCCTGGTCAGGGGGGTCCACCCTCATTTTGCTCACATTTGTCTATAAAAATGTATTCTATGACTTTGCAAAGAGTAAGTCCCATTTCAGCAGCAATCTGCCTTCTTGTCAGCCATGCAATATTGGGCTTAGAGGTGCACAATAGCGTGAAAGAGGCAACATAAGAATGTAGACAATGATCTTGATTTTCAGTGGTTTCCCGCCACGGGTTTTATTATCATCTCTGCACATGATTTGATGCAATGTGGCATGATTGCCATGGATCGCATAAATGTTCGACTCCCTTTTTGACTTCTGGCCAGCTTCATCCAGGTACCATATTGTAATTTATGAACCAGGTACATTCACACATTTCCCTTCGATCAATGTGCCAGGCGGTTCATATTTTACTCGATATTAGTGTATCTTTCCCATTCCTCTTTCTTCTGTTGCTAAAAACATTCACCTTTATACACATCATGTCCTTGTTCTAGGCCACCCCTGCCTCTGGCTTTGCAGCCTCAGAATTTCTTGATTCTGGAATTTCACCGTGAGTATAATTAATCAGGAATGCCCTGGCAATTATGCCACCATATCTTAAGGATTTCCCGAGCAAGTTCTTGAGCCCCTCACGCACTCACCAACCCCTGCAACATTTTTAACTTGCATTCGTCCAGAGCTGCCTTGGAAACGCACTCTGAATGCTATCACAACACCCCAGATCATTCCCTCGCCTACAACTCTCGAATGAGCTCTACCTATTTTGGACTAAGAGGCAACCATACTACCATCAAATACGCTCCCCCCTGCTGCATCCCCTGCCTCCCTCTGAAACTTCTATTTCTGCTTTCCATCCTCTTATTTTCCCAATGCTTAATTTTTTTCCTGCGGCACACTGCGGTCTGGTTTCCTTGGGCATGGCTCTAAAACACCATTTTTATGGACCAGGGTAGGCGCTTTGAAAGCACTATGATTGTGATTCAGCACAGTGCTAATTCTTAATGATTGTAGAACATTGCTCTTCTGGCACGATAGCTCCGCAAGTTAAGCGCTCACCTCAGATATGGATCATTATTCTGAAGGACAGTTCTGAACTATGGCTGGAGCAGCTCGCCCTGTTGTGCTTCCCAGGTCAGTACACTGAGAAATAATGAATTCCTTGAAAACCTAATTATTGCACCACTTAGAAGTGGAAGAAAACCAGCAAGAAGTGCTACGTGTAAATTCAACTCTGGTCCACTCGCTACTCCTCGAGCGTAGGGAGTCTGAAACAAGTCTGACAGTCTTGAAACCAAGATTTAAAATGCCCCCTCTTCAAAAGAGGCAGCAAGTTCTCCCACGAGTGTCCTTGGTTCACTGTGGTGTTTCCCCTCCCCACCAGGATCCCATCCCAATTTCAGACCCTTCTCTTTGATGTTCCTAATCATGTCAGATGTGTACATTGCGCTTCACGACACGAATCCTCTCTTAATAGTAGCTGTTATTTCCTATTTTAATGTTTCCCAATTTATCAACCCCAGAAGCCTTGAGGGCTGATTCGTCCTTGGCACTATGTAAACTTCCTCCCATGGAAGCCAGCGTGCAGGCCAGCGGCGTGTCTCAGACCATCGCGTAAGGTGTCGCGCGTCCTTCCCGATCGCGCTATATGGGGCAAGGCATTAATGGATCTTTTACTTAAAGTTAGAATACACTTTGATGCAGAGGATCAATATTTTGAGCTACTTTCTCAATGGAGATCAAGTGCCGTGTAGCACAGGACATGCATTTTATTTTGGGATGAGGGGGGGGTGGATTTTGAAGAGAGGATAGCGGTTCCATAAATAGCAAGGGATATGAGGCGTGTCCCCCTCAACTACTGTTGAATACCTTAGCCGTTGGGTGTGTTGGCAACGGGATGACACATCTGTTGTAAACAGAATTGTGCTGCAAGTGTTGCCCAATGGCTCGCCAAAAAGTAGGAAACGGACTGAACTGTAAAAAACTAAGAGATGCTCAGTGTCTGGTGTAGTCAAGTCCCTGACTGCATCTCAAGGCCTTGGCGGGACTATGCAGCCCAAGAAAGCCAGCCTACCAGTGTAGTGCCCAAGCCAAGAGTTGTACCTCCAGGTATCTGCAAAGCCCCCTTCAAACCCATGGCATGATGGGACCTCGGAACTAGGGGACACCGAATACAGGATTACACCTTTGTCGTGCTGTGAATGCCTGCTCTTTGCTTCCAATTGTCGGATGTAGGAAGAGTCCCCAAAGAAACTGATTGCAAAAGTAGCTACTGGATCAGATTGGACTCTTAGAGGAGATAGAGAGGGTGAGCATTCCCTGCATCAAAGAGTGAAGCAAAAATGAGTGCTTTGGGAGGAAGCCAGGCGGAACAGAGCTATTTCCTGCTCTTGCGGTTTTAATTCATAGGCGAGAAAATGCACAAGCTTTTATATACAACCTACCAGCTGTGAGAAGTTCTGCACGGGCTCAGAACAGTACAGACATCCCTTTAAATATGTGTTGAGATCGTGGTCCATGTGTGGCAATTAAAGCGACTTCTCGAAGTATCTCAAGAGAATCCCCTATGACCGGTAGTTGCCGTATCATGGGCATGGTTCAGCACCAACTGGTTATACCAAGATTGGGGTCTCCTCACCAATAGCCAGCCGGTCTTGAATCTTAAACATATTCAGAAATTTCATCAGAATATGAAGGTCTTCCTTTCCTTTAAAGTCTGATTCTTCCAGTGGAAATCTGACTATATCTTCTAAATATTTATAGAATTTTCCAATAATGGGTTACTCCTTTTGAGCAGTTACCAAGTCTGCATCGGGATCATCTCTACGCCACTGAGCAACTGTAAGTTCACTGTCCGTACAGGAGAGCACGATATAAAGATTATAGAGCAGAAAAAATGCAATTTACTCTGTCGCTACCTCAAAATATTTAATATTGATATAAAAAACTTGTACCTGTTAAAAATACAGACAAGTCAAAAAATGCACCCTATAGTCAGTGCCTAATAAAACAATACACAATACAATTGATTAATCTAAAACACATAGGACCACATCGCGACATTGGCTGTATCCCGGCGGTAATTGCGCCGGGATACCACCAACGCAAATAGCATTACTGGTACTCGGTTTGGCGCAATTTGCAACGGATCATAAGTAGTGGTAAGGTGGTAAATCCCCATTCCCCATTGGGTCCATTGGGGATGGGTGGCGCAATTACTGCTGGTGGAAATAGCGTTGGCAGTAATATCACCTAAAATGGGCATAAAGGGGTAATTTTTAACTCTAGCAAAAAGCTGGAGGTCAAAGACCCACTTTCCTGGCCGACTCATGATTGGGCGGACCCTTAAATGTGGCGATAATGGTGTTACCACCACAATTAAGGGCTACCACCCAACTCCTGATAATACCCATGGTTATTTAACACTCTGGCAATATTGCAAACAAGAATAGTTCCTATATAGCAGCAGATCTGTTATATGGCTGTAATAAAGTGCAATAGGTAGTATTCTATTCTAATACATTAGCGTTAAAACTAAGGCTAAATCTTGGGTTTCCAGACTAACGTCTCATTTTTCTGTCAAATTAAAACAGGGAGTGATCTGATGTTTTTGGAGTCACTGAAATACTGCTTGGCTTAGGAAGCTGTTTCTGTTGTTTAGGCATACTCGGGCGAGTACAGGATCTTTCCCTCTATTTATCTGAATGGGTAAGAATGTGTGTTCGCACTTTTTCTGGACATCAGTCAAATTATAAAGGTTTTTCTGAGCTCTTTTCAGGAGCACTTTGGATTTCTTTGGGGTCCCCTTGATTATAGAACTTCAAGGTATCTCCTTCGAACGTAGAAACCTGTTAGGAGAGAGATACATTTTTAGGAGTTGGGATGAGGTACCCTTACTGCTCTGTTCCTCTATTCAGATGATGGTGATCTCGGCAACCTGATTACCATTCAGGCTGACTTCATTGGTACTTCTCTTCAGCTTGATGGGATGATTTGTTTTGGTCCAGAGAACCTGGTTCACACAATCAATCAGTTGGGTCAGCCTCCAGAGAAAATCATCCCAGAGTAAACAGGGGGTGCCCTCTGGATGTTTCAGATGTCGGCCAATTTTGATTTCCATATCCGCAATCCCATTGACAGAAATACCCTTTCCGTCAAAATGTAGAGTTCTCCTAGAAGAGGTTGGAGATGAATTTTATGACTCCCCCACCCTCTCTTTATGTTGAGTTTATCAAACGCTTGTTTTGAAATCAAGGTCGCCTGTGACCCTTTGTCTACCAGATCTGATAAATCACACTGACTTAGATTCTGTGCTTCTGCCCAGGTACAATCTTCTTTAGTCTCTAGTTTACAAAGAAAATTTGAATTATTATTAGACAGTTGGGCATGACTTTTCTTGATGTAATTTATTTCCAGGACATGACCATGCATCGCTCCAATGTATGTCTTTCCTTCCTTGAGGTCAAGTTCATGCAAGTTGTCTTGGGAACCTGTCAGAATAAGCGCGCATTTGGAGATAAGAGATGGAGTTGGCTGTATTCCCCCCTATCCACAGACTCTTTGTTGTCATCCCTTTTCATAGGACAATCTTCAGAATCCTTTAGGAGGGAGGGTAACTACTGTTTCTGGATTTTCTGAGCTTGTAATACCTGTTTTTTTCAGATTGGCGTTCGTATCTACGAGCTTCTTCACACTTCTCTTTTTCTACATCCTTGGAGTCAGGGTCTTCTATCTTTACCCACTTTTCTGTAGGCGGTGTCAATCTGTTTCTAAAAGAGAAGACTTTCTTTTTTGCATTTTCTGTGTTCTCCTCTTTCTCAATTTTGGCGTTTCTATTTTTCTTTTCATTGCATTTCACCGTTTTTTCTATTCTTTTGGATCTAGTTCCCACTGGAAAGAGCTGTCACTACTATTTTTTGTATTTCTTTATTTAATTCTAGGGTTGTTTTATGGGTAGGGAGGAATCTTCCCCTAAGGCTTGGCATATCTTTTCCTCCATTTCCCCTTTTTCTTCCACAAGGACACCATTACTCTGATGTTTTTTCTCTTGTTCAAATTTTCCACATGGAGATTACATCAGCAAAATTGACGTTCACTAAAAGGCACTCCAGCGCGACCATCTACAACATCTCTAGTAAGAAGGAGATTTAGTTTACTACGTAGCCACAGGGTTGTAAGAGAAAGAGAAGCATGCTGACATAGGTATTTCCGCAGGACATTCAGAGGCTTGATATCCAGAGAAAAATGGTTGAAAACTTTAAAGGAAGTAAGAACCTCCATGTTCTTAACCCAATCAGCCACATACAGTAGCTTCTACACCCTATCTGGATTACACTCAAGCTCTTCAAAAGAAATAAGTTGCACACAATTACCTTGCCTATGCAGGATATTAAGTTGAACAAACAGGGTAAACTTGGGAGGAAACAATATGGAGCGAAGGAGAAGCACTCTTCTCCAATCGACCCTCGTACACAGTGAGGTGGGGCCCAAGATATGCTTGATGGGGCGAACAGAGTGCCGCGAGGAAGCTTCAAAAAACTTTTCCACACAAAAGCCTCCTGCCTAGCACAATCAAGGTTGACCTCCTTTACCTCGGCCCCATACCATAATTCCGGCACAATCGCCTGATTGTACAGTTTTAAGGCTGGTAACAATGAAAAGCGACCATATTTCTTATCAATTACACTTAGGCGGCACAATTGCACAAAGTCTTAGTTCATCTGTTACGGGTGCTAAAGCTTGTTTAGACCTAATAGTGACACACAAGTATTTAGATTTGGTTACTACTTGTAATCTCGTGCCATCAATGTGCCAGCCAAAGTTACGTCTCCCAGATAAGATCTTTCTGTAATTAAAAATCAGGATTTTAGATTTTGGGACATTTAGCGCAAGGCTCAAAACTCGAAATGTCTGGGCCCTCAGGAGGGAATTCTGCAAACCAACTGCTGTGTAGTCGATCAAGACGAGGTTATCTGCATATAGATATTGGATGACCACCTGGCCCAACCTTAAAGGATTGACCCCTGGGCCCTCCAAGGCAGCCCTAATGTCCAAGATGTATACATTAAAAAGGAATGGGGCCAAAACACAGCCTTAACACAGACCACAGTCTGCAGAAATCCACCTTGAATGGGTGCCCTGCTTATCCAGCTTGACCTTAATTTTAAGATCCATGTGAAAGAGTTCCAACACACAGACCAAGGCATCACGGCAACCCCACGACCTCAACATTCCCCTTAGCGTATTGCGATCCACGCAATCAAAGGCCTATGATATATCAAGTAAGGAAAGAATGATGGTCCTTTTGGTTTAAAAGGCCTGTTTTTTTAAAAGCTGAAGATTCACGTAATTAAGAGTGGAATTCGTTCCTTTGCGGAAGCCGGACTGATTACAGTCCAAATTGTTAGCGGCTGTCACCCATCTTTCCAAAGCACGGAGTAAGAAGCCAAAGAATTGTTTGTAGGAGGCATCCAGGAGTGAAATGGGGCAATAGTTCACTGGATCAGCGCCGTCCCCCTTTTTGTATATTAATATAACAATAGCCTCTCTCTGCGTATCAGTACAGAGTCCGACCCACCACATTATGGAAAAGCTGTAATAAAACTGCTGCCAACAATGGTGGATCGGATTTAAGTGTCAAATTGGACAAGCCATTTAGCACAGGGGCATTAGAAGACTTGGCCCTCTTGATCACCAACATGATTCCCTCTAAATCAACGTCCAAAAGGGCCTGACAACTTCAGCAGAAGAACCATTAGGTTGAGTGGGTAAGTGTCCTGTTATGGAGCCATCAAAGGTGTACAGACTGGTAAAGTAACCCTCAACCTTTAGAGAAGGGACAGAGATGTGCTGAAGTGATGACTGCACCCCCCCTTGAATAAGTCTCCAAAGGTTGGTCGGAAGACAAGAAGCCAGAGCCCTAAGCATTGTCTCCTCGTCGGCTTGCAAAAGCAAGGCTCGCTGGCGCTTGGCCAATTCATATACGATAGGTCGATCCTCGAAATAGTGTGTACCACATTCATGCCTGATTTTAAAGTTTCCCTAATCGCCCTTCTCAACATTCTCTTCCTCTGACGCACTTCATTGTTGTACACGTGTCTAGGTATCACATAAACATGTTTGCTTGTGAGATTTGAAATGGAATGAGCACAGAGAGCATCATTTGAAGATTAGGGAAAAGGCGAGGGCACAACTTTGCAAATAACCCCCCCCCATAAAATCTGTATGCATATTTAGAACTGCAAACAACTGCATGATTGCGAGGATTAATTTCCAGTGCATCAGAAAGCAGGTCTGGATAAGTGCCCTTATAAATACCACCAAAACCAGCCATGAGACACGAGTGATAGCTGTCTTTGTCGGATTCAACAATAAAATGTTCTATGAAAGGAAGGAGGGGAGGGGACACAAAAACAAAATCTAAGGTAGACTTCGACTGAGTACTTGAGCATGTTTAACAAGGGGGAACATCATCCCGAGAATTGGAAGGAGAAAAGGAAGCAGGTCCAAGCTATCAAAACAAGCACGTAATGTCAACCAACGTACTCTGGCAGGTTTGGAGAAGTACCTGAAATAACCTGGGAGATACCATTTTAAAATAAAGACATTTTGAATTAAAATCGTCCAATATTATAAAGCAAACATTAGGTAAAAGAACATGATCTTCAAATGCATTGGTGATGGCTGCTAAGAAATCAGTTAAAATGGATGTTGCAGGGTTAAAGTACACATTTACAACAATCCAAACAGTAACTATTTGCCTCATTGGTTCAAACCAAGATATTTTGCAACCTAGCACATCTGATCAGCCTAGATGAATGGCGTCAGTCTTAGAATCAGGCGAGATACGCCAAGCACAAAATGAGCCAGCCTTTTCAGCCCTTCATTACTGTATCATGAATTAACGTAAACCCATCTACCAGAGGGTTGTCAAGCGGAAGGGATTCTTGAACACAGATATGGTCTGCGTCCTTCAAAGATTAGCATTAGAGCAGAGATGTGTGAATCCACGTGTATTCCATGAGACCAGTCTCACCAGGGAAATTCAACAAGAACCTCTTTGCACTGTCTTATGGTGGTGCAACAAGTTAATAATGTGAGACCAGTCGTAAGATGCATGTCGATTCAATGTCTGATGAGAACTGTTAGTGATTTGTTGTCCGCTAGCCAACTGAATATGTATCTTTAGGGGATCGCAAGGGTTAACCTCAGAACCCATTCACCTCCACCCCCGACTAGCCAAATTTGATCCCACCTGAGGCCAGTCCTTGGAAAGTGCGTAACCCATATTGAGCGTTTTCACCATATCAACACTGCGAAAATCTAAAGAAAATTCTGGCTATGTCTTTGGAAGAGAGCGATTGGAGACTAGGAATCCGCCCTAATAAGGCCAAAATATTTTGGCAGTTCCAGGGATGCAGTTCCTTCACCTTAAAGTTACGTCTCAAGCAGATATAACTCAAATGGTCCCCTAAGCTCAGGGACGAAGGACCGGCCATAGAAGTTGAAACTTCGTCCAGCACCTCATCCTTTACAGGGAGTCTAAAAGTGGACCCCCCCCGTGGGACTACTTGGGAGTCTAACAGAACCAGAAGGCAAGCCATCCAACCCCGGCACAATGGCTAGAGACCTCCTTCTTTCTTCCATGGTAAGGAAACACTAAGAAACAATATCCGAAGTACCCGCTATCTCTTCATCTGATATTAAAGGGTGGACAGTTCGTTCAAGCTTTTTATGAAGGGTAATCTATAAATCAGTAGATGGCACCAAACCCACTTGACTAATACCTTCACTCGCATTGGGAGGACAAACTGGGTGAGAAACAGAAGCCAGTTGCGCCAGAGACTGCAGGCCTCTTTGTTGGCTTCGATGGAATAAATCGACAAGGAGGTTAGGTAACAATAGCACTGTTGAGTTTAAGATCCGCTGTTATCAATGATTTTTTATTGACTGCATTGGGAGCCAAAGAGAGGTGACCGACAGAGGTGCACTTAACCTTAACCCGTGCATCAGCCCCCTTAGTGGAAGGGGCACAAGGCAGAGTATCTTCAAAGTCATCAACCTCGTAGAATATTTCGGTCTGGTCTTTTAGGGAACTTAAGAATTTCAAAGAGCATCTAAATGCTATCTTTTACATTTAAAAGTACATAACCATCAAAACTCGTCCATTCCTATATTCGATGGACAAGTTTAGATGGATATGTACTTTTAAATGAAAAAGATAGCATTTCGATGCATTTATTTTCTTTGATGGTTTTCCTTTCCGATGGTTCTTTCTCGATGGAAAGACCAGAAACCGGATTTGCATGAGTCAGTGAGACTGAGCAGTCTGGAGTTCATGGTAGAGCATTGGATTTCCTTAAGGACGGCAGAATTTGCTGTTCGGGCCTGTTGGAAGCTACTCCCAAATAATCATTATATTACATTACAACATTTGTATTGTGCACTGTGGACCCTCGGGTATATAGGCTGTAAGAGGATTCAATTCAACACTACAGCTAAGTCAACGCCTAGTCTATAATACTGAATGAAAACCCTTATTGATATATCTTTAGGTCCAGTTCATGCGTTCTGGATGACTACCCCTATATAACACCCCTCTCTTGGAATCCCCCTGACCCCACTGAGCCAAGAAGTAGTTCTGTTTTGCAAGTTTAAAAGGTTTATTTGATAAATTAAAATATATATATATATCACACTTTATAATAAATTAATAATTGACTAGCACACTTAATCTGATATGATAAAGATTAACAACGGAGAATCTGGCACTAGCACGCTTCTTTATAATCACTAATGAGTTGGGATAAGGTAGCACACTGGTAAATAGGAACAAAAGTATAATGTGGTAGAGGATGCTTTATGTAAGCTCAGGTGGATGCAATATTCAATGAATGCAGTACAGAAAATACTCAATATGATTTCAACCAAACAATGTAATCACTTTTCTCTGGCAATCCCCTCCCCCCCTTGATGCAAGGCAAGGAAATGGAAGGAAAACACACAGTTCTCAGAAATGCAATCAAATGTGATTCAGTTCACCCCAGCAAGCTTAGACTACAGAAGTTTGAAAACACAGGCCCAAATTGCTTTGATATGTAATGGCAATGAATTAAAAAATATGCTAAAATGCTTTTAATTCCCTTTTCAGAGGTTCAGGGTGATTGGTATCTAGTTAATATTAGTCCAGGCTCACACTAGCAATGATGCAGGGAGAGTTAGCAAGTTAAACGAATTTCTGGCAATGGAAGGCAAGCAGCAGCAGCTTTTTACACGTGAAGAAATTTGCAAATCGCGGCAAAATTCGCGGATGCGTCAAGCGCTATTACAGAGGAACCACAAGGACTATCTCTATCGTTTTGGGGTCCTAGGAAAGCCTAGGATCTCATCTTCAAAATAAAAGTTACTGCAAGTCTCTAGCACAAACGGTTGCGGAGATATGAGCGATTAAATAAAGGTCGTTTTTCAGATTTGAAATTTTAAACGCACACTTTTTCAGCTTTAAAAATGATGGCAGGATAACACAATTGCTAAGCTGCAGTTCTACTTAGGTTAAAAATGGATTGAATTATATTATTTTAACTAGGAGATTGGTTCTGCACAGTTTTCTAGGTACTCACACTATATTCTTGAGTGAAATGGGCCTCATCACGGATCTGGTCAGGGTTTTAAATTCGCCTCTGGTCTCTGCACTTCACAGTGATCTGGGTCAGCTCTCTCTGGTTCTCTGGTCTGGGTCTCTAGTTCTGGATAGATTGAAGTCTCTAGTTTGGCTCTCTGGAGGTTTGATGGAGGTAAAGTATGGATTTTTCCGGCAGAGCGTCCCGCTGCAGATGGAATTGAACAGTCCCTATCTGTCCTGTCTGTCTGCTTTTATGTGTTTAGAATGTGGGTGTGTTCTAGCATCACTGACCCTACCTCTCTCTCAGCTTCTAATTGGTCAAACTTCCATTTATCATTTGATTGGGGAATGAACTGTGAGTCAGAGTGATGTCATTTTACAGCCTGCAGAAAGTCCACTCCTCCTGTCAACTTACACACAAATCTAGATTTGAAACAAATACATATTTGCAGAGGTACATATTGTTTTAAAATCATATGCACCCATCATGCATTACAGGAGGTATCCCCTGTTCAAACTCTGCTCTTCCTGGGAGCTTGCATTCAGAAATGGCACATATTTCACTTTTTAACTGATTTTGCAATTTCTGACATTGACCCAACTTTACATACATGTGCGCAGGGAGTACGGACATTAACTGATGAAGTTTCAGATTTTTAACATGCATACATTTAGAGTTATCCCCACTTTTCCGCTGACACCCCCCTGAACATACCACCGGTTCTAAAAACCTCTTAAACTGTGGGCAGAAAAATCACAAGAATTATGGTATCATTTATAAAATTTTCACATGTCCGCTCTATGAGTTATTCATCTTTTTAAAGTTATGTTCTGGCTCCAAAGGGGTGTGGTTTACCCTCAGCACAAGGTTGAATTTCTGGTTTTTCCAGTTCTGCCAAGCCAGCTTGCTCTCACAGGCAGTGCCCCTCCCCTTTCCTCAGGAGGAAGCCACTTTTTACGACCATTTACGACTCCTGCCAATAAAACCTTTGCCTGAGCCAGGACAGGGCTTTGTTCACTTTCCTGCAGAGCACAGGTAATTCAATTATCAGATAGATGGCATATCCTTAGTGTGAGCAGCAAAAGGGCAGCTAGGCCTGGGAACACAGGTGTGACTCAAGTTTCACTCCTGATGGGGGTAGTTGCCAGGCAGAATTCAGTTCCTTAAGCCAGGTTTCAGATAAAATGTCACTTTTTGTTCCCCAGTTCCTGCATTCAAATAAAACTAAACATTTTTACATATGCAGCTAGAATGCTGATTCTAAGTGCAAAACTATGACATTTCAACAGTTACAAAGGCATGTGACACCAAACATAGGTCACTCATTTAATCTAAACATTTTCGATTTTAGTGTCTTTAAATCCAGTGCAACTTAAACTGCTGACTCCATAGCTCAGCCAGTTTTGTTATAAGCATTGTTCTGGGCTCTTCATTTCCCAGATTTTGTAGGCACACAAAACTCCATTCTACCAAATGTCTGCTGGTGTTCAGTGAATATTTTGCACATATTGCAATGTTTGAAATAGGCACTTTGGCTTGCCTTCAGAGAAACACAGGGTGGTTTTAAACTGCCGGCTTTTGGATAGTGGTGAGTACTGGTACTGCACCCATTTTTGGGATTTAAGAAAATGAATTCCCAACAATTCTAGGTTGCATTTGGCAATCAGCATTGCCATTCCCAATGGTTTCAGACTACTGTGCGGGTAGTCCAATGGTGGTTTTAAAGCGCTTTGAAGCTAACCGGCGCTACTGTTTTTCCTTTGGCAACCCATTTCCCTCATGGCAACCCGGCCTTTCATTCTCGCACTGGTGGGTGGCAAGTGAGGCAACCATTTTGGTGTGCGCACAAACTGCGCAGCTTTCCTGGATTTCGGCGCACATGTGGGTTTTCCGCCATCTTGAATTTTCTAAGCCCACAGCACCAAATGTTGTGGCATGATAGCTTAAACGTGGGTCAGGACACCCAACAAGGCGCAGATCTTTAAGACAGACAAGTTACAGAAAACATTTAACTCACGATGGTAGGTGAATCAAAGGAGTCAGTAAGGGAAGAAGGTTGAGACTAGGATTATGCGAAGAGATATGTTTTTAGATCCTTCTTGAAGGTCGACGGAGAGCTATGGAATCTTAAAATGTTCAGTAGTTGATTCCAGAGTTTATGGGCCACCAAGTGGAATGCCCCCTTCTCGGCTTTGGAGGTTCTGCTTCTGGGGTGGACCAGCAAGTTCTGTCCACAAGACCTCAGCCCTCGACTGTTAACTTTTTTGATGATGGAATCCTGCAGATAATAAGGCATAATCCCTTGTCTACATTTAAATGTTATAGTGAGGATCCTGTATTTAACACGTGCTTCAATGGGAAGCCCGTGAAGAGACAGACTGGCCTCTGTTACATGATCTCTTCGTGAAAGGCCCAGCACTACTCTTACTGCCCTATTTTGAATAGTCTGTAGCGTATGTGCATAACGTTTGCAGATACTGGCCAATAGTTTGCCACAGTAATCCATTTTAGTGCCAATGATGGCTCTAGCGATTGTCCCCGCGCTAGCCTGAGTAATGAGCGGCTTGAGATGATAACGCAATTTAATGTAATAAGCTGAAGCAGAAGCACTGCTGGTGATGTGAGAACTCATGGTTAGTGATTGGTCAAGAATCACCCCCAAAATCTTAAGTTTGGGGACTGGCGTAATATGATCAGCCCCCAACCTGAAGGAACCAAAGTTACGATCCAACTTTTTTATGGCAACTGAACTACCCACTATCATAAGTTCTGTTTTGCATTTGTTTAAAGCCAGATTGTTGTAGAGCATCCAGTTCTCAATTATGTCAAAGATTCTGTTCAACTCAATTTCATCCTTGGGGTGACAGCTTGAGAGCGGGACGACACATTGCGTGTGGTCTGCGTAGTTTGTGAACATAATTCCCTCTGCCTCTGAATCAGAAAAGAAAGGAGTCATGAATATATTGTAGAGACACAGGGATGTACTGGCTTCCTGAGGAACCCCAAAGTGGACCGAAATGGCTGAGGCCTCAGCTATTTCCGAGCATACTCTAACTCTGTTCTCCAAGAAGGATGCAATCCACGAGACCGCCAGAGGTGATAAATTAGCCACCTCGGACAGTCTGGACATCAGAATCGAATGATTGCCTAAATCGAACGCTGCAGACTGGTCGAGCAAAACTAGCAGAGAAAGAGACCCTATGTCTAGAGGCTCCAACAATTTAGACTTTAACTCAAGTAGGGACGTCTCAGTGCCAAGGTCCCGCCTGAAGCCTGATTGATGCACAAATTTTAATGTTGTGAAATCTGACCATACGCCACCTTGTCCAATATTTTTAGTCAAAATGGTGTATTAGAAATTGGTCAGTAGTTCATGGGGTTAACCCTAGCAAGTCTGACTTTTTTCAATATGGGCGTGACCATGGTTTGTTTCAAGTCATCTGGTACCTTGCTTTCACACATTGAGGCATTAACGAATATGCAAATTTGCAGTGAATGTTTCCAATTTGCTGTTAGTGGTCTTGCCACTGCGTAAGCCCAGCATAGTACGTAAGCTCCTGGCTGCTGGTAAAAGAGGGGATGAGGGAAGCAAAGCAAAATGGGAGAGACCCTGTGAACCTCAGCAACCAGGACAAAACCTGCAGTGCTTGCGGGGTGGAGCAGAAAAGGTCAAAGCAAAACTGCACCACTACAATAGATACAAGCAGTGCAATCTAACAATGAGCTCAAGGGCACCCTGGCCCATAGTCGCTCACTGATTTGACACTAGTGAAGATGTATACAGAGTAGTTACACGCTGTGCTGGTGGTTGATGGTTGATTTCCAAATCCAAGGTGTGGCAAGCAAACCTTGAGGAAGGAGAAGGAAGAGAAGATTATCAACGCTGCCCACTGCCACCTCTACTTCCCCGTCTATGGCTCTAAAGGCAGAGCAGAGCGGCAACACTCAGCAGGGCCGAAATCCACACTTCTGAAGTTCACCGGAATGAGCAAAGTCAAATAGGACCTTTGCCAAAGTGTAAGAGCAAAAGCAAGATGCAGAGCGCCCCTTGCCAAACGTCATAAAGCTCCTCTTCCTGTACACAAGGCTTTGGCAGTCGCTTGAAAAATCACAGCCGGATTAATTACAGGAGTGCAATAAAAGATGTCTAATAAGACCGGCAAGAATGATATGCCAGCCCGGACGTCCATAGCTGCTGACATGGGACCGTTGTGAAAGCACAATGATGCAATCTTGAAAGAGCGGCTCGTGTGAAGTCTGAGGCCCTGATTCACAGAACATTTTCCTATGGGATTGCCCCATTATAAAACACTTCCATGAATCAGGCCCTTACTGTTTAGCTGTGGTGGAGAGAACAGAATGGAGCAACAGAGTTTCACGAGTGCGTAATGCGGAGAGAAACGAACACTGAAGAGACTTAGATGCTCGCTGCTTACCTTGTTTGCAAAAGGAAGCCTCGCCGCGGAAGCCCCGCGCCCCAAACACGAAATGCACTGCTACACACCGGTGCAGTGCTTTGGGTATAAATTGTAAGTGCGCCCAATCGCAAACTGCACATGTATGGTGACTTACAAAGAATCAAAGATGCAATACAAACAATTTGCGCCTATGGCACTTTTCACCCGCAAATGAAACCGATTCACCAAAAAAAAACTGGTGCAAGTCCCGGGAAGTAACAAAAAAAAAAATGTTCATGTCGTGTGAAAATTTGGTAAAGTGAGCTCCATTTATGGAACAACAATATAGTAGAAATAGAAAGTGAAAGCAGTTAATACCGGTTTGCCTCTGATGCAGCCGCTAGTTGGAATCACTCATTGCTGCTCCTCCCGACACAGCCACTTTGCATGTGCGAAGTTAATGTGTCTGGAACTACACCTGCTTTCTGACCATTAAGTTACAGGTTGCATTTTATCTTTGTGTATAGTAGCGAAAGGCTCTTTTCGCCGTATTGCGAACCTGGCGCAATTTTCCCATTTACTCAACCGCAAATGCACTATCGCCAGAACAAAGCTTTGTGAATTGGGCCCATCAATACTGCTTGATGGGGGGTAGAAGGGAGAGCCCTAAATCCCAGGGTGACTGAGAAAGTATTCATTGCCTCAAATTCTACATGCTTGAAAACTGAACATATAAGCCCAAAGTGACGTCTGAAAGAATCTATTTACTGACCCCCCTCCGTGCAGGGAGACGGTCTTGAACCCCAGAATAAGTGGATAAAACGGTCCTCAAATGACAAGTTGATTCCCAATCCCAGAGAGATTTGAATCAATTAATCAATATAGGAGTTACACACTCATTAAATTACTTGAGCAGAGACATTTGTTCTAGAGGCCAGTGAAGAATTTACCCTGAAGACCAGGACCAGCCCTGACAACTAGAGAAAGTGAATATATCATAATGTGTAATGCATATAAATGATTACAGATCCCAATGATCCATCTACAGGACACAGTATTCTACTCCAGTCCTTCTGAAATTATAAACTGATTAGAGTTTAAGCATTAGCTCGGAGGATAGCTCAGTGGCAGCTCAGTGGCAGCTCAGTGGCAACACACTCCCCTTGGAAGCAAGACGATGCAAAGCAAACACAGGTTCTATCCGCAGGTCTGCACTTAGAAACCTCTGGGTATTAAGCGTGTTATAAATAACCAATTACAATTACATTCGAGCTGCCTCAGCACAATTCTGATTTTATTTTTGATTCAGCAGGCCTATGGGTTTAACATTATGACAATGCAGTGAATTAGTGTACACATTTGCCTTCAATTCTCAATGTGGGGTGCATTTAAAGGCCCCAAACAGAAGTCCCTTTTACATGAACAGTAGCCATTTAAACACTGCAACCAAAAACAGCCTGGCTTTTGCTTTTATTTCACATGAGTGGCAAGAATGTAAACACTGCAACAAAAGGGGCCTGGCTTTTTCTTTTTGTTCATGTAAAATTAAAGAACCATGGGGATAAGAGCCTACCTGTCATTTAACAATGGACCAGCGGAAATGTAATTCACCCAAGAAGGAGGAATCAAAGAATCCTGTGACATGGAAAACAGGATTTTTAAACATTAAAAGCAAAAACGGCCTGCACAGGTGTTTGCAAATAAAAATGCCTTTAAAAAAAGCCACAATGAAAAAAGATATCACTGCTTACAGGAAAATGTCAGGAAAGATAAACCTGATGTGGGGGGTGACCAAAGCCAATGTATAGTATGTTCCACCCACAAAACTCCTGTAAACATGTAAAGAGACACTTACTTCAGGGAAAACCTGTTCTGGCTGAGTTCTAAACTTCACAATGAAATGCCCCACTTCCATCTGGATGTTACATCTCCCATCTAATGACGCCCTGCAATAGAATCTGCTGCTGCAGGTGTTGAAAGCCCACTTGTCCCAGACAGGCTGACACTGAAGGCGGATAAAGAAAGAGACTTTAAAAAAAATCATCACTAGCTGAAAAATGACAAACCGAAACATTCACAATTAATAATAAAAGACTGTTTTCGTTTTAGGCATTTTGTGCAGCCATCAGACTGAGGCTTGATCTCAATGTTATGTCATTGTTCATGTAATTTCCATGCGGTTTTGGGGATGTAAATTGCATTTACCTGGGACTCTGGGAACTGTAATGACCAGTTAGACTAGGTTTCTGGCTGAGCTGGACATGTGACAAATGTAAAAGTGGGTGAAAAGATGAAAAATGAAATTGGGAATATGCTTGATGACTTGCATATTCATAACTTGTAAATGTTATGAAAACGACAAAAATGTGGCACATGGCCATACTACCATACTACATTGTACAGATTTGGCAGTTGGCTTATCTAATTCCCCATGATCAGCTAAAACTGAATATATGTTTCACATAGCAGTGGCTAGTACAATTATGTTACGATACGTAACTTGTTTTTGCAAAAAAGTTGAAATGAGAACAAAGGGTGGTGATGAAGGGGAAAAGACAGATGGTGCTCCAAAATCCCTAAACCAATCCTGACTGGGGCGGAGGGAAAGAGAGAAACTGTCCAATCCTGGCAGTAGGGATTATTGAAGGATACTTCCCCTAGATTGTAAAATTAGTGATATCATTTCTGCTATATAAAGGGGACTGTACTAAGAAAGGGACACACACACAAACCGGGGAGACAGAAAAGAAAGATGGAGAGAAGGCTGCTGAACCTTGCCATCTGGGAGAGCGGAGTGACCAGACCCCCTGCCCTTTCTTTCCAGAGTGTCCTGAGATGAAGCTGGCTTTCCTGAAACCTTAAACCTGTTGGCTGCCCCTGTCATTTTCACTAGAAACTGATTTTCCTACGTGCCTTTCTCATTGTTGCAAGCGTGTGTGCCATTACCAGCCCTAGTAAAATTAAGATGATTCCCATTCTCGTTTTTCTAAAACTTCCTTTTCCTTTTAAAAAGCGTTTTTCCTAGAGTATATCCCATCTCCAATCATATTCTGAGCGCAGATTTCGAATTGCATTTCCCTCATTTTTCATTGCTCAGATCTTCCCTGTCACTTCACAGCCCCAGAAGAAACTAGGGTGATTTGTCTTTTCGTTTTTTCAAAAATTTCTTTTAACCTTGGAAAACTTGTCCCTGGTTTATATCTCTCCCTCTACTATACCCTGATCACGGATTCTGAATTGTATTCCCTTTATTTATTTTATTTTATTTCTCATGTGCTGCCTGTGTTTAAATCGAATTTCGTAAGGGAGCTAGCTAGTCTGTTTTGAAGCCAGTTTTGTCTTTTAGTGTAAGCAGACACAAGTACCCTTGTGTGCTGTCCAATAGCAGTAGTATTGAATCATTGAAAACCCATGTTTCCATTGTTGCATGGGAGAGTGCTATCACTTTGTGGTAATATGTTCTTTTTCTGTTCTGCCATTAAATAAAAACGAAATCATCTGTAATAGTATATGTAAACCTGATGGTTTTGTAGAGAGAGTGCCTTTTGTGTTGCCACAATATTGGTGGCAGTGGAATTGGATGCTTTTCCTTTTTTCATTTAATAATAAATTAATAAATAACTTATTGATACACACCGGCCTGGTTCCTATTACACCGTGACACAGGGTGTTTGTGGAAGTTGGGTGCGAGTCGGGTTGGAGGCCTACTCAAAAAGAATCCGTAGTATATTAAAAATAAAAAGCGTTTTATTGTACGCCACATCAATTGTAGGCGAAGGAGTTCGCTAGCTGGCTTGTGCCGTGTAATAAACCGTGACATCAACTATCATAAACATTGGAAATCGATTAAACATATTATTGTTCTGGAGTAAACCTCTGATTTATACAGTCATTAAAATAGCACTTTGTATGCTAATTTATACATTTAATTGTCATCAATAAGCAATTCTCCTAAATAAAAATAAAAGGCTTCTTTAAGCCTGTGGTAAGAAGTATAGTTAATCCACAACTGGGCTTTTAGACACCAGACCTGGAATACGTTGGACTATGAAGGTGGACAGCAAAAGCACTGAATCCCTGCCAGAGTATAGGGCATGTGTATGCGCTAAACTGGATCCCTCTGCTTAGTGCCCGCTTAAATGCTTGCACTCTTATTCATTCCTAACATTGAAGGAGACTGATTTTATTATAGACAGATGTGTGATGCAGATTCTTTGGTTATGTTTTTAAATGGTGAAATATGTTGTTAAGCAAATGCAGTTTTTATTCTTGTATCGCTTAAATTAGCAATTCATGTATCTGACAGTCATGCAGAGCGTTACAAGGAAGGGGCACCCCTTACATGAGTCTCTTAACAAATTGTTATTATGTGCGTTTGAATCGATAATTGTGTTGCATTTCTTAATCGCATATCGGTTCCATATGCACTAGGGATGTTCATAGCATGTTGTCCGACAGATGTTCCACGCCTCGGCCACTTCATCAAAGCCTAAAATTGGGTAGGAATTAGAGAATGTACCTGCTAGGAAATTAAGGTTTGGCTGAACGGAGCAGGAAGTCACTTGAGAAAGACAAGGTTACGTCATGTGGAGGCTAGGTGAGTACCTCCTAGGGGCAGGATATAATATCACTAGTCACACTTTTGAAAACGGATGCTTTAAATTGAAGGAAGTCCGTTCCCTAGGTGTCCTACAACCTAATCACTCAATGCGAAGGTGTTCTTTCCTGTCAATAGTCACCCTTCTTTCCAAGATGAAATGTGTGTTTCCACTCTGAGTGGATAAGCCATCCTTCAGGAACATAGGACATCCAGACTTAAAGGGGTTCAACAGACATCCACAAGTGTAGTCACTGCACTTCCTCAATTGGTTTGTCCCTCGGATGGAGAAGAAGCTGGTGCTGTGGTGTCCCTGCATCCACCCTGTAATCCAGAGAATTGTTTCAGTAGTTTCTAGGCCAGTCCAGAAACTGGTAGCAAGCTGCCGGACCATGATTAGCACGAATTGTCTGGTGTCTGACCCTCAGCTTCTATTCCATTGGTTCTGGTCAAGGAGCTCATGATATCCGATTGTGCTGAAATGCATATTGTGTATCATCATGGGTTGTACCCAATAATAAGAGTTGTCAAATGCATTTGTTTTCATTTAAAAACAGCTTTATTTGGGATTCCTCTTTCGCTTTATATAATACACATCAATTTACACATTAATAAAAAGGAAGATTAAAACACTACTTTGCAGCTCAAGCACGTTCATGTCTTAAATTAGCAAAAGCAAAAGAGGTGATGGTTGGAAGGTTTTGAATTAATCTTAATCTTAATCTATGTCATTGGTATGATATATGATATGATAGTTTTTTTCATATAGCGCCTATACACAATGTGTTTCAAAGCGCTTCAAGGCAAGGGAGGGAACAATGGAAAATACAATGACATACTTACAGGCCATGAACACTAAGGATGTGAAATAAACTATCGTACTCGGCCTGACGACATTTCAGATAGTGCAAGAGCTAAGACATAGATAAGGAAGGGAGGGGGAGAATGGGAAGGAAATGGAAACGGACAGGCGACTACCGTACTAGGCCTGACTACATTTCTGGTAGAGCCGAAGAAAAACAAAAGGTGAGGGAGAGGGGTGCAGAAAGGGAGGGGAGGAACACAACAAGCGACTATCGTACTAGGCTTGATGACATTTCAGATAGTGCTGCAGGGGGGTTGGGGAGGAAAAAACTGTAATGGAAGGGTGGTGGAAGCAGACGAGGTTGCTATCATATTGGTTCCAAGGACAATTCTGATAGAGTAAGTCCATAGAAGAAAGTAAGGGGAGGAGATAGGAAAAGGGAGAAGGGAAAGGAGGAGACAACAGAGAGTAAGCAGTCAAAGAGAGTGGAGAAGCAAGAGTGGCGAGCAAATACAATTGCAGAAGTCAGTAGTAACACATAATGTTGCAAGCCAGGATACAAGATGAAGATGGGAACAGCATGATTCAGGGCCACCATGAGTACAAGATGCAAAGGAAGTCCAGCATGAGAGTTTAGAAAAGGTGACGCACTGTGAATGAATGAAGTCCATAAAAGTCAAATCCAGCATTGGCCACAAGACGGTGGTGGTGAAACCAGAATGTATCAGGACAGAATTCTGCAGAAGTAGGCTGGAGGGGTGGGGGGGGGGCAGAGGGGGTGCAGGGTAGAAGAATCAAGCAAAACAGGTAACACCTGTGTGCGAGAAGGGGGGGGCACAAGGGAACATCACAGGGGGACCAGAGGGGGTGGGGATGGCTGGGGGGACAGAGGGGGTAACACATGTTGGTGCATGCTTACCTGCTGTCTGAGTAGGGGGTTGGGCCCTGGGTCCTCCTGGTCCAAACAGGAATTGCCCTTTTCTTCGTCTGCCCTTCACTGCAGATGCCCGGGCGAGAGACGCCCTTGATCTAATAGTTAAGAGCACGAGGAAGAGGCAGGGCTGAGAAGGTGGATGGTGCTTAGGCCAGGTGACCTAGATCCACTTGCACCTGCTCCCCATCTGCAAAGAAAGAGGCTGGAGGGCTCCTTACGTAGGGAAAAAGAGCGGCAAGCAGGAAGGCACCAGATGGGCGGGGCTTGCTAAGTGGTGAAAAAGAGCGGCAAGCAGGAGGCACCAGGTGGGCGGGGTTTGCTAAGTGGTGAAAAAGAATGGCAAGCAGCTCTGGGCAATCCTCCAGACCATCGTTCTTCAGCTGCCAATCCATTACGAAAGGGGAAAGATCATATGAAAATCGGGCTTGGTCCCACCCCAAGAGGGGCAGTCCCAGCCTGAACTTCTTGGTCACATCCCATCTGCAGAAGACCACCAGCATCCCCAGACATGTTGGCCTCTTATGTCTTAAGTTAGACCGTCTTTCGTCCTTCAGACTAATTCTTTGTCCGTTGCTCTACCAGCATGGATTCATTGATACCATTTACTTCAGCATAGTTAATTTCTAGCCCTTGCCTTTTGGGGTTTATTTAAAGCACTGCCTCAGCTACAGCCTGCACCCCACTGTTTATTAGCCCAGGATTCAACCAACACCTTCCTCGGATAGCATCTGCACTCTACAAGGACATGGGCCATTTTATCCATGTGTCAGTGGCCACACCTGCACACTGTTGGCTTGTTATTCATGTTCGTCCACTTGCAGCATCTGCGTCCCATTCTGTGTACCCTGTATTTCACAAACCAGTTACTCTGCTTGGGATTCTGCACGCCATTTAGGCGGCATTCCCAGCACCAGCCTCCTTTCAGAGGCAAATAAATGCTTCTTGAGCAGAACGATTCTGGAGTCTTTCTTAATTCCACTTTGTGGGCTTCTTGAGTGCGATACTAGACCTCCTTCTTTAAGCTCTGTAACTGTCTGTTCTAGGAGCATTGAATACATGTGACAAATCAAGTTTCTCAATTATCCTGATGACATGCTCAACGTTTCTTCTTACCTTACCTTGCAAAAGTGCCCTCATTTCTTTACACAGTGGAGTACTTGGACTATCGATATTTGTACAGATATGGGGCATCTGGTGAGTGCCTAATTATATGACCTCCCTGGGGTAAAATGCTGCCATGCAACGCAACATATCCATCTGATTTCTCTGTATGTTCTCATGTCCCATATGGCAAGGCAATACAAAACCACGCTACCTATTTCCATCAAAGACCCTCAACATTCTTGGGAGCGATTTGCCTCCATGCATTTTTGCAAATTGGAAAAAAAACCGTGCTGTTGCCTTGATTTTACGCCCAATATCCTTCTCATGCTCTCTCCATAAAACATTTTCTCATTTTATCTGATGCAAAAATGTGTACTCTTTTTGAGGCTGTACAGGTCCCCCTCAGTCAAATAAGGATGCGTATTTCTTACTGACCCGCCCCCACCCCAAAGATTGCTATGTAGAGCTTCCACATCATTTCTTCCACATCATTTCTTCCAGGTCATTTTCAGTTGCTTTCAGCCTTCTGATTAAGCCGATTTTAGTCCAATCTAAAATGGCTGCCATCCTCGTAAAGCAAACTTTTATTTGAAATGCCTGCTGTCACCAGTGGAAAGATGTCCCCATCCGGTATTAAATGATCTACCTCTATAAAGGGCAAACACTGCAAGAGGGCAGGAATGCATTGTTGACTTGCCCGGTTATCAGTAACGGACGCCCCTTGGAACCGGGCCTTGCTTTCCTCACTGCATTCTCGTTAGTTTCTGGATCATTTTGGCCAGACTGGTGGGGAGCCACAAGCACCCTCTGTACTCGTCAGTAGGCAGTTTAGCCACGACCGATCCCTGTAGTCCTTCAGAGCAGTAGTCCTCTTGTCACTGGATATTGGTGCATGGCATGCACTTCAATTTGCCATCACTCTGCTTCATCAATAAACCTGTGCTGCTCACCTCCAGACCCAAGAACCTCCGGCCATATATCTGCTTTGTACCTATTCCAACTTGCACGATGCAGACAACTCCATTTGCAGATTAGAAAAGCCCTTGCATAAGTGAAAACCCTCCAGCACTCCCTGATGAGCAAAAGCCACAAAAGATCGATCATGGCCTCGGCGCCATGCCACAATTGTGATAAACCAAATAAATGCAACCTGTAGAGGCCACCTCTCAACGTGTGACTGACTTCGTGAGTTAATTATATGTTATGTTAACGGTACTTATATAGCGCACCGTCTCCAACGGAATTGGTGCCCAGGCGCTCTGGTGGATCTGTACATGAGAAAGGTGGGATGGGTTAGTAAGGTGAAGAGGGTGTAGGATAGTGGGAGGAGTGGTGTACTGTTGGCAGCTTCAACTCGGTAGACACCGGGTGCTGAGCTTTGGTGCGAGTATTGGATCGGTGTCAGTCCGCGTGTGCTGTTGGTGCGGCTTATGTGTTGTTGCGGTGTGGTGAAGTGCGTGCAGCTGGCTGTGCGAGAGATGGTTGTGTGAGGTTTTTTTTTAAAGTATGCAGAGAGTTAGAGTTTATATTGGTTAGTGGGTTATGTGACATTTAACATGCAAGCATTCAGAAAGTATGCAGAAGGTCTTGAGAATTCTCAAAAGGTTATTGCTCTTGCACTTGGATAAAGCATGTTTGACAATGTAAATCCCAGGGGCCACTCCTTGCCTTCTTTGCCAAGCAGCAGAGTTAATGTAACAAAGGGAAAAGAAGGAAGACACTGTAAAGCTGCTTTGCTATTTAACCCTGAGGAGTCAAAGTGTACTCTTTGCTCCTCGACGTTTTACCTCTTCAATGAACTGGACATGTTATTTATTCACCGTGTCCTCATTGAATCGTTGTTTGAGGTTATGAGGTCTCTACATCATGAACAGTGCATCAGTCATCTATGACATTACCATTTGGCTTGCTTTTATCGTAAAGCGATGATGGCACAGGGGAAACGTGCTGCTCTTGGATCAAGACCACGCAGAGCAGCAGAGGTTCCAATCCCAGGATGGCGCTTACAAACCAAATCCCGCGCATTATAAAAATAAGAAATAGAAGTCAATTTTTCAGCAGCTGTGTATGCACAACTCCTCCTGAATGTGACATTTTGTGTCTGTGTAGTTCAAACAATGTTTGTGCCAAATCGTATGTAGATTATTTTTAATCCATGATGAATATTGTCTGGACCAAGGCAATTCAATCAGCCAAACACAGCTGTACAGGTAGATGACGTAGTTATCTCTCTGCAGTAAGGGCTATTGCGCCCATTGGATTAAGGGGATACCTTTAAAGCCATTGTAATACTCACAAAATAAAAGCTGAATCATTTAGAGACTAAGGTGCAATGCAAGATTATTCAGCAGCCGCCTTGCCTCGTCAAGTGGCCAGCAATACTGGCCTCGGCTAGTGTGCTCCACGTGCTGGGGAGCACACAAGTAATTTGCACCTTAATTCTAGAGGTGTGATTTATTTATTTATTTATTTATTGTCTCCCCCTCCACAGATTACTCCAAGCAAAGGCTGAGTAATTTTCCCCCACGAGAGATTGCCGAGGCTGATGAGATTTTGAAGACCCTGTCTTGTCACCGAGACAGATTTCCCATCTGTTGGAAGCATCGTGCGTACACAGGGAGGCCCATCAGAATGGTCAATTAAATACTGCATTCACTGGATATAAATATAAAGTCGGAGATATCGGAGGTTAATGAGATGTGGCAAATACTATCATGGCTGGATCGTCCATATGGGCGAGGGGACGCCGAGTCCATATGGGCGAGGGGACGCCGACCTGCCCACCGTACTCTTGCCCATTATGGAAGTGCCACGGCTTAAACTGTCAAAGGGAAACATGGTTTCCCTTTTGACATTTATGTTCCCCAGCGCGCATGTCCAATGGACCCCTTTTTCCTTTCCCCCTCCTTGCATTGCCCATTGGGGATGCAGACTGGGGGACTGCACATCTAAATGTGTGAGGCAGTGAGGGGCACTCCTGCACCTCCTTGCACATTGAGACTGAATGGGGCGCTGACAATGTGGCGCTCTGGCTCACACACACATGTGCAGGAAGCAGAAATCGATCTGTGCCTCCTCTTTCCTGTTCTTATGCGCAAGAGCCAGAGGGCCCTTGTCAAGGGAGGTGACGGTGTGGGGAGGACCAGTATCCAGATTGCAGCTGAGGTAAGTGTGGAATTTTATTTTGTATGTATGATGTGTATGTTGTGTGTGTGTGTGTGTGTGTATGTATGTGGGTGTGAATGAGCAAGTATATAATGTATGGGTGGTTGGGTGCGCTTGTGAATGAGTGTGTGAATGCTGTGTGAATGTGTATTTGAATGAGCAAGTGAATGCTGTTTAAAATAATATTAAAGCTGTGCGAATGACCGAGTGAATGCTGTTTGAAATGAATGTTGTGCGAATGAGCAAGTGTGATCGACATGAGAAGTGCTCATGCAGTCCCCAATAGAGATAACATGATGTAATTTAATTTGGCATTCATCATCTCATGATGTCAGATGTCATGATATTTTATGTCGTAGCATGCCATATCATGTTATCTGGTCATGTCGTATATCATGTCTTTTCATGTGTATTGATATGACATATATCATGAACTAGCAGTAATTAAATCATTTGAGTGAAGATCTATAAAATACTAGTTTGAAGGTGGTATGTCATATGCCATAAATCATGTTAGAAATATCATTTCGAGGGGATTGGGTCCTCCAATGTATTCCATATCTATGACAGTAATCACCACAGCTGTGCTGCTTCGGAAAATCTTTCTGCGTCCTACGTCGATGACGTCGATACGCTGTCCTCGAGGGCCTCCATTGAGCTGACGTCACCAGATGTTATAAGTAGGACGCACGAGGCCCGTAGCCTCAGTCTACTGAATCCTGTTCTTTCGGTTCTTCGAACCTGTTAGTTTGTGTATTAGAATGATGTCTTCGGCTTCTTACACCCCGCGGTCGGGTTTTAAGAAGTATCGGGTATGCGGGTCCAAGATGTCGTTGACGGACACGCACAACGCTTGCCTTTGGTGCCTCGGGGAGGACCACTATACGGATGACTGTGTCAACTGCCAGTCGCTTACATCGAAGGCCTTGCGGGAGCGTAAGAAGAAGCTGTCGGTGGGTAAGGTGGCCAAGCCCCGGAAGTCACGATCCACTGGACTTTCGACGGACGATTTGGGGGGCGACTCTCTGCATCGTCGTCATGAGTCCGGGGGGTCTCGGTCCAGGAGTCGGTCTCGCCATTCCTCTGCCTCTTCGAGGCACTCACGGAAGCGCCGTCACAGGTCGCCTTCCCCGTCCTCATCCGAGGACTCCGCCAGTCGGCACGTTGCTTGTCCCAACAAGCATTCCACTCCTGAGGAATGGGATTCCTTCCAAAAGGAGATGATGGCGATTTTTCAATCGCAGGGCTCCGGTCCGTCCGCGCTGTCGAAGGACGCCGGCCGTGACTAGAGACACTGCTCATATGCCTTTGGGCTTGAGCGGTCGTCGTGACCACCGGGCACCTTAGAGGTCCCGGTCGGACATGGATGGTCACTCTAGACATGCCCGTTCAGGTCCCGGTCCTTGACGCCCTCGAGACCGCGTGAGCCTGTGAAGTCTTCGAGGAAGACATCGACGCCTGCGGCGCCAAGGTCGTCGAGGGACTCTCTCGAGGATCCGCCTCCGAGGAAGTCGTCGGCGCCCAGGTTTTCGAAGGACACGCTCGGGGCTCCGCCCTCGAGGCTTGTTTCGGCGCCGTCGAAGTTGTTGGCGCCTCGCTCAACGCCGATTCCGTCGACGCCTTTCGAGGCTGCTTTGTCGGAGGTACCCCATGGCACGGTGGAACCCCCCAGAAAGGCTCTGGCCAAGGCTAAGAATGTCTTTGTCCCTTTTTCTGTGCCCCATTTCCAAACTCTGGATTTTATTTCTGAGGGGGATGAGGGATCTGAGGAAGGTTTAGGGCCTGAGGAGGTGCCTGATGAGATTTTGTCTGGTCACAACCAGATTGAAGACCTGCGTCAGTCACTGCACAATGCTAGTGGTCTGGACACCTCTCTGGAGGTGGAGTTCGTCGGCCTGAGCCTGGCACCCATGCCGAGTCCTCGTACCGGCACCTTATGTCAAGGGTCACGGATTACTTGGGGTGGTCTGTGCCACCTGTGGATTTTCTGCAGGATGACCTGACGAACATCCTCGACCAAGGTCCTCCAACTGACCTGGTACTGCCATTCCATATGGCTTTGCAAAGAAGGGTGGCTGCAGCTTGGACTGCTCTGGAGAGTCTCCCGGCAGTGAGCAAGTCTTTGCCGCGAAAATACTGTCCAGCCAGTAGTGACCCCTGCTACTTGACCACACACCCCACTCCGGAGAGTTTGGTGGTGCAGGCGGCCACGGCCCCAGCAAAGCAGGCGTCGTACCCTACCATCCCTCCTGATGAGGACGACAAACGTTTTGATGGCTGTGCGAAGAATGAGTTTTCTTCAGGGGGTATGGCTTTACAGACAGCCAACTCCGTGTGTGCCTTGTCACGTTTCACGCGCACTCTGTGGAACTGTATTTCATTGGCGGCTGAACATATTCCCGAAGGGGAGGAACGGGATGGTTTTCTTGCTATCGTACAGGATGGCAGGGATGCTATGTGTGAGTCTTTTCAGTCGGGTCTGGACATGGCGGATAGTGTCAGCCGGTCCATGGTGGCGAGCGCCGTAATACGCAGGTTTGGGTGGTTGCGGAAGTCGGGGGGGGGTTTGCTCCTGATGTGCAAGCCTGGCTCCTGAACATGCCCTTTGATGGTGAACATCTTTTTGGGAGCAAGGCTGACGAGAGCCTTGAGAGGTTGCAGACCTCTAAAGCTGCAGCAAAGTCATTGAGCGCTGCAGTTCGCCAACCTCTGCCTTTTTCGTCCTAGGGGAAAGCAATGGAGGGGAGGTTCCTTTCGATATTACTCATCCTTTAGTAAATCGAGAGGAGCTGCAAGTCAAAGGGGCCACCGTAGGAGTGCCAGAGGTGGAAAACAGGGTACTCGAGGTTCCAAGGCTGCTCGGGCAGTTGTCTCTTTTCCCTCAGGCACTGCCGCAGCTGCTTCAGTTCAGTCATGAGGCCATGTCCCATGGTTCGCAGGTTGGGGGAAGGCTGGCGCAGCATCTTGTAGAGTGACGTGCAATTACTTCAGATGTGTGGGTTCTGGAGATCATAGCCCATGGCTACTGTCTTGCTTTCCGGCAGAGGCCTCACGACAATCCACCTGGGAATCTCTCTTTGAAGAGTCCGGATCCGCTCCTTGCGCAGGAAATTCAATCCCTGCTGGAGAAAGGCGCCATAGAACTGGTGCCTGTAGCGGAGAGGAACAAGGGATGGTATTCCCCTTATTTTTTGATTTCGAAGAAAGACGGGGGATTGAGACCCATTATGGACTTGCACGGTTTGAACAAGCTCCTCAGGAAGGACAAGTTCAAGATGGTTACTCTTTCTCAAGTCCTCCAGGCACTTCAACTTCAGGACTGGTTGGTGTCTCTCAACCTCAAGGACGCTTATTTTCATGTGTCGATCCATCCAAAGCACAAGAAGTACCTGAGGTTCACGGTTGGTGACTCGCACTTTCAGTTTTGGGTCCTGCCATTCGGATTGACCTCCGCCACGAGGGTCTGGTGGTGGTGGCAGCGTATCTCAGGAAAGGGGGGATTCACGTCTACCCCTACCTGGATGATTGGTTGATCAGGGCGCGCTCTCCTAAGCACATGGTGGATCATCTGTCCGTCACCGGCTTCTCCCTCAACTTAAAGAAGTCCCATTTGATGCCAACCCAGCAGCTCCAGTACATCGGTGCAGTGCTTGACACATCCCTGGGGCAGTGTTTTCCTCCCCAGGTGAGGGCTCATCACATTCAGCAGATGGTGCACAAGTTTCAACACTCCCAGAGTCTCCCGGCGTTCGATTTCTTGAGGGTGCTCGGCCTCATGGCATCCTGCATTCTTCTGGTGTCGGAGGACAGGTTGCGGATGAGATCTCTGCAGTGGGCCCTCAAGATGCAGTGGTCGCAGTCCTCCGGCAGGATGTCTGACCCCGTTCAGGTGCCGCCCTCGGTCGACCAAGGACCTTCTGTGGTGGGCCGTCGAAGGCAATCTGATGAAGGGGGCTCCGTTTTGGCTACCCTGGCCGGAGGTGACGATCGTGATGGACGCATCCCTCACGGGATGGGGAGCTCATGCCAATGAGTTGACAGTCAGCGGTCGTTGGTCTCCATCGGAGTCCAGACTCCATATCTTTCTTTTGGAGCTGCGGGCCGTCAGGCTTGCCCTGAAGGCTTTTCTGCCGACTGTGCGAGGAAAGAATGTCCTGATTCTGAAGGACAACACAGTGGCCATGCACTACCTCAACAAAAAGGGGGCGGCAGGGTCCCTTCCTCTGTGCAGGGAGGCGATGCAGCTCTGGTTCTGGGCCATCCAGCAGGAAGTTTCAATCTCGGCAGTTCACCTGGCCGGAGACGTAAACGAGACGGCAGACGCTCTGAGCGGGCAGAGCGCAATCTCTCACGAGTGGGAGCTGGCTCAGGAGATTCTCTTGGAGATCTTCGCCCTTTGGGGGACCGTTCAGGTGGAGCTCTTCTCCTCCAGTGTCAACCGGAAGTGCAAAAGGTTCTGCTTGCGGGAATTTCCTCCAAAAGGAGCCTTAGGAGAGGCGTTCGTGGTGGAGTTGTCCTTCCCACTGCTGTACGCGTTTCCTCCAGTCCCCGTCATCCCGCAAATGCTGCGGAGGTTACGGAGGTTCGGTTCCCGGATGATCCTCATTGCTCCGGCTTGGGCTCGGAGGACGTGGTACCCGGACCTTCTCGACTTGTCCACCTGCCCTCCATGTCGTCTTCCCTACCGAGGCGACCTGCTCTCACGGGAGGGGGGGTCAGGTTCTCCGTCCAGAGGTCAGATCCCTCAACCTTCATGCTTGGCTTCTGAAAGGTTGAGGTATAACGATTGGGACCTCCCTGAAGACATGATGGAGTTGTTGCTTTCGGCCAGACGGCCGGCAACAAAGTTCCTATACCATTGCCGTTGGAGAAAGTTCTGCGACTGGTGCAGGGTTAAGAATGTGGATCCTTTTTCATGTGACATTCCTGTGGTTCTGTCTTTTATTGCTTTCGTTGGCCCACAGGGGCCTGCAAGTGGGTACTGTTAAAGATTACCTGGCGGCGCTGTCTATATTTAAGCGCTCGTCTGAGGAGTGTTCTTATTTCAAAATTCTGTTAATTTCTCAGTTTCTCAAAGGACTTATTAATGTGTTTCCACCGTCACCTTTCCAGGTGCCTGGTTGGGATTTGAACCTTGTTCAGAAATTCCTTATGGGTGCTCCGTTTGAGCCTCTACATTCTTGTCCTTTGAGGCTGTTACCCCTTAAAACTGTGTTTTTAGTTGCGGTCACTTCCGCTCGCAGAGTGAGTGAGTTGCAGGCACTTTCAGTTAAGCCACCCTTCACTGTGTTTCATAAGGACAGGGTTGTCCTTGGGGTTCGTCCTTCCTTTCTGCCGAAGGTGGTGTTGGAATTTCATTTAAGCCAGAAGGTTGTTCTTCCGGCATTTTATCCTCCTCCACATCCTGGTAAGGAAGAGGAGAGGCTCCATAGGTTGGATCCTAGGAGAGCTTTAAGTTTATACATTTCTCACATGTCCCGGGTCATAGTGGACGATCAGCTCTTTATTGGTTACGCTGGAAGACATTTGGGACAAGCTGTTACTAAGCAGACTTTGTCTTGATGGATTATCTTGGCAATTTCTGAATATTACCGCTTGGTGGGTAAGGACCCTCCGGTAGGCTTACAGGCCCATTCTACTAGGGGTATGGCTGCCTCTACTGCCCTGCAGAGGGGTGCTCCTATTCGTAATATCTGTGAAGCAGCCACTTGGGTTTCAGTCCATACTTTTGTACGACACTACTCCCTAGATTCTATCGATGGGCAGGATCTGGCCTTTGGCAAGGCGGTCCAGTACTCTGCAATTTTATTGGGCATTCTAAATTTCTATATTCTAAATTATTTTTCCCTCCTCCATACGTTGGTACTGCTTTGGGAGCCTGTCATAGAAATGGAATACATTGGAGGACCCAATCCCCTCAAAGAACAAGTTACTCTCTTACCTGGTAACGTTCTTTCGATGGGATGGTCTGACGACGTATTCTATATTGCTCCCTCCCTACCTGCCCTGCTACAGAATTTCTTATGCGATCGCAGCTTACGTTTCTGCAAGGCTTTCTGTGGTCATACTGGCAGAAGATTGGTGCCACACGTTCTGGGGAAAAAACTACAACTGAGGCTACTGGCGTTGTGCGTCCTACTTATAACATCCGATGACGTCGGCTCGACGGAGGCCCTCGAGGACAGCGTATCGACGTCATCGACGCAGGACGCAGACGCCGAAAGATTTTCTGAAGCAGCAGAGCTGTGGTGATTACTCTCATAGATATGGAATATGTCGTCGGACCATCCCATCGAAAGAATGTTACCAGGTAAGAGAGTAACTTGTTCATTTCATATATAAATTAATGCCCGATCCCTCCCACTTCTAAGAACTAATACTTCCTGTTTTTATTATAAACCAATTTGATGGTTCATAATCTATTGACCTTTGAAGGAAGCGGGGATGAATCGGCATAGCCGTAATTCATCCTTGCTAAGTGTAGTCTGATCCCAGGTCAGAGGTGGGAGCTTACCTTGTGAGCTATCCTCCCAGATATGATATGTCATCATATATCATGCAATGCCACAATATTGCATAGCATGGAATGCTATTCTCTGTAAGGTCCCGGGTGGGCATTCCCATTAAGGACCCAGTTTGACATTCCTGATGAGCTCTCCAAACCCATTGAGCTCAGTGTGACAATCCCTATTTAGCAGTTTGACATTTGTCAGTAGGATCCCATTTTGACCTTGTCAGTAAGCTCACAGATTCACAAGCCTAGTAAGCTTGACATTTCCAGTAATTTATAAATCACACACAAAATCCCATACAAACTTGACATCACCAGCTCCTCGTTTGACATTCCCAGTATCTTGACATTCCCAGTAAGCTCCTGGTTTGCCATTCTAAGTAGGCCCAGAGCTTGACCTTGCATGTAAACTCTGCTTGACATTCGTAGTAAGGTCCCAGTTATATATTCCCGCCAAACTAGACATTCCAGGTAATCTCCCATTTTGACATTCCCAGCATGCTCCCAGTTTGTAATTTTGAGTACACTGCTTGACGTTCCCATTAAGCTCACAGTAAGCTTAACATTCCTAGTAAGCTCCAGGCTTGGCATTCCCAGTTAGCCTGACATTCCCAGTAAGCTCACAGTTCAGCATGTCTGTTATGTTCCCAATATGCTCGGCATTTCCAGAAAGTATGGTGGTAGTTTAACATTCTCTTTCAGCTTTCTTTGTACAATGTCCAGCGAGCCCCCATTGTAACATTCCCAGTAAGCGCCACTTCACACATGTCCAGTATATATCACTGACAAATTCCAAATATTACAGCACTAAGCTGCGCTTGAAGAAACACTACTTCTCAAATGTAAAAAAAAAAAAAAGTGTCTACGATCTCATAAGGTGAAAATAGCTGTTGGCTCCTAAAAAGAGGGAAGAACCCCAAATATATTATGAATAGTTTACATGTAGGGATGCTAGTAGTCACTGGAGAAAAGGGGATGGGGAACTGAATTACTAAAAATGTGTTGACACTGAATACACTTTTTTCAAATGTTGGTTACATTTTTAGTTTTGCACATGAGTGTCACCTAATGGGAAAAACGTGTTGGTTTTGGAAGTGTAGACCACACCATTGTAAAGAGAAGGAGAAAGAGTGATGATGTGCCCTTAGGCGGCTTAGTGTTGACAAGGATGCCGCTCTAGCAGAACCATCCATTTTGGCGTTGAAGGTACTTTAATACCACCCTTAGTTTTCGCTCATAGGTAGCACTTTAGGCACATTTAGTTTTGGCGTAACAGTAGCGCTATAGCACCACTAAGGACAAATAAATTGTTTAGCTTGCATGTTCCATTTAGCCCCACCATTACATTTGGCTGGTGCTTTGGCCACCATAAACGTTGACTTTAATAAGGCTATATATCTCTAGCTTACAGGGGATTCTTCCGAGTCGCCATTATTTTTCGTTCTTAGTTGGCGCTCCAGTGCTACCAATGGTTTTAGCGCTTGAGTACACTTTGGAGTTCATCAGGAGTGCGGCAGAGCGGTAAAAAAAGCGGCGGTAACGCTTTTACTGACACATTACCGCTCCACCCAATCCCGAGTTTGAGTGGAAAGTGGGAGGTTTACCTCCAGCTTTTTGCTGGAGGTAAACATCTCTCCTTTTCACCTATTTGCAGTGCCTTTACCCAAAATGCCCCATAGTCCTGTGGACTCCTTAAAAACTGGGGACTTACAGCCTTACCGCAACTCGGGATCCAGTGCTAATAGCACCGGAACAATTTGAGGTAATGCTATTTGCATTGACAGTATCCCGGTGGATAGTGCTAAAGCCTTCCTGGGCAAGCTCCTGGAGAAACTGGCCATCTCCCAGCTTAATCTCCACACCAAATCTGTTGGTTGTCTTCATGACCATCAGTCTGGCTTCAGAGCTGCCAGAAGCTTGGAAACTGTTCTCTTGAACATCCGTGAAGACCTGCTCTCCAACCTCGACTCCAACACCCCCTGTGTCCTCATCTTGCTTGATCTCTCTTATGCCTTTGACACTGTCAACCATGCCATCCTGCTCAACTGTCTCTGTGAAAAACTGGGTATCACGGGTCAGGCTCTGGCGTGGCTGACCTCTTTCCTTTCCGACCGACCCTCCCAGGTCCTTCCTCTCCCATATCTTTTTATTTACCTGTGGTGTCCCCCAGGGATCTAACCTCTCTCCCTGGCTTTTCAACCAATACCTGGCACTCCTTCCCCACCGCATCACCGCTCTCTGCCCTAACTTCCAGTGTTATGCGGATAATACTCAGCTCATTTTCAGGCTACCCTTGGCCTCCTCCTCTCCTTCCCTCATCTCTGACTGTCTGTCTGCTACCAGGAGTGGTGTGCCGCCAATGACCTCTGCCTTAATGCCAGTAAGACTGCGATTTTACTCATTTTCACACCCACTCCCTCCTTCCCGCAGCTCTCTGGCCGGCCTCTCTTGGCCCTCTGCCTGCTCCCACCTGCAAGGCTAAAAACCTCGGGGTCATCTTCGACTCCACACACTCCTTCTCTCCTCACAACTCTGATGTCTCTAAGAAGTCACACTACCAGCTTCACCTCCTCAGAGGTATTCTTCCTTTCCTCTCCTTCCCCCAGAAGCTTACTGAAGAGGGAAAATTGAGATCAAACTCCTGCCCCCTCACCCCAGGCACATCAACGACAGAACAGCAGGAAGAGTAAGGAGCGCACTCATCATTTGCACCAGGATCCAGTACGCCCATGGGTGACAAATATGCTGAAAGACACCCACTTCACCAACATTGCAACCTACATGCTACATTAGCCTCAATGCAGCAATACCAGAATCTACAAAACACAAGAATTCCTGTTTAAAGGCTTGCAGATGCTTATATGAATTAACCTGATCTAATGGCACAGTGTAAAGCCATGTTTTAGGAAAATTACAGCCACGTACACTTGTCTCACTGAACACTAGCCTCAGTAGGATTCGTGCTGAATTCAGCAATGCGCCTCGCAAACCAAGCAGCAGCCCAAGGTCTTATAGTAAGATAAGATTCCTTTCCTTGAACGACAGTGAACTCTGGCAGACAAGCATTTTTAATTCTTCACAAATACAAATAAGTCAGAGCAGAACATCCAGGGCCCAGTGTGTTTCTCTGGGAACGAAAGACATTTTCGCAAGTCCCACACATCATTTGAAACATAATTGTAACAAGAATGGCTCAGCTCTGGCCAATGAACGCCGAGGGCCGAAAAGCCTGTTCAAGCTAAAACTAATGGGAACAAATTCACAATGCAACAATTTTAGAATTAGGTAATGGGGGAGGTGCAGTTAAACCAGCCCACTGACACCAAAGTCCAGAGGTCCAATGACCAGGCGTCCTATAAGGGCACTGTAGGCTACCTATCAGTTTAGCAGCCAATCTCAGGATGAGATGGGTTTCTCGGAGCTGGTCCAATTCTGTGATGTCAGCCTGCAGTGTGTTACAAAGCTGGCTTGCAAGCCAGCCCCGGGAGAGACGCTGCCCAGATTTTCGCTGTGCACGAAGCCTTCTGTGTGTTTTTTGCTACCCAGAAATAAATGCAGTTTGGAACATGTTGCTGCTTGCTTGGAGCCTCCCAGAGGTGTTGGAGCCTCCCATAGCTGGGACCCCCAGAAGCCCTGGTGGGGGTCCAACTTCTCCCCAACATCACCTTCTCTAGAGCCCTCGTTCTCTCTAAACTGTACTATTGCAACAGCCTCTATCTAAATCTGCCTGCCTCTACTCTCCGCCCTCTGCAACTTATCCAGAACAGGACTGCGAAACTTGTCCTTGGCCTCAAGCCCAGGGATCATATCTCTCCAGGACTGCAAAGGATTAAGTTCAGAACCCTCTGCATTGTCCACAAGGCCTTCTGGGGCATGGGGCAGCAATACCTTCAACTCTCTCTTCCCAAATATCTTCCTTCCCGAGCTTTTCGCTCATCCGCCTCCAACTCCCTCAGGGTCAGTCGCTTCTCCAAGCAACAAGTTGGTGGTAGATCTCTCTCCTAGCAGGGGCCTCCCTCTGGAACAGCCGTTCTGCCTCCCTGAAACTTGAGGAGAACCCTCTCCGGTTCCGGAAGCACCTCAAAACCTTCCTCTTTGCTTCTGCTTTCTCTCCCCCTCTCCCCTGCTGAATTCCTGGCTGAAACTGCACTGGCTAGCTGGCCACCCTTTGAGGCCTTGGACCCAGGCCCTGACATTTGCACACCTGCACTGCCTCCCTGGCAACCCCCGCACCTGGGGACTGTATTCTGTATCCCTACAGTCCCCCACCAGCACTTATTTCTGCTCTTATCTTGCACTTGTCAGCATCCGGCCGTTTATTTATCTTATTTATTCTACTATCCCATGTACTGTACTTTCACCTCTCCCATGTCTTGCACTTTCCCCTCTCCCTTCCCCCTCGCACTTTTCCCTTTCCCCCTTCCCATGCACTTGCGCGGTCTGAATGACACCTGGCCTAGTAAGATCGCTGTCTGTCTTCCCTCTGTTCCCCCTCCCTTGCCTCCCCACTCCTCGAAACACTTGTGTATAGGTGCATTATAAATGCGATATCATATATCATCGATCCCTTTGTCATTAAAGGAGCGCAGCCACGGACACTGTTAATTATGTGTGCTTTGCTGCTGCAGACAGCAAGTTCACACAGAAAGGCATAAGGGCCGTGGACGCAGGTGGTGCGGGCAAGTGCACAGACACTGCCCAACTATCCTGTAGAAGTGCTCCTTCACAGGTTTCTTTGCCTAGGAACTAGGAGAGGCTTGCATGGTAAACGGTGGCCATTCAGAGGTGTAAAACTAGTTGGTTTATTCCATTGCTCTCTCTTGTAGGAAATAGAGACCAGGCAGGTAATTGAAGAGACGCCCTGCCAAAGGAAAATGGCATTGCCGTCTTTCCATGGGAAGCCTTTGTCCATCTGCTTATTTGAAGTTATGTTGTGCTCGAACTTCTCTTCCTGTTGCCACGCTTTGTAAGTGACTTCAATGCAGCACTCCAACTAAGTCAATGCCTAGTCTGGGATGCCCAATGGAAGCCCTTATTGATATATTTTTATGTCAAAGTTCCTTAAATCTGGATGATGAACCCTTATATAACGCCCCTTTCTTTGAATCCCCCTGACCTCACTGAGCCAAGAAGTAGGTTTGTTTTGCAAATTAAAAGGTTTATTTGAAGAATTAAACAATATATATATATATATATATATATATATATATCACACTTTAATAATTTCAGCACTTGAGAACAAGAAACAGCTATTTTGACAGAAAATGAAATTGAGCCAAATTGAAATTCGCGGCAATTTTTCCGCGTGCGTAAATCGCAATCATGGAATGTTTGGGTTTACTGGAAAGCTTAGGATCTTAGCTTTAAAATGACAGTTGGATTTCGCTTCTAGGACGCGCTGTTCAAAAGTTACGGAGGTTTTTGTGAAGGTAGATTTTCAGAAATAAAGTCAAGATTTCAAATGACAGATTGCGCGTTACAGATTTGGAATCAACAGGATGGACACAAGATTCTATAATGCAGTTCTGGACAGGTGGAAATGGATGGAAGAGGATTACTTTAAACTAAGAGATTGGTTATGGACAGTTCTAGACTAGATACTCACTCCTAGGCTTTGGAATGGAATAGGCCTTGTTAAAGATCTGGTCAAGGGGTTTGGCTTCACTCTCGCCACCGGACAGGTCTCATGCCCTCTGGGTTCTGCATTCAGCACTGCACGGCAGTCTGCGGCCTCTTGAACTTGATCTGACGGGTCTTGGATTACAGCACTGCTTTCTGGGTCTGGACCTCGGTTCTAGCACAGGGTTCTTAGCTAGAAGCAGACAGCTCAGCCCAGCCCAGCCCAGCTGTTGAATGTGAGAATCAGGTTTGCAAAAGATTCTGAAGCCTGCTGAAAAGGATTCAGCTTTTGGTTTAGGCCTCTCTGCTTCAAGATTCTAGAGTTTGGGTTCTAGAGTTCTAGAGTTCTGGTCTCTGGATCTAGATCTGGAGTCTGTCTGGATATTGTCTGGATCTGGTCTGGCAGAGTGCTTCACAGGAATCGGTGAGTAGTGGAAAAAAGTGTCCCATCTGCCCTAAGCAGTCTCTATTTATGTGTTTCCAAAGTGGGTGGGTAGGCTGATTCTCTATGCCCAACCCTCTAAGGATTTGATAGGTTAGAGGATTCCCTGTCCCCTGACTGGAGAAAGGATCAGCGTGTCATGAGGTGTCATCATGATGCTGCCATTTACCATCTAGGGAAGAAACTCCCCTTTGCTTTTACTTAGAAAATCAATTTTTCATAACAAACATATTTCCAAGGTGCACAACTTGTTCATAATACATATACACATGACAGATTATTTAAGGTACATTCTTGTCCAACTCTGATCTTCCTAAAGCTACATTCTTGTCCAACTCTGATCTTCCTAAGAGCTTGGGTTCAGAAATGACAACTTATTGGCGCTTTTGGTGGGTTTCCCAATATTGGTTCCGCACCAAATTTTACACATGCATGCAGCTCCTCTCTGGGCATATTACTGTAAGTTCTTATGTTCATCGAAACAACACTGCAGCTGCAATATGAATACATTCCAGAGTTTGGTCTCAGAACATCACACGGCGTCCAGCTTAGTCTTAAATTGTGAGTGAATTTTTCATTTTAAGAATCCCAAAGTTTCATATTTTTGGCAGCTTGGTACACTTTGATATACGCAATTTTATAAAACATATATTTACTGGGCTACCTGAATCCACAATGGTTTGTCTCCACCCCCAGAGCTGGCTGACTTAGAGGGTCACATGTCTTGCTTCTCCCAGAGCAGTTGTTGACCAGTCACACCCAAATCAGCATATTCCTATTCATCCCAAAGCCCCCATTGTCTTGACTGAGAGCAACATGCCAGGGTGCCTTGGCTAGTTCCTGTTCACACCAGTCTGTCAATCTCTTGGCTAAGGGCAGAAGGAAGCTTCTTTTGTCTAGGAAAATGTGTGGAATCTGTTTGATCCCAGTGTGGGAAACTTTTTAACTCTGCAACCAATGTCTACAAATTGTTTTTTCTTACAATATAACCCACATTTTTAATACATACATTAAACAACTGCTTCCTTCAAGTCATTTCAGAATATAGTTTTACATTGTCTCCACCCCTTAGCAAGTCTTTCTTTGGCATAGTTTGGGGTTCCATGTTCAACTTTACAAAGAACTGGTTTTAAAACGCCGGCTTTCTGGTAGAGGTGAGCACCGGTATTGCACCCATTTTTACAGCTTTCTTTCCATCAGTATCTTTAAAAGGGGATTTTGCTCTAATAGCATATGATTCTTTGCTGATATTGTATTGATGTGGATTCTTGCAGTAGAGTAATGTGGAAAACCCAACAAGAAGGTTGGATATTTTTGGTGGTTTTGTGAGCCATGATTTTTTGTGTGTGTGTGTGTGTGTGTGTGTGTGTGTGTGTGTGTGTGTGTGTGTGTGTGTGTGTGTGTGTGTGTGTGTGTGTGTGTGTGTGTGTGTGTGTGTGTGTGTGTGTGTGTGTGTGTGTGTGTGTGTGTGTGTGTGTGTGTGTGTGTGTGTGTGTGTGTGTGTGTGTGTACACACACACACACGTGCTTATACTCGGTGCTATAAGTGGGGGGGGGGCTGTAACAAAGGTGTGTGGCCTAAATGATGGCCATAGCCTGAAGTATCCCCAACACTGGACAATGTAAAAAAAAAAGTAGCTTTCCTCACTGTTAGTTTTATTAAAAAAAATATTATTGTCCATGGGCTGCCTAAACCCTGTTTCATTCAATAGCCTGCTTGACACAGGCTTTCTGTTCAAGCATTCTACTGAATGAAAGAAAAGGAATCCAGCATCTCCCAAATAGTACTGTGTGATGTGACATTGACTTATCATAGGCAGGGCTTGAGTTTTGAATCCCCAGAACGAAACAATTGGGAAAAAAAATATTTTCTCACCTTTTATTTTTTAACTATCCAATGCTGGGGATTCGGACCCGAGCCCTACTGCTGGCAAGTCAGTATCGTATTTTGCTGTCCTATTACATAGGTACTTAATTTCATTTGTTTCATTCAATAGACTGTTTGACACAGAAAGCCTGTTACGGCTTCGTGTGTAAAGCAGTCTTAAATCATATAAAAGAAATCCAGCACCTACAAAATGGCACTGTGCTATTTTGTAGGTGCTGGAATCCACTGGCATAACGGGGCTGCACATGTCCTGGGAGGGGGCCCCACTTGGAGAAAGAAAATGAAAAATATTTTTTTCCCCCAATCTTTTTTTTTTTGCCTTTTTGATTTCACTTTGCATACATAAAAGACATTATTTCTGTAATGGAAATAATGTCTTTATGAAGGCAGAGTAACTACAAAAATAAATTTTCTTTTTGAAGTCCGAGGGATCCCTCCACACCATGCAATGGAAGACCCTAGGCTGGAGGCCTCCATGTCACTGGTTGGGGGAAACCCTACGGCTTCAAAAAGAAACAGTAGGCCTCATTATGAGTTTGCCGGTCTGGAAACAACAGTACCGATAAGCTTGCCGCTACTGTTGTTTCCGGACCGGCAAACTAAGAGTTCTGCGAGCAGGTGCCTTCCAGCCCGCCAGGTCTGACCTGACGGGCTGAACGGCACCGGCATGCAGAACTCAACGAATGCACCGGCACCATTCAGGAATGGTGCCGGTGCATCTGGCCTCCCCATTCCCATTGAGTCCAATGGGACTCAAATGGGAATGGGGAGTAATATTTTCGAGCGCCCACGAATGGGCAATTACCGGGTCCATCGGGGCTGTAAAGTACTGGTAATTGCCCATTCCCGGGCACCGGAAAATTCATGACTCTGACGGCAGCCGTGCCGGTATTTACCGGCACGGCTACCACCAGAGTTATAATGACCCCCAGTATCTTTCTGAAGTTACTCTGCATTCATAAAGAAATTATTTCCGTTTTGGTTCAGTCCTTAAAGGAAATCATTTCTTTATGATGTCAACGTTATTTCAAAAAGAAACAATTTCTTTTTGAAGTAATAGGGCTCCCCTTAACCCCATGACGGGTGCGTGTGTGAGTGTATGGTGAAAGGGTGCACACTTAAATGTATGGGTGGGTGCCTGGGTGTGTGTGTGCCTGTATGGTGACAGGGTGCACACTTAAATGTACGGGTGGGTGCCTGGGTGTGTGTGTGTGCCTGTATGGTGACAGGGTGCACACTTAAATGTACGGGTGCTGCCTGGGTGTGCCTGTATCGTGAAAGAGTGCACACATAAATGTATGTATGCCTGGGTGTGCATGTGTGCATGTGTGTATATGGTGAATGGTGTGTGTGCTTGTGTTCAGGGGTGCAACAAAAATTACATTTCGGGGGGCTAACCCTTCAAATGTTGGGAGAGGCACTAACTACATGGGCAGTGGGGGAGGGGCAAACTGATTTGTGTGGGGGAATCCAATTTCTTTACGCATTTTAATGACACTATTCTAACGCGGCTTCAATGTTACACACAGTTAACTCTCTCCCATTGATGGACTGCTGCGAGAAATTAGTGGTCTCCTGTTCCCTCTCTACCCTTCCAATCACTCCCCTGGCATGCAAGTACTAAAACCACATCACGATTTCAATTGGTTAAAAAATGTGGAATTTGAATGCAGGTACTAGCAGTGAAATGCTTTTGTTAGTAATTGCTGGGCTTTTGTTAACAGCAAAAACCCAGGTGCCGTTTAACATCTTTGTCCTGTTCTGTCCGGCAACAGCTCTGAAGGTCAGCCAGATCAAGTCAACATAGCCCAACATTTCGGGGGGGAGGAGTGCTGAATTCCAGTCAATTCAATGGTGTTGCACCACTACTTGTGTTTAATGCCTTGATTACTTATTGCTAATCTTCATTACTCCTAGCCATATTCTACCCCGTCCCACTGCTTGTGTATGAGGCACCCTGCCTCATACACAAGTACTGGGATGAGGTAGAGGTACATGGAGGTAATGCCTGACTTAGCAACATGTAATATTCCTTACTCCTAGTCCCACTCTTCCTCATCCCAGTACTTACCTATGAGTGAAGGAGCCTCATATATAAGCTCTGGGACAAGAATAAGGGACTGTAGGGTTACAGTTACAGCCCCTAAGTGTGTGGTAGGCCCAGAGGCAGTGCAGGGGTAACTGATCAAGAAAGAGTCTGGACATAGTGATGGTAGCCCAGCAACCAGTCAGTACAGCAGACAGGTAGGTCAGGTAGGCCAGGAGGGGAGGGAGATGGAGAAAGCAGAGGAGAAGAGGAAAGTTTTGAGCTGCTTCCGGAACTTCAAGTGGTCCGGCTCAAATTTGAGACGGCAGGGAGGCATTTCCAGAGGGAGGCACCTGCATAGGAGAGAGATCTACCCTCCCCACTCTAGATAGATGTAGTGAGGGCCCGGGGCCAGAAAGCTTTGTGGACAATGCAAAGGGTCTTGAAATTGATCTGATCCTTGCAGCAACCAGGAGCCAGTGGAGAGATTTCAGGGCTGGAGAGATCTGATCCCTGAGCTTGAGGCCAAGCATAAGTCTCGCAGTCCAGTTCTGGATTTGTTGCAGAGGGCAGAGAGTAGTAGAAGGCAGGTTGGGAAAGAAGCTGTTACAGTAGTCCAGCATAGAGAGAGCCAGGGTTCTGGAGACAGTGAGCTTCTGGGGGAATGTGAGAAAGGGAAGAGTCCCTTTGAAGAGGAGCAGCTGGTGGTGGGACTTCTTGGCAATGTCCGAGATGTGAGTAGAGAAAGAGATAGTGGAGTCAAATATGACAACCAAGTGTTTTGCCACGCAGGAATGCGAAAGAAAGGGGCCCAAGGGGGTGGAGAGAGTGCGAGAGGGAAAGCAGGGGAGGGGTCCCAATGAGAAGGATCTCCATTTTACTGGCATTAAGGGAGAGATCGGTGGATGCACACCAATCCTGAATCGTGGATACAGTCAGGAATAAGAGAGAGAGAGAGAGAGGAGTCTGAGGGGAGTATGAAGGAAAGCTGAGTGTCCTCTACATAAGAGGAGAAGGTAGCAATCAGGTGGGCCAAAGGGGCCAAGAAGAGGTTGAAAAACCAGGGTGAGAGGATGGAGCCCTGGGGAACACAACAGGTATAGAGAGATGTGGCGGAGAGAAAGGGACCAAGGTGCACCTGAGAGGGACAGTCCATGAGGAATGAGGTCAGCCACTCAAGGGCCTGATCTGTGAGGCCCAGGTTCTCATGGAGTCGATTAATCAGGATGGTGTGGTTGACCGTGTCGAAAGCAGAGGACATATCAAGGAGGATGAGGACAGAAGGAATGCTGTAATCAAGGTTAGAGAGCAAATCTTCACAGGTGTTCAGGAGAACAGTTTCCATGCCTCTGGCAGCTCTGAAGCCAGACGGATGGTGATGGAGACAACCAACAGATTCAGTGTGGAGAGTAAGCTGGAATATGGCCAGTTTGTTTCCAACAGTTTGCCCATGTGATGGATATTGGGCTATAGTTTTCTAGGCAGGCAGGAAAGGCAGACGGCTTCTTGAGATCTGGGTGCACAAGGGAGTGCTTAAGGGGAGAGGGGAACATTCCAGTGGTGAAAGAGTGATGACAGAAATCAGCCAAGGCTGGAGCAAGGGTGTCAATATGGTCCTTGTTGGTTCTAGAGGAGCAGGGGAGCACCTGTTTGGATAACACATTCAAAGATCGGACTTGTCTAGAAACCTCCTCAGTTATTGTCAGAGAGAAAGAGGAGAACGGAGGAAGAGAAGTACAGCTGGCCAATGGGGGGGGGGGGAGTCAAGAGAGGAAGAGGGAGAGGAAGAGGAGATGGGGGACTGGATGTCCTGAGTTTTAGCAGAGAAGTGAGAGAACTGAGCCATACAGAGGGCCTATGCGGGAATAGGAGAGGTAAAGACTGCAACAGGATCGACCAGTTACTTACAGATTTTAGAGTTTGGCCGTGTTGTTAGAGGCCACAGAGACGCAGGCTTGAATGTGTGTTCTCTTCTTGATGAGTGTTATTGCTTCGACTGGAATTTTGGTTCAACCAGTCTAGGTATGTATAAATGTGGCCTGGCATGCTTTACTGTAATGTTATTACACTGGTCTACATTGTGTAGCCAGTTGGACATGTTTTCATTGTGGCATTTGTAATAGCAAAGCATTAATGTTCCTGTGAACTGTTGGTGACTTGCATGCATTGGATTGGTGTTACCCTATAAAACCATTGCAAACACACTGGCTTTTTAGCCAATTTTTTTCAGAAAGTGTGCTGTATATTGCATTAAAACACATATTTATATCTTTCTCCTAGTGCAGTGTGTAGCATACCCCTTCAACAGCACATTTGTGCGTATTACATAAGCGTCATAATCTAGGCCGGCCCAGAGTGTGGCACGACCCGTGATTTGTTGCTGAGTTGGGGAGCTTCCTCAGCATGGCTTGCAGGGGGGCCCCCGCATTTTGTGTTACGCCACTGCTGGAATCTCTTTTGTTTCATTCAATAGACTGAAACATGAAGCCCATCACGTCAAGCAGTATATTGTATAAAACAAAAAATTCCATCAACTCTGAAGTATCACAGTGGCTGTGGCAAAGGCTTGATACCTGCAGGGCTCAAGTTAGAATCCCCAGACAGCGGCAATAAAAAGTGTCTTTCTTTGCCTTGCCCACTTAATGCCCTGCTCGTACTTCATGCCGCATAAGTGCTGCATAAGCCAGTGCCCCACTTGGGCCACCAAGCCAAAAGAGTCTGGACACGCCACTGATGCTTCACAGATACAGGCAAACATATGAGCTTAGCGCAGAGCGAGCATTGGCAGCGGGCATTCTTCTGCTGTTTTGCATCTGCTGGCGGCCCTCCCAGAATCCCGAGCCCTCTGGCTCAGGTGCAGCTACTCATGGGTTCATTAAGTGATTATCGCTCCTTGCATGTGATAGCCAGGTCTAGTGCGCAGCGGAAAATGGCCAGTGCACAGAGCGAGGCGGTGCCTGCAAGTACAGCTCGCCACCTGCAGTCCCAGTCCACTGGTGCTAATGTCTGCTGCCATCATTCACCTTGTCAACGAGCAAGCGTCCAGAATGTGCCAAGTGTGGTCTTGCATAAACGAATGGCTCAAGCTTTCAAACCACAGGCATGATTTAAGCTTTTTAGTGCCGCTCACATTTCATGATGACAGTTTTGGCGAAGGCCTTTTGCGACTGTTCTGTTTCTAAGTTATGTTTTGGTGAATATTTTAGTCCCCACCAATATAATACCCCCTCATATGCAGACCATAAACAGGCAGTGTTCTCAAAGCTCGAGTTTATTTAAATAAACATTAAAAATTGAAGGTTAAAGCAAGAAAAGGGTTGTTTCCAGCTTTATGCAGGGGAAGTCACCACAATGTTGCACAATAACAAGCACCAAAATGACCTGTCTGCATGAATCTTACCATCTCTCACATAAACGTTCATTAGCATAATGAAACCCATATTTAAGTCATAGCATGAACATTCTACTTACACTTCTGCCACTTGTTGTTTAATCTCAATATCCTTGACTTAACTTTAGAACATTTCCAAATGACACTTGCAATTGGCGCAAGACTTTACTTTCCCCAATAACACCAGCAATTTATAAAATCAGAGAACACCAACATGTCTTATGTTTCTGTTGTATCCTTATTATTCTAAGTAATGACGGTGCCCTGGGTGCACGAGAGAGAGAGTTCAGAATGTTGATGTTTGATTGTGGATTCGAACGGATGGTCGGTGGAAGGTGCTGGAGAGAGTCGGGGGAGTGAGAGGAGAGCAGGGCACCGGGTCTATGAATGTATATAAATAAACCTGCTTTGTTTCACACGGTGTCCGACTTCGATACATCACTTGGCGACGAGGTTACCGGTGCCACATGAACCCACGGAACGACAAAGGGAGAAATCAAGAGCAGATGCTCCGAGCGACGCTTCAATTGCGTTGTTTGTGCTGATTTTCCATTTCTTCTGAAGCTGGACACGATTCCGTGCAGGATGTTGACACAGACATATAAGTAAGACCACTGATCACATGTTTAGCAGCCAATTGGGTGCCTGCTTGAAGGTGTTAGAGTAATGGACCCTCTTTTAGGGTTGTGATCACATGACATTCCCAGATACTGCCAGGAAGTCAGGCAGATTTACAAGGGACAGACTGAATCTTCTTCATTTTCGTCCCAATGGAAAAAGAAAAAAACATTTTCTGCCCTTTCAATGTTTTGTGTTTTCAGCACAGTAACTGAAATTGAATGAATTGAAGCAAAGAGCCAGAGTGTACAGACTCTCTCAAATTAAAGTCAGACAGAATTTTGAAGCACAATTTGGTCATGCAGGGTATCAGCATTCAGCCACTGGGCCAACCTGTTGTGGTGTGGCCAGAGTGGAAGGAATTTTGGTTAAATTATATTCAAACGGTTGAACAAGAAGGACTTGCCTCCCACAAAAAGAAGTTATTGCTGCTTCATGCATTGGGATTAGAAGGCCAAAGGAAATTCAGGGAGCTGCCAGAATTACCAGGAGATGAAGCTGGTGATGCTGATGAGCATGAAAAGGCCATTAGACAATTAGACAAATACTATGCTCCGGAAACAAATGTAGCAATAAACAGATATAATTTCTATACTAGGATACAGAAGGAGCATGAGTCGATAGAGGAGTATGTATCAGCATTTAGAATTTTATCCCGCACATGTCATTTCGGAAATGGCATCACTCTGCACGAATTGATCAGAGACCAAATCATTATCCGTAGAAGCAAAAGATTAGGTAAAATACCTAATCATACAGCCGCTCTCTGGAATCCCAAACCGGGTTTTATGTTAGTTGTAATTTACTGTATGCAATTCGTGTGAACAATACAGCTGCTTCATGGAAAAATTCAAATATTCAAAGTCATGATCGTTTTTCAATGTTGATTTTATCCATCAAACCAAGGTTTTTTAATGAAAAAAGTAACAAGTAATCACTAATAGTATTCTTAGTGAGGAAGAGTTTGCCACAAGTCACTCTATCCATAGACTTAGTGACTAGAGTGATCAACAACATCAACATTGAAAAACGATCACGACTTTGAATATTTGAATTTTTCCATGAATCAGCTGTATTGTTCACACGTATTGCATAAAGTAAATTACAACTAACATAAAACCCGGTTTGGGATTCCAGAGAGAGCGGCTGTATGATTAGGTATTTTACCTAATCTTTTGCTTCTACTGTTTTTGTGCTTGGGTGTCTCCAGGCCTTTTTTCAGCCAGCTCCTATACATAGGATCTAATTTCTAATAAAAAAAGACTCATCTCATCAGAGACCTTTAAGGATACCAAACAGTTCAATACCCCGTGATGCCTGCTCACATTTGCTTCCCACCAAATCATTATCCATTCGAAGGACAGTTTGGTCCAAGACAGGTTATGGATGGTGGGTAATCTCTCTCTCCCAGAGACTATCGCCATAGCCAAACGAATTGAACACAGTCAGTTGTGCTCGATGGAAATGAGGAGCAAGAAGCAAGAAGTTGCTTCCAACATGCAACAACAAAGCGTCAAGGTTGCACCAGAGATGGAAGAACAGAACTTGATCAGTGCGTTAAGAATCAAGGAACGAGTGGACAACACCTCTGTCAAGAGTAATAGACCTAGAGGGTTTGAGAACAGGGGAAACTTGTATAAAGGGAAGAGTTGGGTGAGAAATGAATCCAGGTCTTCAAGCGCACAGTCTAGAGAAGGGGACAGGTGCAACAATTGTGGCGGGTATGGACATTATGCCTACGCTAAACAGTGCCCGGCTTTAGGGCAGAAATGTGGGAATTGTGGGATTAAAGGCCATTTCGCTGTCACCTGCAGAAGGAAAAAGAAAGTTTCCACCATACAAGATGAGGAAGAAGAATCAGATGAAGAAAGAGTATTCCTGATTCGCATGCCACCTGATGGAGAATTCAAATGCCTGAGTTGTGTGGTAACATTCGACAACTGGAAGCTCAAGGTAAAGGTGGATAGTTGCTCGCCATGGACAATTATTACTGAGAGAACTTGGAGAAGCTTAGTGACATGCGGTCTTAAAAGTGAATTGAAGGCTTCTGACATTAAGGATCCGGGAGGTTTTGAAGGATCAAATATCAAAATGATTGCTTGGTTTTCATGTATCATCCAATGCAAGGACAGACGAGCACAAGTGAAGGTTTATGTGGCCAAGAAAGGGGTGAACATTATCGGATGGAGAGATCAAGCTGGGTTGAATCAGGTTAGATCCCAATGAAGAGGAGCAGATTTTGGTTGTCAATAGAAGTCAAAGTCAAGCGAGAAAAATTGAAGCTACTGCCAATTTGAAGTTAGGTTTGCTTAAAGATTTTGCACATAGGATTTGTCTTAAAAAGGATGGTATGCCAATCAAACACTTGAAGTCAAGACCCATACCTTTTGCTATAGCTGACAAAGTTGAACAGGAGCTGTTAAGGTTGGAGTCAGAATGCATCATAGAGAAAATTGAGTCTTCGGAGAGGGTAAGCCCCATTGTGGTTGCGCTTAAGAAGAATGGGAAACTAATAATTTGTGTGGACCTAAGAGATGTGAATAAGAACATTATAATTGACACTTTTCCTCTTCCGATAATCTCTGAAATGTTGATTCTTATCGGAAGTGCAGACTTATTTTCAATGATTGATCTTTCTAGTGCTGATCATCAAATATCCCTCACGGAAGACTGTAGAGACATCACGGCATTCATTACATCACATGGGTTATACAGATACAAGTGCATGCCTTTTGGTTTAGCGTCCGCAGCAGCAATATTTCAAAGGGTTATGATGCATGTCCTCAAGGGTTTGCAAGGAACACTTGTATATCAGGATGACATCATTGTGTATGGTAAAGGTTTGGTTGAGCATGATGAAAGACTTAAGGAGGTATTGAGAAGGCTGGAGGATGGGGGGTTGAAGATTGAACGTAGTAAATGTAAATTCAGTATGGAAGAAGTGGAGTATTTAGGGCACAAGGTGAATGGTAAAGGATATAAACCGAAAGGGGATGCCATGAAGGCCATAAGAGACTCGCCTAAACTTAGTAACAAGGATGAACTTCGATCATTCCTAGGGTTATGTGAGTATTATAACAGATTTGTTAGAAATTTTGCTAGTGTGATAGAACCTAAGACGGTTGTTAAGGAAGGATGCCAAATTCGAATGGAGTGATGAATGTGATGCAGCAGTGACATGCATAAAAGAGGAGATTTGTAATTCTGCAGAGCTAGGGGGGGGTTGTGATTGGGAATATGACTAAGGTGACTGTGGATGCAAGTGGAAATTGAGTGGGTGCAGTATTATCCCAAATTGATGAAAAAGGGAGTGAGAAAATTATCAGCTATGCCTCCAGAGCTATTTCAGACACAGAGAGTAGATACTCTGTAATTGAGAAAGAGCTGTTTGCCTGCACTTGGGCTGTAAACTACTTTAGGAAATATTTCTGGGGAAGCAGGTTTTTGATACAAACGGATCATAAGCCGTTGATAGAGGTTCTTATGGTGAAAGGGATGTGTAAGGCGTCACCTAGGTTAGCCAGGTTAAGCATCAAGCTGCAAGACTACCATTTTAATGTGAGGAATGTGCCAGGTAAAAGAAATGTCATTGCTGATTTTTTGTCACGGTTGCCATTGGAGAGCAATGAGACAGAGGTTGAAGAAAATGAAGAGATGGTGGCAGTTGTTTTTGAGGTTACCTCGAGAGAAACTTGGTTAGATGAGTTCAGTAACGATGATGTCTTACAAGAGGTCAGGAAATACACCGAGTCGGAATGGCCAAAGAAGAGATTAATTAGTGGAAGTTCTCTGAAGTTCTGGGAGGTGAAGGACGAGTTGTCCATGGAAGATGGATTTTTACTGCGAGGTGACAAGTTGATTCCTCCTTCAGCGTTGTGTTGAAATAATGGAAAAAGCACATTTGGGACATCCTGGCATCACTGGTACCAAAAGTAATGTGAGGTCGAAGTACTGGTGGCCAGGAATGGATTTGGCGATTGAAAGGTTCATTAGAAATTGTTGGCCGTGTCAGAACAGCGATAAGAGTTGCAAAATTTTCAAATCAGAACCGATTATTGTAGCTAAAGGGAAAGCTCCATGGGAGAAGCTGGGGATTGATATTGTTGGACCTTATGTAAAGTTGATAGGTGAAAAGAGATTTCTGATAACTATCGTGGACTATTATTCAGGCTGGATGGAAGTAAAAGCGGTCAATAAGGTGGACTCTTTTGAAATAATCAAATTTCTTAAGCAAATTTTCAGGAGAGAAGGGTTTCCAAAAATCATTATTAGCGATAATGGAGTACAGTTTAAAAGTAGAGATGTCAGAGAATTTGCCAGGAAGTCAGGAATTGAATGGAAGTTTTTTCCGTTATATCATCCCCAGACCAATGGGTTAGTTGAAAGGTGCAAAAGGATGGTGGTAGAAACTGTGGAGTTAGCCTTAAGGAACAACATTCCGGTGGATGAGGCTCTTATTGAGAAACTTTGGTGTATGAGGATGTCGGTGAAAAGAGGGTTGGAGGTGTCTCCGTTTGAATTGATGAGAGGGAGAGCCCCCAACATGTTACTTAGTCTGGAATGGGTTAATCAAAGGGGGAGCTCAGGAACAAACGTGGGGAGAACTTGTGAGCACCAAGAGAAGAAATCTGAGATGTATGCAAGAGATTCCAAATCCAATGTGAGGATTGTGCCAGGTGATTTTGTGAGGGTGAAGCTAGGGCGCAGAGTGAGAAAGGGAGAATCTAAATATAGCAGCCCCGTTGAGGTGTTACAAGTATTTAGAAGAGCGGTGAGAGTTAGTGGTGGTTCCATATGAAATTTGGACAGGGTGAGTAAGTGGTGGTGGAAAGGGGAGTGTGCCAAAGGTAGACAGGTTAAATTCAACAGAAGAGCAGTTGATTTGTTCGGTGATGATGTTCACATTCAAAATGATGTAAGAGACGTTAATACGGATAATAGACTGTTGGGTGATGTTGTTGAGTTACAACAGAGAAGTGATATTGGTACGAATGTTGAGATTAGAGAAGCGGGAAACATGCATCAGAGAAGTTTCTCTGGGACTAATTCTGTAAATAGGGAGCTGCGCGACTCGAGAGAAGAGATTACCATTTTGGTCCAGAGACTGTTATGGTGGACTAATGTCATTTTGATGATGGAAAACCTGGAGAAGAAGGCAAAGTCATCTAAACCATTTATGACTACATCAAGACTGGTTGTTCTTTTAACTTTTCCTTTCAGGCTTTTGCTGTTTTCACAGTATCCTTATCTTAGTTTTGTTGTTAATTGGGTGGCCATTCAAGTTTGTTTGTTATGCAAAGGGGGAGGGGGGGTGATGTTGTATCCTTGTTATTCTAAGTAATGACGGCACCCTGGGTGCACGAGAGAGAGTTTGGAATGTTGATGTTTGATTGTGGATTCGAGCGGATGGTCGGTGGAAGGTGCTGGAAAGAGTCGGGGGAGTGAGAGGAGAGCAGGGCGCCGGGTCTATGAATGTATATAAATAAACCTGCTTTGTGTTTCACACGGTGTCCGACTTCGATACATCAGTTTCCTTGTGGGTCGGTGGGTCTCTAACACATGTACAGCTTACACAATGCTTGCGGTGGTAAGTCAGAATCCGGTAACAGACAAGGTGGCATTTTGGTTTAGGTATTTCTTTTATTTGAACACCAAAAACCTAAGCTGTCCCTAAGCTTCTGGGCCCTACGCTAGATGAAAGAAAAGGAGTCTGCTGAAACAGTGCTCACCAGGATGTCTTACGAAATAGTCAGTCTGCCACCCAGAAACCTGTCCTAGCCTGATTTCTATCCCTACCACTATAAACGAAAAAGAGCCTAACACTAACGTAGGGACGATAAGACCTTTTGCCCAAACAAAGGAATGGTGGATGATTTCTGACACCGTAATTTCTCTTTATCCAAAAATGGGGTCTTGCCCCGTTGCACAGATTTTTGATGAAAGACATCAACCTTCTCTTCCATTTTTTCCTCCTCTGGGTGAGTATCCGTCTTTGATTAATCTCTCTTCTCACTGCCCTACCAGGGTTCTTGTCTCAGTCTGTGGTCTTCTAGCAGCCTTGGAAGCCTCAAACCAGGTCCTCTCCTTGGGCTCCCCACCAAGGGCTCTCATGGTATTTGCTCCAGTTAGTTACCTCCTGGTTTTTACTCCTCCTTGGGGGTCTCTGGTTTTCCACCCTGCCTTGTTGTATGGCTGCTGTCATCCCGCCTTGGGGTATTGTTGCTGTTACCCCACCTTGGGGTCTGGCTTCTGTCACATTGCCTTGGGGTCTAATTTCTCTTGGCCCACCTTGAGGTCGCATGTCTCTCACCCACCTTGGGGTCTGTTTTCTGCCACACCTCCTTGGTGTCTGGTCTGTTACCCCTCCTTTGGGTCTGGTTTAGCCTGGAGTGACCGCGTACCTTTTATCTGCGTGTGGTGCTCCTCAAGGCAGGCGTTCCAGTAAGCTGACGTTTCTCCCCTCTCCTGGCTTCTTCCCAGTGTTCCGTGTCTAACAGAGCTGGTGCTACCTTCCTGCAGTTCTTCTGCGGGGCTTCAACGATGCTTCCTCGTCGCGATGTTCCTCCACTGCTTGTGTGTTTCCAATGTCTAACAGCCTCTTGGACCAGGCTTCACAGGTCTGTGTTTCAACAGGGACACTGAGCGTTCTGCGGTTTTGCCCTGGCTGGATCTGCTTTGCTGGACAGACGCTCGCTTCTTCCGGCCACACCTCCCAGGAGGAATTCTGTTCTCTGTAGCGCCACAGACTACCTTCCACTTTGGCTCCAGTGCTGATTCAGAGAGGGGGTGGGTCTGCCTCCCTCTGTCTCTGCTGCAGTGAGGATGGTGTCTGAAAAGGGCCAGAAATTCTACCAGTCATTTGTGTAGGAAGTTGTAAACTATTATATAATTTATAACCAACAAAACTACTTGGATCTCAAGATAAGGAAGGATATCTATCCCTGTTTAGGGATTTCCAGTCCTCTAAGAGGGGTCATGCCCAGTGGGATCCCACTTAATCTGTCTCCTAGCGGGTGTTCGGTTTAGTGGGCTCACCTCCCTAGTCCCAAAGGGGTTGCGCCCCCCACCCCTTGGGGATAAGGGACACATTCCCTGGATTTGTCACATATTTAGACTTCTGCAGGTTTTTGTGTTAAGGAAGTCATGTTTTCCATTCCAAATATACACAATTTCAGTTCCACCCCTCCAACCTGTAAGAATGTTTTGAATTGTAATGAACACGTGTAAGCTCCCCTCCCCTTCCACTTAACAAAGGAGCCCCCCCTGTGCAGTTTCAGAATAAGGGGTTGCCTGGGATTTACATAAACACTATCTGAGAAGATAAATGGATCCTCTTTCTCTCAATTTCGATTTATTTAAAATAACTATGGCCTTCACAGAACATATATAATCAAACTGGTCCTCATCGGGCCATGGTAAAGGTGCACTTTGAACCATGGTCTAATGTTGACCATATCTGTGAAAGAACTTAGGCTACTTTTTAAATGTCACTTATTTTTGCTACACTGTCAGCGCAAAGAAAGGTTGCCTATTTTTAAGCGTGCTCACGACAGAAAGTGCACTTTTTGTAAATCCAATCTGCCTGAACTTTCAATACAATTAATTAAGGATGTAACTCACCCTATCAAACCACAATATCCTTTTATCTTCCCTAAATTAATGCTGCATCAATCCCTCACTCTATGTGCAGGAATGGCATGTCTCCTATACACAAGTTTCACTAAGCGTTCAATATAATGTGAAGCATGATTGCATTTCACCCAAAATATTAGGATTCTTCTATTGGGAAAGGGTGACCCCTAGTTTCAATCACTCCTGAATTCCCTTGCACTCCAGGTCCTAATTATGTTTGAGGAGTTGTCATGCTCAAGTTTCATTAATCTATCATTGCATGAAAGCCCAACAACAGTCAGATACTCCTATTGAATATACACCACTTTTCTTAGTTGATTGATTTTAATTTCCATATTTGTGATTTTGAAAAGGTGGGGGCAAAAACCACTCATGTTATTGCAACATTTTTATTTCTATCATTCTTAACAGCAACATGCCAGCTCACTGAAACCAGCTCACTGAAACCAAAATCATGTGTGCTGTACATGCATGTTGCGATATGTGACATACTGTTTTTCATATTTTTATGAAATAATGATTTTTTTAATAGTCAAGTCAAATTTGGTGTCAAATTAAAGAGGAGTCTTTCATCATTGCAACACACATGTCTACCTATTCTGATTGATAAGTTATATTAATTTACATTTTTAAATGTAAAATCAAAATTGAAATAGAAATGCCTAATTAAGAATTACACTCAAGTTATCTGCTCTGTTTTTCCATTAGGGGACTACGGTGCTCCAACACAGTTTTAGTCAGACTTGTAGGTAGTTTATACAAGTCCAAGCACGTCTTGTGAATAACATCTTGTGCTGCAGATCAATAACACAAGGTGAACAGCCCTTTGGGGGGTTCAGAAGACGATTGATATGACAGGCCTCATTGTTCTCTGCATTAGTGGGACACATGGGCCAAGTTTATTGGGCCCGGCAAAGTGCTGATTTTCATTTTTAATGGGTGCATTTGCTTTAGAAGATCGCCATAAACCCGGGTATATTTTCAGCTCAGATAATCGTGCATCTACCCCAATTGCAAGAAGCCCATTTCTGAATCCAACTTATATTTGTTTTTAAAAGCTTTGTTCCAGAATGTTTCTCAAAAGGTGGGGGCTGATTGCTCAGAGTTTGTTTAGGTCGACTATAAAAATCAACATTTCAGGCTGCATTGCTACCACCAATGTTATTCACTCTCAATACACAATTACCATATTTTTCCATGTACATAATAAGGTAAATGTAACTCGAAATAAATCCAGTCATCATTTTTTTGTGTTCCTTTTGAAAGCAAGTAAGATATTCGTTTATAAATCAAGGTGCATTGTTGTTGTTCTTGGTATGGCATCTGAAACCATAGTAACTTCTTATCAAATCACAGGATAATTTGTTTAAATCTTTTAGTTTTTCAGTTTATTTCTTGGAACATCTGTTGTGTTCTCCAGTTAGCTGAATCATATTCCTTATAAATTCGAGCCTCTTTGCACTTTTCGAAATAGGGTCCAATTGTAAAGTGGTGCTTTTTGCATCTTCTGCTTTCATTGGTATTGGTAAAAACTTAGTCTTGCAGCATAGTGTAGTCAAAGGTCTTTTCGGATGGGTATAGTTTGTAGCGCCTTTCCCATTTGTCAAATGTTATTTCTCTGGTGTGCAAATGGCTGATGGAAATGTATATTAAAAATGTGTTCTTTTAGCACCTCTAGTTGTGCATTGAGGCAGTCTCCATGTTGTGTGTCGGGTGTGGGTCATTATAACAGTTAAATCAGATGCATCACACTTGTAGAAGCAGCACAACTTTGTAGCCCCCCTCTCTGTCTTCCCTGGCATACTTCCTTTGCCTGTCATTCTCCCCACATGTTATATTTATTGGCTTTTATACTGCTATGAACGCGTTCTGACACAATAACGACTTGGGAAATCATTGGCGCTGAAAGACAGTAGATTCCAGTGTCTCTTAGCTCCTGTGAATAACATCATCACGTTCTTTGCTACCCTCCGCAACCACTTATAGCAACAGAGAAATTAGCGGATCATAAGACCGAAACACCTGCGAGCCATTTGGAAATGGCTCGCACTCCAGTCTACCTCGATGCACTGAGAGTTTCAAGTGAAACGCTCAGCTGGTGAGGCGCTTACATTCCCCCCTTAAGAAGCAGTGTTAAGTCTCCTTCGCGATCGCTCACACTTGATGGTATTAAGGGCAAGTGTGCATGAACGGAATTGAATATATCGGTAGATCCTGGCAAGGTTGGCAGCCATTGCTTTTATCAGCAGTTGGACAGTGCAGGTTGCATGAGGTTTCATTCAGACCAACTACATGTGTGGTGTAGCATAGATTGCTTGCTACTTGTGCTGTATGGATGGAATATCTTGCACTAGTATTGAGAGCCGCAACAACCTATATTCCCCAGGATGTTTAGGATTTCTGGAATTCTTTGTCATATGGAGGCGAGTATTATGCGTCAACCTTCTTTACTAACGTCTAATATATAAATATGCTACATTTCCAAGCAGCCTTGTGCTTTCCTGCAGTTTTTCTAATGTTTTCATATTCGGTCTCAGTGATGATTGGCGGTTCTGAAGCACTTGTCGAGACATCTCGGATATCTTTAAGCGACTGCGGCTTGAGAACAGTCAGTGTTGCGGTCGGTTGCAGCTCGAGGAACTTAACTGGTTCGAAAATGTCCTTTAAGGCAGACGTTGGTAGATGCTTGTTGAGGCACTTTTCCCACACCCTGATGCCTACTGCCTATGGCAGGTCATAAATGGGTAAATAAAATAAAATTGTATGTATGTATTTATTTTTTTGTATAGCGCCGATAGCCCGTGGGCATCAGGGCGCTTAGGCAAACAACGAAAAACAAAACAATACAATAGGAACGTCTGCGCTAAGCCATGAGGTGGTCATAATCCCCCGTATCCCAGTTCATCATCTGAAAAGATGAGTCTTCAACCCTTTCCTAAAAACAGTAAGGTTGGTAACGGTTCTGAGTGTTTCTGGAACACTGTTCCACAAGCTGGGGGCCTGCACCAAAAAGGAACTGCCCAGCCCAGATTTCAATTTAAACTTGGGGACGATCAACAGACATTTACCCTTTGAACGAAGATTCCTACTAGGGGTATGAAGCACTAAGCCCTTTTTCAGATACTCAGGAGCAGAGCCGTACAGGCATTTATGCACCAGGCAGAGAGCTTTGAATTTAATACGCTCCTCCACTCTGAGCCAATGCAAGGCTATTCTCTCTGCAGTAACATGATCTCTTTTCTTTAGATTTTTTACCAGCCTAACCGCGTTGTTCTGAAGCACCTGACAACTAGAAACATCCTTAGAGGAGGCCCCTAATAACAGGGCATTGCCATAGTCAAGCCTTGATAGTATAATGGCCCTGGCTACGGTGGCCATATTACCCTCATTAAGAAACGGCCTAATGGCTTTCATGAGCCTTAAGTAATATGCCATATTTTTTTGTAGGTAGCTAGTCTGGGCATGAGAATCCACCTGTGAGTTGACTATTATTCCCAGGGTCTTCACTTTCTGGACCACCTGGATAGTGGCATTCTTGATATTAAACGATTTATACTCAGCCCCCAAGTTCGCTAGCTGATGACTTGATCCAAACAGCATCAGCTCGGTTTTAGAGTCGTTCAGACACATCCAGTTTGTCTGCATCCAATCATCGATTATCTTATAAACCCTGGCTATTATTTCACTGTCTGAATCATAGTGGCTGCCACCCAGTTCCAGAATGAGTTGTGTGTCGTCTGCGTAATTAGTAAACGACACCCCCGCATTCACCAGTAGACTGCACAATGTGCGCATGTATATGTTAAACAACATGGGGGACAGACTGGCCCCTTGTGGGACTCCGAATAAGATGTCATACGGATCGGAAAAACTACTGCCCCAATTAACTCTTGCTTGGCGATCCGAGAGGAAAGACAAGAGCCAATCAATGGCTCCTTCCGAGCAACCCACATTCTCTCTAAGCGCCTTGATAAGAAGGCGATGATCCACCAGATCGAATGCGGCACTTAGATCCAAAAGCATAAGTACTCCCAACTTGCTTTTATCCATTAAGCTGAGAATCTGGTTCTGCAGGTCCAGCATGGCAGTTTCCGTACTATGGGATGCTCTAAATCCAGATTGTTGTTGATGCAGGATCTCCTCATTCTCAACAAACTGCTGCAGTGGTTGTGTAGCTACCTTGTCCAATAACTTAAGAACAAAATTCGAATTAGTTATTGGACGGAGATTCCCAGGGTCTTTGGGATCCAGACCTGCTTTTTTAACTAGAGGGGTAATAGTAACTTTCTTAAGATCTCTAGGCACTATGCCCTCTTGAAAAGATGAGTTCACTATTCTCTGTAGAATAGGAGCGAAGATGTCTTTATGTTGTAGAATGATGTTTGGAGGCAGGATATTTTCTGCACAAGTGGTTGGCTTCATGTTATTCAGTACCTCTAACATCTCTGACTCTGAGATGGAGCTAAATTTAAAAGACTGCTCTCTGGCAGAATTATCTGTTACTAAAGGGCAGGTGTCTAGATTAGCAGAGGATCTGGCTTTGATAATATTCTGTCTTGCTTTTTCTGTTTTTGCTTGGAAGGCATTTAAAACCATATTACAATCCTCCTCAGATGGCGTAAATGGAGGGGTGAGAGAGTCAGGCTTTTCAATATTCTTCAGAATATCAAAAAGCTTGCTTGTCTTGTTTTCTGCAAGCTCAATTTCACAATTGAAAAAGTCGGCCTTTGCTGATTTAATCTTATCTCTATATTCCTTGTCCTTTTTTTTCAGATAATTTTGCTCTCCACGGCTTTGTCTGAAATCCATTTCCTTTCTAAGGTCCGTTTTTCCCTCTTCAAAGAATGAAGCTCTGGAGTAAACCATTTTTGGCTGTTTTCATTTTTCCTAATTAATTTCGAGGTAAGCGGAGCTTCTGCCTCCACTAATTCAGTGAGATGCTTATTATATTTATCCAGGAGGATAATGCAGGAATCCTGATCCTGAAAAGAACCCGCTATTTTATCCGTGCAGGCTTTAAGGAGTAGCACATTCAAATTTTTAAAATCTCTCTTGGCTACTTTGATGTGGGGGTTTGGTATATATACATAGTGTGGTAGTTTTAAGTTAGCTGATATCATGTGGTGATCACTCCAAATGCAAGGGGAAGTTCTGCAGTTTATTAATGATATGTTGTGACTGCACAACCAGTCTAACTGGTTGCCCTGCGGAGTAGTAGGTTCCTTGTTAAGAATGGTAAAATCCAAGTTATTCAGAGCTTTTTCCAAGGCAATGGCACCCTTATCCTTCTTATTGCCTCGCCAAAAATTCACGTCGCCCATAACAACTGTGGATGCATTAGCAGAACTCAGTGTGTTTAAGTAAGAGCAGAGTTCCGACGAGAACTCTGAAACCAACGCAGGTGGTCTGTAAATTGCTATTAGGTTTAAGCAGTTGTTGGGTGAAAACACTAGTTTAAGATGCAATGTTTCGCACCCACTGAGTCCTAATGTCACTTTGAAAAGTTTGAGACTGTTTTTGGCAATGTTTGCCACCCCACCTCCTCTACCCTGCACTCTGTTTTCAAAATAAATAGTGTAGTCGTTAGGGATAGCCTGTTCGCAAGTAGGCCCCACTGGGTCCTTAAGCCAGGTTTCGGTTATACAAAAAATGTCGAAATTATTGGAGATAATCATCTCTTTAATATTAGAGGCATGTTTAGGTAAGGAGCGTGTGTTAAGTAAACCAATCTTGAGTTCAGCAAACTTCTCCACACACTCTCGTGGTAAATCAGTGTCAGTAATTCCCCCCACCTCCTTACTTGTTGCTCTATTGCATTCATGAAGCCCAACTTCGCTTGCTACTTTTAATGCTGCCATTGCGTAGTCTGACCTTACATAAACACGAAACTCCAAAGTGCTCTAAAAGCCAGAGGGCTATTCTATCGGACAGAAAATGAAGGGAGGCCAAACCTGACTCTGCCAACGCCAACACGTCCGGCCACGGACCGGCACAGACCGGCTTGCCCCGATTCGCACCGGCGCGTTCGCGCCGGGTTTGAGCTAATGAAGCAGTCACAAACTACAAGGCTGCTGGGAAGTGTAGTTTCACTGCCCAGACAGCACGAGTAGGAAAGTAATCGAAATTGCAGTCAAACTGCGCATTAAGTAAAATACACTTTCTCACACTATGTCAGCAAAGCACACAAGGAAGTTACATGCAATTTACTATATGCTAAGTTTGCTATATGCTTTGGTTGCAATTCGAATCAAATGAGGATAGCACCAATGAATCTCAAAGCAACTTTAAAATTACTTTTAAATGACTTTTAAAATGACCAAAAACGGCAAGAACACGGCGACATTAAAAAGGTGGTTCCTGAGTAGGAGTTGACTCAAGTGGACTTTGTAGTCCGGCCAGACCGGCACAGACCGGCTTGCCCCGATTTGCGCCGGCGCGTTCGCGCCGGGTTTGAGCTAATGAAGCAGTCACAAACTACAAGGCTGCTGGGAAGTGTAGTTTCACTGCCCAGACAGCACGAGTAGGAAAGTAATCGAAATTGCAGTCAAACTGCGCATTAAGTAAAATACACTTTCTCACACTATGTCAGCAAAGCACACAAGGAAGTTACATGCAATTTACTATATGCTGAGTTTGCTATATGCTTTGGTTGCAATTCGAGTCAAATGAGGATAGCACCAATGAATCTCAAAGCAACTTTAAAATGACTTTTAAATGACTTTTAAAATTACCAAAAACGGCAAGAACACGGCGACATTAAAAAGGTGGTTCCTTTTTGTTCAATGGGCTTGTGTCATCCTTTAAGGCGGACGGCCCAAATCTGAGGAGTGTGTTGTAAGAAGCTGGCATGTGTTTGGTTTTAGGTTCATAGATCTAGCACTCCCAGTCCACAGAGCTTGCTGTAGAGCCTAGCAGGGCACGCTGTGTGCTGGCTGGATACCAGTTCTGCAGCAGCTGGAGGGCCCTCAAGGGTTCTGTATCTCCCTCTGTTCCCTGGGAGATATTTAGGGAAGGGATCTTGCTTTCCTCTTTGGAAATCCCAGCCTTCCTTCACTGGCAGAAGATGTAAGGCAGATTGTACCTTCAGCCATGGTCCAAGGTTGAGTTCTTTTTTGTAACGTCAAGTGAAGTCTTCAGATGATCTTTCAAAAGAGGGACTCAACCCTCTTTCAAAGCCAAGTGTGCCACATTGATTGGTGTAGGTTAAGCCTACGTAATGAACCAATTCTTGGGTCCCTACCAACAATCTTCCGTATGCATGAGGTCATAACCAGAGTGCTTTGCAACAGGAAAGGTGAAGGGGTGAAAACATGTCATACCATGTCCCACCCATCTTTCTGTCTGTTGTTGATTTATTTATTGGTTGTTTGCAATGCTCACTGTACACAAGTTGTGTTTCAAGATACATCAAGACGGGGTGGGGAAGAAGGTAGAACACAAAAAACAAAACTTTCTTAAAAGGTCTTGAAACATTCGGAACGTGCAAGTGCTATAGCAAGAGAGCAAGGGAGAGGGGGAGGTGGAGAGGTGCAGGAGGGGAAGGAGTTGAGAGGTACATAAAGTGCAAAAACACCTAGATACGCATTTCCTGGAAGGGGGAAAAAAGCCTAGGTTTCAATATACAGTAGAAAAAGCAAAACACCTAGATACGAATTTCCTGGAAGGAGGAAAAAGGCCTAGGTTTCAATATACAGTAGAAAAAGCAAAGCGCCAAGAAGCGAGTTATGTAGAAGGACCTAAGAGCCCAAGATGGACAACCTACAGTTGAGGGCGACTTACATCAGACTAAAGCATTGTAAAAGGAGAAAATATGGAGGGTTGGACAGTTTAATAGGGAACAGTAATGGCTTTTCCCCCTGTCTGCACCATCCTTACCTTTTCAGTTGCTGCTGGTTGACTCCTGCGCTGCATTCTCCACAGGCAAACATTCTTGGGCTGCTAGTGAAGGAGGTGCCCTTTGCCTCTGGGCTCTTCACCGTAAGGGGCTGCATGGCAGTGGGGATGCTTTAGGAGCATGGAGGAAATAGGGTTCCAGGCCCAATCAGAGGCTCAGAGAGCTGATGCGGGAGGGAAGGAAATCAGGAAGTGGGTGGGAGTGGAGAAGGGACATAGAAGAAAGCGCAAAAAGCATAAAAGATAAGAAAACAGATACAAAAGGAGTTGCAAGCCCCATCCTCACGTCTTAGTTCTGGAACAAAATCTCTGATCAAAGAGTCTGTGGTTAATGGATCTCTCTGTGGTTTCTGATTAAAGTGGCAGGTCTCCCTTGAAGCTGCAGCGAGATCAGACTCTCTGGCTCCTGCAAACCACATTTGTGTACCTTATGAATGGGGTCCCCCTACCGGGGTGGACTACTGTAAATACGCAGTCCCAGACATGACAGCTCAGTGATACTGATTGCGGAAGATGGCTTCAGTTTGACACAGTTACATATGAAAGATTGGTGGGATTTCCTGTCTCATTTGTTAACCTCTGCAGCCAGGCCCCATGTCGGCATGTGTGAAGAACACTATATTAGTATGTTTATCACTGCCAACAATGGCCAATGGTATTGCCTATCAAAAGAGCATGGCTGATCCATGGACCCTTTGTTATTTAATCAGGCTGGCCATGGCAGAGGGAAGCTTGGTGCCCCCCTTTTCCTGGAGAGGACATGGTGTACTCCTGCCTGTCTCATTCCAACTAAATATGATGGGGATGACTTTGCCTGTAGGCTGTGTTCATCTAGAGTACAGGGGTCCATGCGTTTGTCGTGGCATGAGCATAGGAAAATGCACAGAAAAAGGAAGGCAATACCTGTGTGAAACCTGCACAATTTCAACAGTGCTTAGTGTACTACCACTTCTAGATGGAAGACAGACATTCCCTCTAAGACATTCTGCAGAATGGGGACTAGTTAGTGATTGGACCTGACTGTGGCGGTCCAGATATTTCAGCCCCTCAGATGCTTTCTTTAGTTTCAGTGGCAAGTCCTAACCTGAGTATTTGAGTCTGCCCTTCATCTTGTCTTCAGCTCCTTGGAGTTTCACAAAAATAACGCTGGCAGGGGTGTACCTCAGAGAGCAAGGGTTTTGCCTCATAATTTAACGGGATGATATACTCTTCATGCCCCAGAAATAGTGCAGGTTTAGTGGTAACATTTCTTGGATTTCCAGGTGTGCTCAATGGAGGAAATGTTACAATTATGTGCGTGAAAAGGGGGAAATTTGAATGGTCCTGCTCGGACCAGACTTGTACCACAGGAAACTGGGTCTTTTGGCCATATCAATTTAGGGTGTTTTTCAGAGTTGCCAGCATTACCAGGCACTTCTGAGGCTGAAGATCCATCATCTCCACAATGCTGGTCTTAAGCCAGAGTTCGCCTAGATTTGGAGGCCAAGAAAGAACTTCAATGGTTGCTGGACCACATGAATTTGGGGTGGCCGAGTCATATTTAGTATGGGCCTGTGCCGGATCATGGAATCAGATGCCAACAGGTCGGGCTTCCATGCTCATTACAGTGCTCTCTTTTGGGTGGGGTGGCTCAAGAGGTCCTCCTCAAAATTGAGCATTCACATCAATTGTTTGGAGCTCATAGTGGGCCCCTTCGCAATTAGAGCCCTCAGCTGAGACCAGGTGAATGCCTGCATCCTGCTCCGGATGGACAATGGATCAGCGGCGCGATACACCAATCACTTGGGAGAGTGAGATCCTATTCCTACGAGAACTTTTAAAGGACTTCTGCAGCCATTTCCTTCAGTACTGCCTCACGTTACCAAGGACTATCTGCTGTGTTTCGCAAACGTGCTAGCAGCTTGGAATTCCAGGTACCTTCAGAGGCGTAGCCAGGATTGTCTAACAAGTAGGGCCTAAAGCTAATGTAGCTGTGCCCACCCGAAGAGGAGCCTCCAGAGAGAAGCTGGTTTCTTCTGCCCCAGTCGAATGACAGAAGCGACAGCGCATAGCGAGGGATCCCCAACCATTTTAAAATAATGGGTTAAAATGCTGAATTTTACTGTACACTTTCTGTGACAAAATAGGTAAAACGCCAAACAATAGGTTTTATAGGGTAAGGCATTCAAAACATCCATTGGATGTCTAATCATCAGCATTCATAATGCCTTTGCCCACTATATGCCAGTGTGCACAACATTTGCATACTGATTTAGCAGATACTTGTCCATGCTAGTGCACCGATATATGCCAGTATTCCCACATAAGAACATACTCATGTTTATTTTGACTATAATGCCACTAATGATACTATAACAAAACATGTTCATGCTGGCTCTGCCAATATATGCCAGCAGCCCCAAGTAAGAACATACTCTTTGCCTTAATGCCGGTATAGAAAAAAGCCATGCCATAGCAAGAAAACCTCTTCTTGCTGGCTGCACAAATGCCCCCATATAAGAACACTCATCACTTTGTATTTGACCCCTAACACCAGTAAAAAGAAAAAGCCAAGCTACAATAAGAAAACATTGCCTTGCGTGCTGCACAAATGTCCCCCCCATGTGAAAACACTCATAATGTTGTCTTTGACCTTGACATCACTAAAAGATGCTAGGCCACAGTAAGGAAACATGCCCTCCCCTCCCCCATGTAAGAGCACTCATCATGTAGACGTTGCCTTTAATGAGAGTACAACATTCCATTCCACATTAGGAAAAGTTCCAGGCTGTCATCCCCATTGTAGTACCCTCCACACACAAACACCAACCCCCTCCTCCACGTACTAACACTAATCAAGATGGCTTTGTTTTGCCCAAAAATGCCAGTAGAGCATGTGCCCTTGACAAAAAAAGGTTAATGCCTTGTTAGGCAGAAACCTGTGCAGTTCCCTTAGGGACCACTGCAGAAGGCTTAAGACTACAGATGTTGGCAGTAAACTCAATTGGTAGCAGTCTGTACCACCCAGATTTACCTGGTAGCTGTGGCTGAGCAGCCAGACTTCTCTCAAGAAGAGTTAGACAGTATGTAGAGTATACAAGATAGGTACCAAAATACAGTAGCACAAGCAAACACTGACCAGAGCTTTGGTATCAAGTATATAATTATTTATTTAAAGACACACTTAGAAACACTCTAGCACTATGATTGTAAGCAAGTTCAAAAACACAGTCACTATTAATATATATACAGCCCTTATTCCTTATTAGACAAGTCTTAGTTAACACCACTTATTTCCAGACAGAGGTGAGTGCTTAACTAAAGATGGCACTCCAATAAGTTAAGAAAAGGGAGGGAAAAGGCAGAAATTAGGAACAGCACACACCACAATACTTTAGAAACACTCAGCAAGGCAGGAAAGTCAAAGTCTACTTGTGAGCAAAACGTTCAGAGGCCAGGCTCCCTCTTGGAGAGAGTAGAACACCAATGCACCCAAGATCACACAGTTTAAAGGCTTGGAAAGTCTTGCAGAGAGTTTAAAAAGGAATCAGCTCAGAAAAGTTCAGTTAGCCAGCTTAGGGCCATCCCAAGTGGTAAATTGAGGATTTACGAGACACCCCACACAGACAGTTGCGAGGGAGGCCAGGCGGACACAGTACCTTGAAAGTGGAAAGAATCCTCCAGCGGGGGCAGTTGTTCCTGGCAGTGGATGCAAGTCACGGCATCGTCCAGAGGAAGAGAAGATCTCGATGTGGAGGAAAGCTGAAGGTCGTTGCACTGCCAGGGAAGAAACCATCCGCGGAGTTCTCCGGTTAAAAGGTACTACCCTTTTATTCGCGGTAGTGGTAAAACGTGGTATCCCGGTTGCCGGGGTGCTTGGCACAGGCAAGGCGGCCACGAGATGATCTGGGAAGGTGAAAAGGCAGGCAAACTGGTTATCCCCACCAGTCAAAGGAAGAAGACTCTTCGGGATGAAGATCTCCTCTGTCGTTGGAAGAAGTGGTGAGTCGGTTCAGCAGGGCTCCACCGGTGGTGTCATCGTTGCAGGTTGGCTCAGCTTCTCCCTCTTCGGATTCTTTGGTCCTGTGGTGACGTCTGAAGTCCGTGTCCCCAAAGTCCTGCTTTTATGCAGAAAACCCCCATTCATCTGTCCTAGCTGTCATTCAAACATGCTAAGTGGTGAGCCGGGCGGCTCACCACTGGGCCAATCACAAAAGAGTGCGACTTGAGTTGCCGAGGCAACTCAGTCCAGGGTGACTAAACCCCCTCCCACACCTCCCTGTGGTACCTAGACAGAGTGGCACATTTGGAGGGCTTCTGTGCAGAAGCCCGCCAAAAGTGGATCAAAGGGCTAAACTTCGGGTTGGAGTCACAGAAGTGAACACAAACTGCATTTTGGAACCGAGTGCTGGCAAAAAATACCAACCGGTGAATTAATATTAAATAAATAAACCGGCGGTATGTTTGAGGCTATGTTAAAAAGTATTAGCCTCGAACAATGGGAAAATCCCATAGGAATATATTCGCGGTCGAATATAAAAAGTAGTATCCACTGCCACCAGCCAAAACTCGCTCAGGGGGGACTGGACAGTGCCCCCTGAACAACAGACCCATGGGCAATCGCATTGCCCCTGCCAGTACTTCCACAACATGATGGTTTGTACTGGTTCTGTTCCCAATTTACGACTAGTAAAGTCAATGGTGACTTTACATGCCCCAGGGTATGGAGTCTATGTTTGTGGGTCACTATGACACCCCTGTGTTACTGCACTGAGGGTGCTGTGTAACACACTTAACAAAAACCACATGAAACCCTATGGAGTTAAGACCCCATAGCCCATAAAACACATTACAAAGTCAAAGGATATCTCAAATCATGTCTAAGAGTGGGAGAAAAAGACTCTCACTCTTAGCAGGAGAAAAAATAAACCCCAAAAATCCAGCAAAGCTGCTGGGGTACTCACTAGGTTTGGGAAATTAGCCTTAACAGAGAATTCTCCCTAACATGCCCCAAAGCCCTCTGGACCCCACCCTAGTATATGCACACACACGCATTCATAAACATTCACCCACCAATCAAGCACCCATACAGATTCTGTCATTCACACGAGCATCAAAACATTCATACTACATTCTCACTGACACATGCATTTTAACCAATGGACGCTGCATTCATTCATACAGATGCATTTACAGACACTCCCTAACATACATATGTGCACTTGCGCAAACACCCCTTTGCATGCATGCACACATACATGCATACAATCCTCGCACACATGCACAAATGTTTTTCCCTTACCTTTTTTCCCTCTAGACTCAACAAGACACGGCCTCCTGAGCTGATCTGTAGCCCTCCAGCTTCCATGGTCCACTGGATAGGAAACGGGGAGGGTGTCCTAGTTCCTGACATGTGCCGAGGAGCCGGAGAGCAACATTTGCTAGCTTGTTCATTAATCCTCTCTATTTTATGGCATGTGCTTTAAAATAAACCATTTGCCTGCCCATGATGTTTGCAAATATTCTTAGGGTTAAAGTATTATTAATTTTCATAGGAAATCAACAAATGAAATCTGTGTTTTATCTCACCATATTACATAGTATTTAAAGAGATCACACCTCATATCTCCCATTTTAGTTTTCTTGTTTTAGCAGGAATCATGATCCCCAAAAATAAACTGGATACGGGACCGACTTTAAACCTATAAAGCTAAATTCACATTCTGAATAAAATCTCGATGCAGGATTGAAATATGTGCAGTAGATTGAAACTACGCTCACATATTTCCAAGTGCATGCTTTTATCCATATAATGAAATTCTAAGTTTGAGTGATATATTTTAGGAAACGATTCTTTGAAAATATGTACCTGCATATTAAGATTCAATGTTCATTCTTTAAAGGAACATAAAGACAACAACTACATGAGACTATGTCTTTTGTTTGTAGAAGTATCAAGTAGTCAAACCCCCTGATGAAGAGTGGAAGCTCAAAACGCCTTGGGTCATAATAATTTCATTTTTCTGAATGTACACCAGCTTTGAGCATATGGTTTTTTGAATTGTATTGGAATATAGTTCATATACAAGATTATTGTAACAACTGAGGACATTGAGTCATTACAACAAGCATAATAATTTTTCCATGAAAACTTAATGTTATGTTCTTGGCTGAGTAGTTGGCATGGAAAAAAATGTGCAGGGGATGGGAGTTCCCTATTTTTGGGAACCTTTCTCTTTTGTTATTGTCAGTCAATGTTTCAGGTCTGTTTTTTTTTTCTTTCTCCCCCGCACCTTAAAAGATTGAATTCTACAATATTGCCTTTATTCCTATGAATTCCAATCTTGAGTTAATCCTACATAGGTGTACGTTGTGTACCGTTCAGGATATCTCTGAGGGTCTTCTCACCAGGTGGTGTTCCATTCTCTATCCCTGGCACACTGAAACAAAGGTGAGATCATTGACTTTTCCTTCTTTCACAGATTGCTCAAACCTCTGTGTGGTTCAGTGCTTTTAGCATTCTGACTTGACCACTGGCCTACAGGCACAAATCAACTCCTGCTAGGTCTGTGGAAACCCGTCTGCCTGGTGTCGTTGCCCACCCTACTGAGGTGAGTTAGGTGGCTATTATCCCAATCTGAGATGGACATCAGATTTTGGGGCACACTCTCCCAGTGGTGGTATGGCATGTAAGGCTTTCGGCTTGGGAGCGATGCTTTGAGGATGCCACGTGAACATCTGACTGTGCAGGGGGACTCCATCTTGAGGTTCGATTTCAAGCCCAATCAGGAGATTGCTTAATTAGTAGTGAGGAAGCTTTAAAAGCATAATATTCAAGTTTCTGTCATGACATAGAATATAAATTTGCCTTACTTGTTTAGTATATGGGCGTTTTAATTCTATTAAGGTCACAGAGGTGAGTATTATCCCTCCTGATGTAGAAAATGTTTACATGCTCCGTATATGATGATTTGTTGTTTCACATATCATGGTGCATGACATTTTGCTCCCAACCTCTATAATACACTTTTAATTCAGGCGCTGAGGTTTAACTGTAGACCTGATGCCATGCTGGGGCTAGACCTGAACGCTGATTTGGTGGTTCAACATCGCCTTCATCCCTGATTCTTGCCTCTTCTGTTGTCTCTCGTTTTGTTCAGTAGAGGTGATCGCCGTCGCCAGTTGTCCCAATGTGTTGGACTGTTGGCTTTATCCAGAAAATAGAAAGACGCAGGATCAAGGATAGGAAATTAGACCTACACACTGATGAACACACACTGATGAACAGTATATTGGTGGAATGAATCAAATTGTGTTGGAATTTCAAAACATTAGAAAATTTAAAGTGCAGCACAAGGTTTCTGGGACATACAGTTTATTGAATGAATGATTGTGCTACCATTTAATTTAGTAGAGAAAGTTGAAGCATTCTAGTTTCAATTTTCTTAATAAAATGAAAACCTATGCTAGTTAAGTTTTGGGAATTTATATTGTATGCTATATATATACAATTCTCACAGTGCCACAATTCACTGGGAGAAAAACTGCCCTCTCTTCGCATGTTTCCAAATGGGTTTATGGTCATTGCATTGAATTCCTTGCATCTAAATGCATTTGCATCACATTTTGTCCATCTAAACAATTTGCATCAAATGCATTTTTATACCCTTTAAAATCCTCCTGAATAAAAATGTACCCTTTACCCCCCAAAAACATGCATTCAATGCCATTTTTTAGATGGAAAAAATTCGATGGAATGGCATTAGATGCAATGTCCAGATACCTCCCAAATGTCATATTTGACCTGTGTGTGCTTTTTCCCTTCTCTGCCCTCTTGAGCGGCATTCTTTATTTCCTCACACAGCGTATGACATGAAGAAGCTGAGATACCAATGGATTTAGTCTATATACCCCTCCCATCTGTGACGCAAAGACCACTGCTCTGCAGGAATACAGAGATGAGTAGTAGCTAAACCACATACTCTGTGCCACACTACTATAAAGGTGAAACTGGCACAGCCAAGAGGTATACCTCCTTCATCTTTTGTGGTAATGTGGTCTGAGGGGTGTGAAGTGAAAACAGTAGCAACCCAAACAGCAATAACGCAAAGGCTACAAAATAAAACATTTCCAATCAAAGTTCTATAAAAATTAAACATTACAATTGTTTTAACAATCAAAAATACAAACAACAAACTAAAACACTAACACAAATCCCACCCCTGTGGTGAGAACATAGAAAATGCCCAGATTGCCTTGTCCTGCAGGAAATGGAGGGGACAGGATAGGCCAGAGCCCCAACAGAAAGCAAGATGTGAACCCCTTCTCATGTCCACTTTTCCCTCTCTGGCTATAATAACTCTGCCCCTTTCCCATGCTTGCTTACTTCAAATTCCCCCTGTAGCGCAGCACCCTGGTGTATGGCTAGCCTTTATGTGAGTGCCCCTTTGAATCTGGGTTCCCTGGAGATCTCCTGGTGAGAGCTCGGATGGCCTGAAAGGAGAGGTTACCCTTCCTCCCAGTGAATTAACGGTAGGCAGCGTCCTGGCTATGATCTCACTGGATCAGTGCAGACAGCGAGGCTAGCCATGAATAATACATTGCCCTCACATAGCTGGTCTGGGCTGACAGAGCCAACACTTGTACGAGGTCAATTTGGTGTGGCTTTAATAATGGTGTGCTCTTATCACTCACTATAGCCTGACCAGGTATGGCCTATTCTGATAGCTTACTCTGCCCCAAACTGAAAAGGCAACAATTGTTACATTGTAGTTCAAGTTTGTGGAAGTTTAAAGGCTACCTCTGGTTGCAATGACTTTGAGACATAGCAGCTGTCACAAATGCACAGGGGACCTTTCAACCTGCCCTCTGCTATAGAAGAGCCGGTGTTAGTTGTCAGGAGACTGGGACAGCAAAGGTACATGGCTGAGCTATGTGTTTGGCATGGAGCATTGTCAAAGGGGCTCTTTGTGATGCTGGAAATGCATTGGAGGGACAGGGCCTCCCTCACCTTGTCCTGTAGTCCTTTTTCATGTGTGTTCTGTATTGTTTTCTGCCCAGGAGTCCATATGGGATTCCTGGAAGTGCAGCTCTTCCTGTTTTTAGTTTGGTGTACAGACCCATGGGATACTCTTATGGCACCCATGGGTGGGGGTGCAAACCTGTGCCCCTAGTGTATGTTTTTGGGCACCTGTGTGTGGCCCACAGAGCAGGGTATGGGCTTGTGGCAGCTCCATGCTGAATTTGACAGGTGCTCTGAGTATCCTCCATTTTGGGATATACAGGCCCTGCCATTGGAATTAATTGATTCCTGATAGGAAACAAGATGGCCCCTGTGGCTTCTTGCTTTCTATTGCCTGTTACCTTGTTTTCCAAAGTCCTGGGAAGCCCCGACTCTGTCCCTTCCCCCTGACTGGCTGTTGGGTGGAAGTTCCATATATGGTGTTGTTTCGAAGTCCAGGCCAGACTGGCTGGAGCCTTCCCAGTGACTGTATGTTGTGGGTACACCCTGTGGGTGGGACCTGGGTGAATGGAGTGTGTGACCAATATGCATTTCTTGTTATGGATGTCTGGTTTCTGGTGTATGACACAATGACTGAGACAGCCCTGCCCGAAACTGGTAGGAATGCAGTGTGTAGTGTTGAATGACTGGGTACTTGTCCCAATACACATTCCTTGTTGCGAGTGTCTGAGAGGGAGAAGTATGGCCTGAATGCACGGTATGCCTGATTGGCTGGCTGACTGCATGAATGCCCTTCTGTATGATTGGCTGCTGAGTGTGACCCAGCAGTGTGGATGAGAGACAGAATAGTATATCTGGGGACCTCTCACCACTGGAAATTGTTCAGAAGCTGAGTTGACACTTGAAGAGTAACTGGAACTGCTTATCCTTCTCACCCAGCTGGAAGAAGAACTGCTGCTGCATTTGTTTTGACCTGATCCAAAAGCTGTCGAGTTCATCAAGGACTGATCAGAGAGAGGACCTGGTTAGGTGCCCTCTTCCTGTGCTCCGAGGGACCATTGAGCCCCGCTAACCTTTGCCGAAGCTCCCTGGAAGTCAGACCCTCGAAAGGCTGCCGACCGGAGACGGGGACTGCCGAGGAGAACAAAGTAAAGCACCCGGACATCGATGCTGTCGAAATCCATTGCCGTGGACCAGGGTTCGGAGTGTCGCCGTAACCGCTGGAGGCCCATTGAAGCTGGACGACAGGAGCCGCACGCTCCTTTGCCTAAGACTTTTGATTCACGGACGCGCTTGTCCGCTCCGCTGCCCGCCTTATCCCGCCGGTGAAAGCCAGGCCAACGACATGCCGAGGAGCATCCACCGGTGGGTTTCCCGCCACCCAAAGACCACAAAGACTTCGACGACTCGACGCCCTTGTCGGGCCACAGTTCTTCAGAAACTCTTTGCAGTCCTGAACTGTCAAACACTGAGATGCCCCGCACACCTTATCCTTGCAGGACGTCACGGACGAGCACCGCCTGGATCGACGCTGTGGTCTCGCACTATCGAACTTTTCATCGACGCCAAGTTCACCTTCTTTGACGCCTCTTGACGATCCGTGGCTCCTGCAAAAAGGAACCAATCGATGCCTCATTGAAGAACTGTGCTCTACCAGGTACATTGGGCGGGGTAGAAACCTTATAGAAAGAAATAAGACTTAACGAACAATATATGGACTGGGCTTGTGATATCTTTAATTTACAAGTTGCCCAGGTGGGTGGGGGGGGATCTCCACACAGAATTGTGCCTAGTTGGTAGGGGTTAATATTCTGCCCATTGTTCTAACCAACTGCTTTCCTCCTATATCTATTGTTGGTTACTTTTATTCCTTGATCTGTGTGACATTTGACCAGAGTATAGTTGATGCACTTTAAGGAGATCTGATAATAATTGTGGTACCACTTTAGAACTGTATATATTTGCCATTGTGGATTTTCTGAGCACAAAGTGAGTTATTGTGATAGTGTACATAACCTTGAATATTAATTATATAAAGACTGTGTTTTAACTAATACAGTGTGTGGACATTCCTTTGTGGGGGCTTGGGGACTACACTGTACTTAAGAACCAGCCTGCATCACCTCCTGAGAAGCTAGGCCTTGATTGCTCGACCAGCGCTACCCTATAGAGAATCTTGGCTGTGGTCCTCTGTGCCTCTCCTCTGCCAAATGGAGAGCAGGAGTACAGACACCCCCCTCCAGTCTTTACACTCTTATTAGCAGACTCCGCGTTCAGAAACCGAATTACCCACATCCCTGTATAATCATAAACCTCAACAAAGCTAGAGCTTTCTCACCCTTGCAGATGGCTTCCTACACACAGACACACACACACACACACTGCAAGCTTGATATTTTGTTAAATTAGAAATTGGCCTATTAATTGATCTTTCGTATGTTTAATTGAAGATCATGTTGATGTCAAATAATTGTAATAACTGCTCAAGCTATATTGACCATTTAAGCAAAAGGCAATAAAGAATCCTGGCTGTGATTTGACTTCCCAACTTACTGAACTTTGAATTGTTTTGGCTCTGACCAATCAGAACTGGCCCATGTGGAGGTGTCTATGGGAAATTGCATTTTTGGACCTCCTTGCAAGGTTGCATCCACCTGTTGCCCACTATCCTCAAAGCCCTGCTCCACTTACTTGGCAATCCTACGAAATGAACTCTAGATGGGCATAAAAGCCCACATCGGGATACATGCTGTGCCGTCTGGAAGTGAGCTACAAAAGTTATAGCCCATCAAACATCGTTTCCCATCACTATTGCGATAACATTGGCCATGGATACATTGTATGATCTATAGTGGGTATGCATTTAATTATTACTTAACATAAAAGAGCACAGGCCCTCTTACTAGCAACTTCAGAGCTCTCACAACAATTCCTTGATGATAATACATATCAAGGGAAGGACTTAAACTACCCAAAAAGTCAGCAAACAATTTTAACTACAAAAAGATTTTGATTTAAGAGAAAACATGTGCTGATGGAGTAAACCAATCACGTGTGATGTTTTTGTATTTGTATTTGTACTTGTTTGTAGAGAGGCAGACGTTTTAGATGCCGCAACATCTGGGCGTGCAGCCTTTCTGTAGAATTAGATCCACAATAAACGCGAGAGACCTCCACAATTTACAGAATCATTGAATTGTAAAACGAATATTGCCACTGGTTTAAAAGGGAATTTGTAAAGGTGTGCCATGCGCTGTAAGCAAAACACACACACACACGCACGAAATAACATTTATAGTATTATCAGCTAGCCTCTGTTGAGAAACTTTAACATGTTTACGCGTGTCATTTTTATTCTGCATATATGTATTTGTGTTTATAAACATGTAGTTTGTGTTTATTTATATATATATACATACATATATTTATATATATGTGTGCGCGCGCGCTCATGTATTGGTGTGTGCTTGACCAGCTATACTTTCATTTCAATTGTGCACTCAATCGCCTTCTAGCATGAATTAGGATTGAATAAATCTGTCAAAAGTAGGGAATGGATTGCTAAGTATACCATCGGGATTCAATCATTTTGTAATTAGTTGTTCGGGGCCCCAATATTCTTCTGATAAATGTGTGTCCCTTATACATAAAATACACCGTTCAGGGCTGAATCAGCCATGCTTTGCGTGACCATTCGTTAAATGATTTGTGGTGGGGTGCAATTTTCTGTTGTTTTGGAGCAAGTACATCAAGGTGTGGCAGTGGCGATTACTCAACACCATTCCAGAATTCGTGTTTCCTTAGCATCGCCCAGAATCCAGAAGAGGTTATTGCCGGTAACCCCGCCTGTGCCAATTGAATGGAGGCAGCAAAGCCGGTAAGTGTAACACAGTATTCTCAACGCGTCATATTGGAGGTTTTTCTGATCATACTTGTGATGGGGAGGGAGCATTCATTTTCTTTCTAGTTGTGTTGAGAGGTTGGTGCCCAAAGAGGGCCGGCTAGTCTAATTAGTCTAATCTGCCTGGTAGATATTGGTGTTTCCTCTCTTCCCTACCTACCACTAATAGGGCAGTGGCACCTGAACTGATAGTGTACGCAGGTACATTGAATTCTGACCTGCTGTAAACCTCTGACCACGAGGCACTACCAGTGGTGGAAATGGAAAAAATGTGGTGGAGGATCCCACAACACAAGGGCCGGGGTGGGGTAGGAATTTGGGGGGGGCGTTGCCCGAGGGGCGTGGTCTAGGGAGGCGGGGCTCATATGGACATCCAGCAATGCTAGAATACCTTTAAAAAAAAACAAAAAAAAACGCCCGCGATGGCAGCATTGCCTTTTACCGCAGGCTTTAGCACTGGTGTGTAATGCACAATGGCCGCTACATGTACAACTGGCCAGTGCCAAACCCAGGGTAAATGGCAATGCTGCCGTCGCAGGCTTTTTTATTTTTATTTTTTTTACTATTCCAGTGCCGTTATGGTCTTGGACAGCTCACTCTGGCCAGATCCCAAGATCCGGTTCCATATCTGGTGCCGGATCTTGCATCCACCGAGAGCTGGCCCAATGACCAGTACTGGGCACTACCACCTATGCGGCAGCCACTCCGGTGTATCTTTGGAGCGTGCCCACATTGGCAGCTTGCTCACTTTTTCCTCCCCGGCTGCACTGTACAGCAGTAGCGGAGTGAGATTTTGGTGCCAGCGGGGACAGATAATAGGGTGCCAGCGGGAGACTGGGGGAGCACTGGGCACTAAGGAGGAGTGGGGGTGGTGGTTGCCCCGCCACCCCCCAGAACCTGCCCTGGCTCTGCCACTGCCGTACAGACCTGCCGACTGAGTGGTCTGTGTCCTATCGCAGATTGTTCTCCTCCCTGAGTGCCAACAACCTTTTGATCAAGTAGTCGAGTGCCTTCCTCCTGGACAACCAGCCAAAGTTGAAAAAAGCACATAGCTGTGGAATGGTTTGCACTTGTGTCATCTCATGAGATTGTGTGATTGAGGAGCACATCTATTGATGTTTTATGATTTTACGTGATGGGGGGGAATCACATAGTGTCATGAGACCTCTGGCCATTTGGACAGTGGTGCAAAAGCCTGTTCCCAGAGGTGGTGGGGGAGAGATGTGCGCACAACGCCGGCTACATTAAGAAAAAGCATTGGGCAATGCCAACAGTTTCGGCTTTTGTATAGGCATGGGAAAGGCATTTGCCATGAACTGCCGTAGTGGTATTCGTTATCAACGGTAGCAGCTGCAAAATGGTGCGAGTACCTGGACACAGATTCACAGTGCCTGGCAAGTGCCTAATATTTATACACAAGTCCAAACTGTTGGCTTTATTACACCAGTAGCATGTTTCCTGATCGAATTAAGTCATTAACTCTGACGATAACTTTGAAAAAACCCTGACAGGCACTTCGAGCACAAAGGTTGATGGTAAGGCTTGATTAAGCTAGGTCAGACAGATCCCAGGAGGATGTGCTTTGGGCAGTCTGGGGTCGGATGTGGGTGGCAATGGCCATCGGAATTAGCATGGCCATGTGCAGTCAATGGGTGGGTAATTAATCAAACACCTACAAGCTGTCTGTCCCTCCTCATATGCCATTTCTCCCTAGTTGTACTCTAATGCAATAGGTTTGGCCAAAACTAAAAACGCTCTGCAGTTCAGTGGATTTTTCAGTTGATCATGTACGAAGCACAATGCGCTGGTATCAGAATCTGAGCATTGCTGGATGGGGACAGGAACCATCTATACGATGCAGAGTTCAGACACATGCCAGAACAGCATGTAAGATAGAAAATGCCCTCACAAGGCATGGTGGCAGGACAACATCCTCCTACCTAAAACCGGCTGTCGAGATGATATGCCTGAATCTATGGCCTGACTTCTCAGAACCCCACAGGCCTTTTTTGCTCACAGCTTCAGCTTGCACTGAACAGAGAGAGGGGTGTCCGTTGCCGCTCCAGACTAGGGAGCAGCCCCTCAACCTGCTCCATCCCCCCATGCTGGAGAAGACTTCAAGTCTGTCCACACTCTTTGCAGGGTGAAGGTTTCTACCTGCGATTTGGCAACTTCTGCAGACAGCTGCCTCGGTACAGCCAGACACTTTCAGCTCGTGACTTAAGCAGGCACTTGATCAGAGGGCCATTGGATCAAAGTATGGAGGAATATGTCTAAACCAGGGGTCTGGAACCTTGGGATAGTCTGATGTTTTGCATTACAACTCTCATTTTCCAAGCCGGCATAGTCAGTGGTAAGTGATCATGGGAGTCCTAGTCCAGAACATCTGACGAGACAAAGGTTGCAGATCCCTGGTCTATTCCATAGAGGAGCGGGCTTTGAATCGGCTTTGCTGTCCCTCGACAGCGGTTCTTTTCCCTTCTCTATATCTCCTCTCGTTGGCAATGGAAAGGTGTCTTGGTCAGGCGTATGAAGGACCTCTGGACACAGTAGTAAGATGATGATTTCTCATACCGTGTAAGCAGTTCTGGTTATAGATTACTGGCGCATCCTCTCCTTGCCTGAGTCTCCTTCCAACTCCCAATGGGCACTCGCTGGAGACCTCCTGTACAGAATGCACGCATAATGCATCACCCAACAATGCTCTATCTCTACATCATTCATGCAGTCATGCCGTTAAACCTGCATTTTCACGGATGCATGTCACTTCCTTCATGCACAAGAACATGCACACCACTACATGATCTTTAACCAATATTGAATTTGTTTTTTCAACGTTTTAAAGCTTTATTGGGGTGAAAACAGAGCCATATGTTCCATGGGAGTGTTCCAACATTGCAAGAGCAGGAACGGCACCCAATTTATGCCAACTATTGATCGCCATCTGCTTTACGTTTGTTTTCGACAGAACCTGACGTGCTTTGCCCATATGCTTGGAAGACCGGTCTGATTCATGGCAAGAGGCCTGATTGGATGAATGCCATGGTGGCAGGGACATGCTCCTACTTTCTTTTCCTCATAGCAGAGTAGTGGGCGAATGGTCTTAGAGCCAACTCGGCTCTGCTATTGCACCGATCGGGGATTTGCAGAGCACGATCATCAGCACCATTGTTCCCAATGGTCACAGGATTTCAATTCCTTGTGTGAAAGAGGTGGCCACCATGAATCTGGCATATTAACTGACTTCCAGATTCCGTGCTGTAGAGGAAGGGACGTGTACGCCAGAAGGTAATTCACCATTGAAGAAAGAGAAATATTCCTAGCGAGGACATTGACTCGTCAACGAGAGGTTGGATCCCCAGGACACAAATGCCGTTCACGACGTTTCGCGAAAGATGTTTAATTGAAGTCTTTATTTTTAACAGCCAGCGCTGATTTTTCACATCTGGTGGAATTGTTTTATAATCAATCCTCTCTTTAATTGCGGTCTCCGCTGAGATGCTTGATGTGCGAGACGTCGTGCTCCATCCAGATGGCTGACGATACCCAAGGGTCACCTTTGCGCATCAAGCATCTGACTCTGTCATGATTCCTGACAGTTGCCTTTTGAGACACTCCAATATAAAGGGCCACCTGCCACTCTCTCCCTGTGCAGAAGGCATGCACAATCTCTCTCTGCGCTGGCATCTTTGCTGCCCTTTTCTCAAAGTGGTGCCGCTGAAGATCCTTGCTTTGTGTCTTTGGTTCTGCCATCTGCCATTTCTTTACAAATATTGAAGCTGTACTGTTGCTGTCACCAGAAGATTCCACTCCTAAATAATGGGGGGGGGTCCTTTTTCACTCCTGTTGCCAGCTTCTGGGACACCTACCCTTACATTGACCTGCAACCTTTGGTCTTTATCAGTGATAGAAGTGTACCAAAAAGTAGTGGAACTGTGACTCCTGCTGTGAACAGAGTAGGAAGGAAGGGAGCAAAGTGAAACACATTCGTCAAGGTTGCAGTCTTGCTGGTTGACGGCCAATTGAGTTGAAACAGATTTCAGTTTAGCTGTAACTGAAATTGGGTGGTAAAATGGAGAAGTGTGCTTTAACTTCACAAAGAACAGTTCCGGAATAGTGAAAAGGGTTGCAAAAAGTAGTGCAGCTGTTGACAGTAAAGAATATAAGTAGCGGAACAACGCTCCCGACTGTTCCCGCTCAATTACACCACTGGTCTTTCTAGGGAAACTGACTCTTTGCTAAAACCTCTTTGGTCCATTGGCAACTATATGGCCCTTAATGCTATTTACAATTCTAACTATAGCGAATCAATGACTCCTGGAAAATTGGGGCACATACACTCCATTTTAATAACTGCTGAACCCATATGCATGCATAATTATTTGCCGACCCCATACCCTCACCTGGAATAATTTGGCTCACACATTGTTGTCAAGTGTTGGCAATAAAAGGCCATAGGTCTTTATTGTACAGATATGGTTATGGAGATAACAATAATCACATATCATCTTAGTAACATACTTTTGGGCACCGGGTCTTGGGGTTACCCCCTCTGGCCCGTGCCCGCCTTCTCATGTCCCACGACTTGTTGTGGGCACCATACAGTGCCTTGTGCTTCTTTTCCTTTGTTCTTCTCCCTTATTTGTAGGGTGGGAGGGTTTTGTGGTAAAGAAGCAAATGTTTGGAAGGCACTGAGTAAACAGTGCACCTCCTTTGTGTTTGGGTCCCCGTTCAGGGTCCACAAACTGTATGTGTATTTTCAGAGCATGCCGCTCTGTATTTATAAGACCCAGGGGCGCCCTGGGTCTTTGAAATGTATAGTAGTGAGGGCTGTTGTGTTCCAGCCCCCGGCCAGATAGCCGACTGTCTGCCCCTGGGGGTGGGAGGGGCAGATCTTTGAACCTGATCCCTGCCTGACTGTGGTTTCCTTGCTGTATGGAGGAAGGGTGAGGTGATTATTCACACCTCAGCCATCCTCAGCTTTGTGTTGCAGAGACTGCGTGTCTCTCTGGCTTGGGGGAAGGAGAGGAGCAGAGAGGGGAGAGGTTGGGCTGCCCCTCTCCAGGCCTGCTGATGGTAACAGCAGTTACCCTGCCTCGCTTTGGGCACCCTGCAGCATTGCCCATAACTGCTGAACCCATTTGCATGCATAATTATTTGCCGACCCCGTACCCTCACCCGGAATAATTTGGCTCACACATTGTTGTCATGTGTTGGCAATAAAATGTCGTAGGTTTTTATTGTACATATATGGTTATGGAGATAACAATAATCACATATCATCTTAGTAACATACTTTTGGGCACCGGGTCTTGGGGTTACCCCCTCTGGCCCGTGCTGCCACATGTGGGCAGATTGGCGGCTGGCCACGTTCCCCCGAAAGTATCTCCTAGTGGCAACCCCTGTAGGCTAGAGTTGCTGTAATTTCTCTAAAGAAATTTTCCATGCCCTGGTTTGATAAACGAGTGCCGTCTTTGTGAAAAAGGTCCGGGTCACCCAGTGTAATGGTCGGGTGCTTTATGAAACCCAGTCCTCTTGCTGTACAGAATTTCTCCAGCCCCCTGTTGAGTTTTCTTCTAGAAATGTCCATTGATTTGTAGCAGTTGGCCCCTTGCCATTTCTTTCTGGGTAGGATGGCCGAGAAATATATTTCTGTTCCCCTCCAATTATGTGAAATGCCTGCTAGGGAGGAGCCTCGAATACATTTCTCCTTCCAATGGATACCAGGTCATTGCCCCGTAGGTGTATGAACAAAAATTCTGGCGGGTCTCTGTATGCAACCAGTTCTGCTAGGGTTTCGTGGATCTCGGACCATCGTAGGCCTCTGTATCCCCACCATGAAGAAATGTGAAAGGTGGCCTTTCTTTGGTCTCCTCTGCCCATCGGCCCGTCCTGAAGATAAATGAGTGGCCGACTATCCATGCTGATTGGAGAGCGGTCCTCCTTTCGCCTGTTTTTCTGTAGGAAGGGGGAGAAAGAAAAATGAGGGAGGATGGCTATATTAGCTGTGGTCTGATGGATCTTTTGTAGCAATCTGACTTCCATCCCTCTAAGTTTTTTAGTTGTTGGGGAGCTAGGCCTCCTTGCCATGCTGAGGTGGCGGCACCTATTCTGAATTAATGGGTGCCAAAACCCATGAGGTCCCACCCTGCTTTGCTGATTGCTTTCATCAGCAACCCTTTGAATTGGTAGCGGCTTAGTGCCGAGGCGTCCTTGTGGATTAGAAACCTCCCCCCGACCTTGGGCCCTTGCGCGTGATAAAGGTTGGTGATACATACCGGGCAGTTTGCTGCCTCATCAATGCAACAAATGTTGATGGATCTTTTGGCCCCAGTTTTGGATTGTTGGATTTCTATGCTGACGCTCTCTTGTCTAACCCTGACCTCCAAGACACCCAGGCCGTTGGTTGTACTTTTGCGATAATGTTTCCCGGAACGGGGTTTCCCCGCAGCCTCAGTGTTTAAACTTGCAATATTTCTATTGAAATTGATGCGCAGCGTGCGTTCCGGGTCTGCCGGCGAGCGGCTGCCCGCGGATGTTTATCTTTGTTGCACACGGTTATAAAAAACAGTGTTCTATTTCTTGCTCGCAGCCCGGCGTGGCGGCTTACCTGAAATTGACACTTGACTGAAGCCACCGCCGGGCTGCTCTGCAGGTTCCTCCTTCCTTCGTTCGTGTTGGTAAGTGGAGTCCTGCTTCCCTTCCGTACGTCCCAGGAGACTTTCTTTGTTTGTTCAGTGTTCGCCACTCGCTGCTGTGCAGAGGTTCATGAACAGTGCAATGTCCAAAGGGAAACAAAGACGCTGTGAACGCAATGAACTTCAGAGTTTGCTAAAGAAGCAAAGGTTTGGAAGGCACTGAGTAAACAGTGCACCTCCTTTGTGTTTGGGTCCCCGTTCAGGGTCCACAAACTGTTTGTGTTTTCTCAGAGCATGCCGCTCTGTATTTATAAGACCCAGGGGAGCCCTGGGTCTTTAATATGTATAGTAGTGGGGGCTGTTGTGTTCCAGCCCCCGGCCGGATAGCTGACTGTCTGGCCCCCAGGGGGGGGCAGGTCTTTGAACCTGATCCCTGCCCAACTGTTGGTTTCCTTAGGTGCTTGCCACCTTGCTGAATGGAGGAAGGGAGAGGTGATTTTTCACACCTCACCCTTCCTCAGCTTTGTGTTGCACAGACTGCGTGTCTCTCTGGCTTGGGGGAAGGAGAGGAGCAGAGAGGGGGATAGGTTGGGCTGCCCCTCTCCAGGCCTGTTGTTGGTAACAGCAGTTACCCTGCCTCGCTTTGGGCGGCCCTGCAGCATTGCCCATAACCAGTGCACTGAGGCATCCATTTAGAAGTATCATATAACTTCAGTTCTCCCCTAAAACAAAGTAACGGTACCAGAATCCAACCCAACGTAGATTGCATAACATCCGAAACTTAATTTACCAGCCCTACTGCCGAACCTTTTTTCTTCACGTTTGAGATGCACATACAAAATGTAACTTGTGACATAAGGATCCAGTGTTGTTGAGAGCACAATGACAGCCACTCAGCCTTCTGTTGGGTAACTGAGTCAATATCCTTGTCAGTGACGCAGTCTTTAATTGCATGGCAGAATGTAGGTTTTGGCGTTATTTTCGGTGAGATGCTATGCAATAGAAATAAAGTAACGTCTCTTTCTAAATTGGGATTGGCATATAAACAATTGCTGTTGTAGCGCATTTCAGTCAGTCCGTCCTTCCACCTGCCTCTCCCTACTTTTCTTGCTCTCCTACCTGATGGTCAGCTTAGGGCTGAATATGATCATGCTAGCAACTGAGAGACCTTGGCAGTTGGCCACTCCGAGACCTATATGTGGTTCTGCTTGGTTTATAGTCATAAAGTCGAATGTCGTAATGTCGAAAGTCAAAATGTCTAAAAAATAAAGTCGAAAAAAAATGTCGAATTTCTTTTTTTGGTTGCTTTTTGTTCGAAATGGGGGTTTCCCCCCAACCCCCCTTTTTTGTAATTTTTTTTGTTTTACCCCCTTTTTTTTTTTTTTTTACCCCCGGAACCCAAAAAAAACATAATTAAAAAAATTAAAAATTCGACATTTTTTTTTTCGACATTGTTTTAGACATTTTTGTAATTCGACATTATTTTTTCGACATTATGACTGCACACCGTTACGGGTTTATAGTCGAATGTCATTCAACATGACAGGCTTTGCTCACTCATGTCAAATCGCTGTGTGTTTCACTGAGCCCACTAATCATGGGTGCTTCTTTTCCTTGCTTGTTGATCCACATGTGCAGTTTAGTTATGGTTTGTTATTTCATTTGGAAGGTGCCAAACATGCCCCCAAAGACAACTCTTGGCACCAGAACCGAAGTGATGTCGAGGACGCCATGTCCGTGCCAAAGGGCCAGGTTTTTAGTTCCCTTCTCAATTAATACTGGTCATTTGGATTTAATGTACAATATTTTAGTGTGTTCCGTGGCGGAAATGCCAGCAGTAAGGAGGTGCATGCTACTCTACAGGACCAGTTAAAACATGGGTCTCTAGCTCGCGAGGATTGTATGAGCAAAGAGATTTCTGGGGAAAGAGTGGATTGAATTTTCTATACACAGTGCATTTCTTGATGTGTTGATAATTAGGTGAATAACCCTTGTTTCTACTTGCAGTCCCTAAAGTTCCTTCAACGAGGGAGTCTTGTGGCCCTGTAAGCGGATCATTGCAATCTAGCACAACCGTCCTCCATGCAGGCAGAAGTCTGAGCTACCCAGACATTGGTTGTAATAGTTACAGTTGCTGGATAGATGTTTGTCATATAGGTTCTGTGAATACTTACAAGTCATACAAGGCAAGGGTTGGGCCTGAGGAAAATTTTGCTGATGTAGCAACCTTAAGATAGAGGTCCAACAATGGGACTGGCAAAGCCGGGGTGTAAAACCTGGAGGAGAGTAGGGACTTATTTCCTTACACTTTCTTGAATGGGACTGCATCGACCACCCCTCCCCCCCAGTGTTCTGATTACTACCCACTCCGCAAAGTAGGGGGTTCAAAGGAAGAGCAGTGGAAGGAGATTTGCAAGGTTTTCTTTTCTCCGCCGCTGTCCCAGTTACATGTAAAGAATTGGTGTTGAATCCGCCCCTGTAGGCTTTGAAATGCAAAGATTGCCCGTCTTAGCAAAGTGAGAATCCCTCTCCAGTCAACCACATGTTGGCATGCTGGTCCTTTTCTGCATGTATGAGAATTCTCTTGCCATGTCACTAAAGTGCAATTTGTCTGCAACCTAAATGTGTTGGTGTTTGTTTAAATCAGGGATGTCCAACTCCAGGCCTCGAGGGCCAGAAACATGTCGGTTTTTCAGGATGCCCCTCATAAATGTTCATGAGATGAATTTACGTGCAATGATTTTAAATGTATGCACATTTGTTCTCATCAATATTAATGATGGATATCCTAAAAACCTGTCGGATTCCGGCCCTGGAGGCCTGAATTTGGACAACCCTGACTTAAATGAATGCAACATTATAAATGCTTTTGGGGACCTGCGGGATGCTGCGCTAGGTCTTGCGGAGCTTAGGTGCGAGTTTGATGTGCCAGTTGCACGGTCCAGTGGATTTTCCGTCTTCCCGCCCACCACCGCAACTCGGCGTCTCCTCCTATTCTCCTGCTCAGAGCCGCGTCAGAAGATCTCAACCCTCTCACTCTTCCCAAAATCCACTTGAAAAAGTGGGGTGCTTGCCCATTGACTGTTCAAACCTTGAGCTCATGGAACACTGTTCGCTTGTCTTAGTATGTAGCAGAATCATTTGAAATACAGGAAACGTTGTAGTATATTTGTCTTTCCAATTCATGCACAATCGTGTCTGCTCTTAACTTGATAACCCCATAATATGCAGTAGGCCGAGCAACAAGGGGCTGTTTAATATTTATATGGAGAGCACAACATAGACCCTTAAAGTAAACTAAACTGGCACCTTACTGAAGTTACCATGTTCTGCATCCCTTATCCCTGGGCATCAGCCAGCCACACTGGACATGCCTAAGAGCAGCTCTACTGTAAACCTACTGCCCACTTGACTCCTTAAGGTACATGACGAAGTGCTTGGCAATGCTCGACTCATATTTTCTGCTTTCCTGCAGACCATATGAAATGCCAGTACACATTAGATATGTGATTCGATGCATGATATATCCACTTACATTTCTTTCACCTTGGCACAGAGTTAATAGCGCTGAATAACTCTTCACAAAAGCTCTTAGAAATGGTAATGGGTTATTTATAACACGTCTCATACCCAGAGGTTTCTAAGCGTGGATCCGGCATCGAACCTGCGTTGCTCTACGTCGCCTCGCTTCCGAGGCGAGCGTGTTGCCCCTGAGCTATCCTACTGAAACTGAAGATACCCCATATTTACTGTATCTTTCAACTTGTAAAAGGCTGGGCGGCGCTAAGGTTCACAACAGACAGGAAGGTGTGGGTAGAGCTGGGCATTGGCTTACTTCTTTCGGCGAGGATGGAATACTGTGACTGGTGGAGGCTTACTTCGGGAGAGGCTGAGAGGAAGAGAAGGGAGCAGAGCAGCATGGCTGAAGAGGGGTGGGGGTCCTCTGGAGTTGGGAAAGAAGAGTGTACTTGGACCACCAAGCATGAAACTAGAGTCCAAATATGAAAAGTCATTTACATTGAGAATCAAGACCACCCTCATTAAACTCTCGGCTCTTGCTGGGCTACAAATGTTGCTGCTTCTGGCGATTAGTCGTAGTTTTAGGGTTACGGTGAGTTAAAAAGGAGAAGTCTGATAAGACCACCCATTAACCTGCCCAACTATGTTCCTGGCGAACATGTCATCCACTTCTGCCATTTATCAACTATTTCTACCCCAAAAATGAAGGCCCATTGAGCCGGTATGAGCATCTGTAAAGGCGGAACTTTTATATGTCAAACTTGAATAGTATGTCTAAAAGGTTAAGGGCGTATAATGATGTGTTTATTATGTCCTTGGCAACTTTGTACATCATTTGTGTTTGAACAGAGAGCAGAGGCAGTCCCAGGATTAAGGTGCCTTTGCATAAGAGTGTTTTTGGATTCAAGGATGCAAATCAAGTGGTGAATGGGTCAGAGTAGGAACAAATACCAGGGACGGAACTCAAGTCCTGAGGATAGAACGGAGGAGAGGTGGGCTGTGTTAGTTTGGAAAGAAGGGTGGGCCTGTTTGGGGTTCTAGGGGCTCCTAGTTGGTGGAGTATGAGCCTTGTTTTGAAGACGCGCTGAAAGGTTGATGCCTGAGGAGAGAAAAGGAGCAAAAGCAGGAAGAGGCACATGGCACAGGGTGGGGGAAGGTTGTGCATGGTGGTGCTGGAGGGAGAGTCCAGTGAGATGTTGTCAGTGAGGTAGTGGGGGCAGGATCATGAATGGCAGAGTAGCGGGTATTTAAAAAGCGATTTTGCGTAGTGAGCCATCCAGCCTAGTGACATCTGGGTCGGTTTAAAGGGTTTCATGTTACACAGTTGGGGTGGGGGGGGAGAGGGGAGTTTCTTCCACTTTGTCGAGGGGAGCATAAGAGTAGCAGAGTGGACCAAGGACTCGGCTCATGCAGTAGTTCCATTTTCTGAGCACTAGAGTAGAGAAGGATTTTATTTCAGTGATGCGCGAGTGGATTAGTAGTTCAGTTTTCTGAACACTAGAGAAGGATTTTATTTGAGTGGTGCGCGAGTGGATTAGTAGTTCAGTTTTCTGAGCACTAGAGTAGAGAAGGATTTTATGAGTGGTGCACGAGTGGATTAGTAGTTCAGTTTTCTGAGCACTAGAGAAGGATTTTATTTGAGTGGTGCGCGAGTGGATTAGTAGTTCAGTTTTCTGAGCACTAGAGAAGGATTTTATTTGAGTGGTGCGCGAGTGGATTAGTAGTTCAGTTTTCTGAGCACTAGAGTAGAGATAAGGATTTTATTTGAGTGGTGCGCGAGTGGATTAGTAGTTCAGTTTTCTGAGCACTAGAGTAGAGAAGGATTTTACTTGAGTGGTGCATGAGTGGATTAGTAGTTCAGTTCTCTGAGCACTAGAGTAGAGAAGGATTTTACTTGAGTGGTGTGCGAGTGGATTTTTCTGCTGTTTAGAAGGTCGAGTTTAGAAGGTCGAGTTTGGCTGTGGTGGAAGCGGCCATGATGAACTGGAGGAGGTTGCGGCCTCGGTCAATGATCCCTTCCCAGGTTGCGTCCAGGGTGAAGTGGTTCTTGGGGGTGAGTGAAGTTGGCACTGAAAGCAGGGAGAAAGATGACTTCCATCTTCACGTGCAGAGAAACCGCTGTCTAAACCAAGCAACAAACACTTTCCAATAATTGGGAAAGCGCAGGAGCTACTGCTACTGTGCAACAGAATGTGTAACCCGCGTTTAGTTCTGAGAAAATGCCTGGCTTTTTCTTTCAGTGTTTTGTTTTTTCTTTTTGTTGGTTTGAATCTGCATCGCTTTGTAAGACCATTCCACGGGAAATTGCAGTGTTAAGTGGCTGCACTTGCCATTGACAGAATTGGCACATTCCAGAGCTCCGCTGCCACGCTCTGTTGTCAAGGATGGGAGGCCATGTCTGCTCCTTTAACTAGTTCATGGTCACAGTGTCCTCATCTGTTCAGGAAATGTTAGCCGCCTTGTTTTTTTGGTGGCCTTTTTCGAGTTCCTCTTTGGGAGGGAGCAGAATCCAACAGCAGGACAAAGAAGAAGACAGGAAGCCTTTGTGGTGTGCCAAGGAGTGGGTGGGCCTTACGCTGCTGTTTGTTTTCCGTCTCACTCTCATTTGGCCTGCATTCAATGGCCTCCCCTTAGATGCAGAAACAAGAGCTCGTTTGTCTTCGTTCCCATGAAATTGGGTTTGGATTGTGTGAAACGTGCTGACGTTCTCGTCAACTAAGCATGTCTGCTTGCTAATCTGTGCAGGCTGTCAGCACGTGTGCGCATCACAGAGAAGTCATGTTGCCGTTAAGTTGAGGGGACATGATGGGCTCGTTTTGAACCTGAGGATCTTGGTGGGAGTGTGGTGGAAAAGGAGCAGAGTAGTTTCTCATTGGACAATTCTGCAATGACGTCTGTAAAGAAGTGCAGTTTCATGCAGAGGTCGAAGTGGGTGGGAGCAATCAGGAGCGATGCTCCTATACTTTTTATTTTTAAGTTTGACTGTTCTTATACTTTAATTTTAAAAAGAAACCGTTCTGGAATGGTTTAATTTTAAAATAAAAGTGTAGGAAGAAGTTGAAGCTTGCACTTCAGTGTACTGCACTGAACATTCCCTTAAATAGCAGGTGTGTTTTTTTGGGGGGTATGGATTGTGCATGGGAGGGGGCGTGGTGATGGGGTTTGTGGGGAGAGGGTGCAGGCCTGCAGGGACCATAGTTCCACTACTTCTTTTGGTACACTTCGACCACTGGTTTCATGTGACCTTTTACAGGTCAAAATGCCCCAACTCACCCTGGAGATGCTCATACAAGTATTGTTTCATTTGCAGACTGGTGTCACGATTTTGCTTTTCCCATCATGCTTCTAGGATTTTATTTTCAAGCCGGTAACATAGCTCAGCGGGTTGAGTGCTTGCTGCTGCGATCTGAGTGTGATCTGCAGGTCACAGGTTCGAATCCCGGCAAGCCAAACTCAGCATTTCATCCTTCCGAGTTCGATAAATGAGTACCAATTTCTCTTTGGTGATATTGGATGTAAATATGTGCTCTGTAAAGAACTTTGGATAAAGGGCTATATAAATAACACATCATTATTTATTTTAGCATTTATAGAGCGCGCCAAACCCATAGACATCAAGGCGCTGCTTACATGAGTACAAACAGCATAACACATCAAAACACATGATAACAGGGACAGCTTCTTCGGAGGCAGGGGTGTAAGAGAGTCTTAGTGAGGGGGTCCAGGAGATGGAGCCTCCTGGGCAAACAGCTGTGTTTTAAGGTGTTTCCAAAACATCCAATATGATTGTATAGATCTGAGGTTGTGGGGCAGGGCGTTCCTATTCTTAGCAATGACTGGGAAGGTCAGTCCACCCGCTCTCTTAAGTCTGGTCCCCGGGGTGGATAAGTCGGTTGGTGTAGAGCAACCGTGTAGGCCTGGTTGACTGGGCCTTTAGGAATTTTTGTGACAAGTGTCTAGTTGCAGTGTTTGCAAAGCATTTGTGATTAATAGCCAGAGTTGTGAAGGTAATGGGCTCACATTTGGGGAGCCAATCCGAACTTCTTCAGGCTGCAGTGATATGCTCCCGGCCTCGGGATGTTCAATGCAGTACTGAGAGCATTGTTCTGAATGATCTGCAGTTTGAGGGTGCCTGCAAATAGGGCATTGCAGTAGTCCAGTCTAGACCCTATGAGGGCCCAGGCAATAGTGAGGCAGCTGTCCGCAGACTTAAAGGGTCGGGAGGCATTAATCCGTTTCGTGGTGTGTGCAGCAGAAAATGCAGTGGCGTTGACCTGCCTGTTTAGTGACAGCAACTATTATAGAGATGCTGTCAATGGTAAATGACTTGTAGTTTTGGTCCAGTTTGTGGAGAGTGGTTTGTGTGCCAGTCGGGAGGATTTCAGTATTGTCGTCGTTGAGGCATAAATTGGTGGCAATCAATGCTTGGATGGTTTGATATGTAGACGTGCTTTGGAGTCAGAGGTGCAGTTATCTGTGAGGGGCAGGAGAATTTGGGTGCCGTCTGCATACTTTGTATAGGAGATGGCCTGGTCATCTAGGATGTTGAATAAAGGTTTGGTGAATATATTAGACAGGGTGGGTGAGACACAGGAGCCTTGGGGGGACATCACAGGTATATTGGATAAGAAAGAGGAGATCCAGGTGGTGTTGGGGTGGTCATGGAGGGTCCCCTTTATTCCGAGGGATACAAGTTGCACGCACCATTGTGCAGTAGCACCTGGAGCGTTCCAAGTGCCAGATGGAATTACCAATAAATGATCTTGGACGCAAATAACCGGACAGACTCAAAAAATATGGCAAAATACTACTTTATTATTAGCTCAAATAAAGTAGGGAAACCTGGTGAACAAACAGATTGCAGCTCACTCACTCTCCTCTACATTTTGATTACATAAAGGCTTTATACCTCAATGTACGTCAGCTATGACATCATCCGACATAGCAAACAGTAAAAACCTATTGAAAGGAGGGATTGGTTTAAGGAAGCATATATACCTATACATCATTTAGGTGTTAGCAACATTGTTGGCTGCCCCTTATCTAGTAGGCACGTATTGAACTACCTCCTAACTTCGTATAATACAGATTAATAGCAGAATAAAAGCAGCGGATTGACTTCTGCAACAATGTATGGTACACTGCTGCATAGGCCCTCATGATTGGTTGGCATTCTCTCTCAACCTTGGACATTCTACTCGTTAGCAGCACATAAGCAAAACGAAACCCAGGTGAGGGGAACAACGTCCGACTACTACAACCCACTTTGTCAATTAGCCTACAATATCTCATCAGTTAGGCCCATTGCCAAGGATTCTTCTTTGCAGGGGAGCTTGCTGACTGTTCTCTTCCTTGGGACTTTTAACGGAGTGTGGGTACATCGTTATCTTCAGTTGCAGCTTAATGAATAAGCCCTTTTTTCCAGTCCTGGATCATGTGTGAGGAGACCACGATTTTGTCAATTTTGACCTTTTATTCAGTGCAATTTAATTCAATTATACTGAGTGCCATTACTCCTCTTGGCCTCTGGAGACTTGGTTGCTCCATCTTGCATATGCTTTCTGCATTTGTATTTGCTCAATACTTGGCGCTTGCAAATGTTTTCTCCTTTACTTTATCTTGGAGAAATATGTTGTGCAGATGTAGCTTATCCTCTTTGACTCCCCTTGTGCCTTGCAGTTACCTCCTTGATGTGGCATCCTTGATCCCAAGCCAAACGGATATTCCTTGTTCCTCATACAAAGCTGTTTTCCAGCGCCTGTCAGCTCTGCAGCCCTGGTCCTTTTTTTCAAGGCTTCTTGTTTATTATTTATAGAGAGTCGAAGTCCATCTTTTCATCATGGCCGCTTTACTTGTGTTATATTTTCTACTTCAGCAAGCTTCTGTATGTCTCATCTACCTTGGGTTTCTGCGTAAATACGTCTACTGACCCTCTTCTTACTCATCTTCTCAATGGATATGATTTCTTTGTGTTTGCATAAATGTTTACTTCATTACTTCAGTTACATCTTCATTCTTTAGGAATTCACATATCGTTTCAGTGCGTCCTCATGTCTTCTCTTCATGACATCACTTCATGAGATCTGGTCTGATTTCATTTATAGCTCTCTATGTCCAATGGTGTATGCAGATATACTTCCACCCTGTCAGTGTGAGAGTACATTCGATACGTTTGTTTGAGTGAATAGCGTCTCTCGTATCTTCGATGCAGTATTGGGACGATATCTGGTTTCACTCCAGTGCTCTTTTACTCTTATTCCTGTATGACGGTGGTGAGGGGGTTGGGCACTAGAGATGATGTGTACAACTGCCTCTCTACACTATATTGATGATGGGGGAGATGATAGCAAAACTGGGATAGTGTCACAAATCCATATGTATCACGTAGAAAGATACTGTATTAAAACTGTGAATGCAACACAAACACAAATCCATACATTTTTCCACTGTACACAGGCATTTTAAAGTAGCAGGAACATTCTTGACGGGAAAGAGAATTAGCTACCTAGTAATAAGGTTGTACGAACAGGGCAAGGTTTACAGTCCTTGCAAGGGAACAGATGTCATCTAGCCCTTTCTTTAGAAGGGATTAGTCATTTGTTTGGTTGTAGTAAAAATAATGTCCGAGTCCAGGGTCCAATGCTTAAGTATTTTTCCAGGTCTTTAGAGGTTGTATGTGGCCACATAAATGAGATTAAAGTGCCAGGAGTCTGTGGAATGGAGATGGCTATCTATAGTTCAAACAAAATCCTATTTAAGCAGACCTCTCTTATTTGCCAACATTTGTCAGCAGAACCATGTGCAATCATACTTAAAGTTAAAGGTGTTAGGCCAGTTATTGCTAGCAATGAATTATATTTTCAATACCAATATTTTACCATGTACTGACGTCAAGGACCTATTCAACGAATCCCAAGAAGAGGTGTGTTTTGAATATGAGCTGATGATAATAGTGAAGATAATCCTGACCAATCAATGAAAAAGGAAGAATTGGGGAAAGATGGGATTTTTTTTTAAAGGTTTTGTCCTATCATGTTTGGGTGGTGGAGGGGAATAAATGTATCTAGGAGTGTTTTAAATTGTTGCACAAAGTATATAAACTGCCAACTGATGTTGTATTGTTGAGACTTGGGTTAGTTTGGTCCTGCAACACCATCTTATTGCTCCCCTGAGCTTTTGTACAATACACTTGCTTTATGTACAACTGTATACTTGCTTCTTAAGTGGTGGGCCTGTTTTGGGTTAAGATGATTAAAGGCCCACCCCTACAGTAGTGGCCTGTTCAGAGAAGTGAGCTGCTGAAGAAAGGTGTTGGCGCAGGAGTTGGTGGTCCATGAGGTCGAAGCTGTTGACCGGTCCAGCAAAAATAGTAGGGAAACCTTACCAGAGTCTTTGTTTTTGTCCATTTGGTTTTTTAAGTCTGATATGGCTGATTCAGTGCCCCTGAATGAAAAGAAAAAACGGCGTCTCAGTGAGCATTCCCCACACGCCATGTAACATATTGGCAAATTTGCTTTCACTAAGGACTGACGCTGGTGGTAAATCTTGATCGACACACAATTCAACCAATGAAATCGCCCAAATATATGGCACGCCACCAATTCCATGCGAGAACAGAAGGCCTCGATATGCAGGAGATTCTTGTCCTCACTGGAATAAACATCTAAGAGGGTCAAAGCAGGAAAAAGTGTCATTTTATTAATTTAATAATGAAGATCAGACAAGGCCGCAAATGAGTCCCTGATTTGGGAGCTTTGCTCTGTTGCAGTGCCGGCTTTCCAATTTCCCAAAAGGATCATCATTCTTAAAACACACTTTGCGATGTTTCATAATTCTCCACTTACCACACATTCCCCTATAGATGCGCAATGTACACTTTTCGATCCGCAAAGTCCCTAAAGCTTCTGTTATCTCGTTTTTCATTCCTAGTTTGCTTAATGAATGCAACACTTCTCACAAAACCTTAGAGAACACTTTGCAAATGTCTATTATGCCGCATTTGGCAGAAATTGGCACGGAACCCAGATCCAGTTGTTAGATTATGCCTGTTTATTGTTTTCATTAAGCAAAACACTTTAGACCATATCAGGCTGCTGCTGGCAGCGCCAGGTGATTGCCGTTTAGAGGTATGTGGGCACAACGCACAGTGGGCCTTGGGAGCCAGCTCCTTACTGGTCTGTTTCAGCTTTAGTGGTGGCTTAGTGCTGCAAGGGGACCCAAAAGACCCTCCCACCCAAGATTGCAGTCCTGTGCTTCCTCTGCCATGATTCATAATTATAATTTTATAATTGGTTATTTATAACGCGCTTCTAATAGCCAGAGGTTTCTAAGTGCGGACTGGGGATCGAACCTGTGTTGCTCAGTGTCATCTTGCTTCCAAGGCGAGTGTATTGCCCTGAGCTACCCTCCCGAGACAGTTAGGCAGCCTTATGCCGTGGGGGCCAACACTGCTGCAGCCGAGCATAGAGCCTGGAGGTCAGAGGTGCCCGACTCAAGAGGGCCACTTCTCCAGTATCATTTCGCAGGACAGTTTACACTGCATAAGAAGTCTCTCTATGCTCGCGTACTTCCCAAGGCAAGATAACCCTCCCCTCTCTCCCCTCAGATCTGTCCGAGTACCCGGAGACCATGCACGGAGTGGTGTATGGTAGTAACATCTGTGTCCACGTTCCTGGTCATTAGACATTTACATCCGTGTGTGTCTGTGTCTGTGTCTCTAGGTCTCTGGATCATTGCCACCGTTCTGCTTAAGACTAGGGTGGCTGCCACGTTAGAATGCATGTCCATGTCAAACCATCCAAATACCCCAGTAAGTTTTCAGGTTGTTGTACAGGCATTTGAGAGCCTACCAACCTGTACCTGGTGTGCAGGCTGGCATGTCTCGCTGTGTGCTGACCATCCTGACTGCAGGTGGGCAGGTCAGTGCAGATCCTGTCAAGGTGACCTTGGGACCCCTGCACCACGCAGCATAGCCAGTAGGTAGGCAAAGACGAGCTGCTTCCGCAGCAGCGTAGCCCTCTGCCTCGGAGCCTATCCGGGCCCCCTCCCAGCCCCTATCACTTGCTCTTGGCTGGCTGCTTGCTGGCGGCCACTTGCCTCCTTTCGAATGAGGCACGCAGTGCAGTAGTGTGCTTGAAGCATCTACTGCTCCTCGGCCAATGCGACTTGGAGAAGGAGGCAGAAGATGTCGCTACTAAAAAGCTGATGTGGGAGAGAGTACGGTGGGGCGGGGTGAAAGTAAGGGGAGTGCTAGGTGCACTGGGCATAATGACACCTGAAACACCTGTGCTAACTGTGCCTAATTGAATCTGGCCGAACTGGTAGCTGAGCAATGCAACCTGCCCGCGCATTGCTTACTGCTAATTGGGCACCATGAACACTGGGTACTGGAATACTGGCCATAATGGTGTCTGGCCTCTCTGCCGCGATGATGTCATGTGGCGATGTAACGTGGGATGGCTGTGCGAATCGCGTGTTATGCACTCTGCCACTGCTGTGCAGACGGAGCCTGGGCCAAGCCTTCTGTTTTAAACGGGTCACATGGAATTTGTGCTGACTGGCCGTGATGAAATGTGGTTCGGATGTTCTAATTGGGTAGAATGGAAAGTGACAGCAATTTAATAACGAACCCAACAACAGCTGGCAGTGATGGGTTCATGGAGCACTAAGAATGTTGTCAGTTATGTGCAATCCATTTTAAACTGTACATCCGGGTTCAGTGTTCTTTAACATGTAGAGTTTGCGACTATATTTTTCAAATATTGCTTTGTTGAAAACATTTCCCGCCCCCCCTCACCCCCTACATAAAGGTACTTTAAAACCTGCAAAGCTCTGACTAAGGTGATTTACCCAATGTGCGCTAAAACGTAACTGTTTATGAAGATTTGAACAAGAAATTTGTTATAACTTTGAGCTCTAGGTGCCCTCGTTTCAATGCGGCCCTCGCATCAGAGTAGGGGTAGGAGCTCCTCACGAAAACATATCAGGTGTCCTTTGCGTTCTTGCTGGAAATGGATAATGGCGGCTTCGGCGAAGCTCTCCGCATGAAAGCGCCCCATAGGATCGAAATAATTACAGTGTGTGGTTCTCGAGGCTGGTGTATGTCACGTTTTAAGACGACCCAAAGGAATAGACGACACGGAGAGGTTCCTGTTGGAACACTCGTCACAAAATGATGCATACATAGATTCTTCATATGAATGTGTAGGTGTGGGCAATCATTCCCTAGTCACTTACACGTCTAATGTAGACAGAATCAATCACATTGTAATTGCAGAGTCTCTTGAGTATATATAATCAAAATACCAACAAGTAAAATGTGCAAATACATGTAATCATGGAAACATTTTTGGTACAGAATTGTTTGGAAACAATACCTTCTGTCAGGTGGCAGAATTTCAAGTTGCAAGCTCCTCGCCACGCATGAAAGTCACTTGCCCGCTCACTTCTCCATATGCACAGAGCACTCCATATGCATTTCTCACTCACCAAGAGGCCATTATCACCAAGTGGCCAGTGGCCAGCACATATTTTGGGGCCTGCCTTATGTAAATCTAATTTGGCTTATGAAATGAAGGTTCACATTGATCTCACTGATGAACTAAAATGTTTTTTTTTTATTTAAAAAAGTAGAATGTTGGCACCATCTAATGTCTACAGTGTATTTAGTGACGTCTGCCAATTGCAGCCGTAACATGTACGCGAGGTTGTGTAGTTATGACAATTGCTGCATGTAACCCTTTTCATCAGCTCTTGGATTAGACTAAAAACACAGTGCGATAGGTTTACTCGCCCGTCCAGAGCCGCGCCTTTGGGAATGATACCTTGTTGCCTGCCTCCAGGCCAGCATCCTGCAGAGACCATTTTCTTGGGGCCCAAGTGGGAGTGAACGGCACATCAAAACCATGATTGTATTTGGAACTTGTAAATGTTATAGTTTGAGTTCGGACTATCCCACAAGAGCAGGGAATACCCTGCTCCCCTAGACAATGATCGCAAGTGTACATCGTGTGATTAAAGTGCCTGCAACAGGCATGTGGGTTTTATATGACAGCCTTCGTTTGGCCAAGCCGGAAAAGACTGGTGGCAGAGGCCTTAGTCCTTTTCCCATCTAGGACTAAGGTGTCACCTGTTTAAGGCAAATTGTTTCCCGTTTCCGGTGTGGTGATGGAGGGCTTCTGGATTCTGGAGAAGGCCATTCTCAGCAGGTGCGTGTTCCCACGCTACCAAAATATTTGACTTGATGCTGAGGCAACTGGGTTTCTGCAGCCCAAAATGGCCATCAAAATGTAGTTCTACCCTCACTCCCTCTATAACAATGCAGAATCGCATCCCCATCCCATCTGCGTACACATCCAGTATGGTCAGGCAGAAGCTTCATTCATACTTGACCCTTTAAAAAAGCCATACTGTTCTGTTATTTCTGGCCTATTGGCTCTCATCCAATCCCGCCCCACTCCCCCCCAGGAAAATGTGCCACTGGGATCATCCCTGAAGCCCACCTTGAAAACGCTGACGCCACTGTGGAACCCGCCACATCCCTCTGTTCACATTAAGCCCCGGGAAGGCGGAAGTCTCCAGTGCCTCCAATGCTGCCTCCCCCTACAAAGGAAAACGAGTGCCCTGCTGTTCCCGTGCTTCCAAATGGGGCATGTGAGGCTGCACATTAGATATGTGACTGCACCCTATATGTGGAGCACTAATTGGCATTGGATGGCATTGCTGGGGCTTTTGAGGTGAAGATGAATGGCGCATGTGAGGCTGTGGGCTATACATGGTGACTATAGGAAGCATTACCGTGCATTGGGTGGCATTGCTGGGTCTTATGACATCATCAACTGGTCAGATAAGGATCAAACATGCACTTTTTCTGTCCACTGTGCTTGAGGCCTCGCAGAAGCTACTGGTGCTTGTGATTCTCCTTGGTGGCGCTGTAGCATTCAAGCCCCTCAACTGCAGATTAGCTTTAAAAAGTGCAAATTGAAAATGTATTGTCTATTCAACATAATGTATGCTCTGCATCTGTTTCATTTTAGTGATAGACACATTTCCATGCACTAGAGCCAGGAAGCGTCATTTCAGCCGACAGTGCGACATTGCCAGATTGGCACAGTTTGGTTCAGCTACCAAAAAATGACCTGTGTAAAGCAGTGCATTGGACCCTTAGGGTGAAGACGCATTGGCACCAGGGGTGGACTGGGAACTAAAAGAGGCCCTGGAAATAATGTTCAAAGTGGCCCCATATGACACATTTTCAGCAAGCCCAATGCTTTTCCTATAAGACAATTTGGAAATACCACACAAAAGAGGCCTAGGGTGCAGAGACCCACAACGGGAATTCTCCAGAGTTCCATATAGGCCAGTCCACCCCTGACTGGCACAATCAGTTGGAGAGAGCACCACAAACTACTACTGTTGGCCCATTTCCGGCTTTCGCTTCTTTGCGTGTGTGCTCACTAATTGTTAGTAATGCCATCTCTCTAGCACAGCTTAAAATATATTCCAAGATGTGTGTTAGAATGGATTTCTGAACTCTTCTCTGGCGAACAGATATTCAGGAGGCCACCCTTGTTTAGTGAATCAGTGAACGATTCTGCGAAGTTAGCCAGGCCAATTCAAGGTAGCTTGGAGAGCAGTCCAGGCTAAGTCTCAGGAGAAGTGGGGGTGATCTGAGGTCTTGGATGAGCACACACAGTAGGACCCAAAAATTACCCTTAGACAGTAGTGTATTAAAAAGATACCATGTATTCGGCCTTTAACAAACACAAGTGAATAATGCATAAAACAGTAATACTACTACTCAAACACACACGAGATAAAAATATATGTACAGTCACTTTTCCGTCAATGCGGTAAAGTGCGGATTCCCGCCAAAACCTGTAGGGAGGGAAAGCGCACTGACTTTAACACAATGGCCAACTCCAGGAATGGGTATCCCTAACTTAAGAAGTCCAGCCCTATGAAGATTGGAGTCTTGGAGAGGGCTCTACCGGGTCAACATAGGGTTCAGGGTGCCAAACCTTCTGTGCGCAGTTCTGGACAGTCCATGGATCTGCTTAGCTTCTCAGGATACTTGGCTCCGTGCAGAGGTTGATACAGACCTCAGGGTGATCTGCGGGTTTGCAATCAGAGCTCCTCCATTTCCTTAAGTTTTCATTAAACTTTCATTAAACTAGAAAAGCAGTTCTGTAGTCTAAGAAATGCAGTCTGAGAAATGCCGTGTTTATAAAGGGGAAAAGAGTGCTGTGGAGTTTAAAGACACCTCAGAGGTGTCGCATTTTAACTACTTTTATTGACGTGTCAAACCAGTGCTGCTGGGAGGAGAATCCTCTCCATGTGGCTACCCTGCATTCCTCATGGTTGCTAGGGCTGCAGTCAAGTCGTAAATCAGACTCATGAGAAGACAAAAAGACGTCGTGGACACCAGCCACAGTCATGAGCCAAACGCGGTAAGCGCTTTGAGTGAAATGCTGTAAGCGTGGTATGGCTCGGTAAAGAAATGTAAACATACACGAAAAAGATTCTGCTGCCACCAGACTTGTCCTAGACACATTGTCCAGTTACCAAAACATCCGTAAGGGATGTCTAGGGCAGGCCCCGGAAACGCAAGGATCCCAGTGCACGTTACTGTAATGTGCTTTGCGCACTGAAATACAGTTACCAAAAGTGGCGCAAAGTTATAAGACTAAGGGAGACGATGTTTCCCAGTACTGACTGTCAGAAGGCCTTGTCAGTTTCCCGGGAATGAAGAGCGAAAGCCCAGTGAAGTGCTGCTGAAGGCTGTGCTTCACTGGCAGGAAGTCAGGTCAGGAGGCTGAAACAAAAGCAAAACGTTGGGGGCGCCACAAATATAGAGGTAAAGCAGCAGTAAGTGAAATGTTACCTAACAATATGCATAGTGATTCTTCTGCTAACCCCCTTTCTGCTTAACTCTTATAGCCAAGCCAGGCTCTGTGGCTCAAACCTGGCTTTTCCGACCCGTGAATTCCCTGGCTGCCCCACCTCGCTATCTATTGTGTTGGAAACCGCTGTGTATATGTGATGTCTGTGATCAGAACTGATCATGGAGTTTGTAAAACTTGAGTAACCAACACTCATCTTTCACAAAAGAGGAAAATCTCTCACAATCCTGGGCTACGGTTGTGGGTCTCGGATGACCACAAAAAATTGAATCCGGTGCCACTATTCAGTGTATACTATTTCAGTTTCTTGGTTTTATACAACATTGATCAAAGGGTCAATAGTACTCCAAACTCAGAGAAAAATAATTGAAAAGACAGATGATTTTACATGCCCTGTATTTTTCTGTTTGTGGCTGGAGGTGTTTAAACTTGTTTTCTATTAGCAGTGGATTAGATGTTACATGGATATTGTGTATTTGCCCAGTAACACCCTTCCATAGGGGTAAAGGGAGCATTGCTTTTGAAGATATGTCAGAGGGAAAGGCAGCTTCTCATTGTTCTAGAATGCATATGCAGCCCGTGGCCCAAATAGGGGCTCTCTAGAAGGGGCTACATGCATGTCCCCTAAGGGAAAACCTAGAAATAAAGGCATAGACACCAGGGGTTAATGAAATAATGTATTAAATGTTGTGTTTGTGTGTGCATTTATTCATGTGTGTGCAGTGGAACAATCTATCCATCCAGCTCACCATGGTGCTAGATGGAATGTTGAGGGAAAAAAAGAAATAACAAAGGGACAGAATTTACTGTACAGGAATGGGCTGGACATGGCAACATAGAATCTAAAGAAGATTTGATTAGAAAAGACAGAAGGCCTCATTACGAGTCTGCCGGTCTGGACTTAACATTGCCGGTATAACCATACGGCACAGTTTCCGCGATTGGCAAATTCTGACCTACGATTCCGGAAATACCACCTCCATAAACCGCAACTGCGGAGTTAAGGCACCCGTAAACTGCGTCGGTGGGAAAACCCCCAGTTACCGGCAATACGTAACACTGTGTGCATTACGAGTATCACTGACATGGAAACACCACCACAAAAATTGTGTAAAAGCCGTGGACACGGTGGCGGTATCGCCGCCACCGCGAACACGATGTTAAACAGTGCCTGGTGAGCTGAATTAGGCCACAGGTGCACCAAATGAGCCCAGATGGACCAGCAGGCCACTGGGAGCCTACAAAAGGGCCACACCCAGGCCAACTCCAAACAGAACTATGTAGGCAGCAGCTCTAGCAGCATTGGGACTGGGGCTATTGAACCTACAGGCAGCACTGCACATGGTGGCAGTAATTGTGCAGAGGAGGCTGAGGCGGAGGAAGCGCAGGCGGCAGTTAGCAAACCCTGTACCCATGCCAAACCCAAATGTGCAGCCGGCACGACCCCGCAGGCAGCCTGCAATACCCCGCATCAGGGCCTCACCCTGGAACCTGACCCCAGGACAGATCCAGTGCTGGACCGTCCAACAATCATGTACATCACCACCATGATTGAGGACGACATCAGCAGCCACATTGGCATTTCCACCGCCACCCTCTCCCCTCCTGAAGGTGGTGTCGGTACTTCATTTTCTTGGCACCGGAACTTATCAGCACACAGTTGGTGAGCTGCACAGGCTCTCACCCTGTTTTTCTAAAATATTGGGACAGGTACTGGATGTCCTGCTGTGCCATGTGTCAGAACACATCACCCTACGCCGTACCCTTGCCAGGTCATTGCCACCAAGTTGGCCTTCCATGCCATTGTGGGCATGCCAAATTGCATAGGTGCAGTAGACTGCACCCACATAGAGCTGACAGTACCACGTGCAATCAAGATGGTGTACCGCAATAGGAAACTGTACCACTCACTGAATGTACAGATGGTATGTGACGCCAGACAAGTGATAACACCTTGCTGCGCACGTTTCCCGGGGTCAACAAATGACTCAAGGGTCCTATAGAATTCAACATTGCCACGGTACATGGAATGCTACGCTGGACAAAGCACATGGCTATTGGGTGAGTACAATGCCAATGCACAAGCCCTGTGGAAGGGGGGTGTGTGTCCAGGGCAATGGCCTGTGTGAGTGGGCTGCTACAACTGCACATTCATCACCCCCCCGCCCATGTAATGGACAGTCAGCACAACCCACACATCACAAAGCTACACATGACAGGTTGCCAGAGTGTGCCCGTACACACCCTGCCAAATGAGACACACAACCAATACTACCACAAGCCCATACAACTTGAGCCACTAAATACATCCACCCACACTATGCACCACTGCCCCCCAATGCACATGATGCCTGCACATGAGACGTCCTGCATCGACCACATCATCAGTCTATTGATTGACTCCACCATGTGTGTACATCACTGCACAATGCCATACTTACCAACCACTATTGTCCACAAGGGCAACTGCATATGCACAGCAATTCGTTGGTCAATGTCCAAATGCCAACGTCGACAACAATGACCGAGGAATGGTAATCACCCACCGGTCCACTGCTTGGCCCATATGGATGAATGAATGATGACAAAATATTGCACTGCATCTGATCAAGACATGATATCACAAACACTGACATGTCCCCCACATTTACATCCCATGTAGGTGATGCTGGATATGCACTCACACCATGGCTGATGACGCCTGTACGGAGGCCAGGGAACAGGCATGAGGAGGCGTACAACAGGGCACACGTGGCATGATTGAGGGGACATTTGGCCTACTGAAGGCCAGTTTCCGCTGCTTGAGCAGATCTGGCGGATCACTGCTCTACAGCCCAGTGAAGACGGGAAAAATTGCACTCGTGTGTGCCATGCTGCACAATCAATGCTGAGTGAAAGCCCAAAGTGAAACAGGAACATAACATTAGAGAGCTGTGGAAGGGATCCACTGCATTATGGAAATTATAATGTTATATGTATTTAAACTGGACCCCTTACTGCCACAGTAGTCTCACCTAGCCGAGGCTCCTGCCGCGCTGGTGTATTGTGCCCACACGGCAGAGAAGCAGGTCATCACAAGTGCGGGTCAGGGAGGTAAAGAGAAACCCATGCGGTGTGCCCAAGGCTGTCAGTGGTACTGCATGCAAAGGAGACCTGGGCTGCGGCGCTGAGAGATTCCACCAGGCAGGCAAGAAGCAAGCACTTCAGAGCTGAGAGGTAAGCAGAGTGTTTCTGGAGATAGTCTGAAGAGTAACAGTTTTCCTAAGAAAGTCTAACTTTTAAATTGCCTGTTTTTTTTTAATGCACACTGGCAGGTGGTGACTTAACCTAGGTTGTGTTTCAGTGAAACAGAAAATAATAAAGGAAAGATGTGTTGCTCAAACTTACAAGTAACATTCTGAAAACTAAATTCGGGATGGCAGAAGAGCTGCCATTTCAGAAACTGAAAATAAGCCTTTTGGTAGACCCTCATTTTACGATCAACCTGTCTTCCCTAAGATTCTTTTGTGAAGAACAATGCGTAAAATGTATCACTGGGTCTATTCCCATCGTAACTGCAGCCCAAAGGCAAGATACATCTAGTATTTAATTTCTACAGAAGTCAAACCCTGCTGAGTGCACCATATTTGATAGGCATGTTGGCAATTAAAAACTTGTGAGGATTTAGAGGATTCTCTGGCTATGATATGATATGATATTTTAGCTGTATCGCGCTCATACACAAGTGTTTCTGAGCATGACAAGGCAAGGGAGGGGAACAAGGGAAGACAAAACAGCGATCTTACTAGGTCCAGTGATATTGAGTACACGCAAGTGCAGGGTGGAGCATGGGGGTGGGGGGGAGTGCAAGGGAGATGGGAAAGTGGAAAGTGCTGAGCAAGGGGTACAACAATACAAAAGGTAGTGCAGCCAGCAAGGTGGCAAGTGCAGGTGGTAGGCGGGTTCTCAGTAAATGTTTTGCTCCTTACAATCAATGTGCTCCTTTAAATAAAAACTGTATATTTGACTTTTCAAGTCAATGTTGAACACCTATTCTGTTTGAAGAACAATAAATTGCCCAACATGCATATACACATCACATATTCCTTACATAGCACAAGCAGGATTATGGAACTCAAAATGTTAACCGTAATGGTATTAGTGTGTGCGCATCGGGTACATTAATTAGTTAACAGTTAAATAATAAATGGAACTATATCAATATGCAATTTCTTAACTCTCATATATACATAGTTTTCAACTGGACTATATACTGCATCAGCATAATAGATTTCCTGAAATTCAGTTATGTGTTTGTTTTGGTGTGCCACCCCAAGATTTCCTTTAGCCTCATCAGGCCACCCCTATAAAACATTTCTGGGGGCGCCACTGAAGAGGATATGGTTGTTGGTATCTGGGTGAGAATTCCTATTAATGTTCTCTGCTGGATTGGGCCAATTGTGACTGATGTAAAGGTAATTAAAACAGCCAATGTCCTGTTGGTGCTGCCCACGCCCAACCCCACCCTGGCCAATTCCAGAATATCACTTAAGGGCCTTATAAGGAATTGTTTTTCTTGTAGCCAGGCGTAGAATGTCTCACAGTGGTATTATCTCCTCTTTCCACCACTCATCCTGGATTACCTTGGACACATCACGCCATTGTTTTCCTAATGCAACTTCTATCAATTGTGCCAGCAGCTCTTCAGCCATTGCAGTGTGTGCAGCTAATTGCATAACCCTTTAGAATCTGGGAGACTGGGAGCCATTGGCTGATTGCCTTTACATGGGCAGATAGGCTCATCTGAAGCGTTACCATGCACACGGGATTCCTTTTATAGGGGTGTGCGGTGTATGTGTAGCCCTTAATTTAGATATCGCTTCATGCCTTGGGTGTGAGCTTCTAAGCGATTTTATGAAGGTGCAATCGTTAATACCCAATGAAATTGGTACACATTTGCATTGACTGCGGAATGACGAAAGGTGGCCCAACTCTGCTAAAGGTCATGATCATTGAACAGTTGCAGGACCTTTTTCCTCCTCCTTGGGTTCCCCGTTTTGAACTCTTGAGTCTTGCTCTAGACTTACGTCTGCCGTTTGGATGAGTACGGCCTTCCGTGATACCCTGTCCCTTTGGCAATAACACATGGTCCACGTGCCTGCAGAGGGGATGGAAGGACGGATCTTATGTCATGGCCATGAAGACTTCCTAGACGTTCCATTCATTCTCTTCCCCACCGCCCACATCACTCCTGTTTACCGCAAAAGCAGCCTGGTCTCATTTCGTATTGTAGCCCCTTAGTTCGCCAGTCTTGTTGAATCTTTTTGCCTTCTCACTTCAGAGGGCCAGAGACTTCACCCACCCTTCCCTACCCCCTATCCTGCCACCTCTGCCCCACCCACACACCTCTAGGTCTTTGAGCTGGAACTCATGCCACCATTGATTTCCATATGCTGCCCTTCCCCCGTGTGACAGCCTCTTGATGCTTGCATTCATGATTTACTTTCTAAAGAAGACCATTAATTGATAAGATGCATAATTAAGACAAACCAAAGCTTTAGAGCCACTGATGATACCTGGTTCTTGTAGTTCCGGTGGCGTCTTCTGCACCACGCCCAGAGCTTTCTTAACTCTCATTGGAGCCAGAAAAAGTCTGCCACCAGTGGGTCAGAGGGAATACAGTCCCTGCCTCAAGAACACTGCTCCAGTTTATTAACAGTAACGACAGGAATGGATGGAGGCTCTCGATCGTTCCATATCATTACACCAGGGCTAAAACCTACAGTTTGTGCTACTCGTGTGAAGTCCTTCGTGCAGGAACCAGGGACATCATTTCACCAAAATGCCAGGGATAGCGGAAGTGACATCACTCAACCCTTGACATCTGATGACATCCCAGGAAGAGATGTAAGTGACCCCGCCCCAAGTGACATCACAGGAAGTGATGGCATACGACCTTCAGGTGCATATAACACCTGTGTTTCCAGGTGCTCTAATTTCAGCCAGATCTAATAACCAAGGCACTGAGGGAGCCGCAATTTGTCCACGATCACACATTTGGGGAATGTAATTTTCCAAATTCGACGTGAAGCCTATATGTAAAACATACATAATACAGTACTTGTAACAGGGTAACCAAAAGCTCTAATGCAGATTACAGCTAGTGTATGAAACATCTATAGATCAATGGCCGCAGAAGTACTTGTTTTCTGTGGCAATGATGTGTTAAACAAAAAAAAAAAGCACTAACCCGGAGAGGCGTGCACTATCTCTTTACCCAGGAGCAAACTGCTGCACAAGCAAGGCCTGAATCATTGACCAGGATTTAGTATCAACACAATTCCCTGGTTGTAAATATATGTATGAGTCAGCTACCTCTACGATAGAAGAAACCTATTGTGCGATTGTAAGCTGAGGCCCTCTGTCTCTGCGTGCATTTATCTTTCTTATGTGACAACCCGAACTCTGAAGGTCTGTCACTCGCTCCTTTTATCATCCCTGTAGATGTCAACCCTTTTCCTCTCTTCAGAAATCTTTCCTTTCTGAAATCTAAATGCCCACCACCGGGAAGAGGCTCGAGACCTAGAGGCAAACTAGAGGGCCGGAGATTTGAGTAGGACGAGTCATACCCCCCAACACTCTCCAGCCCTGCCAGCCTTAGAAATGCACCAGTCTGTCATTAAATTTCACAATATTCTCATATGTCAGCACTCGAACGACGAGACCCGGCAGCTTCTAAATGCCTCCATCTTGACCTGGCACTTCCGGTGCCAACCTCCAGGTTGATAAAGTCACCAGCATTCTCATTCAAGCTTAGGTGTACTTATCAGGCCATACCTGTTTCTGCCAGTTAGTGCAAATTAAATAATTAAATATGGCATGAAGGAGGCTTCTGAGGGGTAGCCTCACCTGGAGGATGGAAGGTGCTGGTGTCTATGCAGTGCAGCAGAGCAGGAAGGATCAATGGCCTGCAACGGCAAGCTCTTTAAATACGGTTTCCTGGGTATCCAGCGGCCAATAGAGGAAGGTGTGAGGCGGGAACAGGGCCGGGAGGGGAGGGAAGGAGAAGAGAACATGGACGGGTGCAGGGGCAGGGGGAAAGCACTTGCAGTGCTAATTAAATCATTAAATATGGCAAGATAATGGTAGCATGAACGCCCCACTGATGAGCCAAATGTATGTAGGCTCAGTAAGTACTGCTATGGTGCTTCAATTAATCAAAAATATTGGAGGTGACCTATATGAGAAAAACTTGGAATGGTGGAACTAAAATGCCACCTATATGGATTGACTGGGTGGTACTAAAGCACCATATATGAAAGAAAAACGTCTTCTGCCTTCACAATGGCTATTATTGACTCCCTCTGTGCTGCTAAAGTGCCACGATGAGCAAAAACGAGCAAATTAATAACAAATTAAAGCCGTGGTCCGGTACTTTAGTTGAATGGTTTTTACCATGAAAATCTCAGCCACTCCTACCATATTGTGCAGTGGTTTGGTTTTATGCCATTCATTCTACTGATTTAAATTTACGTAATTGTGTGGAATGTAACTTATATGTGCAGAAAACACTCACGTGTGGCGGTAGTTGTAGTGAAGGCTAAGCAACCTCCTTTGCATACTAATAGCACACACCGCTCGCATTTCTCCTGGCACTGCAGTGAATCTTTTCCCTTTACATTTTAATTCTAGGAAATGTTTCTGGTTAGAGAAGAGAACATGCATCCCACAGAGGCTGGCTTTGAAGTGTACAACAAAGACCTTTTCCGAAAAGGAGTGGGAAACAAAAGGACCCAGGAGGAGTTAAGAAGCTTGACATGTTGTTTTTATTTATTTTCCCTGCCGTCCTTGGATTTTCCTATTGAAGTCCCTCCTCTAAACATCCCCACAGTGCCCGCTTGGTAGCTCCTAACCATTACGTCAGCCTCATTTTGTTTAAATCTTACCAACCGGATGTGAAGTGTATTTTGCAGCTCAAACAAACAACATTTATAATCTGGATGTTTAGATCGCGCTGCCTCACTGTTTTGCATTTGAAAACTGCCTCCATCAGCATGTCAACAATTCACAGCATAAACGGATTCGCAAAAAGGGATAAACTGAGGAGCAGAAATGAACATAATGCGTTCTGCGTGCACAGTAAAAAGGCTACACCTTTTATTCAAAAGCAGCCACTGAAGAGTAGGTTTTTAAACTAAACAAAAAGAATATCTTTATTATCCCGGTGGGATGTTGGAGAGGAGACATAGACAGATGATTTTATTTTTAAAAGGATTTAATCCTGCTATGGCTTTAATAAGGAGAGGGTAAGTCATTGTCTTGTTACTTACCATAATGGAAAAGACTAGAGCCACAATGTTTACCGGCCACACTGGCCAGAAGCTGGAGAATATGGCCAGAATTGGGTACTCTGTGGGTCTCCCAGGCTCCTGGGCATTGGTTGTGGCTGTGGAGGATGCCCTGGCCAGACTGACCCTGGAGGGCGAGAGCAGCACCGCTCGAGCTGCCCGGCAGACACCGACTTGTAAGGCATGCCATGGCCATTCTGGTCCATGTCCATAGACTTCTCGCTGGCTGAACATGGTGACTGAGAAGGAATTCCTCAGGCCATTCTACTCCTTGTTGATGGTGCTGGTTAGCAGTTTCTCTGTCTCTTGCAAGTCAGTGCCTTGTCAAAGTGGTCCTCCGTGTTGATAGCCATTCTGGGTTTTGATGGAGGGGCCTGGCTGGTGTCTCTTTTTAAGAAGTAAGCGCTCAAGACAGGTGCTAGTTTTCCATCCTGGCCCAGTATGCAAGGAAGCAGAGCGCAGGAGCCCTAAATCGGCAGTGTGCTCGGGGGACACTGTAGATAGTTTGCCCATTAGAACAAAAAGTCAGAAGATACCCTACTTCCTGTGGGGTTAAGGACCAAAGGGCAGAGAGGGAGAGTTTCTGTTGAATACATATCTTCTACACCAGATGAAGTATGTGCATGTGTGTGCACCTTGCCTTCGATGCGTGATTGCTGCTAACCCGCTGGTCGGCCAAATCCCCACCAGCGCTGCTTGGGGAAGCTGAGTGTAACAGTCCTGACAGGGTGAAAGTTTAAACCATCTCCAGATCAAGGCTTCAGATCGCATATGCTGCTGAAATACTTGTATGAGGCAAACCCGACATTTCCCCCACGCCCATCCCCCGCAGCTGCTGTTACGGTTTAACTGCATTTTACGTTTCGGAAGTTTTTAATTTCGAGAAACATACATATGTAATCCCACTCCATAGCTTATGTTTTATAAAATTAAAAGGTTTTTTAGGGGTAGCAAGAGAGACCCAGGGGTCGCAACTACGACCCCCAAACGACGTTCATGGCAGGAACATTGCTTTTTTTGTCCCAAATTGGGGGATAGGGACGTGTGGGGGATTTCCCCTTATCACCATGTTTTCCTTTTACTAGGCTCCCTTTGACAATGTAAATATGGACATTTCTTTTTCCCTAAAGAAAAATACAAATACCCCAGCACTGATGCGAAGACATGATGCCTTGGCATTAAAAGACATGTCGCGATTTCAGCCATTACATAAAGTTTACAGTATTGTTCGATAAGTCCCTTTTATTATATCTCTCTGCATTTTACCTTCCTCTCAATCTGAGATTGTTGCATGCACTGTAGCACTGTCTGCTTTAATTATTTATAGAATATCAGTGTGTTACAAAGGCTAGACATGAGGAAACGGAACGATGAGTCCTGTGCGTAATGCTCATTTCTGCATGGCTCACAGCGTGAAATGTGCCTAGCGCAGCCGATTGAACCAGGTTGTAGGGCTTCACTGAGCAGGAGGCAAGTGGCTGCCCTGAAAAGCTTCCATTACAAAATTCTGCATGGAACGAGTATGGCCTTGCGAACCAGCAGGCCCAAAGTGGGTGCTCATGGCGAGTGTTATCAGTTTGACATCCATCAGGCATAACAGGCCTCCAGGTACGATTTTCAAGTGGTTTTGCTCCCTATTTTTTTCAAGTTGTGGGGTGTTTTTTTCAGGAGAGGGAAATTATACTTTCACTCTGAAACTGTTATCTTTTTGTAATCCATACTGCATGCAAATTAACTAATGCATGTGTGACGAATCCTCAGATGTTGTCTCTTCTCCCCTCGGGGGACCCCCTTCCCATGAGGCCAGACGCCGAGGGGCACACAGCGGTTGGATCTCATGGGGAGGTACCCCCTCTACGGGACTACCCTACCCTACACAAAGTCCCATAATCCCACACACTTCCATGTACCTCTATAGGGTAGATGACCTGACCTCCCTAGAAAGTAATGGGTTGAGAACAAGTAGGGACTAACTGTGTGACTGATATGCAGACAATGGGATGCAGAAGAGCACAGGTAACCCAGTTGAGAGTGAGAACACCAATTCTGAGCCGAGCAAGAGGCGCAGAGCAATGCAGAGTTCCCTGAGGAAGCAACATGAGCGGCCTAAGCAATGTGGAACAAGCAAGTTCAAGTCGGTGATAAAAAAGGGACGAAGGATTTACAACTTGCCAGAGCCTTCCTGGAGTGCAGAGGCCAAGAAGCTTGCCCGCCAGCAGAGGCATCCCCAGTAGCTCCGCCGTGGTTGGACCGAAGGAGGCAGAGACCAAGACAGCCAGCCGACTTCGAGGACAGGCGTGCAAAGAGATCTTGAAACGTGCAGCCCTGGAGCAGAGGAGCGCGGGGAGGATGCTGCAGCCCCTGGAGAGACCACGAGAACCCTGAGCGGGGAGGAGAAGCCCACAGACAACCAGAGGTCACTGGTAAGAACCCTGAAGAGGTCCGGGTAGCTGGGATAGTTGGTGGGAGCCCAGAAGGGCAGAAGAGTCGCAAAGAATGGGTCTCGGGCCCACACCGAATAACAAACTGCCTCCAAAGTCATCTTCATAGTCACAGTACCCGCAAAGATAGTGAACCAAGTCTGCAGCTCCAAGATAGGAGACCCTCACGTGTCTGGGACCCACACCCTTGTTCGAAGATTAACCCAAGTCATCTTCATAGTCACAGAACCTGGTGGGCTGTGACTATTGCATGCAACCTAAGAAAAGCCTTGGGAAGGGAGTCATCCCCCCCTGGTGTTTGTGAACATTGTGATAAAGGCCAGGGGAAGGGAGTCATTCACTAGGAATTGCGAGAAGCCTAAGAAAGGCCAAGGGAATGGAGCCATTGTTTTGGCATTGTGAGAAGCCTGGGAAAGACCAAGAGACAGGAGGCAATATCTTTTATACCAACGTTTTGAGTCAGAACTTAGCTTTATTTTTAAATTGAGAATTCTTTAAATCTGGAACTTTGTGTGCTGCATTTTAAATGAACTGCAACCAGGGAAGGGAGTTTCTCCCTCAGGAAATAGTCCCTTTAGACTACTGCCATGACAGTCCACTCCACAGAAGAAGGGACCATTCTTCTGCATTAAGAAGATTCGGCAACCTTATAGTTAATAAGAAGTGTAAGGGAAGGAACTAGGTTTTGACACAGGATGGTGGACTTTTTATTTTGGACATTCTGACACATCCTTAGTATTGGGTTGAAGCAAGGAAACCCCTCTTATTATTAATAGGGTCAGGTAGGGTTTTTCCTTTTATTTTCTGTCACTATAAAAGTCTTTAGCAACAATGCCACCTGTGTGCCAGTCTCCTCCTTCCACACCCTTACAATGTTTGTTAAAGCTCCTCTTGAGATCAGGCAGTAATATTATTAAAGCTCCTTCCTGCGGCACTGCTATGTTGATCCCGCTCTTGCAAACATACCCATGGAACTGCGCTTGTGGGCGGAAACCGGGGAGGCTGAAATGTGTCTATTGTTGCCTATTTTTTGCAGGGTAATATTTCACCCCCCCCCCCACCCCCTTTTATGATTGGTGTTAAGACGGATTTCTGAACTCTGTCCTGGTGGCGCAGAAGTTCAGAAGGCCAACCTAATTACTTGGAACAGGGTAACCTCTGGACAAGCCAGACCAATCAAGGTAGCGATCGCGGCGGTCAAGACTAGGTCTCAAGAGGGGTGAGGGTGACTGAAAGCCCGCAATGAGCACACAAAGCAAGAGCGCTTACAAACTACTCCAAACAGTTGTTATATCAAAAATATAAACACATTTATTTTAAGGCCTTTAAAACAACGACCGTAGCGATAAAATCACAATATCACAATATTAAACCAACACATACCATATCAACACAATATATATACAAATACACAGTCGCAAGCGTTTAAAGCACGAAATATGTAGTCCACCTGAAAGGAAAGGAAAACAGGCAGTGCGATAACGTTTTAGACTCAGTTCGCCTTCAGAGGCACCTAACTAGATGGAAGTCCGAGCCCTGCGAAGAGTGGAGCCTTGTGCTCAAAGTACCTGCCACGCCGGTGCCAACGGGCAAAAGGGGAAGCTCTTCGGAGGAAGTCAGGCAGTTCGGGTTAGTGCACAGCAGAAGGAGAACAGGTTCCGCAACTCAAGCGCAGCCTCCACAGCGGGCAGAAGCAGAGCGCGAGTACGGCCAAAAGGGTGCTGTTTTTACACAGCAGGGAAAAGCAATGGGATACTGCAGGAGGGCGACCAGATCCTAGCTAAACTACTCACCGGTCCCCGAAGCAAGCAGACCCAGGCTTCTCCACGTTAGTTTCAGCAGCTAGCAGGTTCAGAAGAGCAGGGAACGCCTCGTAGTCGTGTAGAGAAAAAAGACGTCCCAATCGACGAAACCGGCACAGTTTTGTTGCCGCAACAGGACAACGGAGCGGCCGTGTGTATTCGAGCCAAATGTACACTCCTCCCTTCAGACTTGGGAACGCCAAGTGTACGAAGCGTGGGAGAGTGACAAGGACTCGAAATACAACACAACCTGGCGGCAGTTACAGAGCAGGACTCCCTTGTAAGCTGGTCAGTGAACTGGATGGCCCAGAGACACTTCCGAAGGCTTACTTGGCAGGAGATGATGAAGTCGCCGGGAATAGCTGTTCCTGCTATTCCAAAGGTTGAAGCACCAGTACAGGCCTTCTGGTTCGATCCAAGGAGGAAAGGGTTTCACAGGACGACAGCAGTGCAAAGGAGGATTCCTTCAGCGGGTCACCAGCGATTCCTCGGTCCAGCCTCTTGGTTGCAGGATACTTGGCTCCTGTATTCCTTCGTTCGTGAGAACTCAGGAGATCGACATGGTAGTGGTGTTTCCAGCTCCCTCTTATCCACGGTTCCCTTCGCGCCAAAACGGAGGGGAGCCAATGGGAGATCCGCTCATCAACACACACACCATACGTGGACCAATCACGGACCACGGTGGTCCCAGGCATTCACACCACCCTAGACTCTCTGGCACCCAGGATGTGTATTGGGACCAGACATCCCAGCCCACACCTTGGAGGCACACAAACGACATGTAGAAGCCCGCGAAAGCAACCACGTTTCGCGGGAAAGTACATGCCCAAATAAGGAAGGCCCCGGGTCGCCGGACCTGGGGAAGGTGAAGGGAGCAAGACGGACAGTGGACAGGACAAAGGAGCCTCGCGGCCTGGCCATTTTGGGAGCCAGGCCACCATTTTGGGTTCAGTGCAAAAACGTGCTCAGAACGCCAAAAGGAGCTCAAAATAAACAAAACCATCGCTGCCACCATTCCAGTCCCTGAATGACTTGCACCGATCAAATACCATCCTAAAAGAGTATCTAGGGTCTGTAGAAGGCTAGAGACCCAAGAGAGCTGTAACTTAGCTTACAGTGCCCTCTTGTGTCATGTTGCACTAAAGCCGCAACATGATAAAGGAAACTACGGGAAACAGCGTTCCCCGGTACTGACTGTCTTAAGGGCATGTCAGTTTCCCTGTAAGAAAGGAGCGAAAGCCCAGAGAAGTGCGGCAGAAGGCTGTACTTCTCTGGCAAAGTCAAGAACAAGGTTAAAAACAATAGCAAAAAGTTTAGGGGTTGCCACATGGAAGGAAAATTACCTGCAATCATGAAATCTTTCCTAACAATTGGGACGATTTGACTGTAGTTAGGGAGCAAAACTGGCTGGCACACGGCTTATGTGTAGGGCTGGATAGAGCCGTATTCTTTACTAATTATATTGGAAAAGGGGGCCATCCTTAACACCAACCATTAACTGGTGCTTTGGTAGTGGCAGAAACTTGTTTGCGGTAGGGCACAATATGTTCTCCATGCCAAAGCATCCATTGAAAAATCAAGCACTTGAGCTATTACAGCTATTTCTGTTTTTGACTTGAGCGGTGAAGTGCAGAGCTGCTCTCCTAGCTCCTGAAGTGCTCTCGAGGAAGTGAGTGGGATTTTGGAGTCTACGCTTCAAATGCTTGTGCTCGTGATTTGTAATCGGAAATGAATCATTCAAGTGCTTCGCCGCTCAAGTCTTCGATGCATCCAAACATCAGCACTCCTGATTTAGCTGAAGTGACACTATCCAATCCATTACAGATAATTACACAATTATAACTACCCTAGATTAATGAATGGCATACAGAGCATTGTAAGCAGCACCGGGTGGGGGGCGGGGGTGTCAGGGTGGTGGTGGGAGGGGCTTGGTTGGGTTGGAACCAGGCTTCTCTCTGCAGCCTATCTTTTCATAAGATGGCAACATGTGTGAACTCCTGCCTCGGAAGCTAACACAAACCACTGTTTTCATTCAAGTGCAAGAAATTGATTAAAAGGACAAATCCACTGAAACCTTTGCTACAGGGCTGCCAACTGCTGATGCCCACTAGAACAGGACTGCCCATGAAATAGGTGTCACATGACCGATCACCCCATTGAAATATTTGCTAGTGTGTCTCCTACTCCTTGAAAAGTATCTTAAATTGGAATGTGCATCACCAGTAATAACAAAATATTAGTTCCTACAATGTGCTGCAAGACTGCCATCAGTGGAACGTTTAAAGCCCACACAGTTCATTTAATTTTTGTGTTGCCCCATTTGGGTGTGCCACCACAATTGTCTCATGGAAGCTGTGTTCCGCCGCTGTGAGTTGACAGTGTAATTATTAATATGCACTGAGCGCGGACCTAGCTTCGAGAAGCAATGGAGCTCTTTACAGAGGTATACACCAATACAGATACATAACAAAGCACTTTATAGAGGTGTATGACATTACAGATGAATAACAGAGCACTTTTCAGTGGTAACAACAGAACAGATATACAGCGGGCGTAGGATATAGAGGGGGATAGCGGAGGGATACAGCTGTACCGGGTGGCGGGGAGGATAGGGTTGGCCAGCATCTAGCCAGTCAGGTGGCGCGAGGGGCAATGTGATGGCCCAGGTGTTGAGGCGGAGAGACTTCTTGAAGCGGTGGGTCTTGAGTTATTTACTGAATTGTAGGAGCGTGGGGCCGAGTCTGATGCTGAAGGGGAGGATGTTCCTCGATTTGGGGCACAGGCAGAGAAGGCTTGTTTTCTGTTTCTTTACTTTTTCGCAGGAGCAGATTGCAAGTCTGCACGTGTCCTGGCTTTTGGTGTGCGCTGTCTGCCAGAGATGAAGGGTTTCTCTGCAAGATAGCTGGGTGATTTGAGGGCGACTGCCTTATATATGATGCAGGAAGACTTGAAGGTGATTTGTGTGTGCAGTGGGAGCCAGTGACAGTCCATGAGGGCAGGGGTGAAGTGGTTGTATCTGCGTAGACCCGTAATAAGGCATGCGGCCGTGAGTAGGCCGACGACGGGAGACCTTCAAGGGCGGCATTGCCCCCATCCAGTTGGGATAGGACCGGTGCTTGAACGGTGGATCTAAAGCAGTCAGGAGGGAGGAAGGGCTTGACTTTTCACAGCAGGAGAGATGATACTAAGCTGTCCGAGTTTTCTTAGCTATGTGTGTCTTGAAGAGAGGTGTTTGTCGATGTGGAAACCGAGGGACTTTACGCAGGAGGTGAGCTTGGGTGTGAAGCCCTCAGACAGTGTCTTGCTCTGCTTCTGCGCACACCTTACCTAGCAATTTCAGTATTTATAGAGTTCACTGGCTAAGTGTATCCCAATTTCTATTTGTACATGGATGACCTGCAAATGTAGCCATTGTTGCAGGTAGCGGATGGAAATCAATTGTTTTTAACTTAGAGTTCATATTATTGGGTCTACACCTAATCTCAATTGTTTCCTACATTCCTCCATGGTGCCAAATATCTTTGCAGGGCCCCCAATAATCCATTGTAGACACGATGACATGCTATTTGGAACGAACGTGTTTGAGATTATATGATCACATCAAATCGATGTTTTGATATCTTTTATTGGACGAACTGAACATTTTATGTTGAGATGTCAAAATGCACAAGCTTTTTGCTTATGAAATGCACACGTCCCAGAGGCCACTCCATCTGCTGGCTGTCACACAGATAGACCACCATTGATGAAGTGTAAGGAACTTAAAAAGCCTATGCATGTTAATGCCTCGGCGTCATATTTTTAGTTAGTCCAATAAAAGGTTTAAAAACTGAACTAACATGTCGTCGAGCCTTTCTTTTTAGCTGATATGATAAAGACACTGACTGGTCTTAGATTGAGGATTAATGACCATGGAAGTTTACTGCAAAGGTGCATGACAGTAAGTACAGGAGGTGGCAGGCCATTGCTGCAAGGTTTTCAGAACGGGGCAGAGGTTGTTTTCATAAGAAAGTTGATGGACAGGGAGACGGGGCATACACCAACAATTTGACTGTCAGTGGGAAGAGAAGAGAGGGAGGGAGACATTGATTTAAAGAGTTGCTGCTTATCTCAAGTAGGAATGTTGTAGGGTACAACCTAAAACTAGTGTCACTCTTTCAAGGTCCCTCCTACGACCTCTCATGGTGTCCAGGAGAAGGAGCTCAACCGTTTAATGCATTGTGGTGTTCATACTGTAGTGCATGGTAAGTTCTGGGCATGGATTCCCCTGCTGGATTTGTGAGCCCCTGGAGGCATTAAATCCCTCTGGGTGATGGAGGGCTAGAGTAGATCAAGTGCTCAGTGAGATAGGTTTATTTTCAAAGCCTTTCTTATAAATCTGACTCTTGGCATTTAATCCACTTACCCAACTCCTCCGGGACGATCTTTTGCAAATTGCTACTTGAAAAGTAGACATTTTGGTGTACGGTGAACAACCGAACACACTTTCATGCAGAACGTAGGCATGGCCACTCTACCTTAGAATAATGTTATGTATTATCCGACCAGGGACATTAATACACTCGGTGCCCATACCAACTAATGTATGCTGGCATCCTCGATTTTTGCAGCTGCTTTTGATATAGTTAACAGTGGCCTTTTATGAAAGAGCTATCGGACTACGGGATGGAAGCTGAGGTGCCTGCCTTATTAACTGAACTCCACATAAATAATAGGGGGACACTACTGTCAGCTGGGAAATGGGACCTAACCAGAATATAAAAATTGACAATGGCTCAAGGCAAGTATGCGTTATTGCACGTTTGTTGATCAGACAGATTATCTCCGGCATTCCTCAGGGTCTGAAGACCATAAACGCCCACCTTGAATTGGTCAATTTCCTTTCTGCATGCTTATGATCTGGCATTGGTCTTGCAGGCTGTTCATTGCTTGCAGTTTTCTTCAATTTTCCTGCAAGATTATTCACTTAAAAATGATTTTTTTAAAGCAAGGGGTTGTACCTCGATTGTGTGAAGAGTGGCATGGATTGGAATGACATGTATTACTTGCACAGTTTGCCTTGTAGAGGCATCAAGACACAGTAATATCGAACTCAGAACCCGAATGAATGCATATAAATTATCTCGGGAATAAAAAGTCTTCAGATAATGTCTGAACTCCAAATGGTTCTCCAAACATCGAAGGCTGTTCTACAACTTGGGTGCCAACCCGGAAAAAGCGTGGCCACCCCTACCATTGATATGGGAAATTTGGCACTACTAGGAGATTAGCGGATGCTGAGCTCAGCTGTCTGCCTGGTCTATACCGTAGTAAGCGGTTTTGAAGAGAAGAGTGTTGATTATAATAAAATGCTTTATGGGCCATGCCGAGGGTCTTAGACTCAATCCGTTTAGCCGCCAAAAGCCAGTGAAATTCACGCAGAGCAGAGGAAATATGATCACACTGATGTAAATGTAAGAGTCCTCTTGCATCCGCGTTCTGAATAAACAGAAGTTTGAAAAGTTTGTTCTTTGGGAGTCCAAGGTGGATGGAATCGCAGTAGTCGAAATGACTGGATATAAAGGTGGTCATGAGTTGAACCCTGCTGGATAACTAAAGTAATCGAAAAATCAATCAATCATTTCTTTTGGCTAACCACGACAAAAGCAAATACAAACATACAAAATACAACAGTTAAAATATCATCATAAAACAGATTGATCCAATAAGTCATATAAAATATATCTAGAGAATATAGTGTAAAATACAAAAAATATTAAGTACAAATACATCAATGTACAAAAGCGATTAAAAACACCCAGAAAAAGAGGATCTTGGTATTGCATACACCACATCCGGGTGAGAGGCATCCCCGCAAAGAGCTTCCACAGCATCTAACGTGCAGATGCCATAATTTTGCAAACACGTCTTTAGATTCCCCTCTCCCCTTTATAGAAGAGTAGCGTGGGTAAATAAACAAAAAATGCTGGACAGATTCAATGGTATACAGACAGAACGGGCACCAAACGTTTCCCTTTTTTTTTTTTACCAAACACCTGTTAACGGAGCTAACAGAAGTGTATTGAATTTATGCCTCATATAAAGAGAGCGTGCAAGCATTTGCTCTGTCCACTGGATAATCCTCCCGTCCCCACGGGGATTCATGCAACAAAAAACTCTATCCCGGGACCATCTTTAAGCAGTCGGACAATCGTTGAGAAGACACTTGATCCCAATGCACTCTTTTAATGAGGTCTTGGGTATTTCCATGCAGGTACCAAAGAGTACAGTGAAGATCTAATATAGGTGGTCCAGGGCAGCGAGGAAGAAGCACAATTGCAGTTCATTAAGTCCCTGAGAGCCTCCCGATAGCAGACTAGTTCACCTTTCTGGCAAATTTGAGCCCAAAACACTAATGTTTTGATGTTGCCAATATCACTAATGTATCTGTGATCGAGCTCTAGATGGATCAATATGTTTGGGGCCCTCTTCAGCAGCATGAGGAGCTTTTTCAAAAATGGATGTTCAGCTATGGTCAGGCCACCTCTTTTACTGTGGCCCCACAATTCAGCACCATAGCCGACTCCAACCGCTTCAGTCACCGTAGCTTTGCGTACTAGGGAAGATGGGAAGATGGGATTCCTCCACCTGATTAAATCCAATTTCCCACTGCTAGCCAGAGGAAACCCAAGGTAATCCAACATTTTGACCTCCCCTATCTCGTTTCCTTTGATTGAGATGGTGAACTTAGTAGATTTTCACAATTTCCTTTCACAACGCATTCATTTCGTTTTGCCAGTGTATACTGTTAGCCCCTTCTTGTGGTAAAAATTCACAAAACATTCAACTAGTTTCTTCAGGCCAATCGGGGTGCGGGAGATTAATACAGCATCATCTGCATACAGCAGGATGCCGACTCTTATCACCTGCTAGTTTGGGGGTGTCCATTTTTACCTGAGAGGAATTCCACAACATCATTGAAAAAGATTGAGACGAGGGCAGGGGGCCAACACGCAACCCTGCCTAACCCTCTTCTCAACCGGGAACAGTTTGGTACATGTTCCATCCATACCTTCTCTAACCACAGCAAAATTATTAGTGTAGAGTACTTGAATAGCATTCAATAAGGACTCTGGTATCAATGTGTCCCTTAATGTTTCCCAAAGTTTGATATGTGGGATACACTTGAAAGTTATCTTTAAAGCAATAAACACAAAATACAGAATTCCTTGTCTCAAAAAACATATTTCTCAATCAAAATGTGAAGTCTGAATGTCTATTTAGTGATGCCCATATTCTTCCTGAACCTCACCTCGGCACTGCTAATACTATGTGCCTCAGCAGCCCATTGCTCTAGTTGCCCCAAAACTAGTTTACCAAACATCTTGCCTGTGGAATCAAGGAGGGAGATAAAGCGATAGTTTCCTGGGTCAGCCCCACCCTCTCCTTGAATATCGGGATAACCACCGCCAGGCGCCAGGTAGGGGGCACCCTATGGACTCTGCAAAATAAATTAGACTTGTAACACATATGCCACCCGACGTTTAGGTTTATGCTTAAACACGTCCGTACGCCCCTATCTGTTCATGGGGTTTTTACCTCCATGTTGGGCAAGAACAGCATCCCCCACTTCTTTAAGGGTGAAGATTAGGTACTCCATATTTGCTGCTGGAGAACCACCAAGATGGGTGTCAATTGCACCCAATGTGCTAATATACTCATTCCTTTCTTCCTTATACATGGGGGGAAAATGGCCACACCACCCTATCTGGACTGACTGCAGACTCAAAGGCAGAACTTTCACACAACATCCTGTGCTACAATTACGCCGACGATACTCAGCTAATTCTAAAACTCCTGAACTCAAAACTCAGTCTCCGACCCGACCTGGCCTCCTGCCTCCTTGACATAGAACTCTGGATGACCCAAAGCCACCTCCTGTTAAACCCCTCCAAAACGGAAATCATGGTATGTGGCAACTCTGAACTTCTTCCGCACCCACTACTATGGCCACCCGCCATGGGCAACTCACCAACCGCCTACAAATCGGTGAAAAATCTTGAGTGCACCCTTGACTCTGACCTAACTCTCTCGCGCCAAGTCAACAACATCTCAAAGTCCTGCCACTACCACCTTAAAACCCTTAGACGCATCTTTCCATATCTCTCCTTTCCCAACAGACTCTCCGCCGTCCAATCAATCGTTATATCAAGACTGGACTACGCAAACCCCCTATACCTCGGAATCTACGCGTACCAACTGAATAATCTCCAAAGGGCACAAAACGCGGCAGCCAAATTACTACTTGCGCTTGGCCCAAGAGACCACGTCTCCCCAGCCCTAAAGACGCACCACTGGCTTCCAGTAGCCCGAAGGGTGACTTTCAAAAACTTATGCATCTCCCACCGAGCACTGCATAAAACCGGACCTGAATATCTTCAAGACAAACTAAAACCCTATCACCCCCCACGCACCCTAAGATCGAGCTCAGCCGGCCTCCTAGTCATAACGAAGACAAACTCAGTCAGGCTAGGCGGAGCATCATTCTCAGCCTTGGCCACCACGCTATGGAATTCACTCCCACCCCACATCCGCCTAACTGAGGATCTAATGTCTTTCCGCAAACTGCTGAAAACCTGGCTCTTCCCATAAAACCAACCCGTATCATACTATCCCAAAACAGGCTAACAACAACTCAATGACACCAATCCAACAAACTACCGATGCGAGAAATCGACAGCTAATAACTCCTATTATAAACTAGAAGGACAAACGGAATTAAACGAATAAAGTAGATCAAAGCAGCATAAGGGTTAATAAGAGTAAACCATACGGAAACAGTAAAGAAAGTTAAACTGCTGAAATGGACAGATTCCATGAGGAGTGAACAAAGTGAATGACATGGATATAGTTAGAATTGATGAAGCCGGTAGAATAGATGAATGCGCTGATTCGAAGAATGTATGAGTGGAAGAACAGATAGCTATATAGCGAATGAGTGTGGAAATCAAAAGAATAAGTAAATCGGATGAGTGTATAGAATGGATGAACATGTTGAATGGATGAGTGTGTAGAGCGGACGGGTATGTAGAGCGGACGATCGTGTAACACAGATGAGTGCATAATATAGTTGAATGTGAATAACAGATGAGTGTAAACCGAATGAGTGTGTAGAACAGATGAGTATGTGTAACGGATAAGATTGTAGAGCATGTGACAGCTCCAGGTCATATCTGCAGGTTTCCGCAGGAGAGGCAAGTAAAGCACATGATTGTGTGGATAGCGGATGAACTCAGAAGTGCAGAACGGATGCGTGTATGGAGCAGATGAGTGTATGGAGCCGATGTGTATATGGAGCGGACGAATATATGGAGCGGAGGGGTGTATGGAGCGGAGGGGTGTATGGAGCACACGGTGTATGGAGCGCACAGGTGTATGGAGAGGATGAGTGCGCAGAGCACATGAAGGTATAGAACAGATGAGTGTGTGAGATTGAATATAGAGAATAGGATATCGCTGTTGGATGTGTGAAAAGCACGAATGCTTAAAGCGGATGAGTGCGCTGGAGCGGATGAGTGCGCTGGAGCGGATGAGTGCGCTGGAGCGGATGAGTGCGCTGGAGCGGATGAGTGCGCAGGAGCAGATGAGTGCACAGATCGGGTGAGTGCGCAGAGGGGGTGAGTGCGTAAACTTCAGAGAAGCGAGTAGAACGCAAGAATGCGCAAAAACGGATGAATGTGCAGAACGGATGAGCGAAAACAGGATGAGTGTGCAGAACAGATGAGTATGTGGAGCGGATGAGTATGTAGAGCCATCGAGTCTGGATAGCTGATGAATGCGGAAGTGCGGAGAGTGTGTTTATCGCCGGAGCGGACGATTGTACTGACCTGGTGAATGTATGGAGTGAATGAGTGTAGAAAGTGGATGAGGGTATGGATCGGACGAGTGTAGGGAGTGGATGAGTGTAGGGAGTGGATGAGTGTAGGGAGTAGATGAGTGTAGGGAATGGATCAGTGTATAGAGTGGATGAGTATGGAGCGGACGGTGGAATAGAACGCATGGGTGTATGGAGCGGATGAGTGCATGGAGCAGATGAGTGCATGGAGCGGTCGGGTGTATGGAGCGGTCGGGTGTATGTAGCGGTCGGGTGTATGTAGCGGTCGGGTGTATAGAGCGGTTAGATGTATGCAGAAGATGAGTGTATAGAGCGGATAGACATATGGAATGGATGAATATATGAAATAGATGAATATTCAGAGTAAATGAAGGTATAGGACAGGTGAGTGTAGAGATGAATATATAGAACAAGATATTACTGTTGGATGCGTGAAATCACGAGTGATTAAAATGGATGAGTGCAGAGAGGATGAGTGCATGGAGCCGTTGAATGCATAGAGGGGGTGAGTGCATAGAGGGGGTGAGTGCGTAAAACAGGTGAACGCATAGCACGCTTGAGGGCATAAAGTGGATGAGTACCTGGAGCGAGCGAGTGCCTGGAGCAATCTAGTGCCCAGAGTGAACTGACGCATGGCGTACAGCCAACGAGTACGTAGAACTGACGCATCCGGTACTGATGAGTGCGTAGAATGGATGAGTATGTTGACCTACTGAATGCGTAGAGCATGAAGCAGTCAGGAGTGCATCCCTGGGACAATCAAGAGTGCATTCCTGGGGCAGTCAAGAGTGCATGCGCGAGGCAGACAAGAGGGCATGCGTGGGGCGGACAAATGGACAGTCGTGAGGCAGACAAGAGCGCATGCGCGGAGCTGACTAGACCGCGCAGGGCGGACCAGAGTGTATTGGACCAGACAGGGGTGCATAGAATGGATAGGTGTGCACGGTACGGACTGGAACGCATAGAATTGCGTGACGTACATAGTATGGTTTAGAATGCAGAGAACGTTTGAAAGAGCATATAACCCATCATACCACACCACCACGCTTACTCTCTCCTTTACATCACCACTCAACTAGAACACAGAGATACTATGACACCATTCGGTATAACTGTTCTCATACCAACATCCGCCTCTCACTCCACATCATTCTATGTTGACACTGCTGGTCTCACACCCCCCAGCCAGGCGTTCTCCTCGGGCCTAACGCAGCTGCAGCCGTTCTGGATGAAACCTGCCTGAACGAACACATTCTCCTGATCTCTCAACCACCACACCTACCGCTAAGAAGCAATTACTACACGGATATCGCACGTGCTGCACACATACCCGGTGCTCACATGCACCTTTTGACTCTCTCTACTCTCTCTACTGATCTGAACTTCGGTTCCCAAGGGCGTTCAACCTACCAGCGCCTTCAGACCATACCAATGGTACATAAGGCGCTATATAAATGCAAAATAACATAACATAACATATGTACCCAAATAACCCAATTTCCAGAAAGCTTGCTGGTCCTTGTTCTTAATGGATAGATTCATACATTCCCACCTAGAAATCGAATAGGTCCTTTTCTTTTAAACTGGAAGATCCTTTTATTCTTTCCCTAGAGCAGGTCGCTGGTAGAGTGCCAATGGATCAGTCGACTTTAGATTCATTAAGAGGTCAACGTTCTTCTCCCTGTATTCAAAGTCAACCCAACCATCTGGTGGTTTACCTTTGTTTGGCTCTAGACTGCCTGAAGGGTATGGTCAAGAGGTGTTTGAGCACAGTCATAACCTTATGGTGTGCATCCCAGAGAGCTTCATCACTGGACAAACCCAAAAACAAGATATCCTCCATGTCTGGTAATATTTCTGAAAAGGATATTGGCCATAGTCAAATTATCGTCAAGAGCATCCCATTTAAGCCTCATTCTGTTATTAGAAGAATTAAACATGATAGGATCCAGTAGGGAAATGTGCCCAGGCTTGCAGCTAGTAAGCCTAAGAACAAGCATCAATGGACAATGTTCGCTCTCAGATCGGCGCTTTACATTAAAGGTTTTTCATGGCTTCCCAATTAGCAAGGTCCATAAAGATCTAATGAATATGTCTCTCGATGGTGCCCCTACTAAAGCTGCATGCTGGGGGGACATCGGCCACCACTCGGCCATTGCATGCTCTAACGCCCAGTCTGAACAGAACTGTGGCTAAATCAAGTGCATTTTTATAATGCCGGGTTGTCTTCGGGGAAGCAATATTTGGTGTGTTCCAGGCCTCATCTTCCTCGTTCATAAACTCTAGCAATTCCGGCTGCGGTTCGAATTGCAAATTCAAATCCCCCGTTATTAAAACCATGCCAGGGCTCGGGTCCGGTGACTTCCACCCTTGCAGTACTGATTCTAGATCAGACAAAGTTTGCATGGCGCATTTCCCATAAGGGTGATTATACACATTAGCTAGGAACACATTTATTTTGTTCCATAAGCTGTATGATCAGACATAATAGATCTGCATTAGAGTTTGCAAATACTTCTACCTTGTTTTTAAGGCCAATTGTGAGCCAAATAGCTAACCCCACCCCTTGGTCATCCCTTCGAACCCTTGGTCCTAACCGCTGGGATGTCAAAGTCAGCATATCCTTCCATTGCCACAGGTTCTAGAGCCCAAGTCTCCTGGAAGCATATGCCATCATATGAGCTAATCAATTCGGCCCAATTAGAATCATATTTTAGCCTCCCGAGACCAGGGATGTTCCAAGAAAGCACCTTAAGCTCGTCCAGTTCCCTAACAGGGCACAAGGGGGACAGGGGATGATTAGCCTGTAGGGCGCTGACTCCCTGGTGGACTCGTTCCACAGGCTGGACAAAATATCAACAAGCAACCACATCGTACCCTTTACTACCCCTAAATGGAGCACTAATCGGAGGAGTCCCTTTTTGTCTCCTTTTCCAAACCAGGTGAAGGCCTAGTTCTGAAGCAAGAGATCTTGAGATAATGCATGCCAATTGCCATGGGGTCGGGCAAGCATTCCACATACTTAATATCACTTCTAATGACAGAGCAGCAGCCTGTCTTCTTTCTAAGCCATTGTATACACTTGTACTTTAATGATTCAGTCCCGCTTTGTCCTTCCCTGCTAGCTTTAGGACATACATTAGGTATAGAGCGTCCACCTTGAGGGTGAGGTGGGGGCGGTATATTGGAAGCTGGGAGTGCCTACCTAATGGTGCCATGCCCACAGCATCACTTCCCATTAAAGGAGTGGTTAAGTAAGGAACATTGTTGGGCCCAGGCTTTCGCCTCCCGCCGGACTTAACCAAAGGTGGCGGATGTCTCTTAGTAAGGTTCTCAATAGCATCCTGCACCGTCAGTAATGGCTTGCCTAAGTTAGTGACATGATCATTAACATTAGTCCCTGAGATGCTTGGGGCCAATAATTCAGCAGGGGATGTACAGTTCATGGAGAATTCGCTTGCTGGAGACATTAGAATCCGTGGAAAAGGGACAAACCGTTACCATTAACTTCTCAATATGCAACCATAAGGATTTCATTTCAAGAGCCAAATTAACACAGTTTGGGCAGGAGAGGACAGGATTAGGGGCACCTGTACATAGATTACTCGAATTTAAGAATTCAAGGGATGAGCACCTGTTAGTTTAAATAATTCTGGGTGCTATTATGGTCACCTCGTTAGAGGCAGCATAATGGTTAACTGGCCTCGGTGCAGAATAAGTAATTCACTCGCTAACTCTTTATTTAGAACTACATCTCGACTTCACAGATATGGGCATAGGGGCAGCTCTACTAATGGCAGACTGCTCATGAATTTCAATAATGTTACAAGCAGAGGGCCCCTCAAACCCTACTGATGAGGTTAGTATTTGAAAATTCCTCTGCTCCCCCTGGCCAATATTTTTGCCCTCCTCAAATGCGTCCAATGGATCTTACTGCGCCCCTGTTCTCAATGGGGCGCTGTTACTTAGATTCCATGTCTAATCCTTCCTTCAACAGCTGATCACTAGTGCACAATCAGATTTTACCTCTCTGTGGATGGGCCCTTCTCTAATTGTGCGCCCCACAGGGTTCCCCATCTAGATCAAGCACTGACTCCTTAATTTCCGTAATTGGGTGATTTACCGCCTTAATTCGCTCAAACTGTTTGTACACTTTTTCGCCCCGCCCCCTCCACCCTCTGGCAAAATGGATTGGTTGGCCTTTCTGTTAGTCATTTTACTAAGTTGGTGGACTAAGCTATTGAATATTGTTGCTAGGTAGTCCCAACGAAATAATCTAAAGGGTCCAAATGATCCATAGACTGCAAGACACTAGACATACCTTGGGAGCACAGATTACACAAGATGCAATGCACAGTATATCCTGCAATAGCAAAGATGATAAAAACCATAAAAGCGTCTGCCATAAAATTTGCACTGAAAACTTTTTAAATAAAGCGGGTTCCAAATCAATCAATCAGACACTGGGTTGGTGCTGCTAAAAAGATCAGGTAATTAATTATACGTTGAGGCAAGCGGGTGACGCTCGACTGCTACGAGGGCAGCCCAAGTCTGTCTCCTTCTCCCTGCTCTGCCACTCATAGGCCCATTAAGACTTAAAGACCAGTGGCCATAAATCCACTCATTCTGTATCCCAACAGTTCCGCCACAGGGAACAGGCCATTAGAATAGCGGCCGGGGAGCTGCCCGATGGAAATCAGCTACGAGGTGCAAACGGCAATCAGCACAGTACCAGCTCGACCCCAGGTGGGCTGGCCGGGTCAAAGTCTTGACCAAGAAAACAAGCACCTGTTCATGCAGTCAATCCAATCCAAGGATCAGAGTCCAAAGGCTGATGGCGCACATCGCGAACACCCTGCAGGTGCCAACCCCGTGCCCTTGGCTCCTCTCGAGTTTCGCCACTGCGGGGAGCCGGTCAAGTTTAAGAAAGCAAAAGGGGCCTGTCCCCAAGACGCTATCTCTGCGCCGTTCCGGTCTGCTCCTTCCTCAACACCCAACAGACAGCAACACCTGCGCCCTTAGTTGCCCGCGGGTAATCCAAGAATCGTTTCAATGTTTTAGATGGAAAAACAACTACTGGTAACTTTGTTTCTTTGGACGACTATATTCCAATCTATATCAAACCAGATGCAAAGGTTACGTACAGTATTTGCAGGTGGAGGACAAGGCCTTACGCAGGCTGCCAAAAATTGTTGTATTAAACTGACTGGGAAAGAATTGAAAGGATTACTTTGGCAAGTCAGACAGCCTATGTAAATCATGATTTCAGTTTCTTTGTGCGTTGTGCTGTAGCCGATTGAGGGCCGTCCAACGCCAGACCTCTTCCAAACATTGTTTAAAAAGGAAAATTGGATTTTGATTTGCCCCTCCCAATCGAAGGATGATCTGTGTGTTATCAGTATACACAAAAGAATCAGAGATGAAAACTGCCAATAAGATCTGCCACTGGTTTCGAGTAAAGATTGAATAGAAGCAGGCTTGATGAGGACACCTGCGGTCCACGGCAGAATAGAGGTTTGCGGTGAGAAAAGAACGGGGGAAGGGCAATGGACTGGGTTGGATTAGACAAATAAGATTTAACCAACATCCAAGGCGGGCCTCTTAGGCCTATCTTATATAAGAGGCCCAGGAGAATATCATGATCTGTGGTATCAAAGGTCGCTGAGAGATCCAATAAGATCAAGGCGCTCATTCCACCTGAGTTGGTCCCAATTGTAAGATCATCAGGGTTTGCAGTATTAACTGATTCAGTGCTATGCTCTGACCAGAACCCAGCCTGGACATTGTTGAGAAAGCCATTGGTGCCGGCAAATGATTGGAGTTGTCATGTCGCCTCAGCCTTCGTAATCTTTGCAACGTAAGGCAGTTGGGACGAAAATTTGCTGCGAGAGATGGAAAGTAGAATCTAAGTGATAGCTGGGTATGGCACAGCCAGGAGTATCTGATCACTTTAAACATCTAGGATTAAAGTTCAGCCAGAGGTTTAATTGGGGTTGTCAGGCCATGGACCAATGTAACAAACCAACACATTTTCCTTTGCCAATAAACAAGCTGACCTACAATGTGATGTGCAAGCGGAGGTGCAGTAAAACCATTGTTAGAATTGTATGATGGCAAATTGTGTCCTATGTTTCTGACTGGTGCACAGTTGGTGGGTGCCATGAACAACAGGCAAGTGTAGACCGCTGACTTGCTTGGCCTGACGCATAGTGCACGGACCTCTGTCATTTCTTAAGGACTGGTCCTGAGTGCATGAACTAACCAGGGTCTAGCTATGACTGGCCAAATGCACTGGCGATTGGATTATTGGATGGTGAGGTCTGGTTTTTTTTTTTAACTGTTCACATGCGTGAATCAGAACACCTCTTTACTGTGAACGCTGGCAAATCAGAATATAATCTTTAAATTGTTTTTTTTAAAGATGGTGTATAAGTTCTTATGCTGCATCAATTATAGAAAGTCATATTTAACTTATGGCAAATCAAATATATATGCTAACACTTAATGAACACGGTATATGTAGTTTTGGTTGTCTCTTCCCTGTATTACTGAATGGTAATGTGTAAGCATGTCAGTTTCTTCTATCCCTTTCTGGGTCGTATTAGCTGGAGGTTCTGCCCCAATAGGACCCGTTTTACTCTGAAGCAGGGTAAGGTGTGGTTGTGAAGGGCTGAGGGGGTTCCCGAAAAACATCAGGTAGCTTTTTGCATACATCAAAACAGGTCAGTGCCGTCATCTATGCGGCAGTAGTAGTTATTAGTAAGGCTTCCAGTTTTCCGTTTTTACACATAAACACAGACCGAAATCAATCTGGTTTCTGTCTGTATTTATTTATAAAAATTGAAAAAAAACAGAAAAACAGGTCTTTGTCTGTTTCTCTATGACGTACATCGCAGGCCAATCGCATTGCAATTTGGCAGCATGGAGAGTGTAAAAGTTGTATAAAAATAACATTGAAGTCCTTCAAATTGCTGACGGCATATATATTAAGGTAGCAGCAGCCACAGGTGCCAATGTTTGTTATGGAAAAAATTGAGCTAGCATTTCTTTCTTATATGGCTGCATGTGTGATTTAATAAAAAAAAATATATTAGAATAAATGCAGAAAAATACTGGTTGCTAATTAACTTTTTATGTAAAAAAAAATAAAATGGATAAATACAGAATAATAGGCAAAAACAAATATATGGATAAATACAGACGGAAGTGGCAGAAAAATAAATACCATAAAACTGAGAGCCCTAATTATTATAAACTGCTCCTTCCAATTGGCTTCACTTACCATTTCTGGGTGAGTTCTACTGAGCAGCAGTGAATTGTGGCTGCAATATTGCACTACATTATCCAGTAGTTTATCCAACGGTCGTTGCCAGAATAGTAAGGCCGTCCTATAAATCGCACAAAATATGGCAATCCGTAGGATTGAGCCTGCTTAATATTGTATCATTGCGGTTGACAGAAATGTTATTGGGTTCTCTTAGTGCAAACGTTACTTGTTAAATCTACAGTTTGGCTTCCATGGCCAAGCTCCAGTGGCGTACAGAGCGGGGTAGAAGGGGCAGGGTGGGCAAGCTGCCCCCCCCCCCCCCCAGAGTCTCTTTTGAGAGCCTCACCGGTACTTTTGTCACTGGAACACCTCTTCTGCTCTGCACCTCAATGAGGGTGCCCAACGGGAAAGGTGTCCCGCTGGCAGGACAATGTGTACTTATCAATTCTTGCTCAGCACGCTCATTGTCCAGGTAGGACACCTTACCCTTTTTGAATGGGAGAGGTGTGCCGCCGCCAGGACAATGTCCCAAGGGGCTCCGGCCAGCAGAGGGGCTCTGAAGTTGCTCTGTGTCATTAAATTGTGAGCCATTAGGTACTGATAGGAGGGCGAAGGGGCACTATTAGCAGGGAGTTTTGTCCCTTTAGAAATGGGAATGGGAGGGAGTGAGCAGGAGTGAGGAGGGTGCATAATGTTGCATGCTTTATGAAATAATGACTATGGCTTTAAACCCCAAGGGGGATTTGTTAGGCTCACATTAATCTGCATGATGCTTTTGTGACTTTGCATGCAGGATGGGGAGAATAAAACTAAAGTCATACTCTTCTTGCTCAAAATATTTCTATGACAATGTATACAGTTTATAGTTAGTTTACTAGGAAAGGCTAGTTCATAATGTAATGTGGTTTGCTTCCTGGGCATTGCTATAAATTAAGTATTGTTTAAGCACATGAAATGCAAAGCATAACCTTAATAAATATCTTTATCAACCAAACCTAGGAAGATGTGTTAAATTTCATACATTGTCCACATCCCAGTTTCACCATTTAACCAAAGTGTGTGATCCTGGGCACATCATTTTATTGCACCGGGTCTTGTCTGCAGCTCTGCAAGTGATTCACGTCATAGCTTATGTTAATATATCATGCTGTTAATTAAAATAAAAAGCTCAATGACTATAGTGTTGCTCCATATATAATAGTGCAATGTTGGTATTTTGCGCCTTGGCTTACTCATGGCAACTTCTTCTAAAGCCACTTCCATGGTGCCTCCAAGTATCAAAGACTGATGATGCTCCTTGCAAAGTCCTTTTCTGGGAAGTCACTTCTGTTGGTGGAATCCACATGCAAATGAGGAGGTTTGCATGGATTTTCCCCAGAGCGCCTGGACAGAGCTCTAATAGATGAGATGCCTGCATCTGTAATGATTCTGCAGTTGCATTTTTGTTGTGGTAAAATGACATCTGCTGCTAATGTGCAAAAAGTATATTGGGGCGGGGGTAGGCAGTGTGGGGAAGCCAATGAGACCGTATGGATTTGGGCGCTCTGTATTTGGGGGGGAAAGGAGCAGGACTTTTTTTGTGGCAGGACCCCCGCCCCAAACTTCCACTTTTGCAATGCTGGATACTCCCCTGCCAAGCACTGCCCGTATGTACCCCATCAGCCAGGCAATTCCGTGATTCTAGCAATTTATTGTAGGCGTACTAGGCTCTCACTTCCTGTCCAAAAGGGAGGCGTGGTCCTTGCCACGGATCCTAAAATTGGACTTCCTTTCAAACATGAGCCATGTGATAATGTCATGGCGGCTTCTCTGTTTGTTTTAGGGATGACCGGTTCCCTGTGAGCTCGCGTGTGCTGAACATACATACCATTTAGACTGCCGACGCTACTCAATAACTCAGGCCCCAACCACTGGCAGCAGTAACAAGTCCTCCCCCCCTCCCCCACCACCCCCTCCCAAAGTCTAAGCGTGCTCTGGCAAGGCTCATCCGTCTGACAGTTGTGGGAGCTCCATACTGCTCTCTGTTGGCCTGCATCATAGTATGCACCCGGAAGCACTATGGAGAGGCAGCTTCAGAGAGCAGGCAATGGCTGCTGCCTTGGGAGATTCAGGAAAAGTGCAGAAAGGAATAGGAAAAATACCTAATTTGCGTATCTTCTGTCCTTTACCACACTCTTGTGACCCCCAACTAGGAAAGTGTGCCATGGTGGCAGTCTGTTGTTAGAAAGGCAGCCATTTACCAGGAGAGTAATATTCAGTATTGCTACAATCCAGACATGAAAACCACATTTCACAATGTGTGTTTTCACTGCATTGCTGCGGTTGCCAGCCAGTCTTGTCTGGGGGGCTCTTGGTGACCTCATAGGCTGGGGAGCCCTTAGGAAGGGGTGTATTCTGTGGCACAAATGCCAAAGTTGTCCTGGTGGGAAATTCCTCATGCATTAGAGTTCACGGGGGTTGAAAACCAGAATCCATTCCACGAACTCATACTTGCCAACCCTACTGATTTAGGCAGTAGGCTACTGCTTTTTAAGCAGGCCGACAACTTACAGATTTGGGTGACAAATCCTACTGCATTTTCCAGTGGCAGGTCATTTATGTGACTATAAGGCGGGCTGCAGGAGACCGGGCTTAGGATAAAGCATGCAACACATTAGTCTGACTGTGCAGTAGGATGGTAGGTGATTACTTTGAGTGATGGGTTCAGATCAATCCATTGACCTGACAGCTACGTAACTCTGCCCTGCACTCTTGCCAGGACAGACGTTCGGTGAACCACCAGGGAAGACAAGTGGCCCAGCCTTGCACTCTTACCGGGACAGACTTTCAGGAAAACCATCAGTGAAGACAAGCGGCAGAGCGTGCCATCATAACACAGCATCTTCCTAGCAGACAGAGGAGGGTATCAAGTCTGTCGTTCAGTATTCAACTTGCACCGCAGGAATAAGTATGTACTCACAGGCTAGCTGCTACAGAGCAGTGGCAAACATTGTGTGATTATCTTCTGTGAAGTGAGGTAATTGTATTTGGTGTTAACTGACGATTCAGAATTATACATGTTAAACATGTGTACATCTTTGCATGTTGTGTTGTTTGAAGGGTTGTGTATTTTAGAATGCTCCAGTGGTGCCAAAAATGCATGTTTGGTATGTTCCTGTGATGTCAGCATCATTTTTGAAACTTGAAAAATCCTACATCTTTTTGGTCACAGAATGTTGGCAAGTATGCGAACTGCAAGACAATTGGTGAAAGATGTTCTGTTTTTGGGGGAGGGGGGCTTCGGATGGGTTATGAGCAAGCATTGTCCTTGTGCAATTGTTGGTCAGGTATGCCAGTTGTTATTTTATTGGGGGCAAGCAAAAGTCTGTGATTCATGGTAAATAACGAGTATTGCTGTGGTCATGCGGAATGCAATCTTATGACCAGCTGATTGCATTTGGATGACTTATTACTTTCATCTTCCTTTTTTGTAGTACATTGGAAGCTTGGATGTGCCGCGTCCCAACAGCAGAGTCGAAATTGTAGCTGCCATGCGAAGAATACGGGTAAGCGGAAGTTACACCACCTAACATGGCTCTCCCCAAGCATCTGGATGAAGCCTGCTCAATTGTTTGTTAGTGTGTTTTTCTCTTTATGGTGTGGTGTTGGATTGGCAGTGTCGTATTGCTTGATGTGATGTTGTTTCCCTTTGGTCGTGGTTCTGGGCCGGAGCCTGCACATTATTTGATATTGTGCTGTATTTCCTTTATGTCCTTGTGTTGATTTGTTGTCTACAAATTGTGTAGCATTGAACTCCTCTCAGGCGCTGGTGTTGTGTTTAAGTGTGCATCATTAAAACTCTACACATCAGACTATATTTTCCTGGGCTTGTTATGTGTGTCCTAAAGTAATGATTGTGTGATTTTGAAGTAGTCCTACGAAAGCAGTGTGTACACCAAAAGATGAATTGTCCTTGCCCCAAAGCTCAATGGACAACTACTCCATAGCACGCACTCTACCATTCACCACACTGTAAGGGAGCAGCAGGGGCTCCCTTAGAAGCTAGCACGATTACCAGCAAGAGGGCGCCTGGTCCCTAACAAAATCCCTGCCGCAAGAACGGAAGACTGAACCATAGGGCAAAGTTTACTGTCTTTATTATCAATCAACATGACAAGGATCACACTAGAACAGCATTGCGTTCCACGAGCTCTCATCCTCCCAATGTGTGTCATATCGTTTTAACCCTAAATGATGTCACAAAAACAAGTTGCATCCCCCAAGACCTATCAGGAAAGGGAATTGGTCAGTTTAGGATCATTATATATGTAACGCATAGGGGTTAGTATAACCATTGGGTAGCCATATCTGGTGGCTCTTCCTAGGACCACCTCTAAATGTAACAAATACAAAGTTGCAGGTTAGCAGATAAATCATTGGCCACTGCAACATAGTGTTCCTTAATGTGAAAGGTAGCTAAGGATTGGACAAGACATGTCTTCCCAGACTTGGGATCCTGGACAGCTACTAGGCCGAGTGAAACTATTCAAAGCAATGGGAACGATCACGAAGGTGCAGTATGTTCCCAATATGTTGCCATCTCTGATCGCCTAAGCCCTGAGAGCATACATCTAACTTTGAACATGTGTAGCAATTGTATCTTTCCACTTCTGGTTCGATGGGAACAGCACTTTCCTCCATCTGTCTCGAATGAATAGGCACTGTCCCAGTCTTCCAGGTCACGAGTGTAGGGACCACGAAATTGAGTTCTCCTGCTTGTAATTATGAAGATTCTAGGCTATAGTCCTTGCAGGTGTCTTATCACCCTGGTAAACTGGTAATTTCCCAACGCTGCTCGTCCTTAGGCGAGGATGCGCACAGTGTCTGCATTGGAAACTCTGTCTATCTGCCTTTAACTGAATCGGGCTGTCTGCCTTCCCCTGTATTCTGAGATTCGCCTTGCTTCTCCATTCACTTCAATGCACCTATGACCTCCATCTTTGTTCGTTTGGCCGTACATGTTAGTCACAATTGAGCATGTACAAGGTAATTGTACATATTCTTGGCATCTCGCTGTTTCCGCGTAGCTTAAGAGTTACTGGTGTAGGTGTGCCGATCCTCTAACTACTATGACTCAAAAGCATTTGTTTTGTGTCTATCTGCAATAAACTAAAAGTGTTTGTGTAGCTTTGTGCTTGGATGCCTATATGCTTCATGTCTAACGCATCTATATCATGATGTCTGTAGTGACGTTATGAGCTTTTCGAGGTTATAGTCTGTCAACTTGTTTGATTGATGACAACTGTATCTCTTCCATATTGTCAGCCTGGCTGTCTGAGCAAATAACATTTCTCACATCTGCTATACATCACTGATGGCCATGAATGGCCCAGGAGTGATGTATATCTCTCGTTCCTCTGCCTTCGGTTTGCAGGTTGGGTGGGAGTCATGAGGGCCACACTAGGGTCTCATTCTTTAATCCGATAGTGTTATTACTTTCATTCTGCTTGAAATTATTATTTTGGGGTCCTGAAATTGAGCACACTAAACAACCAACAAAGTAAACTTAATAGCAAGCCAGGAATATTCTTTAATGCCCATAGCAAAATTTCACATGAAGGTTTAGGGTGTGATGAGACATTTGTCACCACACCATATGTTGGTCCGTGCACTGTGGCCCTGCTTCAATATACCACTGCTTCTGAGTGGGGTTACTATAGGGCTGGAACTAAGGTGAAGTCCATAAAGAATGCACAGAAATATTTCCTTTTATTTAAAGGTTTTTCTATTGTGCTGTGTAAGCATGCACATGTGTGCAGACCTATCTAAGAATGCCTTAGGGCATCTGGGGAAATGTTTCTACCTTTATAGCTATATCTGCACTTCTCCTGCCAAAGGCTTCCGGCTCACCCCTCTCTCTCTCTCTTTCACTCCATCTCTCCCCAACCATTCCCTCTTCTCTACTTGCATGTGCTTCTCTCCCAAACGCTTCACCTTCCTCTCTCGCTACGCTCCTCACTCTCCTAAAATCCGTCTTCTTACCGAAGGGGGGAGCATCATTTAGAAATTCCTTGAAGCATACGAACAGAGAAGGCCACGGTCATTGGGGTTCCCTCCTACATTAGAAAAGACCTAGACAGTAGGAGTTACTATTCTTTAGCACACGTGGGGGATCTATTGAGGGCTTGGGGCGCCTGGGCTAGGGCGGAGAGAGCTCACGGGGCGGTCAAGAGAGCTGTTGGGCTTCTATTAGTTTCAACCTTCCCAGAGCAGTTATTGAAAAGTATAATTAAACTACTTTGTGAATGCTTGGTGCCATCTCTGACAAGTGCAAAAAATAAAAAGCAGAATACAAGCTGGTATAGGCATAAGGGTGACCACAATATACACATTTGGTGTAGTATTGTTTGCAGGTTCAACATTTTTAGTTGTACTTCATCAGTGTTCATAAGAGTGACCAATATACCTCGCCTGAAAGGTTGAAACCTGCATCATAACGTGAGGAAAATAAGGACCATAGCTTTACACTAGGGCTGGCTGAAGGAGAGCGGCCACATGGCATTGCTGTGTCAAGGGAAAGCACTGGGGAAAATTCCAGTCCCTGATGCCTAGGGTGACTTTCTACGCTGGGGCCACAGTGGGATACTTTATTCAAAACCACTGTCCTGCTTGTCGGCAGGACCTATATGAGCAAGGGGACTTGTGATGCCATTAAAATAATGCTTTGAAAGAGAACCGAAAAAAGTGTCAATTCAAGTGTAAAATAAGTGGAGAGAGAAAGACCTCTTCCCCGATCATGGGGAAGAACAGATTAAAGCCTAGTGACGGCTAGAGAAGACTGCTATTCCCCAACCATATATGTACTGCCTGAAACATCCCGAAGGAGGGTGTCATTCTGCTAGAAGCAGGGTACAATCTAGTTATAGGTTTCTTTTGAAGTGTTTGGGACATAGGACAGTGGACTATTTACTTTTGATGGACATTCTGATGATATCCTTAATTTTGGGTGAGGCAGGGAAACCCCTCTTAGTTATATAGACTGGTAGAGTACTTTTTCCTATTAGTGACCAATTGTGAAATGCTGGATGCTGGGTTACACTTCGTTTTTCATTACAAAATGAAAGGTAAAGGCTGTGGACTGGTGTGTAGTACTGCATAGTCATGGGGTGCAGCGATGAGCACAGACGAGGCCGTGAGAGTGTGTGTTGCCGCAGCCCACGTACTGAAGAAGAGGGAAGTCTGTGCCATTGCGCAGCTGGTCAAGGGTTGAAAATCGTGACATGAGTGGACGATGAGGCTTGCTGAATGAGGGGTAGCAGGTGGACGACGGCGGCAGGTAGCCGGGGAGGTCCGGTTGGGAAAGGAATGGAAGCGAAGCACCACAAGAGCACAGCGTGGCACAGGCGGATCGTTTTGGTTGGCCTTCTGGAACAAGAAGGGAAATTCCTAACAACAACCATCGGGAAGTGCCCGGAATTCTGCTTCCTGATTGAGCAAACCAGAGCGTTGCAAGAGTTGTGTGAATAGATTTTTTCTCTCCCTTTATTTACCAGCCATCTTACATAAATTCCTCTGCCTCCGTCAGTTGCATCAGCCAAATCTCTTATCATGTTTTCTTAGTTTCTTACCCTTGTTAGGCAGCGGCAGACGCTTTGATTTATTTATTAATTATTTGTTTTGGCATTTATATAGCGCACATAACCCAAAGGCATCTAGGTGTTTTTTGCTTAAGAGATTGGTCACATTCAGAACTTGTAGCATGAGGTTACAATCATATAGGTCCAGTACAATGGGTAGCATAGTTCAGCAGGTGAGTAAGTTGTGACATACAGGGTGTGCAGATAATAATTCAAAGGTGTCATATGTTATCGACTTGTGAGAACCCTAAGCTGAGCTTAGGTAGGATTTCTCATCCTTCTTAAAGCGCAGGTTATGATGATATCTTAGTGTTCTAAATTCTAAGCAGTTAGTCCTTTTCATAGTGTGGGGAAGAGCTTTTCCTCTTTTCCCACAGTTGCAGTGGAGCAGGCATCATGCAGGCATTGGGACCGTTTCTCTGTCTGCGCCCATTGCCTGGAATCCGTGCTATTGTGCAGTCTGATGGATGCAAGCCCCTCCCCTCGCCTCCCCTTCCCCTCCCCTTTGCCTTTGCTGGTCTGTTCGGTCTCAGCAGGGTGAGCTGCATTGTCATATCTGTGGAAGATGCCCCGTTCACCACTTTCAATGATCTACTCTTTAAAATCGGAACCATTTTCATTGGAAAGACAGAACGGAAATGACCCCGGCGAGCTGAATGGGTGGTTCCCTCCATCTGTATTCGTAGACCTTGTTAGCCTACTTGTTCTTTGCTGGTTTGTTGGTTCTCTAATTGTCCACCATTTGTGGTGGGGTCTCATTAAGGAACAATTATAGCGGGACTAATGGATCACCCCGGACACTGCGCTCCTGGCTGGTGCGTCATTCGCTGAATGCAGTGACACTGGAACGCGCCGCTCGTGCTTAGCGGAATGGGCTGTAATTGCCTGGCCCCCGTTCATTGAGTCTCTGTCTCACATCAGACACTTGTTTCCAATATGAATTCACAGGCTGGCAAATCAGATGGGCCTCCTGGATGCCCACTCGCATAGCAACGAGGGGTTTGGTTAATGGTTTGGTGCAAGCTGTTGACAACGGCTCACAGAATGTTCCCATCTCAAGCAGCCAGCTCCCAATTACTTGGCCTCCCTCCTAAACGCCCAGTCAGATCGTGCTTCCCTGAAACTCCCAATCACAAGTTTTCCTTGTTGTGTAAACACATTGTGGCAAATTTAGATCGGCGACCTTCGGTTTCGTTTAATTTTCAAAGCCTAATTTGGATTTGTCCTCTGTCCAACCTCCCTTTACCATGGGCAGATATGACCCTTTACTTGTCTATTGATTGTAAATGAAATGCTCTGGCCAGCATATGTTATCCTCTGTGGTGGCTGTTAGTGATATGCACTGTCACAATGTGTGCAACTGAAAGTCCACACTGAGTTTTGAGTTTCCGTGCCCAAAAGACAGCCATTGACATAACACTATGGGAAATCTGTGCGGTATAAGCCACAGATTGAGATTTACCGGTGCTTCAGTGATCTTCCAGACCTTGAAGTGCTTAAACTTTATCTCTGGGAGACACCTGGGTGAAGTACACACAAATACTGCTCTCTCTTGTATATGCAGTGACTTTTGGGTGAGTCTTCCTGGGCCTTGCATTGTAATGAGCTTCTGCCCTGCTTCAGACACCAAGGAACAAAATGGTTAAGTATTTCTGTGCCCCCCCCCTCGGCCCAGATCATGGGAGTTGAAGTCCAAAACATCTGGAGGGCTGCATAATGAGTAACCATTTCCCCAGCATTGGAGCTCACCGGATAAGATACGCCAAGTTCGGCAAAACCAAAATAGCCGCAAAATCAGCCACTCTGTTGAAGCTGTTTCGAGGAGTTTGTTACACCAACACTTTCTCAACTTATTATAGAAACTGCCGCGTGTGATCCCTTTTTGTTTTTCACATTTTCGTTCTCTCACTTTGCACACGACGGTGCTCCTAGGTATGCACTACAAAGCAAAAGCACAACTAGTATATGCGTCCGGGAACTTCATGTAAAGCCCTGGTGTTCACCCTCGCAAAAGGCGTGGCGTTGCCTGCATTGGTACGTGCATTGTATAGTGCAAGCTACGTGGCAAGGGTTTGTAATTCCCGTTCACCGCCTGGCATTCTCGGTCCACGCGTGTTTGGCACTAAGATGCAGCCCCTTCATTTGAAGTCCTTTTGTAAGCTCCTTTGCACTTAACCAGCCACCGAGCCCCATCTTCCATGCAAAGCAATTAGGCCTGGGACTCTGGCATAGTGCGGTAGGGGAACGCCTTGCCCCTTGTTTTAAGAATCGAACCTCCTTCCTGTCCTTCAGAAATGAGGTAAAATCTTGGCTCTTCTCCTAGTTGAGCTAAGACTTGCTGCCGCTATTGACTCTTGTGTACACAATATATCTATGTTCACACCTCATTCAAATAACCTATTCCAAGATGTGTAACTCTAGGAGACTCTCTTGGTGTTCTTATCCCTGGCCCATGTCTGTATAGAACTCTGTATACAGTTGTACATTATTCTCCAAAGTCACTTTGCTAACCTGTAATCTAACTCCACTGCCTTCATTGTATTTCACTGTTGCCTGCTGTCCATGTATGAGATTTCTACGTGTTCCTGTAATTTCTGTACCATCATGTAACAAGTTGTTGTATATGTAAGTAACAAAGCCTAGATACCCTTGGGTTAGGTGCGCTATACAAGCAAATAAACTAAACTAAAGGCAGAGAATTACACACTAGACGTCATTTGGGGGTCACCAGGGATAGCAGCTGCTGCCCCATGATATCTACCCACCACCTCGGGCTCCCTATAACAAAAACATTGAAAATGGGATTGTGATGAAAGAACTTACGTTGTGAAAAAAGAAATGAAGGGCTCTTTGTTCCTTAATACAGCGTGCAAGGTCTCGTGTCAGCTGGCTGTTCCTCTGACTTTAATGTAAACATGGCGTATGAGGCATTACCTGACATTGGGTGGCATCACGGGACATTTGAGGATGCTCTTGGCATATGAAAGAAGCAACTGGATATAGAAAGCTGTAACTTACATATTTAACCGTGCCTAGATTATAAGGCTATAGCCGACATGAGATGGCAATATCCTCAAATAGAGGCTACATTTGGCATACTCTACTATGGCAGAACCGGGGAATGTGTGGATTTACTTGGCAATTGATTACTAGACAGGACATGGGCAGGTATTGTTGGTATGAGTTGGCAGTGAAGGGCTATTTGAGGCTCTAGTGGCGTATGCATGGCAGAGCCCAGGCCTATGCTGGTTCTGCTGGTCTACCCCTGCCATAACATGCTCTATGGCATATCAAGGAAGCACCCTAGTTAAAATGTGGTTGGTATCTAAAACAGTTATTTTGTTTGCTTTAGTATAGGTTTAGTTGTTTATGAAATGTAAGCTCATGTATGTTTTTTTTTATTTTTTTTTATTTTTTTTTAGACCAGTCACTCACTTAAGGTGATGGCATCGGGTTAAATATCATGTTCTGTTATTACACGTGTTTTCATCGGGTTCAAAGGTAAATGAATACACTTCCTGTAATGTCATCGGTGTGTGATGTCACTTCCTCCACCACTGGCCTTTTGGGCAATTGATGTCCCTGATGCACTGTAGGGATACACTGAGATAAGCCAGGAACTCCCTTTCATCTATAGTGTGAATTATAACATAACTTGCCCCCATGCTTATGTGCGTTGTATAAGTTATGAATGACCGTTATGTTTCTAGTAAATGCTTTGTATTTCCAGTGCCAACATGTTCCCTGCAGAGTACATTGGGTGCAGTGCCAAAGGTTGACCACACTTTATCTCTGCCCGCAGGAGACCTCTTGTTGGCTCACTGTTGAGGCTTGCTCTGACCCGGCTTCCCTCGTGGGGTGAGAGATCTGAGGTCATTGGAACCTTTGTCCTTAGGCACTGGTACTCCTCCTAAGGTCCCCCAAACCTCTTGGTGCACCTCTAGTTTTCATGCTGCCATCACAACTCAGCTCGTCCCCTAACCCTAGCTTTTATCTAGCGTCGGAGGAAGGGAGACCAAACGAGCTGAATGAACTCTTGGAAACCAAAACATCAGTTCAAAATAGAGCGGGGAGGCCTTAAAAAGGGGAAAGTCCTGCGAATGGGCAGGCCGGCCTTCTGTTTCTACCCTCTTTCCATTTCAGTAACAATAAAAGAGTTTACCTGGCAAAGAGTTTTAATGAATCCGACAACCTTTTTCAATTTGAAGAGTTAGCAGGCCTCTGTATACCAACACGTTGGACTTCATTAAAGTTTGCTGGTCCAGTAACAACGGTACCGGTAAGCTTGCCAGTACCATTGTTACTGGACCGGCAAACTATGAGTTCTGCTTGTGGGTCTGACCTGGCGGGCGTACTGGCACCTGTGAGCAGACCATGGGAATGGGGAGCATTTCATTCCGGCGCTCACGAATGGGAAATTACCGGGTCCGGCAGTTCCGTAATGACCCAGTAATTGCCCAATCGCGGGCGCCTGAATTTTTCGCAAGTTGGGAGGCAGCCTGCCGGTTTTACCGGCAAGGCTACCACCAAACCTGTAATGTTGAATAAGCATTGATTTATTTAATCTCCACAAATATCCACTGTATTCTAATGAAATGCATCTCACGAAACACTTCACATCATGCATTGCCCTAGCATCCTGTGAGGGTCTGCTGCAAGCAGTGGGAACTCACTGCCTCAGATTTTGCCCAGATCTTCACCCACTGCAGTACCCTACTGGAAATTGGCAAATCTATAATGGCCGCTGGCTATGATGTCTCACAGGATCCACAAGGTAAGGCCATTGTTATGTTCGGATTAGTTAAGACCGTAAATGTATCAGCGGGGACCTGTTGAGACGCAGCACTCCCTCTAAAGCAACTAGTGACAACCAGTAGTTATCTTAGATTCATGAATGTTGGATAACATAACATTGCATAAAATGCTCACAAAGTAGTGACATGTAGAATCCCATTGGCTAGACTATTCTGACCCAAGATTTTCTAGTCATTCTTGCATGAAGCAACACGCATTGGCTGAGCTCCTCTAATCAATGTAATCTTCAATATCCTGTGCCATTGCAACCGCAATACGATGTTGAGACTCTACTGTCCCAGCATGCATAGGCCAGTACTCCCTTGCCAGTCCCTCTCCTGGCCATTGATTGGGATAAACCTTGTTTACCCCTCTTGAGGAGAACCCAAGAGCTCAGAACTGAAGACTACCTTTCTCCACCCTAAAGACGAAATGCAGACAAACTGCATCCCACTTAAAGGGATAGGGTGGTTAGGTGTGGGGGGTGGGGGGGGGTTAGAGATACTCCAATGAACACTTCACTTTCCAGAGGAAATTGGTTGTAAACTCTTAGAGGACTATGAATATTATGCATGTAACTTGCAATGGCTGTAGTTTGTCAATCATGTGCCTGACGCCCTCTCAGGAGAAGTCCAAGCTGTTCAAAAGTGCTCAACTAGGCAACCCTCAGTAGGGGGTAGTCTTTGGTGTGAGTGGACACGTGGCTCTCCTGTCCTGGATGGGTCGCAGTCTTCTGTATAAAGCCCTCAAAGCATGGTCCCGCTCCTCTTACAAAAGGAACGAGTTCCACCAACCAGTTATTATTATATTGTAATTGTTTTTTTATAACGCGCTAGATAAATCGCCAGACCGGGATTCGAACCTGTGTGGCAGTGCGTTGTCTTGCTTCCAATACAAACGCAGTGCCCCTGAGCTATCCTCTCTCACCGTCAGTCCTGGTTTTCTGCAGAAACTTGATAGCCACTGAAAGGAGAAGGGCTGAGGAAGGAACATTGAAGTGCGTTGAAATATATTGCCCAAGGAATGCCAATTTTCTATTTGTATTCCTCACCCCATGCCTCATAATTAACTAAAAGGTGACGTTTGCAGGACTATATGACACCTCATACATAAATAAAATGCTGTATTCCTCCAGCTGTTAAGCAAGGTAACAATGGGTAGTATTGCACCGTTTGATTGTGTTCAATAGATAGACCTCAGAGAAAAGGTCTTTGATGGGAATCGAACCTGTGTCGCACAGGTTGAGCCTCGATACCTTCCACTAAGGCTTAGTCCGCTGAGCTTGCCCACGACACACTGCAGCGGATGGGTTGAAATTACAGGCTGGCTTGTTTGCTTTTCAGATTGAAAATGCTTGTTATAATTAAGGTTCGGGTTTTGCTACGGGGAGGCAGGCCTCCGGTGTAGAGGGGACTTACTAATAAATACCGAAGGCGATAATGCGTCTGCATCAGAAACTGCCGCCCATTGTTAGTGTTGAGAGCAGCCTGGCTGTGGATTCCTGCACGCCTGTCCTTCATCCCTGCTCCGGACACGTCAATTACACGGAACTTCCTGGTGGCGAGGGTGCTAATGAGGTTTTAGATGAGCTCAGAGAGGGGCTGTTAATTAACACGTCTATTGATTCGGGCTCCCTCCAGTAATTGCTTGTGTGGGTGTCGTGGTGGCCGGGTAATTGCTTGCGCGGTTGGCATGATGAATGAGCAGATGCTTATCAGGGGGTACCTTTGGCCTGGCCTCCTTCTCCTAGCCTGGAGTAGCGTAAATTGATTTCTTCTTTCCACTATTATTTTACACCACCTGTTGTAAATCTAGGTTCTCTGAAATACCAGGAAGTGCAACCACCTGAAGAGCGGTCTGCGTTCAGTAAACTGGACTTGTGTAGACAAACCTGCCGTGTGTTTCCCCTTTTGGACTTCAGTTTGCATTATCACTAGCCATGCAATCCATGGTAAAGGATCATGGGGTTTGTAGCACACAAATCTGAAGGTGGCCACATAATTAATGAGTAACTGTTTTAGTTGATAATGGGGTCCTTTCCAGGGTGACCAGACGTTCCGGTTTTCCCAGGACAGTCCGGGGAAATTGCCCTGCGTCCCAGAGTCCCGGGAGTTTAATTTGAAAAACCCCATCTGGGGTTTGCAAGGGTGGGGGCTACGTTCCCGGTTTTTGCCTGGACCCGATTTCGAAATCCAGAAATCGGGTCCCGGTTCGACACTTCCTGCGAGAATGGGGGCATGATCCCTCCCCCTTCCTCTCCCCCGCACCCCTATCCAATGAGAGGAGTGTGCCTGGGAGACCCCCGCTGCAAAAGGCCAGCGACATAGAAGTAGGTCTACCACTATTTGTATTTACGGTAGTTGTACTGTTATGTCAATGGCATGTCAGTTTTTTTTTTTTGTTATCTGGTCACCCTAGTCGTTTCCCTTTTGCAATACCCCGGGGTATTAGTATTATTTTGATATTTATTGAGCGCGGTTCTAGCTTCGAGAAGTTGGTGCTTAAATCTCACTGCAATATTACCAACCGTGGGTTTGTTTGATACCCAATTATTTCAGGCAGAAGGTATTTTGTGAAGCCACGATGACTAAATGGTGGAGCCGAAGTTTTATTGCGATGGGGTTTGACATGACGTGGAATGTAGGTGTTGGTCCATTGAGAAGGTAGTTGATGTTTGTGTCGGTTTTCCATCCACACAGTGATGTGCCTTGCTTTCCTAATGAAGATTTCTACATTTTGTTCCTTATATTACAAACATATTGTTCTTGCTTTGTTTTAACACAGTTAATGTCATTTGATCCAAGCGATGGGCCACACCTCTGCCATTCTTCCGTTTCCTTCTCCGCGGGCCAATTATTCATGATCGCTTAAGGTGATCCCAGAGATCTCATGGTCTCTGTCAGTCCCCCCCCCCCCCATAGTCTCCCGAGTCTCGGCTAAAATGACGTCGGGATTGTCTTGCCACTTTTATTTAGTTGGTGAGTTTTCATCACAGTTCTCATTGTGCCACTTGGCTGACTTATTCATTCTTTTACTTGTTCAGCCTTTCTTAGATTTTCATGGGGTTGTTTAATCACTATTCCCAGCATGCAATTAAAATAATTCTTCACTCATTCAGTCCTTTTTGGACCATTACTGGGCTTTGAAGCGCATGCCCCAGTTTATTACTCAAATATTTCTCTGGATCACTCTCTTAGACTATCGCTAGATCTCTAACACTTCCCAGAACCGTAAATGACTCTTTACTCTCTTTGATTGTTGCGTGTGGCTTTCTCCAATGCACATTAAATAACTCCTCACACTTTGTTTAGATTGTCGCAAGAGTTTCGTCCTATATTTGTCATAATGAACCACAGTTGTCTTCCCCTCATTCTCGCTCTCTCCCCAGAGCCCTCTATTTCCCCCACTCACTTCCTGGGCCAGACTCCGTAGGTGCGTCTCTTCTCTTCGCCTCCCTTCAGGTGCTTCGGCTCTGGTTGCCTATTCCCTCTCAGCTGTTTCTAATTGGCCCGTCACTCTCCTCCACCATGCTCCTGGTCGCACTTCCATATCAGAGGTTCCCTCCATGGGACCTTCCCCTTTCTCAGCTGGTCGTCTACTCTTGTCGGCTGGGACTCGGTGGTGTCGGAGAGCTTTTCTACTCCTTTACTGCTCCGTGCCTTTCCCGGTCTCCTCAGGCCTCCTCATTTTCAGTTGTCTTTCTTGCACTATGGTCTGCTCCAGTCTCAAACCCAGGAGCAGTAGCGTGTTTTACGCTAGCAGCAGCTTTTCTGACCGCGTCTGCTCCATGCAATGAGCCTGCAACTGTTGGCAAATGATAGCGCACCTTCTTCTTTGTGTTCCCTGTTATGAATGGTCTGCCACTCGGGTCTCCTGATGACAAACCGTAAAGACAGACTCTTCCATCTTTTTCTGCTGAATGTCGCTTTTCCAGCATTCAGATGATGCTACTTGGATCTCTTTACTGTTATGGTATTGCTATTGCTACAAAATAGAAGGAATGTGATGTATCCACTGCCATAATGTCATATTTGGTGATATTCCAGATCATCCAAGAAATGGAAAGAGGTCAACACTAAGACATTTTAGAGCTGGCTTTATAAGTACACAATATATTGGCAAAGTATCGAAAACGATTTAGTTGGTTGGAGAAAATACCCGTCCAACCAAGGAACTAATGAGAAAACTTAAGTGATGTTAGCACACAAAATAGCAAATCATTGGTGGCAAGACCTGTTTTAATTTTAATGAATCATTAAGCTCCCAAATGGAAGTTTCAGGTGACTGACATGGTACATCAACTCACAGGGGGAGATCAACTCACAAGACCATGGAAAAAGAGCTTTTCAGCTTTGTTTTTTGGGGATGTCGTTTTCCCAAAGAGATGAAGAAACTAAATGGTGGCTTATCTGAAAGGTGTCACATTTCTATATAATTTTTAGATATATCTCTGCTATCAACATCCAACTGAAAGACAAATCTTATCGAAATGCGAAGAAGGAACATTTAATCAAAGATCAGCTTCAGCAAATATTTGACATAAATAATGTCTCTGCAATGCCGCTGCGTGTAGACCAACACAAATGTCAACGTTTGGGAATTGCTAATGGTGGCGTTATTTGATCGCAAGTAATGAAGCAAGGCGAGTTCCATCCTCAAGCGTAAGGTTCATGCCAATTCGGCACAGAGATCTTCCTCAGTCTTGAGATCCAACTGAAGAGTAGCACATGAGGTGTTAGTGATGGGATGTGTTTTGTGCATACTGAACCATTGAGGTGTGTTCATTGCGCCGATGGGCAGCTAGAAAAGCAACACTGCTTATAGGAGAATTAGGCTGAGAATGGGGAATACCAACGCCACCCGTTACCATTAAAGAAAGGTAGGAAATTCGAAAAGGTTTGGCAAATAGAGTGAATTCTTATTGTGTACATCACAGTGTCATCGGTAAGCCTATATATCACTAGTTGGATGTCGGGCAGGACTTTTAGTCTAAGAAAAGTCTGCTTTCACTTGGCTTAATTACACCCATGGGGGGGGGGGGGGTGTTGGAATCCTGTAAGCCACTCTTTACTAAGGTCTTCCGGACAATTTTTGCCAAGTGCAGCCATGGATTCTGTTGTCCCTCTGGAACGTACGCGCTGCAACGGGTGTTCTCTGTCTGCTCCCAGTTGCTAAGGCATGATTACCTGCAGCGCCGGACAATACTGCTAGTTAAGAGCCCTCAGATGTCCATATGCACCCTCTCTTGGGCCCATGAATGTAGCTTCTTAACAAACATTATTGCAGGGGCCTCCAGGCCATTCAGCTTAATTAACCCACTACTAAGTTTAATAATATTAAAACCTACATAAACAATACATGGGCAAAGATATAGATGTGATTCTGTATACCGACATTTACATGAACATAATATGCTCTGCAAGTAATGGCATTGGAACTCAGTCTAAAAAGGACTTTAATTGCAAAAACACAAAGTAATCCCAGGAGAAGCGATAGGCGACTGGCCAGTCTGTGTAGGGTCCAAACAATAGAGACTGAATGTTCACACTAAATCTTGCTGTGAGCCTATTGACAGCAGCAAAACAAAAGAGGTGATGGCTGGAAGGTTTGGAATGAATCTAAACCTCTGGCATTGCTCTGGGCAACCCTCCAGACCATCATTCTTCGCCTGCCACGCCATTACAAAAGTGGAAAGACCATATGCAAATCAGGCTTGATCTGACCCCAAAAGGGAAAGTCCAGCCCTAACTGCCAGGTCACATCCCTTCTGCCCGAGACCACAAGCATCCCCAGACATGTTTCTGCCTTGTTTGGTCTCATCAGTGAGGAGTGTAAGCGATATTCAATCAACACTACAGCTAAGTCAATGCCTAGTCTGGGATGCTGAGGAAAACCCTTATTGATGTATTTTTATGTCCAGTTCAGTACCCTGGATGACAACCCTTGTATAACACCCCCTCTTAGAATCCCCCTGACCCCACTGAGCCAAGAAGTAGGTTTGTTTTGCAAATTAAAAGGTTTATTTAAAAATGTAAAGAATATATATATATATCACACTTCTATAAATAAATTGATAATGGATATTACACTTGTGAATATGAGCAGTAGTCAGCAAGAGGTAACTTATGAATAGGAACAGAAGAATAAGGTGGGAAAGAATGCTTTATATGGTTCAAGGAAACGCAATGATGAATGAAATGCAGTACAGAAAATAACTTGATATGGCTTCAACAAAAGACAATGTAATCACTTTTCCTTGACAATTCACTCCCCCCCCCTATGCAATGTAAGAAATGGAAGGAGAGCACACAGTCTTCAAGAATCCCAACAAAATGCAATACGAAATGCAGTTCCCCCCAGCAAGCTTAGAGGAAAACAGGTAGAGGTTTGAAACACAGGCCCAAAATGCTTTGAATGTGATGACAATGAAGTGAGAAATGTGCTAAAAATGCTTTTAATTCCCTCTAGAAGTTCAGGGTGGGTGTTATCTAGTTTATATTAGTTCAGGCTCACTTTAGGAATGCTCTGTGTAACCAGCAGGTTAAAACGAATTTTAGCAAAGGAAAGCAAGAAGCTGCTGATTTTTACACGTGGCTGAAATTGTGCAAAATGTCAAATCGCGGCAAATTCACTCGCGCGCGTCGAGCGTAATTACGGAGGCACTATAAGGAGTAGGAAGTCGGTTCTAGGTTCGTTGGAAAGCCTAGAATCTTAGCTTTAAGATGAAAGTTAAATCCTAGCACAAACAGTTCCAGAGATACGGACGATTTTGTGAAAGTAGTTTTTCGGATTTGAAATTTTAAAGCTCAGAATGACAAATGACAGTTCTCAGTTTTAAAGATGACAGAATGATACGATTCTTGGAGGCAGTTCTAATAGGCTAAAATAGTTTGGATTAGATTATTTTAAACTAAGAGGTTGGTTTTGGCACAGTGAGTACTCACACTATATTTTTGAAATAAGCCGTCAAGGTCTGGTCAGGTTGGACGGGACTTCCGGCGGGTGGTTCCGAAGTCCGACTATCTGGGTCAGCTCTGCTCTCTGGGTCTGTCAAGCACTGGTTCTGCTCACAGCACTGCACATCTCTGGTCTCTCTGGATCTCTGGTCTCTCTGATCTCTGGTCTCTGGAGGTTGATGGATTTGAAGTCTGGAGTCTCCCAGCAAAGCATCCCACAAGAAAGTGGAAAGTGAATTCCCTACCTGAGTTTCAGTGGCCCTTTTTATGTGTTTTGAAAATGGGTGTGTGCCTGGGCCTAGCTAAGCCTGCCCCTCACACTTATCATTGGCCAAGCTTTCCTCTCTCCCTTGATTGGGGGGAAGAAATGGATTGTCATCATGATGAGGTCTGTTTATGGGTCAGAGGATCCTCCCCTGGTCAATTTGCCCACAAATCTATATTTGATTCAAATACATATTTCCCAGATACACAATTTGTTGAAATTACATGTACACATTATATATTCCTTATGGTCCATGCTTGTCCGCCTCTGATCTTCCTGGGGGCTTGCATTCAAAAATGACAACATTTTGCGCTTTTTGACTGGTTTACCAATATCGGACATTTACCAAAAATTACACACATGTGCGCAAAGAGTATGGACATTAATTGATGAAGTGTCAGATTTTTAACATGCAGACATTTGGAGTAAGACCCTATTTTCCGCTAGCAACCCCCCAGAATACACCACACGGTCCTAACACCTCTTAAAACGTGCACAGAAAAATCACCAGAATAATGATATTACTTATATAATTCTGACAAGTCCGCACTATGAGTTATCTATCTTTTTAAAATTATGCCCGGGTCAAAAAGGGGTGTGGCTTACCACATCACATGTTGGAATAACTGGTTTATCCACTTCCCCAAAGCTCAGCTGGCTCTCACAGGCACTGCCCCTCCCAGTTTCTCCTAAGAGGAAGCCACTTTCCGGCCCCCCCAATATAACATTTGCCTGAGCCCAAGAAGGCCCATTGTTCAGTTCCTTGTAGTCCCCATGGGCCACTCCCCTGTCAATCAACAGGGCCATGTGATCTCCTTTTGGTCGGGCCAGCAGGATGCAGCCAGGCCTGGGAAGAGTTGTTGAGCCAGTTCAACTCCTGTCGGGGGTAGTTGTCAGGCAGAATTCAGCTAAATGTCACTTTAGTTCCCAGTTTTCTGCATTCAAATCCAACTTACATGCAGCTATTTTTTATATATACATTGAATAATTACTTCCTTCAAGTCATTTCAGAATATAGTTTTACATTGTATCCACCTCTTAGCAAGTCTTTCCTTGGCCTGGTTTCGGTTCATTTGTTCAGTTTTACACAAAAGTCTGGTGGTTTTAAAACGCCGGCTTTCTGATAGTGGTGAGCACCGGTACTGCATCCATTTTTGACATTAAGAAAATGAATTCCCCACAGTTCTGGGTTGCTTTTGGCAATCAGCATTGCCATTCCCAATGGTTTCAGACTTCTGTGTGTGTAGCCCAATGGTGGTTTTAGGCAGTGTCCTCCTGTGCTCACAACATAGTCAAAAATGGGTGGCAGCCTATTCTTCATGTTTTCCCTGTGCACTCTCTGGGGAGTTCTGGCCATCATGATCTTTTCCATGCCAGTACTGCACAGTTTTATGCTAGGGCTTAGATGCATGGGTAAAAACATCCCACAGCAGTAGCTTGGGTCTCTAGGCCCAGCAGGCACAGGACCCATGTCTGAGCATACCCATCCCACTCAGGGTGACTAAAGCAAAACAAAAGAGCTGATGGCTGTTAGTTTTAGAATTAGTTAACCTCTGGCGCTGCTCTGGGTAACCCTCCAAAGCACCATTCTTCACCTGCCAAGCCGAAACATGTTTGAGGATGCTTGTGGCCTCGTGCCAAAGGGATGTGACCAAGCAGTTCGGGCTTGTCTGCCCATTTTAGGGTGTGACCAAGCCTGGTTTGCATATGTTCTTTGCCCTTTTGTAATGGCTTGGCAGGCAAAGAACAATGGTCTGGTGGGTTGCCAAGAGCAATGCCAGAGGTTAAGATTAATTCCAAACCTTCCAATCATCACCTCTTTTGTTTTGTGTGAGCCTATTGAGCCAGACTGGGTCCCAGAAACTTGAGCAGAGCTGGAGAAAAGGAAATCCAAACATGACAAGAATGCAATGTACATAACATGAGGTAGGTAGTGGGGTGATGCTTATGAAATTACAGTAAACACTTTGCTAGATGCAGAGCAAGTAGAAGTCACCTGAAAATGTGATTACAGAGAAGGCCCACGAACCCTGGGGAGCTGCAGCTGGTAACTTTGAGTCAGATAGCAAAATCATTCTAGGCCAAGGGTCTGCAACCTGTGGGTCTCCAGATGTTCTGGACTACGACTCCCATGATCCCTCACCATTAACTATGGTGGCTAGGGATCATGGTAGTTGTAATCCAAAACATTTGGAGAGCCAAAGGTTGCAGACCCCTTTTCTAGGCAGTCAGGCACTGGTTAAAGATTACTTAGGATAATGTGGGGTGCGGTGTAGAAGCAGAAGTAGCAAAACATCATAGTAAATCTCAAACTGAAAAAACAAATAGGTTGCTGCTTTTAATCACTGATATTCAAGAATCTCTTATATTTTTCATTGTGCCGTGATAGTGTAGTGGACAGAAAGCAATGGAAACATGGACCACACCAGAACCATCACCGCCATTATCACCACAAGAATGAACCAAGGGGAGCCAGGACTATTGGTGAGAGGTGCCATAGGATTCCTGTTTTGGCAGTGAGATTGCTCTGCTTTATGGAGCCCGTTAGTTCTCAGGTGTGGCAGACCTGAGGCTAGGGAGTGGCAGTCCTTCGCGAAAAGAATATTAGTTCTCTGTGATGGTTGCAAGGGTAGAATTGTTCTTTTGCTCACTTTGAGCAAGTTGGTGCTCAGGAGTGGCAGTCCTGAGACCCTGGGGTGGCGGTTGAGGGTGAAATGGAGATACTGTTTAATTTGAGACTGTTTTGATCCTGGCATATGTAGGGTTGCCACATTGGCCAGTCCTCTTGTTTATTTCATTAAGGAAGGACATGTGTTGTAGCTAAGGCATCTATGTTGGCTGTGTGCATGGGCCGAGAGGAATGATGGAATGAGAATGTAATGAGGCATGTGGAACCTGGCACATGCTCTGGGTTCCAGTGATGACAGTTGGGGACAGGGAGTGAGAGAAGGAACTAGAGAGGAAGCTTGTACCCTGATCTCCTGCCTTCCTACTGCAACTGTAACTCGGAGAATAAAGAAGCCTTTCCTTTTCATACTTACCTGGGCCTAGTATGGTTCCTGGTTCAAGTCTAGGTCTTACCTGGGCCCAGGTACATCATATAACACCTGGAGTGAGTGCCAGAACTCATCTAGCTAGTCGGCTGCTGTAAATTCCTTGAACTACCCACACATGCATGTGACATGCAAAGGTGCATTGAAGCCACCATAGACTGAAAGCTAAAAACGGTTTTAAAGGAAGATATTTAATGCCACTGTAGCCAATGTGTGTTCTTGTAGCTTTAGACCTGTGCACAATCATAACCAGTGTTGTGTTGAATACCAGTACCAGAGCCACACTAGCAGAGGCCTAACAACAAGTTGAGTGTTTTCGTTCTGTCATGTATAACAAGGGACACTTTGGGTGATGACTCGAGATGCTAAAGAATGCAAGGCTGCCACCTGCCTGCATGCTCCTGATATGATAGAAATGCAACTATAAACACAGAGCCATGAAGCCATGTATTTCCACCTCAAGCAGGAATATGGAAATGTATAATTTGATGCCAGTTAATGAGCCCTTGACCGATCGAGTCCCCTTCACATATTTCTGCTACTTTTACTCGCAAACCCTGCATGGCCTCCAGCTTTACTCTTGCTTATTCAGTACTATAGATGCCCTGCTTCTGCCTCGGATGATTTTGAAATGATCGTGGTGGTCTTCACTGCTTCTGTCGGGCAGCTGTTTAATGCATTCACTTCATGGTGTTTTAAGAAATATTTTCTAATGTAAGTCTTCAGTCGCATATGGTCTCCTATAGTGCCCTCTGGCTCTGAGTTATCCAGTGCTCTTAAATAAAGTTAATTATAGAGTATGTCTTTCATGGCCCATATCGTTTTTCTATCCCGCGTGTACTGTGAAGGAATCATGAAGCAAGACACAGACAACAGACTTTAAGTTCAAACAAAGAATCTTTATTAACTTAAATGTAAGGATGGTTGAAGGCCTACCTTGCCCTATGTTAAGGTGGGATTTCCCTACTTGAACGAAACTAAGGAAAGTCTGAGTCAAAGAGTTCAACTTAAATAGTCTGTGTCCAAAATCTCTTCTTGCCCTCACAACTAAAACAAATGTGTTGGGATGTCAAAAGAAATAGTATTTGGCACAAAGTTCAGCGCTTCTTCCAGTTAACAGCTTTCTCTAAATTTTTAGTCCCCAAGCGCAATAGAGCTCCATGAAAAAGAGTTGTGAGTTTCATCTTTCTCCAGTTCAAGGCAATATAGTTCAGAACCAATCCTGGGGTACCTTTCCCCAAGGTTCCAATAACACAATCCAAACAAAAGAGCGTTTTGCAACTCCAATCCCAAGACAACACACATAGATTTGCCAAGTCTCAGGGTTGCCTTTCCCGAGACTTCAATGTCTCACACAGGTTCCTGGGTACTTGCTCCTGTGCACCAAGTCATCTTTATTTAGTTCCTTGATTGGCTTCTGGATTTAGAGTGCACATTTAGGCTCCCCTGGTTTCTACTTATCCACCTCTTGGCGCTGCCACCATGTGTTACACACCCCTTTTCAAACGGAAGCCTTGTCAGTGTATTCATTTATTTAAGGTTTGCTGTATGGGTTTCCTTCAGCCTTTGATACAGTCCGCTTTAAAGGCTGAATGTATTCCTTGTGCAACAATCATTAAGTATTGTTCAATTGCAGTTCAGAATTTAAATGCAGTCTTATGTTTGTTAATTATATTCAGATTCCAGATTTGTGTTCATTTGTTGTGCCACCTGCATTCAGTGCTCAAGGATTACTTGCTTACTTCAATGTTACATTTCCCCAAAGTTCGGTATTCAATATGCATTGGATTTCTCTCCATTCACAGTCCACACGCTGTAAGTGTTTTACTTTCATTCATTGGTTCAAATGGAAGGATTCGTAACATTTGGAGACTTTCAAAAATGTGCTTGTCCCTTTAACAATGCACGCGACTACTTTGCTACATTGTATCAGTCTCGGCTCCCGTTTAACAATAGCAGTTTACTTTACGAGTCTTGCGATTACAGTAATACCGGGTTTCTCTATCTGGGAAACTCACCGGGTCACTTTGAAGTCCTTTTCCATGTCGCACTGGCCATACACATTTAGCAGCTTCCTTCCAGGGTTTCTTTCTCTGCCCCTGAGACACTCTTGAGCGCCATGCAGTGCCACGGGCAAACGAGCAATCCTTTGGATGGAATGAAGGACGACCCCTTGTCTGGTCTCCTTCCTCGCCTCTGCCCCAAAGAGCTTTTGCTCCCACTTCACACTCGCCGAAACCAAAAGCTGCTTCAGTCCTCAGGGTGTTTCTTCGGCTCCAGAACGGCACACCACGGCTCCCATCAGCCTTTCGCCTCACTCCTCACCTTCCATCCCCAGCAACCTGAAAGTCATGGGTCCTCCCTCTTCTCAAAAAACCCTCTCTTGACCCTTCAATACCCACCAACTACAGCCCTATTAACACCGTGCCTTTCCTGCTCAAAATATTAGACAAGACAGCATACCAACAAATACAGAAATATCTTGAACAAAACCATCTCTTGGGTATTCGGCAATCAGGCTTTAGATGCAACACGGGACAGAAACGGCCCTTATCGATCTAAAGGCGCAAATTGACACCCTGAGAGATAATGGGAAGACTGCTCTACTGCTCCTCCTAGACCTCCCAGCAGCATTCCATCTAGTAGATTTCAAAATTCTATGCAACCACTTGGACTCAGCAGCCCACTTCTCCCAAGAGGCCATCGGTTGGATTGAGTAATTCCTAAGTAATAGATCTATGCACGTCTTCTCCACCTCAGCCGCGGCCGACCCCATCCCAATCACCTGCGGTGTCCCTCAGTGATCTTGAGTCTCCCCCACACTGTACAACGTGTTCACAAAGCCCCTGTTTGACGATCTCGACGACATGGGTATCAACTACACTGACTATGCCAATGATACCCAGATCCTCATCCCGTTGACGGGAGATTACAACCATGATTTGGCTTTGGTGAACAGGGTGTACCTCATCATCCAGGCATGGATGGCGGCTCATAGTCTATGACTGAATGATGACAAGACCGAACTCATCATCCTCGGTTCCACCCCCAACGTCACCAAACTGGATCACAAAAACACCAGTTTCATCATTGACAGGAACCCGATCAAGGTAGCCAAAGAAGTGAAAACCTACTCCTCCCCTTCCTTCCACAAACAGGTCAGCTCCATGGCATCATCCACAGGATACACATGTAAGCTTATAAGAGCAGCCAAACCCTACCTATCCTCACATAGCTGCATCACTCTAGCCAGAGCCCTTGTATTATTAAAATTAGGCTACTGTTATGCCCTTTACGTGGGAGCCAACAAACAGGTTACCAACAAAATCCAGTCGCTGCTAAATAATGCTCTCAGAGCAGCGCTCAGCATCCCTAAGAGAGAACATATCTCCAATATCAGGAGAGATCATAACTGGCTTACCATCTCATAAAAAATTATGTTAAGTAGCCTCCCTAACCCATAAATGCCTCAACAATGCTGTCCCCTGCTACCTAGTCGTCAGAATAAACAAATATACCCCTAACAGACCTACCAGGACCTCAAATGCTAATCTGCTCACAGTTCCCAGATTCAAACGAACCAAAACGGGCAGCAACAGCTTTCGGGTGAAAGCAGCCCAACATTGGAACTCCCTACCACCCTCCCTAAGGACTCCTCAATCCTACACCCACTTTAGACATAACTACATCCAGTGGATAAAACATAATGACTGCTAATTGACTGCCTAACCTCCCATGCCACTGCAAACATTGTAAATATGTATATATCTAAATTGTATATCTCTGCCTCTATTGTAAATGTTCTAACCAATGTACTCACTGTAACCACTGTGCAGCACTGTAACTAAGCTGAGAATAATCTTGTGTGCTCCTGCGCCCTCTTACCCTCGGGTCCGGCGCGCAATACAAATGAATAAACTAAACTAAACCTTCCTGTTCACACCCCTTTTATACACCTGGCTTGTGTAAAATGGTTGCAGGTGTGAGTCCTTTCTCTTAATTGCCTGACTATAGTTAGGCTTATTAGGAAGACATGCCAGGTCTCGACAACAGTACGCCTCTGAGGCCCTCTTACTCGTCTCAGTACCTAAGTGGTTTAGTTGCATGTTGGTGTGCATAACTCCTAGTCACCTCTTCCTCGTCTTAGTACTGTTAAATGTCATGTGTGGAAAAATGAGGGTAGCTGGCTTACAATAGCCCATAAAGGTTGGGGGAGGGATAGCTTTGTCATCAATAGAAAAAGTGGGGGTATCATGTCTCGCCCAAGGGTTCTCCACTCCCAATCCTCAAGGACCTTCCACCCAGGTGATCCTCCCTCCCTTTTCCAACCCCAGGGTCAGGATCCAAGAGTGATGGCCTTTCCCTGGCCACCTGCACAGAGGATCCCAGGGGAGTAGGAGTGAGAATACCCTCTGCTTTCTCACAGTACATACCCATATTCTTGACCCTTTCACCTTTCATCATAGTACTACTTGTAGCTTAAATGAAGAAAGGCGAGTGTTTAAATCAAGAAAAGCGATTACATAGAATTGTATTTAAGTGAGCACAAAGTGTGGGAGGATGCAGTGACATAGCAGAGACATGAGAGGAACCTAAAATAATGGGGCTAGCCACATTCACGCTTAGCAGGCACTCTGCTTGCTTTACGCGGAAAACAGTATTTATTAGATTGTGGGGTATTTGTTCCCGTTTGTATTCACCAGGAGACACAAAGTTGTTAGTGGGTATATGGGCAAGGAGTGAAAGTGACTGCATTGGAGTCCTGTAACTTTGGAAATACTTTATAAAAAATAAAAAAATCACAATGCTGTATACTAGTCTGTTTTATAGGAGGACATTTCCTTTGCTGCGCTTGTGGATTGGAACGGGTCAGTGGCGGTAACTGAATTTATTATTTGGAGAGGTGTAAATATTTGGCACAAATATGAGAGAGCAACCAAACGTAGTGAGGGAGCCCGAATCAAGTAAGAGGAGTTTGTGAGGGGGGGGTCCTCCCCACAAGATATGTTTTGAGTAGTGGTATAAAATGATGCATTATACAGCTCACATTGTGTGAACAATTAGGTGAAACACCACAAAGTTTGCAATCAGTTTTGTAGGAAGAGGCCATTCACCAACAGTGCACAGGAGCATTTCCCAACACATTTTCATGATGCCTCTTGCCATATTATCTGCCTGTATAATAAAATGCTCACGCTGACTGTACCTATACATTTCCATGCCATGTTGGCCGCACCTTTATATGCCATTATTCCCATACAAGAACATACTCCTGTTTGCTTTGCACATAATGCCTGTAATGAGTATTGATACTATAAGAAAGAATGTTCAAGCTGGCTCTGCCAGTATATGCGAGTATCTACACATACGGGCCATTCAAAATGCCATCCAGCAATAAGAAAACATGTTCAAACTGGCTGCTCCAATGCAGGCTAGTCCAGACACATAATAACACTTATGTTTGCTTCATCATAGATGGCCAGTTAAAAATGCCACAGTAATGTATTATAGCTAGACTGGCTGCACCAAAATGCCAGTCTAGCCTTGTAATAACACTTCTACTTGCTTTATCATAGATGCCCAGTAGAAGTGTCATGCCACAGTAAGAAGAGGCTCAAATGGCGGCGAGAAAATGCCAGTCTAGCTACGTAATAACACTTCTTAAGCACAGTGGGATTTGCCAAAAGTATCTTTTCGCGAACATCAGATGGAAACAACACCGGACTTGTGCTTCCTCTTCTTCGGACTGCTAACTCTTCATCCGATCAATGTCTCCTCTTCTAAGCAGCATGCCGGTAATGTCCTGCTGATGTTATGTGGGTAGTAACAGGAGTTAGGAACGTTTCCATCTACAGCCCCTGAGCACCCAGTAGTAGGCTGCCATGAGGTGCAGAAACGTCTGAAAGTAAACCGAGCTCTCACCAGAACGCTCTTTACATTTGGCTTGGCAATGCCCTGCCATCCCTGAAGTTTTGAAACAGTGGCAGAGGTAGCAGGCGACCAACCAGGGGTAGCAGAGGGCACTAGTTGGTGATTCCTAAATGATGCCTCTGACCAATTATTGAAGAATGACAAATAAACCTGAACAAATCTACAATGAAATTCATCAAATGTAATTTTTCCATATGCATTTCTTGTGCACAGCCTGACAACTTGACTGGGTTTTACTGTTGAGCGGGTCGATGAGGCCAGCCCTGATGCTTGGAAAATAATCGTTGTGATCCATTCTAAGATGCCTGTTGTCTGTCCACTTTCATATGGCGGCAGTGCACCCAGTGGAAATCTTTCTCAATTTCTTGAAAACTGAGAATACCGCTCTGGGAAAAGGATGAACGAGTGGGCAGGAAAATCATCTCCTTCTGGGAGTCCAGGGACATGTTGCAATTATCGCCCTCGCGCTGGTGGAGACTTGCTGGGAGCAGGCGGTGCATCTTGCTATCATCCTGAATACAGATTAGCATGGGATCTTGAAGGAGGATCTGCAGTGGCACGAATGCTCACGGCGGTCCATTCCGCCAGCCTTGCCCGCTACAGAATGGAAAACAAATCCGTTGGCCTCATTACAAGTTTGCCGGTCTGGTAACTAAGGTACCAGTAAGCTTGCCGGTACCATAGTTCCCGGACCAGCAAACTACGAGTTCTGCTCGTGGGTGCCTTTTCCCCCGACAGGTCTGACCTGACGGGCTGAATGCCACCCGCGAGCAGAGCATATCAGATGCACCGGCACAATTCTGAATGGTGCCGGTGCATCTGACCTACCCATTCGCATTGAGCCCTGTGGGCCTCAAGTGGGAATGGGGAGCATTTAATTCCGGTGTCTGCGAATGGGCAGTTACCGGGTCTGGCTGGGCCATAATGACTCGGTAATTGACCATTCGCGAGCGCCAGAAAAAATTGGAAGTTTGGCGGCAACCTGCTGGTTTTACCAGCAAGTCTACCCCCAACCTTGTAATGAGGCCCAGTGTGTGAATGCCTACTTATGTGTTGAATAAAGACAGGAAAGGGGAAAATTCATGCTGCGGTCCATATGATGAAGCAAAGGGGGTGAGCTTCAGCCCAAACTCCCTTTCCTGTGGTCGAAAGGGAGTAAAAGGTGTGGTTAGTATGTGGGGGGGTGGGAGGAGCCAGTGTGTAGTGGAAAGGAATTTCAATGGGCTTTGGTGTGGTTTTTACGTGAAAAACCTCCTTCGTGAAATGTCATTAGGAGCCATGCCACAGTCCATTGATTCGTTGCATAAGGGATCAATAGTCATTGAAACATGTTGATGCAGTGTGAGCGTTTAGGAAGTTCAGCTTGTGGGGGAAATGGGTTCAATTGATACTTGTCGCACTCTGAATTTCTGCAGCCTGTGTTGACTGTTATTTTATGAGTTGCCCATGGTTTATGTATTCTGTATGGTAGACACATTAGCACATAATGATGTCTCTAACTACTATAAACATCTGCTGTGACATCATGCCAGTGAAATATGGAAAGAGTACAGCATTTACCATGCCTCCCCTCTGTCTGTGTTGGTACGATGAGGGAATGAGGGTGACAATAGGGAGAAAGCAGGATGGCAGGAATCGTGTTCAGACTGGGGCGCACAATTGTATCGGGCACCAATGAAAAAGTGGCCCCCAGTTCCACATGGCAATTCATTCCTTTTGTGACAGACCGTTTGAGTTTTTTGATAAAATGTGATGCAAATTGTGCATTTTAAAGAATATTTATTCAGTAACACGGGTCAAAACTACTAATTGCATGGTGAAGTAACCTATCAACCTGGCCCACATTGGCCAAAAAAGTGACCCACTTAGCACACACTAGCATTTAGTGTTTTTGGTTTGGGCATTGCCCTATTTCCATATAGGCCCTGAGCCTGGCAGGACCCCCAATTTATTTTTGCCCAGGTTATCTCTGCATCCCTTGCGCGGCCCATTTTCACCCCTTATATTTCTGCTAAATGGGCATAGCTCCAGGGGTGGGGAAGCGATGCTGTGGGGAACATACAAAACACACATTGACACCAATCAACAATGGTGGTCCCTCCACCTCAGGGTTCTGATGTCCTCTGTTTGATGGCCCTATCGTGTTTCCAATTTTTAATGCATCAATAGATTACATATTTTAGAGACCCAGTATTTTGACCCTTTTTGTATTTGTATTTATTTGTATTTAATTTGTACTTATTAAGCACTTTACGCGTTTAGTCAGTATTCCAGTGCACAATACTACTATTTCCCCAGGTTTGAATGATACATTTACAGCATAGTCCCAGTTAGCCCATGCACAATCCCAGTATACTCATTTGTGTGTCCTTCTACACAATTCCAGTATGTTGACATTATATTCCTAGCCTGTACAATCCCAATGTAATAGCACTTTCACAACCTTTGTTTGCACCCACTATTCAAAATACAATCGTATTCTCAGTTATAAAATGCCAGTAAAATATTCAGACCGCTAGATTCCCATTTTGACAATCCCAATCTAGTCCCAGTATGCCTGATCCCAATTTGCACAATCCTCCTATTCATCCAGTTTAACAACCTCTTTAATAAAACATTGAAACATCCAATTATTATTGAGGTTAAGCTGTTTCCGGAGCAACTAAACTCATGAACCTCAAAACAGAGAAACACAAAACCTAACTGTAAGCACCATAGAATATATAAAGGCAGGCAAAGTAATGAAACTCAAGACCCCTTAAACTGGTACATGGCTTTCCATCTTCACAAGCGAGACAGGCATGGTATCAAGAGAGATGACGCAGACAACACAAATCTAGTTAAATAAAGCTTTATTAATAATCAGGAGGGCGTAACGCCTAACTAACCCTATGCTATGGTAGGATTTCCCTGCCTAAAGAAATGTAAGGACAGTCTGTGTCTAGAAGTCAAAACCAAAAGTCTGTATGTGTCAAAGAAAACCTATGCTTGTACTCGCAGCTACAAGACTAGTGGAGAAATGCTCTCAACCAAATATGTGTTCCAAAGTAAATGTTCAATGATTGACAAATTAACTTCTTCTTAAATTCTCTGTCGCAAGATCAACACAGTTCCAATGTAGTCTTGTGGTAGTAAAGACAGATCAGGTTCTGAGGTTACCTTCTGCAGATTTACACATCACAGTTCACAACACTTGCCGGTCTCGGGTTTCCCTTCCCCAAGTTCTAAAGGCAACAAAGTTTGAACAACACTGAGTTCTTAGACAATCCTCTTCCCCAAGATTTACTGTCCACAGTTTACTTGTTTCTTTGGCTTACCAATTCCCAAAAGATCATGGGATCTACTTAACCCGTCCTTTGGTTAACTTCACCAGTGATTCACCTCTTTGCTCCTTTTCGCCCTTTTGTGGTTTTTGGTTTAGATGCATTTATCATACCACACGGTCCAACCATCACAGGTCATGTGACCAGCAACCACATGTCTTTTGAGTCTTGATGTTAGAGATGGTTCTACTAGGAAACTTTCCGGTCTAGGCACAGTTGTCAGACCGCACGGTCCACCCATCACAGGTCACACAACCATATGTTTCCCATAGGTGATGCTCAATATTTCGCGAGACAATACTTTAATTTCATTGTAGGGCTTTCATATGTCTTCCAAAGTCTTTTCTAACCATGGGGCACTTGATGTTCCCCAGACTGTTCTTGTAGTTGTTAACACGTTGTATTTTGTTCAAATAGCAACTTCCTTGTCATTTTATACCTCCAGCATTGCAGCATTCACTTGGTTTCATTCAAATATAGCTTTATGTTATGTGAGTTCAAATAATGTCTTTTAAACAATTCGGTATTCAATAGATGCAAGTTTTACTTGTACTTGCTGAGCAGCTCTTTTCATCTGGTTCGGCATTCAATATTCATAAGGTTTACTTATGCATGCTCAACAGCCCCTTTCATCAAGTTTGGCATTCAATATTCACTTGGTTTACTTATGCATGCTCACCAGCCCCTTTCATCAAGTTTGGCATTTAATATTCACTTGGTTTACTTATGCATGCTCACCAGCCCCTTTCATCAAGTTTGGCTTTCAATATTCGCTTGGTTTACTTATGCGGGCTCAGCAGCCCTTTTCATCAAGTTTGGCATTCAATGTATGCTACTTCTACTTTTACGGGCTCAACAGCTCCTTAGAGCGCCCCACAGTTCCCAGTCTCTTTGAGAGCCTTACCGAGTTTCTGCTGCTCTGCGGCTCCCCCCCAACACGGGAGAGGCAACTTGCCGGTTCGCCAGTTGCTTCTTTCCAGGTACGCCGGCCTTTGTGCTGGGCTCCGCCTCTGCTCCTCAGTGGCTTCTACTCTCCACCTTCCTCCACCAGAGTGCCCCGTCCTGCTCGGTCCACTCAGCAGGACTCCCGGGATCTTCAGCGGTTTCCTTAGTGTTTCAGCTTCCAGCCCCTCAGCACGGCAAAACGTGGTTCTGTTCTCGTTCTGCTGCTGCACCACCTGCACATCTTGCACCTCTTACACCATTCACTGGGCATCCCTGACCTCAACCTTTTATACTCTTTCATTAATATGGGCTGCAGGTGGAACAAGGTATTCCCAATTGCCTTACCTTGTTTAAGTCCATTATTGTGACATGCCTGACCTCTCTTCTTTGTCACAGTACCTGAGTGGTGTTGGCAATAGGATGTCTGCACTGGTCCTAGTTGTCTCTTCTCAGTACTTAAAGGAAAATCACAGGGGATGATAGAATGAGATTGACAATAGCCAATAAAGGCTAAGGAAGGGTGGGGTAGGTCATTATAAGGAAAGGGGGGAATGCCATGTCTCGCCTTCAGGTAGCCTCTCTCCAAACCCCAAGGACTCTCCACTCAGGTTATCCTCCTCGCTTGTCCACCCCCAGGGTTGGGATCCAGAAGAGATGTCCTTTCTCTGGTCACCTGAACAGAAGATCCCTGGGGAGTAGATGTGAGAACACTTTCAGGTTTCTCACACAAGAAAGAGGGTACTGACCTTGCGTCTGTACATGGGTGATTATATAGTGCAGTCCTATCTAGAAAACAGTGCTGAATTATACAAGTGGTATACATATTGGATGCTGGGAAGGGGGATGACTAGGTAGGGAAGTGTCTTCATTGATCAATGTAGTGTTCTTTGAAGAGCAGGGTCTTCAAGGAAGGTAGACCCCTTTCCTTTGTGGAGATTGTGAAACTTTTTGGCTTTGATGAGAAGAAATCCTAGGGTAAGGAAGGCCCTTTACTTTTTTTCAGATTGTGGAACTTTGTTTTATATTTGCACTTTGTTGCTTCAGAGACTGTGGCCGGAACTTTATGATTTACGAGCCGGTGACTCCAAGACATTTTCCCTTTTACACATTATATTTAGTTGTAGGAATGAGGGTCAGGTTAGGAGTTGGACACCGGATGGAGAACTTTGCTTTTGCACATCCTGAGAAAGGACAATTTCATTAGTTAGTTTGGAAGAGTCAGGGATACCCCTCTTAGTCATAAGGACAGGGAGGAATTTCCCCAACCCTTTTTTTGATGAAAGTTTATAACAATCAAAATGACAACCGTGTGTCCGCCTCTTACTGCCGATTCCTCACACCGCCTGTAACACGATCACCCTGCTACAGATATATATACAAGATGTGGGTATGTGTACTGAGCGTTGCTGGCTTGTGCATGTTATATTTGATTTTCCTGCACTATTTTTTCTCTGTCCTGAATTCTCATTTGGCGGTCTTGCCCGTGCATGGTTGCATCGATTATCGCATAGCGTCAAGCAGGCCTTGGTGCTTAAATAATCATTATTTCAGATAGTTCCATATTGCAAAATTATATTCGAAAAACACGATTCATCAATAAAATGATACAATTATTATTTATTTATTTTTAAACGTAATACAAAAGCAGAATCGGTAGGGACATTGCATGAACCAGGATAATCCTGGCAAGCGGCTGCCTGTTCACGCCGTATTTAGCGAACATAATAGCCTTTAACCTTTTTAACATGAACAGTTTTGTTAATGACTGACTAGTCTTTAGGCCAACCGCTGTACCTCGGGCCTCTCCACTGCTCCATCCCTGCAGAAAAGGCCGCTTGGCGCACGCTTCACCTCCTCCTAATGCCGGCAGCGTTTCATTCAACAGGTGGGAGAGGGAACTGATTGCTCTCGGTTTCACTCTCCCCTGCTGCTTAAACGGCTGCTTGGCACTTCCTGGTGCCGTGGCTCAGGGGAGTTGCTAGGTCTGGAAAAGACCTGGGGCTAAGCTGATATCGGAGATGTTGGGACTGGGGGCTAGCTAATCTTTTGGCTGTAGCTCCTGAGATTCTATCCGGGGCTACAACCAAAAGATCAGGGGCTATAGCCCCCTTAGCCTAGGGTGACCAGATTTTCTAAAAAAAAAACCCGGACGGTCTATGGAAATAGAAGTAGGACTAAAGAAAATACACATTCGACTTTAGTCCTACTTCTGTTTCGTTGGCCCGTTGCGGGGGTCATGGAGGGGGTGTGCTAACAGGCACACTCCTCGCATTGGAGGAGAGCGCTGGGGAGGGGAAGGGGGAGGAAATGGGGGCCCATTCTCACAGGAAAAGTTGCGCCGGGACCCGATTTCGGGATTTCGAAATCGGGGCCCGGCAAAAAAAAAAACGGCAAAAAGGTCTGTAATCAAAACCCCGGACGGGGTTTATAAACTAAAAAAACTCCCGGGACCCCAGGACGTCAGGTGATTTCCCCGGACTGTCCCGGGAAAACCCGGACGTCTGGTCACCCTACCTTAGCCCCCCCCCAGCAACGCCCCTGCCGTGGCTGCCGGTGGACCCACTGCTGGCAGGCAGCCTTTACCTGCGCCCCCCGCAGGCAGCCTGCGGTCTGGTTCAACCAAAGCAGAGCTTTTCAGCAGGTGCAGTAGGTCAGTGCCAGTGGGCCAGATCAGCAGGCCAGATCAGCAGGCCAGTGAGGCCTGGTTTGTGTGGGCCAATGTGGAACATTTGGACTTTTCACACTATGCAGCTAGTAGTTTTGGTGAATGTCACTGGTACACAGTGCTTTGTTGTTGGCATCTATTTACGCCGCGATACCTCCGACTCTGGGGGGGTGTAATAAATGTAGTAAATAAATATTACCCTATTGCCTTAGCACCAAGAACGTCCGATTCACTTTACAAAAGGAAATTAACACAACAAAATGAATGCTCTTGAAAATGCCGGCCAAGTGCTACTCGACCATTTGGTGATTAAGTCACAAATCGCTACTCAGCATTGTGGCCCACTTTTCTTTTGGTGCCCAGTGTTATTTAAGGCCCCAGTCCGAGCATGCCGGACTCTGTCCCATTTTCGCGTTCTATTTGTGTGGCTCTGGATTCTGCTGACTGATGGGTCATGTGACCCTGCACGTGCTAGGAGGCGCTAGGAGGCTGTCCATGTTGGAGTATGTGGAATGCGGCAGCAGATTTTAACTTGCTGATTGTCTTTCAGCAAGTGGTGTGCAAAATAAAAAAGTGGTCGGCGTGTTAGTCCAGTTTTAAAAGAAATCACGAAAGTTTGATACCTTGTATTGGACTAACTGAAAATGGTCTGCTGAGATGAAATGGTGCATGAGCCGTCAAAGTCGCCTAGCTCTTCATCAAAAGTTAAAAAGCAAGTGAGATATGTATGGCAAATTAAGACAGTTTCATATCTAAGGCTGGCATGCAGTACTCTGATCACCTCAACATACTTGCCAACATGACTCATTCCAATCGGTAGGTGCTTAACCAGTCCTGGTTTTTTCTTTGCATTCTGGGACTTGTAGTTCAATTTTTCCCCCATTATGAAACAGTAACTACAAGTCCCAGAATGCAAAGAAAAAAACAGGACTGGATAAGAACCTACAGATTGCAATGGGTCATGCTGGCAACTATGCTAATAGCTGTACATCTACACATCAAAACCATAAGCTTGCAGAAAGAGCAGTACTGATGAAGAAATGCTCACATTAAAATAAAATGTTCATGCTTCTGCGTGAATGTATTTGGTTTTTCTGAACATTTACTATGCGCAGTTAAAGAAGCCGATTGCATGGGAGTCTTCCAATCTTGTGAGAAATGTTTTTCTTTTTCAATATTGAGGTCACAAAGGGAATTTCTGAGTGTTCTTTAGGTTTAAGGCTCCTGAATCCTTAAATCTTTTTGCACTAGAGATTATTTTCACAACAGACGCAACACTTGGATCAGTGGCAGGTGTTCACGAGGGATAGTGAGGAACTGGCCTTATTCTGTTATTCAGAGTTGTCTGCGTTTCACTCAGTGCGGTTCATTCTTTGCACATGGGGGGGGGGGTACTGGGAGAGCGGGTACCTTTTTCTGGCTATGGGCGCTGGAGCCAAAAAGAGGTCGGGAGTTTGAGTGGGTAAGGTGGAGGAGTGAGTGTGCTGGCGGGGGACCTACTGTGCTGAAGAGGTCTCCAGATGATGCTGGCAGAAGGGTGCAGAGGACCAGGGCATGTAGGGTGCAAGGAGGTGAAGTTCCGGTGCATTGTAGCATCTCTGAGATTATAGAAGCTTGGTGGTCCGGTACGGGGGCATGGATATTAGACCACAATGGGAGAGAAGGGGTATCTGCTCTGCATAGATGCAGACCAAGATGATCAGACGCATGGGTCGAGCGACGGAAGTATGAGGGGATGAAATGGTGCGACATCATCGTTATCATTCTTGGAGCGGATGTCGGAAGCAAGTGGGACAACTGTCTGGGGATGGGGAAGGGGGATCCATTTTCTTTTCATGACCTGGTGAGCCATGTTTGAAACTGCCAAGTATCCAACCATGTGAAAAGTAACACCAGCCTGAAATTGATACTTGCGTAAACTGACTCAGTTGGGTAGGGATGCTAATGGTTGCTCACAGGCTCTCAGAAATAATTTGTGAGCTATCTGTCCTAGCCTGGGCGTCACTAATACCTGGAGGCTCAACCCGTAACCTTCATAGACTGACAATGGAAATTGACTGATGGAATAGCAAATTGCACTGGGCTAAAGGATTTCAATAGTCCATAATAATTAATCAGTTGACGTATCCATTTAGAGCTGAATTGTCACAGTGCTGTATTTATTCAAAATCAAAAAGCTCAAAGCAGCTTGCAGCCGACACGTGTTTCGACCTTAGGTCGTCCTCAAGGTTGCCAAATAGAACATTATTGTTCAGTAAATTTGTCATAGAAAACCTTAACATATTGGTGTTGCCAAAGTAAAAAGTTTTGAAAATAAAATAAAATACAGGTCATTCAATGGTTACAAACCATGTGTTGGCGAAACAGACAGCGAACAAAGAACCGAAAGTATTTTTTACGTTTTTGTTTAGAAAGCAGAACATTGTATACTAATGTTCAGTGATATTGATCTCAACTGAATAATATATTAGATATCCATTGTCGTGGATTAGTGTAACAAGGCGCAACACACACGCATCCCCATTTCAGGCAATTTTCACCCACTTGGCTGTTCTCCTCCTACACGTGATTCTCTAAAAATATAAGGTTCCAATGTGGCTGGTTAGCATATGAATTGTTGAAGAATGATGTATTTGAGGTGGTCCCTGTGCCATGTCATGTGGTGTCCACGATATATTAGATTGGTAATAGTGAGGCGATCATTTGCACATCATCCCCGTGTTAAAAGGGCGAGAGGTAAGAAAATGTAACTCACCTACAGTTAATGTATTCAATTTTCTGTTAATGCCAATATAAATAAAGGTTTGTAATTAGCATTAAATGTCAATGACGGTCTTGGAGCAAGGTGCAGATTACCTGGTGTCTCCCCGCACGTGGGCGCCACATTAATGCATGGTGTTTGGGTTAGGCTAAGCGTGACGTGTTACGTCCAGCGTAGCCATGGTAACCAATGCTTGGTGACTAGCTGCAGTAAATATGGGCCCTCTTGGTGTAAAACGCCAAAGTGCCTGTGTGAAATGTTGTCCTTTTGACCTAAAATGAATACGTGAGTTAATGTGTTGTTTGACTGCAGTCGGAATGTGTGTCGTTTCACACGGCTCCCGTGGCGGTGCCTGTGAGTGATCTGCTCATCCGCCATTTACATAGTTACTACTAGGGCAAGTGCCAAGATATGTGCTAATAACGTTTAATAGATGTGGTTCGTCCTGCAATGCCAAAACAACACAAATATGCTTTGGTGCTACCCATAAGAGTTGATTTAGACTCGCCTGTATACTGACGATTCCCCGGCAGAACCTCTTTCTGAATTACACTGTTACAATATGAGCAGAATGTGGCATACTTAGCCAGCTGCCCAAATGGAGATGTTGTTGATGCCTCATGTGCTTATGCCAATGTTCCTAATAGTATTGGCTTGATACTGTGTGTATCATATAATATAATGAAACACAGAGAAATTGGAACACATTATGTAGTACTTGCTGAACATGGTTGACTGAGTAAATAAATGATCATGTGAACTTTATGTGGTGTGTACCAGGTATTGTACTGAAGAAGACAAATTAAAACAGAGCAATTCGAATAAATGAGTTATTTCATAACGAACACAGTTTTCTTGAGTAAAACATATTTGTGCAATACTAACCTTTCAATAATAAGGTGGAAAACAGTCATATTACAGAAACGCATGCATCTCATGTTCTTGTTGAGTGAGGCCCACCAAAGTGCACTGCGGGTTGCATATGCATTTGATTTCCATTTGCCTGAGTTTGAGATCGCCCCCTCTTTTGCCATGTTTGGCCTTCAATAATCCTACGAATTGGAGATCTTTCTTGTCATGCATTTTGGTGATTTTGCTGCCAATGTACAGGCAATGGCATCTTGGGATCCTGGCTGTTCAGACTAGCCAGGTGTTCTCTAATTCTCATTTGGCATATTGTGCTGCCTATGTATAGTTTCTTCCAGACACAAATGATGTCATATACTACATAGGTTGTCCTGCAGTTGATGAAATCATTTATAACACATTTCGAACCATCTGGTGGCATGAAAGTGTCACTGACTGCATGCGCGTACCTGCACATGCTGCAGGTCCCACATTTGTGGACGCCTGTCAGTCTGCAGCCAATCACTGCCACTACTAGCGGCTCGATTGCTGGTGTAAAGAAGTGATGGGCACAATTTGCTCCTAATTGTGGGTGCGTGTGTAAACACAAACTTAGGTTTAGTAGGTAGATATTGCTTGAAATCTGGATCCATACTCAAAACGTGCCAGTGTTTCTGTGCATGTGTATCCTTGGAGAATTGCGTGATGATATCAAGTGTCTTGCAGCAATTTTTGTCTTTGACAGAATTTGGTTTCAACTTTGCAGATCAATCTTCAGTTGTGATCCTGTCTAGCGATCTTTTCAACGTGGATGATTGATAGCCCCTTGCTTTAAATCTTTCGCTGAGCAGATGGCATTCTTTATCCAAGTGTTCTTTCTTACTGCAGTTGTGCCGGGCCCGATAACATTCTCCTGATGGGATATTATTAACAGTGGATCTCATATGACAGCTTGATGCATGTAATGTGGAATTTACTTCTCTGGGCTTACGAAAAGTCGTGGTCTCAATTTGGTTGTTATCTATATAGATGTGTAAATCAAGGAAGTCAGTGTTACTGTCCACATGATCGCCTCACTATTACCAGCTTAATATGTTATTGACACCACACATAACACAACATGGGGACCACCTCAGAGAAAGAATCACGTGTAGGAGGATAGCAGCCAAGTGGCTGAGAATTGCCTGAAATGGGGATGTGTGTGTGATGCGCCATGTTACACTAATCCACAACAATGGCTATTCGATATATTGAGTTCAGATCAATATCGCTGAACATTAGTATACGATGTCCTGCTTTCTAAACAAAAATGTTAAACATACTTTCTGTTCTTTGTTCGCTGTCTGTTGTCTGTTTCGTCCAAACTTTTTCACACATAGTAGGTAACCATCGAACAGCCTGTCCATCTTATTTTATTTTCGAAACTTTTTACTTTGGCAACACCAATATGTTAATGTTTTGTATGACAAATTTACTCAACAATAATCTTCTATTTGGCGGTCTTGAGGACGACCTTAGGTCGAAACGCGTGTCGGCTGCAAGCTGCTATGAGCTTTTTGATTTTGAATAAATACAGCACTGTGACAATTCACCACTGAATGGATGACGTCAATTGATTAATTATTATGGATTATTGAAATCATTTTTGCCCAGCCCGATTCGCTAATCAATCAGTTTCCATTGAAGTTGATACTTAGTCAAGAGTTTTCAGATCACAGTTTAGGTAGGAAAATCAGGACCAAAGCGGGATTTGAAGAAGAAATGAAGCGCCAAACATATAGCTCTGGGAAGAAAGCACCAAGCTGTCATCCAGAAGCCTCTCTGCCGCGAGTGGGTGGCTGAGCTCCATAGCAGTGGCAAAATTAGTAGACAATAAGCAGTGTTGGTGCTACTCAACCCTACTGAACTCCGTGAACCACGGTTGGCCCATAGCAGATATGGCAGTGCTTTCACCCTAAGTCTTGAAGGTCCATGCCGTTGCTCATAGCATCACAATTTCCATTCGCTGACGACCATTTCTGTCATGGAATAAAACTTGCTGCAATGTTGAAATGACAGCAATACCATTTACCAATAGCCTAAAACGCACAGTTTTTAAACACATTGAAGGAAATTGGGCATCCTTACTACAATGGAAGTGAGCATTGAAAAAAGTAAAGCCTGGCAGTTTACATAACATAGCGGGTGTATTTGTAGAGTGCACGTTCACCCCTAGAGGGGCATCTAAGCACTATCAACAGATAACAGATGTTTATTGTATTATAGTTGCAATGCAAAGGCTATCTGTTGCACTGCCCACTGAAGAGACACGCAACAGAATTCAGCATACTGTTAAAACCTGAACCTTTTTTGCAAAAACTTCTCAAAGATGTGAAAATTCCTTTTAGTGCACATTGTGTTCGACAATCTACTGTGTTCTCGAGGAGATGCATATCTGTGTACCAGACTATCTATTTTTAGCACGTCTCTCTACAAAATTGTGTTAACCTGGTACCTCTTGCAAGCAGACGGCGCCCTGATGAAGGACCCAGAAGGAGCTGGAATGCACTCTTCAAATGGTGTCTGCTTGCTGGCAATTGAAGATGCACCCATGTAAAAAATAGCATGGAAACGTGAAGTCTATTTTGATATAAAACCTGTCTATTGTTTATGCACTTTTTGATGTACCTTTGATATAGTGTTCACTACTAAGGTGCAGGCAGGGCAGGGGGCAATTCCCTCTGTCTTTCTTTTGGAGTTTTTAGGACCATTTCTGTGCACAGATGGTTCACTTCCTCGCACCAAATAACATTGATGAGTTTAGTTTATTGGATTAGAATGGAAGGCGGTGCCCACTCCGCACCTTTCTTTATTACTATTTCCATAAGTGCCTGCGGCAGAGTGGGTTCGCCTTCTCATAATACAGATCTACGCCTCTCGGCTACGACGTGTACAACCCAATGGCCTTCTCATGGGCTTCAGTTTCTACATCCTTTGGATAATGTGGTTAAATACACATTTTATACCAAAATATTCATGTCATCTGCTCCACTGTATTAATAGCTTCATTGCATGCAGTTTAAAGCCGTGCAGGACTATGAAAGAGACAAGTTGAGTTTGTAAGTGGTCTCCAGCTTGGTATTTGCTCTTCGCTTAAACTAACCGTAAAAACTCAAGAGTTCCTGGTTTGCATGGAATCTTCGTTAAATTAAACGTGGTCTGCCAAGTCTTCAATCTACATTGAACTACCCCAAGTGCAAGGTTACTTCCCCCGCCCAGAGTCCATGGTCAGAGTCATTTGAAGGCTGTGTCCTGATCTTTGCCGATGACGACTGTCTCCTGATGCCGCACACCGGGCGCAGATTGTGTGGACTTTGAACGGCACGTCCAGTTCCTCATTCTCCTAATCCGGCAGTAGATAAAGCTCGTGAACAGTAACTCTTCATGCTCTCACTTTCCGATGGGAGTCAGAAACTGTCATGTTGACAATGGAGTTCCAGGGCCAGGGGGCGGGTTGGGGTGGGACGGGTAGCTGGGAGGGAAGTGACACGGGCAGGAGGGACAAGGCAGTTCCCTGATGGAGTTGATCGAATAAAGGCGTGTTAGAGAACTCACTCATCTCCGTCCATTTACTGTGCAGCGTGGTGTGCGGCTCTGGGTCAGGCGGTCCCTTACCCGGAGCACCTCAACACTGGCAATGAGACATTGTTCTGATAGACTACGAAATGTTGCTTTTACCCTTCAAGGTTCTTTACTTGAACAGGTGCGGAGAGTCGACAAAGTACAAGGAGCTTAAAAGATCAAGCCGAGAACCCTGCAAAAGTAACCTAGCAAACCTAGTGATGAGCATTAGGACTGTGCAGTTTAGTTAATTTGGAAGAGTGCTGTGCTGCACAACACTGTGCCCCTGTGTAAGTGATCTACACCCCCAGCTATGTGAATAGCTACTTGAATGGTTCATATACAGTGCGGGGCATCAGCTACTATATGCTGATGTTCTGTTAAAAGTACTGTGTAAGCTCCATGCATGCCCACAGCTATCTCGGCACTAGAGAACAAGCACATTTTTAAAGGTAGGCAATGCCAAAGTATTAGGGCCAGCTATGGAAAGGACGGAATGTCCATCTCGGCTAACTTGGTCTAAACTGGGCATTTTGGAGGAAAATTAATAAAAAGCTGTTAAAGCTATTAAGACGTTTTTTTTAAAAACCTCTATTTTCAGCCTAGACCCATTCATTTTCTCATAGAGATAGTGCTTTCATTGAACACTTGTAGCGCGAAACCCACTGGACGGATTTGCACTAAATAAACAGCTGCGCCTTTTTTTGGTTTGGTGACAATCCGTGCAGGGTGTTTAATAAAAATTGCTGGAGGTGGTTGTGCCCCTGGTTCAGAAATACTTGTATACATATCCCATGGCGCATTGCCGCAACCGGGGATTTTCAGAAATTCAAAACTGCCATCTTGTTTTGCTGTTGATGCAAGTCGTTTGGTTTTATTTTCACACAACAAACCAGTGATCGAAGTGAGCAGGAACGGTCAGGGGCAGTGTTCCACTTCTGTTGTTTTTTTTTCTGTTTACCATTCCTCTACTTTTTACGACCATATTCACCATTCTGTACAGAGGATTTGTCCATTCATGTCCTTGTGCAAGTGTAAAGTTTTAATAGGAGCCTTACCTACTAGTCACTTCGACTATTTGAATGCCCGGCTGCAAAACTTGTCACCAGTTGCACTATGCTTCCACCTCTCACCTCCCCGTGCCGAGCCAGCAGCTCCACTACTTCTTTCGGTACAGTTTCACCACTGCAACAAACAGGTGGTAGGGGCCCAAAAAACTCTTTTCGGAATGTATGCTAAAACACCAAGTGAGTCATTTTGCAAGAAATCTTAACGTTCGTTCTTAATACGGTTTGTCCCCTGCTGGCAATTTTTACAATTTACAAAACCATGTTTAAAAGTTAGACTTAATCCAGGCGACATTGGATATTGCCCCCAAAATATTGCATAAAAAATGCTGAATGCACGTTTTCTCTGCAAACTTCATAGTTGAAAAGGACGACTCCGAAAACGACGAACTAGGTGAGCAGGGGTTGCTGTGTCCCCCCTCTCGCCTAGTTTGGTATTATGGGCTTCGAGGGGGTTGCAGGGTTGTCCCCTGCATACATTAAAGGGAAAGCAGGGACAAATTAACATATTCCCAAAAGCTCGAGTTTCAAGATTCGACCAGTCGGCTTTGCAATTTTGAAACTCAAGCACATATAGGGTCACCTGGAAATTGTTTTGCAGACAGCATTTGCAATGGACCACTCTTAAATCCACACAATGTAATCGGGTGATGAGCTAATGGATTCCTGTGGATCTCGCCTGTGCTGGCATGGCATCATGGAAATCTTTAATATTTGTTGTGTCGCGCTCTGAAACACTTGTGTACAAGCGCGATAGAAATAAAATATCAATCAATCAATACAAGGGCAGTGGTCATGGCCAGTGGGCCCAGAAGAAGATGGAGAATATCAAAACCCTTGAAGTTCAGTGACACAACTTTAGTTAAGATAGGGTTCAGATAAAGATGATCAGATTTGACGCAGCAAAACCCTGTGAGTTAGATGGTCATCGCTTCCCACACCTACTACACTTTAAGGGTTTTGTTACGTTAAAGCGGCTCGATGATCTTGGCTAAAGTTTTTCTTTTACTGAATAAAATATATATGGAGTAATCCAGTATTGGAGCTCCTTCATGTGCAACTGATCTGCTTGTAACACTTATCAGAAGATAACTATGAATCTCTGTGGTCCGAAGCAGAGGGGAAAGCCCCTAGCCCCATTCCCTATGTTTTTATAAGTGTGAGCTGTGCAGGTCGCTGGTATGGTGTGTGTGTGTGTGTGTGGATGTGTGTGTTTGTGGATTTGTGGGAAACGTCCAAAAAGCCAGCAAAAAAAAGCCTGAATGGGAGATTTGGCTGAATTTCAGCCGTTTGAAAATTCTAACCGGCCGAAAAGTTTGACCAGATCCCCCATTTGGTTCTAAGTGCTGCAGGGGTGTCCCCCCACCCCCTTGTTCACTATATTTTGAGCAGGGGTTGCAGGGTGTCCCCAGCAGCCGATCCCGAAAAGTTTTTTTTTAAAAGTAAAAAAAAAAAAAAAGTAAAGGCCCCTGCAGCGCCGGTTCCCGATCACGGAGGTGAAAGGGAACAGGCATTGCAGGGACACAGTGAGTCGGCAGCACATATCGAAGTGTGCTGCTGCACGGTAAGTAGGTGTGGGGGTGTGGGTGGGAGCGGGGGCCAAGTCCGAAATGTTCAGGGGAGAAACGACCGAAGGTTATTTCGGAAAAATAATGTTCAGTCTTTTCTCCCTCAAACATTTCCGTCATAGGATTCTAACCCCTATCCGAATTGTATGTATATCAGTTCACATCCAAGGCAACTGAAGAAGTGGACATCACATTGCAGAGAGTTGATGAGCATAGGTGTGGCGGTGTAGCACTTTGCTTTCCTCATTGATGGTGGTGGCAATGCCCTTTTGGTGAGTCTTCAACAAGCCTCATACCTTTGCCCGAAATCTGCTTCTCATCCGCTTCTGGGTTAATTGCAGGAGTAAGGGGGGGGGGGCGTAGAACGTATCGCACCTTTCCTGCCTACGCTGCACGGGCCTCCCCTGACATGGATCTAATCTTTTCTGCTTAATGTTTAACACTGTGCCTCTCAATCACCTGCCAGACCCCAGGAGCGAGCTTCAAATTCCAAGGTCTACAGCTTGCTGCGCAGTGCAAAATCCCCACTTCTCCATTGTCGCCTGGTCCTAAAAAAAGGAAGACCGCCACAATTCTGCTCACATATTCCAGGGACGTGGAGCAAAAATCTCTCGCTTCCTGGCCTCTTTTCTGTTCCGGGAATGTCCTATGTGCGAAATAATTTTCTTCCCTGGCTGTGATTCGACTGTGTGTATGTCTGTGTGTGTGTGTATTCTTTTTGTTTTTTAATATTTATTTTACTTCTGATTATTTTTTTGCATTTGATCTGAGAGCTACGTGTTTCTCAATGAACTCCTCTCAGTGAAACAGGCCATTGCGAGTCTAATTTTTTTGTTATTGTGCTATATTAACTTATTAAAAAGAATAAGTACTAAAACGCGCTGCAGCAGTCGAGCACCACCGCCGGCCCCAGCGAGAGCTTCCGCTTGGCCACAGGCATTATGGACCCACGAGTCCAGATCTGTAGATGACAAGTGGAGGCACACAGACGGTCCCAATGTAGAAATGCACAGCAAGACTAACTTAAAAATATATGAATAACTAACTCTGTGGCATGGGGCAGGAAGGGGTTACACGCCATTTATTAAAGACTGAGTGAACACACAATCATCACTAACAGAAAGGAATCTATTAAAATACTTGTACTGCCATTTCCTAACTGGAATAAGATATGCGGTCCTTCTAATGCTGATCACAGGCGAGGCCTGGGTTGCTTCTCTTATACTCAACTTAACTTGCCAACTTATTAGCTCCAATCCTGAGTCTTCCCTTCAAGACTTCTCCCAAGTCTAAATGGTGAGCACAGATCACCAGCAGGAAAGAGCGGGACCATACTCTGGAACCCCGCGGCTATTCACACTGAGATGTTTGACTTCGGGACCTTTGCAGCTTCCACTGCATGGTGTTCAACTCCCATTTTAACTTCTTAATGTCATGCTATGTGTGGCCTGTACGCTGCATCCAATCACCGCCATAGTAGTTTCAGTGCCAGTGCTGACTCAAGGTGCACTCAGGGGGTGCGGCCGCCCAAGGGCACCCTCCCACCCCCAGCGCAGCAAATTCAAGGGCACCTTGCCTCCAGTAAGTATCGGTCTGGCCAAGCGTGTGTTATAGAATCACGCCGCGCCAGGCGCTGCCCTTAAGCACTCTTTCCATGAACAGCAAGGGGCTCAGTTCTGTTGTTGGCCTGATACTTGTTCTTAACATTATCAAGAACAAGTATCAGCCTGCCAACAGAATTGAGCCTCCTGCTCAGAGCCGGCCTTAGGGGGGGTGGCGAGCCGGGCGGCTGGCCGGGGCACCAGGCCCCACCCCCCAGGGCACCATTAGCCCCTGACACGCCAGCTCAGGGGAGTAATTCAAGGGCTCCCCCGAGCTGGAGTTGTGGGAGAAGGCATGGCAGGCGGCCTTTTACTATAAAATGTGCCCGCGGAGGCGGGTGCATTTAAATGCGCCCCTCCGCCGCTGGCACTTTTCATAAGAAAGGGCGCCATTAGCCCCCCACCACGCCAGCTCGGGGGAGTCTTTCAAGGGGGCCCCCGAGCTGGCGTAGTGGCAGGCGCCTCATTGCCATTGAATGCACACGCAGCAGCGGGCTCATTCAATGACAATGGGTGTTAACACGCCCTATTTAACCTCCTCGGCGAGGAGGATTAAAAAAAAATGTCCATCCTGGCCCCGCCCCCTTCCGCCCCGCCCCTTGTTAACCAGGGGCATGCGGTGGGCGAGGGGGGGCGCTATTTCGCCCAGGGCGCTGCTGCCCTTAAGGCCGGCCCTGCTCCTGCTATTATGCATTTATGGTGGGTTGGTGCTATTGTAACCAAAAAGCCAGTGCTTTGTCGCATTGCCCTCCCTCCCCTAATATGTGTGAGACAGGTCATGCATGGGGTTACCTGTCCCCACCAGAGCTGTCAGAATGTTGGGGAGCGTGGGACGGTGCAGGGTACTGAAAAATATTCGGGGCGCTGGCAGACCTGGGGCTGGCACTGTTCAGTGTACCTATTCTTGTCCGAGGAGTTGCGTACTCTGCTGCGACCCGGGATATCCAGACCTTAATCTGCTGCAGTGAAAGAAATGAGCAAAGGGAATGGAAAAGGATGGGAAATCGGGAACATGGATGCTCCAAACACAGGGAGGAAGGGGTGCATCCAGGAAGAACGTTGAGTACATAAATTAACTTAAAAATGTATACTGGATATATGGAAGACCCCGCTAGCTAGAGGGCTTAAGGGAGATAACAAACATAGGAGAGACATCCACCTTTCCATGGACTACAGTAGAGAGAGAGGGTCAGAGTTTAAGGCAATTTAAGATTAATAGAGTACCACTGATGATTCCAAGAAATATACCATTTGGTACGTGCTGTTCAACACACCCGATTGAGTTGGTAGTGTGCTTGACTCAAATTGTAGATGTGCTGTATTGATCATTGGCGGCAACTACAGTGAATGTAACTTGCACGCAGAGACTATTGGATTGAAGCCGTAGGGGTCTGAGAAGGATGGCCACACACTGGAAGTCGGTGTGTCCTGTGGCCATGCTTCTGGGTCACAGAGGGGTCTGCAACATTTCTCCCTCCAGATGTTTAGGACGGCGCATCTGAAGAGCCAAAGGTTACAGACACCTCGCATCAGCACTGGCCAGCATAATGAATGATGAGGGACCATGGGAGCATCTAGAGAGCCAAAGCTTGAAGACAACTCCCATCAGCACTAGCCAGCATAATAAATGAAGAGGGACCATGGGAGCATCTGGTGAGTCAAAGCTTGCAGACCACTCCCATCAGCACTGGCCAGCATAATGAATGATGAGGGACCATGGGAGCATCTGGTGAGTCAAAGCTTGCAGACCACTCCCATCAGCACTGGCCAGCATAATTAATGATGAGGGACCATGGGAGCATCTGGCGAGTCAAAGCTTGCAGACCACTCCCATCAGCACTGGCCAGCATAATGAATGATGAGGGACCATGGGAGCATCTGGCGAGTCAAAGCTTGCAGACCACTCCCATAGCACTAGTCAGAATAATAAATGAAAAGGGATTGTGGGAGCATCTAGAGTGCCAAAGCTTGCAGACAATTCCCATCAGCACTAGCCAGCATAATGAATGATGAGGGATCATGGAAGCCTATAGAGACCCAAAGCTGGCAGACTCCTGGTTTGGAGAAAGAGATTTGCTATTAGTGCATGGAAACCCAAGATGGCCTTAGTTTGTTTTTATTGACCCCGCGCCAAAGATTAGTATTGCCCTACAAGGCAGCATAAGCCTGAAAGTGTGAATTACGCGTTATTTAGACTGTTACAATTAGCACTAGTGCGTCTCCCAGGGTTTCACACTTTTCTCCTACAGATGTGCAGCACAATAAATGCAGATGTTCGCAGGGCGGCCCCAGGTGTTTGCCACTATGCGGGCTAACCAGGTTCTTCTATTCAATTTCGGCTATGTCGTCCATTTTCTTTTCTGTTTTTGTGAATTTAAACAACATAAATAAAGGAAAGACCAGTCTGTTTACATGTATGGCAGTAAAATATATTGAAGAAGCAGGCTAAAGGTTTTGATTATTTTAATATTTAAAGTATTGGCTGTTGGCTATCCTCACGGGGCCAGGTATAATTCCCTTTCTGCCTCATCAATAGTTTGGCGGTAACCCTTAAATGCGGCGGTACCACTATTACTGCAGCATTTAAGGGTCTGCCAAATCAGGGGCTTGGCGGATTTACCCCCAGCTCTGAGCTGGGGGCAAACCCTCTGCGAGTTTGCCGGCGGTAATAGCACCAGACATTCCCCATTGGGCCCAATAGGGAATTCCCGAATGGGCCCAATGGGGAATGGGAACTTAACGTTCTACCAAACCCATGATCTGGCTCTAATAGTGCCGGGGGGGTTTGGTGGTAACGCTAATAGCCCCAGCAGTAATACCGCCGGCATTACCATCCAACCAGTTTGTGTTGAAGGTAAGGCACCTGCAGAGGGGAGGAATGAGGCCGGAGCAAGGCAGAGCTGTGCTCCTGCAAAACCTGTCTTCCACGTCCTCACAGACTGCATCTGAAAGTAGTCCTTTGCTCGACAGCCCAAACGTAAACAACGAAACTGGCCAAAGCTGTATCTATGTCTCATGTTTTTCACACATTTTACTGTTTGGGGGGCTCAGAAGAAATGCACGTTTGAATTACTAGCACAGGCATGTTCGATACATTGGTGGTCATTCTTATGTTCCCAAAATACACTTTATTTTTTAAGGAAAGCAGCCAGCATCCTATATTGAGGGCACACACATCATGCGACACTAAGCTCCACCCACAGTCCAGGCCACACCACTGACAATCCAACCCCCTCCTTCCCCAGCGTGCGGAGTGGGGGAGGGGACGGAGTTCCCCCAGTAGATATTGTCAATTTCCAGCACTGCACGAGCAGAACCTAAGGCTATATGGCACGGCCCTCCTGTGCTTAAAACAAGGCTGCAGGACTGGCCGGTCAGTACCCAATATGGCTTTCAAATTCATTGCATCTATTTTGAGTTACATAAGGTTCAGCAGTATTCAATGCTGATTTTTGCATGAAGCAACACACTTGTTCAAACCGCTCCACTGTGCACTAATCTAGATGTACCCTCAGTGCCACGCACTCGGGCATCACTGCCTATAGACTGTTGCCATATTCAAATGTGTCGACAAACATTTATGGTCTTTCTTGGGCTGCCATTAACAGCACCAGTGTTTCCTAAACTAGCTTTGCCGCGTGGGTCTTTACCATGCTGCTAATGGCAGCACAGGCTTTAGGGTGAGTCTGTGGTGGGAATAAGGTTTGGGATGGGGGAATGCAAAAGGGCGGGGAAAGGGCAGGGGGGAGGTGGAGAAAGGGAGGAAGGACAGAGTGGTGGAGGCAGAAACAAAGGCTAGTGTGGTGTGGACGGCATAATGGGGGAACTGGAGGACCCTGTGGTAGGTCAGAAGAAGTAGACCAAGTAACTGGTGGCATTTCCACAAATAGATTTATTTAAATAATAAGAAAGCCTATCTATCCCTAATAGTATGGTGTTTGCCCTACCTAACACAAACTAACTAGGGTAATATGATATGATATGATATGATATGATGCAGCATTTATGAAGCTGTCAATGTTAGTGTTGCTCGTCATCAGTGAGAGTGACCAAAGTAATAGTCTGTCCTCTGTCCTAAAGTAACCCTGTTCTGTCCCTACCACTATTCAGAAAGGTTCAAAAGAAAAAGGGGTCTGGAAAACTGACTCCCTTCTCCTGGACAGGCTTGTATAGCCTCAAACAGTCTCTCTTGGGATGGCTTCTGGCGATATTCTGAATATGTTCCTTTAGTTCTTCAAAGGGGCTCTTGTCCCTCCGTGGCTGGCCCTTCTCTACTGTGGGTACAGTTCCTTGTTTTGATGAGCAGAGACAATCTGGGGTTTCCTTTTCTCTAAATCTAGCAATGTCTCTGTGTTGGTTCCCAACTTCAGGTATATGATATGATATGCCATTTATAACACACCCATACACAAGTGCCTGGGGTCCTCCCATGGTCTATTTGTTAAGTTCCACAAATAGTTGTTCTGTTATATAGAGACAATTGGCCCCTTTCCACTCCTTTCTTTCTTTCCATCTTTCTCTTAGCTTTAAGCAAATATCTTCACTTTGTTGCCAACCTTCACTTATACTGGGATGAGTAGGATTGGTTCCTTTGTACTTTTCCTTAGCTTTTCCACATTCACTTACACTGGGACAAATATGATTAATCCCTCGGTACTTTTCATTAGTTTTCCAACAATCATTTATCCTGAGGCAAGTAGTATTGGGCCACGAGTACTCTTCATTAGCTTTCCACCACTTTCCCTGCCGGGTCTCCCGCAGTGCCTGTTACCTCGCTTATATCAGGCTTGTGTCACTGGTTCTTCTCCCTGGGCCAGGTTTGTCCAACTGACACAACCTGCATTGGTTTCCGTTCCTTCCTCCGTCAGCTTGCAGCTCCGCAGTGCCCGTCCTGGTACAGTCTTTGCTTTGTTAGAAGACCACACAGGCCCCCCTGTCTGGATCACGCCACTGCCTCCAGGTCTTCTGTGGGCAAACAAGTCGAGCTCCAGTCTCCTCTGTACTTCTTTCTTCTCAGCTTCCCCTTATACTTCTTTTTCTGCCCCGGTTCAAACTTCCCGAGCTCCGAAGATGAGAACATCTTTCATTGGTCTTTTCTTGGTTTTTATGGGGAAGCGTTGGGTCCTACCAAGCATAGACACACAGTCCTTGGTTTCCTTTCAAGGGCATATTCTCAACCACTGATTACTCTTCATGTTTCTCTTAATCTTCTTCTTCACAGTATGAGTGGTAGTTGAAGGTTGTTTATTGATGATCTTGCAGTAGGAAATAGTGATTTTAGAGGGAGGGTTTTGGTTCTTTGGTGTTCTGGTTATCTCCTCACAAAGGTTATTGGGAGTTCCTGGATGGAATGGGAGTCCTTATCCCCAAGAGGGGAGTCTTTCCCTGTGAGGTCCTGCGTTCCGCCACCCATAGGGAGAATGTTGCGTAGCAAGCTCACCTCCCTAGCCTCACAGGGAAGGGCTCCCCTCTGGGGAGAAATGACAAGATCCTGTGAATCATCATAAACCCCTGTCAAGAGTTTGGCGGAAGGGGGGTGGTTAAGGGGCACTCCCCTTAGAGTGGAAGGAACAGTGCTATGCAAGAGCAAAGGTCGATCTCGGTGAGAGGCAGCGCAGCAAAGACCCCACTATATGAACGGCATAGGATTTGTAACAATATAAAGACATGCAAGATTGGACATATTGTAGGCGTGGACTGTTGATTTGAAGTTGGGCATCTTTTCAAGTTCACTTGAGCGCATAAGCTGCCCAATATAGTAAACTGCACTCATACCCTGTACTATTTAACAGACAGGTTAATACTGTGACCAGAGAGGACACCTATGGACGCCTTTGGGTATTGATATCGTCACTGGTTTACACGTTAGACAAGTATGTCTCTTATCAGTTTTCTCATAGAAGTAGCATATATAAGCTTAGGAAGTTCTGATTTGTTGTGGGAAAAGGGAAGATGCTGAGGATTGCTACAGAATAATTTCAAAGATAATGGCGACTGTGTCGTTTCTTGCTTCTTATGTTGTGGAATCTGCGATACTAGTAGTAACCGAGTGCGTTTGCTGTTGGAAAAGAATTTAAGAACGGTGAGGGAGTGGACAGCATGTTAAACTGTTTGGGATGTAAGACAGCACAGCGTGTTTACCATGTACACTCTAGAAACACATTTGGGAAGCAGTCAGGCCTTGATTGTCAGACATTTCAATTCCTCTCAAAGCCAGGAGATCCAAGCCCAGGGCTGATATTGTGCTTGAGGAGCTCTGAGATGCTGCTTTGTGCCATAAAAGCGAGAAGCCGTTTATAATCCTGCCGTCATTGCGACGCTGCACACTACCTGACCCTCAGAGAGTGATTACCACAGGCTTCTTAATCTTCTTTCATGATCCACCAGAGGCTGCTGTGGTACTCCATGCTTCCCCACCACAATCAAATGGTGACGAGAATGCAATTTCTTCTCGCTCTCTGGATCACAGAGGAAATCAAAGCAATGAGACGAACAGAACCATGAAGTAGAGTGTCAATGGAGGGAAAATTCTCCTAAATAACAATGCCCCCAATAAGCTTCATATTATTGGATTCAGTAAAGTCGTTTTGAAGCAAAAAACAACCTGATAAAATACATTAAGTTTGCAAAAAATCATGCCATGTCCCTTTTAGAAATGACTAACGGACTCCACTCACGCCCATCTTTCCCTCATTTGGTTCCTAGTTAATGAAATTCAAAGCTTTGGCTATTTCGTTCAGCCTGGCATCACTGCAGTATACTCGGGTATCACGGAAGGAAGAACCACAGAGCCTCCATCTGACCATTCCATGGCTGAGATATCAAGGGGTAGAAGGATCATTCTGTTACCATGTGTGTGTTCTATACATCTTAATGGCCTCTAGTATCGGGCTGCTTACATCAGGAATGTAAACTACTGCATACAAATCGCATGTGCTTGTTACACTGGTTTTGACAACCTAAGGGAGGAGTCTACAGCCTTTGACTCTCCAGGTGTTTTGGACTACAACTGCTATCAACCCAAGCCAGCACAGTCAATGGTGGGTGATCATGGAAGGTGTGGTCCATACCTTGGGGAGAACCACAGGTTTAAGACCCCCCAAGTTATGCCCTCATTCTTCCACTGTTGTTCAACTGTTGTAAAAAGATTATAGCCGCTCTGCTTCAGTCGCCGCTGGATAACATTCTGCTTGCATACCCACGTGAGTCTGATTTTCACCCAGCCGCCAGTAAGGAAATTGTTCTTTTAATCGGGCACCACAAAATTAATTATAGGATCGAATACTGAAACCTTTACACACAAATTATGCATCATCTTAGGGTGGTATTCCACAAAGTGACTCGTCCACCATGCCACCCTGCCTGTGAGACGTCACCTGGGTTTCCTGGATGCTTGAGTGGCCCTCTTCTTTTGTGAAAGATACATCCCAGACAAAACATTGGTATGTTTCAATATCTTCCATTAGACCGAAGGGTCAGCTCCATCTCCAATTAATTTTCATATTTGCATTGCCTTATTGCTCAGTCCTCAAGTCTTTTGGAGTTGGGTGGCAACAGGAGTTTCATACAAGCAGGTGCAGATGAAGGCCAGTGTAAAGCCTTTCCAAACGGTCTTATTGCAGTCGAAACATAGATGCTTTTTACTTTGCTCAGATTGAACCACACTTCTCTATGGCTCTAGAGCGAATCTCCTATAGGAACATCTGGCGAAGTCCTTAACTCTGGATTAGTAATGCCATCCAACTAAAGGACAAAGTAAATAAGTCTTGGCCTCCGCATGGAGGGGGAGCTTCTAAACAAACTAATCGACCTAAATCTCCTCTAGACATAGTATTTTTTTCAGATTCCCTAGTTGAGAAGCATGCCACTTATCCTGCGTCGTAATAGGTTGTTTGGTAATAGCACAATCTGCTATAACAAACCTGTTTGGTATAAAACACTGCTTTCAAGAATGTCCTGAAGATTATACACCACCACCAATTGCATTAAATGTGAAAGGTGACCTTGCAGAAGGTTTAAGGGAACGGGACGACATCTAGGTTCCTTACCTCGTCATTTCCGTCCAGTAGCGAAACTCATAATAAATGTAGTTCCCTTAAAAATGCAACCTGCTTATCCGACAGAGGAATTAATGACCATATGCCCATTAGAATATAGGTCCTAGAAAAACGAGTTATTTCAAATGTGATCTCCAGTCTTTTGGGGAAGAAATGTATTTCAAGTAGCACTTACCCGCAACCATCAGCCAATAGACTTGAGCCCACTCGTCTCGACTTAAAATATATTGCAAACAGTCCTCTTGCCTTAGCACTCTGTATCTTCTGGGCACCTCTTTTTTTTAGTGTAGAGGAGCTGGACATGTATAGATGTCCTCAACAACTCGCATTTGGATATGCGATGGGGGGGATTCGACCTGTTCAGAAATATCTGGCCCATACTCCAGAGCTCATGATGGGCAGAAATAGTGGCCAACAAAATGTAGAATTTGTGCATGCAATTTCAGATTGTTTACATCGAATTGTCCTTCTTAGCATAAATATCTAATTTTTGACATGAAAGGTCCAGCTTTTGGAGATGCATTTGGTTTTCCAAATAATGTGGTGCATGGATCTACAGTTGTGACCAAAAAAAATGTCAATTAATGAAAAAAGATTCGATTTATTTCTGGCAAAATGAGTGGGAAAGAGATTGTCTGTCAGTTTCATTGAAATATCCCGAAAAGGTTTCTAGAGTGGACATTGGCCACTGTGTCCATCCCAATAGAGAGTTTCTTTTGGGTACCGGGCAAAGAATACCCTTTGATTATTTGAATTCATGTTGCTTCATTGCCCTTGCGGGCTTCCATCCGAGGGCACCTTTGCCAAAGAATGCAGCTTGCTTCATCCTGCTGAAGCCCTTTGCTGGGCATCCTCGGAGGCTATTCTATGGACTCTATAGCAGCTACTGCCATGCCGTGGGCGGCAGAAAGTGCACGGATTTAGATTGAGTGCCTTTCCCCGCCACTGCAGAGCAAGATTATTGCCTCTCTAAAATGATAGTTTCAGATATGAGCAATTCCAAATCGCTTCCTTGGCAGAAAAATAAACACAATTAAATTGAATCGGTTACTACCGCTGCTTCAAATTGTTCTCTCGCTTCCCGTGATGAGGCAGCTTTAGAAAATTAAATTTTAATAAGGCATTTTATCCTTGGTGCTGGGAGTCAAAAAAAGTGCCATCTCTTGACTTCATTTAAGTTCTGGGTGAGATTGCGTTGAGCTGCTTTGCTGTGTGCTGTTATTATGCTTTTTGTATAAAGGTTCAGTCTCCTTATGTGATATGATATGACAGGTTATTTATAACGCGCTTAATATCCGGAGGTTCCTAATTGCAGACCCGGGGATCGAACCTGTGTTGCTCCATGTGAACATGTTGCCCCTGAGCTATCCTCCCAAGACAAGCCCTTGAACCATTCAAGGGGAGTGGTTGAAACTCCATCCACACTGCACATCATTGGCACACTGCCTAAAAGCACCATTACCTTTCAGTAGCAATGTGCATCCTCTGCCAGGAGTAGGGGCAGCATATACTTGGAATAGGTGTCCGAAGGCTTCAGAGCGGCCTCAAGGTGTTGTTACAGCTGAACAGAGCTCTAGCTCCTGTCAGACCTAAGCTTCACAAGGCACGTGATGCCAGGTTGACAAGTTTTCTTCCCGTCGCTTCCAGTCCAATGAATATGTAATTTCCGAATGTGGGATCATTTTCACATTTGGTTGTGGGGTCCACGGACCCTGCATGCCTGCCGGAAACATTTGCAAAGGTTCTATAGCAGCCCTTTTGGGCAGGTCCTGACCCTGGAGCCAGGAATGGCTTCCACAGGAGTGGAATATGCCAGGGAACTATGACCACTTTTAGAGAAGGGACCCATGCGCACAGGGGCCGGGTCCATGAATGTGGGCACGGGATGGCACACGTCTCTATGGCCCGTCAAGGTAAGAATCCTATTGGGATCCGTCCTTTTGGGAGACTTGCAACTTTTCGGCCCCTGAGGATGGAACTTTATGAAACTTCACAAAAATCTTTCATACTCTACGTTGAACATTTCTGAAAGTTTAGTGGAGTTCCACCCAGGGATGTTAAAATTATACGGACCGGTTAGCTCAAAAATGGTAATTTCCATAGAAAATGTGGGAAACCGTCTAGAACAAAGACTATTGAACGGTTGGATACCAAACTTGGGTGAGAAGTGGATGGGTAACCACTCTGTCTGCAGCATTGCCAAAGGTACGGAGTCCTGCTGGCCATGGCTGGTAGCCATGCCATGCCCAGCAGGGCTCTGTGGCAGGACTCATGTGCCAAATTTAGCAAAATGGGATGAGCAATTTCAGGTTGGTCAGGTGGTTAGCGTTTTTGCACAGGTTTTCCATGGACCAAATAAAAAAGAACACCCCTTTCTGGCCAACACCTGGAAATTGTCAGATATCATCTTGGGTATACCCAGTGCTTAATTTGTAAAAAAATAAGTGCCAGTGCCCAAACAATATTGGTCCCATAATGCCGGGTGCGGTGCCGCCCTCAGCGGGGGTGCGCCGGCCGTGCCAGTTCAGTACTAGACCTACCTAGATTGGCCCACCAGCCCATCTCACTGCTGCTGCTCCATGTCACATGTTTGGCGCTGAAGCAACTGCTGGCACAGGCTAGTAGTAAATACGCAACTAAGACATGCTCCTCCTGTAACTGTGCCTCAATGCCCCCGGACTGTGTGAGCGCTTTAAAAATGCAAATAAATAAAAAAGCATTCTGTTTAAGTCACTGTTTCACTGTATTTGTCTCTACCCCTTCTGCCCCATCTGACAATCTGTTAAAGTACACCAAGTATTGTTAATCGGTTACCTCGAGGAAGAGTACCCTCCCCTCAGCCCGTTCTTCAGTCACCTCATCCAGGTGTTTTGTGTAATCAATTTACTCTCAAGTCCTTATCAGTCATCACATCTCATAAATGCATCCCCCTTCACCCTTCCTTCAAGCATGAGCATGGTGTTGTATAACTTGGAAAAAGTAATTTCTGCAAGGCATTGTTGTGAAATCAACGGCCTGTGCTACTTCTGCTTTAGGGCCTCTTTCCACCTTAACACATATTAAAAAACGAAATATGTTTTGTCACCCAATATTCAGGAGCGAGAGGAAAATGCATATTCGGAGATCTCCTTTCCACTGACATGTTCTTGACATACTTCACTAAACTGCGGGGTGTAACAGACATCCACCTCCCTATCTGAGGATTCCTATCTGAGGATTGCATGTGCTCTCATTCGGAGCACATGCTCGGAACGTATTGTACCCAGGTTAAGGGGCCACAGTGTATAAACCACACATCAGGATAGAAATCATGCGCTGGAATTATGTAAAAAAAAATTACAGCAAAAGACGGTTGAGAATTATACACGAATACTCAACTACAGCTTTTATTTATGACGACAGATTAGTGGGTACGTGCACCATGTTTATCCCTGTCTAGTTTCCATGTGTGTATCTTTAAGCCTGAAATGGCATTTCAGAAGTTTGTCTTTGCATGGGCTATTTCGCGAAGTGCAGCCGGTTCGGTTTCGGCCCAATACGTGAACCATTCCGGGTCCCCTCGCTGAAGCTCGTTTGTGAACTAATGAGGCCGATAACATTAAAAGGAAGAACGGAAACACCCAGGCATAAATTCACAGATCATGTTTCGCTTAGATGAATGCTATCCAGGGTCGGACTGGGGCATACAATTGTCTCGAGTTGGGCTCTGCACCAATGAAAAAGTGGCCAAAGTTGCAAACAACAATTCAATCCTTTTGTAACAGACACTAGTGGGACTACGCTGCCGCCCGTGCCCCGCCCGTCCTGGGCTTTGCCCTGCATTGCCTCAATCACTTAGGCTACCTTCCCTGGTACCGCCACGGCCATGCTGAGCCTGATGATGACAAAAATAGATGCGCGGCGCGGCGGCCCCACGGAAGGTAAGATTTTAACAGAAAAAACATATTTGGGATTTTGGGGCCCATAACTTTCACAGTGATGGGCCACAGCCGCCACTCAAAATAAGTTATTTCTTTTAAAACCTACCTTCCATGGGGCAGGGCCCTGGCCACCGGCCCCACGGAAGGTCAGGTTTTCAAAGAAAAAAATAAAAAAAACATACTTTTGGGTACAATCCATGGGCCCGGCCGCCCGCGGCAGAGTTATCCGACTCAGTCTGCGGCAGCCGGCAGCCCCTGGTCTCAGAAAATTGGCCTGGGCCTGGCACTGACTGCAGTCAGCAGCACACTGCACACAGGTCACACAGACAGAAGCCCGGACGCGGACAGGCCCTTGGTGGGGTCCTGACTCCTGGGCAGTCAGGACACCACCAGGAGACCGAGCCGCCGCCCTGGCCCCGACCTGGGCCTTCCTTGCCTGATCACTTGACTGTGACAGGCTCAGGCTGCACCGTACGCAACAAGTGATTTACCTGCCTTGCAGGCAGGGACTTGTCTCCTGTTGGGCCTCAGGGTGGGGGGGGGGCAGGTGCGCACACTGGCACCCGCACACATGAAAAAGCAGGCAGAGGGGGCCCCAGGAAGCAACTGGGCCGCACCACGCAGTGCAGCAGGGCAGGCTCTCTCTCTCTCACAAGTCAGGACCGACAACGCCACGCCTCGACACCTTCACTTCACAGTAACTCGTGAAAATGAAGGTGGCGCCGCACTGCCTCCTGTGGCAACAACAACACGTCACCATGTCATTTCACTGGCTCAGAAGAACAGCCAATGAAAACTGCACATTCTGTGTTACTATACAGAATGTATCAAATACTGCATAGTAACAACAGAATGGTAGTTTTCATTGGCTGTTTGTAACAGTTTGTTGTTCATTTCTGTTGCTGGCCCCGCCCAGGCCCAGCCAGCCATGGCCTGCAACCTGCAAGCACGAGAGAGATCGAGATCAGAATGACAAATCCCAATGATTTATAATCGAAGCAAAGTGAAGTGGAAGAACAAGCAAAGCAATGGCACGTGCGCTGGCCCCGCATGAGTTCCGGTGTCCAAAAAAGAGTGCCGGTGTTGGGCACTGGCAACCACCCCCACAAATTAAGCACTGGGTATACCCCTGGAAAGAGTACACGCCAAATGAAATTCCACAACTCATATCAGGCAAGCTGGAGGTATTCACTTAGAAGGTTTTCAAAATGACAGGCATGTGCAGCAGAGCTAAATGAACACAAACACGTGCAGATATCTAGCAAGACTGAAGGCCTGCTAAAAATAATACATGCTGCGGCTTTGCATGTGTATAACAATAGGGGAGCAGAGCAAAGGGAGGCCTTGAAGACACCAACACATGTGGCTGCGAATCAGTAGATGGCAGCCGAAGCAGATCAAAGAAAAGGAGAGAAAACTGCATTAACTTGTGCAAATAAACCTTGGCCGACAGGAAGGAGGAGGAGGCGGAGAAGAAGCGAGAGGTGCATGGCTCCAGGGCAAGCCTTCGCAGGGAAGACTAACATCCTGGGGCCTTTTGCAAGACTAATTGGGATCGGAAAGAGCGAGTCACATTCCAGGTAAGTTGTATATGACTGTCCCACTCCCAGCTCAGCCTGCTTTCCTTGGCTATGAGCACACCCCGCCCTCTCTCTCTCTCTCACTCACACACACACCCCTGTGACTAAATGATTTCTGCTATGCAGGCGTACATGGATGAGGAGGGGCTAACCTGCCTACTCAGCCTTCATACTTCTACAAGCCAACAGTCCCTTATTCCCGCAGGCTTTTGGCGCGCAACAAATAAATAAATACAAATGAAAGAAACAGTGATCCGAGTCCTAACGGTAAAACAGGCACAGATGAGAGATCCATTCTTTGCCTTTTGTGGTAACGTGGGCCGAGGGCAGGCTATACTCTCAGAAGGGTTGTGGATGTGAGCCAGTAGCGACACAAACGGCAATAGTACACAGTTTCCAAAATAAAGGAATGTCCACTCAAGGTTTTATGAAGAATATATGCTTTACTTACACAAATCTGTTGTAAACTGAACTATCAAAAACCCAACCCTGTAAAGGGAGACAGAGAAAGGTAATGATACGAAAACGGGCAGGAAATGAAATAAGGAGTTCAAAGGGGTGTGCTTTGCAGGAAAATGGTGGCTAATCAGACTTAACCAGTCTCTAGGGCCTCAAAAGGTGGACCAAGGGACAGGGTCACTTCATAACACCCTATTCCAATCCTAGGCAGTTCACAGAGCAGGTCCAGAGGTTACAGGTGGCCTCTTGACAGCTGCAGCGACAGCCAACTCATACCAGCATGGGGGCTTCATTCAGAATACGCAACTCTGTTCCCAAAGCACATTATAAGGTCACCATCCTGGTGGCAATTAACTTTAAACATAAGCCATACTTGAGTATGGGGTATGGTGGATGGTCTTTCATATCATTATTAAAGCCATGCCTGAATCTGTATCATACATGTGTCGGCACTGTGATCCAGGCTATGTATATTCATCCCAGACTGGCTGCCTCTGCCGCCTAGTAGGGCCAGAGCCAGTGGGAGTTGCCTTCTTTTAATCCTTTGAGATTTTGGTTAACACCTCCCTCGTACAAGACAGCTCCACAGCAGAAGCTGTCCTCGCCAACAGGAAACCAGGGGCACACCCTACACAAAAGGACTAGCCTCACACCAGGGTGTTGCATACCAAACGGCCTTTCATGCTATGCGTCTGTAAAGGGGTGGAGTTAGCATAGCCAGAGGGAGCTCTGCAAGTGGAAAAGGGTTCCACCATCTTGTTACTTTGTACCTCTCCTCCTTCCTGTCTCCTTCACTTACTTGGGCACAAAACACTTTGGGTATGATGCAAGCAGAAAAAGCCTGCTTGTCAACAAAACAGGGGCTGGACCCCTTAAAGCGGGCTTGCTCACTTGTGGACTTCTGCCTATAGAAGACTGGGTCTCTCACTCCTTCTTTGATTCACTGAAGGCCATCCAGGACTGTTTTTACTTTATTATCCCCTGCTATCCATGAAATGATATGGCATTTGTAGCACGCCTATACACAGGTGTTTCATGGGGAAGCTGGGGAAACCCCTGCAACTCCCGAACCCATTATACAGAAGAAGGGGAGCAGGGGACACCCCTGCAAACCACGCTCCCCTTGTTCGGTATAATGAAATGAAATGAAATGATATTTTATGTATATCGCGCTCATACACAAGTGTTTCAGAGCACGACCAGGCAAAGGGTGGGGAACATGGGAGAACAAAAACAACTATCTTACTAGGCCCAGTGGCATTGAGAATGTGCATGGGAAAGAGAAAAGGGGGAAAGCTCGTGGAAGGGAGGAGGAGTGGAAAGTGTGGAACAAAGGAGAGAAAAGAATAAATAATAATAAGTAAACTAAATAAATAAAGGCAATAAACAGTGGTCGTGCAGCCAGCAAGTGACAGTTGCTAGGTTAGTCAGATAGGGTGCATCGGATAAGTGCCAAAGAAAAGTGGGTGGCGGACTGTATGGGTACACATGCAGACTCCAGTGCAAGGGGGGCCCGGAGGCAGTGCAGGTACCTGGGCCCGAAAGACAGAGGGTGGCCAGGTGCACAGTGCCAAGAGAATAAACAGATCAGAAGAGGGGCAAAGGCAGAAGCGAAGAGGAAGGTCTTGAGGTGCTTCCGGAACCGGAGATGGTTCTCCTCAAATGGGATTCAGTATTTTAGTTGCAGCCGAATGAGCAGTAAATGCGAATTCAGCATTGTTTTTTTTTGATATTTTGGGCCAATACCCTTTGAATCCTGCATCAGAACACCAAGGCTACTGAATCGAACCAATAGACCTTAATTAGAACCGCTGGAGCATCATGTAATTCGCTGACATGAACCAGTGGTTATCACCATCTTGAACTAACTCGATCTGACCCTGTTGGGCCATCTGAAGTGCAGAGCCCAAACGCTGCAACCAACCTCACCGAGCCCATGCTTCGAACCATCTAGAAACCACCTCAGTGCTTGACACAGCATGACTCGCTGCACCCGAAGCTGCTTCGAACTGCACCGCAGTACAGCTCTTAGCCTAGCTTGGATTCCACCATCTTGTTACTTTGTACCTCTGCTCCGTCCTGTCTCCTTCACTTACTTTGGCACAAAACACTTTGGGTATGATGCAAGCAGACAAAGCCCACTTGTCACAAAAAGGGACAGGGCCCCTTAAAGCAGGCTTGCTCATTTGTGGACTTTTTCCTATAGTGAGGGTGTCTCTCACTCCTTCTTTGATTCATTGAAGGCCATCCATCACTTTGTTTACTTTATTGTCCCCTGCTATCCATGTGGAAGCGCGGGACATCCCTGCAACCTCTGCTCCCCTTGTTCGGTATAATGGGATTCGTTATTTTAGTTTCAGCCGAATGCGAAGTAAATGCACATTCGGCATTTTTTTAATTGATATTTGGGGCCAATACACTTTGAACCCTGCATCAGAACACCAAGGGAACTTCACCGAACCAACGGACCTTGATGAGAACTGCTGGCGACCTGAACCAGTGGTTACCACAATCTTAAACCAACTCGGTCTGACCCTGTTGGGCCACCTGAAGTGCAGAGCCCAAACGTTGCACTCAACCTCACCGAGCCCACGCTTTCGAAGCAACTAGATGCCACCTCAGTGCTTGACCCAGCACGACTCGCTGCACCCAAAGCTGTTTCGACCTGCACCAAAGTACAGCTCTAAACCTAGCTTGATGCTGTTGAAATGCCAAACATCTTTTTCCACTAAAACACATATCTTTTATTCATTCTGTATTGCATTTCTTGCCTCTTTTTCTTCGTGCTGCAAAATCGCATTCTACATTTCTCTCTTTCCTTTACAAGCGTAGGTGCTTTTTTAATGTTATTTTTGCATTGTTGTGTTTAATTGAAGTATCTATTTTTTAAAGAACCTTCAATGGACATTATTTTTGACTGTTGTACTTTGCTGTTTTTGTTGCTACTGGATCACATTATACCCCTTTTGAGAGTATAGCCTTCCCTCGGCCCAGGTTGCTACAAAAGCCAAAGAAGGTCTCTCTAGGCTGTGCCTCCCAACTTGACCATCTCAACGCTGACTCAACCTTTTGGGAAAGATCCTGACGCGACCATCTGGAACCTGACTCAACCCGCTAGAAAGCACCAAGAAGAGCTCAGCTCCACGCTGTCGAGACTCAAGAGCAGGACTGCACGATATCTGTAGGGATTCAGTGTCCCTGGCCTGGTTTTAAGTGCCCTAGTGACATTTAAAACCCTAATCGTTTCCTTTTAAAGACATTGGGCCTCATTACAACTCAGGCGTTAAGGGTTAACGCCACCGTTAACCCTTAACGCCTGATTCTGATTTTAACGCCTGCTTTTAGCAGGCGTTAAAATCCATGGCGCTAACCTGCCATGGTGCTAATTACGCCGCCGTAATTTACGGCGGCGTAATTAGCGCCTTCCCCACTCCCATTATGCCCTATGGGGCAAAAATGGGAATGGGGAAGGGAAAATGGGAAATGGGGATTTACCGCCCCACTCAACTTGGAATGGGGCGGTAAATCCGCCATCCACCATGGTGTAAACGGAGTTTACACCATGGTGGTAAAGTTGGTGCACTTAGCATCAAGGTTGTAATGAGGCCCATATTCTTAAACCGTGTACATTTGCTATAAATACAATTGCCTGCATACCCCGGTTTGCATACCCAGAGTGTCTCCAGAAGTCTGCATATTCTGTGTATTCCTTTACAGGGTTGGGTACTTAGGGTTTTTAACAGTGTGTTTGTAATTTTAGTTGAATTAAAGACTCTTACAGAACCTTGATTGGACATTTCGTTTATTTTGGTGCCACAGTACTATTGCTGTTTTGGAAGCTTCCTTACTGGCTCACCACCCCTCAATTGCACACGGCTGTTCACCGTGATCATTAGCTCAACGAGTTACATCATGAGCAGTGCGTGGCGGTGGGTGAGTTATGGTTGCTTTGCAAACCATAACTGGTTAATTTGGTATATAGTACAAATGTTGCCAACAAAAAGGTAGTTGGTGAAAAAATCGTGGTGAAAATACCTCTGCAGTGAAAGTCACCAACCAAAAAGTAAAATAAAATGTAGCTGAAAAGTATCAGAAAATGCAGTGCTGCTAGGGTAAGTTCTATGGTGCAGGGTTGATGGATTTGTGAAGGCCTGGTTTAGGATTAGGATAGGGGTCAGGGTTAGAGTAAAGATTTTGGTTAGATTTAGAGTAAGGGTTAGGGTCAGCATAGTAGTGGGAGGGCTGGTGGTTTTGGGATTTGGTTAGCGGTTAGGATAGATTGAGTGTGGGGGTAAGAGTAAAGGTAGGGGTTATGGTAAGGCTCGGGCTTATAGAGTAATGGTTAAGGTACATTTTAAAGAAAGGGATCGGGGGTTTGGCGAGGGCATATGGTGATGTTGTAAGAGCTGTATAGCGAGTGGCAAGCTGGTGATGGGGCTGGAGTTAGATTCACTGTTCATTTGTTTTTTATTTGTTGTTTGTATTGAGTCACAAGCAGATAAAATGGTTTAGCGCGATGAAAGGTTAGTGTTCAGTAAGGGTTCTGGGAAGAATAAGGGTGGTAAATTAGGGTAAGGTTTAGCAATGTAGTTAGGGTGATTGGATGTTTCATTGTCAATTTTTGGGTCATCGTTAGGATTACACCCATTTACTTTTTGTGTATTTAAAAATAGCTTTTTGCCGATCTTCTCACTGATGACATGTTCACACTTTGCATTGCTTTTAAACCTGTTGCCGACTACGTTTTTACACGGCCACATTTTCCTTAGGACATTTTTCACACATAGAACTGATAATTTGTGTTGGTTTTTGCGCTGCAACTATAACATCCCTTCCACCAAAGTGTGTGTGTGTGTGTATCAGTTTTGTTGTATATTTGAAACTGTACAGCATCAAAATATGGGATTGTCCCATTGTAAAACATTTTGTAAAATCAGGCCCTATGAGTAGAATGGAGTGTGTGACTGAAGCAAGAGCCCACCAATTTGAAATTTAATATCATTATTAAGCAATGTAAATGCTGCTTGCCAGGAATGTGTCTTTCAAATTATATGTAGATATTATCACGATGTCACATTTGGAAATGCACATAAATAGATGGTATGGTTTGTGAACCCTCTATGGGTATATGAATAGCAACGAGTTACACCAAAAGTGTTTTTAACTTAATCAACTTTGTACAGACAATCGAAGTGCTGTACAGAACATGCAAGAACAGTTTCCAATCTCTTTAAGGTGCAATTACTAAAGATTGTAAAAGAAGACTTTCAAATGAAAGTTATATATGTACGACGGGAGTTCTGGACTGTGAATAGTTTTCGGCTTTTACTTGTGCAGAAGGGAATCAAATATGTTCGGCAATGCCCCCAAATAAATGCATTCTGAAAATAACCCTTGAATGCATAAAACTTTGACTTGATCACAGTTTGCATCGAGAATACAAACGTGACACACCACCGGGTGCAGATGTTCTAGATGGCGGTGGACACATCCGTGACATGCAAGGTGCTTGTGTAGAATTGCATAGGGTCTGTCAGGGGTGTTGCTAGGTCTGCAAAAGACCCGGGGCTATGCTGATGTTGGAACTGTTGGGACTGGGAGCTAGCTAGCCTTTTGGCTGTAGCTCCTGAGATTCTATCCGGGGCTACAACCAAAAGACCGGGGGCTATAGCCCCCTTGCCACCCTCATAGCAACGCCTCTGGGGTCTGCCATAGAAGTAAACCCTGATTCGCTGGAAAAGACAGCATTTCCATCTGATGGCTTGAGTTTGAGGACCCAGGGTTAAGAATGCTGTTTAACTAATGACCCTTTGGCTTTCAGCTCTGTGTGGGAGATTACACACACAAGAGAGATTAGGGAGCAGCAGGAGGCGTTCAGATTAAAAGAAAACACTTCGTTAGGAAAATTGCTGATCAGGGCCTGATGTTTAGAATTCCTCATGTGCACAAACGCAGATGGGGACCTTCTGGAAAACCAGAGGGTGAATGTAATCGACGGTCCTAAACAAAGTCCTGGTCATTCTGGTAGTTGTCGTTATTGCCTGACAATGATGTTAATTGTGTACTCTTGTTTTGGGTCCTGTGTGTTTTGGTGCAGTGATATTGCAGAGGGGGGCGTTGTTTAAGCTTGACCATTGAAGATGATAGAATCTCAGCCACAGGGTCGATACATTATTTGGAGCGGCAAAATGAGACATGATTTGGTACCTTTCGGAGAAAGGTTTTTAAGTTACTGTCTGGATTGTAATCGCTGTAAAAGGTGAGACTCATATCAGAGGCATTTTATAAGGTATAAATAGGTCGTACAGTGCAGGGTGCGACCCCCTGGGCAGGCATAATGGCAGTCCAATTGGGGAGCTGGGGATTGTAGCCATTGCCACTCTGACCACTCCCTTGGCAGGGGTGTTGGCAAACCTTTAACTGTAGTAACCTATGATGAGAACATGCTGTTTCTGCTGCACACAAATCACGTTGCCATAATATGAGCCAACAAGGCATGCAGCAGGACAAAGGAAACCGCGATCCAGCAACAGCACCAGGAGACAAAGCGAGAAGAGTCCACCGGGGGAGCCGGCTTTTGATTTTCCTGGAGGATGCCGGTAGACAGATTTTTAAGAAGTCCCAGTGAAAGTATAGGGATTTTTAGCACAGATGGCTTTTCCTGGAGATGCCTGGGCCCCGGAGCACCCGCAGTACTCGGCACCCCTGGAGTCCGACATTCAGCATCTCATCCAGACTCAAGGCAAGAAGGCATTCTCAAAGGCACCTCCTCCTTCTGGTCAAGATCATTCTAGCATTTGGGGGGTCCAATACGGCAGTGCAAATTCCTGAAGACCGGGGAGAGGAGCCGGGCATGCCCTGTTCTATGATGAAATGGGAGATTGAACATGCCCACTTTCAACATGTATGGAAGTCGCCATCTTTACTGAGGAGCGTGTACACTGTGACCCACTTAACCAGTTCCTGATTTTCTAGTGCTCCGTAACATTTGCTTCACCCAAACGGTGTCATAGGGCTTCCACTACTACCTACTTGCATTCCCATTTGGTTTCAGGGGGGCTAGGAGGAGAGGGTCGTTTTCATTTTTTGGCCGCTGGGAATTTTTCCACACACTCAGCGTTTGGTCTAAGGAACAAATAATCAGAGATTCGGGGAAAGTACATTGTGCTCGTCATTACTGCAGCAACTATGGCTCCAAGCAGCAAAGGGTTAAGTCATGAACCGGGAGAACATGAATCCTGCGGTCTTCTAAGTCCTTTCAGTGTTAGGCTTATATAGTATTCTATATATTACCAAAAATGTATCCTATGGGTGTTCGTCTCTCTTTGATTTGCATGTATGTGAAGGTAAATTCACCACCTATATGTATATCCGTTGCCTAGACAAGTAGTAGTACAACAGCAACGCCATCTGACCCAGGCAGACCCCAGATTCACTAAATGAGTGTACAGAGGTGCAACAAGGTATAGTATTGTGTTAACAAAATAAGGATACAATACAATTGTGTGAGCGATTAAAGGGACTTGATCCATTAAAGGGACTTCAAGAAGGAAGCTTGCCAAGCTTATTGCTAGAAGGCCATCCATAGTGCTAATGACCTTAAGGAACTCAATGTAATAACATAAGATTATAGTTCATATACATACAGAGGGAATCTTTAAAACAAATCTATTTGGTAACCTTTAGATTCTAAATCAACATGAGTACTGCACCTCAAATAGTCTTATGATATTGTTGCACCAAAGAGTGAATAAACCTATGGGTGTGCCCATAGAAAGCTAGGGTGTGCCTAAAAAAAAGCTTATTGGAGGTGATGGACATACTAGATTTTCCATAAAAGTTGTTGGGCCTTACTGCATTATTTGGGGTTTAGGAAGATGGTTCTACGTGATTTCATCGCCGCACTTTTCATCGCTGGGTTTTTTGCAGCGATTTTTTTTCTTGAAAAAAACATCACATTTTTTTTCTTTTTTTTGGGGGGTTACCCCCCCAACTCCCCCTTTCTTTTTTTTCTTTTTTTAACATCCCGAACACCCAAACCCATTTTTTTAAAAATGTACCCCCCCAAAAAATGAGATGGGTTTTTTTTAGAAAAAAAAATCGCGGCAAAAAACCTGCGATGAAAAGTGCGGCGATTAAATGACGGTATACCAGGAGCAGGTGGCCTCATGTTGAAACCTTTTGTGTGACTGTGACCCTTTCAAGAAAATAAAAATTGCTAAAGCATTGCTCCCCCTTCTATAATTCCCATAGATCTAGCAGAGCAGTGTATTAGCCATCTGCCCTGGGTGTACCCCCAACAACCATGTTGGATCTGGCCCAGGAAACACCTCTTTGATCCTCCTGAGGAGGGTCATCACCGTCTTCCAGTAATCAGGAACGCTCCCTGGGAAGTGCTCTGGTAACTGGTTCTTCAGACAGTCCTTTCATGACATTGGCCATCGCAAAACAGAGTGCTGAAAACTGGGTTCCTTTTCATCCAAGCAGACGCGGAAGGGGCTGAGTTAGTATAGCCTAGCGGAGCGCTTTAGTCCACAGAGGGGTCTCGTCGTCTTGGAGTTTGCTATGGCTCCCATACTTCTTATCCCCCCTCCTCCTGCAGACAAGACACCACAGAGATGACATCAGCAGGCAACGGTCACTTGCTACAGCAGTCTGGACCAAGCGGCTGTAGAATATTGCCTATAGAAGGGGAAGTGGGGGAGTCTCTCCCCTTGGTTGATTCGTCTTTGGACTACTGAAGGATTCATATGGAACCTGGTTGGCAGTACAGTCTGTTTCAAAGTCCTCTGCCCTAGAGGTGAAGAGCAGAGACTCCAAGCAAGAGGCAAGCTCTTGTCCTCAACCATCCCAAGGGCATATTTGGGGTGAAGCTGCTGAGTAGACCTTACCGGCTGCCTGAATACTGGAACCAGGATCCTGCTCACTGCAGGTGCTCCTTGCTAACCTTCCTGGCATGGAAGGGCAGAACAAGGACTAACCTTGCCACTGGACACTGTGAGGCTGTAGAGGTAGGAAACTGACACAAAGGTGGTATGCTTTTGGCTATAGACTTTTATTAATGAGGAAATAAAAGAGAAAACCCTGTCTGACCCTAGTTCTAAGAGGTTTCCCTGCCTCAACCAATACGAAGGAATCTGCCAGGATGTACGTCTGAAGCAAAAGGAATCCACCATCCTGTGTCCAAAAAACAATTCCCAACCCTTACACTAGAAATGTAACTAAGAAAAAGAGATGGTCTTTTTGGTCCAGAAGAATGCCTTTCTTCTTCTGGACGACAGCCAAAGTTCAAGTCCAGAGGATGCAGAAACTAAATGTTCTCAGAAATTGCAAATCAAAAAAGGCTTCCTTGGGTTGGGTTTTCCAGCAAGGAACTCTGAACAAAGGGTCTTGCATCTCTACAGTGTTAGGGGGATGACTCCCTCCCCGTTTTGCCTTTCATAATTTTTCTCAATGCCAGGACAAGTGCCTTTCTTCTCTTGGCCTGTATGCCAGTGTTCACTGTACCAAGAGAATGCCTGCCTTATCCTGGCCCTTTATACAATGTTTAACAACACTAGAGGATTCCCTTCCTCTGATTTCTTTCCAGTTCTTCGCAGTGCCAATAGAAGCACCCCCCCCTTTCTCCTAGCTCTTTATACAATGTTCATCAACACCAGAGGGTATCTCTCTCTTACCATGGTTTCTTTCCAGCTTTTCACAGTGCCAAGAGAACGACTCTCTCTCTTTTGGCTCTTTGTTCAATGCTCAACAACACCAGAGGATATTTCTCTCTTCCCTATGTCTTCCTCCAACTTTCTCCACAGCGTACAACTAGTTCCCAGCCCACCTGGTTCACTATCCTGCCAGATACTGTGACTGTAGGGGTGCTCTCTGAGGCAGTATGTTACTATGGGTGGGTCCCAGGCCCTTCTTGGATGTTCTTGTTTCCTAGGATGTATACCCAGTTCTCTATCCTGCCAGGTATTGCCTTTGCTGGGTCCCAGACCCTCTTACCATTGGTTTCTTTTTCTCTCTTGAAGTCTAGGCAGCCCTGGTTTACTAATCTGCCAGAGACTGCCTCTATCTGTTGGGTGCCAGACCGTTCTTCTAGGTATTTCTTTCTCTTGGGTCCCATACCTCTTTGTATACATTTCTTCTTTGTATGGATTTCTTCTTTGTATGGATTTCTTTCTGTTGGAACCCAGACCTGTTTGGGTGGCTTTCTTTCTCTTGGGTCCCGGACCCCTTTCTATGGACTTCCTTTTTCATCCCGTAGTCTAGGCAGCCCTGGTTTCCTAATCTGCCAGAGACTGCCTCTCTCTGTTGGGTCCCAGACCGTTCTTCTAGGTATTTCTTTCTCTTGGGTCCCATACCTCTTTGTATGCATTTCTTCTTTGTATGGATTTCTTCTTTGTATGGATTTCTTTCTGTCTGAACCCAGACCTGTTTGGGTGGCTTTCTTTCTCTTGGGTCCCAGACCCCTTTCTATGGACTTCCTTTTTCATCCCGTAGTCTAGGCAGCCCTGGTGTCCCAGTCTGCCAGGGACTGCCACGAAGATGACTCTGGATGTCACTTCTTGCTGGGTGCGGGTCCCAGACCAGTGTCTCAGTGTGGTAAGGTCCCGCTGTGTTCCCAGCAAGCCTCCCGGTTTCCGAACCCTTTTCTGGTTGCTCACCAGTCTTCTTTCGTGGCTTCTGGGTCGCTTACCCCGCTCTGGCACCTCCTTCTCTCCCATTGCTCTGCAGTGGTTCCGCATCAGCTTCCTGCTTTGGGGTGGCATGCTCTGCGTGCATGGCATGCTCCAGATCCTTCGTCCAGCTGATTGCCTGAGCTCTGGCTTCCTTCTTACACTCAACCATGGTTGATCTATGAGGGATGGCTCTGCCAGTGGGCAAGCGTCCCGTTCGTGGCACTTTTGGCATCCCAGTTCATCCAGCAGCTCAAAAAGCTTCATGTTCCTTGGATTTCCCTCTTCTATTTCAGATATGTTCTGACCAATAGAAAATCTGTGTAGACTAGACCGCTCACAATGGTTTCTTAACATGATCTTCATTCTTCCGCACTTCATCCTCGTCCCAGTACTGATCTTGCAAACTCGCAGTGGGCCAGTTGGTCTCTCCCTCGTCTCAGTACGTAGGTGATGCAAGTCCCTTTTGGAGTCTATGCTCTTCCTCGTCTCATTACTTTCTACATTACTGATAAGTCAAAGGTACATGGGTACACTAGGGAAGGTGTTACGGGTAGGGGGGTAGGAAGGTGTGTTAGGGTTAGGTGAGCTATGGGGATACCATGTTCTCCCAAGGTCATCACTAATCCCATAGGGGGGTTCCCTCCCCATGAGATCCACCCACTGAGTACCACCACCAGGGGCATTATAGGGTAGCAGCCTCACCTCCTTGGCCTCATGGGAAGGGGCTCCCCCTAGGGTAGAAGTGACGACATCTGGGGATTAATCACAAAACTCAGGACAGTGCATCCCAACAACCCAGAAGTCAAGCAACAGCAGCACTGGGGCATGGTCCCTGCCTCCAACCACGTGTGTACTACACAGACCCAGACATTGCCTACCTGTCCAAAGCTTCTTTCTGCCACATGCCATTGATGCTTGGCCTGCAGCGTGTTTTGAACCCAGTCGGCCAGCTCACTAACCCAATCCTAATTATTGCTGTGGAAAGCTCCTAGAAGCTTGGCTCAATGATGTTGAGACCCCAGAAAACTAACTGAAAGCTATTTCAAAAGCCATCCTTAGATGCTGCCCTTCCAGCAAACTATCGCCATATATCTCTGCTTTCTTATTTAATTACATTTTTGGAGGCTCTTTTTTTCCACTTTGATTTTTTCATTTCTTGAGTACTCTGTTTTTTGTATCCCTTTTAATACGGCTTTTGCCCAGGTCGAGGCACTGAGAGAGTTCTTGTCTCAGTGAAGGACAACTTGGTCCCGCTTGTTGATCAGGGTGGCATTGTCACCTTGATATTGTTGGACCTGTCGGCAGCATTAAACACGATCCATCTTGCTTGGTCGGATGTCGCTGGCAGGTTTCTCTGGCCAGGTTTCTCTTCCTTGTGGGTTTCTTTAGGCCTCCGCCTTGTCACCCATTCTCTTTAATATTTAGTGGACATCTGCCTTCTGGCCTTCAGCTTTTGGTCCTATCACCACTCCGGTTACTATTACTGTTCGGGATCTTTGAGTCAAGATTACTGCCTCGCTTTCTAATGAAGCTCAGGTAGCTGCAATCTGTCAGGCGAGCTACTATAAGCTTAGAATGCTGCACAGTTTCACGCATCTTTGATGGCCTCATTGAGCACAGTTGACTACTGCAAATCACTCCATCTTCCTCAACCTCTGGTCCTCACTCATCGTCTGTAGATGCTCCAGAACTCTGGTGCCAGAGTAGCCACTCCGACATCTTTTAGGGCGCACATTTCCCTTGTTCTTTGTAGACTGCATTGGCTCCCCATTGCCAAGCATATTCAGTTTAAATCTTTGTTTGGTCCATTGGCTTTTTATGAGAATTGGGTGGAATATTTACAATCGAAATCCGGCCGTATGTTCCTTGTCTCACTCTTCGCTCTACAGAATCTTTGTGTATTCAGGTTCCTCTGTTTAGCCTTTCCCGTTTCAGAGGTTGAGCATTCTCTGTAGCAGCTGCTACATTATGGAATGCCCTTCCTTATACTTTATTTGCAATGGTGAACCATTCTGCTTTTCGTAAAATACTGAAAACCCATCTTCTTTTGAATATTCATGGTTTATGGTTAGCTTCTATTCTGTGGTGTTGGCGTCAAGATGCCTTTTGGGTGGATGTATCGTACTCTACAAACCCTTAACATAACATAACATCCTATCCCCCGGTCCACCTTGAAGGAAACTAGTCACTTCTATGCCGCCTTTTCTATCTTTTGAAAGACATATTCATTTACTTGTTGTTGTTGAAATATTTGTCTGATCACCCCTGTCTACCAACCGAGAATGCCTCTTTATTTTAAAGTATGTCTTCTGCATTTTCCCCTTACAGTTTTTCAGTAGTGTTTTTATTAGCTGTGTGAATTATTTTTAGTTTAATCGGGGATCCTATTTTTTTTAAAAGAAATTTATGGGACCTTGGTTGGACATTCTTTTGTTTTGAAATCACCGTACTGTTGTTGTTTGGATTGCTTCTGTGCCAGTTCAAACCCCTCCAAAAGAGTATAATCTGCTCTTGGTGCATATTGCCAACAGAGAGGAAAGAGGTAAACCCATCAGGCTGTGCCTGTTCACCTTTATGGTTGGAATCACTGCTGCTTTAGTGGTAGTGCGGGGCTGAGTAGGCGGTTTAGCCACGACTCATGCCAGTACTGCTGTAGAGTAATAGTCTTTTCGCCACACTGGACTTCTGAGATCTCCATGTGTCCCATGCAGGTGTGAGAATATATTGTATTCCTTTTTCTGTGCATTCTATTATATGTAATAGAATATTTATGATGGGAAAAGCATAACTTGCAGATAAATGAGCAATTGTCTGGGATCTCAAGTTGTTTTATCCAAGTGTGAGCACTTCTTGAGTTTCCCGTTTCACACTTTTCCTGTTTCTGGCTCTTATTGTGCTGCATTTACTACTCAGAAAGCAAAACTACACATGCCAGAATACAATGAAAACACAAGACTGGATGAACAACTCGTAGATTACATGGGACAGCCAGAATTCTCATTAATATACAGGAATAGGCTATGATTTGCTTTGTGTATTGGATGAGCAAACTAGTTTCATACACCTGGGATATCTAAATAAAAAGTCAAGTAGTTTCCCTTGAATGTTAGCAATTATGTGTAGTCTCATATTTTTGGCAGCAGAGGGTTGTGTTTTATTTCGGAAAAATGCCCCCTCTTTGTGAGCTGAAACTAAGGCTCTATATGTGTAGAGCGAAGGGTTGGTACACTGGAGGCTCATTCAGATCATGGACGTTGTTTGGCTTTCCTGCTCTTAGGGTCAGGCAGTGGGATGAATTACCATCTTGCAAGGGTGTGAAAGCCCTAGCTTTCATGATTTTTTATTAAGTAATACAATTATAGGAGTAATTCCATCTCTGAAAGGGAAATCTGCTAATCAGATTTTGCTTTCGTAACGTCCATGCCAAAAGAATAGTATTAACTTGTGAGCTGTTTTATAAATGCACCCCCGATCCAAAAACCCTATCATTATGGGTCTACCTCCTGGTGGCAGAATAATGTTTAAACTTAAACCATACCCGAGTTAGAGTATGGTGGCTGGTCTTCTCATAATTATTACAGCCATGTCCAATTTGATTTTGTACATGTGCCAGCCCTGTGGGCCCAGGTCAGCTGTGGAAGGATTGAGTATTCCTCCCAGGCAAGGCACACCCCTATCCACTCACAGGACTGTTGCCTTGGGGGATTGTTTCTCTTTGTTCCTTTGTAAGAGCAGCTAACACCCTTTTCCCCAGGACAATCACTCCACAGGACGGCGCTGGACTGGGACCAGAAACCAAGAGGCACAACCATTCATAGAGAGCCTGGCCTCACACTAGGGGGCTGCATTTCTAATGCCTTTGATCCTTTTGAGAAGGAAAGGGGTGTGTTAGGGGAGCCAGGCAGGCGTCTGTACAGTTTTGGAGGGTTCTGCCATCTTGATTCTGTCTGCCTACCATTCTCCTTCCTGTCCCCTCCACTTCCTCCGGAGCAAATAACTTTGGGTGTGACCTCATAAGGTCAAAGCCCCACATTTCAAGAGCAGAGACTGGACCCCTGAAGCAGGCTAGCTTTAGTCCAATAACCTGTATGCATTGCCTATAAAACATAGGTCTCTCACCATTTCTTTGAATCCTCTTGGGAATCATCTTGAAGCATCTTTGGATCATCACTCGAAGATTTTGCTGGACCCTGAGAGAGCAGTTCTCTCTAGTGTCCTCCAGTTGTGAAGTGGAGGCAGTGGTCCGAGGCAGAGACCAGCTCTGTCTTCTGACCATCCCCAGGGACCATTGGGGTGAAATCTGCAGCTGTCGAATAACCATGCTTCTTTACCAGCCACCTGTTGCCAGTAGGGCTGTACCGAATAGCATATTTAGTATTCGGCCGAATACCGAACCGTTTGTCAAGTATTCCGCCGAAGCCGAATATGAAGCCGAATAGTTGCTTTATTCAATAAATCAGGTTCCAAACTTCAAAAAACACCCTTATTAAAAAAAACAAATAAAGCACCATTTTAGATGCATTCTATACTTTTATTTCTCTTCACTGTAATTAATCTGCATCTTTATTTAAAGTATAAAAGCCAGAAATAAAGCAGATTTAACCAAAATGAAGGGACCACACGTACAGAAGATTGTTGCATATTCAGTGTCAGTTAAAGTATGAGGCTTGACAAATGAAAAAGGACTGCCTTTGTGAATCAGATGCATTGCATTATCTATCCAGTTGCAAAGTCGATGCAGTCATGTTTCGAAACTTCTTTACAGCTCACATAGAAAAGTATAAAATGGTTCATGTCGGCTCGTGCAGGACACAAGTCAAGAGGAAATCTGAAATGTGTGAACTCCATCTCACAACTATTCACCCACCCAAACAAATGCTGCTCACTTTTCACTTATCCTAGACACTCTTTCTCGCCAATACACAAACATATGCAACTTATAATTCCTGATAAAATATCAGATAATTTTAAACTCAGGACTCAAGTCCTTAAAAAAAGAAAAGCGGGACTATGATGTATGCAATGGGAAGTGACATGACAGGAACTGAAAGTATCTATGCACATTTCTTTCAGTATGTTTTTTCCAACTGAAAAAAGTGCACATTGCATATGAACATTAGCCAAAAGAAAAGATGTTCCTGTATTGTTGCAGGCTAAGTATAAAAGATGAGCACCTTTTTTGTCTAAGAGTCCGTAACAAAACATGCTTTAAAGAGCAGATTACAGTAAGAGATATTTTTCAGCTGTGTGATAGAAATTTGTTTGGTCTAATTCTATTCAGTTTTGCAAACTGAAGTCTATATTTGACTTTCTGATTTCATGTTGCATTGTATTCAAATGATAATGTCAAAGTATTCGGCAAGAGCCGAATAGCAAGAAACTATTCGGCCGGAGCCGAATAGCTTTTTTTCAGCTGGAATTCGGCCGAATACTTACTCGAAGCCGAAGTTCGGTGCACCCCTAGTTGCCAGGACCTCATTGTCTTGCAGGTCCCCTGAAGGTGTGTACCAGCCTGACTCATTTTTGGGAGCCCAATAAAAGGACTGACATTGGCCCTTGATACCCTGGAGTGGGACTCGGCACGTGAAAGCCAGAACAGCCAAGATCCTTGTTGTCATTGACAACCCACACCGACCCACACCGAGCTGTGACTCCAGTGCGCTCGACACCGAGCAATCAAGCAGGACCATTCAGTGCTACCCTTTGCTGTCCATTGTTCTCTGAGCCACTGTCCGCTGTTCAACTCTGTTTTCCGCTGCACTGTACCAGCAAAAACACATTGTTGCCTCAGCCCGAACCATGAAGTACTGCTGCCTTGCCTTGCTTGAGCGTCTTCTGAAACACCAGCTTCTCCATTGCCGCTCCTGTAAGTCTATCCTCCGACCCTGCTAATCCCCGAACAGTAACGTCCCAGCATCTGCACAGAATCCACTCACCTGCACATCCTGGTACCAGTTTACCGCCATCGAACTGCGACCGCCGACTGAACCTGGGGACCGCCCAATCCGCAGAGCACGAGTAGATGAGTTGAGACTGCAGCTACCTTTTGTTTGACCCAGACCAGTGGTCGAAGTGAGCGGGAACGGTCAGGAGCAGCGTTACATTACTTTTATATTTTAATGTTCACAGTTCCACTACTTTTTGCAACCATTTTCTCCAGTTCTTTGTGAAGTTAAAGCACACTTCTCCGCGTTACCATTAGCCAGTAGTTATAGCTAAACTGAAATCTCCTTCAAGTTAATTGGCTGTTAACCAATATGGCTGCAAACCGTGAACGTTTTTTCGCATTGCAACCTTCCTGCCTACTTTTTTTGCTACACTTCTACCACTGACCCAGACTCAACGTCAGCTTGCCATTGAGCTATTTGGACTGCTGCTTCCTCAACCCAGGCCAAGAAGTCTGGTTTGGCACTGCTGAACCACCAAGAACTGCAAAGAAGGTACTATTGACTAACTGCTGCTTTGTTGATTTTGGTGCCCTAGAGACTGGTTAGGCCACTTTGAACCCTTTGTGCTCATAAGTACATATCCTTTTTCAAGACAAAAACTGCTTTTTCTTGCCTTTCACTTCCTCCCCCTGATTCATTACCCAGAGTGCTGCCCTCTACTATCTTTGCTTATTCTGTGTTCCTTCCTCAGGGGTGGGTTTTGTGTAGCGATTTTCTAGTTGGTTATTATTGTACATGGCGTGTTTAATTAAAGTGTATATATTTTTATTGGACCTTGATTGGACATTCCTTTATTTTGGACTGTTATACTTTGCTGTTTGGGTTGCTACTGAACCACATTCATGCCCCTCTTAAGAGTATAGCCTTTCCTCTGCCAATTTTACCATAAAAGGTGAAGGAGCTATATCTCTTGGCTTAACTTGTTTTACCTTTATGATTGTATTGGCTCTTATTTTGTGCGACTACGAGGGCTGAGTGGGCGTTTCAGCCTCTACTCACCCATGTGCTCCTGCAGAGCAGAAGTCAATTTGTCACAGGCGTTTGGCATTCCTTCTGGCCACCTCCACGACCATCATAGAACCAAGGTTGTACATGATGGACCAAGGCTGACCATGGCCAACCATAATTGGTCATCGTCAACAGGCAACTACTGCCATGCAAACCATCTCCTTGGCCTGTGTCTGTGGCGTGCGAGGAGGACTCTGTGACCGGAGAAGCTCTTTTGCAAAGCCTAAACTAAGCTTTGCTTAGGATTGCTGCATTTACTTTGCCTGTCAACGTGTGCAATTTAGTACTGTAGGCTGAAGATCATGTGATGCGTCTGTACTGCTGCACGGTTGTATGTGATAGTTAAGCCTTCGACGGACATCCTTGTAGATCATGAGATGTCTGGAGAGCCTTCAGTGTCTGACCAGCCCTTCAAAATGAATGCTTGGTAAATGTGATTGCCACATATGTTCTGCAAAGGCACTGTGCAGTCAAGAGAAATTGGAGCAGACATTGCAGTGCACATTTCCCCCTAACCTCTGTGGGTTGATAACATGCTGATGTGCCCTTCAGGTAATGGGCTCGAGTCATCAGTTTACTCCTTTGGCTGATAACATGCATACCAACAGCTAGTAGGTAATATTGGCTTCAAATAACAATGGGCCTCATCATTATCGCGGGTTTGGTGCTAATGCAGTGGTAAATCTGCAGAATGGCCATCAAACTCTGTTTCCGTTACCACCACTCGTCCCGTGACATGACCACATGATTACGAGTGGCGAGAAGGTGGTGTAAATGCCCATTTATGGAGACCAATATCACCATGAGGGATTTATAACGGATCTACCAAAGCGGTAATAGTGCAGGGTAAATTAGCCGAGTTTTGGGGCTAAACTGGTGGATTTACCTCCCATCCTCCACTTTACCACCACACCTGAAGTACGGCAGTGTACTTATGTGGTGGTAGCAGAATTACTGCCACTTTACTGCCGTTTTTTAGCACACTGCTGTACTCGTATTGATCCTCATTACGTTATGTAAATTGCTTTGGATAACATTGCTATGCAAATTGCAGGTGCGTACAGTGTAAGCGTTTGCAATAAAGACATGTTGAACCTTCATAAGCCAGCCAACCTTGGGTCTCGCGTCGATAATGCGCAAACGCTGCAAGCTCGCGGCCGCGTGAACATAACCGGTATTTACTGGGGATTTGCAGCTCTGAGCGGCAATTTGTTGCCGGCGCAGAGGGATCAGCGGTGTTTCTCCTCCGCCCAGTGATGCCGGCGCCGCTGCTGTTCCCGGAGGAGCCTCTGATAAAGGATTCCTGACATTCCAGATGGTTCTGCGCTTGAGCGGAAGATGGCGGCCTTTGAAAGGTCACCCGGGGAACGCCGAGCCCTTGCGCACGTGCATTCCTTCTGTGGCAGAGTCCAGCCAGGCATGCCTTCCACAGAGGCTCCACCTCAGCGAGGAAAAGGTGCTTGTGGAGAAACAGCGTCGAGATTTCTCGGCAGTTCTTGCTGTTTTGTTTTAATGTTGCGAACGTTTCAAAGAGCTCGCAAGAAAATGATCTTACGATTTAGGATACAACTACGTGTCCTTTCGTAGCATACGCTGATCTATCCGTGCCACAAGCATTTTCTTCTTCTCGCACCTGCTGCTCTGTGCGCTGGCGCCCTCACCACCAGTTTACATACCAGCTGCACCCAGGGTCGGACTGGGGCATAAAATTGTCGCGGACACCAACGAAAAAGTGTGCCACAGTTGCAAATGGGAATTCATTACTTTTGTGACGCTGTTTGAATAGTACCCAAGGGGGAGGTTTTTGATAAAATATGAGGCAAATTGTACATTTTAAAGAATATTTATTCAGCAACACTGGTCAAAACGATTAGTCACATAGTGAAGTAACTCCTCAAACTGCCCCACATTCACATTGGCCAGAAAAGTGCACCATTTTGACCCAAAAAACCGGCCCACACCACAAGCATTTTGGGTTTTTGGTTCTGCCATGGGCCTATTGCCCTATAAGCTAGTCCGAGCCTGGCTGCACCCTCCTTTTCTTCTCCTCCTCCCCATCCCGTGCATCTGCCCACACTCCTCTACAACACTGCTCTTCCACCTACTCCTGTCCCATTCATCAGTTTGGGCTCTGGATGCACGTGGTATATGCCAGGCGCCATCTCTGCTTCCAGCGGCAGATCTATGTCTGCGCCATACATGCCTCGCTCTAGGTACCGTGCTGCACATGTCTTGCTCCAGGTGCCATCTCTATATATCGTTGCCGGGCCGTGGCCCTCTTCGGGAGCCCAACGTTGTTGTGCTTTGCTACCCCGTGTTGCTGGTTGTGTGTAGAGGGCCGCGTGTAAGCATCTCTACTAGACTGCATCACGGGTGTTGCTAGTTCTGGAAACGGTCCGGGGCTATGTTAATGTCGGGACTCATGGCTAGCTAGCCTTTTGGTTGTAGCCCCTGAGCTTCTATCCGGGGCTATAGACCCCTTAGCCACCCCCTAACAACGCTGCATGCACTGTGGTGCCTGTGCACAGACATCCTTAGGCAATTATATAAATAGGATTAACTGTTGGTGTTAAAGGGAAAAATACTCAAGCATGTGTATATTGGTCTCGGTACCACTAATCCTGGGTGACCCTGGGGCTGGATTCCCCGTGATTCGGGAGGCATGACTCGCCATTATGTTCACATTTGCCATAAAACAGCAAAAGCCTCCGTCCATCATGTGTGTGACGTACACATAGTGCATTATTTACGTATATGTGATACCTGCGCAGAAAGCTGCAAGCGTTCCTCAATCACACATTATACATTTTACTTGGACAAGTGCCAACTTTACCCGAATTTCAGAGGAAAGATGGGGGGGTAGGAAGCTAACACCTTAAAGGGCAAAGGAGGGTCCCCTTCAGGGTCTTTTTGGGCCGTCATACTTACTTAATTAAATGAAGCCCCCCACCCCCAAGAAATTGTGTGCAACATGTGTCAAATTAGTCCCAAATAATGACATTTAAAGCACATTGAGACAGTGACTTTTCCAAAAATTGCTAAGCTTTAAAGCGCATTTGCATTGGTGCCTGCCAGCGCGGTAATGCTGCTGTTGGGCTATGGTGCCAGGCTGGCTTTACCAGTTGGTAGTTCAGGGTGCATGTCTAGGTGCATTGTACCATATATTCGATCTACTCCTGAGAGGCACTGACTTTGGAGTGTCTTTTTGTGTCAGTGGTCAGTAGGAAGAGGGCACCTGGGCGATTAACTGCACGTTGTAGGCACTGCATTTTAATTGGCTCTGACATAGCACAATTGGGGCCTACAAACCCCCTCTAAATACCAGGCCAGACACTTTGCGCGTGGCCGCGAGCTACCAGGCCCCAGAGTCTTGCACAGCATTTGCAGGATATTCCCAAGACTGCCTTATTCACCCTGCCATTATTGGCAGTGTACAAAGGTGTTATTTACCTAGCACATTTGTCCAGAGCATTTCACATAAAGTAATATTGTTTAAAACTAATATTACCCACTAAAAGCTTTTACTCATGTTATCGTCCGAAGGAGGACACTTTTGATGAGATTCGAACCTGTTAACCACAAATCACACCCGCGTGCACTCAACCCACTGAGCTAATGCAACTATTAGCACCTCCACTCCTCCTCTGACTTTTGCTGGGTACACACTGGAGCCATTGCAGTGCATACATGGCAAGTACATTTGCAAATCACATAATGTAGCATAATAAGGCAATGGAAAGTATGTTTACTATAGATATAAAGAAAGGCAACCTTATTGTATCCAAGGTTAACGCTTCTTCAGAGTTATTGGGTGGGCTACTCGGCAAGATATAGCAACATTAACCTCCCCTCTCATCCCATCTAAATAACGCCATATTTTGATACACATCTCCAACACTGAAACAAAACAGTTTACCACAATGGAATGTACGCTAAGCCAAGACAGCTCTACATTTCCCTAAACACCGGAGTAAACCACCACAGAGGCACTGACGCAAATCTCCACATTCTCCTTCAACAAAATACTGCCAGATACCCCAGAGAATCATAAACGATTTACAGTGTCAAGCTGTGAAGACTAGGGGGCTGTAAATAAAGTATATTGACAAGCCCAGTCCACATATTGTTTAATATAGTCTTGGTTCCTTCTAAAAAGGTTCTACTACCCCAATGTACCTGGTTTAGCAGAGGTCGTCGACGGATCCTTCTTGAGTGAACTCCCTTTAAGGCAGGAGCCACGGATCGTCAAAATTCCTCGAAGAAAGGGGTGAACAATGTTGTCGAGGCAGCCTCTTCGGTCCTTGCTGTGCTCGTCCACGATCAGTCATGGACGTCCTGTGAAGATGATGCCTGCGGTGCACCTCGGCAACGCTAGCTTGTTGCTGCAAAGCAGACCAATGAAGAACATCGGCCCAGAAAGGACCTCGAGTCGTCGGCGGTTGGCATCAGTGTTTGGGACTCGACCGCGGCTGGCTTTCGGATCGTCGTCAGCGTCTTTCAGGACTTAGGTTGCGGGAAACCCACCGGCGGATTCTCCTCAGTTCGTCGGCGGCCTTGACTTTTTCCGGCGGGACAAATCGGTTGACGGTGTTGAGCAAGAGAGTCCTTGATTTCAAATGTCTTAGGCAGTGGAGCGTTGCTGCTCCGGTCACCAAGGTTACTGCGGTCCTCCGAACCTCGGTCGAGGACGATGGACTTCAATGTCCGGGTGCTTTACTTCAGATTCCTTGGTGGTCCCCATCTTCGGTCTGCAGACTTTCAATGACTGACTTCCAGGGAGCCTTGGTGAAAGTTACCTGGTGCACAATGTTCCCTCGCAGCTTGGGAACAGGTCTCTTAGCCAGGTCCTCTCTTGGATCAGTTCTTGGAGACACGACCGCTTTCGGATTTCGTCGAAGGAAAGCAGCAGCAAAGCCTTCTTCTTCCAGCTGGGCTTCAAGGTTAAGCATCAAGTTTTGACTTCAGCTTTTGAACAATTCCAGTAAGTGAGAGGTCCCCAGATATACTGTTCTGTCTTTCATTCACACTGCTGTGCCAGGCTCAGGCAGCCAATCATTCAGCAGGCAGGCAGCCAAGGCTCACAGTACATTCAAGCCATCTTTCTCCATCAAGACACTCACAACAAGGAATGTAGATTGGGACAAGCACCCAGCCATTCAGCATTCCACACAGCATTTATACCAGTTTCCGGCAGGGCTGTCTCAGTCATTGTGTCACACACCGGTAACCAGACACCCCTAACATGAAATGTATATTGGTCACAGACTCCATTCACCCAGGTCCCACCACAACATACAGTCATTGGGAAGGCTCTAGCCAGTCTGGCCTGGACTTCCCCACAATACCATATATGGAACTTCCACCCAACAGCCAGTCAGGGGAAGGGACAGAGTCAGGGCTTCCCAGGACTTTGAATAAACAAGGTAACAGGCAATAGAAAGCAAGAGGCCTCAGGGGCCATCTTGTCTCCTATCAGGAATCAACTGATTCCAATGGCAGGGCCTAGGTATCCCAAAATGGAGGATACTCGGAGCACCTGTCAAATTCCGCATGGAGCTGCCTCCTGCCCATACTCTGCTCTGTGGGCCACACACAGGAGCCAAAAAACATACACTAGGGGTACAGGGTTCTACCCCCACCCATAGGTGCCATAAGGGTATCCCAAGGGTCTGTTCACCACAACCAAAAAGAGGAAGAGCTGCACTGCCGGGAGTCCCGTATGGACTCCTGTGCAGAAAATAACACAGAACACACATGATAAAAGGACTACAGGACAAGGACAGGGAAGCCCTGTCCCTCCAATGCATTTCCAGCATCACACTTGCTAACCTAAAGCACACATTAAAAACTGCTACAGACGACAAAAAAATATCTAAAACTTAGACACCACGCAAAACCCTGACATTTCAGGAATGCAAACATCAGCATTACAACAAGGCTACCGTGCCCTGATCCTTCTACTCTTGCATTGGACATCTGCCCACCTCCTGCAGATCCTAAAATGCCAATTAACTGCAGAAATGTTATATTATATGGCACTTGTATAACGCCTACTGCCATTGGTATGACCTCGAAGCGCTGTGGGGTTGATCGCCCTTCGGAGTACCATAGTCGGAGATGTAAGAGGTGAAGAAAGGATTTTTAAAATGTGTTTGTGCATTTTTAGCCAGCACGAAGGTGGGGAGGGAGTGGCTAGGTCACTTGGAGCGACCCAAACTTATCAGCAGTGTTTTACATAGTATTTGCACTTCTTATTTTTGAGCATTTCAGTACCTGCACTTCTCAATGCCTGAAACAGAGTACCGGTAATCAGCTATGTTACGAGGTGAAAATGAAAGCATTTCATTTCACTTTATCGCAACTTAAAGGACTACGCTTCTGCAGCCTTTGCTGGAGAAAGCAGCACCCTCTCCATCCTCCTCTCTCCACCACCCGCAGTGCACATAACGTCTCCTTCAGAGCCCACCTTGCAGAACAAAAGGAGAGACCAAGATCAGATGTACTCTCAGCACACTAGGTGCGGAACACTGTTTCACTAAGTGGGGTTCACATGTTACCATTGGTGTTCTTTGATGGAGCAGGGATTGATTTGGAATGTCTGGGAAATTTATTTTTTAAGATGTCTTTTTTATTAGCAAGTAATTGGAGTTGTGATGGAAAGTTTTTGAAAACTCGTACACAGCTCCAATTACCTACTGAATTTCTAAGAGCAATAATAAAACTCCCCTGTTAAAGCTTAGTTTACATCTATGATATCTGCTAGACTTGTACACAAAAAAGAAAGTCTCATTTAATATAGACATACAAACTTTCTTAACACAATGCATAACAACAAACTGGAGGTTTGGTGCAAGTATTTCAGATACACTGCTTTACCAAACTGTGTGCTCCTTGGCACATAATTGAATCTCACTGGGCATTGCCTGCAAACAGGCTGTGCCTAATAGGGGCTTATGCCCAAGGTACTGCACCGCAACAGCAGGTGCCAAAAGCACTTTGGTTTCATAGCTTGGTGAGTACCTGCACTTTTCTTTCCATTTAAAGCACTGGTTATCAGGTGAGAGTATGGGTACCGTGACAAATTGTCAGGGGTATTGGATAGTCAGGAGGGTCAGATTATGTGCACAGCTGGTCCGAATTTTGCGCGAGTCTCAGCTGTATTCTTTTCGATGAGGTGATGCATGTTTTGGGTGTGTGTAATTGAGTATTGTTTATCGAGATGTATGTAGGTGTGGTTATGTTTGGTTGTATACGAATTGTTTGTATTACAACTGTTCGAATGACAATTGACCTTTTCACAATTGACCAATTTGTGAAGGTCAATTGTAACATATATGCAGGGGGAAACCCCCCACCCAACCCAAACCCGCCAAAAACCCTATTGTGACCCTTTAAATTCGGTCAATTGTTAATTCGAACAATTGTAAACCAACAATTTGGGTAATACTGTTATGTTTCGCTGTGATGGCGTGCTTGACGTTCTTGACGTTCCAATGAAGAGTCTTCTTGTTGAACTCACACATTGCTGCCAATATTGTCAAAGCAGCAACAACTCTCAATGGGCCACCACCGTCTGGTGGAAAACATGTTCCTCACTACAATTATACTTCAAGTGACTGAAAAATGGCTGAAAGCAATACTATCGATGTGTCAACAACCAACTCTATACCTTGTGCTTCTATTTCTGATCAGTGGATGACTGCCTCATATTCCTCAGAGTTCAATGAATTGGACAATGTCGCCTTCTTTCATTCTGAGTCGAACCTCCCAAATTCAATGACCAGGATGGATGGGAGAAGTTGTGCAATGTGGGCCCCAATAACACCATGGGGGGAATTGTAGCCGTCACTCATTTTCCTGTGGTGCACAGCTCTCCTGTCCCAATAAACTCTGGTGATTGGCGGTAGCAGTGGAGGAAATGAAAGTTGGTTCTGATGCAGTCAGTCCACTATACTACACTCTCTAGTTCCCTAACTGGTTTGAAAGACTATAAATCCTCCCCTCAAATCAAGTTCTATGGGACTGAGGCAGGGCCATTTCTACAGTAGAGCTGCCTCGAAAACATTGTTCAACCTTTTCTTAGAGGAATCTTGAGGATCCTTGTCTCTGCCTTAAAGGGAGTTCACTCAAGAAGGATCCGTCAATGACGGTTTATGGTCATTTCATCTAAAACCATTGCATCGAATGCCATTCCATCAAAATGTTTCCATCTAAAAATTTTCCATCTAATGTATTTTTTTTTCTTTTATTTTTGGGGCGGGGCCCAAACCCTCGTTTTTTTACCCTTTAAAATGCACCTGAACAAAAATTAACCCTTTACCCCCCAGAAACATGCATTCGATGGAAATTCTTTTGATGGAATAATTTCGATGGAATGGTATAAAATGGAATGGGTTCAGATGAATTGGCTAGATACCGTCGATGACCCATCGACAAACTCTGCTAAACCAGGTACATTGGGGTAGTAGAACCTTTTTAGAAGGAACTAAGACTATATTAAACAATATATGGACTGGGCTTGTCAATATACTTTATTTACAGGTTGCCCAGGTGAGGGGATCCACACACAGAACTGTGTCTAGGTAACTAGACCCAGTATTCTACCAATTGTTTAACCCACTTGTCTTCCTCCAAAGTATATTGTTGACACCTTTTGCTGTTGATTTGTATGCCATTGAAAACTGCCACCAGTTGGTGCATTTTAATGGAATCAAGAGTATTTGTGGTACCACAGAGACTGTATATATTCATCATTATAGTATAACCTGAGCACAGTGTGTTATTTTCTGTGTATATAACTTGAACCTTATTTATATAAAGAACTGTGTTACCACTAACATAGTGTGTGGACATTCCTTTGTGGGGGCTTGAGGACTACACTGTACTTAAGAACCAGCCTGCATATCTCCTGAGAGCTAAGCCTTGTTTGCTTGTCCGTTGCTACCGCTTAGAGCATCTTGGCTGGGGTGCTCTGTGCTTCTACTCTGCCATATAGAGGGCAGGAGTACAGATAACCCCCCTGCAGTCTTTATACTGGAGACAGCGGTGGAATGCTTATGGTTTGAAGAATCAGTGTGTGACCTTGCCACTTACAAAATATCCACACTTTGTGAATTTGAGGTTTAGTTGTGTACTAGATAACTATATTACAAGCAATGGAATTTATTGCAAATGGTAAATTGTGTAGGATGAGCTTAGAGGCTCTCCAGAGTGCTTGTGGAGGCAGGGAGTAAGACTTTGAAGATAAGTCTAGGGCTGAGCTGATCGCTGCCCTGGTGGACTACCAAACTGATTGTGAGGTTCTTGATGGAGGGGGATGCAACCATTGAGGACCCTGCCCCTGGATTCGTTTCTGAATCTGTTTCTGGGAGGATGAGATTGGCCTTTGAATATAAAAAGTTGGAAACTGAAGCTGAACTTAAGAGGAGTTGGCACAGCAAGTGATACTCAAAGATAGGGATACTGAATGTCAAAGAATCCAGTTGGAGAAAGCTAGAGTGGAGACTTCAGCCAAATCAGTTGAGTGTCAGGTCGCCGCCACCAAGTTTATGAAAGATTTGGTTGGTGTGTATGTGGGAGGGTTCTGATATCCTCCAGTGGATTGAAGCATTTGTAATGGCTTGTGGAATCCATGATGTTGATAAGTGATTGGGCTAAGTGTTTGTTAAGCAGAGTGCCTCAGACTGGTTATTACTGTATTGTGAAACTGAGTGTAGAAGAAAGGGTCCAGTATGAGTGCATGAAATCTGCTTTGAATGCCAAGTTTGGCAAGACACCTATCCAGTACCTTAAAAGGTTCAGGGAATATAAGAAAAGAGTATGTGTCTTGGATTGACTGGGTGAGTGCTGCACGTATGAACATGATGGCGTGGGTTGATGGTTACAAGGTGAAAACATTTGTTGAATTGTCCCACCTTTTGATTTTTGATCATTTTTCGGAAGCCTGTTCACCAGAGCTGCGTCAGTATGTTGCTGACAGAGCATCTTAGATCCCTTTAAACTGGCCAGGCTGACTGACAAATGGGCCTCGCAATGGGTGTTCCCTTAGGAACCCAGTGGGAAGGACAAGGACAAAAACGGGGGCCTCTCCGATGTCTTGAGAAGTCCCAAAAGCAGTCACAGTATGGTAAATCCAAACTTTCCTCTCCTAAGACCCAAAAATCTAGTGGGGATAAATCCTATGTGGATGGGAGTAAGAATAGTGATCCTCCTGCTGCAAAGCAGGCTCCCAGTGGCTCTAGTACTGTACCTCGCACCAATCATATCACATATGAAAGCCTTCTGGTTCCACTGACTGGTTCTTTGTTTCTAGAGTTGCAATGTGTACTATGTGTAGGTACTTGTAAATCTCTCCTGCTATGGGCCAATAACTGTACTAAGAGCATGGCACCTGGAGGAATAACAGAGGAAATGCTTTTACTTAGACCACATATAGCCAAGAAACGCCTCTATGAAGTGGATTGGACAGAGAATATGATTCTGTTATCGACCTACAGTGTCTTTGTACATTTTACCTACAATATAAAATCAGTGGATCTATGAATGCAATATTGTAAAAATAACCCTCCTTAAAATGTAGGCGAGCTTGGTTCTATCTGAAGCTGAATCTGTTTGAACACTCGAAGTGAGGGGGGCTAGATAAAGTATTCCTCGATCTGAGAGATTGTACCATAAAAACCTCTACAGAGGGCTCTGTCGGCCATCATAAATGACAGTTCGCCACAGGCACTTGGCTGCTGCTTCATACAAATGATGATGTGTATCAAGCTGGTTTATTGTAATGTCAAGGACCAGCTTTATTTGAAAGAAGACACATGAAGCTAGATTATTTGTTTTGTCTGATCCCTCAGATCATGCCTTTGCTTTCCCAGAAGCCTAATTTCTAAGGCCTGTTCTTTAAAATAGAGTTGCTCCAGTATGTTATGGGGCCGGCTCGGCCTGACTCCCTCCTGCATACCTGCTTTTTATGGACACAGGAGTCGGTGAGTTTGGTGTGAAACAAGGCCCTTTTATTGGAGACATCACATGGTGTTCCTAACATGTGGCACTGCAAGGAGGGCTGCCCCTAGGAGTTTTGGGGCCCTGGGCGGCCAAAAGATGTGTGGGCACCATATTTTGCATAAATAGTGACATCAGTGATATCACAGACATAGGGCCTGATTCATGGAAGTGTTTTATAATGGTGCAATCCCATAGGAAAACGTTCCATGAATCAGGCCCTGAGTCTTTAGTAAGCAAAGGTATCATGGGAAGTTAAATTAGACACATTTTCCAATGCGCAAGGTAGTCGACAAATACACTGCGACATCTAGTATCTGAATTGTCAATAATGATATTTACCTATGTGGCAATATCAGGAGTGAGGATTTTTTTTTAAAGTGGCTCTCAGCTGAATACCTTGTACAGACTTCTAATGTTGGCAGATAAGGCATAGTGTGATAAAAGGATTTGCCTGGGAGCACACATTTTGGTTAAGTGGAGAAGCCGGCATTTGAGACCAGTCTGCAATTCACGTACTTGACCACATCTCTGCCCAAAGGTAATTGGTAGAAATACTGTTTGCAAAAGGTCTTTTTGAAACTTTGGTTTGAAAACACTATTTGCAAAAATGTGGTGATTGGGTTTTACTAAATGCTGTTATTGCAGACGTTTCACGATTGTTTGTATTTTTATTGCGTGTATATTTGGGCAATACTAGCGCCCAGATGCCTACAGGCTTAGTGCGCTTTACAAATGTAAAAATAAATATAATACATAAATATTGTCCAAATTAGCAATATGCTTTAATTTCAGAAGCTACAGATAAGGAGTATTTGACTGTCAAAAAAACATAATAGCAAATAATAACTGTTTATCAAGTGCTGCTCACTTCAAAATGAGAAGGGAGCCTCATTAATGCCCCTGAGCCTTGATTGGAGGGGGTGAGCAGGCCAAAACTGGCAGGTGATCCTATAGCAGAAATCAAAAGCTGATCAACAAGAATGTACGCACAATAAGTAAAGGTATCTTAAAGTTAAAGATACAAATTTAGTTCAATTGACCTTTCCCCTTAGAAGAAAGTGCACTAGACAAAAGAACATTGGCCTTTCAAAAAATGTAATCAACAACAGAAAAATATCCTGAGAGAACATTTTCCAATATCTACGCTGGCAAAGTATAAAATGGTGCTCACCTTTCAAACCTAGCAATATGTATGATATGAGTTGTTTATAATGTGCCTGTACACAAGTGTTTCTAGGCGCGAAAAGACAAGGAAGGACAAAACAAACGATCTTACTTGGCCTTGTGTCATTCAGATTGTGCAATTACGGGGGTGGTGGGGAGAGGAGAAGAGCCAGCGCAGGGGAAGGTGAAATCAGGACGGCATTGCTATAAGTAAGTGCAGCCAGGGCAGCACAGCTCTGGGTAAGTGCAAGGAGACTGGGGACTGTAGGGTTACAGATACAGCACGAAGTGTGCGCTAGGCCTGGAAACAAAACAATGCAGGTGCTGCTGGTCGTGGAGGAACTTGGTGCCCATTGGGGGGGCTGGGGAGGGAGGGAGAGAGAGAGAGATGTGTGTGTTTTGCTTTTTTGCCTTTTTTTACCATCAGTAAAACTCGTGTCTTTACTGTGATTCGAGTTTGCCATTTCTGGGACCTGCAGTACCTCAAGGTGGAGTGTGTTTTTTTCCCTCTGTTGTGCTTTTTGATATATATTACGGGCCCTGGCCCCAGAACGCTTTGTGGATAATGCAGAGGGTCTTGAACTTGATCCTTGCAGTCACAGTGGAGAGATACAATCCCTGGGCTCGAGGCCAAGGACACATCTCGCAGTCCTGTTCTGGATTAGTTGCAGGGGGCGGAGAGTAGAGGTAGGTGACACCAATATTTTTTGCCTCACAGGAAGGAGAAGGAGGGCGGCCGGCCAGTGTGTAAGAGGGAAAGCAGGAGCAGGGGTCTCAATGAGAAGGATCTCAGTTTTACTTGTATTAAGGCAGAGATTATTGGAGGAGTTCCACTCCTGAACCGCGGATAGATGGTCAGAAATGAGCGAGAGAGGAGAGGAGGCTGAGGGGAGCCTGAAGGAGAGCAGAGTGTCATCAGCATAACACTGAAAGTTGGAGAAGGTAGAGATGAGGTGGGACAAAGGGGCCAAGTAGACGTAAATCCATGGTGACGTTGTAGATCCATCCGATGCCCTCCACCCTACTTTTACATTTCATGGTGGCACGGTCAGAGTCATACCAAGAGTTGCACTTGGAGGTAGTCTTCATCTGATTTCTCATGACCGGGGCAAAGACATTCAGAGTGTTTGAGGTAGAAAGATTCAGGTTGGAGAGGGCTGTGTCAGAGTGTGAGTCAGCCACAGGCATTGGAGGTGGAGAGACAGTAACAGCAAAGGCCTCCACTGACAAATGCTTCATGGGCCGTATGACCGCGAAGGTAGGTGGCAGTGCTTGGGTCGGCTTCCCCTGGAGGACAGAGAGCTTCAGGTGGGAGGAGAGCAGATATACATTGAAATACTCCCCCGAACTGGCTTAGTGGGGCGCTAATGGCACCCCGTGCGGTCGCCCTTACGGCCCACCCCTAAGGCCGGCCCTGCTAGTTAGTCACTCCAAGAGAGAGGAGTGGTGAGATGATTAGAGAAAGGGATGTCTGCGGGGACGAGAACATCCAAGGTGTGCCCAGCAATGTGTGCCGGGCCAGAGGGTAGAATAGTAAGAGAGAGTGTCGCAGAGATTGTGGAAGAGCCACGAGGAGGGATTTGAAGCATCCAGGTGGATGTTTCAAACAGTGCCTTGTTTTTAAGTGTTTGTCAAATGCAGGCTTCACATTCTACCAAAAATAAAAAAATAAATGTTGTGCCTTACATTTGAACATCTGAAATTAATGTGGCTCATTTGAAACAGTTTTTTGTGATATATTGTAATATTTAGGCAGCATGCTGGTGCTTTATGTACTTCCAGAATAAAAATGCCTACTTGCATTTCTTACCACAGAAACGTTACACACATCTCCTCCAATGCTCTATTAAATTGTCTATCACTTGTAAATCGCCCCCACTTTAAATGCTCTGCTTGAAGAAAGAAAGTGATAGAAAAGTAGTCAGTAAGGGGCCTGCAGCATCTGATGGGCGGCTGGGAGTGGGTGTTGGTCTCTAGAGAGCCACGGGAGGTTTTGAGGCGACACTGCTGCCTCACCGAGCTTAGTGCATGGAAGCCACACATCCCCCCCCTCACACCCCGAAACAATATTCTTGGTATGGCTGAGGCAGGCACTGGAGCCTGCGGGGCCCCCTATGACAGCGCGCCCTGGGCCACCGCGCAGGCAGCCCATGCCTCGGGGAGGTGCTGACTGCACGAGCCCAGGAGGGGCTTACGTTGGAACACTACACAAAAACACATCGATAAACAAGAGGCCCGCTTCTAGATGGTAGCATTTCACGGGGACTTTGTTAAGCAAAAACAACGATATACGAGATCAAAACCTTGCGTCTGTCACCAGTGTTCGCCCTCATGAGCACACTCTCCATTGCTTGTTCTTTTCGCGTCCTTTGCTCAGCATATGTTTTGGGGCACGGCCGTTCCGTATAAAAGGTTTTTTGTTTTGTGCCTGGAAGAATAATTCATGTAAAAGAATGCATATACAAGTGTGCACATGTTGAACAACGGGGGCTTTTTAAGTGTCCCTATGGGTGTTTCTCCATCATGCCCCAGTTCTGCAAGTGTATGTCCTGTAGCCACCAGCCCATTCCACGTTAGAAAATGGGACATGCGGCTCAGAGCACGAGGCCCGGGAAAACCTTTGAAGCGGTGTCAGCGGGTGCTGCTTTCATACAAACACTCCGCCACGTAATCGGCTGAGTATCCATGACAACACAAACATGTTTCCTTCTCAGAGCATCATCAATGCTTAGTCCTATTCCATAATACATATGGCCTATTCCCAGAGATGGCGTCACGGCCTTTCCCCTTTTTCAGTTGAAAGGGGCCTCGAGCCTCAGGGGAGCCCCCAGCAACTCCCCCTATGAAGCCAATCAGCAGTCATATAACAAAGCAATATTCCTTTATATAGTACTTCAGTTCGGGTCTTGAAATGTGTGCCTTGCAGCACTCGTCTTTCAAGCTGGAGCCCTTCAGGCTTTCACTTGCCTCAGCATATACAGAAGTGTTGATGCCTTTTAACACTGTCTATGCCACATCAGCCACTTGCTGACAAAGAAGGGTGTATAGCTTTTCAGTGGGCATTTGGTGTTCAGCTACCTGCTGGCTGACTGTAGTGCAATAATTGGCGGCTATTGACACCTGGCTGTGTTTCATTGTCACCCTGAGAGTGCCTTAGACTGTTTTCCCCACCCCTCTTCAGCCGGCCTGCCAATGCTGCTGGAAGGCCATGTCAATGCCCTGAAAACCAGTTCTAATAGCAAGGAAATGAAAATGGAGCTCCTGATTTTGTATGTCACGATTGTGATGCAGCATGACACCCAAGACATTTGCGACGTCTACTCGCCTTAAAAAATGAGCAAGAGAAAATGATGTCCTCCTTGACTGCAATTCAGTTGTATACGCAAACGCTGCTACAATCTTTGAACATCCAATGTGGCTTGTGAAGGGCCCAGAGTGTGCGGTCCCTTAAGCTCTGCTGTATCTTTTAATGCAACTCTATTAGAAAGGGTGTGCTCACTTTCTTTCCAAAGGCTAGCAGGCTGCCCCATGCATCTAGAAGCGAGAGTCGGGCCAGCATTTGCAGATCTCCTGCTTGTCTGTGCCTCGATTCTGTGTGAAATGCTTTGCTGACTGGCGCCAGGGTGTGTTGTGCTGTGTTGCGTAAATGATCACAGTAATTCATTGGACTGCTCTCGCATCAAGCCCTACACTCCCTAAGCTGCGGCACTTGCCTTGTGAGCAGGTGCATGTCCTGGGCACACGTCCTCCGCTTCCTGCACCCTACACACACGTTGCAGTCCTAGTTTACCTAGAACCCCATTTCCTGCCAAGCCTCTTGTAATGTACCAGCTAGTTGTCCTCCAAGATGGAGGCTGGAGGAACAGAAGGACTCTGAGGGGAAAGGATAGGACTCCTCCTCCTAAATCAATGTGTACCTACCAAAGCAGTAGCCAATGCCCTGAATCAAACAGATCAGAAAAGAAGCAAGCAGTGGCAATGCCAACAGTTTTGGCTTTTGTTTAGGCATGGGAAAGGCATTTGCCAGTCACTGCCATAGTGGTAATAATTGATCATTGTTGGAAGCAGCTGCACAATGGTGAGAGAATCCGGGCATATAAAAGCAGTGCCGGGGAAAATGCCAATTACTTATACACAAGGCAACTGGTTAAGAAATGTGTATTACACCAGTAGCTCGTTTACAGCTCCAATTAAGCCATTAGGTCTTAGAAGACTGCTTTGAAAAAAAACACTGGCAGGCTGTTCTGGTAAGGCTTGATAAAGCTAGATCAAAGGGATCCCAGGAGAATGTGATTTTGGCGGGCAGGGGCAGGACATGGGTGGGAATGGCCATAAGCATTAGAATTGTCATTAGCAGTCAATGAGTGGGTAAATAACCAAACCACACCTACAAGCTTTGTACCCCTCCTCCTATGCAATTCCTTCCTTGCTGCTTTCGAATGCAATCGTTTTGGCACGTAGGAGGCGCTTGAGCGCCCCCTAGTAGCCAAAACAAAAAATCAACAGGCGCAGCGGAGCCGATCCTTTGCACTTGAAGGGCCAACCAAGTTAAGTGTCTCTTCATCTTGGTTCTTCTCTTAAATCACTAAAAGGAAGACCCATCGCAATCTTTTCTGTCCCTAATATCCACGCGGAGCGCTTGCTATCCAAAAGATGCAAGACAGACGTGGTGGGGCTAACTGTACTGCATACTCCTACCTCCCATTCTGATACCTCCAACTAATTCTCTTCTCCAACGTGTCCCCAAGTGTGTTTCAAAAGTGTGGCCTTTACAGCAAGAAAGCGACAATGCAGTGAAGTGTCTGCACATTCTACATGTATTCTTTTGGTCGATCAAAACCTCTTATTAAAAAAGAAGGGGTTAAAAAAAAGTCTAAGAAACGGAAACGTGTTTTTAGCATTTTAATTGGTGTCTCTCTACTCTTGACTCGCCAAAGAAGTTAGACTGGCAGGTCTCTGCTGGAACTCACTCTCCAGCTTTCTTCAGAACTAAGGGCCTGATTCACCGAAGCATTTTATAATGGGGCAGTACCATAGAAAAACGCTCTGTGAATAAATCTCACTATTGGAGCGGCCTTTCTTGTAAAATGTGCGCGAGGCACTAATAGAAAGCATGAACTTCCTGTGTTTCATCCTGGTGTAAGGATCGAGATTGTAATACATCTCGCGTGATTTCTGTGTAGTGCGTTAGCTCAAGTTCTCAGGCATGGACCTCGGTCACTACTATATATTTTCTGCCTGCCCTTCTGAATAAGGGGTTATACATTGATCTCTTTCGCTTTTTAACGGAGCCAAAAAGAAATTGGAACTATTAGATGTGCTTTTATGTGTGCTATATGGGTGAAAGGTTTATTTGTAACCAAACGCCAATAAGTAAGTAATTTTTTTTAAAGTAAGGGTTTCTCCGAGTGCCAAGTACTTGTGATGCAAGGGGTCTCTATTCCCTGCTTAAAGACCGATTCTCACTAGTGAATCATTGTCACGGCAGCCTACATCACCTACAATGCTGTCACATCATCCTGGGCCAGTACAGTATCCGAAGTCACGACATCGCCAGCCTCAAAATAAAGAGCGGCCACAAGGAAAAACATTAGAAATGTTTTCTGCTATTTGTCTCTGAAACAGGTGAGCAAGGAAAATGAGAGGGGCCTCCCTCCACCCTACACTTCAGGAACTCTCTGAAAACCCTGCCATTCCACTCCACCCTACTTATCAGTGCCGGCCTTAGCGGTGGCAAAACCCTGGGCAGTTTAAGAAAAATGTGGTGCCCCTCCCCTTCGCTGTGTTCCCCTGGCCAATGCCTGGGGGGCAGCAGGATGGGGGAATTAATTTTTTAACTCCCCGCGCCTGTGCAGTGAGTTAATCACTGGAATATTCTAATGAAAACTGTCTTGCTCCTGCTTCGGAGCAGGGAGGTAATGGTCTCAATAGGGTGCGGATGCTTTTGCATCCGCACCCTTTTGTTATTAAATGCACCCTGTCGCTGCAGGTGCATTTAATAACAATAGGGCGCCTCCCGCACCTTTTCCCACTACCCCAGCTCGGGGGAGCTGTTGAAATACTCCCCCAAACTGGCTTAGTGGGACGCTAATGGCGGTGGTCAGTCAAAATCTCGAAAACAAAATCTCGAATGACAAAAAGCACGAAACAAAAATCTCGAAAAAAAATTATCAAATTTTTTATTTATTTATTTATATATGTTTTTGGGGTCAGGTTAGTAAAAAAAAGGGGTAAAATAAAAAAAAAATGAAAAAAAGGGGTTGGGGGAACCCCCCCATTTTGAAAAAAAACGCATTGAAAAAAAAATTCGATATTTTTTTTTTCGAGATTTTAAATTCGTGCTTTTTTTTCGAGATTTTGACTATAAACCGCTAATGGCACCCTGTGCGGTTGCCCTTACGGCCCACCCCTAAGGCTGGCCCTGCTAGTTATCCCCCTCTGGTGCGCCTCCTATCCCCCTGTCCATACACAGCCCAACTCCTCTTCTACCCCCACACCGTACTTGTAATCCCCTCAGTGTTTCCCGTATGTACAGGGGTCTGTTGCGTCACAGCTTGTTTCTCAGTTTAATTACATACATATATATCGCAGGTCTGCAACAATTGGTACGGCAAAGACAGCCAAGAAAGAACGGATGCCTCACCGTGAAATTACATCAGGTTACTTTAGCAGTATAAACGGGGGGGTGGATACGGCCTACCGACTCCTAATGCCAAAAAGGGCGACCACACGAAAACCAACAAGCCACTTGAACTGGTGAATAAAACCGTCTCCAGAGCCCATGTAACTTGTCTGTCCATTTCCAGTACGGGAACCCCTTGTGTCAGCGCCCATGGTGCTGCTGTCTGCTGTGCAGGCCTGGCTATGAGAGCTGGAAGTGCTGCTAAGGAGAACAGCATGGAGGCCTCTGGCAGTTTTTATAGATCACAGTGCAGCCAGGCGGGTGATCAAAACCAATCTAGGGACAATCTTCTGGAGCAGATGCAAGCCTGCCACTGGTGTGTATTATTTAGCAATCAAGGAGTCCACGCATGGGAGTGTTGGTTAAGAGCGCGCTCTCTTTGCAGCACACAGAGACTGGGCCTGAATGGAAAAACATGCCGTAGGACCAGTGCTTAATTTGTGGGGGTGGTTGCCAGTGCCTAACACCAGCACTCTTTTTTGGGCACCGGAACTCATGCGGGGCCAGCGCACGTGCAATTGCTTTGCTTGTTCTTCCACTTCACTTTGCTTCAATTATAAATCATTGGGATTTGTCATTCTGGTCTCGATCTCTCTCGTGCTTGCAGGTTGCAGGCCATGGCTGGCTGGGCCTGGGAGGGGCCAGCAACAGAAATGAACAACAAACTTTTACAAACAGCCAATGAAAACTACCATTCTGTTGTTACTATGCAGTATTTGATACATTCTGTATAGTAACACAGAATGTGCAGTTTTCATTGGCTGTTCTTCTGAGCCAGTGAAATGACATGGTGACGTGTTGTTGTTGCCACAGGAGGCAGCGCAGCGCCACCTTCATTTTCACGAGTTACTGTGAAGTGAAGGTGTCGAGGCGTGGCGTTGTCGGTCCTGACTTGTGAGAGAGAGAGAGCCTGCCCTGCTGCACTGCGTGGTGCGGCCCAGTTGCTTCCTGGGGCCCCCTCTGCCTGCTTTTTCATGTGTGCGGGTGCCAGTGTGCGCACATGCCCCCCCCACCATGAGGCCCAATAGGAGACTAAGTCCCTGCCTGCAAGGCAGGTAAATCACTTGTTGCGTACGGTGCAGCCTGAGCCTGTCACAGTCAAGTGATCAGGCAAGGAAGGCCCAGGTCGGGGCCAGGGCGGCGGCTCGGTCTCCTGGTGGTGTTCTGACTGCCCAGGAGTCATGACCCCACCAAGGGCCTGTCCGCGTCCGGGCTTCTGTCTGTGTGACCTGTGTGCAGTGTGCTGCTGACTGCAGTCAGTGCCAGGCCCAGGCCAATTTTCTGAGACCAGGGGCTGCCGGCGGGCCGCAGACTGAGTCGGATAACTCTGCGGGCGGCCAGGCCCATGGATTGTACCCAAAAGTATGTTTTTTTTATTTTTTTCTTTGAAAACCTGACCTTCCGTGGGGCCGGTGGCCAGGGCCCTGCCCCATGGAAGATAGGTTTTAAAAGAAATAACTTATTTTGAGTGGCGGCTGTGGCCCATCACCGTGAAAGTTATGGGCCCCAACCACCCAAATATGTTTTTTCTGTTAAAATCTTACCTTCCGTGGGGGCGCTGCGCCGCGCACCTATTTTTGTCATCATCAGGCTCAGCATGGCCGTGGCGGTGGTGGCCCCAGGGAAGGTAGCCTAAATGATTGAGGCAATGCATGGCAAAGCCCAGGACCGGGCGGGGCACGGGCGGCAGCGTGGTCCCACTAGTGTCTGTCACAAAAGGATTGAATTGTTGTTTGCAACTTTGGCCACTTTTTCATTGGTGCAGAGCCCAACTCAAGACAATTGTATGCCCCAGTCCGCCCCTGGATAGCATTCATCTAAGCGAAACATGAACTGTGAATTTATGCCTGGGTGTTTCCGTTCTTCCTTTTAATGTTATCGGCCTCATTAGTTCACAAACGAGCTTCAGCAAGGGGACCCGGAATGGTGCACGTATTGGGCCGAAACAGAACCGGCTGCACTTCGCGAAATAGCCCATGCAAAGACGAACTTCTGAAATGCCATTTCAGGCTTAAAGATACACACATTGAAACTAGACAGGGATAAACATGGTGCACGTGCCCACTAATCTGTCGTCATAAATAAAAGCTGTAGTTGAGTATTCGTGTATAATTCTCAACCGTCTTTTGCTGTAATTTTTTTTACATAATTCCAGCGCATGTTTTCTATCCTGATGTGTGGTTTATACACTGTGGCCCCTTAACCTGGGTACAATACGTTCCGAGCATGTGCTCCGAATGAGAGCACATGCAATCCTCAGATAGGAATCCTCAGATAGGGAGGTGGGTGTCTGTTACACCCCGCAGTTTAGTGAAGTATGTCAAGAACATGTCAGTGGAAAGGAGATCTCCGAATATGCATTTTCCTCTCGCTCCTGAATATTGGGTGACAAAACATATTTCGTTTTTTAAAATGTGTTAAGGTGGAAAGAGGCCCTAAAGCAGAAATAGCACAGGCCGTTGATTTCACAACAATGTCTTGCAGAAATTACTTTTTCCAAGTTATACAACACCATGCTCATGCTTGAAGGAAGGGTGAAGGGGGATGCATTTATGAGATGTGATGACTGATAAGGACTTGAGAGTAAATTGATTACACAAAACACCTGGATGAGGTGACTGAAGAACGGGCTGAGGGGAGGGTACTCTTCCTCGAGGTAACCGATTAACAATACTTGGTGTACTTTAACAGATTGTCAGATGGGGCAGAAGGGGTAGAGACAAATACAGTGAAACAGTGACTTAAACAGAATGCTTTTTTATTTATTTGCATTTTTAAAGCGCTCACACAGACCGGGGGCATTGAGGCTCAGTTACAGGAGGAGCATGTCTTAGTTTACTACTAGCCTGTGCCAGCAGTTGCTTCAGCGCCAAACATGTGACATGGAGCAGCAGCAGTGCGATGGGCTGGTGGGCCAATCTAGGTAGGTCTAGCACTGAACTGGCACGGCCAGCGCACCCCCGCTGAGGGCGGCACCGCACCCGGCATTATGGGACCCATATTGTTTGGGCACTGGCACTTATTTTTTTACAAATTAAGCACTGCGTAGGACACAGAAGCTTTGCAGTGGTAGCAACATGGGCGATAGTAGTGTCCACCAAAAGGCCTTCTATGGAAAGTATTGACTTCTGATGGAGACGGAAGAGCCCCTAAAATCCAGATACTATGTTGCATGTGGATATGTTACTCAAAACCTCTCTAATAAACGGAGTCGAAAGAAGCGGTGGAAGAAAATCTTGATAATCGCAGACAAGCCACTGCAATAATGTCAAGAGTGCATCCTCTACGCCTCACCCGAATAGTGACTTAGCAGATAAAGACAGTCGCCCTTAATATGGGGGACAAAGATTTGGATTATGATGCTAATGAAAGAAGCCTACGGCATAGCGCTTTGATATAACAACTCAGATGTACCTATTTACCTTCAGGTAGGGCGAAGCCATGCAATGGGAAGGTAGAAGGCACACATGGACATCTCCTCATCAATGATGCAGTCTTCCTGCAGCAGAGGGAATAGGACAAGCGCCCTTACCCTCCCGTTCCTATACACATTTCTGTGGGGTCAGCCAGAGGTTCAGGACCTGCTTTTATAATAATAAAACGCTGACTATTGTTGGAATGCACGTTCAGATCCCAGCACCTCCCAAATGATTTAGACTGCGGAAAATCTATGAATGGGTGGGAAATGCACACAATCTGGCACAGGGGGAGGTGGGGGGGGAGTCCTGTGGATATAGATGAACAGTGTGGGGCGTGTTCATTGAAGACATTTACATAGAGTTATGGTAAACTAAGAAAAGCTTATCGAGCGTTAGGTAGACACATTGTAGTGCACATTATACAAATCCCTCTTCAATGACGCGAAACAAAGTAATGACCCTGTATATATAGGTAGGCCTCTATCCTCACAGGCCGTGCAGAAAACACAGAACAGGGTCTCGTACTCGAATATTTCATCTCTACCCCAAGAGTGTTAGGGAACATGTACACACACATACACAAATATATCCTGTTAGTTTTTGTGAAACTATAAAGGAATGTGAATGGCCTAATACGAGGAAGGCAGAGGCTGGTTGTGAAGGACAAACCCATGGGAGCCAGGGCAGAGGTCTTGAGCTGCCAAAACACAAGTTGCGATTCAGGACACCAGCGCCCCCCAAAATAATGGCCATCTCATTTGAACTACCAGATGCCCACGAGTAAATCTCCTAAATCCTTCACACCTTATACTGATCAGTAGGACGCGCAGGAAACTCAGCCTGCCCTTTGGGAGAAGCGGCTTATAAGTGGGGAACAAAGAACAACGAAGCCCGTGATTTGTAGCAGGGAGAGCCAACAATTATAAAATTGCGACGGGGAGGCATAGTGGGGGTGCCTCTGTGACTGGGGTGAGAAAAGAGATGCTTTATTCGCAAGGCCCAGACTGACCGCAGTTATCCACTGAGCTCAGGTTGTCGGCCAGGTGCACAGCACGTGATTAGGCTTCAGGGTAGGGCAGTGCCTTCAGTAATCTCACCTATCACCTAACACCAACCAAGGTGAAGAGATCGGAACCCACGCGGGAGGAAGTTGGAGATGAAGAGTACGTGGCCAATGAATTGAGGGTTCAGATGTAATTATTAGCATGTATATAGGTGGCAGTCAATGAGGGTGGGGGACGAAGACTGTAAACTGTGTTTGTCACCAGTGGTCAAGTGAACCGGGATTATCAACCCAGCCCTTTAAGACGAGGTAACAATACTTTGATATGGATGGGGATGGAGAAGATACTCAAACATCAATAATCAAACCAGCTCAGGAAGTTGGCAAAATAAAACTGTTTTATTTGCAATTTTCTAAAATAGGTAGTACAACGGACATCAACGGACGTCGCACAGCATGATCTCTTAGCATTCCATAAAAAACATGGGTTATGCATTAAAAACTCCTCATTGCTGACATCAATCTATGTGGCAAACTACAAAAACTTATTGGAGAAAGTCATTGGCTCTACAGGAACATCTAGGTATACGTTCCATACTTGTCTACGAGAGTAACAAGGTCTTTAACATCAGGTGGGGCAACTAATCCCCGCCCTTAAGGTCACTATGAACATCATCAAATATATACAATGTCCCATTGGCTACAAAAACTATAGGGCTCCTTACTACGTGGGCCTCTATAATTGTTTGGCACCATTACATCCGTCAGTACTTTTCCAAATACACCAGCAGCACGCAGGCTGGCATCCAGGTGCTGGTGGGTTGGTCTTGACCATAGCTTCTGACCAATTAGCATTTCATCTATCATCACCTCTTGTGGTCTTTACGTCAATTAAGGCTATGAACTTGCCTCGGAAATGTTCCTTGCTCTGGAGAATACGAGGCAGTATAGCATGCTCTGTCTCCCTGCGTAGGTGTGGTTCGCCACAATTTGCCATTTTCAGCCATCCACGTGACTGAAGACCATGATTTGTAGCTCTGGTGTATTTAAAATACTACTATTTAATGAACCTCTGACGTCTTCATTGTTTTCGTGCCCATCTCCTGAACAGGAGTTGGTTCTTTCACATGTTTGCAGTTACTGTCTGATCATTCCAGCCTAGAGCGGCCTTGGCTTCTTGGGGCTGATCCAGCCTCGCCCTTCTTGATTCACCTCTGCAATTTAGTTGCTTTTTAGCTGCGACACACTGTAAAAGCCTTACTTTGTCTGGTCCAGCTCTGCTAAAATGCATAGTGGAATCCTCCATAGTTCACTCACTCTTTTTTATATATATATATATATATATATATATATATATATATATATATATATATATATATATATATATATATATATATATATATTGGAGCATGCCGCAATCTATTCACTATAAAGCTAGCCTCAAGAACACTTTGTCTGCTGGCGTTTCTTTGCATCTGTACACGTGTAAAATGACTTGATATCTTCATCACATTTGTAACATAAACAACTTCATCTCGATCCTGAAATGCTGCTTATCCTTGATACTTTCTTGATGCCTATAGAATATCTGTTTTCTTGTCTCTGCATCTCTTCTAGGTGCATCAGTCTTGCTTCGTATGACATCACCAATCTGCTCTTTTGCTCACCTTTCCCACTTCTTCTGGTATTTCATTCAAATGGCTGTCATATTATTGTTTATGCAGATATGGTTTTTGCGATGGGAACCTTGCTTCAAGGATTCTCCTTGGTATTGGTATCTTCACTGACACTGCACGTATTCCACATTCCATGCATATAGGCAACACAGGCGCAATGCTTGAGGTGGGGGTACTTGGCTCCTTCTCTACAAAAGTGTATAAAAAGAAGTAGTGGATCTATGTTCCCTGCTGGCCTGCTCCCCATCGCGACACCCCCTCCTCAGTCTCGGACTGGCCTATAGGACAATGCCTGAACCAAAAATGCTAAATGCTAGTGTGGGCCCTTTTTTTTTTTGGTTAAAGTGGGTCACTTTTTTTGCCCCATGTGGAACAGTTTGATAAGTTACTTAACCATGCAACTAGTCGTTTTGACCAGTGTTATTGAATGAATATTCTTTAACATGTATAATTTGCATTACATGTTATCAATAATCTCCCCCTTGGGTGGTACTCAGTCTGTCACAAAAGGAATGAATTGCCATTTGCAACTGTGGCACACTTTTTCATTGGTGCACGAGACAATTTTATGATCCAGTCCAACCCTGCCCCGCCCACATGCAATACAATCCCCCAAACGCATGTGTCTGCTTTTTAAGGGAACATTCAGTGCACTGCACTGAAGTGCAAGTTTCAACTTCTTCCTCCACTTTTATTTTAAAATGAAACCACTCCGGAACGGTTTCTTTTTAAAATAAAAGTATAGGAGCAGTAAAACTTAATTTACAAAAAGTAGAGGAACAGCTCCCACCGACTTCGACCACTGTGCGTCACTGATGATGATTTTCATAGTTATAACGCGCTGTTTGCTTTGAAGAAGAGAGAGAGAGAGCTGTGCGTCGATAGCCTTATAATACCCTGTTGCCATTTCCTTTTTGTATACAAATAAAGCTCTTGTTCTTATCGCAAAAGGGTAAACCGAGTCTTTTTGGCTAGAGGGTTGTTTTTCTCAGTCAGGTTGTTGGTGTACCTACATTATGCATCCATATAATGATTACTACCACTTTTTGTATGGTCCTGTGGTGCTGAAAATGGTATCCTGTGGTTTAAACAACGTCAATTACTTCGAAATATATATGTAGTTGGGGGTTAAGTGATAAAAAAGGGGGTCAGGTGGGTTTTGGGGTAGTGGTAATAGTGAAGGGGAAGGTGGTATGGGGAACCCCAAATTTAATAAATATATGTATATATGTATATATCTATTTTATCTTATATACCGCCGGTAGCCCACAGGCATCAGGGTGCTCGGACAAGACAAATACTTATTACATAAAATGGACATCAACACATCAACACTGAATAGGTTGCACAAGGTCACAGAGAACTCCATTGCTTATCTGAATGGATGGGTCTTGAGCCATTTCCTAAACGCAGAATGGCAGTTTTCTGTTCTCAGTTAATCTGTTAGATTGTTCAACAGCTGAACTGCCAACACCACAAAAGATCTTCGCATGCCAGATTTAAGTTTAAGTTTGGGAACAGACAGAAGGCTCTTACCTTCTGACCGAAGCTGTCTATGAGGTGCATATGGAACTAAATTGTTCTTTAGGTTGCTGGGGGCTTTATCCTAAAGGCATTTGTGCATCAGTGACAGAGATTAAAACTTTATTCTCCCCTCCACTCTGAGCCAGTGAAGAGATATTCTATCACTGGTTACATGGTCACTTCTCTTAAGACTTTTAACTAGCCTAACTGCGTCATTCTGTATGACTTGACATCTAGCCAAGTCCTTGACAGAGGCCCCTATCAAAAGGGCATTTCCATAGTCAAACCTTGACAGCACAATGGCTCTGGCAATAGTGGCCATATTACTTTTGTTCAAAAATGGTTTGGCATTCATTAGCCTCAGGTAGTATGCCGTATTTTTCTGTAGATAGTTGGACTGAGCTTCAGAATTGACCGCTGAGTTCACCAACATGCCGAGGGTTTTGACCTGAGAAGATACTTGAATTCTGGCATCCTTAATCTGAAAGGACTTATAAACCGCCCTAAGTTTAGCTAGCAGGCGACTGGAACCGAAAAGCATCAGTTCGGTTAAGTGTCGTTAAGACACATCCAATTAGACTGCATCCATTCATCGATCATCCTACAAACATTTCCAATCTTAACACTGTCTGCACTGTGACTGCCCTCAAGCTCTAGAATAAGCTGCGTATCATCTGTGTAGTTTGTAAAAAAACACTCCAGTTTCCACCAGAATACTACAGAGAGTGCGCATATAGATGTTGAAGAGCATGGGTGACAGACTAGCGCCGTGTGGTACATAGAACATGATAGAACAAGGGTCAGAAAAACTACTTTCCCAATGAACTCTGGCTTGACGGTCAGATAAAAATGATACCAGCCACTTAGTAGCCTTTTCGGAGCAGCCCACATTATCTCGAAGTGCTTTGATTAGGAGTTGGTGATCAACCAAATCAAAGGCCGTGATGATTAAATCTAACAGCATTAACAACCCTACTTTGCCTTTATCAACCAGACTCAACATGTGATTCCGGAGGTCCAACATAGCCGTCTCCGTGCTATGTGATGCTCTAAAACCGGACTGTTGCTGGTGAAGGTTGAAAGTTTTTCCACATAGGTTTGCAGTTGCTGTGTGGCTATTCTGTCCAGGATTTTAAGGCCAAATTAGAGTTAGTAATGGGGCGGAGATTAGCCTGCTCCTTAGGGTCCAATCCAGCCTTTTTTTTTTTACTAACAGAGAGATGGTGACCTTCTTGAGCTCTTTAGGAACTAAACCCTCCTTGAAGGAGGCGTTCACTATTTTCAATAAAATAGGAGCAAAAGGTTCCTTGTGTTGGAGGATAATGTTAAAGGGTAGCACATTTTCTGCACAAGATGTTGGTTTTATATGACTCAACACCTCTAACAGCTCAACTTCCGTTACGAGGTCGAACGTGAAAGTCTCTTCTCCAGGGTAAAGATTGTCCTCTTCGGGTATCGGTATCTGATTCGAGGATAGTCTAGCTTTGATATTATTTTGTCTAGCTTTCTCAGTTTTGGCTATAAAAGCCTTCTGTACAATTTTATTTATTTATTTATTTTTATATAGCACGCAAGTAACCCATGGGCATTGAGGCGCTGTTACTTGCAAGAGCTTAGTTGCAGGCATAGAGTCATTCAGTGGTACATTAACAATGTCACAGTCTGCCTTTGTAGGCAGAAACGGAGGAGTAAGGTTCCTAGGTTTCTCTATACTCTTTAAAATGTCAAAGAGTTTATTGGTCTTATTGGCAGCATTTTTGATTTCAACATTGAAAAAGTTAGCCTTCGCTGATTTTATCATTTCTTTATACTTCTTATCCTGGTTCTTCCATTTTGCCTTGTTTTCAGCGGATTTGTCTTGTATCCACTTTCTTTCAAGAGCCCTTTTTTCAATTTTAGTAGTTTGAAGCTCGGCAGTAAACCATTTCTGGTTGGTATCTTTACTAACTACCTTAGTTTTGAGTTGCACCGCTATCTCCACAAGCTCTTGAATGTGCTTGGTGTATTTATCTAACAGAGTTGCACAGTTGTCTTGCTCCTGGAAGGAGAGCAACGTTTTGTCCTGGAATAGCTGAAGTTGTACATTATTCAAGTTTTTAAAATGTCTACAGTCCACCTGAATATGGAGATTGTGTTGAGGGGGAGGTGATTGCAATTTAAAGTCCAAGGAAACTAAGTAGTGATCACTCCAGGTACAAGGTACAGTATTGCATTCCTGGGTCAATAGATTGTGAGTGAGCAGCCAATCCAATTGATTCCCTTGTGGGGTTGTGGGCTTCTCATTTATAATATGGCAATCGAGATTATTTAAATGCTTTGTCTAGTATAATAGCTTCCTTGTCTTTCTTATTCCCACGCCAGTAGTTAAAGTCCCCAGCCACCAAGGTAGACACATTTGTGGATCTCAAAGTAGCCAGTTGTGAGCAGAGTTCATTAGGGAAGTCAGAAACCAGTGACAACGGTCTATATAATGCTATTAAATTGAAACAATTGTTAGGGGAAAAGACCAACTTCAAATGAATGGCTTCACACCCACTACAACTGAAACTAACCCTAAAAAATGTAAGGTTATCCTTAGCAATTATTGCCACCCCGCCACCCGACCCTGCTGCCTGTTATCATTGTAAATAATGTAACCTTCATGTACTGCCAAGTCACACGTAGGTCCTATAGGGTCTTTAAGCCAGGTTTCTGTCACGCAGAGAATATCATAAGGTTTGTCAAGGATCAAGTCTATGACATTAATTGCGTGTTTGGTTGTAGAGCGTGTATTTAACAAGCCCACTTTCAGGTTGATACACAGCACAGGAGGCAATTGCGGCAAATCTGCTTCTATATTATTTATTGTGTAATTCACTGTGCCCCCCCCTCTTCAAATAAATTGAAATAACATTTCAAAGTAATCCCTTCAAAGTAAATTACCTCAAAGTAATTTCTTTTGGTGAAATGACATTGAACCAATGAAAACTACTGTGCCACACTACACTCAGCAGTATAAATGCCCTAAGCAGCACAGACTGTTTGTAGGTCATTATGCTGCATTCGAAATTTCACCAGCAATTAACCTCGTCAGGGAGATCCAAGTTTGGAAATATTTTTTTCCATGTTCGGTACCCCTAACCCTTGCCCTTCCCTTCTACATTGGGGACAACAGGAATGCTGCCACTAGGAATTTTCGTCGGCAGTAGTTAAAATGCAGGGAAAGGACTTACTATAGTACAGTTTGAGCATCATCAACCTTATTTTTATAAAACCATCAATTAATTTACTCTGCGCCTCGCTGTCCCCGGGTGTTCTGAAACTGGGACGGAAAAGTTGAAATGGGCGGAGAGTCATGGCGGGATTACCTGTTCCATCCATTACAAAAAAACAGCTAGAACCAGAAGGGTACGGCACAGACACACACTAAGATTGGCAACACTTGCTTGGGGGTAAAATGTCTCTTGGAAGCCTTAGGGTGAATGGGAATGGAAGCTTGGAAGTCCTTTCAGTCCCCAAAGGTTGACAGAATCATTAAGATGGCAGAAGGGTATAGAGGAGCCCTGGGCAGGTGGCCTAGAAAAAGAAACCAGACCAGGGACTGCATCGCGAGTATTACGGAGAGCAAAGTCACTGGGCAGGGGATGAGGGGCTTGAGGTTTGAGTAGCAAGGTGGTTTGAAGGGGACATGGGGTAAATATCAGTGGTTCTCTGGAGAAATGCTCCTGCAGCCAGAAATCGGTTTAGCGGATCCATGACAGAGTGCTCCTGTGGGCACCCCTGGGAAATGGACCCCTAGAGATACAGGGGTGAATACATATTTGGTGGCAAGACTCTTTCACATGCCTTGGAAGTTAACAAGGCTCAGGATTTTCCACCAGCAACCTCTGGGGCTGAGATTTGGGGTTACTTCAATTCTGCTGGTCTATTAGTTGGGGAGATTAAGATCTTGGAACGCCTCGTGGGGTTTGCTGTACAGTGCTTCTTCTAACACAGTCAACTCTGGATTAGATAGTGCAGGTGCAAGACACAACATTATGTGGAAACCGCACCTGTACTGCTAAAAGCTGTGTAACAATTATGAATTACGAACCCATCAAGCAGCACTTTGTGATGTATTAGAAACACAAGAAGGCAAGACTCTTTTAGGGTATACATTTGTAAAAAAGAGATGTTTACTACACTAGGCCTTCCCTCCTTTTGGGATGACCCCTGCAAGCTTGGAAATACGTTGATTTCATTTTTTGATGATTGGGTCGTTCAGGATCAGATGGATATATGCACTCACCTGCGCTGACACATATATATATCGATTAAACATGTCATAGGCTCTGAGAAATATAGGAAACATTTTGGAAAATATTCTTTTTCAAAATTTCGATTGGGGATCTTGCGGCTTTTTAAGCCAGTGGGACACTGGGTTGTCATCTAAACGGCTTTTCTGATTTCTGTATAGTTCGATGAATGTCATTAGTTATTTTCGTGCTCGCTATATGATGTCCTTCGAATCATTTGGCTTAAAACGCCATTGGATACACTTGGGGTTCAGGCATCCGATAGATGCTAGTCTACTTACAGTTAACAAAGCTAAATTTTTTTTCGGTACAACTACTGCTTTCCTTTCGAAAACATTGGAATGTGGCCAAAGGAAGTATATTCTTCCTCTTCCTCTTCCTTTCATGTTGAACAAACATTGGAAACTCAAAATACCTCACATAAGACTTCAATTTAAGGATCTATGCAAATCAAGCAAAATCACCATAAGGAATAACTAACAAGCACATAAACGCTACTTACCTCCTGAGGAGCCACATATAGTGCTGAAACACGTGTTGAGGTTTATCTTAAATTTGGATGTATCAACAGAACTTTAGGTTACGAATATTTACTCAAAGAAAATATGCTTCTTTTTGATGAATATGCTGTGAATTTCAAAAAAGCTTATTTTTCTAATCGATGCACAGAAAAAGAAAATATATATATAAATGGGAATCTGAATATCTTGTCATCCTTAGCACATGGATAACAAAGATCTACTTTCAAGCTATAGTATTACTGTTGGGCAAACTCAACAGTGTGTCATTGATCAAGCGACAAGGAGATCATCAGAAACTCGCCAAGTAACGGAGTAATTGTTTGCCAACACACCACAAAAAAACACATTTTGAACATATATAGCCGTGTGACCTGATATAAAAGAGTGGGTACTTACAAACTGATGATACAATACTATGGAATGATGACTGTTTAAGTTACCGGAACTTCAACATTGATATTTTATTAATGTCACTTATATTTATGTTGAAGAATTTGTTATGATCTTTTGTAACACATGGGCCTGATTGACAGAACGCTTTCCTATGGGACTGCACCATTATAAAACACTTCTGGGAATCAGGCCCATTATATTTTGTGCAATTCTTTTTGTACGCTTTTATAGCCACAGCCGAAATAAAACTAATTGAATTGAATATTCCTTTCTTCCGAGAAGCACAGCAAATATGCCATCTTAGTGTAGGACCCTGTGACTGTTAACTCCAGCCAAATAACAGCTGCAACCTTCTTCTGCCCACACAAACGTGTCTGTGGCGTGTGTTGGGAGTGTGGTTACAAGAGCGGACGGGCACCATTGATACGGAATGGGGATGAAGCATGCCAGCAGAAGCGCAGTTCTTGTTCAATTCATTCATGCCAAGGGCAAAGTGTTGGCTGCAGAGGTGGACTGGGGACCAAAAGAGGCCCTGGAAATAATGTTAAAAGTGACCCCATATTGCACATTTTCAGCAAGCCCAACCCTTTTCCTATGAGAACATTTGAAAATAAAATAAGTAGCCACACACAAAAGGCCTACCAGGAAAGCTCCAGAGTTCCCCATAGGCCAGTCTACCCCTGGTTCGCTGTCGCTGCTGTGCTGTGTTCTGTTCAGTCGTATTTGTTGAGTACTCCTGGCGCTATAAAGAATACCCCACACCCCGATGAAATTCGCTTAGCAATACTTGTGCACGCCACAGATATTGATCCTGTACAAGGGAGAGGACACGATTATTTTCTCTAAGAAGCCGACTAAGAGGCAAAATGAGGACGCTGAAGGATCGCTTACTCGCCTTGGTGATGAGACCACATTGTCTTTGCCGGACTAGTTCAGCAGGATGGATGCGCTCAGGGAAGGTTTGAAAAGGCTTCAGCTCGCGATGAGCCACTCTGTAGTGTAAGGGTGCATTATTTATTTATTTTTTATTCTTAAAAAAGCGCCACACGCCCGTCGGCCTCAGGGCGCACAGCACAACAGGAACAAGACAGACCAACAAACACGGGCAAAGGAGTAAGAGATCAGAAAGTGACGGTCCATGTTACCATGAGCTCATGACCCATATGCAAACCCTTCACATGAAGGCCTAAAACCTAGTCTCTGCTTGTTTTCAAGTTACGACCACAGTTTCACAAACAAACGGGTACACAGTACTTATGTTTGTTTTTTTTTTTGTTTTTTTAAAAGAACCGCACCTAAAATTGGACGCTTATGTAAAAGAAAATGGGTCATTTTTTCCTGCAGGATAACAGACTGCGGAATACCTAAGCACCACAACACTGTAACACCCAGGAGGGAAGCCAGGGCTCCCATTGGACAGCATCATTTGAAGATCCAGACTCATCAACGCATAGATTTCAAAGGGTGCACGATGCCACCCGCTGGCCTTGCTTGCTCTGCGGTCTAGGTGGCGGGAACCTTGGATTCCATAAGAAAAAGCAGCAGCGCTTCGTGCATCGGCGCGCAGGTGCAGAACATTCCAACAAGCATGGGTAGAAAGCACGGGTAGTAGTGCTTCATGCGGATTGCCTTCCCATGCAACCCAGCTGCAGCACACTTGCAATGCCATATGTCACTCTCACTGCCTCATAATCCACATGGAAGTCTCATATTGCCCCGGTTATTTTCAACCGGTAGGACAGACTCGAGGAAGCCACTTGCCAAGCCTGCGAAATGCACAGCCCCAGCTCTCTACAGCCCCAGAGTGCAGTCCAGTTAAAAACATTCTTTGCTATCTGTTGCCATCTTATGCCCAGGGAGTAGTATAGTTTTACAGCTGTTGTCGTCATATGCTCTGTAATGAATATTTCAGGTATTGCCAACAAAAACCCACATTTTTGGTACTCGCATCATTGCTATACCCGTAATACGATGTCATTGTTTTCTGTTACCACATTAAAGCCAGGTGTGATTTGGCCCAGTTACCACAGCGCAGCCAGATCCCATCATTTCTAGTTATCATAAATAAGGCGATACTCCAGTATGCACAGTTAGATCTGAAGTCTTTGAAATAAATAACATTGAGACAACCCACCATAATAAGTGGGATACAGAAAGCAAGGCCATGTCTCAAGGGTGCAACCAGGTGACCAGTTCTCTGCACGCCACTCCGTCGAATGTTGCTTGCTCTGAGGTGCCTGTGATGAAATGACTACTGCTCTGCAGGAGTACACAGATGAGAGGTGAATACAAATCCTACTCTGCCCCAGGCTACTACTTAAGCAATATGCCCCGAGCGGTGGGGGCATTACTCAGTCAGGTAATGCCGCAGGGCCCATAGTTATAGGCCCGAGTGAAGCAGAAAAAAACGACCAAGAAAATGCCCGCCGGAAAGGGAAAACTAAGTCCATTTTCCCTTTCCATGGCAGCCATCGGGAGCAGACGCGCTGGGAACAGAATTGTTCTCAGCGCGTCCGCTCTAGAAAGACGACCGAGAAGAAGGTAATTGGGGTTGGGAGGTGGAGGAGGGGGAGTGAAAAAAAGACGCACCAGAAACCCCGGCAGGGGACGATGGTAGCCTCCAGCCGTGTGGAGGCGCAGAGCGGGGATGGCCCCGCTTCGAGCCTCCACACGGCTGAAGGCTGCCACGCTGCCTGCCGTGGACAAAGGAGGCAGAAGGTAAGTGGGGTGGAGAGGGCATGGAGGTGGGAGGAATGGGGGAAAAAAACCTTACCCGATTCCCCGGCAGGGGGCGAAGGCAGCTTCTCATCCATGGGGAGGCTCGGAGCGGGGATGGCCCCTCTTCGAGACTCCTCATTGGCTGAGGAGCTGCCACGCACCCCGCCGTGGACAAGGTGGCTGGAATCCCGGCCAAGAATCGAGGGATTCTCGGCCGGTTAACGACCCGGTGAGAGCCAATCAGAATGCGTATTGCATTCTCCTTGACTCTCGCCGGGTACTAATAAACAAGCGGTGGTCCCAGTCATAAAGGTGCAACAGGCCCAGCCCTTCAGCAACAACTCTTTTGCCTCTTAGGGTAATGAAGGTTATTCACTTCATGAGGGGTGTGAGCTGGTACGGAAGCAAACCAAACAGTACATTAGAGACTGGTAGAGATGAGGCCTTCACTTGATCAAGTCCATGGCTGAGAAGTCATGAGTCATTTGCTTCCACAACATTGAGCAAAGGTCAGGTCGAGATGATTGGCTTCAATGGGTTGAGTCGGCGTCTACTCAGCTCAACGATCAGGTAAGCAAATTGAAGGACTTAAGAGTGCTAAGTGCAGCTCTACAGGTCCTGTAGCAGCTCAAAGTGAGTCCCATTCGAGGATCTCCAGGTGCAAGTTGAGTCCTTTGTTCTCCACTTCCTTGCCAGAGAGCACCTGCAGGGATCCTTCACCTCCTGTGAGCAAGATGCTGGTTCCAGTGTTATGGCAGAGCATAGCAGTGACCCCAAATATTCCTGTGGGATGGTTAAGGAGACGAGCTTCCACCTTTCTTGGAGAACTTGGTCTTCATATCTATGGCAGAGGACTTTGTAGCAGACTCTACTCCCAACCAGGTGCCAGGTGAATCCTTCAATTGTCCGAACATGTGTCAACCAAGGGTGGGGACATTTTGTACCCCCTTTTATATAGGCAAATGACCACAGCATATCGTTTCCCTTCCAACCATCTTTAAAGAATCTAAACCTTACTGCTGTTTCAGAATATTCATGCCTAGTGATGTCACACCATGAGTGCTTTGTCTGCAGGAAATAGGGTGTGGGGGGTGGACAGTAAGTTTGGAAGCCCTAGGAAAATTCAATATGGTGGGACCGCTCTGTGGGCTATAGATCTCTCCTGGGCTACTCTGCACCATTCTCTGTATCCTCACATCAGAAGCTCCCCAAAAGTCATTATTATCAGCATAGAAGTATACTTTTATTGTATGTTCCCTGTTAGGCAGAATTATATGCAGTACCGTTTGGGAACACCACACACAATTAAGACAAGTGACAATACAAATTCCCCTTTGGTACAAGCCTGTACTACACAGTAAAGTGGTAGCGATGGCTGAGCAGCCAGACTTGCAAGTGAGCACTATCAATAGTTACACAAAGGACAGCAATTACTATGATTCAAACAAACACGACTCAAGGTTTCTGAGTAAAAGAATATACATGTATTTACACATCAGTTGTAAAACATTTCACTAAAGAAAAGAAGTTGAAAAATCACACTCTTAATAAACCACACCACTACCAATAGATTCTGGACAAGTTAAGCTTCAAATGAAGTAAGAGCAAAATGGCACTCCAATAATTTTAAAAGGGAGGGAAAGACAAAGTTAAGTAAGAATTGAGCAGCACCAACAGGTAAGTAAGCAAAGCAATCTAGAAAAAGGAACTACAGTGAGGGAATCAAATCAAAAGGGCTTAAGGCCAAAGTCAATAGGACAAAAGTCTTTTGCTCAAGATCACACAGTTCAGGGTAGTTTACGGTTAAGTCTTTGCCAAGAGTTCCGGACGAAGTTGGTTGGCAGAAAAGTTAGTTGAAAGAGTAGGGAAGGACAAGCCCTCGGATTGGCAAAAGGTTTTGTGCACTTTCACCGTGGCTGGACGAAACGAACAACCGGAATTGAACAGTACCTTAAAATAGAGAAGCAGCTGTAGCTGAGGCGGATGTTCCTGGCAGGTCCTGCAGGCTCATAGTTCCTGAAGCGACTATTACACTGACACGAAGTAGGAAGACTGGAGGGTCCTGCACTGCCCAGGGAAGAAACCAGCCACAGAGCGGAGCAACGAATAAAAGGTGTGCTCCTTAAAAGCCAAGCAGGGTCCGACCTTCCTGGCTATCCGGTTTACTGTAGCTCTGTACAGCAAATTCGACCAGAGGAGGGATTCCTGGCTTGCAGTTTGGGCAAACTGGTTGGTCCCACCAGGTCAAGGGAAGAAGATTCTTGGAAGATCCTCTGTCATTGGAGTCTGAAGATTCGGACCTGCAGAAGGGCTTCACCGAGCGGTTCAGTCATCATAGGTGTGCTCTTCTGTCAGCTCCTCTTCGGTTCTTTCGTTCCAGTGGCGACTCTGCCTTTCCAGCCCCAGAGACCTACTTTTTATGCAGTTTTCCCTCATTCACACAGCCTGGCTATCAATCACACAGCAGGGTGGCTGTCCTGGCGGGACAGTCACCCAGCCAATCAAACAGGAGTGCGACTTGGGTTACCAAGGGAACCCATGGCAGGGGTTTATAAACCCCTCCCTCACATCCTGCCTACCCAGACTTTCAGGTGCCTAAGGAGGGCTTCTGTGTAGAAGCCCGCAAAAGGACGGTGAACAAAAGAACCAAACCTGGTTTGGCATGCAGAGTAAAACACGAGAAAGACATTTTCAAAAAGAAATGGTGAATAAACCCAACTGGAACCAAATTAAAAACAATATGGTCAAGCAGGTTTAAGTTCGAGGCTACCAAGATAACCTAAAACAATACCAAGGTTATTTAAGATAACCGCGGTAGGAAAAATAGGGTAGTTACCACTGTCACCAGCCAAGTCTTGATGAAAACGGAGCGAAACAATGCTCCAAGAGAAATAGACAAAAAGGGATAAGTATTAACCCTTTCCAGTACTCTATGTAGGATAGTTTGTACTGGGTCTGTGGTTTTAAAAGAGACTATTAAAGTTAATGGTAACTTTACATGTCCTGGGAGACAGTAGTCAGTCCCAGAAAATGGCGTCCGAGTTGGGAAGTCTAAAAGACAACCCTGTGTCACTGCACTGAAGGTGCTGTGTAACACACAGTAAAAAGATGATGCATGTGGAGTAGGTGAGGCTCCACAGTTTATGAACACAAAAAATGTTAAACACACACAGCAAAACACATGTAAGAGTGGGAAAGAAAGCTCACACTCTTACCAGGTGAAAAAAATAAATCCTAGAAATACAGCAAAGCTGCTGAGGGACTCAGTAGGTAAGGGAAATTAGCCATTCCAGAGAATTCTCCCTAACCCTCCCTTTCCCCCACTCCACCACAGCTACGAAAGGGAGCCCAGGAAAGAGTTTTAAAAAGGAAAAACGTCCAGTTTTGGCACATAGATGTTGGTGGGGTGTGCACAAAATGTAAACACTACTGCCTCCGGTCACCAACACCCCTTCAAGGATTTCTCTCGGTCCCAACTGTCAAAATGTGTCAAGGCTCTACAGATCAATCAGAACCTTCTTGTGGGGGAGGGGCAAGAGGCCATGCATACAGTGGTGTGGTATGAATTGAGATGTGGAAAAGGGAGGATTTGGATTCCCCCAACTTGAACGTTACTGTTGTAATGAAGAACTCCAGGAAGCATCAGGTACGTTAACTTAGGTTACTTTATTCATGATGTTATATTGAACTGGCTCAGTTAAGGGGCAGAGCCCCAGAGAGGGCCCACTGGCACCCAACACCTAGGCTTGCTCTGTCCAACTGCCTGGGATGGATCACTATTCACATCCAAACATTCCATGCACTCAACAACATTCTCTCAGTGACATCATTCACTCATGTATCCAAGGGATCAGGACATAACATTTACCATCAGGTTTCTCAATTGCGCTCGGTTCACCAGCTCCAGCAATTGGACAAGGTGTTTGCCTGAGGTCTAGAGACATTGTTAAGCTGATTCAAGGCACGGATGGGGAGGAGGAAGCCCTACATAAGACGCATGGAACTTGGTGTGACAAATGAAATGAAAAACTCTGATGCAAACTGGACAGAGACCTTGCAGACAGGTGTACACTATCAAGTGGATCGCTCTTTGAGGTTGGCCCACCAGAAGATTGTCTGTCGACTTAAACTCCAGTTTCACTGGGCTTGGTATACTCAGACAATCACTGGGTTTGCAACGGATGTGGCATCTCCCTTGGCCACATGTTGTCACACTACCCTTTTGTGAGAAATCTGGAGCAGGGCCCTTGACAGAATTAAGCTAGTTTTGAGGGAGCAGGTGAAACGGTTGCTTAGAATGATACTGCTACAGGTGATGACTATCAAACGACCGGGGTCAGTAAAAATGACTGTTCGAGAGTTTGGTGCGACGTTCATCCATCGCCCGTTTTTTCTTTTCACTGCACTTTTGGCTGGACATTTCTTGCCGAAAAAATCATTGAAAAATATGGGGCAGAGGTAAGGGCATATAAGGGGTAGGGTGGAGGTGGGGCATAGGGAATAAAAAATAGGGGAGGGGCGGCTGCATTTTTTCGACAAAACATTTTTGGCAAAAAAAGCTGTGGAAAAAAACTGGGGATGAATGAACATAGAACTGGGAGTTTTATGTGGCCAACAAGCAGGGTGTGGGAGTTTTATGTGGCCAACAAGCACATTCTCAGGGTGTGGAAGATGAGCAAAATGCTGAAAGTGTGGGTAGAGGACATGTTGAATCTAGCTCGCTATGAGGCAAAGATGGTTAAAAGACTAGAGAAAGAAGAGGAGTATGCAGCGATTCAGATTTTATGGCATTTCAGTCTTGTGTGGTGTCTGGTATGTGCTTTGTACAGCCGCCCCGTATGTAATGGTGCCTCCCCTTCTTGTCTTGTGCTTGTTAGTCACATGCTATTAATGTCTCCTTAATGTGCATTTCCCCGTAGACTGCGGTGTTGGACCATGCCCCCAGTTACTGGTGGCCACGTGGACAAGATTAATATGTTTAGAGCATTAATATGACATTTCTCATTTTAGATATCACATCAGTGTTCTTATTGGCCACTGTGAAAGTTATATTACAGAAATGTCAATATAATCTTGCTTAGAATATATTAAACATTTTTTAGAAATGAGTAGGAAACCAGAGGGAGACCGACCAGTATCCCTACCAAACAAAAAAAAATTATGCAGCATAGTTTATTCCTTTCCTATGCCTTTTCTGTACTTGATCATAATTTACTATTATTAAGCCTCTCTGAAAAGTGGTTTGTGGAGTCGGAGCTTCCCATTCTCAAAATATTATTTGCCAGACAAGGATAATCCTACAGGAAAATAAGGAGTGCTGGGGTCAGTGGCATTTTTATCAATGCAGTCTTTCAACCTTTAACTTCTCGAGGATGGGGGTGTAGAGTAAGCAAGCCCATACATATCTTAGCAGGGGGCAGCTCTTTTGGTATCGGCCTTGTCTAAAGAGGGCCGGGCTACCTCTTTCTTTCTGTGGTCATACACCCAAACCAGGTGCAATCTAAATTCCCCTTTCGCGATTGTGTTGAATCGGTGTTCCATTGGGCCCTAAAGTGGTGTTAAATCGTGAAAACATACTGGCCCTTTTTCATGATATACCATCTCTACGCCTTATAACATTGAGGGATATTGAGTTGGTTGAATGTATTAATAACTCTAGATCTAACTTTGTTATCAATGTTCCTTCTCATATTGTTTGCAAAATTTGATTAGCTGCAACTGATTATCTTCGCCTAAGAGGCTTTGATGTAATGCTGTTCACCGACAAAATGTCGAAGACCTCTTTCCAGTCATATCGGTACCAGGAGAAGAAAGGAAATGCTTTTCGACAGCCTTGATATTTCATGTTATACAGGCACAAGCCTGTGTTGGAAGGTTCAGTTAATTGAGTCTTCCACTTCTCAGGAGGATCCATTTCAAGACTGGGCATGGCTCACTGCGGCTTTGAATGTTCCTGCTAGGATTGCTATGGTCTACCGATATGGTCTCCCGGCCAAGTTTTCAGCAGCTCTCTCCCCTTTAGGGTTTTTTCATGGAATTCGTGAGGATATTCCAATCTCTTGCCTGATTCTAACATATGTAATATCTTGAGAGAGCATGATATCCTGTTACAGAAAATCTGGTTGTTAGAGCATGTTACATTAGATGTTTATTTTTTACTGTGGTTCAAAGGACTACACAGGCCGACCTCTGAGGAATTTTAACAGCAATTAACTCTAGCTGGGCATCAAATGTTTTTATCTTTGATGACCACACTCTTGGCCTTCTAGCCCAACATATCACCATTACTATGAATCGGAGGGAACTACCTTTGGTAAACATATATTGGAACGAAAAGGCAATAACCTGGAACATGTTCATGGGCAATCTAGCCACGATTTTAACAGTGGAAGAATAATGTTGTGAATGATTATATTCTGGTGGGGGGGTGATTTTAATGCAAACTGTCTAATGGATCATGATACACATGTTATTTCAGGGAAAAACATTTCAACTTATTAAACTCTGCCATGAAAAAGGGGACATTTGCGGGTACAATTCTTTGCAGACTGGGATATGTTCCACCTGAATGGGAATATTGAGGGAGACCTATTGGGTCACTCTACCTGGCATCAAGATACTGTGTCCTCCTGTATCGACTACATGGACACTTCTGAGGTTCTCTATGATAGTTGTTTACATATTGAGAGTATAGACTCCTAGAGTAGTGACCATAATATGTTAAGCTCTAGCTTTAGCGATTTCGGCACAGGAATTGATAGGGGCCAAATCCCTGAAGTAATTGTCTCCCCAGGTTGAAACCGTTTAGTCTGGTACTCGCATTCCATTGACTAATTTAATAATGAAGTCACTTTAGTTTTTGATTCCACTTCATTTGAATGTCAGCTAGCCTTGGTTCGCAATAGCAATGCATGTAGGGAGTTGAAGTGCAAATCTATTCGTCTTATTCACCCAAAATATTAAATTATCAAAAAGCATTCTGGAGTATTCTTCTTCAAAATGGAGAAACCCTGCATAGCTCTATCCTTCGGAAGTCTGATCTACATTTTTGGAAGAGGGTTAATTCGACAAATGTCTCCCAGTCCGTTATTCAAGAAAATCCGATCTTGGAATCTGTTTTGATAGAGCACTTTATGGAATTGTACTCAGTCCCTGTCAATAATTTGTCATGGGAACCCAGTAATGATGGATGGCTTATATCCTAGGATGTGGATGATATTGTTAACATTATCAGGAAATGTGCAAACTCATGTGCACATGTACCTAATGACCTGTGTAATAGGATTTTTAAAAATAGGCCAGGTGTCTAGGCCAATATCTAAAACCTACTTTTTCATAAACTCTTGAGCCTACAGCAAACTCCCCCTTTCTACGAAATACGTAATTGCAATTCATAAAAAGGGAGCGAATTTAGACACAGAACTACAGGCCAATTTCACTTTTGGATGTCCTTGATTTATAGAGAACTCATGCTGTGGGCATCCACCCAGGGCATTCTGGGAAATTAACAGGGTTTCACAGTGGTATTGGCACAAATCTGAATGGGTATATTATCAATGTAATGCAAAGGACTACCTGGAAAAAGAACGCTACACCCTTATTCATGGCCAGTATTGACCTCTCTTTGGCTTTTGACAAAGTCAATAGAAATCCTCTTTGGTTAATGTTTAAACATTGGGATTTTCCAAACCATCTCCTACACATTTGAGTCCACATCCATAGAGCTACTAACCTAAAAATCAGGCTGAATGCACATGGGGATATGTCTTGCAAAACTGAAACCCATAGGGGCCTCAGATAAGGTTGTATACTAGTTTCATGCAAATATTATCTTTATACATATGATATGCGCATGGACCTGGCAGATACAGTATTTATTTCCCTGAAGGTGAATGGGAAAAAGCTTTATTGGATCTCTTATGCAGATGATGCAATGCCACTTGATTACACTGAAATTGTTTTACAAAGGTTATTAAATGATTTCCATTATTGTACTCGTATTAATGATTTGGTGATTAATACGAAGAAAACAAAAATCGTACAGTTTGTATCTGGTTGGAAAACACAAGGATACAATTGGTGGATGGATAACTACAAACTGGAAATTGTGCATGAATTTAAATATTTAGGTTTCACAATCACAGCTAGAGCTGGCAAAAAGCTTTAAAAAAAAGTGGCTCATTTAGTGATACACATGAAACACTTAAACAATAAATATGGAAGATTTTCTTTGTTGCCAGTGATTGTTCTATGAGGGGAAAGTGTTTCCCGCCCTCATTTATGGTCTGCATATCCACCACTTGTTAGATAACTAGACTAATCTCCTTTAGGATATATAGGGAAAAAAGTGCTGTCCCTCTCAAAGGGGGTTCCATCCTCAGTAATCCGTTTCGAATTGGGCCTAGAGTCTTTGAATATGCGGCTGTTTTGGAACAGACTCCATTTATGTAAAAATCGTATTCACCCCTTCCCCCCAGCTTCCGCCAAACTCAATTTCTGAAAATGTTTCAGAGAACTCGGAGAGAGGAAAACTCCTGTATGTGGCAAAATGTGAGGAATTCACGAGTGCTAAAGACTTCTCAGTTCTTAAGATTATGCAAAATCTGGAGGGCTCCAAAAAACGTATTTGGCAAAGGGACTGGTGCGACACCTGTTAGAATAACGAAAAATATATTTTTTTTTATTAATTTAAGTTTCAGAGCAGAAAAAACCTGGTAGCATAGCTCCTTATCTGATACAGTTCCCGTCGTCTAATCTCAGAAGCGCACTGATGAGATTTAAACTGAACCTTTTAAAGATTAGGGAAATCACTAGTTTCTGGGAAAGATCTCGGTCTCTATGGATTTTGCGCTAATACGGTGGAAAACCTGAAGTACTTAGTTTTGGAATGTCTAGTCCTGCAGAATTTGCGTGTTTTGTGTTTTGCTCGATTCCTGCACGATTCTTACTTTGTGTTGGCTGAGTCCCTCTGGGAAAGACTTTATAAAGGGACATTAACAGCCCTCACATATGCACTACTGCGTTATTTGCACACAATCATTTTCATTTATTGTAAAATTTGCCATCATTCTTAACGGCGTATCAGGAACATGGCAATGTTTGTATTTGTGTAGTATGTAATGAGTAACGGCGTATCAGGAACATGGCAATGTTTGTATTTGTGTAGTATGTAATGAGTAACGGCGTATCAGGAACATGGCAATGTTTGTATTTGTGTAGTATGTAATGAGTAACGGCGTATCAGGAACATGGCAATGTTTGTATTTGTGTAGTATGTAATGAGTAACGGCGTATCAGGAACATGGCAATGTTTGTATTTGTGTAGTATGTAATGAGTAACGGCGTATCAGGAACATGGCAATGTTTGTATTTGTGTAGTATGTAATGAGTAACGGCGTATCAGGAACATGGCAATGTTTGTATTTGTGTAGTATGTAATGAGTAACGGCGTATCAGGAACATGGCAACATTTGTATTTGTGTAGTATGTAATGTAAATGATAGTTGCATTTCTCTTTTTATACTGATGAATTAAGCTGAGATTTTACAGACTTTTTAGCACAGTTTAGTGAATCATAATGGTTCTTAATAGTTGGTGAAAGTAATTGTTGGTTTTATCACTTTTTTCCACTTGCTTGTTATATGCTGTGTAATCCTTGAGAAATTGTTGCAATACTTTTTTTTTCTGTTTTGTGAGGTTTGTCTCTTTTTTATAAACCATGTACACAATAAATTTAAAAAACACATATTAAAAAACGAATTTGTGTAGCAACGGAATTGCTCCACCCCATCTACTTTTCATCTCAAAGTAATGCCCACTCAACAGCTATGCAACACAACCTCCAATTTTTTTACACAAAATAGGTGGAATCCCAACTTTAGTTGACACGCAGGAGGAAGCCCTCCTCAGAGATCTGCTCTTTTTTAATTTCTTCCACAATCACTAAAACTTGTATTTTCACCCATATCCTCATTTAAACCTACTGCATCTCTCACTGTTCCTATCCTCTCACCACTTCTTAAAGCAGCTACGAAGTGTTGTACCACGTATATGGAAATGTGTAACCCTTCTTTCCAGGAAGGTTTTTCCCCATGTTGTAACCCAGCCATAATTCATCCAAAACGTTCCCTTGACCCCAATATTTCTGCTAGCTACAGACCCATTGCTATTATTTTGTCCCAAACGTTGGAAAATGCAGCTACACACCAAGGTAGTTTTCGCGATCATACCTGCTCCTTAGCGCATATAAATGTGTCTTCCAGCCAGGTTATGTTACTGAAGTCATCTGTCTGTGGGCTCATGCACTGAGGTGTTAAAACGATACATTGTCCACTTGATCTCTCCGCATCATTTGACGCATCAGATAAGTGTTGTGCTCCAGATTCTGGGATCCATGCCCATTTATCATAGCTGTCTTTTAAGTGTACAGAATCCTTCACGTTCAGCATATCCAAGAAGGTTACATTGGGTTTATTCAAGTGAACTGAAAACTCTCTTCTGGGGTCTCCAAGGGCTTCCTGTTTGAGCCCTCAAGTGAGTGCTGTGTCTGGGATATGGCAGACTGGAATGTGGCATTATTGGGCTATGTCATTAATACTCTGATAAAGGAAGGATACTGAAAATACTGCTCAGTGGATATGGCTATGCTGGAATATGTGCATTGGATGAATTGCTATCTGTCAAGTGTGTGAAAACCATGGCTTTTTTATTTTTATTAAGTAATAAAATAATGCAGGTAATTCCATCTCTGAAAGGGCAGTCTGCTGTTTACATTCCCCTTTCATAGACTCCATGCCAAAAGCATAGTGTTGTCTGTGGCCTGCAGCATCAGTATTCTGATTTACCGCACCTACTCTACCGGTGGCACAGAGCAGGTTCAGAGGTCACAGTTGCCCATTTGATAGCTGCAGTGACAGCCAAGTCTCTGCAGCACATGGGCTGCATTTAAAATATGCACCCCTGTTCCAAAATCTGCATACCTCTGGAGATCCTGGCCTGGTGGCACACTAAACTGCATATATAAGCCATACCTGTGTTAGAGTATGGTGGCCAGCATCTCTGAGTTATCCCAGCCACATTAAATTGATTTTGCACATGTGTCAGCCCTGTGGGTCCGGGTTCAGCTGTGTATTCCTCCCAGACATGGCCCACCCAGTCCACTGACAGGACTCTAGCCTTAGGGAATTGCTTCTCTTTGTTCCTTTGTAAGGGCAGGTAGCACCCTTTCCCCAGGACAGCCACTCCACAGGATGCTGGCCTGGGATCAGGAATCGGAGGGCACACTCATTCACAAAGAGCTAGGCCTCACACCAGAGGGCTGCATTTCTAAAGGCCTTTGTTTCCATTGAGAAGGAAAGGGGTTTGGAGTGAGTTAGTGTATCCAGGAAGAGATCTGTACAGTTTGGGGTGAATTCTGCCATTTTGTTTCTCTGCCGCTCTTTCTCTTTCCTGCCCTGTCCAATTCCTGTAGCACAAAGCACTTTGGGTGTGGTGTCAGAAGGGCAAAGTCCACTAATTTCAAGAGAAGGGATTGGACTCCTAAAGCAGGCTACCTTTAGTCCGATTGCCTTTGGGCATTTGCCTTTAAAAGGAGGGGTCCTGCATCACTTCTTTGAATCATTTTGAATCATCTTTGGATCATCACTTCAGAAGATTTTGTTGGACCCTGCTGAAAGAGCCTTTCTAAAGTCCTCCAGTTGTGAGGTGAAGGTAGGTGTTCCAAAGGCACAGACCGGTTCTGTCCCCTAACAATCCCCAGGGACCATTGGGTGTGACCTCTGCTGCCGGATCATAAGCCTGCCTCTCTGCCAACCACCCTGTTGCCTAGGACCTCACCATGTTTCATGTTCCCAGTGTCCACCGTGTTTGGGAGACAGAGACAATTACTGGCATTGGCCACTGAAACCCTTCAGTGGGACTCACAGCATCTGGAAGCCAAAACATTCAAGGCCACTGTTGACGACAATGACCCGCTCTAAGCTATGACTCCAGCATGCTCGACGGCGAGCAATTTAGCAGAATCCTTTGAAGCTGCCCTTTGGTGTCCATTGTTATCTGAACCACTGACCACTGTTCGACTCTGTTCACCACTGCAACAGAAAAGGTGTGTTCGACTCGGCTCGAATAACAAAGTACTGCTGCCTTGCTCGAGCTGGCATCCAAGACATCAGCTTTTTCTTTGCTGCTCCTGTAAATCAATCAGCCCAACCCTGGTGTTCCCTGAACAGTGACCTCCGAGCCTCTGCATAGAATGCACTCACCTGCGCATCCTGGTACCAGCTCATCACCGTCTAATTGCAACATCTGACTAAACCTGGGGACCGCCCGATCCACACAGCGTGAGTAGACGAGTCGAGACCTCAGCCACCTTCCGCTCGTCCAGGACTCGACATCAGCTTGTCATGAGACCATCACGACTGCTGCATCCTCGATCCGAGATGACACCGCAATCCGCCCAGCGAATCTTGTATCGAAGCTGTGGAACCACCAAGACATTTATTTTGTCAAATATCTGCCTCCCAGGTTTATCTTTGGGCCCTAGAGACTGGATAGGTCATTTTAATTGTCTTTTGCAACTCTAAGAAATATCCTTTTGAGCACTGCAATCTTCTGATTGCCTTTCTCCCCTTGTCTCTTCACCCAGAGCACTGCATCTGTTCTATCTGTGCCTATTCTGTTTCTTCTAGAGGTGTGGGATTTTACAGTTTTTTTCTGGTTGGTTAGTATTGTACATGGTGTTTCTGATTACAGTTTATATTTTTATAGAACCTTGATTGGACAGTCCTTTATTTTGGACAGTTATACTTTGCTGTTTGGGTTGCCACTGAACCACATTCACACCCCTCTTAAGGGTGTACCCTTCCCTCTGCGCACATTACCACAAAAGGCGACAGAGGAGTATCTCTTGATTGTGCCTGTTTTACCTTTATGATTGCGTCGCTTCTTGGTATGTAGAAGTGTGAGGGCTGAGTGGGCGTTTTAGCCTCTACGCGCCCTTGTGCTCCTGCAGGGCAGAAGTCAATTCATCACAGTGCATGCTTGCATAACGCGTTGTTAATTGTGTCCATATTTTTTGTGCTTTCATTGATCCGTACCTCGTTGACGGTCTTATCCAGATCACCTGCCCTTCCCCTCATCCAGGCATACAGGTTCTGGGATTAATCGAATTACTGCTGGTTCAAGCCCAACTCAATGGTTTGTTGGCCTTTTATTCATGTCATTTATACATTCCTAAGACTATTTCCAAAGAACAGGACATGATGTTTCTGTGTCTTTCTCCACCGGCTTAGGTTGCTAATGTGACGGTATTGTGAGATCGATGAAATTAATTTGGTGCCTTGGAACAGAGTGTGGAGCGCGCAGGGTGGCATCAAGGGCAAAGATATAGGCTGAGATTCAGTGAGAGGTTTTGATTGAGGCTGGCAAATCAATCCGGGGTGGCAAAAAGCCTGAAACACTCGAGCCGCAAGAGGATCATTGAAGATCGAGGAGGGACTGCCTCGTAGCGCCAATGGAAAACTGAAGGTACTCGGCTAGCACAGCCGGGGAAAGCTTGGAACTTGGTGAGATCCGAGCCAAGACTAATGAAGCGGCTGGGCTTTCTCTAATAAGTCACGTGTATTGATTTTTAGGTTTAATATCATTCTGCTGTATGTGAGCACACCGTTCTCTCACATGTGCTTGTACTCGCTCAGCTGCCCATTGTTTTCTTCTAGTGCATTTTTTTGTGTCGTTTCTTGAACAAAGTAACACATTGCATCGGAGCACTGTAAAAAAAAAGCCTGGCAAATGTGTATGAAATTTAGCAAATGGCTCACTAAAAACAATAGCAAAATATACACTGGTAAACTTTCATGTGCAACCCATGTCAGTAGAGACATTGAGGTGGGGCAAGCAATTGTTGCAAAGGAATGAAGGGCAAGGCACTGATGTGTAGTTGATGCGTTCACTACTGTTGCTTTAACATTCTTCCCTTTGTTACTTAATTAACACCCAGAAACGATGGCCTGATTTGCAAAACAGTTTTTCCCCGCAAGTGAGGAGATGCACTTGCACCAAAAAAAGTAGCAGCCCAATTCACAAAACGCATCTGAATGAGAGCATCTTAGAAGCACTCAGTCGGATGCCTTTTTTCCCCCTTTGTGGATTTGCCCAATTAAGCTGGCCTTTCTGGGCATTTTAAAGAGCAACCTGAATTCACAAACGGGAAGTGCTTTAAAATGCCGAGAAACAAGGTTAATGTGCCTGCACCTGTGGAAACAGACGCAGAGGGAAAAGCAAATCATGATGGAGTCATGTCTGACTCTCATGATGATTTTGTTTACTTTAAGTGCAGTGCCATCTTAACCACTTTTGGGGCCCTGGGCACGGACATCTTTGGGGCCCCCATCCGCAAAACCAAAGGAATCAAGTGATCAAGAATATCTGGTGGCACCCCCTCGTTCTGATCACAACCTATAGGCTGATATGCCGCCTTGCAGCATTCAAAATAAGCATGCTTACTCGCTTTAAGTCCCCTTACCCGCTTCATTCTTGCTCTAATCAGAATAATAAACAAGTAGCATTTGAAGACCAGCATTAGCAGTCTACGAAGACGTTACATCAGTTCTAGTATAGATGCAGGATACTTTTTATCAATAGTATCCTGGAAGGTATGCAGCCTGCAGAATTATTGCAGAACCGTATGTAAAAGGTATATGTAACCCAGAATAGACAGAGTGCTATATAAATGCCAAATAACATAGCATAACAGAGAACTCACATTAGCTGCCTCACAGAATGCAAAAGTGCTCAAGCATAGATAGAGGAGACCAATTGGAAGAAAGGTGAAATCTACACATACCATGGCATGAATAGTGGATGCAGATTAGAAGCTACCAGGAAGGTGTCTGTATCAGACTGAGATAAGAAGTGGGATATGGTTTTCAAATAGTGTTGCCATTAGAGATCAAAGGAACCAGTGCTGTGGTGTTCAATTTATCAATGCTCACTATTATAGTGGAACAAACACTGTAGCCTGTGAACCTATGAGTGAGGCCTTTATGAGTTTCATACCCTGCGAAGGAAATCACTCTGAAGGGCTGACAATTTTGAAAGGTTTAGGGACTGGCAGTTTTGAGAGGTTAGGCAATACAAGATTAAATGAGATGCCCAGGATCACACATTGGTTAAGGAGTGGATTTGTGCCAACTCTGCAATTTCTGCATTTGAACACTTTATTTTCCAGTTCTTATCATTAACTAAAACAATATTTTATAAAACTGACTTGGAAAGTACACAAATCACATTAACAAACATGACCATTTATAAAAACAAAACATTATAGAAGGGTGTTACGCAAAATGGGAATGATTCTAGCTTCACTCTCTCCATCATAAAGGGAAGTGTAGAAGTACCGGCATACCAATCGATGTGATTTAAAATATTTAATGTGGGTTTTTCTTTTGTATTTTAAAGCTTTAAATACTTCCAAAACAATGGCTTGTGACAATGTCATTTATAAGCGTGCATAAAAACATTGACTTTAACAAAAAAAAAACATTTTTAGTGTCAAACTAGCAGACCTTAAAATATGCTTGCCCGAGGCCTGCAACATCTGGTCTGCTCTCTTCTGTCTAAGGCCTACATAAGAAGAAAGTTCAAGTAATGGGCTAAATAATGCCACTGCTTGCAAGAAGGCAAATCTCACATAAGACAGCACAGTAATGTAAAAGATATTATATGATTTGACCAGGATCACTGTATCGTCTGCTGACAGAGCCAGGATACATGCATGAACACTTTTGTTCCAAAGTCGTGAATTTGGATACTTTTTCACCTCTTGGACTAACAGTTTATGCTCATCGTTGGAGGTGATTGCCTAGGTTTCGCAACACCCCATCTGAACAAACCAATGTCTAGACCTTCACCATACAGATGATATGTAAGTTCTTATAGCAACCCCTATCTGGTGCAGGTACATTGATGATAATAGCACCGGTTGTGCTATAAAACCAAGTACATATGCAGGTAGGTTTATAAACTTCTAACATAGGAAAGGCTCAGCCAGCTTTGCTGGAATGTGCTATTCTAATCTTGCATATGAACACATATCTCTGCAATGAGTGCTTGACACACTGAGCTAACTTCTAAACTATTGTGGCATTCAATTTATCAATATGCATTTCAACTTTAGCTATTGCACAGATACACATAATTCCCACAGGAAGGAAAGAATGCCACAGAGTTGTACCATTAGGAACGCGCACACACTATGTATACCACAGTGAACACAGAAGGCATTACGTGATGAGTTGATCAAGGCAGAATGTACTTGTCAAAACAGCCTGGCAATGGGCTTAGAACCTCAGCAGCATGCCATAAAATATCCTGACACGTGCTATTTAAGTCTGGTGAACCATGGAATCTTACTTCTTTAGATCATGCTCCCTTGTGGGGCCCCCTCCAAGGTGGGGGCCCTGGGCAAGTGCCCCTTTTGCCCTCCCATAAAAACGCCTCTGTTTAAGTGTGACATCCACAGGTGAAATGGAAATGGAAATAATTCCCCCTTCACTGCCCTGTCATTTCACAGAGAGGGGCCCTTTAACACCCCATCTCATTGAAATGCGCTCTCAGAAACGACATGGTTGCTGGGAGCCTGTCATACATAAGTGTCAGGAGTGTGCTCTTGTCACCTTTGTAGATAAGGTGACCTGAGCATTTCTGAAAGCGGGGCAAATCAAACTATTACATTCTCTGCACTCCTTTCATTTTCACTTATTTTTGCGAATCTGATTCTCTATCCCTCTATTTGTTTCTCTTACAGTATGTTAAGAAGTACACACTAAGGTATGTTCTGTTGAAGTGTTGTGATAAACCACTTTTCAGTTCAGGTTTTTTATTGTGATGTTTGCATCCTGGATAACTAATTTTAGTAAAATCATCATTTTAAAATGGTTTTGTCTGGTCATCTGCCAATGTCTGGCAGTCGATAATCGATGGACTTCACTCCACAGTGTGATTATGCAAATTCCCACTGAGTTAAACATCCACTTTTATCTTCAATAGTTTCAAGCAAGACCCAAATTGTCACATTGACCTATTATGATATGATAGGTTATTTATAAGGCGCTTAATACCCAGAGGTTTCTAAGCATGGACCCAGGGATCGAACCTGTGTTGCTCTGTGTTGTCTTGCTTCCAAGGCAAGCACGTTGCCCCTGAGCTATTCTTCCGAAACCATTTTATTTTGCTCCTTACTGCGGCATGAATTGTTTGCTCTAGTTAAATTATTTTACAGATTTTAAATGATTCCCCACTATATTTTGCTGCTTGCTACCCTAGATTCATCGGCTGCACACTGTATTTAACTGTTTTACACTATGCTAACATCTTAAAGACTTAACACGCTTTACACAGAGCAACTGTGCTATTCCCATGCAGGAATTTAAAATCTGCTGCTACAGTCATCAAACAGAACTCTACACCTCTACAACCAACTTTCATACCACCATCTTGGCCAATGCCTCCCAGCACATGAGGCTTCTATCTGGACACACATGCCTCTATGTCCTCGACACGGAATGCATAGAATCAGACCCACAAACAGCGTGCACTTCTGAACTGCAGGCATCAACAAGCAACACAGATATATTGCATTTTCCTTCTCTACACACTAACCTCACTGACCGCTTACATCTTCATTCAGGTTCACCAGAGATCCGGAGACCGTACACATGGCACCGGGGCATGGTATAGAGCCCACAAGTGTGATATAACCTGTAATTCCAGTACCAGTTTAAACCAGTCTTAGTTAAAAGAAAGAAAGCCCCAACAGACGTAAATCAATGATGTATTTCACCCTGTTTTGGGCGCCTGGTAATTACATTGTGAATATCGTGGCTTGTACACAAGCCATGTATTCCCAAAAGCAAACTTGTGTAAGAGAAACCTGCTTACTTCCCAGAGGTAAAACATTGTATATTCAGATACATGTGTTAACATGCATCTGCCCCGCCCAGATCATAAAAGACGCAGCCAGAGAGCTTTCCCCTTTCATCACCAAACTTATTAACCTATCCTTCATCAACAACTCAGTCCCCAGTAACCTAAAACAATCTTGGGTTCTCCCACTCCTGAAAAAACAATCCCTAGATCCAACCATTCCCACCAACTACAGACCCATCACCACAGTCCCATTCCTTCTAAAAATCCTGGACAGAGTCGCCTACATCCAAATCCAGGAATACTTGGAAACCAACCAACTGCTAGGAATACGTCACTCTGGATTCAGACCTCAACATGGAACAGAAACTGCCCTTGTTGATCTCAAAAGCCAGATTGATGAAATTAAAGACAAAGGCAATTCCGCGATCCTACTCCTCCTAGACCTCTCAGCGGCCTTTGATTTGGTCAGTCACAAAATCCTCTGTAATCACCTAGCCACCGCAGCTCACTTCTCCTACTCGGCCATCACCTGGATAAAATCCTTCCTGGCTAGCAGAACAATGAGGGTCTTCTCAACAACTGCTGCTGCAGACCCCATCCCCATCTCATGTGGTGTCCCACAGGGCTCCTGTGTATCCCCCACTTTGTACAATATATCTACAAAGCCTTTATTTGACCAACTGGACCGTCTGGGTGTCACCTACACGAATTACGCAGACGACACCCAGATACTCCTCTCCATAACAGGCAACTATCAAGCAGATGTCACCCGGATCAACGAAATATTCTCCATCATTCAGGCATGGATGGCCTCTCACAGCCTCTGCCTGAATGATGAGAAAACTTAACTCCTCATTGTCAGCTCCCCCAGCAGCCTGACCAAACTTGATCCCAGCTACAATAACATCACGATCGATGGTCACACCATCCCTATTGCCAAAAGCGTGAAAACCATCGGCTTCTACCTGGATGCCAACACTAACCTCTCCAAACAAACTAATATGATCGCCTCAGCCTATACCGGCAAGCTTATCAGGGCCAGCAGACCTTTCCTATCGCCCAATAGCTGCCTCACGCTCGCTAGAGCCCTCATACAATCCAAACTGGACTACTGCAACAGCCTGTACCTAAGGGCCAACCAATCAGTAATCAACAAACTACAGGTACTACAAAATAACGCTCTGCGCACAGCCCTCAACATTTCCAGGTGAGAGCATATCTACACTGTTAGGAAATCCTGCAAGTGGCTCTGCATACGCCAGAAAATTGACTTGAAAACCATCTGCCTTACATACAAGTCCCTTAATCACCTTGCACCACCCTATCTAGCCAATAAATTCACCATGAAATCTGCCACCAGAACTACCAGATCCTCCAACACTCTATGCCTGACAGTGCCCAGATTCCACTTAAAAAGAGCCGGAGGGACCAGTTTCACAGTGCTCGCCTCCCAACTCTGGAACACCCTACCGTTCAACATCAAATCTATCGAGTCCTTCCAGATCTTTAGGAAGCAGGTCATTAGCTGGCTCCTGAACAAAGAATAGCACCACTGACCTACTCCTGACCCACTCCCCCGCTGGGTAAACTGCTACATGCATTGTAAATAACTGTATATAGAAATTGCATATTGCCAATCTGCATATTGTTAAAAATCTAACTGTAAACTGCATTTCTCTTACAATATATGTATGTAACTCTAGCTTGGTTTTATGTATTAAGTATGTAACACGGAGATTCTCCACATCTATGTAACCGTCTTCTTAAGCACCCTTCTACCTGCAGCGCTATACAAATAAAATAAAAAATAAAAACAAACAAACCTTGCCATGTGCTCAGTTGACATTAGGGTGCTTTATTCTAGCGATTAGAAGTCTATGGAATGAATTTTGGAACATCTGTTTATTTGAGCATCAATGTGGTATCCGGCTTATGCGCTGGCTGTTCTCTGGGTGTGCGGTTGTGACCTATTTTGTTGTTTATTCTAAACATCTGCAGTTTTACAAATCAGGGCTGCAGTTTTATAGGATTTAGTTTTATTACAGAGAAATGGCAAATATCTAACAACAACAAACACTCCACAAACGGGTACAAGAAGGAGGATGTTTAAAGCATAATATTTTCGTTTTATCTAAAATTATGACTTGGTGAAAATACAGGTAGTCCACTAACTGAAAATGCTTGCAAAGTCACCTAAAACACTACAAGTGAATTCAGATTCGTGGAGCTGCGAACGTGGAGCTCTTAACAACCGCGTGCTCACTGACGTGGTTGTTAGGAGCTCCACGAATCTGCCGTCATGGGCAGCTCATAGTGTGAACTCTCCGAGCAGTCAGTGACATTCACCTCAAATCAGCAACCCATACTGTAGTCACAAGAGTGACCTGGGCAGTTTGAATGTCTCTTCAAACCGAAAAAAGGTGGGACTGTTACAATGTGACCCTTGGGTTTTGCACACAGAACTAGCTTGACTAATTGAAACACAGTCCTACCTAAATGCAGATAATCCTTACAACCATAGCATGAAAACCATCCTGAAGAAGTTGAGAGTCAGATAGGCCACTGAAACCGATCAACAGGTACGGGGAGCAAGCACGAAAGTTCCTGCTGCATTCCACGGCACAAGCCAGGGGCTCATCTAGGAACCAGAATGTATAGACCCCGACACAAGTCTTCATAGAAAAATATTTGCAGCTTTTCACTTAGTGTTTTTTTTTCTTCTTTTTTTAAAGGGATTCGTTCAGCCTACAGTACTGGCCAATAAAGTAACCCTTGCCATAATACTGATTGACAACCATCCTATTCAATTTATATTTTTAACATTTCATACGAATAAGGTTCCATGCTGGCCCCCCCTGTCTTGAACACAATTACGTATGAAGAAACTGGCACTGAAGTTAAAAAAGAAGGAATTGGTGCAACAATGATAGAATAAAAACAAAAATACACTTCCATTTCCTTACTCTATTCACTTTTAGATCGGCGGCTCATCACAGTTGACTAGGGGTAGGGTCTTAGATAGGCAGGCAAAGATAGCACTTTTCCCATCCTTTTTGCCTTCTTTCCTTAACAGTGCTCTAGACTTATATCACTCAGTACCCAGTCTCCAATCCACAAAACGAACTTGTTCCTGAGAGATGAGACAGGACAAAACCAGTATTGTCTTCCCTTTCTTCTCCCTTGGTAACTTCAACTGGCACCACCCCACCTTCCATCCTAACCATGTGACATGCACCTAGTTATCAACATGAACTCGGTAGACAACTTTGAGGTCAGCCTGGTCCTTACAAACAAAGCAGCCCTTTTCTCATCCCAGACACGTTGGTGCCCCCATCATGCCCTCCTCATTGTATGGGCATCACTCTCAGCTCTCCCTGGCACAAATAGCTCATGTTGTACTGCGCTTCCACCTTATCAGTTCCCCTCTCTGAGAATGAACCCAGTGTCCTACTAATCAATACAGTTCTTGAAGAATTTAAGGCCTATTTCCCTGCACATCTGGTAGTTAAAATAGAGTGACCGTTCTCCAGTGGGGCGCTAGTGTCTTAAATCTTGGTTTGTGTTTTGGCATCCCAAGACCTCTGGCTTAGCTCCCAGGAATATGACCTTGGTACTGGGCCACAGTCCTTCTCCTGTTCAGCTGCGCACTTTCCTGTTTAATTTGTTCAAAGACCTAACTGATATAGGAGTATATGCGTGTTCTTTGCCGCTCCCGGGAATCCATATGTCATGGTCTAGCGAGGGATGATGCCACATTGTTTTGTGTTCTTCGAAAGCACAGCCTGCAAGGAATCAGGCCCACTCATAGACACGGCACTATTTCACGTTATAATTATTATGTATAAAAGTATACTGTATCTTAGTTTGATTGCAACACTACTGGTTAATTCCCCCCTATATGTTTCCCACTCCCACTAACTATCCCCGTCCATAGCGTACCGCCCTCCCCCTACACCATCCCATGCTCTTTCTCCATGTTTCAATATATTTTTTGCAATCTAAATGGTCTAGGAGGGGCAATGGTCTGAACGTGCATCCCAGCACATGCATATTTGTTTTTCTACCAATGGATGTTTGTGTGAATATGAATAGTAAACTGGACACTTAATGTTAAATGAAAATATTAGTGACATCAAAATGTATTACTTAACGAAAGCCAAAATGTTTTGTATGATACCTGGTGTGGGAGGAGACGGGGAGAGGGAAATACCCAAAATTAGATTTTAAGTAGGAGTATCTTTTTACCACCTTTTGGAAGCTGGGAGTGACATTATTTTTATGGTAGTAAGAAATGAGTTATCATTGTCAACTGGAGTAGTTTCAAGGAAGTCAAAATCAATGTTATTTTCAAAGGTGGGCCTTTTCGCTGCAATACATAATTTGTGCCCATATATTGCAATAAATGCAAAGTGTTTTCTTTTTTTGCACTTACAGGCCTTTTCACGTTTGGAAAACACGAAAATAGAGCTCCTCTCTGTGGCATGCACCGCGGATGTTGCAGGTCTGCAGACATCAACACTGTAGCACATGTGGGAACAAGGGGCAGACACTGTATATCTTTTATTGTGGTGCTGGGGGTTGCCTAGCTTTAAGTATCAAAACAGACGGGCACACCGCTTATCTAGAGGCTGAGGGTGTGTCCCACTAGCTGCCAGCAGAGGCAAACCCCAAATTCCAAATAATCCACCCCTTGATCAAGCAGAAGTGATCAAGGCGGGTCCAGCCATAAGGAACCTCTTTATGCACCTGGTTTGGCACGGGGGTCTGAGAACATATGCAGAAGTGGACTTGGCAATTTTATCGGTGCACAAAGGCAATGTTGCCAGTAGGCTTCCGGTGTTACCGGCAGCCTCCCGGCAACCTCGGCTTACCGTTTCTGCCACCTGATTTCGCAGTAATACCGGGATATTACTGGCGGTAGGTGGAGGAGCAGTTAGTTCCTCATACCTCTAAGTCCCATCGGGAATGGGAAGACTGAAGCATCCTTTAAAATGGTGCCTGTGCTTTAGTGAAAAATATCTGCGCGTAGGGGCCTGAACTACCAATAGGTCAGGCCTGCCAGTAGTTCACAGCCCCTACCGGCAGACTCGGAGTGACCCAGTCCGGAAAAGGTGTCGGTATCCGTTGTCACTGGCAGATTTTTCCGGACCGAGTCATTCGTAATGAGTGCCAATGTATCCTTTAGAATGAGTCGGCGTCCGCTACAGAGATCTGTGTATAAATAGGTCACTGGTGCAAGCCCTTACCCCTAAGAAGAAACCGATCCTTCCCCGCAATGCCCGCGATCACTGGTGCAGCGAGTCAGCGGTATCATCTTTGCCCACCTACCCCTCGCACAAAGGAAACCAAGCGGAGGGTGCAAGAGCATAATTAGATGCAAATCTGAAGGACCCTGGCATGCAGGGAGGGCCGTGTACACACGAGAGGGCGGCAGAGCTGCAATTAAGGCAGCAAGTAAACCGAGTAATTGCAGAGTCGAGCGATGAACAGAACGTGCATTTGGGACAAGAGCTCACATTTTAGCAGCAACTTCTTTTTTTAGCTTTGTGCGTCTTCAATTGAAGGGAGGTGTTCCTAGTCACTTAGGTAGGCCGAGGGCGCAAAGATATGAAGACCGCCAAGTAATGCCAGCGGAAGAAAGACTGGACTAGAGACCAAGTACAGTCCATGGGGCCACCGTAGGCAGGGGAGTGGGCAGACTTGATGGTGGGCCTAATTCGCTCTCTGTGTACTGGCTACGGATGTAACCACTGTTGCTTCACCTAGAAAGTAGCACTGCTTGGAAACCCCTGGGGAAATAGCGCATTATGCATGCTGTGCTATTCTCTTAATAAAGACAATGATGTAAACTCGTGCCTGCATCCCCTGCACTCCACTGCGAATAGAAATGTAAAAGCATCTCTTTCCCTTTGGCAAATCTGTTATTGGTGCATCTACTGCACTGAGCGGCTGTGCACCACATCCGCGGCTCCGCGTGTGCTGCACCGCAGTTGAGCTACCATGCTGTATGTGCGGTGCACCGGCAGACACCAGGAGGAGGAAGACTGTATTGGGAGGCTCTCTACTCCTGTGGCTTCAGGGCTAGATGATTTGGGCATTATTAATATTGATAATAGTCCAACTATGTATTATGTACTTTTGCTGCTCTTAGGACGGAAGTCCAAATAAATCTGGGTATGATGACTTATTCAAAAGTAACTTTTCTTCTCGCACTACTCTGAGCTGCATCCCTGGTGCAGCAGAATAGCAAAAGCATCACTGGGGGGTGTTGCTAGCTCTGGAAAAGATCCGGGGCTACGCTAATGTTGGGACTGGCGGGACTCGGGGCTAGCTAGCCTTTTGGTTGTAGGCCCTGAGCTTCTATCTGAGGCTACAACCTAAAGACCTGGGGCTATATCCCCCTCAGACCCCCCCGACCCCGCGCAACGCCCCTGGTGTCACTGTAGCTCAGAGAGTAGAACATCCCATGTGGCCCATGGGTCTTCCAAGCAGGTCATCAAGTGGTGTAAACTCAATGAGGCCGATACCCGAGAGCAGAAATATTGGTGGTAAATAGGGTGCTCAATGCGCTTGCTTGCAAACCATGGCGAGCACCAGGCCTGTCTAGCTTGGCTGAAACAAGCATGCTCAAAAGAATTGCGCGAAGCATACCTTATACAAATGCGTTCCTTATGATCAATGTACCAAAGCTAAGAAAAAGCCAGAAGGAATTTAGGGAGGATATAACCAATGGCACCCTGGGCGGGGCCCCAGCCAATCAGGGAGCTCGGAATGTGAGCTGTATTCTCCGGTATAAGCCTGCGGTCCAAGCTTCCTCATGGCTGTGCGCCCCACGCCCTGTACCTCCCTTGTTCCCTCCCTCCTCGCCCATACCGCCTTTAACACCTGCGAGTAAAGATGTTTTTAAAATTAGTTTTTAAAAAGGAACGTACTATGCGGTTCGATGCCACACAATATCTAAACTCCATTTCCTTGTAGAACATGGACTTGCAAACTATGGCACAGCACTGAACCACAAGGTAAGTTCCTATTATTTTATTTTTATTTATTTTTTTAAAAATAAAAACCGTTGGCACCCGTGTACGGCATTATGGCCTGGGTTCCTTGTCACTATGGCCATCATAAGGTTTCACATTGCTTCCGCCACATAAAGGGTTATCTTTTCACTTCTCAGGACGGGTATAGTGGAGGATTCTCGTTTCCCAGATCCTTTTGATTCTACATGAAAGATGCAGGTTACACTGAATGATTTGGGATTGGTGGATGGAAGAGATTGTAGATCTTTCTCCCTCTCGGTCAATCAGCCAATAATGGAAGTTTCGCAAGAGAAGGGAGTATTTATGTATTGTTCGTTTGTAATGTGCCTATACACAAATGTTGTGAGACGGCACAACGCGGGGGTGGGGGATAGGTGGGGACAGGAAGGAGGAAAGCAGCAATCCTTATAGGCCCTGCGACATTCAGATTGTGCAAGTGCAGAAGCGAGAAGTGCATGGGGGGAGGAAGATGGGGAAGTGCAGGAACTGGGTGGAAGGGTCCATGAGAAGGAGAGTGCCGGGGAGGCCAGGTGGACAGGGCTAGGGTGAAGAAGAGAATAAAGGGGGGGGTTCCCCACCAATAAGTGCACATAAAGGGGCTGGAAGGCTATAAGGGGTGTAAGCCAACCAGCTAAGTGTAGGCGGGGGGGGGGGGCAATCAGGGAACGTGCAGGATGATGTTTTGGAGTGGGGGGATGGGAGAATAAGTGCAGAGGTAGACTGGACAGGGGGGGCCTAGCGCACTGTAAGACTCTGAAGGAACCAGGCCACTAGTCTAAGGCAGAGGGGGCATTAGCAAGGGAGGAGGAGGGGGAAGGAAGAAGAGAAAAGGAATGTCTTGAGGAGCTTCCTTCTCAGGAGGATAGCTCAGAGGCAACTTGCTCGCCTTGGAAGCAAGCAGTCACAGAGCACCACAGGTTCGATCCCTGGGTCCGTGCTTAGAAACCTTTGGGTATTAAGCACGTTATAAATAACATATCATCTACGTAAGGAGATCTGGATCATGGCAGTAGAAATGTAAGTGATGCTTCTATGGAAACCAGCAATTCTATCTGATATAGAGCCAGTTTATGGGGAAGCTCACATGTCTCCTGGGGCTAATACTATAGGGGCCTATGATTATTTCATTTGCTGCAACGGAAATGTCTGCACCGTGTAGAATCTTGCCAGCCTAAAGAATGAATTACTAATGCTGCACTGGAAACCACATATAGAGAATGTTCAAAGTATTGTCTAGGAAACAAGTTAATTTGTTTGTATAAGGTAGGGTATTCCAGTTATTTTAATCCCAAGTATCCCTGCTGGAAAGGCTGCCCAAATGGTGGTTTATTGATTTGGATGAGTATTGGGCGTAGTATTGCTGTAGTAATGATTGAGGCAGAGCACCAATATCTGATGTGTTTAGAGATTACATTCACCACATCTTTTAAGGAGAGTGGATAGTACATTTTGATTAAAAAAATTGTTGCCCTCCCACAGAGTACTCCAGATAATGTTATCTTTTATTTATATTGTGCATCAGGCCATATGTTATGGCATCGAAACACTCCACATGGAAATCGGCCTTATAAATAGATCTGGAAAACAATATTAGGAGAGAGAGAGAGAAGACAGCGAGAGAGCGACATGGGCGCTTTGAAACAGTATTTTCTTATTGTATAAACGCCTAACAAGCAAACAATAAAATAAACAATAAAATAAGACAGCGCGAGAGAGATACAGTGCGAAGGAAAGAGAGACAGCATGAGAGACAGCGTGCAAGAGAGACCAACCCCATTATTTTATTGCCTTAGATTACATGAATATAATGATCTCAATCTTTATAAGGAGACATTTTGGGATGTCATTAACTCTGAGAGACCGATAATTGATGTGGTTTAAACATGTTAAAAGCCTACTAGTGGACCTTGGGTTCCCTCAATTTAAGACTGTGCATTTCAAAACTACCAATCAAATGACGGCGTCCACAAGGGCAGCTCTGGAGCTTTGGAAAATTGAGAACCAGATAAATAAGTCATGACATCAGAAAAGATGTATCGGATAACTTCTGTACACAGATTCTCCCTTTGTCACATCATATAAAATTATGTATATATACTCTTCAGAGAAAGGTTTTACCCTCCGCTGTATTTACCTATGGTAGGTCGTGTGTATTTTGGATACTTGTCCTTTTTGTCCTGCACAAACTGAATCTTTATCCCACTTCTTGTTTGTATGCCTTGTGAATTACAATACAAGGAAGAGTGTCTGGTTCCAATTTTGTAAAGAATTTCACATTACAACTTTAGAATATGTCCTTGCTTTATGTAAACAGGCCTCGTCTATGCCTGTTTTGCATTTTGTAATTTTTTTGAACGATTTAGCATGTCTCATTAATAGGTTTTAAATTGATGTTTTGGGTGATTTTTATGTGATATTAGTTAAAGCCTTGACTCAAAATAAAGCTTGACTTAATTGATTGAATAGGTTAATGGAACAATGCTAATTGTGTTTCATGCATTACCTTTCTCACAGTCCCCCATCTACGGTAGAGCCCTGATTGCGATGCTGGAAATTAACTCTCTACCTTAGGTAAAATGTTCCTAGTCCTGATGCCAAGTAGTGACTTGTGAGGGGTCAGAAATAAGAGATGGACACAAAGTTGTAGTTTGCTCAACTTTCCACATATTTGTCAAAGTTAAAAGGGGATGGGATGAATGCCTATCTGTCCCTATCCTAACCAAAATGTTCCTACCTATCAAAACTAAAAGCTAAAGAAAGATGACCTTGTGTCCAAATGTATCTGACCCTCTCACTAATACATACAATCAAAGCGCATAAGGTAAATATGGTTCCATGTGATGTTACCAAAATTAATTTGACCAAATTACTTTTTTTTTCCTTTGCAGCGTTTCCCACAAACCCCCTGTTTCCCCAAGCTTGAAACCCCACCCTGAACCACCCCCACACCTTTTAACCCTTCACACCCACCCCTATATATTTATTTCTTTCGTTATTTTTTTGGTGCCATTTCATTCGTTATTTTCATTTCGGTAACATCACTGGATACCGGTAAATATTTCTGTTTTCAGTTTAACAAAAATGTGCACGAGTTCAAACTCAGATTTCCGGTGGGTTGCTGCTGCACAGATGGCACTGCCTGGGAGCTCGCCAGGCTCCACTGGGTGTTCAGATACGCTGGTCTGCTGTAGCGTTCCTCTGACACTCGGGAGCACATCTCCTTCTCCGCTGGGCTTCTCACAACCTGGCTTTCTTCCATGCTTATGCTTCCTGCTGCGCACACTCTGCAGAATCCCACGACATCTTCTCCGACTGCAACCTCTGCTGTGGCCTCCGCTTCGGCTTCTGCTGCTCCTGCCGCTCCTGCCGCTCTCCTCGTCGTTCCTCTGACTCTGAGTGGCAGCTGGGCTTTCGATTTTAAATGTCCTGCTCAGCTGTTTAGAATTGAGAAAACTAGATTGCATGGTCTGTTTGTCATCACCAGTGATCCTCATCAACTCTTCCCTCCTCTTCCTTGTCCCAGTACTTTGGGTATTCTGGGCATTGAAGTCCTCAATGTTTGTAGGCATCCCAAAGTCACTTTGTTTCAACTAATGGTAAGAGTAAACAACATTATGGGCAATAACATGAAGTTTAGGATTTTTACCCAAGACAGAACAATTGCCGTCAGGGGTACCATATGTAACCCACATATTCCCAAAGTGGAACACTTAATGTGTTTAGGTGATCTCTCATATCGTCTTTGGGTGGGTAGTGACAGCATGCCATCAAATATTTGGGGATTATAGGATCTTCATCCTCGCGAAAGGACGAATACCACGGGGGTCACCACTTCTACCCGACAGCCATCTCCTCCCATGTGATCCCCGCCCATAATACCACCCCCAGGGTCTGGGTCAGGTATTGGCTGCCTTCCCCTGTCCACATGGGAGGAGACTTCAGGCCGGGGGCCAGTGATGACTCTGCAGGATTCATCACGCTTAGTCAATGTTCCTCTCTGTTTCCCCCATGTGAAAATGAAAGCATTGCGCAATCAGGGAGCATTTTGTGCTCATACAAATGGCAGCATAGTAAGCCATGTCCTCAGTGTGCCTATCCCGCTCAAACTCCAGACATGCATTAATTAGATGCAGCACTATACGACGCAACACCAAGTAAAGGTTGCGACCCAGCACGCATGATTTTCACTTATACCCTCAGTTGAAGCTTGCACTTCACTCCTTCACTCATACCATGGTGTGCTGGAATCCAGGGCCAACCCATAACATGCTTCCTGGCAAGAATGCAGCGCTGTGAGACCACACCAGTGAGACTATAACACAGCGTAACCTAACAGATAGAAGTACTCTGTCCGTATGACTTCTACCGGTGGATGGATACCAATCTAAAATATGTAGATGTTCCAGAGACCTCGTATTGGTCCACGTGCATGGTACGGCTCAGTGAGTTAAACATATTTTTTTTAAATGCCCTCCTGTAAAACCCTTATGATTTCAATCCCTTTGCCTTCCGAGCTGTAATTTATTTAAGTCCTCATCTAAAAGAGCAGCGCTTCTCCCTCTGAGGCGGTTGTGCGCATGTTTCTGATTGTAGATGAAATAGGAGCTTTTGCCGGATAAAAGTTTCTATGGAAATGTAATCTTTAATTCATCACCTGGAAAGCAGGTTCCCTCGCATTGGCCGCATTATAAATAATACATTTAAAATTAAAATTCAGCAGTGCGTCTGTGCATTTGCTGTGCTTCTTCAAAGCTTGTTAATGGAACTCAAATTGGGATTTGAAATAAAATGTATTCTGTCTCTGAATAATTTACTAAGTGTGCATTTTGAAGATCTGACAACAATCTTTCACGGAATGTGTGATGAGATGTCACCTGAAGTTGTCTTTGGTAACGGCATATCAAAGGGAGTAGCCCTCCCACCCACCTTGTCTGTGGACACGTCCTAACCTTGTATGTCCCCTACACAAACACGCCACACACAGCACTTATTGTACTAAATGAGTCTCAAGTCTGTCGGCCAGCATGTTACTGTGACCAATTGACTTCTGCCCTGCAGGAGCACAAGGATGAGTAGAGGCTAAAACACCCACTCAGCCCTCACACCAGTAGTAGAGGTAGCATTTGGCGCCGGGGTGGTCGGATAATAGGGCACCAGAGGGAGGCTGGGAGCACACTGACTCAAGGGGGAAGGCACGGAGGGGACATCCACCCCTGTGTCCCCTCTCCCCCGGCCTCACACTTCTAAAACCAAGAGCCAAGTCAATCAAAAAGATAAAACCGGCACAGTGACGAGATATACCTCCTTTGCCTTTTGTGGTAATGTGGGCCAAGGGAAGGCTCTACTCTTAAGAGGGGCATGAATGTGGTTCAGTAGCAACCCAAACAGCAAAGTATAACAGTCCAACATAAAGGAATGTCCAATCAAGATTCTAAACAAATATATATACTTTAATTAAAAACACCATGAACAATGAACCATGAACAATAATAACTAACTAGAAAAACACTACACAAAACCCAGAGAAGAACACACAATAAGCAAAGATAGAACATGCATCACTCTGGCACTCAGCGCTGGAAGCGGCTCTCTATAAGGCAGTGTATCTTGACGTTTCATATGCCTGTGGGGTCCTTTCCTCGAGCCGGACGTTATTGGAGGTTGTAGCCTGTCGGACGAAGAGGCAGCACCGCCGGTTGTAGTAACGGCAGCGCCCGCCTCCTCTGCGTGCCTCATGCCGTGCTGGTGGTCTCGATGCTCGAGGATGCTGTGTGTCTCTGGTATGTCGCAGGACATTCATCCTTCCTGCAGGCCAGGTCTTTCCCTGCAGTCCATACTTTCTCCTTTCGTGTCATGGCTCCTCCATTTGCACGTCATGCCTCTTCCCAGCAGTAGGCCTCTCCTCATCACAGACTTGCGCTGATGGGCACTTCTCCCTGCAGGCTACTTCTTGGGTACAAGCTATGTGTAGTAGCCTGGTCCTGCTGTAAATACCACACCAGACTCAAGTTGTACGTGAGTACTTTATTTCCAGTTCCGCAGGTAAGTCATTTCGGGATCCTACTTAGATGGATGCTGGCACAGGCCACCGGACGTCCACACCCCAGCCAGCTCACTCTCCAGCTGTCATTCCCAGAACACTCACCGCGAGCTTTACCAATGTTCCTCACCAACACTCCATCCATGCATTCCACCAATGCACCCAAACATTCCGACAGGCAGAATGCTGCACCATGCTTCTTCCCTCTCGACAGTGCAGGGGATCAGAACATGCGTAGGCTGTAGCTCTGTCTTTTATTTACCTGGCGCAGAGATTTTTTTCTAGAAAGTAGCAGCCACAGTTTCATTCTCTCAAGTGCTATATGCATTCACCGCTAATGATAGCCTATGTTAGGCATTGGAGCAATTAACTCTTGAGCTCATGTAAACTTCTGTTCTCTCGTTTTACTAGTCCCCACGTTATATGCAGCACTAAAACTATTAGAATAAAACTGATATCAGGTCTAACTGAACACCGAGCACCCCACAGAGGCCAAATTCGAGAGGATTGTGCTGGGGCGAGGGGGTACTCCTGCAGTGATGGAGCAAGCTGTCTTTGACTGCCTTGGTGGTCAGCATTCTCTTCCTCTACCTCTCCCAATCCATCTTGCTCCTCAGGCTGCGAACCCCAGTCTTACACCAGAGGTCAGATCCATGCAGTTCAGGCCAACACTTTGCTGGTGTGGCCGATACAGTGAGTTAAAAAGGAAAAAGCTGGCGCTTCTCGTGTCGGATAATACTTTAGTTCAGTCAAACGGAAATAAAACTGAAAGCTACTTTCAGTTCATGGTTCCATAGCGGTGTGGAGTTTGCGGTTCATTCAAGCCTAACTCTTTGCTCTCTTCTGAAAATGGCTGCGGTTGGATTGCTGCGGCTTCCGCCGCGCCTCTGGGGACCTATGTCTGGATCCCTGTCACTGGTCCATTGGCTGGCGGATGCAGAGCGCGGTGGAAATTGGCAGCCAAGAGATGTAATTGGGTTTTGTGTGCTTTACACCGAGGCCACAGAACACATTTTTTGTAGTGGATGCAGCAGACCCATTGAGGCCAATATGATGTCTTTGACAAGTTGTGATAGGTGAAAAAAGTTTTATTTTCTTCCATGTCAGTAATTTAATATAAATGGACTGGAAATCCAAGTAAAGACTGACCAAGGCTCCAAATAGTATTCTGCCTTGGAAGCATTTTCTCCTTAGTTTCTCCCTATTTTCTGAAGTAACATGATTTTCTTCAGGAGTAAACAAATTCTTTTTCACGACTGGAATAAAATGTTTTGAAATGTATAAGCATGGCCCGTTGTGTGGTAACCACTCCTTTCCTGGTATCTAGTGATTGATTTAAATGAAAAGGAGCATTCCGATAAAGGCGCAACATTGCCTGCTGGTATCTGAGTAAGATGTGGGCACCTGAGCTCTCTGTTGGCTGGCCCTCTGGTCCCTTTTGAAATTGTCCTCCCGGGGCTGAGTTCCTGTCCTGGATGCAGGCTGGGACCTGCTGTAGTCTAGGTTCACCCATGGGCCCCGGCTGTGGGCAACGATGGGTGGACAGAAGACTGAGGCAGACCCCGCTTCATGAAGGCTACCATAGAGAGGCCATGGTGGCTGCTACTGGGATTCACATGGAGTGGACCCCCACCCCCCCTTCCTGCTACTGGGGACATAACTGAGCGAGGTTGTGCGGGTAATCTGGAGCCGGTCATCCGGTTGTTTCTGGTGGGATTGGGGTGTCTCCCCCAGACCTTGCATGGGGCTCTCCGGGTTGACCAGATGGCGATTTGGCGTGGTGCTTTGCTTGACTTGGCTCTCCTGTGCTGGAGCCCGGGCTAAGCTGGGGTCTATCTGTCCCTTCATGAGGAGTAGTGTTGGCTAGGAGAACTGGGGGGAGTTGGCAGGTCTACTCATTCTCCCCAACCCCCGCCCCGTGCAACAAGGACTGTCTGTGCTGCTTGTCTTCACGGCTCTCTGCGGTGTCCGGGAAAGCATCAGCCCAGTGGGGTAGTGGTTAAAATCATAACTTGCACACAGACAGGGGAAGCAACCTGGAGAGAGCTCCATTGGTGTGTCATTGTGGACTGGCTCTTCCCACTTGTGCACCACATAACATGAAGTGAGCGTATTGCTCTTTTGTACCACCTATCCATCGTGCCCTAAGATATATAATTGAGGTGCAGCTGTAATCACTAAATGCCTTGATGAAGAAATGGCGGAGCTCATAGAAACATAAGGATCAGAGGAACTGTTGGTCTGCAGAGTCTGCGTCCAATAAGCAGAAGCTAGGGACGATGACATCGGTTCTGGCTGTAAACCTTGGCCATTGGTGCAGTGGGGGCCCTAGCAGCCGCTGTGCTGTGGAGAGCCTGCCACCCCAGGTCCTATGGCATGGGAGGGGGCACCTCAGCACTCTAACCGTAGAAATTATTTCTTTCTAAAGATAGAGTGCAAGACTCATGAGCTGCAGTTGAGGTGCGAGATGGAGGCACTCGGTTATACTGCGCATGTCATGAACCAAAAACCTCTCCCTGCTTCCTGTTTGTGTAGAGCCCGGGAGGCAGAGGCCTGTCCGACTCAGGAAATGGGTTAAAAAAAGTATTTTTTGGAAGTGTGTGTGAGGGTCTCACATGTTTATATATATTTGTATGCATGTGTGCGTGACTGCAAGGGTGTGTCTGTGTAAGAGTGAGCATTCATTGTGAATGTTGTATATGTAGGGGTACAAGTATGAATGGTGATGCAGTGTTAATATTCTGGATGGGTGTGTAGAGAATGCAGTGTGAATGGTCTTGGTGTGCATGTGATTGAGAGAGAGAAGCTGTGTGGGTGAGTGAATGGGTTTGCGAGGCAGGGGCATCAGAGTATGGACGTTTTCTTACAGTGACATGGCATGTTTTACTGCCATTTTTGGCCCATGCCAACTTGATGAGTGTTAAGTTATGTGGAGGAGGGGTTGAAAGTTCAATGAGGAAGGCAGATGGGCATTCTTTCTGGGGCATGGCAATTTTTTATTTGCATTAAGAGCAAAGTCAACATGATGAGTGAAGAGTTGTTGTTTCCTTACTATGTCGTTGCATTTTTTACTGTTGTTAAGGGCAAAGTCACCATGGAGTGTTCTTGCATGGTAGTGGGGGTCGGGAGGAGCATTTTTGCGATCAGCAAAAATGTTTTCTTCCTGTGGCATGTGATTTCACTGGCTTTAAGGGCATAGCCACAAGGAGCATGTTCTTATGTGGGGATACTGGCCTATATTGGGCCGGGAGGATAGCTTGGGTGCAACAAGTTTGTCTTGGAAGCAAGACAACCCAGACCAAAACAGGTTTGAATCCTGGTCCCATGCTTTGAGACTGGTCTCCGGTGTTAAGCACATAATAAAAGATTAATGAATTCATATATTGGCAGAGTAGCCTAAACATGTTTTGTTCAGTACTATGCACAGTATTACTATGCCACACAGAGGCGGTTGGTACATTAGGGCGCCAGTTGCCCGGCACAGCCCCCTTGTTTCTACACTAAGTGAAAGAATGAATGTTCGATTAACACACACTTTTACATATTTCATCTCGTGCAGTGCATGGTGTGGCCCTGCAGCAGTGTGGTCCTCATGTGCATTGCACATACATGTTAGTCCAGGCCAGCCCAGCGTGTGGCACAGCTCATGCTTTGGTGACGATCTGGGGCAGGTAAGGGAGGCCTTCAGCATGGCTCGCAAGGGGGTTCAAACATTCTTAGTTATGCCACCAGAGGGCCCGCAGATGTTCCCCTTCTTACTAAGGCTCAGATTACTAATTGTTTAGAGGCTTTCCTAAACAACCCCTTACTCCTCTTTCAAGGCCCATTCAAGCGATTTAAAGATGATCTGAAACCCTGATAGGCTGGGCTGAAGTTCGCACAGACTTCCAAAAGCTGGAGGAACGCACTTTCTTAACTGAACAGGCCGGCCATCGTATAAACGAACAGAATGATCAGATTGACTCTCAAACTGAAGTCTTGCTGCGAGCCACTCAAGATCTGAAATGACTTGTTGAGGATATTGAAAATGGGTCAATATGAGAGATTGTTTTAATATAAAATCTTAGAGGGCCTTGAAAGGTCATACATTATAGCCTTGGTGAAGTGCCTATTTCAAGAGGTTCTAGATGACCCTATCGAGCATACCCAGGATATTGAAAGGGCACAGGGACTGGGTCCCCTTAGCAATGGCGGATTCATCCAGTCCATGGCCCGCAGTGGTGAAGCCTGCATCATTTCACATGAAGGAAAGCGTTCTCTGCACATCAATGCTCAAAGGGTCGCTCCGTTTTGAAGCTCCAGACTTGCGGTTGTTCCTAGACTTGGTACAAAGAACTCCTCAGAAAATGTGGACCCTGCACCTGGTCATACGAGAGCTGGTGCGATACAGATGATTATTTCCATTTGCACCAATGGAAGCACCCCTTTCCACCAAGCCCTTGACCCATAATGCAGTAGGTGAAGAATTCCACTGCAGAGTTGGCGGTGCAAATAAAGACAAATCATGAGGATACTTTTTCAGGATTTTCGTTTTATTTATATTCCTAGGTGCAGTTGTACACTGTGAACACAGACACCAGCAAGTGTGCACGTGAAGTGCGACCTTTCCCCAGTCACTGGCTGTGAGAATGCCCTAACATGCTGGCCTGCACATTCGCTGTTCACCTGCTGCTTCCCAGGGACGTCAATTCACAAAAATGCCCGGGATAGTGGAACTGAACTCACACAAGCGCTGACATCACAGGAGTGGATATCCCATGACCTAATTAACCTGATGGTGTCATGGAACTGATGTCACAAGACCTTTGACCTAGATGACATCTCATAAAGTGACGTCACTGATGTAAACTCAACTTCAATGTGTAAAGAGAAAATATGCAGCAACTTTAAGGCGAATGAAAATGATGCACAAAGGCTTTTGGAATATTTCAGTTGCCTGATTGACTTCTTCCACCGTCCTGTATTGTAATAAATGATCAGTTGATCCATACCTGTTTTAATTTGATCATATGTCCACATTTTAGTAAACCCTTGAATATAGCCATAAATTGCTCAAACGAACCGACAGGTGTTTCCCACATGAATATGACATGCGCACATCGACTCTTGGCCCTTTGTGTTCCTGCCTGTGCATGTTGTGTGCTATGGTGGGCTCGTTTAAAATAATGTTCATCTTAAATGTGGAACAGCTTGCTGTTCGGCTAGCTGGTTAAGCAAGAAGGGGGTGCAGGGCTAGGAAGGAGTCTGTGGTGGGTAGTCCTGATGGCACAGAGGGCTTCTTTACAGTTTAGTGGTATCTCAGCGGTAAATCCGCCGAGGTACCAACAAACGGATTTACCTTTACTGCCACTCGGTCCGACGGAATTACCACCTTATTACAATTGGCGGTATGGTAGTATTAGGCCTCATATATGGAATCCATAAGGCTCCATGGGGATTTCAGCAGAATTACCTCCAGAGTCGGTCCTCACAATGCTTATTTCCTGTGGGCAAAAGATGGTCCCTGTTGCTCCGAGTGTTGTTCAGTGCACTGTGATTTTGTGTATGGTTGATAAACAAAACGTTTATGAAGTAGACTAGTGGTTATTTTAGTTACCAACTATTCTTTGGCAAAAACCTTGATGTGATGTGCCCTGGGTGCAGCCATTATTTGATGTGCGATTCGTGCAGCTGTTATTTCTAAGAGGAACACAAAGTAGTCTTCATAGGTCAGAGAGACCGCCTGCATGTGCCATTACACCTGCATACAGCCACTTTCTTACAACTTCTACCACCTATAGTCTCAAATTTAACAAAAGTTCCCAAGTCCCCTGCATACTTTCTGTGACTCAATAAGAAAGCCAAACTTTCTGAAGAAAAGCTGACCCCACTGGTGGGTAGCTTTTGTTCTTTTAGCTCAAATTCGATTGTATATAAAGACATTTCACTTTCATATTTAAAAGACAAACAGTAATGATAATAACCACAGGTTCCTTTCTTCATTTGAGGCTTTCTATTCGTTTTGCCCAACGTGTTTTGAGATTTACATTCTCCTCTTCAGGGGATTTATATGTCAACAATGTCTACAAAAAATCAAATAGTACGATTTTAGTTGAATTATTTCACTTTGGTCAAATATACATTAATGTTTCATAAGTGCTTCCACTAGAATAAAAAAATCATAATTCATTTTTATACTTCCTAAACATTATGTAGTTGGATTCAGAAGCCATATTTGAAATGTAATTAGCATATTGAATAGTTAACATAAACCATCTATGCAGAGTCCAATTCATCAAGTCATCATGATCTTAAATGCTGACCTGTGTGGCCATGACTAATCCATAAGTATAATTGTTATCCGTAATTAGCTGATTACATAATTAGCATCAGCCAACAGTGGAGAGAGAGTCATATAATCATGTTATGATATGATATGATAGCTTATTTATGTAGCGTCTTTACAAAACGTGTTTCAAAGAACTTCAAGACAAGGGAGCGAACATGGAAAATATAAAGACATTCTTACAGGCCAGGAACAATAAGGATGTGAAATTAACTATCATACTCGGCCTGATGACATTTCAGATAGTGCAAGAGCTAAGACATAGATAAGAAAGGGAGGGGGAGAGTGGGAAGGAAATGGAAACAGACCGGTTACTACCCTCCTAGGCCTGACAACATTTCTGGTGGAGCCGGAGAAAAACAAAAGGTGAGGGAGAGGGGTGCAGAAAGGGAGGGGAGGAACAAAACAAACAACTATCGTACTAGGCCTGACGACATTTCAGATAGTCCTGGAGAGGGTGGGTGGACAAACAAGGAGAGGGGGGAGGAGACAGACAAAGTTGCTATCATACTAGGTCCAGGGACAATTCTGATAGAGTACGTGCATAGAAGAAGGTAAGGGGAGGAGGAGAGGAGATGGGAAAAGGGAGAAAGTGAGAGGAGGAGAGAACAGAGAGTAATCAGATAAAAGACTGGAGCAGGAGGGGAGAGCGAATACAATTGCAGAAGTCAGTAGTAACACATAATGTTGCAAGCCAGGATACAAGATGAAGATGGGAACAGCATGATTCAGGGCCACCATGAGTACATACATACATGTTACTTTAGATTTTCCTCAAGCAGCATTCTAAATACATTCCATTCCTGATTTTCAAAAAACAAAAAAACACAATTAGTGATCATAAACAGTTTTTTGCCTCTAGACATAAAAATGTGCTAACCTGGTATAAATAGCTGAAAAGCTATTGTATCTTCTGTATTAATTTCACCCCTGGGTTCTGCTGCATCACCCTCATGCACAAAAACTGTTGATCTGTATTAGTGAAAGTGTATTTAGAAAAAATGTCACCATTATATTCTAATTCAGCCTGAATGATTAAGCATAAAAAGAAAAGCTCACCCTATTTCTTCTCAGTCATGTACATGCAGATTTGTGAGGAGAGACTTTCTGGGCTGCCTTATTTGAGTGAAGAAGGAATATTCATATGTGTATTAGGCACAGACTCCTTAGTGCTCGGTGGTAGGTCTGTGGGTCAAGAATAATCAGTATATTTGCTCAAATCTATAATTATGTGCACTGTCAATGGGTTTGCATTCATCAGCGTTATCCCGGGTGTGGAGACACTGTGGGATATGTTTACCCGCTCAGTTGTACTCCCTTCCACAAACAAGCTGCACTTCAGCAGAAGCAGAAAAATGGCTGCGCTAGCTCCTGTGAGCACCACTGCCTCACGGCAAAACTGCATTTTGCAACTACAAACCGATTGCTGCACCATCTTGCCAAGTACATATCGGGCAGGGTGGTACAAGGGGGCACACTGAGAAAGCCTGCCAGTGTGTTCTTACATGTACAAAAGAAGGGTTGTGAAAAAAGTAGCGCTTCTTTGCTGCAAGTCAAAGTTTTGCATTGACAAAGAGAAATATTTACATTTAAAATGATGCCGCTCTGATGCCCTTTTTCCTCTGTTCCTCATCACAATACTTTTATTAATGAGACCTTGCCATGCCCCTCCACATTCACATTGTGCTCTAGCAGACAAGAGCAGTATCCCTGAATGACAGGCTGTTGTTCAGCTCTGAAGAAATCAAAAGAAGCTTTACTTCAGCTACACAGGAAATGCCTTACTTTTGGGCTACAAAATATCAAAGATCAATGCATCAAAGAGGCCCTGGCTCTCAGGGCACATGTCGGTTTCAGTGCATCTGTGTTTAAATAAGCTTCTGCATAACAGAAACTAACTCTGGCTACAAAACAATGTGGGAATTCAGAGGGAAGAGAAAAACTGAGTTTGCGAGGAAATTGTCCGCAGTCACCACATGTTTAAATGTACTTTTGCAAAGAATGAAAAATACTTGTTTAAAAGTGTATGTTGGATAAGGCCCTGCCCTTATCTAGCAATATGAAGGGTTGCTGTGCTGTGAATCATATATGGGAGATCTTATTCAACAGGCTTTATTCTGACTTATAACAAAAAGAAATAAAATAAGGAATTAAATTGCATTGGCTAAATGGGGGAAATTAGCCCCAAACAGGTTTCTGCTTGGGGGTTGCCAGCAACAGAAGGCCCTTCACAGTAGATGCTGGAACACACAAGTGCTAGTTGCTACCTTGGCAGACTTTTGTCTGGGCTGAGGCCTCTTACAATAGAACTTCTGGGACACCAACCTTTGAAGTGGAAGCAGCCATAAACCTTCAATAAAACCAGGGAAACCCCGTCCTCACTGTCAGAATCTGAGGTAGTAGAACCTGAGGTTGAACCCGTAGTGTAGCGTCAAGTTCTTCCTACCAATGTAACCCTCTGAACACACAAGGTAAATTACAGAGGGATCTATTAGTCAAAAGATAAGGAACACCACACGAACGACCAGGCACATCAAAGGAACAAGTGCAATTTACTTGGAAGATCAATCTCAAGTTAAGCAATGATAACAGTCAATAAATACCAAAACACTAACCAGAATGAATAAAAATTCTTCCTGAATGCTCTGGGTCAATTCGGAATACAAGACTGGATATGAAGTGCAGAATCTACCGAGACATAAAGACTATCATGAGATGAAGATATGATTTAGGGTCAAGGAAAGAAACAGCAATGGCAAAGACTTACCAATAATCTTTTCCGATGGTACTGTACCAACAATACACCCAGTTTATTCTATTCCTAACCCAATGGCACAAGGACACCTAAATGATGTGAGGCAGTCTCTAGTCCCAGCTCTATCCCGCCAGAACGAGGACATCTAACGACTTCAACACTTTCTATAATACACTAGGGTGTTGTTGGTGTCTTCCAAGAAGTGAAGAATGAAAGGTCAACAATCCAGGTAGGTGAATTCCAAGTCAGTCGGCAAGCAAAGGAGTCAGAATGCAGACCGGGATCGGTATACAGGAAGTCAGGCAGTTCCGAATCAGCAGGCAGCAGAAACTTGGAAGGCAATTCAGGTTACAATAATCACTGAGGTACAGGGCAAGGGAACAGAAGCAAGTTGAAAGATCACAGAAAACAAGGAATGAAGCAAAGCAAGAGCCGCGATTGATTCAAAATCAGAAGCGGCGATGTGGGCAACCCGGAAGTGTTATATAGGTTGCCATGGGAGTTAAACACCAAGCCCTCTGCGTGATACATTGTAGAAGGAGCAAAATGGATGCCAGAGTCGCCATGGTAACCGGTGTCCATTATATCTATGGAATTGGGAACGGTGTAGAAGAAGCAGAAGATTAGACGACCGCATAAACAACGGTCCTCTACTGTTCACACATGTTTTCAGGCTCTGACACCCATATCTAAATGAATGGGAAGTGTTTGAAGTAGGGTGAATCCTGACACCCACACTGGGCTTAATTGACAAAGGATTCCCATTTGTTTCAAAAGACTCTTTTATTAAGAAACTGTTAAAGATGGTTATTTTTGCTAAATAATTTGCAGGAATGTAAAAAGTTAACAGTTTTAATGTAATTTTGTGGGTTTTAATTTAAGACGTTGTAGCCTTCTCTGCCACCTTGGGAACAGAAGTGGCAGAGAATTGGGTATTCCACGGAAAGTGTACCTGATGCCAATGTGAAAATCAATACTGATATGCCTAATGATAATCCATACACATATATAAAGGTATAGGATTTTAGACCTAATATTTTGCACTAAAAATGATTAGAAGGGCAAAACAATGTTTCACAAACTGGAGAGTTGGACTGGCATGTTCTGCATAAAATATGTAACCTGCTTATGTAATATGTTAAGATGTCCCAACTGTACAAATGTGCCATTTACGGCAAAACTGAATTTTAGCTAAAGTAACTGTGGGAGGTTTTGGACATTGTAAAACTCACATCATAAATCTGACATCATGCCCTCGAAACCCAAACAGCTAAGAGGAAGGCGGTAACTATCACCCTTGACCAATCCAGTTCTTTAGAGGTGTGCTTAGCTAAGCCTGCCCTACCATATGATTCTATGATGTCACCATGCTCTATAAAAAGGGTGGCTGACAGATCTCTGGACAGAGACTTTCCTGAATTTCCTGCGCCTGCGTTCCTGATCTTCTACAATCATCTTGCTAGATTCCAGATCCCACCACAGGGCCAAAGCATAGCTGATTCCAGATTCCATTGCAAAGCCAAAGCATTGCTGACCATCCCAGCAAGGCTTCAATCCAGAAATCCCACTTAAAATCCCAATAACCAAAGGAAAAAGCTGTGGTATTCTATTGGGAAGCATCCTGAGACCAGTCTGGCTTTTTGCCCACTAATTGCATGCCTGCTGCAACCCTGCCGTCCAGCTGTCCTGATTTTCCAGTGACCAGACAGGCCCAGCTGTTGTTCTGCTAAGAGAGTCCGCCGCTACCCGGTGACCCGAGCCCTGGAGTCCAAAACCCGGTTGACTGTTCCTAATCCCAAATTTAAGAGCGGACTGTGAGTATCCCCATCCCATAAAACATAGTCTACCCCATCTTGACTTTTGTCTTTGTGCCACTCTCTAAGCAACCCAATCCATAACCTGGTAACTTGTATAAGACTGTTCTATTTTTCTGTCCACCCTGTTCTTGTTTCCTATTGTTGGCACAATTCTTTCATTCACCTCATCTGGTAACTCATTAGTAATATTTGGAATCATTTAAATTAATTCCCACATAGATCAGAACCCGGCGGGAAAAGGTTGATATCGCAAATCAATCTTTGAACGTAACGTGGCTTTCTTTAACAATATAGTCTAAATAATTTAGTTTAAGTAAACTTTGCCTTTCATTTTTAAAACAGATTTTCTCTTTTGAACTGCTCTATTTTCCTAAAAACGAACCTCATTCTAACTTCCAAATCTTTCTCAATTCTTCAGCTATAGCCCTCCTTTCAATTCTGTACTATTCCATGTGCAGTGCATCCATCACCCTGCCCAAAAACCGCATTCCGATTCAGTGCTTTTCACCCTTTAAAAAAAAAAAACGTTTTTTCATTTGAAACTGCGAACTAGAGAATATGAAACTTTTCCATGTGTGAGTTCGGCTGCACTGGGTTTTCAATTTCAATCTGTTTTGTGAACTGTATGCTTTTGGGATACCTTACCTTATGGTTAATAGTGATATAACATCCCTAATACTGTGATAAAACATATGTATATCCTTATTTAAACACACATATGATTAATTATTTGTCAAAATCTGAGTGTCAATTTAGGCCTTTGCAAACGGGTTTAAAATCTGCCTCTTATTTTGTGATGGCTGCTTCGTTCTATCCACTCCGAATTAGAAGGTTAACTAAGTGCATTGCTTCCATTTCCATTGTCATTATCACCCCATTGGTGATCGCTGCCCAATAATAAAAAATGTGTGTGATTTTTTTGTGAATTCTAAAAATAAATAAGATTGCATTTTCACCAACCGGCCTGGTTCATGGTCCATTGTGACGAGGGGTATTTGTAAAAGGGGGCGTGAGACGGGTCGGGTACCGGCTCAATTTGAATTCATTGATATTAAAGAAAAAGCATTCCTATTGAGCACCACATCCCAGGCTAAGACCAAGTGTCCTTATCCAGTGTGTGACGCCCGATTCGAATCCTTAACAACACCAGGTTGATAAAAATGGCTGCTGTTTATAGTGTTATGACGTCTTAGTGACGTCATCACGTTTTACGTGAATGATGTCATCCATGTAAACAAAGGAACGTCATTGTATTTACATTCAAATGTTAAGAAGCTGGTTACCAATCTTAATGTTTTAACCTTTTGGATAGATTTTTTTTTAATAAAATGCAACTTGAATCTGAGATTTGGCAGTTGTTTCAATTTCTCATTCTACTCTTTTGATACTTAGAAATTGGTCTGGGTAAAATGTATTTAACCTATGAGTTGTCTTAAAGCGACTGAGGGTGAATAGTTTATAAAACCTATTCCTTTGATCTAACAATAAAAACAAATAGGGTCATATCTCACTTTCCTATAGTATCTCTGTAGAGATTTCACCTGATGTTTTTTTCTATTTTCCCTGTGTGTCTGTGAAAAACAGAAATCTAGTAAAATCAAGTGTCTGGATAACTTAGTATATTGGCCTTACTTTTACCCTTTATGTCGGAAGTGCACAGAGCCATGAGCCGGGGAACAAAGTGGGAAACAACCTGTGGCTACAGCAGTTAGTGGGGGAGAGAGAGCCAAGGAGACACACACTGCAGTGCTTGTGCCCTTCAGGCGGCCGCTGCCCTAGCCCCCACCACATGCCAGGTGGTGGTCGTGCCTGTACAGGCCTGTACAGCTGCATTGCTCCACAAGGGGCCACACCATGCCAGCACCCCGGTGTATGAAGAGGGTGAAGAAGAGTAACCCAAGGACGTTAAGGAACACATAAGGGTGGGAACCCCACACAATGAACATGTCAGAAGAGGATGGCCCACATTGAATTCCTGACTCCCAAGCGGTTCAACTGCCTGGAACATTCGATGTATTGGACACTAACAACATGGGGCCATGGTGGGCGAGGTGGATTTGCGATTATGACTTATACATGGGGGCCGCAGGGCCCGTGGACGATACATGAAAACAGTGCCTGCTAAAACTAGCGGTTGGCCCTGCCACAAGTGACATCATAGATGTACTGCCGGCAGACACCATTGACACTATACAACAATGGTTGAAGGAGGCGTTGGCTGCATAATTCACACCACACACAAAAATAGATTATGAAAGACACCTGTTTCATAGTACGAAAAAAGTCAAAGGTGAAAAAATGGATGCAAATCTAAATGAAACACTGTGATTTTGGAAATTACTCGAACACAGAGGCATTAAGGTCGCAAATTATAGCAGGGTGTGAATCTCGAGCATTCCGACGAAAATTGCTACAAAAGTCCAGGACATTAGATGAAATTCTGATGGTAGCCTGAGCAGAGTTGGCGGTAGACACACCAGTGGGGAGTTTCAATACCCAAAAGGGATTAGCGACACACCCAGAAATGATTCACAGGTTACGGAATGAGCAGAGGGCCCACGGGGAACTGTTCTGGTACAAGTGTGGTTATGAATACCCACATGATGGGGCATGCACCGCTATCGGCAGCGGTGTTCCGTGTGTGGAGAAGGACAGTCAGTATGTCGAATAGCCCAGGAAGGGAGATGAGATGGAGGAAGATGGGCAGCAAACAGATACAAAGGGGCAGCACCACAGCAACCCATGTATCCCAAGTGATGACTCAAATACAGGGGGCAAGCCAAAAGAACGAGGGAAACACAACCCGGAATCGGGCGATGAGAAGCCAAGTAGAGTAAGGAGAGACAGACGAAGATACCATGTGGTGCAAGCGAGACCAGAACGACGCCACAGATGACACATCCGATACCTGGTAGGAAAATCCCCTTCAGAGACTGAGCAGAGCACGTCAGGAGAACAAAGGAAATAGGGATACCTGTACGCACTGGGAAACACGGCGGCAACCGAACATAGTCCAACCCTAGTGATGGGTCTAAACGAGAGACCGACCGAATTCCTGATAGACACAGGCGCTACAGTAAACGTCTGTGGCGAACAAATCTACATGGAACTGCCGCTAATGCCCAGACTCAGACCAACCAGCGTGGCCATATACCCATACACAGCCAAGACCCCTCTAAAATGCCTAGGACAATTCAAAGGCAAATGTAGGTACAAAATGCAGGAAAAGAAGATTCCAATACACGTGTTATCCACCAACATCGAGAGTAGGTGCATTCTAAGATTCAGAACGACAATAGAAATGGGTCTCAACCACGTATTATACAAGCTGATGGTCCACAAATACGTAGACCCCGTAGAGATGATCAAATAACTACATCCAACTATGTTCAAAGGAATAGGGAAGCTACGCAACCGGCAAATCAACCTACACATTGACGAGGAGATTCCATCCATGGTACAACATTACAGAGGAATCCCTGGCAACATACAACGGAAGGTAGAAGAGGAACTACACAAGTCGCCCAAACAGGATATCATCGAGCCTGCTACCGGGCCCACCACGTGGATTTCCCCCATCATTCCAATCCCCAAGAAAGGGTTGGACGCCATTCGACTGTGCGCGGACATGAGAAGGCCTAATCAGGCCATTAAAAGGGTGAGACACATGGCACCACGTATCACGGACATAATACACCTTCTCAATGGCGCTAAGGTGTTCTCCAAATTGGACTTACAAAAAAGATATCATCATCTGGTCTTGAGCCCAGAGAGCAGGAACATCACAACCTTTGTGACGCATCTGGGTTTGTACAGATAAGAGACTAAGCTTTGGTGTGTCGTCTGCAGCTGAAATATTCCTGGAGGAGATGCACAATGTAATCAAGCATATTCCGAACTGTATCAATTACAGCGACGACATTCTGATATTTGGCACGGATGTTGAAGAACACAACCATACCTTATCGAGAGTGTGCATGGCCCTTGAAGCAGCCAACCTTACGTTAAATAAGGACAAATGTGAATTCCAGAAAAGGACACTTGAATTCTTTAGACATCTCTTTTCGGAGGACAGCATGACCCCCGACCAAGACAAGATAACGGTGCTCAACAAGACCCCACTACCATTAAGTGTCTCGGAGCTCTGATCTTTGCTAGGGCCCGCAAGCTACTGCACCCGGTACATCAAGGACTTTGCCACCGTTAGTGAACCACTACGAGCCCTGACGAAACAGCACGCAGCATTCCACTGGTCGGAGAAATGTCAACAAGCCTTCATGACCATCCGCAGTCAGGTTGCCCGCGTGGAGAACATGGCCTACTTCAACGCGGAGCGTGAGTCTGAATTGATGGTGGATGCGAGCCAGGTGGGGATGGGAGCGATCCTTGCGCCGAAGGATAAAGACAACTCAACCCAGAAGCGCATTGTGGCATAAGCAAGCCAGAGCCTGTCGACAACAGAGCAGGCCTACTCGCAGGCCGAAAAGGAGAGCCCAGCGGTCATATGGGCTTGCAAACATTTCACCTATTTCCACCTATTTCTATATGGCAAACCATTCAAAATAATCACCCCCACGCCAAAAGCCACCTTGCATAGCATGGTGGGGACAGAGATTACAGGACTATGTGTTCGACATTCACAGACCGGCGAAAGAGGAAAACCCGGAGGACTTTCTATCAAGACACTGGAGAAATGGGAAAGTGCCTGAACCATCGGTGGTGGACCGATACATCAGATATCTTGTACAACAGACCATCCCCCAAGGAATGGATCCTACCAGAATGACATTGGAGGTCGAATGTTGTTGCCTGCCAAATCATTAGTGAAGGGCTATAAACCGGACAGTGGCAAAAAGGAAAGGAGCAGACTGGAAAGCGATGATGTGGGACAGGAGGTGGAAAGACTACTACAGGTGAAGGAAGAACTGTCCCTCTCAGAGGAACAATTACTACTTAAGGGACACAAAATCATGATTCTGACCACCCTGAAAAGGAATTTGGTGGACATCGCGCATAAAGGACATTGATGTGTTGTCTCCCCCCAGACGGATGCTGAGGCTTAAAGTCTTGTTCCCGAAGTTGGACTTGCTAGTAGAAGAGATGTTACGGTAATTCCCCATGTGCTGCCTCATCATACCAAATAGGTATCCCTAACAGCGGAACATGTAAGAACTACCGGGAGGAGTCTGGGAAGTAGTCACGGCCGATTTCTTCTGGCCCCCATTAAAGGCCGGAAGTACATGCTCGCAGTTATGGACGAATACTTGCGCTTCCCTGAGGCCCAAATAGTGTCCTCCATGGCCGTCCACCACGTCATCCCAGTGTTTGACCGTATATTCACAGCGTAGAGAATACCGAGACAAGTAAAAACTGACAATGGTCTGCGATTCACGGGACAAGACTTGAAGAGGTTCAGTGAATACATGGGATTCTGGCATCGGACAATAACCCCCCTCTGGCCGCAGGCCAACGGGATGATCGAACACTTCATGGCCAACCTAAAGCGAGAGCTCCATGTGGCACACCTCACTGGACAACCTTATGAATAAGTGCTCCATCAGCTGCTTCAGGACTATAGGAGCACCCCGCATAGCTGCAAGGCAAAAATGCCCCGCAGAAGTTATGTTTGGGAAGAATACTTGCACGGGTCTGCCACAGTATGAGCCCCCAAGCCAAGGCCTCCCAGGGGATGAGGCAATGAGGATCATGGACACGCAAGTGAAACAGAAAATGAAAGACTACATGGACACAAGAAGAAGAGCAAAGGAATCATCATTGGAGGTGAGAGAAGTGGTGATACTACAGCAGCCCAGACTAGCGAACACCTGGCTGTATACCATGAAGTCCCGCTCATCATAACAGCCCGAAATGGGTGGCGATTACCACCGAAGGAGAAAATCGACACATTACAAGAAACTCTTTGCATTTCAAAAGACTACCCCTCAACGAACAACACTGGGTGCATCCCAGTCATGAGCCAAGTGACTACTCCTCGGATGATACTACCAAGGGGATGGAGAAAAGTCCGACCAGGCTGAAACAATGGGTCCGACTAATACAGAACCATCAAAGCTGGGAGAAAGGGAGCGAGTGCGGCCACAGTGGGGCAGAAATAAACCGCGATAACTCATTGAAGAGATGGGGTGAGAGCATTGTGCAAGACTCGTGCTGTTTCATTTGGGGGTAATGTCATGTTGACGGATACAGCTCTGGGGCGAAGGGGCAGTACGAGAGTGGGTAGGAAGTGGCGTAAAAGGTTAGGGTCACTATTGATGGGAACGAGCATGAATAAAGACGTGTTAGACCATGACTCCGTCTCCGCCTGTTATTCGCGCTCGACGCGATGGAAGTAGTGAGGAAGCCGGCCCGCTTAAGGTAGCGAGCAGCGCCCCAGACAGGCATATTGCTCCTTCTCCGTTATGCGTTTGTGCTCGCTCTCAGGACATGTTATGTCACTTGCTAAATGGCGTATTGTGCCAAATCTGTAACCGCATTTTCAGATGCTGGTCAGGTTTGTTTGTTGCATAGTGTTGCTCTCCATTGTTTTCACTTAGGAATTTGGTTGCATTGTTAAAGATTCTTTTCTACTTGCAGCGGTCACATCAGCTCTGTATTCTATAGTGAGCGCTCCATCTACTGAAAGAGTATTTGCATTAAGGTCTCTGCAGTGAACTTCTAATATATCCCATGTCATAGTGTGTCCTGCTGTTGCAGAGTTGCATGGCACTGCTCGTGCAGTCGTCAATTGATTCATGGTTTTAATGCTGTCTATAGTAAAACGTTTGCCAATTCACCTTTACATTATTCTTGCCTGCAAATGTTTTCTCCTGCCTGAGGTCAGCCTTATCATGCTCGTTGGTGGTGTTGTCTGATCTGTGGTGCATTGACCTTCGAAAGATCCCTTTAGCCTCCTCCACTAAAGAGTGCCATCTGAGGCTTCAATATAGCAGTAAAGGTTTTTTCCCGCTTTCTCGGTGGAATAGGGTGTTTTCCACAGGCATTTAAGGAAAGGTGATGAGGAATTTGCACTTTGCATAATTATATTGTGGGTACTTAAGAGATTTGCCTTTTTGTTTACCTTTACTTCTTTGCCTTCCTGTTTGCTGCTGAGTCACAAGCAGCTTGCACAGAGGCGTACACAGGGTAGGGACTGAGCGGGCCAGGCCCATCCAAAATCTGTAAATGCCCACTCAGCGTTGTGCGGGCATTAACTGATGTCAATGTCACTGGGGTGGACCCATCTGCATTAGCTTCAGGCCCCACTTGTTAGACAATCCTTGCTACGCCTCTGAGCTTGCTCCGCTGTGGACCTCGAGGTTCAGATAAAAGCTCTCAAGGCGTGGATCAGTTCTCAGTGGTTGCACTTTGTGTCTCTTTCAAGTATGGTTTTGTAAGTTGCGGCCACAGGAAAGAGAAGGTGTGGCGCATAGGGGAATTGTGACCTGCCCGGGCTCTCGGAATACGCCTGAAAAAGCTTGCTCGGGCATGCAAAGTTCATCCACCACTTCCTCAAGTGCAAAAGCAGTCATGGAACTAGAGAGCAGACAGGACACAGCGTTTCCCCCTCCTAGAGGCACAGTGGTACGTTCTTCATCCACTGTCAATACTGACGGCTGCTACATTTATGAGGGGTACATCGGGGAAGGCTGAAAATGAACCCCTTTCAAGCACGACTCTTGGGAGAGCTTGAAATATGTATTGCTGTATGGATAATTGCACAGATACTGGCAATTAGCCGGAAGTAAAACTCGATGGACCGTGGTGTGTCGCCTTTCGTTTATGTGAACGTTCTATTATTATACGACAACCGTGTATAACAGAATAATTACAGACTAAAGTTAGGGCGAGTTGATTTCCCTGCTGTGGTCCATTTTGTCATTTTCTTTTACGCGGCTCCTCAGAACAGCTCATTTTACAGATAAGTGGAGCGCGGCGGGGTGGGGGAGGAGGTGCTGGGGGAAGGCGGGGGCCGCCCAAAAGTAGGAGTGAGAAATCAAGGAGAGCAATGTGGTAAAATGTCAACGCCATAATTTGCACTCCAAAGCTGCTTGAATTGAATCTATGCAAAGGGCAGGCGGCAGACATTTGCTCATGATCAGATCATACAGGAGAAGGCGCATTGCAGAGACGCCAACCTTTCCTTTCGATTCAGCAGGACTCGCAATCTTACTGGACCTTTCTGAAAAAACTCTAGACTTTACTTTTCTCCCCCTGACTTCCAATTTACTGTTTTCCCTTTGCCTTTAAGCTTGTGTACTATCAACACTGTGTGTAACCAGTGCCTTGATACCCCTGGACTCAGTGCGCTTACCAAATTAATAAATACATAACTGATCAAATGGGTTAAACATATAGCACATAGGATAATACAAAGATACTTCAAACCCCAACAAGCCCTGGAAAACCACTCACCGCCAAATTTCCAACCAACTCATAATGGTCCCCGAAAAACTTGCTAGAGCACACCGTGCCACATCTCGTTACCTCAAAGGCCCACCCTCAAGATTTCACTGGCCCATTTATTTTCATCCTGAAATCTCGGTCTGTTGGTCTGTTGGGTATCTTGCCCGTCCGCACAAAAGTATGCCTCTGAAATCCTGTTTGCAACTTACATCGCTTCAAATTGGTTTGTTTCGCACATAAGAGGCCATCTACGGTTCTGGAAGCACATGAAGACCTTCCACTTCGCGTCTGCCTTTGCCGCTCTTCTCCCCTGCTGATTTGCTTTCTCTCTCGACACGGTGCACCTGGCCACCCTCTGTCCTTCGTGCCCAGGAGGGACGTCATTTGGGGGTCGCCAGAGGTCGCAACTGCGACCTCTGGGTCCGTGGCCGCGACCTCTGTGGTCTAGCTTGCGACCTTTGTATTTCCTTTTTTTTTTTTTCAAAAAACATTTTATTGGTTTTACAAGATGGAGTGATTACATGTAGCAGCGCAACATCTGTCGATACAAGCTTTAGTTAGATCCTTTATAGTCTATTGTAGATTGTAAAGTAGGGGGAAGGTGGTTGCTCCTCGGAATGGCGGTTGGGCGGAGCCTTTCTGGTTAAGTGTGCTCTTATTTGCTGGAGTGTTCGGGGAATGGACGGTCGTTATTAGTTAGTAGATGGGACTGCATTGGAGCCATCTGGTGAGTGGCGGCCTCCTGGTGAGGGTTGGATATTTGGTCGCATAGTCGAAGAATGGGTCCCATATATTCATGGTTCTGTTTAAGGAGTCGGTGCGAATAGCAGTGATTTTTTTCTGCAACTGCAATCTCCCAGCATTTAGCCCACCATAGGGCGATTGAGGGGCCATTTCTGTCTTTCCACAATCGAGCCATTGCGATCTTTGCGGCCAGGAGTAGGTGGGTGCAAAGGCGGGAGATGAGGCCTGAGATTGGGAACGCTCCATTGCCGGTTTCGCCCAAAAGGATAATTCCTGGGTCCCATGGGATTGAGAGGCCAGTGATTTCTTTAATGTGCTTCAGCAATTCCTTCCAATATGCTTCTGCCTTTGGGCATGTCCATACTAAGTGGTAGAGGGATCCCGCGGTTTGGCAGCCCCGCCAGCATGAGGCGGAGAAGTCTGGATTGGATTTATTGATTTGGGTGGGGGTGACATAGTATCTGTAGCATAGTTTGTAGCCTCCTTCCTTATTTGTGACGCATTGTGAGCTCTTATGGAGTCTAGCCCAAATTTGCTCCCAGCTTTCCGCAGCTATTTCCCGGCCAATATCCTTTTCCCATTCCGTCATGTATCTTTCTTTCTTTGCTGGATCCGATCTGTCTAGGAGACGGTATATGGTGGATATTCTACCTTTGTTGGACGGGGATGTTAGGGTGAGTTCCATGGCTGTTGGCTCTCTCGAGCATTTGTCTCGGGTCGCTTTGTGGGACATCCAGTGCCTGATTTGTGAGTATCGGAATCTTTCTCGTTCATCCACTCTGAATTTTGTTTTACATCTTTCGAATGTGATGGGGGAGCCCTCTTCTATAAAGTCGCTGGTTTTGGCTAAACCCCCTGCTATCCAGGCGTGGAAGTTTCGGGGTGTGTTTCCGGGGGAGAAGGCTGGGTTGTTCCAGATGGGAGACATAGGTCCTAGGTGACCACGAAGACCCCATTTCCGCGCTGCGGATTTCCAGCTTTGGATTGTGGTGAGTGTGGCCGATAGTGGCCCCGAGTTGGGCTGAGCTTTTGTTGTTGGTAGGTGTGGGAGATCATGTAGTGGGACCGGGCTCCAGGATTCTTCAATTTGGCGCCATAATGGGGGGTCTGCTTCTTGCATCCAGGCGAAGGCATGCGATAGTTGGGCCGCTAGTGAGTAGCCGGCAAGGTCCGGGACTCCCATTCCTCCCAGCGGTTTTCTCTTCAACATGATTCGTTTGTTGATTCTGGGTTTCTTCCCACCCCAGACAAACTCCATCACCTTCTTCTGTAGAGCTTGTATGGCCGGTGGTGGAATTTGTATTGGTAGGGATGCACATTGATATAGCCATCTGGGTATTAGATTCATTTTCACGGCTGATATTCGACCGAACCAAGAGATTTCTTGTTGTTTCCATCTTTTGAGGTCGCTTTGCAGAGCGCTAAGTAGTTGTGGGATGTTTTTGGAGTATAGGCGCGTTGGATTTCCGGTGATCTGGACTCCGAGATATTCTATGGCGTCTTTGGCCCAGGGAATCGGCGAAAGTGGTGCGAGTGTGACCTCGTCCAGGTGAGAAAGATTGATGGGTAGTGCTGAGGATTTAGTTAAGTTGACTTTAAATCCTGACATGGAGCCAAACGTCTCGATCTCTTTCCACAGGGACCCTAATGAGGCTGGGAGGTCTGTCATGGTGAGCATGACGTCGTCGGCATAGAGTGCGATTTTATATTCTTGTTTTCCCACCTGGATCCCTTTTATGGTTTCACTTCGTCTGATTCTGGCGGCAAAGGGCTCCATGGATAGGGCGAAGACCAGGGGTGAGAGCGGGCAGCCCTGTCTAGTGCCTCTCGTGATGCGGATGTGTTCAGATCTCGTTCCGTTAACTCGGAGTTGTGTGGTGGGGATTTGATAGTTGGCCATGACCCATGATGTAAAGTTGGGGCCGAAGCCAAAACGATAGAGGACCTCGCGAATATATCCCCAGTCCACTCGATCGAAGGCTTTGTGGGCGTCTAGTGAGATTACAGCCATTTTCGTTTTGAGTTTATGAGCGCTTTCAATTAGGTTCAGGACCCGGCGTATGTTATCATGGGTCCCTCTGCCGGGGATGAATCCCGTTTGGTCGCGGTTGATTAGGTCTGGAAGGGTCGGGCCCAGTCTTCTGGCTAGAACTTTGGCAAAGATTTTTCCGTCGTTATTCAGGAGTGATATGGGCCGGTAGGAGTCAGGCAGTTCGGGGTCTTTTCCAGGTTTGTGGAGCAGGATCGTGATTGATTCAGCCATGGATTTTGTGACGGTTTTCGTGGACAGAAAGGAGTTGAACAAGGTGGACAGCTGTGGGGCCAGGACTCTGGCGAATTTTTTGTAGAAGGTTGCGGTAAGGCCGTCTGGGCCTGGAGCAGAAGGTTTGAGGACTTTGATGGCTTCGGTGATTTCTTCTTCCCCGATGGGAGCCTCTAGGTGTTCCAGATGGTCGGCGTTGCGGGGCGGAAGTGCATTTAGGTATTCTGGTAGGTCTTTTGGTTTTAGCGGATCGCTGGACATTATAGAGGTATGGTATCTCAGTAGTTCATTTATTTTCTCCGATGGGGAGAAGAGTAGTTTCCCATTTCCACTTCGTAATTTGAGAATATTGTTCCGGCTGCGGAGAGCTCTTAGCTTCTGTACTAATATTCTATTTGCTTTGTTTCCTTTAGCGTAGTAAAATTGTTTTGTGTATGCTAAGGACTTGGCTGTCCGGTCGGCGCAGTGCATTTCCAAGGCTGTTTTTGCCTTCCTCAGGGCTCGCTCGGATTTCCTTGAGTAGTGCGTTTTTAGCTGGGATTCAAGGCGGGTTGCTTCCTCCTCCAGTTTGGAGGAGGCTATGTTTGAAATCCTTCGCTGCTCTGCTCCAGCCCCTATTAGCACTCCCCTAACCACCGCTTTCATTGCGTCCCAGATTATATTGATGGGGGATGATTGTGTGGTGTTCTCTTCGAAGTATTTTATCAGTGATTCCTCCACTTCGGCCCTTATACTAATGTCCAGGAGGAGTGAGTCGTTCAGTTTCCAGTATCTTTGAGGGGGTGATTTCTGGCCTGAGATGGATATGTTTACTGATATCGGGGAGTGGTCGGAGATCATGCGAGTGTGGATGTCCGTGTTGATGATGCATGGGACGAGGCAGCCGGGGATCAGGATTAGGTCAATTCTTGAGTATCCCTTATGAACGTTGGAGAAATGTGTGTAATCTCTTATGTTGCCCTTTTGTATTCTCCATGCATCTACTGTCTCTGTTTCTCTGAACAGTTTAAGTAAGGCTAAGGCCTGTGTATAATCGTTATTCGTGGCGGGGAGAGTTTTGTCTAATAGCGGGTTGGGGAAGGCGTTGAAGTCTCCGCCGATGAATAGGTGGCCTTCCCGGAATGATAGTATTATTGGTAGGATGTCGTTTAAGAACTTGCTTTGGGCGGTGTTGGGGCTGTAGATTGAGGCTAGGGTGATGGGGAGTTCTTCGAAGATGCCTTTGAGGAGCAAATAACGGCCTTCTGGGTCTCTTCTTATTGTGATATTGAGTAGTGGAATTTTGTCACTAAGTAGAATTGCCACCCCCCTTTTCTTTGAGCCGGACGTGGCGAAGAATGACTGTTTGTATTTTTTGAATTTTATGCGGCGTTCATCTTCTGTGAGCAGGTGTGTTTCTTGCAGTAGGATGATGTCTCCGGCCAATTGATCCAGGCGGTGTTCTACCGATTTGCGTTTTCTTGGTGAGTTCATCCCCTGTATGTTCCAGGAGAGAAACCTTAACTCGCTTGTGTTAGTCATTTTTGGCGGCTTGGTGATGCTGTTGTGTTGTGGGGTTTATCTCTGGGCTGGTCTGTAAGGTTTGAATAAGGCCTGTTGCGTGTAGAGGGTTATGGGCTTGTTTTCGCATGTTGCTGCATGTTGTGCTGCAGAGTCCAAGAGTGACTCTGAGGACGGTGCGTAACCGTGCTAAATAAAACATTCTTGTAAGTTTCCGAACTTCTTTCTGTGTATTCACTTCTTTCCCAACGTAGGACTGGTAGATGGAACTTCTACCTACTGCCACTGGGGAACTTGTGGCACCAATGCGCTCGATATGGCCAACTGGGCCGTCGTGGCGAACCGGAAGCGGGCTCGTCGGAGGGTAGACCCCTGTATAAGTACACTAGAGTTGTTTGCGGTGCTAACAGGGGGGCCTCGTTTGGTCTTGGGAGAACGCTGTTTGAGAGAACCACCACCTCGTGGACCGGTGCATTGCGGCCGTGTGCTCAGCCCCTGTCGCCATCTTTTTTCGGGGGGCCTCTGAGTCTGCGCCGTCTGTTGGATTTGGACCATGACCCTCCTGGGGAGCCGTCACGGGGAGGGTGAGCAGGTTCATCCTGTTCGGAGCTGGGGACGGTGCTGGTTATGCCCATTAGTTTCTCCGCCTCTTTCAAGGATTGTATTTGTCTTTGTGTTCCTTCCCATCTAAATTTCACTGAGGTGGGAAATCCCCAGTGGTATGGGATTTTCTTTTCCTGTAGCCATGTTGTGAGGGGCCGCATTGCTTTCCGTTTCAGTAATGTTGTGCTCGCTAGGTCTTGGTAGATGGAGATCGTAGCCCCTCTGAAAGTGATCTGTTTCATTTGCCTTGCTTCTCGCATAATGTCCTCTTTTATATGAAAGAAGTGAATTCTGGCCAAAACATCCGGGGGGAGCGAAGAGGTTTTCCTTGGCGTGGTTCTGTGCACCCGGTCCAGTTCTAGAGGGGAGGTGTCTGGGAGGGTGATGATGAATCTAAAGAGATCCGATATGTAGGATTTCAGTTCTGGCTCCGGGATAGTAGTGGGAATACCTCGGACTCTAATGTTGTTCCTCCTTGATCGATTTTCCAAGTCCTCCTGTTTTGCATCAAGTATGTTACATCTTGCTTCGAGGGCGGCTATCCGGTCCTTGTTATGTTCATCTTCGAATCTATGGTCACAGATTTCGGATTCAATTTCGGCGGTCCGATGTTCCACTTCCCCCATTCTCTTGTCAAGAGTGTTTATTTTCTTAGTGATTTCCTCAGAGCTTTTTTGGATTTCCTTGGTTAGGGCTGCTAATAGGTCTTGCAAGTCAGCTTTGGTTGCAGCTTGAGGCGCCATGGGATCTGTTTCTACGGGTAGTGGCGTGCTGTTTTTGATCGCATCCCCCGGTGGGTCGGCTTTCTTAGCTCTTTCGGTAGCAGCGGAGGACATGAGGGTGATAATGTCAGATTGTTTAGGTGGCTTCCCGCCTTTAGACATTGTAGTGAGGGATTGAGTGGTGGTGCCTCGGTGATGTCGAGGTGGAGAGATCAGGGCGGTGTTCAGGAGCTTTTAGAACCGGGCCTCCGAGTCCAGCGACGGAAGCTTATTTGAGCCAGGGGGGAAGCGCATCCGGGTCTGGAGGAGGTCCGGAGCAGCAAAGGCGCAGCCAACGGATTGGGGGCGGCGCTGGGGACTCCAAGCTTTAGTGATATGGGCTCTCAGATAGACTGGGCCGCGAGTTCGTGAAGTCTCGCTTCACCGCACCCCCGGTGCATGAATAATGCCCTCCCGTGCTCCCCCCGACTCCTCACCTCTCGGCCCCGGTGCTGGGGTGTTATGCGGTTGTGGTGGGCACGTGTATCTTCTGCGGCCAGGATCCACCTGCGGAGGTGTTGGGGGGCCTCCGCCCCAGCAGGGTTGTAGAGTGATGGTCCAGGAGGGGGGGGTCAGATGGCAATTGGCCTGGGGGTGATTAATGTGGTGGCCGGGGGGAGGAGAGCCAAGGCGAGATCTGCTGTTGTTTTGGGAGAAGGAGGGGGGGCAGGGGGCCCCGTTGCTCCGATGCGGGCCTCAGGCCTTGGCGGAGGTCCTCAAGATGGCCGCCGGGCTCGGAGATTGCCGGGACTGCAGGAGGAGTAGGTCGGAGTAGCCCTGGGACCTTGGGCCACCGAGATGGAGCAGGTGGGTAGTGCTGTGGTGATCCGAGAATACCAACGGGAGCACCACCACTCATCTAGTCTTCTAATCAGGGTGCGGGGGTCCCGGGAGCCGGATACTCTGTGCTACTGATATGGGTTTGGAATGCGGCCCCCCCCTGGCGGGCTTGATGGCTGGTCGAGTTGCGAACCCTCGAGATCCGGGGGCGCGGGGGAAGGCTGATGGACTTCTGCGGCGGGCCGAAGGGGTGGAGGCAGGCCGTGTACGTGGGGCCGGCACCGCTTCACTCTGGGTGCAGGAGGAACAGGGGCTGCGCACCGGGCAGCGGGCGAGAGGGGAGTCGATTGTACCTCTGCTCAAGGTGCCGCCTTGCCAGTCGGGCTCCACTGTTGCGGATTCCTGTTGGGACTCCCGCGTCCGCCGGAACAAGCAGGAGCCTGTAGGGTGTCTGTGCTTGTCGAGTGTGCTCGGCGTGCATCAGGTCGAACCCCTCCACGCCAGTCAGGGCTCGGTCGCACAGATCGCGGCCAGCGGCTGTGTCCCGGCAGGCGAGGGGAGAGTCCGCTTTGGCGCCTTCGCCTCCTTGGGTGCAACGCTGCTTCAGGCTGTGCTCGGTTGGGGAGGCTGAGGGATGGGTCCGTGGGCAGTGTGGTTCCACAGCGTGCGACGAGCCAGCAGGCTCCGAATCACCAAGGGCGGATGCCAGTCGGATCAGCTTCTAAGTCCGTTCCGCCCCCTCTTGGGAAGGCTCCCGCTCTCGAGGCTGCGGCGGCCATTTTACCGCCGAGTGGGTCCCGGGGCTGTCGAAGGGTCTCCCGCGGCCGTTTTAGAATGGAGCCGGGACCCACTCGGGCTGTGGGAGCAGGAGAGGTTCCCCCGCCGGTGGTTTCAGTTTCGGGAGAAAACGGGGGCTGGAAATGGGGGCTTTGTGAGAAGGCGCATTGGGCCGGACGGGAGGACTCGGGAAGTCATTCCAGGCAAGTCGGCTCCAGGCCACGCCCCTGTATTTCCTTTTTTAAAGTACATTTTTTTTTTTAGGATGGTCCAACTCCTCCCGCGAATCAGCGAAGAGGATGGGGAGCTTCACTACTGGCTGGAAGTGGCGCTGGCAGACCCAGACCCTTGTTGTCAAATTCCATTAGCAGGGTGCAGGCAATAATTGGCTGCTTCCGCCCCAGGATGGAGAGTATTTTTGCAGCTGTTTATCTCAGCCAGCATTCTGCTCCTGCCACCCATAGTTTGCTGGCGAGATAGCTTTGCAGTTTCTGACAAAACAATGGAACGTAATATTGTGTGTGCTGAGTGCCTATTTTTGAAAAGAGAATGGCAATACAAGTAAGGCCCTCTTGATAGTTAAAGGAAAGCGTAAAGTTCTTTTTTAATATAAGCCTATCAAGTAAGGTACTAATGCTCGTGTTAAGCCCATTAGAAATTCTTAATTCTTTCCACCAGAGCAGTGTTAAAATCATCTCTTTGAAAACAACAGCAATTGACATTATAAGATTTAATGAAAAACACAGCGTAGGCAGACTGCCCTTACTTCGTAATTGACAGGAAAAATGAAGCAAAGGCCTATTCTCCTGCATGGTGTTTATCTACAAATGTCGGCCTGGCGTGGCGCCACTGTTAAGTAAACATCCCTGCCCTTCCGTGACCCTGCAACAATTATAACTCCTGAGAGGTCTGTGCACGGCTCATTAAACTCCTCGAGTATATAGCAAGTTAGATATTCACAAAAGGGTTATTTAATCAAGCAGGGACACACTTGCAATGAATTTCCTTTGCATTATGTGTGCACATAACCAGGCAGAGCGAGGACACATGTCATGCTGCATCAGGGTCTCCCGTGAAAATCGTCAGTGAGCCTACACGACCTCCACCTAGGCAGGACTGCAACAGTGCATAGCTTCCAGCATGGAGCACAGTCCTCCCCCTTGCCACAATGCTAAACTGCTCTCACAGACACCCTGCATAGAAGACCTGCACCACTTACTGCAGGTACAGTATCGGAGCAGCCAGGTGTGTGCCTTTGCCGCCCTCTCACATCATCTGTTCAGGGTTACGGTTACCCATAGCCTTTTAACTGCTGCCTGCCCAGTGCCCATCTGTCTGACTTTGAGCAAACAGGTCAAAAAGCCACAGCGCCTGAGTGGCCCTCCCCTGCCTGGAGCTATTCTTCCTCAGGAAAAGTATTTCAATGTTAGGGCTTGTAAAGGAGGTTGAATTACAAGCACCAGGTGGACCAGAGGCTGCCAGGTGATGAGAGTAATAGTGTTTCTTGCCACTCACTGCCAGCATTAAAAAATAAAAGAATCCTTGCTTCAACAGCTCAGTGGGCTAAGCACCTGTAGCAGAGATCATTGTCTGATCTGCGATCACAGGTAAGGTTTGGAAGTTGACTGGATAACTGGGTACTCATTTTATCTACTTCACAAGAGTGCATGGATGCCAACATCTATTCCATGTGGGAGACACTTCTGCAATCCGGTTTTTAGCTTTGCATTCTGGGAGTTGTAGTCTTGGATTGCCCCATTATAAACCCAGGACTAAGCATCCCAGAATGTAAAGTTAAAAGCAGGACTTGACTAGTGTCCCCAGAACTGATACTTTTGCATGCATAACGGGCAAAAATGAGTTTTGTGTAAAAACGTGAGCCAATGTGTTTAGTAAATGAGAAAAAGAGACAAGTACATAGAAAAACGACAGATAAAATGGTGCTATGCGGACAAGGTAAAATATTCCTGCCTAGCGAAGTAGACTGCATGAGCAGGGCAGAGAGTACTACACGTCTTTATGTGCACAGGTCGCGAGGGCAGGGCAGCACAAAAGTGATTGTTCCCTAATATACACCAATCGCAGAATTTCTCAATTCTACATTTTTTACGATGGGTAGGTTACATTAAATAAGCATGAGTTCTACAAGTTAGTGCCTGTTTGAAGTTGCTGTATTTGAATTTGTGTTACATGATGATGGTCACACTCACTCGAGAGTTAAATTGCTTTTTGTGGTTCAGCCAGCAGCAGGTGCCACTCCTTTTCATTTGTATGTGGGGGCATGATTTATTTGCATGTTTCAATTATAAAAGGCAAGCAAACTGAGCCGAACCGCATACAGCCCTAGTCTACATTTAACTTGTGTAAGAGTATTCCTTCGTTCATCCGTGCGTCACGGCAATCTAGGCAGTAGTGTGCCCCCCTCCCCTGTGGGGGCGGTGTTGCCTATCCGAGGGAATTTACCTGTGCTGTGCAATTTATTGTGGGTGTTTGGTAGCTTGCACTGGCCTTGCCCCAGCCGCGCATATACTCTCCTTCTGAGGGGACACATGCAGTAGGGCGGACCATGCAGTGCATACATTCTTCATGCTTTTAGTAAGCCTACGGGCTATAGGTTACGCATATGTTATTCATGGGAAAGGATTTTGCACTGGCTGTGGATATATTCTAGGCAAAATTGCACTGTGCTGACTGGCACTCTGGCTGCAATTAAAAAGGAGCGAAGTGGGATGGGGGACAGATGGGGTGTGGGGCGTGGGGTACGATTGATTGTGTAGTGGGTCAAGGGTGACCAAGATCACACACGTTGGCTCAAATTGTTGGATTTCAACAGTCATAATGTCTTATGGAGTTGAACTACAAAAAACACAAATTGCATAATAAAGCCACATGACATGTACATCCTTATAGCAATATGTTAAGGCAAAAGAATATAATTGGGGCTTTAATTTTCACCTCCTGAATGGTAAACTATTATGTGCCAGAATACAAGATAATGCCAAACTGAAAAATCTAGTTAGCTCCACTGTACTTTCAGTGATTTAAGACCTGTAATACAAGAAGTTGTGTAATAAACAAAGCTAGATATGCAGATTCTTTGTCACAAACTTACTTATTCTTGTATTAAATCTGTGTCATATTATATTGATATTGTGACCATATTTTTCTTAGTGTACTGAGGAATATTGCCTTAGGATGCCACTTCCGGCAATGTCACTCGGAGGGGGTGGGGTGTCAAATGACATCACTTCCTGTGATGTCACTCGGGGGGCGGGGTCAAATGACATCACTTCCACAACCCCTGGCATTTTGGTGAAGTGACGTCCCTGGCCCAGGTACCCGCTCACCCTGCCACTCACTCTCCTGCACTGACTCTGGGCCTCCCCTTCCACTGGGGCCTGTATCTGTACCCATACAGTTCCCCGCCCACTCTTCTACACTTATCAGTTACACCCTATCTGACTAACCTAGCACTTTGCCACTTGCCGGCTGCACTACCACTGTTAATCACCTTTATTTTACTTATTATTATTTATTTGATTCTCTCCTATCTTCTGTACTTTCCAGTTTCTACCGCTTCCATGCACTTCCCCCCTTTTTCCCTTTCCCATGCACTTGCACGTTCTCAATGTCACTAGGCCTAGTAAGATCGTTGTTTTTTTTCTCCTCTGTCCGCTCCGACCCCCCTTTGCCTGGTCGCGCTCCGAAACACTAGTGTATGAGCGCGATGTAAATAAAATATCATATCATAACTGTGATAACCACATTCTACACCACAAAACCCCAATAAACGCAATTTACAGCATATACTCAAATCAACTTAAAATGTGTTTGCATATGCAACCTTATTCCAAATAGATCTACACAGCCACAACTGCCACCGTTCCACCCAGAAACCTATAGGAAGGCGGTCCAAACGCATTGGTGACTTCGAAGGAGTGAGGCGCATCCTGCGTACACTCACTACTTCACCAGCGTGCTCCTCCGCTTACTGTCAAACGAGCATATACAAAGGTGTTCATTCGAAGTGTGAACTGACTCCCTCACTCCCCTAGCACCACCCTTTCACCGCTCGCCCCAGTACAGCGGCCTAGAGGTGGTCCAGCAACATGAGAGGGTAACGGAATCTGCAAGCACTCAGCTGGCATCACCACAATGTTGTCTGTTAAGGTTTTTGTTTTCCTTTATAACTGTCGTATTAACCAAAATCAACATTGTGTCTATTAAATAAAATGTTGCTCTGCAGATTATCTCTTAAAAGAGAACATTTTTGTTGCCATTTTTATAGAACGTATTACCTCGAGGAAAAGGTTAGAGACATGGGGCTGGTCAGACACTTTGGACTGGCTCCCACCTTAGTGTGCGGCTAGGGCCTGATTGCATAGGATTCTTGGCATCAAGGTTTTACCACCAGAGCCTTGTTGCTGGGTGTCCTCAAGGCCTGCCCCAGGATTTGGGTGACAAAAGATGTGTTGTGGTTTCTAATTTGCATAGGTAGTGACGTCACAGAAAAGGATGTCACACAATGAGTCTTTTATACTGGAGGGGATCCTGGGAAGTTACATTTAAATAAGTTGCCAGAATTAAGCAGAGACACATTTTGTGATGTCCAGCATATGAATGGTCACTGTTCTTCCATGTATGGTAGTATCATGGGTGACGCTTTTTTGGAGAAGAGAAATGTGTGAGCTGCCTCAGTTCTAGGCTAGTTTTGGAATATGAGCCTCTGTGAGAGAAAACGATGTGCCTGGACGCACACACTTTGGTTCAGTGGCGTAGCCAGGATTTGAGACCAGTCGGTAACTCGAGCGCCCGAGATGTAGTTGGTAGTAATGTTGTTTGTGATCGGTATTTTTGCAACTTTGGTTTGAAAACCTCGGACTGTGGAATGCAAAAAAGATGTGGTGGTTGTTTTGCTGAGTGAAGTGTTGCTTTTGCAGCCGTTTCACGGTTGCTTGTATTTGTGCATTTGGCCATGTTGTCCAAACTACCAATGGGCTTCTAATTCTGAAACTACAGATGACGATTATTTTGACAGTCAAAAGCAATGAATCTGCAAGCAATGCTTTTATTATTTTCAAAGGACTGGGTGAGCTACTTACACTGCGCCTTCTGTTGTCAATCCAGGGGGGTCAGGGCAGGGATTGGGGCTGGGCAGACAGGGCAAACTGCCTCTACTGCAGAATTGCCTTAGAGTGCAGTCGAAACGGGGCCCATTTCCCAGACAGGTCTTCTTCTGGTGAGAGTGATTTTGCAGCGCTATCAGTGTTAACCAAATTAGCACAAGGCCAGTACCAGGGAAAACCCCCTCCCCCCATCACCCTCTCCCAACCCCTTAGTCCATAGAACAACATAAGTGGGTCAGATAGCAGGTCCGAATCCCGGCAGAGCCAAACTCCGCCTTTCATCCTTCCGAGGTGGATAAATGAGCACCACACACCGTGGGTAATAAGCAGCGCTCAGATACCTGACGCTTCGTAGCGCTAAATAAAAAAAACAGCATTCTCTTGCCACCCACTCTTTTCTTTAACGCCCCAAAGTGATGGCTTAAACATGGAAAAATGCTTTCACTTTCATGTAGGGACTCTGTTTACTTTTACAAGACATCCACCAATGCATGTGATGTCAAAACCGGGCAAGCAGCTTTTGCAAAATCAGTCTGGGCAGGTTTAGCAGGAAGCATAACACCCATAGCAACAGCAAGAGGTCAGAGCCAAAGAGTTCAGAGTGGGCAGCATCAGGTCAGAGGATTGGCAGAGGCTGCCAGGGAAACCAAAAAGAACAGCTCGAGTGTATGAAGTGAGCAAGCACAGTGCGAGGGAAAAGCGGTGGTGTTGATTAGATTGGCTCAAATTAGAGCGATGACTTCAACAAGGTACTTGCTGTCGTGTGACAAGGCAAGCGTAGGACATGGGAACAAAACATCAACTGTGCTTGGTATCTAAACACTGTGTCTCCGAGATTAATATTCCAGCTGAGAGATCGCAGCGTGTGTCCAGGTGGGGAGAGCTGGTGCCCTTCCAGCCTTAAACATAGTAACACAGTGTAACAATAAGCCTAGGACACAATGCGCAAGTTGAAGGTCTGTCCAGAACAACAACTCATTTGTCAACGCAAATGGTTGTTCCAGTTTCCATCTCATAATCACATCCATAACCACAACCCCAGCCCACCCACTCCTTAACATCAGTCACAGTGATGCTCACTAGACTTGATCTATACTTAAGTGCCATTACCTGCTGTATATACACTACTTCTGCCCTGTGCCCTTTGTAATACTTGACTCCTGTTTATGTGCAATATTTTGTACATTTCTGCTTGTAATTGATGTTTGTTCTCTATGTACTATGCTTGCATTATCTGTGTATCATGACTGTATGCTATTCCTGTATCTACCTGCCTTTGCAGCTTGCACGCTTAGCGCCCAGATGCCTCAGGGCTTGGCTGCGCTTTACAAATACTTATTATCGCAAAAGAGAAACGGCCAACCGTGTTTCGACCCAGCGTGTCTTTTTCATGGCTGTGGCATTTAGTAACAAGAAAAAGACATGTCAACCATTAAAATTGCATCAGACGAACAATGAATCCCAAAGAGGCACATTTTTTATAATGGCACATATTTATTGATGTCGGATCGCAGTGTCTTCAGTGGTGTATGTATAGTGTTTACAGCCAGGATGTCAGTAATGGTTACAGCCATCATGAGTCAAGGGGCCTCTCTCAATCACATACCACTTTGGCTCTAATTTTACATTACATTTATTTAATAAATGTGCTTCTTTAACTTGGCAGAGAATCACGACATCTTTGTTTACTTTATGACGTAGGATGTATGACGTGCCATGTCATGCCTTGCTATATCAACAGTCGCAAAATGGCGGTCTAACTAGCATGCTATCATGGCAGGGGCCTGACGCGGCCGCGCCCCAGGTAAGAATACACTCGTCCTTCATTTTAGTGTTACTTCTGGTTCTTCAGATCAGATCATGAATCAAACTTACACCACGTTTTTCAGAATTGTCACGGTACTTTCGTGGTGGGTTGGCACACGTACGTCTTATTTCAGGTACACGACCTGGTTTTATGATTTGCCTTCCTGGTTGGGATGCTTGGTTTCCCAGCTATTTAATGTGACTGTACTACTTCCCTTCATTTTTCAGATCTAATGCGAGATGTAATCTATCGGGGAAGATTAGTAGTTATGAAATTCCCGAACATAACAAGGACTGGTTTGCGTTTTACTCTTCCAAGAGTATAGGTAATTTTGTGACCAATTTGAATCCTTGTTTTAGATCAATTTGGACCTGTTAACATGCTGGACATTTATCATTGTGGATGGACCCAATTCTTAGCTTTTGATAATAAGTAACAGGTTAATAAGCCTAATATTTTGTATAGATTATGTCTTTTCTCAAAATGGATGAGTCAATCATGAAAAGATATTGCTTCACCGGTTAACAAAATTTTGGCTCACCTTTTTTCTCTCTCCTCTCTCGCCTTAGCCGTCTTTTACTTTGTTGTTCCATACGGTTCAAAGCAAAAACAAAGAGGTGATGGTTGGAAGGTTTAGAATAAATCTTAACCTCTGGCATTGTTGGCAACCCTCCAGACCATCGTTCTTCGCCTGCCAAGCCATTACAGAAGGGGAAAGACCATATGCAAATCAGGCTTGATCTGACCCCAAAAGTGAAAGTCCAGCCCTAACTGCTAGGTCACATCCCTTCTGCCCGAGACCACAAGCATCCCCAGACATGTTTCGCCCTTGTTGGGGCTCATCAGTGAGGAGTAGCTTGGGTCTCTAGGCCCAGCAGGCACGGGACCCACGTCTGGGCATAGCCGTCCCACTCGGGGTCTCAAAGCAAAAACAAAGAGGTGATGGCTGGAAGGTTTAGAATAAATCTTAACCTCTGGCATTTCTCTGGGCAACCCTCCAGACCATCGTTCTTCGCCTGACAAGCCATTACAGAAGGGGAAAGATCATATGCACATCAGGCTTGGTCCCACCCCAAAAGGGGCAGTCCAGCCTGAACTGCTAGGTCACATCCCTTCTGCACGAGACCACAAGCATCCCCAAACATGTTTCGGCCTTGCTGGGCCTCATCAGCGAGGAGTAGCTTGGGTCTCTAGGCCTAGCAGGCACGGGACCCACGTCTGGGCATACCCGTCCCACTCAGGGTGTCAAAGCAAAAACATAGAGGTGATGGCAGGAAGGTTTACAATAAATCTTAACCTCTGGCATTGCTCTGGGCATCCCTCCAGACCATCGTTCTTCACCTGCCAAGCCATTACAGAAGGGGAAAGACCAGCCATCACTTTTTTTGTTTTGCTATTGTCACCCCGAGTGGGACGGGTATGCCCAGACGTGGGTCCCGTGCCTGCTAGGCCTAGAGACCCAAGCTACTCCTCACTGATGACGCCCAACAAGGCTGAAACATGTCTGGGGATGCTTGTGGTCTTGTGCAGAAGGGATGTGACCTAGCAGTTCGGGCTGGACTACCCCTTTGGGGGTGGGGCCAAGCCTGATTTGCATATGGTTTTTCCCCTTCTGTAATGGCTTGGCAGGCGAAGAACGATGGTCTGGAGGGTTGCCCAGAGCAATGCCAGAGGTTAAGATTCATTCTAAACCTTCCAGCCATCACCTCTTTGTTTTTGCTTTGAACCGTATGGAACAACAAAGTAATGAGGCCCATAGATGTGGATTTTGCATCAAGTTATTAAAAAATTACATTTTCAAACACAGGGCCCAATTATGACCCTGTTCAAGGTCAGACACACCCATAGGATGGCTCTCTGCAATTGGCGGAGCAAACTAGTAGGAATGCAAGCTACTGAGCTGGCGAGTAGGGCTGCAAGCTGATGCGTAGACAAGCAGGCCTGTGAGCAGAGAAGGGAGGGTGTGCAGAAGAACAGGGTTCTAACCTGCTGGGCAGGTGACCAGGACTGCAGTCTGCAAAGCTGACAAGGGAGGCAGCAAACCGCCTTACAACGCTGAAAGCCACTGCTCAGACAAGCAGGGCTAGGCTCACCTGCAGGGTTGCAATCTACTGAGTAGTCAAGCAGGGCTCTAATCTGCACAGCAGACTAGCATCTGCATCCTGCCTAGCAGAGCTGCAATCTGCTGAGATGAGGATCAGGGCTGCAACTTGCTCAGCAGATGGGCAGGGCTGCAATCCACTGAGGAGGGCTGCAAACTTCTGAGCAGACAAAGCGGGGTGGAAACTACTGAGCGCACATGCAGTGCTGCAGTCTGCCAAACTGGTGAGCAGGGCTGAAAGCATACTAGCAGTCTGCTGAGCTGAGCAGTCTGCACTCTACCGAGCAATTGAGCCGCACGGAATTCTGAAAAAAAGATGATCAGGGCGCAGCCAGCTTGAGCAGTCGTGCAGGGCGGTTATCTGCCCAGGAGAAAATGCAACGCTACAATCTAATGAGCAGACGTCCAGTGCTACAGTCTGCTAGCCAGCATGCCTGCATTCTGCGTGTAGCAGAGTTATCGAATGTTGGCTGTTATCCAGCCAACATGATCCTGCCTGAACGAGGCCAGCTGCAAAATGATGGGATCCAATTAATCTGGTTGTAAAATGGTCCCCGAACAGAGCACTAAAACACTGACCAATGGATCATGGCCGGACAATGTTCACCAGGCTAGCTGTAATAATGCACACACAATGCACAAAAGAGAAACACAGCCATACACTGCTAACGCAGTGTGCATGGACTCAAAACTCTGACCCGGTGAGCAGGGATTCCAATTCCTGACCAGGAGAGCCGGTCATCAAACCGAACCGAAGCTCACTGATGGAAGAGGAAGATATAGGAGGTGCCGTCCTGTTGCGCAAAAGAGTTTGGAGTTGACTGTGGCCAGGATGGAGAGAGAAGGCAGAAGTCAACCATAGACAATTCCCCCTTTGAATTACCCCAACCCAAGAAAATACACAACCCTCTTTAACCTACCCTCTTTTAGCCATCCCCCAAGGAAATAAGACCTGCCATCCTGTCACTCTTCACTCGTGTTTGCCACTGCCCAGACCACAAAGCAAGTACCTGGTGTCCTGCTAACCTCCTCACTCAGACTTTCCATCGCCTCTGTTCCATAGTCGCTGCTGGGAGCTCTTTTCTAACTGACAGTGCTGTAACTGCGACCCAGTCGCAGATGAGGCACCAGTGCCATCAGTAAATATGGCCGTGCTTGCCAGTAGACAATTACAACTACGAAGCCAACTTCTTTCGTGTGCTTTAACAGCGGGGAGGCATGGGCCAGTTTCTTTACTTTTTCTTTAAAGTGCAGAGCTAGCTCGAAAGCAGCAGAGCGCTGTACATGACAGGGTACCCAGTCTACAGTCAATGCAGTGAAAGGCAGGTCTTTGCACCTGTAATTACTCTTTGGGGTGATCCTCTAGGTTAGGAGATGCTAAAAGCATTCTGCAGCAGGGTGGGGGCAATGCCAGCCATCAGCTGCCCGTACCCTGGCTCATGGCCCATGTTTCACTCTGACCATTAGGTTGGGCTGTCGGGCATCTAATGGCTGTCGTTGTCTCGCTCCCCTTTCTGGGGAACTGACACACAACAAAAGAATGCCCATCTCGGTCGTGGAATGGAAGATGATTCCAGCAATGGAATTGGTTCCAGTTATGGTGGCTTAATGAAAGAGGATTGCCGCAGTCACGGTGGTGGCGTGGAGAATGTACTGGTCGTAGTGGTGACCTTTAAGGTGAATGCCAATTGTGGTGGAGCAGGGAGGGATTTGGGTTGTGATGATGGAGACATACATTACATTCAGCTTCGTTTAGGGCCTATGGGGATGTTTGCAGGCTACAGCACTTGCTGGGCTTTAGCATGGCGATGAACCGCTTGAAATTCCTCACTTCTGGGATGACCGCAGCCTACTCAGATAAAAGTAAAATGTCCTCTAAAAGCCGTCTGCATGAACCCTCTTACTGTGCCTAAGATATATTTTTTTCATTCCCTGGGTCCAGTCACCACAGTGCCCCAGGAATCATCAAAAGTTTGCCATCCACCAAACAAGCCATGAGTTCACCGCTACAGTGGTGCTTTGACGCACTATAAAAGCCTTGTAACGTAACGTATGCCAAGTGGAGCCTAAACTGTCCCCAAAAAGATATGGAAAGCCTCCTTTGCAGTCCAAAAACACCAGGGGTGCTTTGCAGCCTCATATATGTATGTTTTGCCCCTCATGGACGGCTCCAGACCAGACACCGGCCAACCCACATACCCTCCCCACCAGCTCACACACACAACAGCATACAGACCTATACATGCAATCACTTGCTGCTTATCCGTGGCGCCTGTTTTTCTGTGGCGTTATTCCTTACTCATGGACACAACTCCATCTCCCAGCTTTGAAGATTCAGCCCTGCTGTTTCACTAATGGACGCGGGCTTCTACGGCCTCTCCTGGATCTCCCTCATCCCGCTGGCACCCAGTCGGCATGTTCTGCTACTGTGGTGAGAGTGAGAGTAACTAGGGATACCACTTGGTACCCCTAATGACCCGCAAATTATGTCCTTGAGTACTAAGAAATATGAAGAAAATATTGCCTTCTCTTCACAACTACCTTCTCAATATGCTGGCTATGAGGTATTGGTTGAAACAACTACTTTTCAGGTGTGGCGTTCAGTGCTAACTGCCCTGCGTGTGGGCGTAGAACAGTGGCCTTCAAACCTTTTTGGCCTGCCCCCCCAAGCAAATTGTGGGCAGGCCGGGCCCCCCAGAAATGCCAAAAGGACAGCAAGTCCAAATGGCTATATCATGCACCGTCACCGCACCCTACTAGAAGTATAGTCCCTGGCCTCCCCCACCTGGTCCCATCATTCTCTGGGCTCCTTCATCCAACTCCTACTCAGTCCCTGGGCTCTCCCCACCGCACCACAGACCCATGGCTCCCACCCATCCTGCTTCCACCACAGTCGATGTGGACCCTCAGCCTCCTCCCAGCACAGTCCAAGGGCCAGTGAATTTTTTAAGTGCAGGGCATAATAGACTGCTCAGCAGTAGAGCATCAGTGGCACAATCTAGTGACAGAAGTGATAATTAAATTTGGCCACAGATCTAAAGAACAATGGTGGAAAATGTTGCTTTCAGGTGAAAAGCTCACAATAACATTGGCCCTAGTCACATTTTTAATCATTATCTTTCAAAGGATATCTAAAACACAAAAAACAGAATTATCTAATGTAATAATATTTGGATTTTCTTTTTTCGTTTCTCTCTGTTTCATAGTGTTTTTGTTGTGAACTTTGTATCTCCTTTTAAATCATTTTCTTGCCTGATATTCCTGATGTTTTATGATATATTTTTTTTGTTTTTGTTTGATATAGCTTGGAGGTCTTACTATGTACGAATGTTGAGTGAAGTAATTTTGTGGTTAAAGTTTGTCAATTGTATAACCATATATAACCAATAAAAATAAAAAAAATAAGTGGAGGGTCATACATTTTTCCCCTAGATATGCCATAGCGACCAAGCCTAGTGAGGGAGCCCGAACAAATCAAGGAGGGGGTTTGGGCGGTTTCCACCCCGGAATTTTGTTTTAAATAATGTGTTCAAATGTTGCATTTTAGAGCATACTTTAAAACAAAATTAGTTAAAAAGCCAAACAGTTTGCAATTGGCGCTGAGGGGCCCAAGGGGCAGGCATGATATTTTTTACTGGGCATCTATGATAGATGTCCAGTAAAAAAGATATCATCCATGACCCTTGGGCCCCACAGTCCCTAACACAATCCACATGATTGTGTTTATGCAAAGCGCTGGGGGGCCCAGGGGAAAGCATGGTATTTTTGACTGGACATCTATGATAGATGTCCAGTAATAAAATACCATCTCTGTCCCCTGAGCTCCACAGCGCCTCAGAATGAGAGCTGATTTTGGCATGTGCGTAGGGGGATTGTGCAACAAAGGCATTTTTAAAATGCCTGTGTTGTACAACCTACCCCACTCGCCAAAATAAGCTCAATGGACCAAAACATACACACGCACACACACGCACACTTACTCACACTCTCTCTCTCACACACACTCACACTCTCACACGCTGACTCACATAGCAATCACTTTATCATTCACACGAGAACCCATCACTATACACTCACTCATAACACAAGCATGCACGCATCCATACACATATTTAAATAAAAAATAAATTAACATAAACGTACCTTCTGCCCCGGGCCTGAAGTTGACTCCTCAGCGATCCAACTCCTGCATCATGAACAAGAATCGGGAAGCAAGAGCTAAAACGCCCCGATCCAGGATGCTCTGTGCGTATACAGAGATGCAGTTCCCCAGCCAGCATTTCCAATGAGCTATGCGAGGCTGGTGAAGCAAAACGCCCCAGCCTTGCATGGCTCAGTGAACATGTGCGGCTAGGGAACTGAACCAAAAATGAAAAATGCTAGTGTGCGAGTTTCCTTGTTGTTTTATTTTTTTTGTCAAAATTTGCCACTTTTTTTGGCCAATGTGGGCCAGTTTGAGTTACTTCACTATGCAGCTAGTAGTTTTGGCCATTGTTTCTGAATAAATATTCTTTAAATATCACAATTTGCTTACATTTTAACCAAAAAAAACCTTGAGCACTATTCAAACAGTCTGTCACTAAAGGAATGAATTGTCATTTGCAACTGTGGGCCATTTTTTCATTGGTGCCCGAGACCGTTTTAAGCTCCAGTACGACCCTGTGAGCCGCCACTGTCCATTTCCTCCATTAAAAAAAAAGTTATATTTTATAAACATTTTTTTTAAATTTCAGGCTGGGATCTCACAACCCCCAGTTTGAAGACCTGTGGCGTAGAGAGATATGCTACTTGAATGAAACAGGCCCTTTATTAACACCCACTTTGCGTTTTGAAACAATGTCCCTGAAATTCAAATGAGGGGGACAAGTAGAGCCACATACAGTAACTGGGTTTGCACAAAAAAGTGCCTCTGCAGAAACTTGCAGGAACAAATGTGACCTTTTTAAACCTTCTACCCTGAAAGTAGCTGGCCTTCCTCAAGGCTTGAAACCACATTCCAATAAAAAGTATAGAATTTCTTTTTCAACTTTTTCCCTTCAGTTTGTTTTTCAAATCATTGGACCTGAATCTTTTTTTCCAACTTTTTAATACTGGCTATTAGTGAGTGCAAGTGTAGTGCATGCAAATTGTGTGCGGTGTGACGCATGTGTAATTCTTTGTGCATCACTAAACTTGCAAGTGGTCCTACAATTCAGAAAAGAACTCCAGACCCACACTGGCTGCCCCTCTCCTCCCTGCCACCGGGTACACCTGTACCCCTTCTCTGTATCCTATACCTCGCTATATATCTGTTCTGTTGTTACCCCTGGAAAGCGCTCCGTTATGCATCTGTAATGTTGTATACCTCTGTAAAGCGCTCTGTTGCTGAAATACCCCAAAAGACCGAAATTAAAAGACCAAATGGCATATTTGATCGAATTTAGGCTGTACGAAAAGTTTGTACAACCAAAAATTCAATCAAATATGACATTCAAACCCATTATAGCAAACGAGGGGAACAGGGGGTGGGGAGGTGTGCCCCGCTCCCCTTGTTTGCTATTATGGGAATGGGGTTGGAAGGGTGTCCCTAGCATGCAAATAATAACCTTTTTTTTAAAAAAAGGAAAGGACCCTGAAGTGCTGCTTCCCAAGCATGGAAGTGCAAAGAACCAGTGTCTCAGGGAGTCAGGGGAGTCAGCGGCAGCACCCAAGGAGGTGTGCCGCAAATAGGTAAATGGGGAGTGGGAGAGGGTTATTCCTAATGTATGGGTTGTTTGACCCTAACGGGCAAATTAGCTATGGTCTTTTCAGCCGCAAACTTTTCTGTTACGGGCAAACAACCATAATCCCTCTGTTGCTTATCGAAGCTAGGGCTTTGCTCAACAAATACCATAATAATAATGGCGTCTATTGGCACTTTGCAAGCACAAGGGGAAATCTTTGTGATTAGCCCCAATGCATTTTACTAATGTGGATCTACTTTGTACACAAATGTGACATATGCTGTAATTAAATCTCTGTTTATAGAGCCTGGGCCATGAGGACAAGGATCTGGGCCTGTCTCATGAACTGTCTTTGCTCTCTCTGCACACAGAAAAGGATTTAAAGTGTGAAGGACTGGTATGGCCGAAATAAATTACGACTGGCTGGCAGTTGCATCCCTAAATTCATGGTGGGAGAATGAAGGCTTTTTCCAGCCATAGCTGTGGGGTAAGGGAACATTCTCTCAGGATGGGAGGGGATGATTCAAAGTATGGTGTGGTTGTGAAGCTTGCTAATGATTACAGGCAAGAGATTGAAGTACACTTGATCCCAAAACCCGTATTCAAACTCTTTTTTTCAGATTTGCTATCTTGACTACTCCTCTGTTTTTCCCCGCCTCCCTCCTGAAACTCTTTCTGCGGTTCTGTCATATTTTGTAGGTCGCCTAACAAAAAGACCGATTTTCTTTGGCTGATTTTAGGGTACGACGTCCTTTCATCGCGGGATGTTTATTTGCAGGTTTTTTGCCGCAAATGTTTTTTTCTAAAAAACCCATTGAATTTTTTAGGGGGGGTTAATAAATTATATATATATGGGGTGTGGGTGTTTGGGAATAAATAAAAATTAAAGAAAATGGGGGGTTAGTGGGGGACCCCCCAAAAATAATTTTAGAAAAATTTGATGGGTTTCTTCATTAAAAAAAAATCACGGTAAAAAACCCAGCGAAAAAACATCCTGCGATGAAGTGACATGGAACCGATTTTAGGTGGCCTGCAAAAAGCGAAAATATCCCCTTGCCTTGCCCCAACCCCCACCCTCTCTGCCCGAACCACCCCTTCCTCACCCGCCGCCTCCCTCCCTCCCTATCCCCGACATCCTGTTCCCAAAAACAAACACGCAAACACGCACCACACCACACAACACAACACACACACAAACACACAGTCACACAGCAACACTTACCTGCTGGAGACAGTTCGATTTAGAAAGACGGCTCTGTGCGGTCACACAGCAGGTTTTCTAGATCGATCTTCTTTGAATTCGAGCTAGTGAAAACTATCTTTTCACTTAGTACCCTTTCTGCTGTCCACCTCGTTCAGCTTCCCTCCGTTTCTCAGGCAGATTCTGCTGCTTTCTGATCCATTTCTCATGTGTTTTTTTATAGTTTATCTTCAAGTGTGTTTATGCAGTGGTTCCTCCACATCACTGCTGTCTGGTCTTCTACTCTTTTCTCCTAGGCACTATCCCAGTTTGATGTCACTGACCTTACACGCATTTCAAACCTGCCCTCACTGCTGACCACCTGGCTGACACTGATCTGTCACCGTTTTTCCATCCTGTTGTGTTGATTTGCTGCTCCTACCCTACTTAGTGTTGCAAATATGGGTTTGTAGAGTGCCATTGCATAGTAGGAAGATGTTGCATTTGTATCATGTTTTCTCCGGCTTTTAACCTGATAACAGGCCCATGGATTTGGCTAAACTCTGGGATATGTTATACTTCCAGGTCACCCTGCAGGATCTCCCCATCCGTGTTCCTAATCCTACTGTGATTGAGTGAAACTAAATGTTCTGGGGCTTGGACTCCTAGTCAACCAGTCGGAATTTTGAATTAAAAATGTAACTTGTAATCCCTGAAAGATTGCTTCACTGGCCGTCAATGTCTTGCCAATTTACTGCATAAGTGATGGGTTTACATATCGGCCACTACACTCCTATCTAATGGAGGTAGGGAAGCCGGACAGTTAGTAGGTAGGGCATAGCCCGTGGTTCTGGCTTGGTTCTAAGAGCCAAACACATGTCAAGCCAGCAAAAGAATGGCCATCGTTGTAGCTTGGAATGGAATATATTGTAAAACGTAGAAGTGGCATTATTTCGGTTGTGCTAAAGAGATGTCAAGTAAGAATTTACCAAAGCTCTTCAAATGAAAAACAAGTAATTTGTTGCACATCTGCATTTCAGTTTAGCACACACTGGGCCTCATTCCAAGTGTGGCGGTCCGGAAACAGTGGTGCCAGTAAGCTTACTGGGACGCTTGTTTCCAGACCGTCGCACTACGAATCTGCCTGCAGGGGCAGTTGTGCCCACCACAGTCAGACCTGCCGGGCACATGGGCCCCTGCAGGCAGACTTTTTACGGAAGCACCGGCACCATTAGTAGCGGTGCCGGTGCTTCCTTCTCCCCATTCCCGTGGAGTCCTGTTAGACTCCACGGGAATGGGGAGTTACTGAATCTGCCACCTGACTTCCCGCGCTGCCGGGACTTGTAATGTCCCCGTGGCACCAGGAAGTCAGGTGGCGGATTCAGTGTTTCCGTGTCGGCGGCAACCCGTTGGTGGCACCGGTGGGTTACCGCCGACTTCGGAATGAGGCTGTGTGTCGTCTGCGGTCAAGTCGTGTCACTTGGTTACATTCTGTAGCTAAAAGCTACCCACCCACTTAAGTCGAAAACTGTCTGACACAAAGTAGTAAACAGATTTTGGGAATATCTGATTATTTTGTTCCCAGATATGTTATACTAATCATTGTAAAGTACCAGCCCAAAATCGACCAATATTGGGAGTTAGTGGTGCTTACCTCAACCAATCTAACTGTGCTGTCTTGCCCTTGGGGTGCATGCCTAGTATTTTTGCAGCTCAACTGAACTTTACTAAACTGAATGCGCCTCACCGTCTTTGATTGCTGGGGCGACCCCTCCACAGTGGACTGGCCTACAGAGAGCTCTACAGCTTTCCCAGCGCGCCTCTGTATCATGGGCTCCTTTTGTGTGGAAACCTTTTTTTCTGCTACTCTTTTAATTTATTATTTAAAGCACAGCCCTGGCTAGAGAGCTGAGTAGCGCTGTACAGGGTGTGGGTAGTCAGAGTATGGCCTGGCATTTTTTAACAGTAGCACAGTACTATGAGTTATGGTCTGCATCGGTCTGTACACCCACTGGGGATGGTCCTTGGTCCTCTAACCCTCTGTCCCAGTCGCCTCATCCCCTTCCTACCATCTCTACTCATTCCCTTTATCCCTTTGTTATATAGCTTCCAGTATGTCCTCACTGTTAACAATAGTATTATGTCTGTTTATTTGTATGTTTAACTACTTTTTAATCTTTACAATAGGGACTAATGAGCTTTAAAATATACTATTTGGACCCATTGCTAATTAGAGGGGATTGGCTTGCTCCAACAGTCACTCATACAGTGTAATATGTAAAATCATCATCAGGGCCACCTTTGGTACCCCATCCACCCTTGACTCTCCTAGCACTCTAGTGTATATAATAGGACTATCTTGCGGAAAGGCCCCACCCAGTTTCTGAAATGGCTCCTCCCATCACCAGTTACACCCCCCATGCATGATATGATATGATAGTTTATTTATATAGCGCCTATACACAATGTGTTTCAAAGCGCTTCAAGGCAAGGGAGGGAACAAGGGAAAATGCAATGACATTCTTACATGCCATGAACAGTAAGGATGTGAAATTAACTATCTTACTCGGCCTGGCGACATTTCCAGATGGTGCAAGAGCTAAGACATAGATAAGGAAGGGAGAGTGGGAATGAAATGGAAACAGACAGGCGACTACCGTACTAGGCCTGACGACATTTATGGTAGGAGAAAACAAAAGGTGAGGCAGAGGGGAGGAACAAAACAAGCGACTATCGTACTAGGCCTGACATTTCAGATAGTGCTGTGGGGGAGCGGAGGGGGTAGGGAGAGGAGACAGACGAGGTTGCTATCATACTAGGTCCACAGACAGTTCTGATAGAGTAAGTGCATAGAATGGAGAAAGGGAGAGGAGGAGAGCGAATACAATTGCAGAAGTCAGTAGTAACACATAATGTTGCAAGACTGGATACAAGATGAAGATGGGAACAGCATGATTCAGGGCCACCATGAGAAAGGGTGATGCACCGTGAATCAATGAAGTCCATAAAAGTCCAATCCAGCATTGGCCACAAAACGGTGTTGGTGAAACCAGAATGTATCAGGATAGACTCCTGCAGAAGTAGGCTGGAGGGGAATGTGGGGGAGCAGGGTAGAAGAATCAAGCAGAACAGGCAACACCTGTGTGCGAGAAGGGGGGGGCAAAAGGGAACATCACAGGGGAACGAGAGGGGTGGGGATGGCCTGTGGGGTCAGAGGGAGTAAACACACGTTGGTGCATGCTTACCTGCTGTCTGAGCAGGGTTTCGGGTCCTGGATCCTCCTGGTCCGAACAGGTCCAAACAGAAATTGCCCTTTTCTTCAACTGCCCTAAACAGAAATTGCCCAAATCGAAATTACCCTTTTTCTTCGACTGCCCTAAACAGAAATTGTCCAAACAGAAATTGCCCTTATTGACTGCCCTTCGCTTCGAATGCCTGGGCAAGAGACGCCCTTGATCTAAGAGTTAAGAGCAGGAAGGAAGAGGCAGGGCTAAGAAGGTGGGTGGTGCTTAGGCCAGGTGACCGCGATCCACTTGCACCTGCTCCCCATCTGCAAAGGAAAAGAGGCTGGAGGGCTTCTTAAGTAGGGAAAATGAGCGGCAACCAGGAAGGTACCAGGTGGGCAGGGCTTGCTAAGTGGGGGAAAAGAGCGACAACCAGGAAGGCACCAGGTGGGTGGGGCTTGCTAAGGGGGGAAAAAGAGCGGCAACCAGGAAAGCACCAGGAGGGCAGGGCTTAAGCCAGGTGACAAAGATCCACTTGCACCTGCTCCCCATCTACAAAGGAAAAGAGGCTGGAGGGCTTCTTAAGTAGGGAAAATGAGCGGCAACCAGGAAGGCACCAGGTGGGCAGGGCTTGCTAAGGGGGGAAAAAGAGCGGCAACCAGGAAGGCACCAGGTGGGTGGGGCTTGCTAAGTGGGGAAAATGAGCGGCAACCGCAGAGGGCAGAGGTTTGACCCTGCCCACAACCAGTTTTATGGATGATTAAATAGGCTCCTCGAGTCCTCCCGAAGACGGGACACAATGTTTGTGGGCAGGGGTGGTCGAGTGGGACAGGAATCCTGACTTGGACCCTCCTTTCCGAATTGAGTAACTTAAACCAATACAAAACACATTCCCTCCTACACTTGTTTTCTGGTTAGAAGCCCACAGAGGCCGACTATAGCCCAGGCAACGTGCACCCCCCTTTCACCAAGCTGGTCTGAAGGCCTCTTCCCTGAACGAGCAGAAAGAACATGCAGCCTTGCGCTAATGGAAACCTGCTTTGCATGCGCATTGTGATTTCAAAGGTTGTTCTCTGACCTCCTCTTCGTATGTACTAAAATGGCATCCTCATAATAAAAAACGAAATGGTAATAGGGTCAGCTGGGAATGTGAACACGTGCTCGTTATGTTTTCCGGAGAAATTGATGGGCGCTCGCATAAAACGCCGTGTGTTTGTCCGAGGGGCTAAGGCTGCAACATGCGAAATTCTTCTCACTCCCATGGTTACCGAGGGCACTATGCCTTCATGGCCATGGCTCTGAAACACGATGACCCCAGAGCAACTCCCCTCGCCCACCATTGTATCTTCATTCCATCCACACAAACAACGAAAGCTCTCCGTGCTACTAAGTGGGGAATGCAGAGGGCTAAATGGAGCAAGGAGCTGTATATTCTTATAGGCGCTTTTAGTAAATCAGTCAATCTTTATTTTTTATTTTTGTGACAGTACATACCATTTATTTTCCTAAAGACAAGCTGCAGAGATGTCCTGGCCCCGCATATTGGCAGTGAGAGACCCGGTAGCAAGCAGAAGTGTCAAAGGAGAGGCAATCAGTTCAGTAATGTATCTGTGGCCAAGGGGTCTGTGGTCTCCTGCGCAGGACCCCAACGAAACAAGTGAGCACCTAAACAAGCGCAATGTGGAATGCGCAGATACGTGAAATAAACTTGGTTTATAATGTTAAGTTATGTTACTTTGTATTTATATAGCTCCTTATGTACCATTGAGAGCCGTAGAGGTGTCTCTAATATGGGAGTGAGGGAACTAGTAACTGGCAGGTGAGTACACTACACCATTCACATCACTGCCTGTGCTGAATCAACTTCCAGGGATGAATATCTGTTTCCAAACCATTAATCATCCCCACACCTCTAGTACACCAGAAGGGATCAGAACAGATTGGAAACACCAGCAAATTGTAAACCTCCTTGTCCAATTTTGGTAATGTGGACCGAACTGCAGGCTTTTCTCTGAAAGGTCATTGATCGTTGGTTAGTTGCAACACAACGAAAATACAATTATTACCCAATGGTAAAAGGGACTGTCCAGTCAAGGTTGTATACAAAAATCTACTTTATTATTATCACAACGGGCAGTTCTAGCAACACTATCAAATACAACCCACTCTGTAAAGGAATGCAGAGGACGTACAGTTTCAAAGAAGGAAAAGGGATGCACTCTGGGTACTGACTGGAGGTTAGTCAGTATGGTTAATAACAATAATCGTTCTAGGTTATTTGGGTTCAGCACTAAGGGAGCAATGGGTCTTAAAATGTCTACAGGGTCCTTCCAGGAAGGATCAGGGGGTCAGAACCACAATGTGCCTTGTGCTGTAGGTGTTCCTGATGCTCAACAGGGTTGAGTTGGATTCTGTGCGCTTTGCAGGCTTCTGTGACAGAGTTCAAGACTGGAGACAATTGCAGGCATCAGGCGGCAAGATGGCTCAGCGAGCAAAGCTGGACAGCCTGCTGCAAGCTGGCCCTACACAGCGGCTCAGGGTCAGGAATTGTTGTCTCAGTGCTGGTCGATGGCTCTGAAGCACTGGTTGAGTTGACTCAGATGCCTTTAAGTGACTGCAGCATAACCACCGTCATTGTTGCCGTCGATTGCAGCTTGAGGGACTCGACTGGCTCAAAAATGTTCCTTAAGGTAGACGCCGGTAGATGCTCCTTGATGCACTACTAGCTTCTTCACTGGGCTTGTGCCGTCCTTTAAGACGGACAACCCAAATTTGAGGAGTGTGTTGCAGGCAGCTGCCTTTTCCTTGATTTCAGGTTCAGAGACTCTCTGACACTTCCCACCTAGGAAGCTTGCTGCTGAGCCTGGCAGGGTACTCTATGTGCTGGCTAGGTACCGTTCTGGGGCTGCTGGAGGGTCTTCTGGATTCGGTATCTCTACCTGTTCCCTGTGAGATGTTTCGGGGAGGGATTTTGCTTACCTCTTGCAGGTTCTGGCCTTCCTTCACTGGTGGAAGATGTAAGGCAGACTGTACCTTCAGCCAGTGTCCAATGATGAGTTCTTCCTTGTGCTTCTGGTGAAGCCTTCAGAAGATCTGCCATAAGAGGGTCTCAGCCCTCTTTTAAAGCCAAATGGACCACAGGAATTGGTGAAGGCTAAGCCTACCTTAATGAACCTATCCTGGGTCCCCACCAACAATCTCCTGTATGTGTGGAGTCATAGCCAGAGTGCTTTGCAACAGATAAGGAAAAGGGGTGAACACATGTAATACTAAGTCCCACCCATCTCCTGTCTGTTGTGGATCAAATGTTCCCTCTGGTTAATGGAGCTCTCTCTGGTTCCTAATTAAAGCAGCAGGTCTCCCTTGCAGCTAAGGAGAGACAAGACATTCTGGCTCCTTCAAAACACATGCTCACACCTTCTGAATGGTGTCCCCTGTGGGGATGACTACTATAAATATGCAGTCCCAAACAGAACATTTCACTGTCAATCGATACTCGGAGCGCGTGCTGGCATCAGGTTGACACAGTTGCATATGAAAGGTTGTTGGGGTTTCCTGTCTCATTTGTTAGCCTCTGAAGCCAGGCCACATGTGGGCCCGTTTGAATTACTTTCTGATTAGTATGCAAATTGCTGCCACCTGCTACTGGACAGGGCAGATCCATGGGGCCTTTGTTGGTTAACGAGGCTGGCCATGGCAGGGGGAAGGATTGACCCTCCTCCTTCTGGAGATACATTGTGTACTCTTCCTGTCATAACCCAACTAAATATGACAGGGGGACTGTACTTGTAAGCTGTGTCCACCCAGAGTTCTATGCTTATATCATGCTGTAAGCATAGGAAAATGTGTGCGGATTAGCCCCACACATGTTTCGGAGGTTGATCTACCATCAGTTACATTTAAAATTTCAAAACGCACAGGCGAGCGCACACCCACCATACTGATGGTTGAATTCCTCACACTGCCATTCCTAAGCGTGGGCGATATACACAAAAAACATCACTGGAATTATTCTCCACTTTAGCATTATCATTGGAAGTAGTCTACACTGTACCATTGTCATTGTATTATGCTCCATCCTAGATTCTCCACTCAATCAAAATCATTGGAATGGCACTCCACCCTGTCACCATCATTGGAATGTCTCTCCACCCTGGCATCATCACTGGAATGGTCTGACACCCTAACGCCACCGTTTGAATGATTGCCAAGTCTGTCATTGCTGGAATTATCCAATGCTCGAGCAACATCACTGGAATGGTTCTTCATTCTAGCACCATAATTGGAATGATTCCCACGCTTGCATCATCAATGCAATGAATCTCCTTTCGAGCAACATCACTCGAATGGCGCTCCACCCTGGCACCATCATTGGAATGATTCCTAGAGTATCACCCCATAACAGCGCACACCATTAATGCGAATACGAAAATATAGATGAGGAAGTGGGTTAGGGTATTCATTAAAGTGGTGGTTTGTGCGGGGTCTCCCCCTGCGTTTCTTTTCACATAAATGTGTTGGTGTTATAAATGACTTGACATTTTCGCATTGGCAGTAACGGATGCAAAATGTTCACATAGATCCATTCCCACTCATGCATCATTACTGGAATGATCTTCTGCTTGAGCAACATCACTGGAATGGCTCTCGGCCCTGGCACTGTGATTGTAATGATTCCCGTTCTTGCAGCATTACTGGAATGATCCTCCGCTCGAGCAGCCCCATTGGAGCGGTTCTCCACCTGAGCACCATTGCTGGAGTGTGTTAGTAAGAGGGTGGATAAACAGATTAGGGATGACACGGAATCCAGAGTAATTGTCAGGTGCATCCTTTAGTAAGGTTCGGTGAACATCCCAATCCAAGATAACAGCCACAAATGATAAATGCTATTGTCAACCCAAGCCTTGAGTTGGACAGAACAGGAAGTGATGTCATAGAGAGACCATACTAAAGGAAATCAAGAAGGACACATGATGTCTTTGCAACTTATTCCTCCACACTGCTCCAACCTCATGATTGGTCTCCAGACAGTGAACCCCTGTTCTGCTTGCTTTGGTCTCCTGGGCATTGCCTGTTCCTGTAGCTTTTGTCAGGTTTGCTCTGCATATGAGGAGATTTTGGTTTCCTTTTAGTTACCTTCTAAATGTTCTGGTCTTACGTCTACTTTAACTCGTTGGTCCAGTTGTTTGGAAAGGTTTTCTCTTGTTTTGGGTTACTCCTTAATTGTCACATTGTTGTTGTTACTGGGAACTGATTTTCCTTTATTCTAAGGTATTGTGGAAGATTCTTGGTTCAGATGCGTTTGTGGTTCACTGTATGTTGGAATTGGAAGCATCTCCTACTCCTTGCATTTCCCCACTCCCTTCGTGTCCTTGAATTCCCTCAGGAACTACTGGGACATTCATGTTACTTGGGAAAATTGTCATGCTTCTGGATTGAGGGTCATGATCATTATAAAGGTATGCAAATATGTATATCAAGCCATAAATACTATTTAGTGATGAAATCTTAGTTCCTCAGAATTGATACCCTTTTTTAATTGAATTGTAGGTGGTGCTCCTTTTGGGTTAGATTTGACCCCCATCAAGATCCCAGAAGGTGACAGGCTTTATCCAGGTCACGGATAGTAGTGGTGGGTGTCTTGAGAATAGTCCACACTTTTAGTACAGGACAAAGACATTCCTTGATGTTATGACTTCCCTTCTGTATGTTACGGATGAGCTGACTTGTCCTCTAGTTGACCTGAGTACTCCTTCCCCCACTCTTGGGGCCAGAGCCTCTTGCAGTACCTGCCCATGTGTATTAGTGCCAGCATAATTTTGCCAGTACCCTTAAGTCCAATTTTTCCTCAAAGACACTAACAGACTGGTCCACCACTTTAGCACCACCACTGGAATGATTCTCTACTCTAGCACTGCCATTTGAATGATTCTCTGCTCTAGCACTCTCTCTGAAGTGATTCTTCACCCTAGCTTCATTGCTGGTTTGATTACCTACTCCAGCACCACCATTGGAATGATTATCCACTTACGCACCACCATTGGAATGATGTCCTACTCTAGCACCATCTCTGAACTGATTCTTCACTCTAGCTTCATTGCTAGTTTGATTCTCTATTCTAGCACCGCCATTGGAATGATTATCCACTCAGCACCGCCATTGGAATGATTATCCACTTTAGCACCACCATTGGAATGATGTTCTATTCTAGCACCATCTCTGAACTGATTCTTCACTCTAGCTACATTGCTGGTTTGATTCTCTACTCTAGCACCACCATTGGAATGATTCTCCACTCCAGCACCATCTCTGAAGTGATTCTTCACTCTAGCTACATTGCTGGTTTGATGCTCTACTCTTGCACCACCATTGGAATGATTCTCCACTCCAGCACCACTATTGGAATGATGTTGTACTCTAGCACCATCTCTGAAGTGATTCTTCACTCTAGCTACATTGATGGTTTGATTATCCACCCTAGCCCCACCATTGGAATAATGCTCTACTCTAGCACCTTCTCTGAAGTGATTCTTCACTCTAGCTACATAGCTGATTTGATTCTCAACCCTACTACCACCATTTGAATGATTCTATACTCTAGCAGCATCTCTGAAGTGATTCTTCACTCTAGCTACATTGATGGTTTGATGCTCTACTCTTGCACCACCATTGGAATGATGTTCTACTCTAGCACCATCTCTGAACTGATTCTTCACTCTAGCTACATTGCTGGTTTGATGCTCTACTCTTGCACCACCATTGGAATGATTCTCCACTCCAGCACCACCATTGGAATGATGTTCTACTCGAGCACCATCTCTGAACTGATTCTTCACTCTAGCTACATTGCTGGTTTGATGCTCTAATCTTGCACCACCATTGGAATTATTCTCCACTCCAGCACCACTATTGGAATGATGTTGTACTCTAGCACCATCCCTGAACTGATTCTTCACTCTAGCTACATTGATGGTTTGATTATCCACCCTAGCCCCACCATTGGAATAATGCTCTACTCTAGCACCTTCTCTGAAGTGATTCTTCACTCTAGCTACATAGCTGATTTGATTCTCAACCCTACTACCACCATTTGAATGATTCTCTACTCTAGCAGCATCTCTGAAGTGATTCTTCACTCTAGTTACATTGCTGGTTTGATTCTCTACTCTAGCACCACCATTGGAATGATTCTCCACTCCAGCACCACCATTGGAATGATGTTCTACTCGAGCACCATCTCTGAACTGATTCTTCACTCTAGCTACATTGCTGGTTTGATGCTCTACTCTTGCACCACCATTGGAATGTTTCTCCACTCTAGCACCTCCATTGGAATGATGCTCTTCTCTAGCACCATCTCTGAAGTGAGTCTTCAATCTAACTACACCATCACTGGAAGGATCCTACATTTAGCACAATTGCTGACTTGATCCTCGCATTCACCCCATTTGGTGGAATCATTTGTATTTCAATGCAATAACTGGAAACCGTCTCGCCACCAAAAGCATGACTGGAGTGCTTCCATTCCACTTTTCTCAGACTTAATGTGCTGGTATTTAAGGGTTATGACACAGATAGTCATGTAGAAGGTAGTGTGCCCACTGAAAAGCAGCAAAGCCGAAGCCTCCAAACCAGTTTGGTGTGTTAATATTTCCTGAGTCGGTGTGCCTCTTTGCATATTGAACACACTTCAGTTCTTTGTGGTACCAACATTGAGTACCTTCTTGCTCTTCCAAAACACATCCAGTTCAGTGCCTCAGATTTACCTTTCATACCAACCAAACTGGAATGCTACAAATCAAGTCTGTTTACTTATACCGTATCTTCCTCTGTGGAAGTCCACTACACCTTGTAAATGGAGATCAGATTGTCATCAGTTCCTCTCTTAATTGCACACGCCACTTGAATGCACAACTGCCTTAACATTGTATCAATCCACTCTATGTGCGGCATAATTCAGCTGTCAGAGTAATTTGTGGATGAAGCAGAAGATGACAAATGTGAATATGCAGTTCAGTGCCGTAAGCCGGGCTTACAAATGAACTGCAAATGCAGTGCAGCCTCTGTTCAAATGTTTTTTTTTTTTTTTAAATTTCTATTGCGCTGGTAACTTGCAAGTCTCAGGGTGCAGATACAAGAACACAAGGGACAAAAAAAAAAGGAACGAGACAGACTCTATATGGAGAGTTTAGGAATCCGTGGTGTCTAAGAGCAGTTGCCATTAGTTGTAAAGATGTGTCTTCACCAATTTACAAAAACGTAGATAGTTCGGTTCTTTCCTTATATTATTAGGCAGATTATTCCAGATGCCTGCTGTGATGATCGGGAAGGATTTGCCCAGTCCTGTTTGCGTTTGTATGTAGCTACCACAATCCTGTTTTGGTCTGCTGATATTAAATTGCGGCTTGGAGCATACGAGTATATTTTGGATTTCAGGTAGCCTGGTGCCTTCCCATGAATGCATCTATGAGCTATTGTGAGGGCCTTGAAGCGGGTTCTACTTTCTACTTTGAGCCAATGCAGCTGCTTCTTGAATTTGCTAATGTGGTCGGATTTAGATTTACATTTGATAATCCTGACCGCATTGTTTTGGATGATCTGGTAGACATGTAAGCATTTTTTGTTTGCTCCCACCATTAATGCATTACCGTAATCTAGGCGGGATAGAATAGTTTCCCTGGCCACGGTAGCACAGTTGCTCTCGGAAAGATATGGTCTGATGGATTTGAGAAGTCTTAGGTAGTAATTACATGTTTTTCTTATGTATTGTGATTGAACGTCAGCTCCTAGGGATGCTTCGATCATCATACCTAGAGTTTTCACCTTGTCGAGTACTTTAATATTAGTGTCTTCAATCTAGAAGGAGATGTAGTCTGGGGAGAGGGAGTTTCTAGCCTCAGGAGATCCAAAGACCATCAACTCCATTTTCTTGCCATTCAGGCACATCTAGTTGGAGTCCATCCACTGTTCAATTATATTGTATATCCCGTGTAGGTTGTCGTCATCTCTTTTGTGGTCCCCACTTAGTTCTAGCACTAGCTGCGTATCATCAGCGTAATTAGTAAAGAAAATATTTACATGATCTAATATGTAGCATAGATATCTGATGTAAAGATTGAAAAGTAGGGGTGTCATGCTGGCACCCTGAGGTACCCTGCAGAGAATCTCTTTCCATGGAGAATTTTTCTCCCCAGTGGACTTTAGAGGTCCTGTTTTTTAGGAAGGACATTATCCATGTCTTTGCTGCAAGTGAGAAATTTGCTGTTTTCCCAGTGCTACTTCAAGCAGATTATGGTCTAGTAAATCAAATGCCGCTCTGAGATCCAACAGGATAAGGAGACCTGTCTTTCCCATGATGCTGAGTATCTTCATCTGAAGGTCTATCATGGCCGATTCAGTACTGTGTGCCGATCTGAACCCTGACTGTTGTGGATGAAGTGATTCAAAGAATTCTGTGTGTGCCTGTAGTTGTGCTCTGGCTACTCTATCCATGACTTTCACTAAGAAATTGCAGTTCGTGATTGGTCTGAGATTACTTGGGTCTCTTGGATCTAGACCTGGCTTTTTTATCAGGGGAGTTACAGTGACACTTTTTATGGCTTGGGGAACTGACTGGTCCCTGAAAGAAGTGTTAATATGTTTAGCCAGTGTATGAGCGAATGTCAGAATTTTCTAGTATTATTTTAGCTAGTAGAATGTTTTCGGCACATGATGTTGGTTTCATGGAGTTTTTTTCATTTCCTCTGAGGTGATATTCGAGAAGTTGAAGGTTGGTATGTTCTCGAGAGCCTTTTCTAAAGGTATTTTTATGTTAGATTTATTGAGTTTGGCTTTTGTAATTTTGTCTCTGGCTTTTTCAATTTTCTCGAAGAATGCTTTCTGGGTGTTATCGCATTCCTTTTGCGATGGAGTAAAGGGGGGCGAGATTGCCTTTGTTTATCAATTGATTTCAGGATATTAAATAGTTTACTTGACGCATTGTCGGCTGCTACAATTTGGTTATTGTAGTACTGCTTTTTGGCCTCCGTTATCTCTTTCTTGTAACGGAGCTCTGCAATCTTCAATTTTTCTTTGTTTTCTACGGAGGGGTTTTATCGCCAAGCATTTTCTAGCTTTCTCTTTATTCCTTTTTGTTGGGACAATTCCTTTGAGAACCATACTTGGGGTTTGTTTTTAGATCTGAGGGTTTTAGTCTGGGTGTGCATTCTGGTCTGCAATTTTCTTTAGATGATCAAGAAGGTTAGTCACCATGTCACATGAATCTTCCTCCTTGGTAATTGAGGTGAATTCATTTATACAGGATTCAAGTTGTTCTCTCCTGATGTTTTTGAAGTTCCTTTTGGATGGTTTTTATTGGGGGATTAGGGTTTTTCACCTTGAGAAAAGGTGGAGAGACGTGAAAGGTGACACTAAAATGGTCCGACCAAATACAGGGTTCCGTCTGATAGTGTTGTGTCTCTAGATTGTTGGTAATTACTCAGTCTAACTGATGTCCGTTTTACATTGTGGGTTCTCTATTGCTAACCTAGAAATCTGTTTTGCAATGAGTTTTCTAAGTTGATGGCTTCTTTGTCTGCCTGATTGCCGTACCATCTACTAAGATCTCCGACCGCCAGTGTGGCGCAGCTAGACCCTTTAAGGAGATTGAGGAGATGGTTGAAATCTTCATTGAAATCAGGGATGGAAATGGCACTATCAAATTTAAGAAATTATTTTCAGTCTGTAGATGTTTTAGATGCAACATTTTGCAACCATTGCATGTAGATTTACCTGGGAAAAGGTTGATGGAATCTCTTGCAATTACTGCTACTCGCCCTCCTTTCCCGGTTTCTCTGTTCGTGCAGTGGATTACGTATCCCTCAGGGACTGCAATATCGCACGTGGGACCAATTGGTTCTTTGAGCCATGTTTCCGTGATGCAGAAAATGTCTATCACCTCCTCAGTGATCCTATCGTGGATGCATTGAGCGTGTTTATTCATTGAGCGTGTATTAAGTAGGCATATTTTTAGCTCTGTAGGATCTTTAGTTTTAGCAGGCATTACATGTGGCTGGATCGCTGTTGGCTGTGTATTTTTGTGGCGTCTTTTAGTTGCTAGTTCCTCTTTGTTTCTGTTAGGGTTGTCTTTTTTGTCGATAGGAGTGTGGGCTACTATACTTGCTTTGTTTAGAAATTGGAGTTTATGGTACTCCAGAATCATCTTGTCTAGAGAGAAGAAACCCATGTTTGAGGCAGTTTACCAGTTTGATGACCAGGTGCTTACCGGCAGCGTTTTCTGCACCAGGCGCCATGGACGGCGAGGACTGGCGCAAGACCGGCTTGGCCCTGAAGCGTCTTCGTTGAAGCACCTGACATTCCTCTAAGAGGAGCGCTGGTGCTTCTGGGGATTGTAGTCCCAATATGCCTGCTAGTCAATGGTGAAGGCTGCCGCACGGTCTGTATACGTAGGCTCAACAAAAGTGTCAGTTTTTATGTGCTGCGAAGCGGCTGGACGTTATATGTGGCGAGGAGTCTTAGAGGGCAAGGAAGGACCGAGTGTTCCTGGCGAGTCTTAAAGACATGCTGGTGAGCAGATTCCTATGCGAGAAAGTTTACAGGATAAGCTTGCGCTTTCAGGACTTCTATGCTGTATTTTAGTGCAAGTTAGAAATCACAAGGTATCATTCGAATTCTTTCGTAAATACAAGTCTTTGTGAGGTCTTCAGTTTCTACAGATACATTTCAGGCATTAGTTGCTTCATTCACTCAAGTTACTAGTGTAACTGGCAGGCAGACAGCGGGTTAATGGTTGACAATAACACGGATGGTTCAACCCCTGTAAGGCAAGACACCAGCCTCCCACCACGTTACCTAATGCAGAGTGCCAGCAACTTCTTGTTGCTTAAGTAGAAGTCCGGCGGGACCGGCACAAGACCGGCTTGGCCCTGAAGCACCGGCGCTGAAGTGCCTGACGTTCCTCTAAGAGAAACGTTTCCATCTTTGCTCTGCAATGATCTCGGCGCATGTCTACCACCTTAAGACAGCGTAAAGATCTCCTCATCTGACACACAATGTTTGTATCCCTTACTGCAAAGAAGCTGTGGAAGAGGACGCAGGCTCTGTCAAGTGCAAGCCTGTGGGTGAATTGTGCACTACCCTGTTCTGCTACTGTAGGTCCCTTCGAGTATGTTTTCACTCTCATGATCATGTGCAGAGAAAAGGGTAGTCCAGTTTTAAAATTAAACAAAATCAATTTTGTATACCTTTTTGTTGGACTAACTGAAAATTAATTTCAATGCTCATTAACACAAATCAACACTTAAGTGCGTAATTGCGTCTAAGGTAGACCATCTGTGTTTAGTCTAACCCAATTTGTGGACTTTGAACTCCCCTATGGTGCAAAGGATATTTTAAGCGCCCACTCTTTGTGTTCATCATCATGGCTACTCGATGTTGGCATATATTGGACCAGAAATTCTGGGTTCTCTTTGTTCCTTCAGTCACTGGAAGGATGGAGCTTCCCCACGCCTTCTATATGGATCCATTGTGTCTCTCATGTGGCTTCAACCACTGACTCTTGAAAGAGTCACTCTGTTAAGCATGGTCTGGGAAAGAGGTGTCGGTCAGTCTGACAACATTTATGGCATGTTTCGCACTGCCTCTACTCTCAAGACATGGGCTGCCCAGAAACAAGGCGGGATAAGGAGGGCCCAGCCGAGGACGCTTCCACAGGCCATGCGTTGATGTCCACCTTCGTGCTCCTGCTCTGCATGGTCTACAGTCACTGCATCTTCATGCTTACGTTTATATAGTGGTGTGCGTACTTTACTATGGTTTGTGTACTTTTCAAGCCATCTTTTATAAACATAGAAATCCTTAACATATTTCTATATTTATAAAGGATGGCTTGAAAAGTACACAATACAAGGCATCTTTTATAAATCTTTGCCAACGGACAAAGACGCCTCAGGCTCAGTGATCTGTGCACTGCAGAGCAGATTAGATCACCGAGCCTGAGGCGTCTTTGACTCTCTGCGAACCTTGGGGGTCCGTGATCTAATCAGAGTGTTGTACTAACTTCTTTAAATATACATAGAAATGTACCATCAGTGTATATTTTTCAACTGTTAATGTAAACCTAGCTGCACACTACAAGAATATTTGAAGTCCTTGTGGAGTTCTGAGCAATCCTGAAGTCTCCTGGTGGTGCATGTGCCTCCTCTGATAGGACTCTTCTAGTGAGCCCACTATCGCCGCATCACTCCTCAGTGCCCGCCAGGAAGGCACCTGTCTGTCTGGCATTGCGGCGTCTGCCGGCCCTTTTGGCAGTCTGACTCGGGTTCACCTATTCATGGAAAGCAGGATTGATGTGCACGTGTCACCTTGGTCTTTCATTGGATGCATTTTCAGCTGAGCTGCAGTGGTGGTTGGTGCATTGCGCCAGCTGTTGATGGTAACCAGCTGCTAATTGTATCACCAAAGTACAGCTGTTACAACCCTGGTGCCGTTGTGTACAACGGACTGTCATAAATGCCATATATTAATATGATGACTCATTTTAAGGACATTTGTCACATTCTCTTCTTGAGTTTGAAGTTTCCATAGGGACGACACATATTTGTAAAGGATATGTAATAATTTGACGTTTTTATTTTTAAACTCTGTCATTTCAATATATTAAACACAACACAATCATCAATTAACATCTGCGGGTTATATCCTAAACCAATCAAATTATTCTTCCTACTAAACAAAAAGATAAATACATTCAATTCTTCACTATTAAGTCATAGAGCAGAGGATCTTCAACTAGAACTGACCCATTGCAATATTGCTATATATGAAGGAAAGAAAACACAAAACAATGATATACACAACATATATGGATAAAACAACACAACTCAATTTACAAATGATTTTCCTATTTATTCACGTCTCCCCAAACCACACTCTCACCCCAATTCATCCAATTATACAGTTCATTGAATGGTGCCCATGTCTCCAAATATTTGTTCTCTTGTTTCTGTTTTTTGTAGCATGAGTTTTCTTTTAATAACGAGCTTTGGGCCAGATTCCACCTACTTGTAGGTGCTGTAATAGGTGTTAATATTACCCATTTTAATGTTTAGACCTGATAATGAAGGGAGGGTAAGTCCACTTTGAAGTTCCAAACCTGTTCTTGCAGCTCTCAGACAGGTGTCTCATGTGAGCGCATAACCGCCTCCAGGTCGATCCATCGTAACTGCATGCTGTGATGGGGGATAGCTGCAGGCAGATGGTGTTCCTCTCTTAAAAAGGTATCTTGGCATGATGCTTGATCACCCTTCTCTGGGACGATGGCGGGGTTCAGTGACCCCATCTGAGATTGTGGTGTCAGGCTGAACGTCCACAATGAGGCCCCAGTGGACTGAAGCTGCGAAGAGAGCCCCAATGTCAGACCGAGGTCCAAGGTCCTCTCGCATTGAAGGTGCCCTCATAATACACATGCACCCAGGTGGCTGCCTTCCAGGGTGGCAGCTTGGATAATGAACTGAGATAATGGCCAGATTACTTGGGGGTGATCTTGGTTACACCTAGTTCAACTTCCTTGCCATTCCTCAGTTATTGAAGAACATCCTTGACAAGACAGGCTCTTTCCTGGTCTGTTTTTCTAAGTTAATTTCTTTCTGGACCTGAATCATCAATGGTCCCTCCTATTTAGTGGAAGGCTATATGAGCTTGTCAAGCCTCCCTAACCTCCTATGAGATTCCGAAGCTTATCTATCTTCATCCCCCACATCCTGGGTAGGGGGGGGGGAATCATGAGTATTAAGGGAGAGGGACTAGGCATAATGGAGATGACCGGTAAGCAATCAAGCCATTGCCTCTTCCCACATCTTGCTTGTTAGACTCCTCGCTTAATGAGGATGTGCCTAGCTGGGAGAGAGATGCAGGAAAGTGCTGGGAGTCCTATTTGATGCTCAGCCCAGTGTGCCAATGCAATCCTAAAGAAGCTGTATTCAGGACTGCTCTCCTAACGCGTAGTGGTTATTGCACACATCGGGGGAGCCCCAGTGGCCACCCTGTGGTACATTGAGTAGACGAGATTCGTTGCAGGTTTCCCATGGGACCCCCATCTTCCTTTTGGATTTTTTCCTCTACCAACGGAGAGATAGAAAAATGTGCCATCTTTCAAGCCACAGAAATAGCCTCCGTGATCTACCTGCTGAGTGTGAACGTGGATGGGTTCTTTCCTCTGCCCACATGCCCAAAGCTAACAAGCAGGGAGCTGCAACTTCTGGTTGGGATGGTTCTTTCCAGGTATATCCTGCAACCCCCCCAACCCCCGCTTCCCCACATCTAGACAGTACACCAGTAAAGGACTGTGGATGGACAAGGTCAATATCTTTTGGGTCGGACATCTGGAGATGGGTGTAACACCAGACCTTATGGGAGGAAGCCGAGAAAATGGTCCACAGATAGCAGTGTCCCAGATTTGCCCAGTCATGTGCCCAAAGTGATGGCCACCACAAAATTTAACCACGAGAATATTAAGGGGAACTGTGTCCAAACGTTTGAAAGATGAAGTCTGCAAGGCGGTAAGAACCAGAGGCAGGTCCCATGAAGAGAAGGGAGACCTAATCCTATGGGGAGAAATCTCAAAGCTCTTATGGAGATGGGTAATCTAGGATTCAACCGCCAATATACTGTTTTACATCTTTCCGAACACTCAGACTAGTGGTAACCGAGCACTCAAGGTGGTAATGGATAGTTCAAAATCAGACCTTTCCTGTATTAATTCCAAGTTTTCATGGGGTCCCATGCAAGTGGGCCACTGCTATGTTTCCCGCACCACGTTGGGAAGAATGGCAAGTGGCGATTATACACCTTAATGTGGAGGGACCCCTTGAGCTCTCTAGGGCGACTCAGTCATAGATCCCCTTCTCCTGGAGACCCCTTCCTTTGAACCTTCGGCCAGAGAGCTCATGTGAAGGTCTGGGACCTGCGGAGAGGGGGGTGGTGGGACAACAGCGGGAGAGGAGCAGGAGGTGAAACCGACACTTGGTCTTCTTGTTGGGGATGAGGATTACTGTTGCCCCCTCCATCTATATCTTTCTTACCACCTTCAGAAGGAGAGGAATGGGAGGGAAGGCATATTGAAGGAGAAGCCAAACAAAGGCTAAGGTGTGCTCCTGCCAGCCCTGTGGATGCCTAAATGTCAAGCAGTAGGTTGATGGGAGGGCACTGCTTTCTGAGGTGAGGAGATCTTTTTTCAGATACCCAAACTGGCTGCATATCCCCCTGTAGACATCTGGGAGGAGGGTGAATTCTCAGGAGGAGGGTGGAGGACTTTTCTCAGATTGTCTGCCCTGTAGTTCCCCACTCCTTCGATATAAGAGGCCCTGATGGACAGCAGGTGTTTCTCTGCCGGATCCAAAAGGACCTCGGTAGCCTCTGCCAGGGAATGGGAGCGAGGCCCTCCCTGCTTGTTGATATAGAACATGGAGACCGTGTTGTCCATTCTCACCAGTACTGCAAAGTTTAACAGGATGGGCGAGAAGTGCTGGACCACTTTCACTACGGCCATCGACTCTGGATAGTCGACTGACCTGGCCGACTCTGGTGGAAGCGAGGTCTGTTGCAGAGATGTCTTGTCCAATATGGCCTCCCCTCCCCTAACCCCATGCACTAGGGGTGCAAGGTTTATTCTCTGCCAGGGATTTGGGAGCGAAAATACTAGTTGAGAGATAGGTGTACCTGAGTGATGAATTAAATCCCTGCAAAGGTAGCCCCCTGTGCCCTCCCCAACCCTAGGGGTAGGGCAAGAAGCACAGAGGTTCAACAGAGGGGGACAACAAATCCCCTGATGGTCCTTGTTTTGGCCGTCTGACAAGCCCGGCACCTGCCTCGTGCATTTCCTGAAACCTACAATAAACCAGGCTTACTAGTAGAACTTTCCTGGTGGTGCCGCTGCCGCGTCATATGATTTACCTACCCGAAGCAGAAAGGACGCGAATAGGAGATTAGAATACCATGAGCAGCATTAAAGGGGGGTGGGAGGGGAAGGAGGACGCATGTGCCGAAGTGAATTATTTTCCTAGTTTCGAAAAAGTCTAAAGGAGTTGCTATCTTGGTGGGGATGGCCCTCGTGAAGGGAGGACTATGACGAGGAGGAAGGGGCAATCAACCTGCTCAGTCACTTTCTACGCAGCCCAGCTCTCTAAAACAGTGGCCATAATGTAGTCCATTAGGATTAGACCAACCTGCTTTGGGGTTTAGGGTTCCAGAAAGACAGTACATTGCATGTTGTGTTTGAAAAACTGTTTTAGGGCAGCTACAAAATGTTATTTACACATCAAGGCAATGCGCTCAGTTTACAACGAAAAAAAAGAGCTCACCCAGTCCTGGCAATATAGCCCCCATGTTAGGCAGTTTTGCAGTTTTGCTCTAGTGCAAGGCAATGGTCAAGTATGCAGAGTGCAGGTTAAGCAAGCGTAGGGATAGCCGACATGGAGAAGGGCCACGACAGTGGGGAAGAAATTTCTTTGAACACCGAAAAGGTCACGCATTTACTTGCACAAGCATACCTTAGACACAATAGAGTCTAGAGGACTATTTGCGAGTCAGCAGTTCACTGTTGAGAAAAAGTTGCTATTTTAGAGACCACGTCGAACTTTTTTTCCAGTATTGCTAGGACACAAAAACATGATCTGATAACCGAGCAAAAACAAAATGTAATTATACGGAGAACAGTTTGCATGCTTTTGTTTAATCAAAACAAGACCGACGCACCACGTTGTATTGTTTGGTGCAGGACTCGGAGTCATTAGTGATGTTGCGGTGCCTTTTCTCTCGAAGCCATTATTTCTTTTGCTGGAGCCCATCTCCGTGCGCCAGAAGATGAAATGGCTAACAGCCCTGGTGGGCCAGGAGATCCCTGCGTGGGATACGGCATACTATGGATTTAGACCCTCCCCTTCCGCTCCTTTGCCTCCCTTGAGTATGATCACGTGAGGTCCCTGCTGGTGTATTTAAGAGGTTTTTAAAGTGGTTTCTGGAACACAGCATCCATCGTTGCGGGTGCCTCGGCATCGTGCCGTGTGCGCGCAAATCTCAGATGGAGCCACGCACTCAAAACACCACAGTGCATCGTACGGGCATCTGACAATGTCCTTCCTGATCTCACAGCGGGTGTCGCCCACCTTGCAATCAGCTGTCTCACTCGCCAAGCCCCCTACATGCCCATGCGCTTTAATGGGCTCTCACCCGCCAAAAAGAAAGTTGAGTGATTTTACCCGCCTTGCTGACAAAAAAGGTTGAGAGATATGCAATGGTCATGTTGTGATATGATATGGCATTTATAACGCGCCTATACAAGTGTTTCAAGGCGCGACGAGGCAAGGGAAGGGAAACAGAGGGAGGACAGACAGTGATCGTACTAGGCCAGGTGACATTGCGATCGCGCAAGTGCAGGGGAGGGGGAAGGGGAAAAGTGCAGGGGGGAAGGGGAGGGGGCAGTGCAGTATATAGGATGACAGTAGAATAAATATAGAAAATGAAATGGAATAATCCCTGGTGAGGTGGGGGCAGAGGCTACCCTCGATTATGTCAGTAAGCATGTTATTGTGGAACAGAGGCGTAGACAGGGTAGGACCTGAGCGGGCAACGCCCACCCAAAATCTGTAAATGCCCACTCAGCAGCGCTGTTTAGGCATTTACAGATGTTAATGTCACTTCGGTGGGCCCACCTACATAAACCTCAGGCTTCCACTTGTTTGACAATCCTGGCTACGCTTGTGGAGGTGTAGGCTACCTATCTCTGGCAGCAGTCGAATGCTTGATTGATCAGGAAGGCCTTCAAGCCCTACCAGAATCGCTGTTGGTTCTGCTTCGACTCCAGGGATGAGTCTTTGGGTTAGGTGTTTACCAAGTGTAGGACAGGGCAGCCTTTTTTCTTTGTGGCTTTGCCGGTGCTTGAATGTTGGCTGTTTATTTGTACAATGTCCGTACTCACTGGGATGAGGTGGGAGCGCACTTGGCTTTGGTCGTGATGACTGGAGAGGTGGTGAAATGTTGGAACTGGGTATGTCAGTTTTACATGTGAAAAACTGGATAGTTCTCTGCATTTCCTTGAGTTGGTTGGGCCCTCTATGGCGGGTGTGCGGTTTCTAGTTTTTCTGACTATCCGAGAGAGGTGGAGGTTGGGGATGCACTCCAGAGAGGTGGAGAAGTCTAAAATAAGTGTGCTGTTCTGTTCTCCCATTCTTTTAGCAGACTAAGCCATAGAATCATACACAATAATGACATTAGAACTATCATTAAGCAGCAATTAAGGCTAACACAAAGTGCACAGTGCTTTATTGAAGCAATACATTTGATCTGATTTGTAGTAAATGCACCCAAGTATTCAGAGTGACCATGCACAGTACGGTTATGAATGCTACTATATGGCACAGAAAAGACCTAGGAAAATAGCCAACTATACATTGGCCTACCTGTGCATAGTAAATATACAGATGAGCAGAAGCTATTCTAGGCATTATGGAAATAGTCCCCCCCCTTGACTCCTCATCTGTACTTGCGTATCGATTCGGCAAACACCAGTTAGCATTCTACACTTGTGTGTCTCCTCTTTACTAACCTTCAACTCACTCCCTCCTCGCCTTCAAGGTCACTGGACTTGACTTGTGGCCCTCCTATCTCTTTGACCACTCCTTCGCCATCTCATGGGACTCCAGCACCTAGTCCCCGCCACCCCTCCTCCTATTGGGCGTTCCTCACGGATCAGTCCTGGACCCACTTTTCTTCACCCTATTGACCTCAACCTTCAGCAAACTCATGTTCTACTGTGGCTTTATAACTGGCATCTTCTTCTGCGTCACCCCTGAAATCCCCGAACTTATAAGCAACTGCCTAATCACCAATTTCCAGGGAGTAATTTACTTCGACAAAATCACTTTGTGGGTAAGTACGTTTATTTAGGATTGGGATATAGGAGAGGTTGAAGTGCGGTGAGGGGTAAGGGTGGTAGTGATGTAAAGAGGGTACAGCCATTTAACAACAAAATCAAACAAATAATTTGAAGTGATTTTTGTCAAAGTAAATTACCACAGAATAATTTGCTCCGATAAAACAACGTAGAGCTACCCCAAGAAATGCGCAAGTCACCCACGTGAATGTAATGATCTGCACATTTCTCATAATCCTACAACTCAAAAATATCACTCTCTGTACTTCTTTGAGTTGCGTGAAGCTGCCTCACAATGTTTACTTGCACCCAAGTGGTCCTCAAGCACCTGCAAAATACATCTAATTTGTGATCTAATCTGTTTTTATTATGGTTCTGATTTGTCGACTGTATGTGTGCTAGCTAGTGGCTTTTGTTTACTTTTGTCAGACTCGGTGACAATGATCACTTTTGAGACGTTGCCTTGAATGATAATTGTCACATGATCAGCAGCACCTTAAGACACCTTGTCCACAAGGTGATCATGGAGGTGCAGGGAAAGACCAACCCACAATCCTTGTTGCCTTGCTAAGGCTTCCTCATTGGCTGCCTAAACGGAGTGAGCACTCTATTATATACCCCAACTCAAAGTGACCGCGTAGGTAGAAAATCATTTGAAAGTATAGAGGGCACCACGTAATTTAATTTTCTTGATCAACCTCCAGAGTCCCCACTTGCAAGTGATCTTGTTGGCTTTTCCCTACCTTAGAAGTTCATAAGGCCAGATTATGTATTTCCAGACCTTAATTGGCTACGGTCTTTAATGTACTTGGAAATATAAAACCACACTGTCCAATCAGATCAAAGTTAGCACACGTTAAGTTTGTAAAAATAAATGCATTTAAGACTATAGTGAGCCTAAACTGAAGTCTTTTACCAAGTCCCATAGGCCTTTATTGATATGATATGATATGATAGGTTATTTATAACGCGCTTAATACCCAGAGGCTTCTAAGCGCGGACCCGGGTTGTCTTGCTTCCAAAGTGAGCACGTTGCCCCTGAGCTATCCTCCCGAGACATTTGTAATTCCATCTACTATTTGTAATTCCATTTGTATGTATTGTATTCATCATCATATACTTTATTTCGGTGTCAGCCATCAAAGTTTGAGTACAAATACAATAAAATAAAAAAATCACAGTATTGTGTATGAATAAGACATGATTAGTGGAAGTGTGCGTGGAATACAATCTAATACAACAATAACATAACAGCAATACATTTGGCATAAAAAAATGTAATCAAAGCAAGCATTAAAAAAGATACAAGTCATCCCAATTATCAGCTGTTAAGACATAGGAAATTGGCAGGCTTACTAAAATATTAAATTAGTGTAAATACTTAACTAGGCATTAGCGTACCATTCGGGTAAATTCATGGACATGGAAAAAAGCTGGTCTTTCCAAAGAAACCTAGATCAATAGTCTTCATTTGACGTATTTATAATGTCAATCTAGGCGGCAATAGATCAGTTACCACAAATGTGAAATGTGCTTAGATATCATTTGCAGCAAATTTGATTCTAGCGATCACACTAATGGTCATATCTGTGCCATCAGTTCTTTCATGAGCCATACGCCTGATCCATAAAGGTTCACTTGCTAGAGCTAGAAGTCACACTTCCACACTTTATGTGCCACTTTCACTGAAGGCTTCATCCTGATTTGCCACTCCCTTCAGACCAATTTTGCACACATCATAGAAACCTTTGTCGTCTTTGTAAAGAAGTATTTGCAATGTCATAGGGGTACTGGGGCTAGCTATTGCCTCCCAGGAGACAAAACAAGAGAACCAAACCATGTTCCCAAACTGTGTTTGTGCTTTGTGCTCTAGCACCTTAAAGCGTCTTTTGTGCTAGATGGAATTACAATTATGATCTCAGACCAAATAATCTGACCGACTCAAAGAATATGGCAAAGGACTACTTTATTATCAATTTAATAAAGCAGGGCAAACTGGAAGACATCAGACTGATGCATGCCCTCTCACACATCAGCTTGATTACATGGAAGTCTTATACCCCAATATGCGTCATTTATGACGTCATTCTACGTTGCAAAATACACATCCTGTGAAGCGATGGAAATGGTTAAAGGGAACATATCTACTTATGGAACATATAAGGATTAGTACATCATTGGCTACCCCTTATATGTAGGGCACACCTTGAACTACCTCCAACTGTGTATACCACTGATATTGGTTGTAGGTGAAAGGATCTAAAACAAAAGGATCAAATGCCTTTTTTTCGACACCAAAAGTGCCGGAAAAAAAGTTTTGAATGTTTTTTTTTAGTTATTTTTTTTTATGTTGGGGCCCCCCAACCCCCCATTTTCCATTTTAAAAAAACTTTTATATGCACACTAAACGAAAAAATATATAAATAAATAAATAAATATAAAAGCATTCAAAACTTTTTTTCTGTCCTTTAGGTTTCGAAACAAAGGGCATTCGATCCTTTTTTTTCGATCCTTTGACTGGACACCACTGATATTAGCAGACAAAACAGTGGATTGGTCTATGCTACATTGCATGTTAGGTTGTCCCTTAACCCCACTGATTGGTTGGCAGACTTTTGGCTCCTTAGCAGTACATACATTAAACGAAACCTAGGTGTTTGAATCCCATCAGACTACTCCCCGTTTTCCCAATTAGTCCATCAGCTCTCAGTGCTAGGCTATCAGCCAAAGTCTTCTGTTTGTAGTTGACCATGTTGCTTGCTCACTGTCCTGGCACATTCAAGGGAGTGTGAGCACACCACTATCTTAGCTTAAGGCTCTAATGAATAGACTCTGTTTTCGACTTCTGAGTCACATGTGAAGAGACCACAAATATGTCCATTTCAGCCTTCTTTTTACTGCTATTTGATTTCATTATGCAGGGTGCTGTTGCTCCTCTTGGTCTCTAAAGACGTGTTCACTCTACCTTATATGAACATTGTACACTTTTAATTGAACAGCAGTTTGGCTCTCACAGATGTTTTCTTCTTCATCTATGAAGAATGTCCCACATTCAGAGCTTATCCATGCACTCCCTTTGTGCTCTGTGTTTATACATTAAAAATAGCATCCTTAACTCAGGGTCAACCTTGACTCATAGTCGGCTCTGCACACAGAGCTGTTTTTCTGCATCTCCTACAGCCTCGGCCTGTCTCTGGGGTAGCTTGCTTAAATACAATGTGGCCAGTGTCATTCTCCTACTATGGCTGTCCTTGCCACGTTATATTTTCCTATATAGCAAGCTTCTATGCGTTTTCTTTCTACTTTGCGTTACTGCATATTTACAGTTACTGGTCAGTAAATTACTTCCTCGTCTTTATATCCATGATTACTTTAGTTTTAGGTACATATTAATCTTAGTGCTTCAGTTACATTGTTACTTCTAAGTATTTTCATATCGTTTCAGCATAGACTCACACATGCCGGTCAAATAGCACAGCGAGTAGAGCGCTCGCTTTGACATCTGCGCAGTGCCTGCCGGCGCAGGTTTGAATACTGGCAGGGCCAAACTCAGCCTTTCATTCTTCCGAAGTCGATAAATGAGCACCACACAGCGTAGGTAATAATAAGCAGAATTCCGATGCCTGAGGGTTCGGAGCACTATATTAATGCAAATTATTATTATTACCTTCTTCACATCACTTTGCCTTCATCAGATTTCACTTTAACGTCCATCCATAAAATTCAGTGATGCATTCTGGCATCTTGGCAGGTGACATCCTTCCATGTGACATCCTTCCACACTTCCAGTGCGAGGGTACATTCTGTGCGGCTGTATGAGTGCATACCGTCTCTCATACACTCAATGCAGTATGGTAACAATACAGGAGGTCCCATTTATTGCTTTTCTTCGGCTGTCCCAATATGACGACGGTGAGGGGGTGGCCACACACCTCTGTTACACTCTTCCATGCATGTCTGTGAGGTTGATGAAGCAGCAGTCACTCAGACCAGGAAGAGTAGGGATGACTTTACCATGCCTTCTCTCTTCCTCTCCCCTGCTCATCTCCTGCCTGTAACTTGCACTGGTCACCTGGCAACCCTCTGAACCCGGTCCAGGTCCCTGCCTGTCCAGTTGCATACCCATACTGCCTCTCGGCACCCCTCACACTTGTGGTCTGTATCTGTAACCCTACAGTCCCCTCTCCTGCCCTTATCTGTAACGCTACAATACCTTCTCCTACACTTATCTGACACTTGCTGTCTACACTACTAACACTTGCACTGCCACCCATTGGCTTCGCTACTTATTGTTTTCCTGTTTTTCCTTGTACTGCACTTATCCATCCTCCCACACCCCCCTGGCACTTCTCCCCTCCCTGCTCCCCTGCACTTGCACATTCTGAATGTCACTAGCACTAGTAAGATCGCCGTTTCTTGTCCTCCCTCTGTTTCCCCTCCCTTGCCTTGTCGCGCCTTGTCACACTTGTCTATGGGCGCGTTTATAAATGCCATATCATATATAAAATAACTACTCAGGAAGCAGCCAGACTGTGCAGTCGTGAAGAGATACGAAGACCAAACAGTTGCAGAGATGCTGCAGGTGCTGCGAAAGCAACTGGAGAGCGTAAGGTACTAACAAGGACATCAGATGTGCCCAAGAACGCCGAATGAGGAACAACAAAGGCCGAGAAGGTACATGGGCTGTCTCGGACAGAAAAAGGGACAAGAGAAACCTCAAACAAAGGGACTGGGACCCATATATAACATTGGGAATACTCTAAACAATAGTACAGGGCAGGAGAGTAAACCAGGTCTATCAGGAGGGAGACATTCATCCTGGTGTTGGGAACTGTGAAATTAAAGCCAAGAAAGGCCAGGGAAAGGGAGACATCCTGGTGAACTGTGAAAATAAGGCCAAATGAGTGTGAGAGCAAAACCAAGGAAGGTCAGCGGAAGGGAGCCATTTGCCTGGCATTGTGAAATTGTGAAACCAAGTGAAAAGAGAATCCAGGGGAAGGGAGTCATTCCCTCAGACTTTGTGTGGGGGGAAAACACTGAGAGCCAGACATCAGGAGAAGGGAGTCTGCCTCCTGGTGATTGTGTTTACAAGGAGTGTCATTCTCCTACAAGGAGTATCCAACCAGGGATCCAGGGGACAGGAGTCATTCCCCCAGGAGGGAAGAAATAATGAACTTTTGATGCAAAGCCAGCAATCCTTTGTTTTGAAGTATTGAAGCCAGGGGAAGGGAGTCATTCCCCCGGATGAGAGACTTCCAAACAGAACTGTGGCATCCAGGAGGAGGGAGTCATTCTCCTGGACCAAGAACATAGGTACAACTTTAGTTTAATTAGAAGTGTAAGGGACAGAGATAGGGGAGTTTTGACACAGGACGGCAGACTATTTTTAGTTGAGAAGACAACCTGACAGACCCATTAGCACTTCAGTTGAGGCAGGGAAACTCAACCTAAATATAGGGAAAATTAAGGTGTTCTGTTCATTTTGATATTAAATAAGTTTTTAGCAATTAATATGCCACCTGTGTGTCAGTCTCCTCCTTCTGCGCCCCTATGCTATTTAAACATATAGATTAAAAAAGTCTTCATTTATATGGTAAAGAGCGGGAACGTTTGGTGAAAGGAGAAGACACCCCTTGCCCTTCATGCATGGCTAGTTGTCCCTGGAAAAGGAGATCTGACATGGAACCTCCCATGCTGTCATACAGTGTGTCTAAGTTTCTGATGGCCAATCAGAAAACGGATACAAGTGATTCGACCTTCTTTTAATTTCAAAAGTGTATAACTGCCCCTAGACTCCTAAACATTAAGTGATGTCCAACAAATTAATTGATAGAAAACCTTGCCTCTGCATCTCTCACACATCCGATTACTACACTTTAGTCCTGCCTCTGGGTTGAATTTGCTTGCCTTTTAACCTTCCTTCCTTCTAAAAATAATTTATTGCAGAGTGGTAAGTGTATTTTGCAATATATTTTCCTCTGACATGGCTACCAGTAATGAAAGACGAAGAGCCGCTGGAACGTAATACTGAGATTTTGGGAAATAATTAGCTTGGCTCTCTTTCCAGTGTTCTGAGGAGTGAATGCTGAAATCAGTGTAGAAGAGCACAGATAACATTCCCATACAGAAAAACAAATAAGCCTTACTGGGAGGAGGAGGAGTTTTTATTTCCAATAGAACACCAACATCGCCTTCATTTTGCAGTCTATGTGCAGGTATATGTATGTGAAATGGATGTTCAACACAGCTCCCCAGATACAGTGAATTAGTCATTTGCCAAACAAGTTTGTATGCTTGTATTAAAAGAAGAGCAAATGTTATCGAGTGAAGGCAGAGCTTAACTGGAGAATGAATGTTTGCGGTCAATAACCATCCTTTTCAATGAGCTGCATGGTGGATGTACTGTAAGGGTGTGGAAAGAGGAGACTGACACACAGGTGGCATGATTCAAAGACATTCATTAAATAAATGAGGGTTGGGGGGGAAAACACCTTCCTGTCCCTATTATAAAAGTTGTTTCCCTGCCTCGAAAGAATATTGTAAAGAGCCTGTCAGGATAGACCAAAGAAATAAGTTCACTGCTGTGTCAAAAATCCGATTTCCAGCCCTCACAATAAGAACTCAAACTAATGTGAAAAGGGAACGTCTTTAGTCTCAAAGTTCTTTTCCTGCTTACAAAACAAAGTTCCAAAATGGTGCAATAAATTAACTTCAAAAGGAAGCTTACCTTACACCCCACGTTATCTCACTCTGAATGTCTGAAGAGGGTCTTCCTTTTTTCAGTGTTCCAAAAATGTCCATAAAACAAAAGGGGGACTTTGATTCCCTTCCCCTTGGTTTCCTCTCCTGCGTTGTCCAAATATTGAGGGACTTTTTCCCTTTTTTTGCGATTGTCTTGTATGTACACATTATTAGGGAGGTTGCTTACCTTCCCCTAGTTTCTTCCTAGTATATTTCAGTCAACCTGGCTCTTGTTTCTCCCACATACTGCGACCATGAAGATTCCTCTTTTCTTCTCCTTGGTTTCACAGCCAAACTGGTGCACCTTCCTGCCAGGTGCTCTCTCTTCATATGTGAGCGAGTCCCATGCTTTTGCATTTTCTGCGCTTTTAATTGTGGTTCTCATTTTACTACTACTAATTCGTTGGTCAAGGCCAACCTGGTATACTATCCTGCCTGGTACTTGGGACCATGACAATTGCTTTGGCTCTCTCTTCATATGGGTTCAAATCCCAGACCCGGCTATGTGTGCTTTTAATTGTTCTTCTTGCTTTACTACTATTACTTTGTTGGTCACAGCCAACCTGGTACAGTATCCTGCCAGGTACTGTGACTAAGAAGATTACTTTTGGAGGCCTTGATTAGGTTTGTGGGTACGGGTCCCAGACTCACCTTTGTGATTCTTTACTTTACTTTAATAACTTCTACCGTGCACCGAGTGACACGGAGGCTTCAGGGCGCAATGCAGACAAACATAGCAGAAATAGAAGATCCTAACAGAATGAAAATTAGCTGATCTAGGAGAAGTAAGGCAAACTAGCCAATCATATCTGAAAAGCAACGTTTTCAATTTCTTCCTAAATAACTCAGTGGAGCTTTCCGCTCTCAAGACCAGAGGAATCAAATTCCAGTCTTTAGGGGCAGCAGCAAAACAAGGCACCCTCATTGGCCTGTGTGAGGGAACATCTGGGCTCCTTCAACTGATGAGTGTTATTAGATCTGGGGATTCTAGAGTTTGATTTATTCATAATTGCTTCAGAAAGATAATGTGGACTTGTACCAATAAGGCATTTTTGGGTGATCACCAAAAGGCGAAACTCAATCCTAGCCTCAATAGGAGGCCAATGTAAGTCCTGCCTTGCCTTAGTAACATGATCACGTTGTTTAAGGCCAGTTATGACCCTGACAACACTATTTTGTATGACTTGTAGTCTGGCACATTCTGATGTGTTGATTCCTACTAACAAACTACAGCAGTAGTCTATTTTGGATCCTATAATTGCTCTCGCTACTGTCTCATAGTTGGCCTTGAAAATACAGGGACATAATTGCACTAACAAATTAATGTAATATGCCAAGGCACATACTAAACCATTTACTTGGACATTCATGGTCATGAACTGGTCTAAATAAACCCCGAGGGGTTTGACTTTCTTTTTTGTCGCACGTTCACAGCCAGCCAACTCAAATGTCCTATATTTTGCTCCCAGCTGTAAGATTTTATTAGGAGTTCCTAGAACCATCAGCTTGATTATTTTCTTTATTCAGTGCAAGACCTTTCTCCACCATACATACCCGAATTACATCATAAACCTTGTTAACCCTTTTAACATCCTCTTCATGTGAGCCAGATAGCGGAATGACACACTGGGTCTTATCGAAGTCCAATGTGTAGGTGGGCACCACGGTAATAAGATACTTTAATATAGGTAATGTTTATTTGGATAAATTGTTTGAATCAATGTTTTGACCTGGAGCTGCCAGTCTGTAAGAGATCCTATGGCATCCGGATCGCACTAAACAGATTTGAAGAAAAAGTACGGTAATAATACCGTACTTAAGACTGGTGCTCACAGTTGACCTTAAATAAGGTTGCACAGTTGTATATAACTCTTGCGTGAAGTACTTATAATGTCAAACAAATGTATCACCAGACGGTACATGGTTTTGTGTTTCTTAGTTTTTTCGAACCATGAATTGCATTAATGTGTCTTTCGATAAAGGAATTATGTTAGCACTGTTTAGATTCTATGTTCACTTCAGTACAGCCCTGAAGATGGTCATAGACCGAAATGCATTGGCATATGTGCTTTTTTGAATAATTGACCTATCTATTTCGAGTTGCCTCGCAATATTTGAACTAACTAAGAAACACAAAACCAAGAAATGTGAATTAAACATTTCTTTGGAAAACCATGTACTGTCTGGTGATACATTTGTTTGACATTATAAGTACTTCACGCAAGAGATATATACAACTGTGCAACCTTATTTAAGGTCAACTGAGAGCACCAGTCTTAAGTACGGTATTATTACCTTACTTTTTCTTCAACACTGGGTCTTATCGGCATAATTTGTAAAACCAATGCCTTTCTACTCCAGCAAGTTAAAAAGGGTAACTGTAAAAATGTCATAGAGCGATGGCTAGAGGCAAGCTCCTTGCGGCACTCCAAACTACAGCAATGTGGGTGTGCCCGCTGCCATTTCACTGCACACCCTACACAGTCTTTTGCAAAGAAATGAACACATCCACTCGGCTGCCTTATCTGAAAAAGCTGCAACTTCTTTCAACCTGGTTATAAGCAGAGAGTGAACCACCTGGTCGAACGCTGCAGATAAGTCCAGTAAACCTAAGCAAGGCTCTTTGTCCTTCATCCATAGTCTGTAAAGTCTCGGCTTCGGCTCCAGCAGTGCTGTTTCAGCACTATGCCCCTGCCTTAAACCAGACTGATGCATATTTAAAATGTTATAACAATTAAGATATTCTGAAATCTGCGTATAAACCACACAATCTAACATTTTCTATAAAAATTGTGTGTTAGTTATAGGCCTATAATTGGACAGATCCAAAGGACAAAGGCCAGGTTTTTTTTAGTAATGCTCTAATCCATGCACTCTTAATTGCATCTGGGATATGACTTTCTAAAAATTAGGCATTGACAAACTTAACTAGGCTCCCTATCAACATGGAAGAGCATGCTTTAATAATACTTGCAAGACAAGGATCCCCTTTACAATTTGCAGGTTTTAGCTTACCAATAATATCTGACAGCTCTGCTTCTGTTAGAGGACGAAAGTTAAACACCTTGGCTCTGATAACCCTAGTATTTTTTTCTTATCTTCTATATTCTGCTTAATCCTGTCACGTTTACCCAGCATGGCTGTTTGAATTGAGACACACACCACTCTGTATCTTTGATAGGGCCATCCAGTTTGTTCGGACAAGGATCTTCCAATTCTTCTAAGACTTTAAAAAGTTATTTTGATTAATACTGGGCATCCTGATTTCTCGTGTCAAACATAGTTCTTTTCGGTCTAATTGACTGCATGTTTAAACACCTTGGAGGCCAAATTATATGCCTCCTTATCGTTACTATCTTTAGAGGATTTCCAGGTAAAAACATTTACATTTTTGTATTCCTTTCAACTTTTGTCGGTCCTGTGGAAACCATTTATTAGATTTGTTTCTTATTGACACCAATCTTGATTTGAGTGGCGCCAGAGTGTTAATAGCTTTATTGGTCATCTCCTGGATACTTTTGTGAGGTCATCTACCCTGTCCAAACTCTCAACAATTGTCGCCAACGGTGAGAGCCAAACCTCCATCGATGCAGGAGAAAGTTTCCTTAGATTCCTCGAGGTTACTATGATTTTATTTGTTTCTATGGTCCTTATCTATTCACATACCATATTAAACTGCACAAAAGGATGATCCGACCAGGGACATGGATGTACTGTCATATGGTTGGTTGTAATGTTGTGAATGACCACCCCGTCCAATATATATAACCCTTAGTATGTGTCGATACTTGACCGACTGAGTAAAACCAAGGTTATTCAAGGATGTCTCAAGTGTTTTTGCTACAAGATCTTCTTTACATCCCAGCCATAGGTTTATATCACCCATTAACAGGAGTTTGGAATTCGGTTTAAGCAATGGTAATAAAGTTGCTTCATTGATGTACAAAATCTTGGAAAATAACTGGAGGTCTAGAAACCAAGATCATATTCGAAGTAGTTTCAGGATTAATCCTGATTTTAACATGCAACATCTCACAATCTTGTATATTCTGGATGTCCACCACCCAAACTTCTAAATCTGACTGGAAATTGAAGACCACTCTGTCCCCTTTTCCATTCAGCCTGTTCTGTCGCAAAAGACTGTAACCCGTAGGAATAGCCAGTGCAATGGTGGGACCTGCTGCACTGTGTAGCCAAGTTTCAGCCAAAAGCGCATATATATATTTGCTGATCCGTAATATGATACCACATCAGTGGCATGTTTCATCAAAGAACGAGTATTGAGCCCTTCTTTTAGCCGTCCCGCCAACGGTTCCGCTCTCCCCAAACTCTCTGCAGAGCTTACCAGTAGTCTTGGGTTGTTTGCGGTTGCTTCAGGCCTTCTCGGCTTTCCTCTGCAACTTTCAGGGACTGCGCGTCTCTGTTTCTCCATGCGCTCCAGGATTCCTGTCTGGCTGTGGGCTCAGGCCTCTGCTCCTCTTTGGTGTTCATCTGCGACGGATGCCTCAGGAACGCCTCTACCAGCGGGTAAGTATCCCACTTCTGGTACCGTCTGCATCCCGTCTCCTCTACTGCCAACAGGATTCGAATCTCCCACTTCCTCCTGGGAGGGCTTCTCTCTTCATCAAGTCATTGTCCCTTTTTTATGTTCCGTTCTGATTTGTTTGACACAAATTGACTAGTGTGTTTGTAGTGGTTTGGTGGATTATTCCACATTACTCCACACTTCTTGCTCGTACCAGTACTATAGTCATCCCTGTACTCGATAATGTTCTTCCTCATCTCAGTGTTTCTTGGGGAAGTGACATTGTCTGTTTTGCAGACATACATGGAAGTGTGGGAGGTTACTATGTTCTGTGCAAGGTAACAGGGTGAGGGAGGTTGGGGTGAAAGGGGGGTTTCCCTCCCCATGAGATCCACTCCCTGAATACCACCGCTAGGGGGACTATAGGGTAGTAGCCTCACCTCCCTGGCCTCATGGGAAGGGCTTCCCACATGGAAGCAGTGACGTCTTCCTGGGGTTCGTCACAGTACCTATGTATTTTCATAATTACAACTACCATGCAATTGCAGGCTTTTGCCTGCACATTGTATCACTGCATAGCGATTGTCTCAGTTTCAACTTTACCAGCCAGCTCTATGGTTTTCCATGGAGCCCGGGAAGTATTGCAACCTCCGGCTCTCCAGATGTTTTGGATTAGGACTCCCATGATCCCTCGCCATCGATTATGCTGACAAACTCTAATGGAAGTTACAGTCCAAAAAATCCAGAGAGCCAAAGTTTTCAGGCCCCTGGCCCAAAGGGGAGGTTGATTCACACATAAGGAGACCTCATGGAACTCTCATTATCTGGAGTTAAGTGGCCATTGGTGAAGGCCTCTTTCATGACTATTTTGCACAGTTCAGAAGCCCTGATCTGAAATATTATACACTGTTTTGGGGTCCCCATCTAAGGTATTGTGTCCAGTTCTGGAGATCACATCTGGCATAATTTAGCTGCACCAGAAGGCATATTGTATCAACATATGGTTCATAAATGAGCAGCAACACTGGCATAAGTCAGCAGCCTTTCGCAATCATTTAGGCGCAGCAGCAAAATCCTGGCACAGCCTCAGCAGCTCCACTGAGCAGCATCACCGGTCATAACTGAGCAGTACACATGGAATACGCGATAATCCCTTCGTTATAATGATGGTATTTTCGTGGCACAGTTGAGCCGGGCCCAGATATTATTGGCCACTTCCTAAAACATTTAAGATAATGAGAAGCATCCAGATACACTGGAAAAAGCGTAGCATTTCATTATAGCAACATGGCATTCAACCACATGAATTCTGAAGGAATATTCACTGGCACGGGGATTGTGATATGTTTTTCATCTCCTGATAAAGTATTTAAAACCTTTATTTTTTAGAAACATATTATGAAGGGAAATATCCTGATCGCCCCTTCAGATTTATACACTTGTTCTCTATGCCCAATGAGGACCTGTAATCAAAATGTCCAAACCCGCTTTTTGCCCCCAGTACAGCCATAGGTGTGTTCAGGTACAGCGGGGAAAGGCATGTACAATGAGGTCCAGATACATGTAAACATTTAACAAAGAGAACCGGAAACATGAAGCAGAACTGAGACTTCCTTTCAACATTTCCCTGACGGCAAAGTGAGAATGATTTGCCACCCAGTGAGTGTAAATGGAATGTGAGCGCCCTCAGGTCACATTACTTCCAGTGGCGCACCTGGCTACCTTTGCAGCCACATTCCCATGAATGTCTCCCACTCTGGATGTTAGTTGGCCACTTCCTTTCGGTGAAATTTGGAGGCCCACCGGCTCCCTCCTCAGTTGGTGTCTCTCCGGCTGGCTTCTCGGGTTAGGCTACGTTGTCAGAGACGGGCATTCCTTTTTAGGGTGCGTCTAGACCTGCCCGTTACTGAGGCATATAGTTCTTGGGGAGGGCGTGCGGTGGGGGAGTGGGGGGAGGAAGAACATGGACTTGTGTTCTTGCTCCACAAAGGTTCTTTTTTAATTTTGGGAAAGTCTCTGTGTCTGTCTATATTGCCTTATTTCAATATTATTGGTGCAGCTTTTGGGCTTATTGTTACAAAGGCCAAGCTATTGGTGCTTGAAGTTCCTCCCCTAACCACACACTGGTCTACATTGAGAGGAGTGATTGGGTAGTGCGTTGCCAAGTGACTTGGAGCTGCAAAAAGGCACGACACGTGCATTCTGCACAATGTGTATTTAAAGACAATGGGCCTCATTACGACCTCGGCGGTAGCCATGCCGCTATTGCCGCCAAAATCGCGTCCAGGTCCGGGTCCTCAGAATGAGGAATTACCGGGCCATTCCGAGTTCGGAAGGCCCGGTAATTCCTCCCCCCAAGGACCCGGACCCGATCCTTCCACATTCCCATTTCAGCCCCCATAGGGCTGAATATGAATGGGAGAGGGAGCAAACAACGGGCCATTACGAGTTGGCCCGTTGTTTGCTCCCTCTTCCCCTCGCGGGACCCGGTAAGCACGCCTGGTTTGATCAGATGTTGCTTCCTGGGTCCCGCGAGGGGACCTCGTAATGAGGTGGTACGGGGTAAACGGCGACGGCACATTTTACGGCGCCGTTTACCCCGTACCGCCAGGGTCGTAATGAGGCCCAATGTTTTTAAACAGAGCCAGTTCACCAATATAAGTCACAAAACGCATAACCTTGTCTGAGTTAATGTCCCGGGAGGATAGCTCAGCGGCAACATGCTCGCCTTGGAAGCAAGACAACACGAAGCCACACAGGTTCGAACCCCGGGTCCGCGCTTAGAAACCTCTGGGTATTTAAGCACGTTATAAAAAGGCAACTAAGAAAAAAATATTCCTGTAACAGCGCCTCGATGCCTGCGGGCTGTGTGAGCCCTTTAAAATGCTAAGAATTGGCCAGGAAATATTGTGGTGAGGGAGAAAAAAGAACAGTTTGTTTTGTACGAATGGCGCAGTCGCTTGCAAAGGTGTGTAATATGGTTGATTGAAGAGTTGAGATTGGTGTATTGTTAATGTATATGTATAGTCTGGGTGCATATCCTCCTGTTTTGGGCAAGGTTTCCCAGTTCGTCCTTTGGGTAGATTCGGACTTTAAAAAGTGGTCTAGGTAGGTATACTGAAAGCCACTGTAACATGGAAGGACCTTCGGGGTCACCCACATCTCCCTACTACAGAACTGGCGGTTCAGGGTTGAGGGGCTCTTTAGTGCAGACCCTGGGGCACTGGTGCTTACATTGTTGGCTTGCAACCTGAAAGATTTCCCCAGTCCTCGCTCTTCTCCCTCAATGCAGTGGGATTACCATGAAATGATCGAAAGAAAATGACCTAATGAGAAATGACCAAATTGTTTATTATAGAATTATTTCTTTTAATAATGCGCGGGGACACCCCCACTCCCGGCCCACCTTCCCTACTTTGACCTATCACCTTACCCCACACCACATCTATTTGTAATAAAAAATAACAAAAATACCTAATGACTTCGACCCAAAAAATTGTCATTTCTCATTGGGTATTTATTTGATCATTTCTGCAGATACCAATGGAGTGAGGAGGGCTTACTGTGGCATAAAGCGATCTATAACCAACAAACCACCATGTCATAGCCTTATTTGGTGAGTCATGTAACACACGCACCCCCCTGTGCAGGTCGCCTCAGCATGCAGAGATGACACTTTTCCAATATATTTTTGGAAATACTTCACTATTCCCACCCAGTGCACCCGTTCGTCAGTTTGTGGCCTAATGTATGGCACTCTGAGAGATGGCCTAAACCCCTTTTTTCACTTCCTCAGTGTACCATTCCTCACAAACTCCCCCAAAAAGGTACTCCTGTTACTACTCTATTGTGTTTCATGAATGTGTGCCACACCGCTTCCTTAACTCACTAACAGTTACAGTACTGGCACAAACGGTGGAAAAGGTATTCACACACAGAAAATATAAGTTAGCACATGCAGCAGAAGTTTAAACTCCCCTGACACACAGGAAAGGCACAATATGGGTACCAGAACAATTTATCCCTCACAAAGAACAGGAACCGCAAAGGGAGCAGAAGTGAAAGCTTCCATCACAAACTGAGCAGATACATCCTGGTCAGGCAGCAACACTGCAAGTTACTATCCCGCACCAAACGGGTACAGCATGGGAAGCAGCAGGTCCAAATTTCCTCAAAGGTTTTGTGAAGGCAGCATGAAGCAAGACACAGACAACAGATTTGCCCTTTAAACTAAAATGATTTAATGTTATACGTCAGGATGGATTAAGGCCTAACTTGCTCGCGATCTCCATGTCACCTGGCCTAGTAAGATCGTTGTCTCTGTCTTCCCTCTGCTCGCCCTCCCTTGCCTTGTCGCGCTTTGAAACACTTGTGTATAGACGCGTTATAAATGCCATATATCATATGCTATGTTGGGATTTCCCTACCTAAGGAAACTAAGGATCGTCTGTATCAGTAAGTTCAACTTAAGTCTGACTGTGTCCAAAACCTATGCTTGCCCTCACAACTAAAGACATACAATGTTCAGGGATGGCAGTACCAAAAGAAACCGTGTTCAAAATAAAGTGAGCTTCTTCCAGCTTGAGCTTGGGTCAGCTTCCCCTTCCCCAAGTTCAAATAGTCCCACAAGGAAACAGGGGTTCCCTTCCCCAAATGTAACACAACTCCAAAAACTCTGTGGTCTCTTCCCCAAGTTCGCCACAGTTCCAAGGTATTTCAGGGTTGTCTTCCCCAAGATTAACACAGTTCCAAATAGTTCAAGTTGCTTTTATTTCCACCAATGTCATCAACTTCCCCTAGTACTCCTTTTGCCTTGTACCAAAACCACATGGTCTTTCACTTCAGCATTTTCATTACATAGCCTTTGCCTTTAGGCTTTTCTTGGCTCTTTCCCATGTTGATGCTACTCAGCCTAGGCACAGTTGTCGGACCACACGGTCCACCCATTACAGGTCACGCAACCAATAATGCTTTTTTGGCTTCTTTGATTAACACTGGTTTTCCACTTTGCACCAGTGTTAGCACTCAACGGTTTCTCATTCTTTCTTTGGCAGCTTAAGGCTTCATCAGCATTTGAGTATTGGCAGTATTGGCAGTCTTTTGGCTTTGCCACAACTTGTTTGATGGTCTATATCTTCTTCCATCACCTTTCATTCACTTTGCCCCTCTGAGTTAAAAAACTAGCCTTTTCCACATGCCTTTCGTTCAGTTCTTGAATGTTCATCAACAACTAGCATTTTCCACGTGCCCTTTGTTCAGGTTATAATGTTCATAATATCTTATTGTTCGTAACACGTTTAACTCCTTTTAACATTGCACATATCGGTTTTCCACTTGTGCCACAATTTCACATTATTTTCATGTAATTTCTGTAGTTCGGTGTTCACTGTTGACTGCCGGGTTCCAAACCCTCTTGTTATGCGCCTTTAGCTTGTACACAAACATTAACAGTCTCACATTCAACCCAGAGCACCCCGGTACGAGTATACTCTTTCTCGTTCTCACCGTACTCGTACTCTTCGGACCTTCTCCGTTTCATCGGGAGGTTTCACGCTTCTCTTCCTTCAGCTCACTGCTCCCTGATAGGCGTCGGAAGTAACAGCAAGCAGCGCTCACTTCCGAAAAAACCCTTGGGCAGCGTCCCGCAGCAGTCAGGAGTTGTCGGTGTTCTCTAGCTGGGAACATGCAACACTGGCAAGTGTTGGGGTTATAGTTCTAGTCTCAAGAGGATAGCTCAGGGGCAACATGCTCACCTTGGAAGCAAGACGACACGGAGCAACACAGGTTCAATCCCCGGGTCCGTGCTTAGGAAACTCTGTGTATTAAGAGCGTTATAAATAACCAATTATAATTATAATTTTGCTCCTCTTGCGGCCTGCTCGGATTACAGGACCTCCTTCCTCCCCTGAGAACACACAGCGTACTCCCGCCAGTACTGCGTCGGCCTGCTCCTCACTGCACATCTGCCACCTTCTCTCCAGGCAGGTTCTCCCTGATGTGCAATGTGCGTCTGCTTTTAAGCACCTGTAGCCTCTCAACAGGCTGCAGGTGTGAGCAGTTTGCCTTTGTAGTAATAAACATGATATGCCTGATCCTTTGCAAGTACCTTGTCCCAGTACCATAGTGGTGAAACTAGGAGCGTGCATTACTTCGAGTTGCCTCTTCCTCATCTCAGTTTTAAAAGGATACCCTTTAAGGTCATACTGTGTGCTTGAAAGAGATGTGGGCTGACAATACCATATGAAGGAAGAGGGAGGGTAGGATTCATTCTCATAGGGAAAAATCAGTGTACCATGTCTCGCCTCCGGGCATCTTCTCCCCAAACCCCAAGGACTTTCCACCCAGCTGATCCTCCCTCGCATCAGGTTTCACACAGAACTCATAGGTCACAGTCTAGGCAGCAGTGCTGCAAAGTTTCCAAAAGTACACAATTTCCTCACAGCACATGCATCCAGTTGTTATATGCATAGGGCCAGCACAGGCTTCCCTCACAAACCGGACAGGTACAGGTACAGGCACAGCATAGGCAGGACCAGCACAGGCTTTCCGCAAAAAGGTACAACGTAGATGAGGCTATTGCAAGCTTTCCTCAAAATCCATCAGAAGCTGCACAAGCAGGGCAGGTAGACTCTTAACACAAACAGGGACATTGTGAAGGGTACTACAAGCTTTCCTAACAAGCAAGTATACATACAGCATGGACAGGGCTAGTGCAACATCTCAAATGAACACAGCATTTATACAAGAGCAAACCTCTCCCACACCCAGTTCAGCATGGTCAAGTGGAAGTTGCCTCACAAAAAAAGCCAATGCAAGTGTCCCTCACAAAACATACCGGTATACAGTGGGCGGCCATGCATGTTTCCCTCACCAGTGGGTACAAGCATAGCATGGACAAATCTATTACTTATTGTACAGGATGACTAGGATGACCAGACAAGCTTCCCTCACACAGACACAATGTCGCTGCGAGCTTCTCTAACACATGGGTCCAAGATTGGCAGGGCCAATGCAAGTCGCTTGCAAACAGGTACTCGCACAGCATGCCAAGGCCAGTGTAAGTTTCCCTCACAAATATGCACAAGTACAGCATTGGCAGAGCAACCAATTGCAAGCGTCTGTGCACACTTCACTCAAATGGATACATTTCTGGCACAAATGGGATCAGTGCAAGCTTCCCTCACACACTGTTACAGGTGCAGCCTGTGCAAGACCAGTGCAGGTTTCCATACGGGTGCAGCATGGTCTGAGCCAGAGCATTCTCCCTCATCAGGCAAATTTGCACTGCGTAGGCAGTTGCAGTTCAAGGTTCACTTCTAAAGAACAGGTACAGCATGAGTTTTAGATCCATGCAGCCTGCTAGCTCCCATGCATGCAGCAAGCTCCTTATTTATATGATCCTCTGACCCAATCAGCAGCTCCTACCAGTGACCGTGTGCTGGCTGGGGAGTGGGGCAGGTACAGGTGTGCACTAAGCAAACCTGCCTGCCTCCTGCACTCTGTCTTGTCAGTAGCTCATTACCAGACCTACTTGGTTGTGGGTCGTAGGGTCATCTGTAATAGATGGGGTAGTAAGGGTGGCCAATACTGGCCTGCACAAGACACGTACACACAACCATTGCCCATGGTAAAAAGTCTCCACTCCCAGGCAGTGGTCGAAGTGTACAAAAAGAAGTAGTGGAACTATGTTCCCTGCTGGCCTGTCTCTGCCCTCCATCACACGCGCAAAATAAACTCCCAAACAAACGTGCTTGCTATTTAATGGAACATTCAGTGCAGTGCACTGAAGTGCAACGTTTAACTTCTTCCTATACTTTTATTTTATAAGAAAATCATTCCTGAATGGTTTGTTTTTAAAATAAAAGTATGGGCACGGTAAAAGTTAATTTTTAAAAGTAGAGGAGCACCGCTCCCAATCGCTCCTACCCACTTCGACCACTGCTCCCAGGTCTGCCTAGTATGCCCGCTAGCCAATCTCAGGCTGTCCCAAGGAGGTCGCAGGGGACAGCCTGGGCGCACGTTGTAAGACTGCAGGGAAGTGCAACTTGGCTGGAGCATATGTGGCATTTTGGAGCGCAGAGGCGCTGCAGGCAACGTGCCATCAGAGTCCTCGATTTTTAATGGCACCGCAAGTGGATTATTAACTGTTCTGGTTTTGCTTTTAATTGCCATCAATTTGAAGGGCCAGACCTTTTTTTTCCATCGTCAAATTGCTAGTTTGACCTTCCAAATTGTTTAATTCGTTTAAAACTTTTCACAATAGGATAAAAATGTGACCAACATTTTAACATCAGAAGACCAACATAAAACATTTTTAGGGCCGTGACCTTGCACACACTGTTTGCGATGGAATCCTGTCTGGCCCTACCCATGGTGTGCATGTTCCCATTTGTTTGGAAAGAATATTATAGATTTGTCCAACAGGTTGAGTTTTCTGCATTTACCCTTACCATGCACATATTCTTAGCCAGCATGCTTATCTTGGATGTGTACTCTGCACTGGATATAAACATGCTGGCAAAGACAGCAAGGCTTGACCAGTATCGTTCAATATTAATTTGAAAGTAACCACAGAAAATTGCAAATTAATTAGGCATCTTTGTTAACTTTCCAAGACATGTCAGTTAATGCTAACAGCAACGAATTCGTCCAGATAGAAAGAAGTTCAACTTTTATATAGCGTGTGTGCCCAAAATAAAGTCTATTTACTCATGAAGTCGCTTGAAAGTTACATTTCTAAATGTGCCTTACTTTAATTTGAGACTAAACGCTGTAACAAGTCAATTGTAGCATCAGTACTCTGAGTTAGCGCTTCCAGCATTGCTTAAAATGTTGAATATCTATTAGTTTGTTCCTGCTATTGAAAATGTTTCCAAGTAAATGTGTTGCAAGTACAGCACTCTTTGAACCACTCTGAGATTATGTGGATAAGGCATTTTGACTCCTTTTTGTTGAACTTGCACGAGAGCCCTACAACCACCCCATCTCCCTCCTGCTCCTATGTGTGAGGTTTACTTTGCGGGGCTCATGCTCTGCCGCTAGAAGTTCCAGGAGGGTTCTACCTTGACTCTTGACTCTTGACTTTCCTAATGTGAACTGCCCTCATTCTGACCATGTTGTTTTATCAGCATTTCTTCCTGCTAGAGCACTGTGCCTATATTTCAGGCTATGTACTGTGCTGCTCAAAAACAGATGTAAATAGGCAATTAACCTGCTTTCACTGCCATGTTGGACTCTTAGAAATGTGTGCACTGTGATTTGCATAATGGCATCCCCTAGTGGCAGGAAGATATTATGCAGCTACTTTAGTAAAATTATTATGATGGGGGTCTGTGCATGAGCGCCTGAAGATTGCCCCTGGGTGGTAGTGGTGCACGGTATAAATCAACATAGCATAACACGAGACACAATGTCAATTTAAGGTTATGCCTGCATAGATTACCTGATGCTGGATCTGGGTGGGGCGTGTTCTACATTCCACATAGGTTTTGCCTTAATGTTGCTAATAAACATTTAAAAGGAGTACAAGCTGGAGTGGCCATTCATGTATTGTAGAGAATGTGTATTGTTGGGTTCATTGCAACACCTCTCCTACTCCCCCAACCAACAGCAAAATGGAACCACGAATAATATGCATACTTCAAATTGGCTTTTACCCTTAAAGTTGCATTTGGGAGACTCATGCAGTGCTCTTACTATCTAAATAGTGACCTTTTCATAAGGGTAGGACATTCCAAGTATGTGCACCTAGAATGGGTGGACATGGGTGCAAATTGGTGGTCTATGGAGGCAGTGGGAACATCTCATCAAGGGATACAGCTGAAAGGATGGTGGATGGGGAGTATTTTATTTATTTTTATTTGCATTTTTAAAGCGCTCACACAGCCCGGGGGCATCGAGGCGCTGTTACAGGAACATGTCTAAGTTGCGTATTTATAACGTGCTTAATACCGAGAGTTTCTAAGCTTGGAACCGAGGATCGAACCTGTGTTGCTTTGTGTCGTCCTGCTTCCAAGGCGAGCACGTTGTCACTGAGCTATCCTCCCTGGACAAGAGAGTGGACTAGGGAAGACTAGGGAAATGCCTAGCGAGCAAGACCAGTCAAGAATTGGGGAAAGTGACACAATCACTGACATTCTGTTCTAAAATAATGCTGTTCTAAAATAAAAACGGTATAAATAAACCATACGCACTTTAAATTAAAACAATGGGCCTCATTATAAGGCTGGCGCTCCCGTAATGAAGGGGGCCGGTACGGGACCGGCCTCCTTCATTACGGTAGCACCGTTTGAGCTTCCCTTTGTGGGACCCGGATCCAACGCCTGGTAAAACCGGGCGTTCTTTCCGGGTCCCGCGAGGGGAAGAGGGAGGCAATAACGGGCCCTATGTAATCTGCCCATTATTACCTCCTTCCCCATTCCTATTGAGCACTATGGGGGTCTCAAATGGGAATGGGGATGGGTTCCTGCAAGGAGGACTTACCGGATCCTCCTATGTCAGAGTAACCCGGTAAGTCCCCATTGCAGGAACCCAGTAATGGAGCCCGGTATGGAGGCAGCCATGGAGCTAATAGCTCCATGGCTGCCTCCATACTCGTAATGAGGCCCAATGTTTAATAAATCCAAAGGACAGTGGGCAAAGGACATCCCCCTTCCTGTATGATATGTCTTCACTCCTATGTAAAGAGGCTTTAAACTGTAAACAGCACCATCAATTAACCAACAGAATGGGGCGGGGCAGGGACGTCCCCCAACCATGTATAGCTTAATGCTAGTACTGGTGGCTTCCAAGCCTCCAAAGGAGACCACTCCTTGAGTGTCCACTCCTTTTTGCAACAGTTCTCACAGTTTATTGCTCTGTGGAGTTGCTATGTGGTGGAGCTAAGCACGTACGCAGAATGCAGAATGGTAGAGAGGATCTTGCAGTGACAGAGCCTCCATGCTGACTTGGCTCCAACCATGTCCTCCCTGAAGAGAACAGAGCACTCTGAATGGAATTGCTAAGTGCTTGCTTATTTAACCCATGCTTCCAAGTCCCCATTGGTCTGTTTTGGGTCTAATCTATCCCTCGAAAGTCTCCCGTCCACATGTTGGTAAAGTTTGGTTTTTGCATGCTGGGAGAACACAAGGGCATACTTGGACCATGCCAGCTTGTGCAACCTCTGGGAGAAAAATGTACAAGCTGGTCATCTTCACACTAGCTCAGGTCCAATCACAGACCAGCAAGATGTCGGACGTTTAAATCCGGGAATGTCCAGAACTTTAGTTCTCTGCATATCACTCCTTTGAAGATAGGCTGCATTCAATTTGTCTTTTTGTAACAAAGTCCACTGCTTTGTTCTGGGGACCTCCAAGCGTGTGGCTCAGGGGTTGGGTGCCACACTGAGCAAGTGGAAGATGGATCTGGAAGAGGATCCCCTTTTCACCCTCTCTTGTTCCAAGTCACCTGGAAGGGGACAGTCAAAGAAGAGATCGGTATGGACCTCCTCCTCCAACTCAGAGCCTGAAGACTCATACTTATGAGGGAAAACACTTTGGGGGTCATTACGAGTATGGAGGTAGCCATGGTGCTATTAGCGCCATGGCTACCCCCATACCGCATACCGGGTCCGGGTTCCCTGAATGGGGAAATACCGGGCCATTCCAACCTTGGAGGACCCGGTATTTCCTCACTCAGTGAACCCATCCCCATTTGAGCCCCCATAGGGCTCAATGGGAATGGGGAGGGAGCTAATAACAGGCCCGTTATTAGCTCCCTGGTACTTTAGCAGCTCCCACTAAGGATGCCTGGTAAAACCAGCCGCCCTTAGCGGGACCCACTAAAGGACCTCGTAATGCGGCAGTAAGGGGTTAATAGCACCGGCACCCTTACCGGCGCCGTTAACCCCTTACCGCCAACCTCGGAATGAGGCCCTTTGATTCATTGATGGTCAGTTCCACACGCAACACATTTTGAAAGTCTAAACTGCTACTGTTGTAAAGGATTCTGCCGTGGTAGAGAAGCCAACTGAGAGCCTCAGGAAAAGGCTCCCCAACCTCTGCATGCCTTTGCTTGATACTACGTTGTTAGTTTGTGGTTTACAGACCATGGGTTTCCCCATGAATGATACAAAATTATCAATGGATTGTCTCCTGACAGGGTGTTCCAACACTGGGGATACAAAGTTGCAAATTTACAGCGATCATGCCTTCTATGACTTCTGAACATTTGGAGAATACCAACCATTGTAATGATGGCCAATTTTCATGCTGGTGTAACAGGAGGATTGGGTCCTTCCCAAGCTGTGTTAGACAGAATTGGGAAGAGGAGAGTAAAATCCTAGATGGCAAACAGGTCAGAAGAATCATTGGTCCCGACACCTAAGCCCAAAGTAAGTACAGATTGACCTGGAAAAGGCAGCCAATCCCAGCCTCTACTCAGTTATTGAACACGGCTGCAGACCCTCCCAGGGAACTCGGCCTAAGGCGATGGAACAGTGTGCTCTAAAACCAGAGGCCCCGGTCAGTCAGGGTGGGTGTTAGTGGGATGTTTGATTTTGGGGACAATTAACAAGCGAAGACATAAGGAGCGAGCAAAAGCTGGTGATACAGAGGTGGCTGGATAGAACGAAGAATAGAGAGGGAGCAAACTAGTAAGTGGGAATGATGAAGTGGGTGCAAAGGTGGTAGATATGAGTGGGTGGTGACATCAATAAGGAAGTAGGGAGTGGTCCGAGGAGGCAAGATTAGCAGACAGGAGAAGGTGGAAACGTCAAGCATGAAGAAGGAGGTGGTAATATCAGACAATAAAGGTGGTATCAAGATCAAGAACAAGGTGACAACAGAAGCCCACAACTAGTTTACCACAAGAAGGAATGGCTTGACCCACAGAAAGGGTTCTGGGCCCCCTAACTCCTGCAATACAGGAAGAGTTGTCAAATGTTGAAGAGGCCCCTTTTAGGACTTGGAGGGAGCTGGGACAACTAGATTCCTACGGGCCAGTGAGTAGGAAACAGTCATCTCTAATTGGTTTCAGAGATGGTTTTTAATTTTGATTTGGTCATCCTGTGTACTTTATGCAATAGGCATGGTAGAAATTGCGAATTGCTTTTGGCATACTACTTGGTCCCTAGTTACATTGTTACAGTGTCCAGAATCCAATATTAGATTACTACGACACTGCCACCAGATGTGATAAAATAAACAAAATGCCAATGTTTTCCATTTTTTTGCAATGCGGCATGTATTCAAATAACTAATTCGGTTTGGGCACACTTTGGGGCATAACAGTTATCTGGATTACGGTGACACTTTCTATGACTAATGGCTATGCCACTAAAGCCAGGGTTGTGACACTGTTTCAACATGGCATGTTCACATCTCTTTGCTTTATGTAACTTTGTGAAAGGTGGACATGTTGGCTAACAGCTTCTGTTATCTCAGTGGGCTGTGCATAACACAAACTATACTTATATATGGATGTTGGTGTTCCTATTACCCTGTGGGCTGGCAGGCCCACCATTGTAGAATCCACTAACATACCTTTTTAAGAAAGAAGGCATATTTCTATATAGTCTGTTTGGCAGACCTAACTTTAATGCAGAATCTATTCTCTATAGCTCCTGAAATCAAGGACAATGTGGAAGGTTTCTTTGTGCAGCCCATTTAAAGCCATATTACTGCACACAAAACCATTAGCATCCCAGATGTTAGGCAAGGGTATCTGTCGTGGAACGAGTCACCTCCACGAACACCACTGCCCGCCCATAGGAGTGGAGGAACAGTGGTCCTCTATCAGGAGAGACTTTTCTCCATAGAGCTCCGCCCGCAGACCCGAATGGATACTGCAAGGCCACAGGCTCAGGTGAAAAGGCAGGTGCACAGGAATTCAGCAAACGCTAGAAGGAAAGGGATATGTGGTTACAATCACAAGTTGCCTAACAATCGACCAGAACAGCCCTCCTGTTACCCCTCCTACCAGATGCCGGATGTGAAAAAACTGGTAAACCTACGGTTGCTCCTATTGATAGTTACAAGTCCATAGATCAGGGATGGCCTGCCCAAGGAGTCACGCAGGGGCTTGGCCTCTGATGGCACAACGATGGAAACTAATGAACTACTATTGTCCACATACAAAGTTCCAAAGTTCCAACGAAATCCGTTGGCGGGAATAACAAGAAAAAAATCCAAATTGAAAACCCCATAATCCAGGGAAAACTCATAAGCAATCTGGGATACAAAACATCTAGTCAAATCCAAGCAAGGCTAGCAGACCCAAAACGTCAATGCATGCAGGAAGAAAGCACAGCACGTCCAAATACCAGCAACAAGTTATGAGTGAAGCAGTAGGCGGCCAAACCAAGCAACGCAGCCAAGAGGAAATCCAGAGGCAATCCAAAAAGAGACAAATGCAGAAAGTCAATATCCACAAGGAAACAAGTCGGAAAGAAACCAGCACGCCACTTATGATAAAACACAGTTCAGGAGCTCCTAATCCCGGTTCCTTTTATGCCGAGAGCTACCGGGCCGCACACTAGACCGTATCCATCATGATGCCCTGCGCCGTACTGCAGGGGCCGTAGAGAGCTGTAGTGCCGTTGGTGGCATCATGTGTGCAACAGGAGAACGCCAGCACCGAGGTCGGGTCACACCCTGCACCTGATACCACGGGAGATGCTAGACCCCAAAGACTGGCCCACAACCACAAAAAACTGCACCATGGTGAATGCAGGTAAACCCTGACAGTACCATTCACGAAAATGGCGGCTGCGAGCGCTGTACCAAATTGAACCGGCATCATTGCCTACCGTCATTGCTCCAATAATATTGTATTTTTATATAGTGTATCATTACTAGGTTGCGCCTGCATCCGAGCCTTGCAATAGATTATTAGCCATTTAATGTTGCTGAAATGTATTGACGTTGGTAGGATAAAGGGTAATAGTCCAAACCTTTGCCTGCGGGGTAGAAAGAGGTCTGGGGTTATGATGAACTTGCGGAGGTATTTTGCCTGCAAAGCTAGGTTATTCTGCTACTTAATAGCACGTCAGCTTCACGTATATCCAGATATTTCCATGCTAAATACAGCAATTGATTTCAGTGTCCACCTGTAAGGGTTCTCTCATGTATGTTCTGTGGAGATATCTCTGCTTTTATAAAAGGAGCACAATAACTTCTGGTTAGGATCAATCATCTAATTCTCTGTGGCAATCAGACTATCACTAAGCCTATGTAATGAGCGTAAGGCGTTTGGATTCTATTTAAGGTCAAGTATCATTGACTTAGATGCACACATCAGTGCATAAGGTCTTCATGAGTGTAATCTGCAGAGTCCAGTTGGAAAATAACCCTTTTCATGTTGGGGTTTGTATGGTGGAATGCGAATACATTGCTGGCGAGCTGATATCTAGTTTATTGACTCCAATTGCCTGAGGATTTGAGATTAGACTAGGGTAGCTGACTGCATCAAAGGCTGTAGAAAGATCTGACCACACTAAGGCCCACCTGTCTACCTCCGCATCCACCTCTCGCCTCTAGTATTTCAGACAGTGATCACAACAACTTCTCTGCTTTGGAGAGCGGAAAAGCCTGTCTGTACTCCATCTAAGTGACCCCTCTCCTCCACATAATGTTCCAGTTGTGAGGCCACTGCTTTCTGCTGCAGCTTTGCTAAGAATGGTAAATTAGAAATAGAATGAACATTTGCCAGCCGATTTGGACCTGTTTAGACTGTCAATGGTGCTGTTAAATAGGCCTGTTTGAAAGCAGAGGGGCACACAACCAGAAATCAAGGAGGTGTTGAGATGTTTTTCACCTCAAGTCCGGTCGCAGTTTTATTTGTTGCTAATTTCGTTAAGATAACATGTGGGCAGATGCCTCGAGTAGAATTGCTGCCAGCAATGTAAATTGCTGTTTCTTTAAAGAGAAAAGGAATCCAATCTTAACTTCGCTATGTTGGATATTTGCAAAGGTCAAAGTGGGCGGGAACTAAAGGGTACGACGTTCTCTTACTTTTTGGGGCAATCCGTCATTGTTTCCTTACTTTATGCGACCCGGAATACGGTTCCAGGACAGCAACTTTTAAACAAATCCTTCTTTGTCTTAAACTTCATCTCTACTGGGATCTCTCACCTGAGCCTGTATGAAGGCGCATGCTGAGTGGGAAAGTGACGCACTATTCGACACCCTTGTTCACGGTATCCTGCTGCGGGTTTTGAGGAAGGCAGGAACTTCAGGTGCCCCTCTTGCCTGGCTTGCATCCTTCTTGGCAGATCGTACACAGACGGTATCAATGTTCACCTTTTTATGTTCAGCCAGAACTTTGCCTTGTGGGGTCCCTCAGGGCTTGTCGCTGTCCCCATCACGTTTCAACTTGTATTCCTGTGCTGAATATACGCAGCTTCTCTTTTGGCTAGATTCATTTAGTAGTGATCCACCTTTCCAAATGAGAAACTGCCTGATAGCAGTAGGGGACTGGATGGAAACAAATGTCTGAAACTGAACGGGGAAAGAAACGGAGGTCATGCTGACTGGAGACTCTGAATCTTAGGTAATTTGGGCCAATGCTTTCTGGCCAGTTTCACTGGGTCCACGTCCGCTTCCTGTTAACTCTGTAAAAAGCCTGGGCGTTAAAGGTCAAGCCTCTGGCTCTCGGGAACTGCAAATTGCATCCATCTGCAAGTCGGGGTTCGTCAAACAAAACTTTTTGAGGAAGACTCTGCCTTATCTCCCTTTGAAATCCCGCCCTAAGGTTGTCGCTGCCGCAGTCCTGGGAGCTATTGATTACTATAGCGGCATCTTTTTGGGACAACCGGTATGCTTAATTTCAAAACTGCAGCTTCTACAGAATGCCGCAGCCCAGCTGGCTCTAGGAGCGAGTCGGATGTCCCATTCTGACAATCTTCTGCGTCAACTGCATTGGCTTCCGCTGCATAGCCGCATTGAGTTTAAGGCCATGTGCATTACCCACCAGGCTATGCATCGGGGAGGGCGAATATCTGCAGGCTAAGCTTACCTCATACGTCCCTGGTTAGGTGCCTGCGGTCTGAATCCCAGAGGCTTCTGAGAGTCCCTTGTTTTAAAAGAAGTCTGTTGGGAGGACGTGCCGTCTCTTGTCTCGTGCCTATCATGTGGAATAAACTCCCTATGGGCCTGCAAAATATTGACAAGCATCTATTATTTCGGAAAGCCTTCTAGTTCTGTAACAGGTAAAGTTTGGTGGTGGTGAGGTTGCTAGATTCTTCATCCGCCCACGTTATTCCTTTCAGCGCCTGGATGCCGATGGCCTTAGTAGCGCTCTATAAATGCTGTTACATTGCATTACTAATGCTGGTCATTTAAATCCATTTTCTTTCATTGTAATTTCTTCAGTTTTACTAGAACTGTTGTAAAACACAATGTTGCAGGGTGCAGTGTAGGAAAGGAAGGACCCAGGAAAGGAAGGACCCAGGAATGGGACTTGAAGGGCGGGGGGGGGTATGGGGGTGACGGTGAGTATGGTGGGAGTTGGCAGAAAAGGGGATGGGGCAGAGGGAACATAGTTCCACTACTTTTCCTTTGACACTTGGACCACTGGATACGGGCAACGGTTGATGTTATTATTTGGAAATGATTGTGAATGGGCTTGGCTGGTCTCAGTGTCCAAATGCATTTTCCGGATGATTGTCTGAAAAAAGTTTGGCATTATTGTCATAGAGATGCAGCGATGCCTCGATGTCCCTTTTCATCTCTGCAGTACTGCAGATTTAATTAATTTAGAGATATTTGTTTTGTGGTGGCCTGGACCAGTCCATTTTCATAGTAAGCTTTTTTTCGCTTTAATAATCAATATTGTATACTAACCAGTGTACTTGAAGTAGGATTTCCTTTTTCTCACTCTTTCGCTCGGCTTCTGTCTCACCCTGTTTCTGCACCCTTTCTCCCACTCTGTCCCACTGTCTCGCCGAAAGAGACAGTCAGGTTCCCAGGTGCATGTTTCTAGAGCCATTACAGCCATTGGAGAGAAAAGCACAGATATCTTACAGGGAGGGCAGTGTTGTGTTGTCTAGAATTACAATAAAAGCGACAGTCATGCCCTGTGATATTTGGAGACCTTATGATCACGCTTGTCCTGAATGAATGTCGCCATCACACTGAGGGTGCATTGTTCGCGTGGTGGGAGATGATGGGAACGTGACTAGCCTTTATGGGTAGCACTGAGATTCTGACAGATCTTCTAAGGGGTCAGAGGACTAGGCTGCATGGCCTACAACTTTGTTTATTTTCTGTTTTCTGCTAATTATCACTGCTTAGTCAAGTAGCTGGCCAGCAGGTAAAATGAATCACTGCATTAGGGCTTATAGAAGAAACAAATTAGGGAATACTGAATGCAAAAATGGAGGCTCGCAGTGATCACATAGATAGCAGTGCCATTGTAGAATAGCACAATCTTGGCATTGCAAGTGCAGGGGACACCCCCACAACCCCTGACCTCGTTATAGTGCTCAGAGGGAGTGGGGGGGACAACGCTGCAACACCTGATGCCCGTGTGCGATAAAACAGGGTTTCGGTATTTTCACTTACTGCAAATGCGCAGTAAACGTGCATTCGTATTTTTTCCTTTTCAGTATTTCACTGCAATACCGTGAGATGCTACCTGTGGTTTTCCATACAATAAGTGCTTTTTCCGACCTGCTCAAATTTGGATTTGACCATACGAGTCCTGTATTCAATGGTGTGAGATATGCTATATTTTCTGTAATGCCCAATTCAACATGGATTAGCACGGTCAGAGCCCTTTTATGAAGGCTCAAGAGTTTTTTCAAAAGCCATTTTCCGTAGTGCCAAATTTCACACATAAACCTATGGCCCCATATTTCAGCCCCATGCAATGTGGCAGCTAATGCCTGCTGCTTATACACTTTATTTTTTATTTAATTTGTATTTTATATTTATTTATTTATTAATATACAAGAGGAACAATGCTCTTTTGATCACAAAAGAACGTACAATTGATAAGAAATCAGATTTGACGGGAAACAGTGAGCTTCTTACAATGGGATGAGTTTGAGGGACAATCTGACCAGTTTTTAGAGGGGAGTAAACTGAACAGTCACCGGGGCCAATCCATAAGTGGGCATACATAGATTAAGGACAACCAACATTAGACATTTTTAAGTGCAGGTCGGCGGTATGGCCAGCTGTGCTTGGGACGTGACCATGATGGGTGAAGTGCTAGTATGGAGGTTGCTGGTTTGATTGCTTAATTTTCAAATGTGTTCGAAAACCTTAATGTAGCAGAGCATAGTATCTGGTTACTTCTCTCAATTTGATCATACCAAATGCCATCCCATCTAAAATGAATGCTGAGTAAGTCTAATTGATAGACTTCCTCAATCTCGTCCCTGTTCAGTACTTACCACAATTTTCATTGCCGTGTTCTCCTAGTTAGACAGGTCATTGATTTTATTTTGTGGGTAATTTCCTACTCGGTACAAATCTCCCAAAATGTGCACAGTCGCTTTCTGGGAGCACCAGGGTTTTGGAGACTAGCGCAACGTCATCTGCACGTAATACCATGCAAATCGTATCACCATTTGGTGAAATTGCAGAAAGGCATCAATCGTCCCTGCAAATCATCGATGAATAAACAGGACAAAAGGGGGCAATAAAGCAGCCATGTCACACACCTTTTTCAACAATAAAAACATCTGTTTTCTCCTCTCAAGGCCCTTCTTACTGAGGCTGGGTTTGGGCACATTCTGGACAGTCGACATTTTCCAAAGATCCTCTTTGTAATTCCATCAAAGGTGGTCATCAGATCATTAATGTCCATGTAGAGGGGTTCTTTCTGGAAAAAGGTGCATTTCTGTAGGAAAGGAAAATACTTAAGACCCTGATCAATAATGCTGACTCCTTCCTGAAAGCCAGTCTGAAGGTTGCTGATTGAGATGCATCCAACCAGTCAAGTCTGCTCAACAGCACTTTCCAATACATTTTTTTTGTCACAAAAGCGCAGGGAGATTGGACTTTAGTGACCAGGAATTTCTGTCACCCTTCTTAAAGAGCAGAACTAACTCTGCTGCTAACCAGGAGTGTGGAACTTAATTCAACTCGCATATGGCATTCAATAACAGAGTAGGATATGGCACACAAATTCTCCTCTTCTTTAAAGAGTTTAATAGCCATTGTATCGGAACCTGGTGCTTTTCTAGGTTTTTGACTCCATAAACCAGTTTTAACTACTTCTGCCTGGAACTTAAGCTTTGGTGTATTGTCCTCACTTATCTATAGGTCCTATTTGAATTTTGTGGGTACCATAACATGATCTGTGCTTTGTATAGCTAAATAAAATACTTCACCAATTTCGATTCGGAGCTGCCTATTTCAAACGGTCCACCCTAATTTTTGGATCGAGACTGCATAATTGGCCAAACATTGTGTGAATTTCTATTCTCTACAGCTTCTTTTCACGATTCAAATTTCCCTTCTACAAAGGTCACCTGCTTTTGCTTAGTTAAGGTTTTATAATCCTCATGATCTAGTTAGTATAACCTTCAGTCGGTTAAGGCCATAAAGGGAATTTAATGTAGTCCATTTTCTTTTCGATGCCCTCTATGATTTATTAAACCAGATGTGTTTCTTCAAGTTTTCCCACTCCAGGGTTAAGTAATGGTTTTACTTCATTTGGTATCCTTTCAAGACTCCCAAACACATCCTACGGCCACCTGCTAGCTCCCTAAAATCTCTTCTATTGTAGGGATAATTCTGTTATACATTTCTGAGCAGGCCGTGGCCCGATCCAGAGTTGGCTACCTAATTTCCCATCCATTATTAGTGCTTGGTGCTGGTGCTGCTCCCTTCTACATACCTTTTTTAGGGTTATCACAGATGGTTGTGTCCAGCCCTAAAGCCACTGGGTTATGGTCGCTCTCTTATCTAGATGGAAGTTATAGTCTTAAGACCCTATCACAAGCCCTTCAAATAATAAACAGCCATGATAGCTACTCTCTCACCTCTCGTTGGAAGCAGGGGCTGTTGGAATGTCACCAGTGGCCCCACCCTTTCTCGTGCCTGCATTAGCACACATGTGGCCAGCTTTGGATGCATGCAGATATTTCCTTTTGGGTTTCCTTGCAGTATTGACTGGTATATTCCAACTGTCATTCTCCTGTGTGGCCATTTATTTTCATATTTTCAGCGGCTCAAACTCAGGGTCATTTTAACGCAATGTAATCTTTGTGAGCTTGACATGTCTCTGAGGTGAATTTCCGACAAACGTCTAAAGGCTTTTTGAGCATTGTCTATATTCCATTATTGCCATTGGTTCTGTTATAAATGCCTCATGATTAAATCTTTATCTGATCATTTTAGCCGGAGGTTTCAGTAGGCGGGCCGGTACGCCCACAGTTCCCACCCTCCTCAGACTAGAGACCTTTGTGTTTGAGCGTGTTGCCATACCATCCCTGGGGTGCTGTCTACTTCCTTTCTTAGCTAACACTGAATAATTACCTGACCCCTCTAATCACATCTCATCTCTAGCCCAGGTTGCTCAGAAACGAATCAGAAAATCAAAGCGCATCCTGGGAACACAAGAATGAAGACATTTATATTTGACAAATATGTCCGTGATAAAAAATGTTTGTATGCTTGAATCACTAAGTGCATTATGCACACCGCGGCGGTGCTCATTACATTTCCCACAACACTGACCCAATATTACATTTTTGCAACAATGCCCCTCATGCTGATTCGAGCAGCCGAAGGCTGCGGATGGGAGCATAGCGTATCTTTGATATCAGTTACTCCTTGGGGAGCAGACGGTGCTAGACTGGCCTACCCTTGTGTGGGGGTATTCTTGTTTTCTGCTCCTCGTCTGGGGTTGCTATCCACAGAAGGGTAATCGCCATCTCCGCTGCGAGCTGGAGACTAACTAGAATGCCCCCAAAGGAGATTGTTCCAAGCAGGTATGATTGATGGCCCACATGGCCAAATAGCAAGGCTAGTGCCGCAGATTCGACAACTCTGCCTGGTAGAAATAGTTAATAAATCTTCATGTGCATTCTAGTAACAAAGCAACTTTGAGAAATCAAATAGTGTGAAATGTATTCATACACATACTCAAAAGTTACTTAAAAAAATGTACTGCCTGCCAACAAAATGGATGCAACACGCGTGCATAAGGACAATTAGAAAACCCAAGCTTTGCACAAAACATACAATAGATACAACAGTCGAAAGGAACAACAAACTAAAAATGACACAATCCCTGCAGCCCCTCTTCTGGGGTTGGGCTTGCACACATGGTGTAACCTAGGGCCACTTTGAGCAACTTTTCCTGTGCCACTTTAGGTTCCCAGTCCACCTATGGGGACAGAGGGCCCGATTGAGCCAGAATTTTAGAAATGGAGGCCTTGGGGAAATCGGTCCCAGTGCACACACTTCCACAATTGTAACTTTAAAGAACCGTTTCCGTGTGTGGTCAGTACAGTATTAGACATTATTAGGAGGAACAAAGCTTTCCTCACTGCCATGCAGTGGCAATGAGTCTTTTGCACACGCCCGCCGACGTTTAATCCAGCGTTATTTATTAGAATGAAGGCTAATTACAAATCAGGTAACGCCGGAAGCCCTTTCTATATTTGGACGGCTTCCGGGTGGTGTATTTCACCCGTTTACGAGGCCCGCGAGCCTCCCATATTCCTTGGCGCTCATTAAAAGGTGGCTTTATTGGCCAAGCTTGCCAACGTCTGCATTTCACTGCATGTTGTCAGCGAGGCACTGAATAGCTAATGCACAGGGCAGAAACGTTACAACCTCGGTGCTAGTCACCCATCTGCATGCAGCCGGCTCTGGCTCTGCAGGGCAATTCACAGCTTTGCCCCAAAACACACACATTTGGTGCAGTCGACACTAGTGTTTTTGAAATTGCTTTAGAAAGTTGCTTGGGAGAGGCTTTTGGATTTGAATGGCTCACGTTCCAAAAGCACTAAAACTCATTCGTGTGTATATAAATGATACTATATATATAATTACATTTAGTAAATACCAGGCATTTATAAGCAATAGTAATTAAATGTAAAATCGAATTCGTGGTCATTTAGACATATAAACAGCCATATATAGAATACATGCTGTAAACCGTGTGTGGAATGAAATTGATGCTAGCAATGACAATTTCACCACCACTGTGCCGGTCGAGAGGCCCGAACACCGCTCTCTTTGCCTGTAAAACCGCTCAGTCGCCCTGCCAGGCCCACCTCCAAGCAACACTGCATAGGATTGGAAGCTGAAAGGTCATGTTCTTGGCCCTCATGCGCCATTTTAGGGGGTGCATAGGCGTCCAGCCAAAGGAAACCTGGCAAAGGATGTCACGTGTTCGCCTCTTCACCTGGTTCACACTTAATCCACCGCTCCATCAGGCAACCGCAGTAACATAAAATGTGGGGCCCTGCCACAAGCCATCCTGAGGACCCCCCCCCCCCCCCAAACCCTTAAAACATAGCAGGTGCCACGCCACACCGTGGGGCAGCCTGGACCACCACACATGCGCAATGCCCATGATAATCATGCTGCTGTAAGGGCATGCCACGCACTGCACTAGATGAAAGATGAGAGTATGCTTTTTAATGAAAGCTTAAATCTTTCACCTTCTGAAGAAGCAAGGCAACAGTGCTTGGCCCCTGGCACCCAAATGTACCAGTCACCTGTGGCAGCTGGGGAATTTTTCAATTGCAGGGGCGGTGAATATTTGCAACAAATATGCAAGAGCAACCGAGCGTAGTGATGGAGCCTAAACCAACCAATGGGGGTCCGTTGTGGGGCCCCGCAGGAATAATTTTGAATAGCGGGTTAAAATAGTGCATAATACAGCACACTTTCAGTGAAAACTGTGTACAAAGCCATACAGATTGCAATTGGTTTTATAGGATAACTTGTGGAAACATCCAATTGATTCAAGTCACCAACGGTGCACAGGAGGATTCCCCAAAGCATTTTTCATGATGCCTTTCCCCACATCATATTGCACTATAAAACCATGTTCTTGCTGTATATACCCATACATTTCTTTGCTGGCTGCACCAATATATGACAGTATTCCCATATAGGAACATACTCATGTTTTGCGCATAATAGCATTAATGACATTATAAAACAGTGTCGAAGCTGGCTATGTGAACATACAGCAGTAACCACATATAAGAACATGCTCCTGTTGGCTTTGCCATTAAAAATGCCATGCCACAATAATAAAACATCTCCAAACTAGCTGCACCAATGTAGGCCAGTCCAGACGTGTTATAACACTGATCATGTTTTCTTTATCATAGATGCCAGTAAAAAGGCATGCCTGCCACCTGGGCCACACAACATAGTCACATTAATACCCATTCACCCACCAGTCATTCAGCCACGCACCTTCCCACACATTCCCTCACACGTGCACCGAGAAAATTCACACACTGCATTCTCATTCACATGACATGTACACTCCCAAACATACATACACAACATTCACATGCGCGCATACATACCATAGATATATATCCAACATGGGTACATCCATAATGCACACAGACCTAGGCACATTTAAAAAAAAAAGGCCTTCTTACCTGTTTCCCGTCCAGCTGATGCTAAGTCTTCACTCTAGGCTTATGCGCTCCATGCAGACGGAAACCAGGAAGCAGGGAGAGCTTCCTGGTTCCTGTCTAAGGCTCAGTGCAGTTGGAGGCAAATCACCCCATCACACTCTGCCAGCCCAGCTGCCACTACAGTCGCCCCAGCCCTAACCCTGACTTTAGTCGGAGTGGAGGCTGAAGAAGTGCGCATACATGGTCCTGGACATGGTGCTCCGGCCCCTCCCCATGAGGGTCCCTCCTTTGACGCTAGTGCCATCATGTCTGGTGTCTCAGCTCCCGTTCAGAGAAGCACAAACCTGCATCTTCCATTCTCCACTTCCCATGTGGCAATGGCTTCCATTCCTACATATCATAATGTGATTGACCTGAAGAGGCTAGGAAAGGCTTTCCCGCGCATAGAGTGGCATTACCTTACCCCACTGGGACACGACTACCTGCTACACTCTGCAGACGTCGTAGCCCGCCACCACTCCAATCCTCGCATCAAAACCATTTACAGACACACCACAGCCCTCCCTTCTGCCTATCCTTCTCACAACTACCATATGCTTCACAAACAGGGAGCTTGCCCGCTAAAGTAACATTTGCCAGTAAGCAGGAAACCTTGGCAAGGTATGACCTTCATTCATCACCCGTTTTGTTTTCGCAGCATTTTTTGCCAAAATTGTTTGTCCGAAAATCTCATTGAAAAATATGTGGGGTGGGGGCTAAGGGCATATAAGGGGTAGGGTTGGGTGGGGAATAGGGAATACATAATAAGGGAAGGTGGCTTGGGGGGAATCCCCCACCCCCCCAAAAAAAAGATATGTGATGAGTGGTTGGGCAAAACCTTTCGGCTAAAACCCAGTGGAAAAATTGAAATGGGGATGAATGAACATAGAACGCATGGCAAAGCAGTGAGCTGTTGCTTCCAGCCTATGTTTTCTAGGGAGTCTCCCATGGTACATTCAGAAACGTCTACCCCAATGCAACCTTACGCTGGGGTAAGTTAGCTACATAGCCCAGTCCACTAGTGACCCTTTAAGTCTTTTTTCCCTCTTCCATGGCCACCCATTTATACCTGTCCTCTCACTGTAATCATTATAGTCGGCGACTGTTCATTTCATGTGAAAGTTTACGATCCATACCACATTCCAAAACACAGGTATATGCTTATGCTGCTCAGCCATCGCAATCCACCGTCTCACCCTGCCCTCGCCTTTTCTTTTTTTGTACTTTTTTTTTGTTAAGGCACTTTTGGAGTTACCCCCCACCCCCTGCCTCCCTCTAGAACAAGCTCACCCTGACACCTGGCCTTGCAGGACTGGATCAGGCGAATGCCCTTGAGAGCGGAGACCCACCCAAAGAAGACCAGAACCACTTACATACATTTTTTACATTACATCACCAGGTCCACCAACATGAGATACATGAGTGGTAGTTTCTGATCTACCTATGAAGGTGAACAGCTGAGCCACCGCTGAGGATATAACCATGCCTGGAGGTGGTGCAACCTAATCCAGAAAGAACAGTAGGGACAACAACAAAAGAAGACCTTTGCTTGAAAATGCTAACCACCTGTTGGTTGATCACGTCTTCTGCCCCTAATTGAGCACTAAGACTATGAGCCTGCTACTCTTTACTAAGGCCATCAGTAATCCATGAATGAATCTACACTATCAATGACGGGCATAGACTCTTGCCCATCAACCCCCCTAGAAAGGGCTTGATCTTTCACCATTAGATGTTACAATAAGTGGCTGGAGATACTACGGGCTAAATTTTCCATCCAAAGAATGTTCTCTAAATGATTCTGTATCTGTATCCCCAGTCTGTCTTTACACTTATAGTGCCAACCCCTCCCCTTTTGAGGCATGTGTAGAAGTCTGACAACACTCCCACAATTTCAGAGCAACAGTTTTCTGTCCCTAGGAGTCCATCCTCCTCCTTTTCAACCCAGACCGTAAAACACTCACTTGGCGTCAACTGACCCTAATTCCACCATAAGACCTAGCAATAATTTCTCCATGCACCAAGATGGGTCAGGTTGCCCACTATGCCACACATCTGCCTCTTGAGTCCATAACCCAGTCAACACTGATGTCAGCCTAGACCACAGTAGTATTATATTTGATAGAATCTACCTTTCAGAAACAATAGTGCCCTCTCGGGTTGTGGGATATATTTACCCACTCAGCTGTACTCCCTTACATAACAAAGCTGCACTTCACCAGAAGCAGCAAAATGGCTGTGCTGGCTCCTGTGAGCACCACTGCCTCACGGCAAAACTGTGTTTTGTGACTACAAAAAGATGGCTGCACCATCTTGCCAAGCAGGTATTGGGCAGGATGGAACAAGGGGGCACACTTAGAAAGTGTGTGCCTACATGTACAAAAGAATAGGAGTAAAAAAAAAGTGCTGCTTTGCTGCAAGCTGAAAGTTTCCATTGAAAAAGGGAAATATCAACATTTAAAAATGATGCCGCCCTGATGTTTTTTTCCTCTGTTCCTCATCACACTACTTTTGTTAATGAGACCCTGCCATGCACATCCATGTGAAAGGGTTTTGTGCTGTGAAACATATATGGGAGATCTTTTTCAACAGACTTTATTCTGAATTACATTGCATTGGCTACATGAGGAAATCAGCCCCAAACAGGTTTCTGCTTGGGGGTTGCCAGCAACAGAAGGCCCCTCACAGTAGAATCTAGAACACACAAGTGCTAATTGCTACCTTGGCAGACTTTTGTCTGGGCGGAGGCCTCTTACAATGCAACTTCTGGGACACCAACTTGTGAAGTGGAAGCAGCTATAAAACCTTCAATCAAACTGGAAACCCCCTCCCCACACTGGGCTGAATTGACAGTTTGTGGTAGCTGAAGAGAAAGAAATGGTCCCAGTGAAGGACAAAGGATGCCCATTTCTTTCAAAAGACTACTTTATTGAGAAACTTTGAAGACAGTTATTTTTGTAACAGAAATTTGCAGGAATGTAAAACGTTAAGTGTTAATGTAATTTTGTGGGTTTTAATTTAAGATGTTGTAGCCTTCACTGCCACCTTGGGAACAGAAATGGCAGAGAATTGGGTATTCAGAGGAAAGTGTATGTGATGCCAATATGAAAATCAATACTGATATGTCTAATGAAAATCCATACACATGTCTAAAGTTATAGAATTTTAGGCCAAATATTTCACACTAAACATGACTACAAATTATTAGAAGGGTGAAACAATGGCTTACAAATTGTAGAGTTGGACTGGCATGTTCTGCATAAAATAAGGAACCTGCTTATGTAATTTGTTAAAAGGCCCCAACTGTACACATGTGCCATTTATGGCAAAACTGGATTTTAGCTAAAGTAACTGTGGGAGGTTCTTTATATTGTAAAACTCGCATCATAAATCTGACATCATGCCCTTGAAACCCAACCAGCTGAAAGGAAGGCAGTAACTATCACCCCTGACCAATCTAGTTGTTTAGGGGCGTGCTTAGCTAAGCCTGCCCTACCATATAATTCTATGATGTCACCATGCTCTATAAAAAGGGTGTCTGTCAGAACTTTGTACAGACTCTTTCCTGAATTTCCTGTGCCTGCGTTCCTCAGCTTCTACATTCATCTTGCCAGATTCTAGATCCCAATGCAGAGCCAAAGCATAGCTGATTCCAGATACCACTGCAAGGCCAAAGCATTGCTGACATCCCAGCAAGGCTTCAATCCAGAAACCCCACTAAAAATCCCAATAACCAAAGGGAAAAGCTGTGGTATTCTTTTGGGAAGCATCCTGAGACCAGCCTGGCTTTTTGCTCGCTAACTGCATGTCCGCTGCAAACCTGCCATCCCACTGTCCTTGTATCCGGTGACCAGACAGGCCCAGTGTTGTTCTGCAAGGAGAGTCTGCCCCTATGTGGTGACCCATGCCCTGGAGTCCAGAACCCGGTTGAGTGTTCCTGATCCCAAATTTAAGAGAGGACTGTGAGTATCCCCCATCCCATAACACATAGTCTACCCCATCTTGACTTTTGTCTTTGTGCTACTCTCTAAGCAGCCCTGTCCATACCCTGATAACTTGTATAGACTGTTCTAAATTCTCTGTGCACCTTGTTCTTGTTTTTTTCTAGTGTTAGCGCAATTCTTTCATTCACCATCATGTAACTCATTAGTAATACTTGGACTCTGGAGTCATTTAAATTAATTCCCACACAGATTATAACCCGGAGGGAAAAGGTTGATGCAGCGAATCAATCTTTGAACGTACCGTGGCTTTCTTTAACAATATAGTCTAAATACTTTAGTTTAAGTAAAATTTACCTTTCATTTTTAAAACTGATTTTCTCTTTCTGAACTGCTCTATTTTCCTAAAAACAAACCTCTTTCTACCTTCCAAATCTCTCTCAATTCACCAGCTATAGCCCTCCTTTCACTTATGTATTGTCCCTGTACAGTGCATCCATCATCCTGCCTAAAATCTGCATTCCAATTCAGTGTTTTTAACCTATTTTTTGAAAAAAAACGTTTTGGCATTTAAAACTGCAAACTAAAAAAAAATTCTACTTTTCCATGTGTGAATTCGGCTGCACTGGGTTTTCAATTTCAATCTGTTTTGTGGACTGTGTGCTTTTGTGATACCTTACCTTATGGTTGATAGTGATATAACATCCCTAGTACTGTGATAAAACATATGTATATCATTATTTCAGCACACATATAATTAATTATTTATCAAAATTCGAGTGTCATTTTAGGCCTTTGCAAAGGATTTCGCCTTTTATTTTGTGAGGGAAGGTCGGATATTGATTCTCGTTGCTGCCTCTTGTCCCTGGCTATCTGCTGCTTCTTTCTATCCACTCAGACATCGATTATTTGTGGGTTGAGGGAACATTGCAGGGGTAAAGCTTACCTTGGGTGCTATCTATCCTAATTCAAAAAGTGCTCCTATTTCATTTGTGCTTAGGATATGTTCTAGTAGAAGGTTAACCAAGTGCATTGCTTTCATTTCTATTGAAATGATCACCCCATTGGTGATTGCTGGCCAATATAAATAAATACATATTTGTATTTTCACCAACCGGCCTGGGTCATGGTCCATTGTGACTCATTGTGACCCGGGGTATTTGTAAAAGGGGGTGTGAGACGGGTCGGGTACCGGCTCAATTTGAATTTGTTGAAATTAAAGAAACAGCATTCCTATTGAGCACCACAACCCAGGCTAAGACCAAGTGTCTTGGTCCAGTATGTGACGCCCGCTTGGAATCCTTAACAGAGTGCAAAAAGTGCATCCACTATCAAATATACACTGGAAATGGATAAATGGCCTTCCTACACTCACTAACTATAATATGGTTTTCAGATGACTATACCTCATTCCCATTGATAAGATTCTAGCAAAAGATCTGCACAAAAAAATTGGTGGCGTAGCCTGGATCTACCACTATAACTTCAAATGTCATTGTATGGACTGCAGAAGTTGCTAACCTTTCATTATCTTGTACTTGCATCCCCTTTAGAGAACAATTCCCTCATCTTGGTCATTATAGTCTATCGCCCTCCAGTCTATGACCCCAACTTCATCCAGGAATGGAACACATTTTTGGCAGAAGCAACAAAAAGCCTCAGAATTATTTTGATAGATGATCTCAACACCAAGGTTGACATTGCAGACAGTAAACCAGTCTAAGTCTTGATTACAACAATGGAGGGTCTTTGGATTCTCACAACTGCTCCAGGGTCCAACCTATTCCCAGGGGCATACTTTAGTCGTTCTATTTGTCCACAAATGCGTGTTCTGGAAAACCAAATGTCTCCACAATTTTGATCAGAACACTTTATCATACAAGGCCACCTTTAGCCTTCTTCCCCAAACAGTAATTTGTTCTGGCGTTCCAAAGAATTCCCTTGCCATTTCACACCTCAGAAGAGTCTCCCCTGGGGCATTCTACCACATTGTCTCCTTTAATACTTACAACCCAAACCACAACAATCCTAGAGTTCTGTTGACTGTTCATGCTGCAATCAAAAAGTCACTTGACATCCTAGTTCCTTGCCTGAATATTTACCCCATATCAGTCACCAGGACAAAGAATACATTGTTTGACTTGTGGTTAGCCCTCATGAAACAAAGGCCAGAAATGATAGTGCTCCTGGTGGAAATCAACAGATCCAAATGCCAAATTAAAATACATATAATATTCCAGATGCAGATTTAATTGACCAAAAAAGTCAACTGATGTTGCCAAAGCAATAAATGACCCTCAACGCATCCACAGAACTCTTTGTCATCTTAAGAGCTAACACTCCCCAATGTCAGGCTCTCTGGAATTACCTCAAGCACTAGTGGATGACATGGCTTCATTTCTTTTAGTTTAAAGGGGAGGTTATAAAAACAAGAATTCCAATAACTAATGAACATCATCCTACACTGCGAACAAGGTTGCCAAAACTCTCCTTCTCATCCTTTCTATGGCTAACCCTAGATGAGACACTGAAACTAGGCAGCAAAATTAAACCCTCTAAAGTACAAGCTGAGGCATGCTCTGCCCATCTCACCTAATCACTCATGGATTGAAAACCTGGGGTGCTAATAGCAATAAAACTTGATCCAGCAGCCCAGATGTGTAGCAAGAGCACCAGGCCCCATCGTTAAAGCCTTCACTGTGCTCGGGCCTATTACTTGGGAACAGGGCCATTACCACCTTTACCAGCCAAATCATATCATATTGGTATATGGTTACTCCATAAGAAACTCAAATATTAACCATTTATATAATGTGTACTGGTCGGTGACAGTATGCTAGGTGTGGGTCCTGTGTTGTGGAGAGACAGCATGCTAAGTGGCAGCCTTAATCAGTGAAGGGTGGGCAGACAAATAGCCAGCCATTGCTTTTTTGTTGTGTTGTAGGAAGGCAAGACGAATATGGCTCGTCATCCATGGCAGTTCGAGTTCGGCTCTTAGTGAATTCTCTCCCCTAGTCTTGGGCTCTTAAAGGAGGAGTGGCGGACCCCTGTCTTCATAAGCAAAAGTCCACAGCTGATGGGCAAAAGCAAGCCTGCTTTAAGGGGTTCAAACCCTGTTCTTGTGCCAAATGGGTTTTTTCAGCTTGCATCCTACCCAAATTGCTTTGTGCTAATGGAAGTGGAGTACAGAGGAAGGAAAGAGAAGTATAGAGATAATCTAGATGGTGAACCCTTCGGCCCGCTTGTGCTGAGCTCCCTTTCGCTACTTTAACTGCACCCCTTTGCCAGCCCCATAACATCAAAGGCCCTTTTGTATGCGATGCACTGGTGTGAGGTCATTCCTTTTGTGTAGAATGTGCCCTTTGATGCCGGTTTCCCAGGACAGTTCTTGCAGAGAGGCTGTCTTGCTGGAGAAAAGGGTTACCCAACCTCACAAAGGATTAAAAGAAGGCAGCCCCCGCTAGTTTTCATCCTGCCGGTTGCAGCAGTGACCCTTAGCATCACAAGGGAGAATACACACAGGCTGTCCATTTCTAGGGTGGCTGACGGTGTTCACACAGGTATGATACAGATTCAGATGCGGCTTTAATAATTATAGGACATAACAGCCACCCTATCTAAAACTCAGGTATGGCTTATGTTTGAAGGATATAAATGCCACCAAGATGGTGAGTTGTAGTTTCGGAACAGAGGTGCATATTTAAATGCAACCCCTGCACAGGAGTGACTTGGTTGTCACCACAGCTGTCAAGAGGGTACCTGTGACATCTGAACCTGCTCAGTGCCACTGAAGAGCAGAAACTGCAGATCAGAATATTGACCCAGCAGGGCGCAGGCGTACAGTTTGCTTTGGTATGGGGTTGGTGGAGCTGCACATGGTATCAGGTTAGCAGGCCATCCTTCCTGATACCTGCATCATCTTTTTTTAAAAAAATTTCTTTTAAGACGCGGGCCAGAGAGCAATCCTTCATATCCCCTGATCAGAAGAGTACATCACAGGAAGTAAGCACAGGATGAACTAATGACCTTACATTGGAGGCAACCTGTGAACAGCAAACAAGTAAATGCAGGTCTACAAAGGACAGTGGATTCCTGGAGACTGAGCCAGTGGGATGGCGTGAAATAAAGAGCTTGTGATTACCACAAACACACACACACAACGAGGATTTCCAGAAAAGGCAGGCAAAGTTGGTTCTCGTTTTCAGAACAAACAGGTTTTTCCAGATGGTTAAGGTGTGTTTGTTTTGCAGTCTGCTTTTGGAGTTCAGAGAATGGCAATCTCTGGGCAAGTTTCGAGACCTAAACAAAGCCAGCAGGATTGTTCTTTTTTTTCCGTTCATTTGTAAAAAGTGACAGGGTAAGAAAAAAACAATTTCCAGGAACAAGTAATTTGTTTACCTGCTTCTGCATAACAGTTGGCAACCTGTGCAAAAAAGTATGCTATTACTGCTCGTGTGGTAAATTTTGATTGCTCTGTAGCCAAACCTGATCCTATTTTTGCCCCCAGTCTCATGCTACTATGATCAAAAGCACAATTACGCTAAATACTTCACCTATCTGCCAAAGTGACAGAGTTAGGCCTCCTACCAAACACTCAATTCCAACAGCAAAAAAAGTTTTAAAAAATCACATTGAAATATTGTCCATACATATTATGGCCCCATTCATGGATTGGGGCACAAAAATGGCGCAAGGTCCGTGCACCGAGAAGGACCATGCATGAGCCGTAGAAATAATATTGTGCGCCACGTGTATTCATGGATTTAAAGACGCATTACTAGCCATCGCCCAAGTTATAACAAGCTGCACGAGGAACACCCACAACACGCTCCCAAGCACATCAAAAAGCAAGCAAAAGGACTAACACGGCGCAATCCTCCACGCCACCCTTGGCCCACTATCCCGTACCCCTATGAGAAGGCGTGCCTCACCTCGCAAGCCCAGGCTGCACCCCCGTAAACATGTGCCCTCCCTCACAAGGCGAGGCTGCACCCCCGTAACATCATGCGCCTCAACTCGTAAGCCCAAGCCGCAGCCCAGAGAAAACGCCTGCATTCCCTCGCAAGCGCAGGCCACACACCAGAGAAAACGCGTGCCCTCCCTCCCTCGCAAAGCCAGGCTGCACCCCAGCGAAATCGTGTGCATCACCTTGCAAGCCAAGCCCGTACCCCAACGAAAACATGGGCCCACCCTCGCAAGGCCAGGCAGCCCCCTCCTGACTATACACCCCCCCCCCCCCAGACTGGAAACTCTCTCCAGACTGGACCCCTCTCAAATGCAAGACTGGACGCCCCCCAGGCATCCCGCTCCAGACTGGACACCCCCCCAGGCATCCCATGCAAGACTGGACACCCACTCCAGATTGGGCACCCCCCCCGGGCATCCCACTCCAGTCTTGACATCCCCCTCAACACTCGACACACCCTCCAGACCCACTCTAGATTGCACGCCCCCCCAGGCAGTCACCTCCAGACTGGACAACCCCACCAGATATCCCACTCCAAACTGGACACCCATCACCGCCCCCCAGGCATCCCACTCCAGACTGGACACGCCCCCAATAATCCCACTCCAGACTGAACAAACCTCCGCCCCCCCGCAGGCATCCCACTCAAGACTGGACATCCCTCCCGGGGAGCCTCCTGGCAGTCTTCTACAATACCAGTGCAATGTATGTCTGCAGCTTACCTGAACCTCCATGGTCTGCCAGCTACATGAAGTGGTACAGCAATATGTCAGCTGCAGACATGATCAACTGGAAGCACCAGAGATCCATCCAGGACTGGAGCATCTGCTGAAACACCCCTCAAGACTTTAACCAGTCCACCCAATACACATGTGAAAAGCAAATGCAATGCCAAGTGGTATGTACATGTTGGCCATGGCACGTTGCCAAGGCATCGAAGCACACTAACTGAATGTGTGCCCACGACAGAAGTAAACATACTAATAAAAATGAAAAATATACAAACAATGCCCATGTGCGTCACCGCCTGAGCATCAATGACCTGGGTGGAATGTGCGTCAAATTACCTGATGGGGAACAATAACATGACAGGGCCATGCCTGGGTGATGGGAGGGCACTCAGAGAGTGCATGAGTCACAGAGACCGGAGAATCGTGATGCCACTCTGAAATAACAAACATGGCTTACTACTGCATTCCAGTGTCCAAGGTGGAGCAACACACGAGAGAAGGCAGCGTGTGACAGCACATGCTGGTGAGCGTGTCTGCATAACATGGGTTTAACACAGCAATGACAAACAAAAGTGCCCTTAACAGGACCATGGAACACCTCCATAGTAAGCCCACCTACCTCCACCCCAACAACACTGTAGGCAAACACACAGTGATGCTGCACAGCTAAAAGCAAATGAGAAAAATACAGTGCAGACACAGCTGTCTGATGGACTCACCCCCACATGTCAGCACATTTGCATCCTTCCAGCCACAACCATCACAGCAACAATAACACACATGCGTGTATGCATGCCACAAGACACATGACTTGCAATGGCGAGATGCACGGGATGAAAAGTATCAAAGTTGCACACACACACACATTAACTGCATGAAGCGTAGACTGTAACCAAATCCAATATGTATTTCATAGAAATATTTACAATAAAAACAAGGAAAGGAAGTTGAAAGCAGTCTAGGTGAAAAAATGAAAAAAAATAAAAACCCTAATCCTAACTGTATACATGAAAAACTGGGAAGGAAAATCTGGCAAGTCCGGTGAAAATAAATAAAAATGGAAACCTACAACTAAATAACTATTTATATCGGCAGCGGGCCAGTCCTCCTTCCAGACCTTAATCAGCTTTTCCTCCAGGGCTGAGTCCCACTCCCCCTGCTCAGGCATGCCTCGGTTCTTGCCTGCAGGCCTTGCAGGTCATCCAGAATCTGTATCTATCACCTCTGCCTCCCTGCAAGTTGCATCCAGGATGGCAGCCCGCCTCCTTGCATGACACAGTGAAATCCCAGAGCTGGCCATCACCACTCCTGCTTCCTGTTCCCGCTGCCTCTCTGCCACAATCTGCCTGTCATAACATCTAACCACGGAAGACAATCTGTTCCTGAGGCGTGCCCCCTGTCTCACTCTTGCCACCTGCCTCCTTTGGGTGGTCTGCCCTGTGAAAAATCACCCCCTCCTTATTTCTTGCTGCTGCTCCAGGGCCCGGTCCTTGATACGGTGGTATGCCCTCCAAGCTGATGATGATACCCGGGGGCGTACGGCACCTGCACTGCTCATGGGTGCCTGCTGTCGCTCCATTGCCTGTGCTCCTGTCGGGGCCAGGGTAGGTACGGTGGTCACCTCAGCTCTTGTGCCTTGGACTCCCAATGTGGGCAGGGATGTGATCTCCACCAGGCGGGTTGTTGGGGGTGGGACTGGTGTACAGGGGGCCCTGCTGGTACCTGGCCTGGAAGGCACCCTGGAGGATGGCTGGTGTGCAGAGGAGGAAGTTGAGGAGGTGGTCGCATCAGGGAACATCCCACGGAATAGAACACAAAACAGCCATGTTGCGAGCCATGACACGAGGCTGTATAGCTCACTGTAATGATGTGCAAGTAGACTACGAGTAGGCTACGGATCATCAAGAATTACACCTATCCACCTCATCAATCTGGCCAGCAGGGGTAGCACATAATCCAAGATGTGCACATCATATGGTAACGGGGTGTCGGTCTGGGTGGACACACCAGCCGACAATGGGGGATGGGTCTGGGTGGAGGCATCCCAGCACACTGATGCAGTTGATGGCCCAGGGACTGGATTTTGCACAGACACCTCCATGGTGGCCTGCACAGCCTCATTCCCCTGGTCCAGCACTGCAGAATGCACTCCAATGTCAACACCCCCAACGGACCTCATGGGCTGTTCTTCAACCACCACCACCTCCTCCACCGCCAAACTGGATGACTCCAGGGCATCTTCCGCCATGGATGACCCCTGTGTGGCATCACCTAGCCCCACCACTGCTGAGGAGTACACTCCCACCTTCACCTTCAAATAAATAAATATCAAAAAACCTTCTTTGACTTAGCTCCAGCAGCCATGCCCAATGTCACCTGCGCTGCCATAGCCACATCGTTCCCCGCAGATGAGCTGTTACGAGTGTGTGGCTGTGGCCTGCGCCTCTGCTTGTTTAAGGCATCACTGCTCCACATAACTGCTACTGCCCTCTTCATCAGATGTAACTGTGAAAAATGAGACACAGAACAGCAACATCGGTGTACTGCACCAAAGCCAGCGTGGCATCAACATTCAGAGGAACATGACTTGTCAAGGTAACAACCATAAACCTCCACACCCACACAAAAGGACATGCAATCCACATTCATGCCGACACCTGCCTGGTCATCACTCCACACGATCACATCAAACTACATGCCACTGTCGCAACCAATCGATTGCGTATGCTATACACACATGCATCAATTGCACATGCGCATCATGCATGCACATGACGTGGGCAACGCTACCCCAAGGCATTCGTCTTGATGAAGTGACGTGGTGGACCGGCGTGGGTTCCTCGCAAATCTCGGGTAAACCCTGTGCATTGTGTTCCATGAATCGACAAATGGGGATTTGCTCACGATTTCACGCGCAAGTGCCATTTTTCCGTGCAGATTATTCCATGAATCGGCCCTATGTTGGCACACCCAAATCCAGGTTCCAGAATGCTGTATTGCAAAACGTGTGTTTACCATTTGTTTGTAAATCTGCAGCTCTTCTTCGTGTCACCAAAGCACCTGTTTCCATGGCGACATGTGTGTGTGTGTTGATAGTGTTGTGTCGGTAAACCCTGACTGCTGCATTCTTCTGCCCATTGCGTCAGGTTAATGATTACCACAGATTTGAACAGACCGCCACCTGAGACCACAGACATTATGGTATTACTCCAGGATTTGAGGCTGTGAGGAAGAAACCTGCTGGGATGCTCTTGTAAAATACCTGTTCACACGAACATTCATGGTGCTCGAATCCAATTCCACAATCACACTCCAGTTTAAAGCTCACCTTGGCTTTGAAAAACAAAATCCAGCATGATAGCATTTCACTGGCCAATGGACCTACGGTATTTAGAATACTATGGGATGTCCTGTGTGGTGTTAGAAAATGCAGAAACGAAATCCAGTTTCTGCCTTTACCAACCACACAATCCTGTCCCGCGGTGTCACTAACTCTGAATAGGTCTGTGCTGAGCATCGCATTCCATCTTATGTTCAGGCAGGCATCCAATTAACATATGGCAGCCAAAACGTACTGGCTTTGCCAATGCTTGTTTATGCTAGTTAAGGACATCGTTTTTTTTTAACGCTCTTCTGTGGCGGGTTGGGATGAGATCGAATATACAGCCTTTAACTCTATAGTGCTCTTGTACTACCGGTAACTATTGATGCAAATGTGGCATGTTGTCTTGTCCTCTGGCTCTTTGGGCCTCATTACGAGGTTGGAGGTAGTCATGGCGCTATTAGCACCATGACTACCTCCAATACCGGTACCGTGTCCGGTCCCGTTTAATGGGGACTTACCGGCCTATTCCGACCTTTGCGGGACCGGTAAGTCCCCATTGAAAAAGCCATTCCCCGTTCCCATTTCAGCCCCCATAGGGCTCAATGGGAAGGTGCTAATAACGGTACCGCAAATTGCGGTACCGTTATTAGCTCTGAAGACCCGTAAACCAGGCGTTAAGGAAGGGACCTCGTATTAGGGCGTTAAGGGATTACCGGCACGGGTGCCGGTAATCCCTTACCGCCAACCTCATAATGAGGTCCTTTGTCTTTTATTTTCTACGCCATTTTCACGTTCACTGCACTGACCAGTCATAGAACTTGGGCAACTGGAGGCACGAAAAAGCCTTCTCGCCACTTTGACTTGGCCAACGTCATCACTACCAGCCAGTGGTGAACTGGCAACCAAAAGAGGCCCTGGAAATAATGTTTAAAGTGGTCCCATATTAGACATTTTCAGCAAGCCCAACCCTTTTCCTATGATAAACTTTGGAAATAAAATAGGTTACCACACAAAAGAGGACCAGGGTGCAGAGGCCTACCGGGAAATCTCCAGAGCTTCTTATATGCCAGTCCACCCCTGCCACCAACGGGGTTAATCGTGCCCTCTTTCCTCCAAAGCGGAGGTCTGTAACCCTTGGCTCAGCCCTGGCCAGCATGGCCAATAGCGAGGCATCATGGGAGTCCTGGTCCAGAAGATCTGGAGCGTTGCAGGGTGCTGACCCCTCTATGATGGCAGCAGGCCCATTTCTCGGGTCGATCAAGTGACTGATGCAGGACCTTTGCTATTGGTTTTTACAAACACACCCTGATACCAGTGCAGTATTAGAACATTGTTTATTTATTTTTTGAAAATTAAGCAGAATGTAGCACGTGGCTTATAAGCACAAAGCGGCCTGCAATTGGAAATGAAATGCCTAAGCATAGACCCACAGTCATTTAATGTGATGGCTTGCAGTTTCCGTTATTCAACCTGCGAAATCAGGATTAAGAGCAATTGAAATGCTTACATAGGAATTGGGTGCCCTTTTTTCACGAAGCATGAACAGAAAACAATCTGTGGCATGATTAAAAGCCTTCTTCGTGTGGCACTGGTGTGCATTCCCTCTCTGCACCAGTGTGGCCTCCCACTGTCCTTTTCTTCTCTGCAGCATTGCCCTCCTCAGAGGATCACTCTGTGCCACGCAGCTCACAAGAGTGGCCCGTGGTGGCCCGCAATCTCAGTCCACACATTCTCACTAACATTTTCCTCAGTTACTCACTACTGCCGTCTCCACTCACTCACCCCCACTCAATGGCGTTAGTGTGCGGAATTCCCAGGCTAGAAGATGTGGTCGCAGGTACAAGTGTAATGGGGAATGTGGTTGACCCCAATCAATTCAACCCCGTCGGAAGTGGTTGCAACCTTTTGGTTAGCAGAGTAGCTTGACGCTTCAGGACATTGATGGGTCCTTTCCTTTTTGTTTCCACGCTGTTCCAACGGTCCTGACCGTCGGAGACTTAGTGCTGTGGCCCTTCGGCACCCTTGGTGTCCTTGGAGTCTCTGCTCTGGCGAGTTGTGCTATTCTGATGGTCCTGGCGGCTGAAGCCTTAGCGCTTCTGCGTCTTTGCTGTCCCTGATCCGTCTTACTGACTCCGGTGAGTTTGCACTGGTGCGTCGAGGAGGAAGGTGGAGCCGTAAGACAGCACAGTTCTTGATATACACCAGTCATTTCCTCAATGAGGGCTTTCCTTTATTTAAACAGACTGTGTATGCATAGTGCATTAGGGTACATATTTATTGGAAAATGTGAGTGCTACTCTACTCTATTGGAAAGCCTGACGTTTACAGTGCAGTATGCCCGTCACAAGAGTCATGCTTTATAAAGGTCTTCCACTCATGTGCCTAATCCTGCACCTGTACAGTACGGCACTATGGCCGCTGCCCCAACACCTACTAGGAATCAGTTGTCTGAGGTCTTGGCACTTAGTGTGTGTAGGAGACAGAGGCTCCAGGTTAGGAGAACAGATCTCCCCTCAGATGTTGAAGATGTCCCCGGCCTGCTTGCAGGCATTCATAAAGCAAGCAAGGAATGGGAAACAATAGACCCAGCCTGTCAGGCAAATAACGGGGAAGACTTGGGGGTTACTCTTACTGAAATCCAATTGGGAAGTACCAATGACTCAATGATTTCTCCTTCTATGGCAACACATTCTTCTGGGCAAAAGGGGGAGAAGGTTACTCAAGAGCCCCGGACACGGCCCACTCGACAGCCTTTGTTGGGGTCTATGGGAACTGCCCAGGAGCATATGCTTCATACAGAGCATTTCGCTCCCTGCACAGTGGATGCGAGTTAAGGCCAACATAACCCAGGAGCCTTATTAGTATAACAGCTTTTCTGACTTGTGCATATGGGTGGACCTGCTGGATAACATGGATACTTCCTGCCAAACAGATCCACAACCCTCAACAGTTGTACAATATCATTTGGATAAAAAGGATAATTTCTGTCAAACAATCTCACAACCCGATAGGGTGGACCCGTCTTTGCAAACCTCGCAGGAAGTAACTGATTGGGGCTTGAAGCTACATGGAACCCACTCACAACCCAATAGGGTGGACCAGTCTTTGCAAACCTCACAGAAAGTAACTGATTGGGGCTTGAAGCTACATGTAATACACTCACAACATGATCGGGTGGACCAGTCTTTGCAAACCTCGCAGGAAGTAACTGATTGGGGCTTGAAGCTACATGGAACCCACTCACAACCCAATAGGGTGGACCAGTCTTTGCAAACCTCGCAGGAAGTACCTGATTGGGGCTTGAAGCTACATGGAACCCACTCACAACCCAATAGGGTGGACCAGTCTTTGCAAACCTCGCAGGAAGTACCTGATTGGGGCTTGAAGCTACATGTAACACACTCACAACATGATCGGGTGGACCAGTCTTTGCAAACCTCGCAGGAAGTACCTGATTGGGGCTTGAAGCTACATGTAACACACTCACAACCCGATAGGGAGGACCAGTCTTTGCAAACCTTGCAGAAAGGAACTGAATGGGGCTTGAAACTACATGTAACACACTCACAACCTGATAGGGTGGACCAGTCTTTGCAAACCTTGCAGAAAGGAACTGATTGGGGCTTGAACCTACGCGTAACCCAAATGCTGTGACATTACCTTCATCTTTGGCAACTAGTGAGCAATCACAGGCTCTGGTCCCAACATCGCCCTTTGCTGTATGCAAATCAACGTTAATATCATGCCCCCCACCCCCAATTGGCTAATGTTAACATTAACCCGGCCACTTCTCAAAGTTTGCAGGTGAAAAAATCTGAAATGCCGGCTATAATGGATAAAACTATAAGAACTCTTTATGGATCGAAGGAATAATATCACCAATATAGAGACTCCAGTAGGGAAGGCACCTAGATAGGCTCTCCGAAAGAAAGCATTGGCATGGCTTTTCCAGAGAACAGGGCCCGGAGTCGTAGAACCTCTGACCTGAAGGTCCTACGCAGGTTTAAGCTGGATGACTGGTGTGCCCAGAAGAACAGGGACTGTTTTTTGGTGGATTGTTGGATCAGTAACGTGCCACTGTTCTTGAGCATGTGCCAATATCTGCCAAAGGGCTCCTCGAATTTGATACTGGTAGTCCATTTGGAGGGGGTCTAGCTATCGGCCCTGAAATGCTTTGCCTGTAGTGCTTTTAGACCTATTGGTAATTGTTAGCTGTTTCTTGATATTAATTGGCGAATATACTGTTTCACTTTTTTGTTTTAGTGCTCTGAGGCCTGTGGGTGTGTGGCGCTTTATAGAAATCAAAATAAATAAATAAATGCCATAGCCCAAAGTATCTAAGCAAATTGATTGACTATCAAAAAAGACGATTTGGGTGTTCTTATAAAGTCATCCTGTGATTCGCATTTTGGTAGCTTGTCTGCACCCAAATTAAAACAATAGAAGAAGTAATGAGTAATCAGTCAATACAGCTTTATTTCGGTGTTAAACCATAAAAGCAGTAACACAATATAACAAAAATATAATATGTGAACAATTCATAGCTCTGGCATCATATAAAAGATGAAGCACCACAATTCCTCTAGAAAAGAGTCAAATTATCAGATTGCAATATTGATAGCATCAAAGTAGCACAAAATATAAGTTGCAGTCCATTCGTGCATCTGAGTAGCACGTAATGTGGCGCACATCAAGAACAACGAAAAGCAGAAAACGATTACAACTCTCCAGTCTGTGGAGCAGAACAGTGGTGAGCAGCATGGTCCGCCACCCGTCCCGCGCTTAGACGCTGGAATCGACGTTAAGCGCAAAATAACAAATGCATTCCTTATGTTTTTCTTTTTTACTGAAGCAACTGCAATCAAACAAAAGATGACGCTGTCACTCACGATTAATGAGGATGCTGACTCCATCCACCTGCAGTCAATGTCCACATGCAACAATGTAACTAAATCAGTGAGGAGGCAAGCAGCAGTGGGACTCCTTTTTCAAGAAATCAAGCCAATGAAAGCCTTTCTTTCTCGTGATTACTTCTTCAAGGGTTTGAAGTCACTTTTCATGCGTACAATACCTTGTTGCAAAACTACATTACCCTTAAAGCACTGGAACTTCTTTTTTTTTTTCGAAGCCCAATACTTGAATGTTATGGCAAACACTTGTATCTTGGTAGAATGCGAGAAAATTAACAAATGAGGTTATTCTTCGCCCAAAAGATATCTCGTATTGTAAACCAGCTAAGCTTACTGTACGGACTTGTATGCGCTACATCTAATTGTGACAGACTGCCATCTGATTAGGGTCAAATAGCCTAAGCCTTTTTGATTTTTCTTTACATTAAATGATGGGATTAATTCTGCGTCTGAAAGGGAGGTCTGCTAATCAGTTCCCCCTTTCATTAATGCTCCATGCCAAAATTATAGTGCAAACCTGTGCCCTCACCCCAGCAGTTCTGCAGTGGCACAGCACAGGTTCCATGGTTGCATGTGCATTCATGGCAGCTGTTGGGATGCAAAAAACCTACAGGCAGAGGTAGCTTTTTAATCTTCCTCATCTCTGATCTAAATTATAAGAATTGTATGCCTCGTCTGTAAATCTGGTGGCATGTAATTATTAAAATATAAGCCATCCCTGGTTGTGGAATGGTGAATGCTAAGAGCACACAATTATTCACCCACTGATTTTTGATATCGCACTAGTGTCAGCTCAGCCAGCAGGGCCCAGCTATGACGTGTGACAGGGTCATGGCCCTGCCAGGGGTCGGGGGGGGGATTTTGGGGGGTGGTGACGACCACAGTCTCCTCGACCCCTTTATATGTCATGTATATGGATAATGATGCCACCCTCTGTTGCAAAATTCCACCCTGCACTTTTTCCTGTCAGTGTTTTATCAGAACCACGACTCCCAGAGTGCATCTGGGAGTGCCAGGTAAACCCAAACTGGAACCAAACGAGCAGGAAATCCAAAACGCATTTTGAACTAGCATTATGTACACACTACCCACCAAGCTTCAGAAAAGCGAATGACTCATTGCAGCAACCTGGAAGCGGCTACCACGACCAACAGCCCATTGAGGAGAGCACAGAACCACCATTACAGACTGTTTCCAGAAATGTGCAGGAGAACGGGCAGTGCTAAAGGGGTTTTGGAAGCTTTTCCCGTGTGTAATCCAACCCTGGGGAGAGGACAGGCACAGATTGACCATTGGAGTCAGGAGACTGCTGCAGCCAATTGAAGAGGACGGGGCGGTCTGAAGCAGTACAGCCAAAGTTTGAAAGGGAAGCGGGTGAAAGACAGAGTGTGGGTTGAAGGGATGGGTTTGGGAGGTGTGGAGGTAAACCAAGAAAACAGGCTGATGACTGGCAGAGGAGTGGAGTCCTGAGGAGTTGGTGGAAGAATTGGGGCAGGTTGCAGGTGAGGTGTTTGTGAGTGAAAGTGGTACCAGTTTGTCAGAGCGAAGAAGTGAGTGAGGGCGTTTGTGAAGGTGGAGGAACTAGTGAGGGAAGAGTGGGAGATGGGAGTAGAGAAATGAGGGTAGTAGGTAAGAGTGAGGGGAAGTGTGTGCCAGAATGCAGGATGGATAGAGAAGGGTGTAAGAGAGGTGCAAGGAGAATGGTGCAATAGAGAAGTGAGAGGGGTGTGAGTAGAGAGAAAAGGGGTGTAGTGAGAGGTGAGTAGATGGGTTGTGGTAAGAGTAGAAGAGTGAGGACTGTGCAGAAGAGTGCCAGTGATTGAGGCATAGAGAGAAGCTTACTTCACCACAATCAAGGAAACCAACAATGCAGCCAAGCAATCGTCACTTTTGTTTTTATGTTGGCACAAGGGCCTAGTAAGTGGCAGATGAATCCATATACCCTCCCCCCATCATGCACACCTACAGCATTTGGCCTCTTCGTGCACCTTGATTCATGCGATGGATGAAGTTAGAGGCCGCCTAATCCAGGGTGCTACATCACTGGATACCATAGATGGAGCCTGCAAGAGCCTGGCCCTTCACTGTTTTAGATACTTGGGCAAGGGTGAGCCCATGAACTACCTACTTCCACCATTGAGCGTATGGAAGCTGTGCTCTATAAACTTGATTCTACCAATGTTCAAGCAGTGGGCAAAACTGCCTATTCAAACAAGTCCACATATTTGCAGCCCGGGGGAAGGGGAGTAGGCGATATGGCCTCAAGGAGGCAGGAACTTTCATTGTGTGGATAGTCTGCAGGCGCACCACCACAACAAAAGAGCCAATGCCCCAAAAAGGAGCAGAGTTTCAAGTTCTGCAGGCTGAAGCACTAGACGGAAGATTGATTAGCTGATGTCAACCGAGATTGCCCTTAACAGATGCCTTGACCCAGATCTTGCCAAATAAGACCAGTGCGCAGGTTCAGTGCCATCCACCCAAATGTCCTGCCAAATTGTTGGGAATGCAAATGACTGCCATAACCAATACTGGTGCTTCTGTAAATGGGATGGGAGAAGGCCAAATCATGCAACTTAATCCTAGACCTAGCCTACATATTACACATGTCAAGATATATGTATATGGAAGTGATAAACCTCTACCAATAATGTGGATATTCTACACAAAAACCAATGCATTGACTACAAATTCTTTGTTAATACGTCCACCAGCACTGCTGTGCTACTCAGCTGTAGCACAGCTGTAGCCCGAGAACTAAATCACTTTGCCTTTGTAGCTTAGAAACATGAACTCTAAGACATCCTGCAAAAATACAGCAATCTATTTCGAGACATTGCTTGCCTCAAACGACACACAGTCTGGCTTCCGCCCCAATCCATCTTCCGACAGAAGTGGAGTGAGAACCTTGCCAACTGGATGAAGTGGGCATAATTGAGAGTTTCAAGGGGCTACACCATGGATATCAACTGAAACAAGCCTGACAAAGGCTGTGTTTGCGTTGACATGCGCCTACTGAAAAGGCAGTCAAACGAGAATACCACCCAAACCGAACATTGAGAAAATCATTGCCAACTTCCAAGGGGTGCAACACGTCATGAAACTGGACCTACATTCTTTTTAAATTCCTCCAGACCTTGCTATGAGCTACATGCTGGTACATGCTGTGCTTAATTTGTGGGGGTGTCTGCCAGAGCTCACCCCCGGCACTTATTTTTGAGCCCTCAGACTCAGTTTGATTTTGATGGGGTGTTTTGGCAACTTTACTATTTAACTGCCAGTCGCATAATAAACCCCTGTAGAATCAGAGCAAAATGTAAATGATGATTGTGTTTAAAGACACACTTAAACATTTTGTTTTTTGTCACGACACAACAAGCATGTTGTTTTATGTGTCTGTTGTCTGGTATTTGCACATCTGCTGTGGTGAGTACACCCATTAACACTAAGCCGGTGGGAGTTGCAGCTTTAACCCCATATATGTTGACACCATGGGGAGTAGCTATGGGCGGTGGCAACAGTGGGCCTGGAGCTGCCCATCCTGACCTGTCATGGGTATGTTGGAACATATTTGAGCACCAGCAATTATTTCTTTACAAATTAAGCACTGGGTACATGACCACATTCTCCTCACATGTGGTGATCCACTGGTATAGAGGACTCTGGTTTGGAGTCTCATAAGTGTGAAGAAAAAAGAAGTGTGACTTCAACAAGGATTCCATGGGATTCTTCTGCCACCTGCCTAATTGTCACAGCCTTCCGCTGACCCGCACAAGCTGGCGGACATGGTCAGTCAGTTCTTCTCTAGCACTTACAGATGTGTGTAGCTTTCTGGGGATGACAAGTTATTGTGGAAGATTAATCTCTGACTTGGCAACACTCACAGACCAACCAAACAGCTCACTCAGAAGACAGCCCCATGGGGGCGGGATGTCCAGCATTAGCTGGCTATTCAGGCTAATACACGTCAGACGCAACAGTCGCCTAGCCTGACCCCACAGAACGGCACTTCCATGCATACCTTTACAGTAATCAATTCTCTGTGTTAAACGATCAATAATCCGCCAATCCCCATCTTGCAGCACACAACTCCACATTAGCCAGCCTGCGATGGAAAATTCATTCTCCAACTCCAGGAATACACATTCAAATTCAACGACCACCTCCGAGAATCTGGCTGACTTCCTGTCGTGGCGCACAAAAGAAGCCATGACACAGGAGGAATGGACAGCCCAGATAACTGAAGCAGGTATCAATTTCTGGGTCCAACGCGACACTCTAAAGCACGGTCGATAGAAGAAATTGCAGAAGATACAACAGTCGATGAATGTTTATCACATATCAAAGCAGCTATCACAAATCAACACTGCAAAGTGGTCCTGAACAACCACACAGAAGAATCACTGAACAGTCTCAAGAGACTGTTTGATTTGTAGTGAACAGACCACCGCACAGCAAGGCTTGCTAATGCAGGACTCCCTCATTGTGATTCCACAAATGCCAATTCGAAGGGTGGTGTCTGCCACATAGTGGACATCGGGCCATGAATAAAACCAAAGCCAGGCTAGGGGAGCAAGTATGGTTCTCTGAATGGAAAGAAATATAGAACTACTGCTGGAAAGCCACATGCCTTGTCTGGCCACTGAGCCACCCGACATTCCAACACCCAAACAACCACTGGATTTTGACTTCAAACCACAGCAGCTCTTTGGTGCAGCCCATGGCTCTCCGACCACAGGACTGCTCGTGCTAGTAGTTATTGATGATGTCTCTCAGTATCCTGAAGTCAGTGGTGGAAGTGGAAAAAAAGGAACTAGTGGCACTCTGGATGCATCCAAAAGTGAGAGAGTGGGATGGCAGGACAGGTGGGAGGGGGCGGGCGAATGGAAGGGGTGCGGCAGGGTTCAGCTTGATCTGTACTTTCAGTGATTTAACAGGCAATACAATAAATTGTGTAATAAACTCTGGTAGACATGCAGATTTTATGTCACAAACCCTCCAGCTCTTTGTTATTCATGATGTTGAGAACATTTGATTAGTGACATAAAGCAATTCTTTTTTTGCATGTCTGCCTTTTAGACATCATGGACATAAACAAACCCTTAAAGGGGTGCTTTGTGTTGGTCACTTAAACTATCATACATTAGTGGGTAAATGGTGCTCTGTGAGGTCCTTCAGTTGGTAATGTGCCATTACGCATATGAAGGGTCTGCCACTGAGGAAAGAAATATGCTTAAAGGTTAAGTGCTCAGGCTGCAAAACCACTGACGCCGTTTGCCTGTCTATGCCTGGCCATAAATTGGCAAATCGTCTGAGCCTGAATGTGTGGTCCACGATGATTCTTTATTTGGCTTGGGAGGGAGTCAGAATGAGATGCTTGAACCTTTGAACTAAACGTAGACTCTGTAAAAAGCAAACAAACTAGTGGTATGGCGTATGAATGATTTATATTACACTTCCATCTCTGCTTGAAATGGAGATTGTCAACTCAACTTCTGTCCTCGCTTGAGACGATATTAGCCAAGCATGGTCTACCAGAAATGTCAGACCGATAATAGCAAAACCGAAGGCTAATGGCTGGAAGTTTAGGAATTAGTCCTCGCCACTGGCAGTTGCTCTGGGCAACCGTCCGGACCATTGTTCATCAGCCTGCCAAGCCATTACAGAAAGGAAAAGGCTTTATGCAAATCGTGGTATAGTCCCACCCCAGAAGGAGCCATCCAGTCCAAACTACTGGGCCACATCCCAAGTGTTAGGCAGAATTGCATGCAGTACCTCTGGGACCACTACACACAATTAGGACTACAGGTGTTAGCCAAACCAACCTTTGGTATAAGTCTGCACCACACAGTTTTTGGTAGCGAGCTGAGCAGCCAGGCTTATCTCAAGATTGAATGTGAGCAGTACAAGTAATTACACAAAGGACTTTCAATCACAGTGGTTCAAGTAGACACTTGTACTTGAGGTTTCTTGGTAAAACATCTTAATATTAAATACCAATATACTTCAATACAAAACTCTAAGCTTTTGAGACAGTTTGAGCTCCCCTGAAATGGGAGCCAAGTGGCAGTTCAGTTACTTAGAAGTGAGCAAAAGGGACACGGTAAGTAGGTGGGACAAGGTAAGTAGGACAAGGTAAGTAGAATAGATCACATATACTTGTTAGACAGTGCAAATAATTTCAGTTCACCAGAAGAGTTCCATTTAAGTCAATAGGCCAGCCCAAAGTCAATGGGCTAGTGTTCTGGATAGGAAACAGCAGTTCTGGTATCAAACGGTAAAGTCTTTGCAAAAGTTCTCGGAAGTAGTTTAGGCGAAAAAGAATCCTATGTCGGGTCACAAGCTGATTAGGCCTGTAATTTGGGAAAGTTTCACGACCTTTCACTGCAAGAGTGGCGTTCTCTCAATCGGGTTGGCACAGTACCTTAGTATGAAGAACAAAATGCAGCTGAAGACGTTGATTCCTGGCAGGTCCTGCAGATCTCACTGTTCCTGAGCCTCAGTCATGGGGACAAGAGGGAGGACGTCGGGGGACTCCTGCACTGCACAGGATCGTCGAAAAAGCAAACAAGATGGGGTCACTTCAGTTCCAGTAGCTGTAGATTCAAGCACACAAGCTGGTATCCCACTCCCTGGTTAATCCTAACCAACCTTGAGAATGGTATCCATGTGGCTTACAAGTTGATTGGTCCCACTGCAGCAGGGCTTCACCGGGCAAACCAACGGTCCAGGAGTTACAGCAGCCGTCCTCTTCCAGCTCTTCTTCGGTTTTTTCGTTCCAGTGGTCGACTCTGCTTTCCAGTCCAAGAGACTCGTCTTTTAAACAATTGTCTCCCTTTCATTCAAGCCATTTCAATAGGAAAGGGCAGCATTTGACTGTTACATGAGTATTTAGACACAGGGGATACTATGCAACCCCTGCAGCACTCTATTGTAAGATGGTGTGTGTTGGGTCTAGGAATTTGGAAAGACTAGTAAAGTCAATTTCACTTTACATTCTCTGGGAAACAGTAGTTTATCCCAGAGAAGGTATATAAACCTTTGGGAAGTCTAAAAGACACCCCTGTGTCACTGCACTGAGGGTTCTGTGTCACACACATGAAAAGAAGATGCCTATAGCACAAAAGTGAAAAACACACATCAAAATACATGAAAGAGTGGGAAGAAAAAGGCTCACACTCTTTCCAGGTAAGAAATCAAGTCCTCAAAATCCAGCAAAGTTGGTGGGGGTCTCGAAGGTGAAGGGAATTGGCACATTTATGATAATTCTCCCTAACACCTAGCAGTTTGTAATACCTCAGAGCATCTCTGCTGTAAAACAGACCATGGCACCTGATGGTCAGGAAGTACTTCCTGCAGGAAGTACTTCCTGCTGCTGCAATGAAGAGGCAGCCCCAAAGGAGGCAATGTTGGAACTGGAGCCTTTTGAGGGGACATCCAATATTCAATTGGTAATGACACCACACCACCAGTCAAGACAATTAATTATATTAACTGATACCAGATGGGACACCATTCAAACTCCATATTAAGTGTCTTCCTTTGTTATTCTATTTGAAGGAGGGATTTGTCGTTTAGTTAGACCGGGGTGCCCTGTTTGACGGCACATCCTGCATAATCATGGGCGAGATGACTTGACTGATCTCATACTGTCAAAAAACACAGCCCACACCAGTGCACATGCAAGCACTTAGTATCCACAATCTAACTGTATGCCTCTTTGTTTTATGCAGCCCTGCAATTACTGATAGTCAGTAGCCGCCAGGCAACGCCATTGAGATTACCAGGCTTCAGCCTCCCCCACCCCTGAAAGGTGAGCAGAGGGGTGGAGCTTCCGCACACACCTTTTTGTCAGTCAGAGAGGGAGAGAAGTCTTTCCTGAAACCTGCGGCTTTAAAATGTTACTGTGTTCGTGCAGAAAAATGTATTTACTCAAACGCATCAAAACATTAAAGCAGCTAGTTTCGAGAAAGGTTTCCTTCGCGTCTCTGCCTAACAAAAATCAAATGCACACATCAGTCCCCTCCCCACTGATGCGAACAAACTTATGACAACATTATATGTTCCTTCACATCCGAGGGTAGGTGGCTGATGTGTGCACCTGCTTTTTGCTAGGCAGAGACGCGAAGGAAGCCTTTCCTGAAAGAGGCTGAGTTGAAGTTTTACTGTGTTCGTGTAGAAAAATGTATTTGTACAAATGCAGAAAAATATTAAAGCTGCTAGTTTCAAGAAAGGCTTCCCTCGCCTCTCTGCCTAACAAAAAGCAAGTGTGCATATCAGCCCCCTCCCCACATGTGTGAGCCAACATATAACAATGTTAAGGTTTCTTTCACCTTCGAGGGGAGGGGGCTGATGTGCACACTTGCTTTTTGTTAGACAGACAGGTGAGGGAAGCCTTTTCTGAAACTAGCAGTGTTAAAGGGTGTTGCATGTTAACGCCTTATGTATATATGTGTGTATGCATGTGTGCAAGGAGTGTGTATGTAATGTATGTGTGAATGAGTGTGTGTGAGTAAGTGTATGATATTTGAGGGAGGTGGGTGTGCATGTAAATGAGTGAGTGTATGATGAATGGGATGTTTAAATGAGTGTGTTAATGTGTAATTGTGTGTGTGTTGTGAGAAACCTCAAGGTGTCTCACTTATTGGTCTCCGGGGATCTGTCATTCAGGTGGCCAGAACACAGCCATCGCTATTGGATCCAGTTCCTGGGGGTGGACTAGTGAGCGAGGATCACCTGGACGAGGGATTCTTGGGGAGTGGAAGTGGGACACCGACGGGTGAGACGTGGTATCCCCCGTCTCGTTATAACTTTCACCCCATCTTACCCCGTAGGATACTCCAACACTCTACCTCCCACGCTCCTTTCTGACACAAAGACTTTCGCACACCGTGAGAGACGACAGACAAACACCAATGCCATTTGCCTGACATGTCACGCCAGGGTCAGCCAAAGTCACGCAATTAAAATGAATCACACACACACACCTGATGGCCCTTTCCCTTCCCCACTGGCATAAATGGTGGACATATAGCCCATGGTACCTGCCTTGGCTCTACAGACAAGAAAGTCAAGCAGTTCATCATAGCCGGTGAGTCAAGAGGGGGAGCTGATAAGAAACCGAACTGTGTTGAACGAAAGTAACGAGCGTTTGATTAAAGAAATTACAAAGAACTATTGATACGCAAGGGGAAAGCCATTATAGCAGATTCAAGCGCCACGTGGGTGCTCACTTGATAAACTCTGGCTGATTACCCCGTTGTTGAATTACCCTAACTAGGAGGCCATGGGAAAAAGGCGAGAACGGGGGTCAAAGTGGTCATACAGGGGTCTAGTAAAATCCTCTGTACAGTTGAATGCCTTGGACTGACAGATGATTGTGAAAAATAAGGGAATCGAATCCTGCATCGAAAACTTGTCAAGAGTGAACCCAATGGAGGGATGTCGATAAAAGGGGCCTAAGTCTGAAGTCCCGACAAACAGTGTATTGACAACCGTGAACCCAGCAGAGGGATATCCACAGTGAACTGTTTAAGAAAAACCATAAGATTTGTGAATGTTACAGATGAAGATTGTGTTGAAGGCCATAGTGAATCCAGCTGAGGGAGGCTTACAATCGAGAGAGATCTGAGCCCGAACGAAGGGGAACCAAGGGGTGAAGAACTATCACCCAAATGCAAGTAAAGACAATCAAAGAACAACTTTGGAACCAGTGTTGACTTTTGGGATTTTGAAAGCTCCTCAGACCCTCAGAAGTGAGAAGCTTGATTACTGAGGGATTACCGAGGAACCAGATACTGATTGAAAACTTCTTGCAGATCAGAACCCGAATTAGGGTGATCCCAGGGTGAAAAGGTATCACCCAACGTGCAAGCTGAAATGAACTTTAGTTTGTTATTTTATTAAAGACATTAGGTCCCTGGAGGCAAGAGACTTTTTTTTTTAGAAAAGGGACACCCACCGAAGGCCCTGATAAGCTGGTAACGGAACTGCTATCGCGTGCTCGGAAAGCTCCAGCATGTGCTCTGCTCCAGAATCCTACCTTGTCCCGTGCTCAAACCGTGGGGAAGGGAGACCCGACTGCCGCGTCCTGTCTTATTATTTGTGGGCACTGCTTTCTTTCCTGTGAACCCTATCCCACAGTCTTAGTTTGTATTTAGTGTAAGGATTGGCATAGGCCCTTTTTTTTTTACCAGACGCCACCAGAACTGCCTTATTATTTGATGGTCGTAGCTTGCTCCCATCTTAGATTTGGGTTAGGTGTTTTTCCAACCCGTATATACAGCAAGTGGCCCCTCCCATCACCAGTTAGTCCCCCACTGACCGCGAATTGTAGGTTTTGTTGCGCCCCTAGGCAGTAGATTTAATCAAGGCTATTTTTGAGTCGCCAGATAAGTGTAGTGAATATTAACTACCGAATCTTTCACCAGCCACACTGCAAATTCCCCAGTCACTGTTCTGTGACTCCCGGCCTTGCATTAGTCACCTGATGGACATAGCAGTGGAATTTATCGTCTCGGGTCCCAGCTGATAGATTTGTGTTTTCTTGTGCAGCGGGTTCTGCCTGCGTGCATTTCGCCCCCTAGAGACTACATCGCAGACTGCAGTTCCGCCTGCCCCCAATCGGTTGCTACGCCCCGCAAAGATGTTCATTTCTTTCATATCAGGAACACGCTGAATCAAATTGAACTGAATTCCTCTGTATTGAATCTGGTATTGGAAGGCGCGCGTTGTGAACTTAATCACCTGCCTTGGATTTGGACTGCCCTGTGATTGCGCTTCTATGTTCTGCAGTGCAGTGATATGTCATAACATGCTGTGTCTGCACACAGGAGGCCATCCAGGCCTCAAAAGTGACAGCCAGTTGCACAATTTAGCAAAGATTATATGAAAAGACACAAATCAGGCTCTGTTGGGTATCTGTAGAGTTGTGTAGCTCTGTTGCTTCGTGAAGCTTGGTCTGCGCTCGATAAATGCCAAACATAAGAAGAAGAAAGAAAGACACACCGCCTGGGACAGTCATTTCATTTCTGTATTAGATTGCACGCAGGTGTTGGCAAAAGCAAAAAGTTCATGCACAAAATGTGACCATTTCATAGAACAATGTTGATTGCTCCTCGTATGATGGACAGTCTGTATTCTATGCACAGGGGAGAGAGTAAATGGTGGACGGCCTGCATTATTTTGTGAAGGACTCTAAGGCTCTCAATGAAGTAACTGACTTGTTGTTCTGTGTAGTTGTGACTATTTCTGTATTATATTCACTTAAGACTTATGAAATGAAAGAGAAAAGTGTAATGCGTTATAGCAAGTCTCAGTGCCGTGCTTAAGAACGAGTTATTTGTGGCTACATAGTGGAATATGCAATGTGTGATGCGTGTGCACAGTTGTACTTGGGCAGGATCGCATTTTTCCAATGTGGTCGCAAAAGGAGGTACAACAAGGCCTTAAAGTGGGCTAAGACCAGGGACTGGCAGTGTTTTAAATGTTGCAATCAAGACGAGCCCTGGCTTCGAGAAAATGTCGCCTCCTCTCACATTCACATTCACAGGCCAGGGTTGCCATATTGGGCACTTTGCCTCAACATTGGGCTTCCGAAATTCCTGACGGGCAGGCTGTTTTCTGAGCTGTTTTGGGTTTCTTTTCACCTTGCGCCCATTTGTTGAGAAAATCCAATCTAATTGCTTGTGCTGGGGAGGTGGGAAAAGGGGTAAAATCATGCAGTGGGGGTGTAGGGTTGGGGGCGGTTCAGTGGAAAGGGGTGAAAAAGGAAGACTGGCCATTAAACAAAACAGGCTGGAGGTTTCCTGGGCTGCCCCCTGCTGGTTTAGGGTTGCCTTGCTGTATGGGATCAAGAATACATGGTTATGGGTGAAAGGGTCGAATCAAAAGGACCGAAATACAATTGGTTCGAGTCAAAAGGACCTAAAACAAAAAAATGGAATGTACATTGTTTTATTTTTTTTGGGGGGCTCCCCCGCCCGAAACCCCTGTTTTTGGCCAAAAACACATTTTATCTATACCAAGCAACAAAAAAAAAACATTGTAAAAAAAAGCATTCGATTTTTTTTGTTTTAGGTCCTTTTGACTCGAACCAATTGTATTTCAGTCCTTTTAATTCGACCCTTTGACTGAACACCAGAATACATTACTTTGTGACAGCCATTTGAGATATGTGGAAGTTTTTTTTGTTTTTTATGAGGTTGTACTCCTCAGAGGAAAGGTATTCAAAGTGGCGTGTATGGTAGAGGTGGGCAAGCCAATGAGGGCTTGGCGTAAATCTCTGGCGCAAGCTTGGCTATTGAGCCTCTGGCAATCCAGAGCCAAACAAGAGCCCAGAGAGACTCCAAGGGTGCAGGCCTTGCTTAGGGATCTGGGAGGAGGTAAAAAAAGAGGTAGACTGGGAGAATATTGGAGTTGGAGTGGGTAAAGAGGGCAGAGCAACATGGGACACACAACGCATTGCGCTTCTTTGTGCAGTCTTTTGTGCCTCGGGCTGCTTTCTCCGGGGGCCTCCAGACAGTGAACAAGAAGATCAAAGCAGTACATGCACTGTTTTTTAAAAAAAAGTTTTAAAGATGATGCCAACTGAATGTTCGGTTCTCTAATCTTACAAAGTCCTAAACCTCCAGGCTAGTCCTCAGCTAAAGCACAATGTCAAGTTCTTGGCCCAAATGAAAATGTAACACCCTGTTCTATAATGTTCAATCCTAATCTACTCTAAACAAAAGAAGTTCCAATGGTTAATTGTCATTCTCTTGCCAGTATATTTTACTAGCCAGGACACTCTCACCAACCTCCAACAGGCAGCTCGTCTTTTTCAAGCAAATGTAAAGACGTTATGTTTAGAAAAATACCAAATTATTTTTATTTATTATTGTACAACAGACTTTTTAAAAAATTCTTCTTAATAGACATCACAGTACAATACCACTATAAAAACTCAATACGGTGGTCTGTACCACAAGGCCTAGAACACAAATATTACTGTTCAAAACCAAGGGCCTCATTCCACATCCGGCAGTAATCGAGCCAGAAAAATCGTCAGGTTGCTGCCGGGCTTGAAATTAATTACCGCCCCCGTGATTGCTGGAATGACTGGGGCACAACAACCCCAGTGACCCGGTAATTCCAGAGGCGGAATTACATAAATCCAGATTACCATTGGAAGAATGGAAACACTGGTTCCGTCTATGACCGAGCCAGTGTTTCCATTTCCATCTGCAGGCGGGTGGCGTTACTCCCGCCAGTTCACACCTGGCGGTAGTGACACCTCCCCCCCTGCAGAACTCGTAATCTGCGGGTCCGGAAACAGTGGCGGCGGGTTTACCGCCACCGTTGTTTCCCAACCAGCAGACTCTAAATGAGGCCCTTGTGTATATTCAACTCAATACTACTCTCTTCCAAACACTATCCTTCTCAATTCATTTATACTTGTACTTAATCAAAACACCCAACATGTTTCATTCCACTAATATTGTAAAACGTCACTTTATGGAAATTCATCAGGGGAGGCCATGTGGAGACACCACACTATCCTATCTGACCATACTCTGTCATATACACCCTTTATACATTTCTCTTTCTACATCAACTTTTTTCTTGCAACTTCACCTGCCGATTCTTCTTGATGCCACCGGTGTTTCAAATGTGAGAGCAACCTACAGGATGACACATTTAGAGGGTTTTAGTACCTCGATTTTGGTATCTCAATTTACACTGCATATTTGATTTATTAAATACCAACAACTATTAGACACCTGAATATGTCTCAGTAACACCTAAAATAGGGATACTGCATTACTGACTATTTTTGCATTCCATACTCACCTGCTTAAGTGGTCTTTCACTAAGCCTTGAATTACACTTAACAAAGTATTTCCAATTGACTTCTTGAATCTTCCATGCTGTCTTATAAATACATTTTGGCCGCTATACTGAAAAGTCCCTCTGTGTCAACCGGGTTGCTCCTTTTTCCTACACCCAAAACATAATGACCACGTGTCACTTCCCATATTCAATCTGTGTATTTCTACTGGAATTGCACAGTTGTTAACTTTTCAATCCTTTCACAACAAATCCCATTTAGAGTAAGCCCTCCACACCTATGTCACTAGTGGCCAGGACTACAATAACCATAGTGCTCCTCGCGATGTGCTAATTCCGAGCAGCTCATGCGCCGAAAGCGCTTTACAGTTGCTCTACACTGCCACACTAATCTTTCAATCCTGTTCCTCAGTTATATTGGTTATTAAATCTACCGCGGACTGCTGTTAACCTGCTAGCACTTTTTAGTATGTATCATTGCTTATCGCCCTCACAGCTTCAAATTTAATTTTCCTCTTCCTTACACAATCTCTAACCAAAACAGTCGGGACACTGCTCGTACTTATTACTTACTTACAGTCGCGTCCGTTAACGCTTCTCAACCCGTCATGCTGAGTTGCTGCATCCGTTATCGGGTTACTCCTCTAATAATCTTATGGCATCCGCCGCATTCGTACCATGATGCACTACCCCGTATGTATGCGGGTAGGATAAAAATAAAACAACTCAGCCCACCAATGTTCTAACTTCGCAGTACAGTTACGCACCTCCCTCTTTCCATAATTTACCTGATTCAAAAGCGCTGTACACGTCCTTCCGGGTCCGGTTTTAGTCCGGTCAGGTGATGCTCTCTCGCAGCCAGAGATTAATACCTTTTGCAATAAACTTTCTTTTTTTAAATTGGGAGTGCGCGAAGAAGCTCACCGCAAGGGACCATCTAGCTTTTCACTACAAACTGATCCAAGTCAGCTGAATGACCAACAGTACTACCTTTAGCACCACTGGTGAACAAAGAAATATATTGGCCCTTCTCTAGCTCTGCCGCCTATCTCTGCAAAATAACGTATTCTTCAACTATAAGCCACTTTATCCCATGATCCCACTTCTAATCAAGAAAATCAATTGTTCTTTATTTCTTTTTATTTAAATGCAATGACTTGTTTAACTGTTCTTACCATTTAGGTTTCTACCTGATTTAAACAGATTACCATTCTGCTACTTTTTCATTGAGCCCACAAGTCGCACTTTTAGTCAAGAAAATGTATTTGTTTTCTTTTTTGTAAGTGTTATTTTATCCACATTCTATCACTACCTGGCTTAACTTGATATAGGACTGTCCATTTTATATCTTCTGCTTTGTGTACCATCTCTATAAAATGACTGACCAATGGTGCTGTATGCACTCGATCCTTAATGCAACTCTTATGTTCCGTAATCAGAGTCTTCACTGTCTTTCCTATATAAAGTTTATTACAGGGACAACGGATTACATGCACCACCATAGTGGAATTACAGTTGGTCAGGGTATTCTGAGTCCATTCTATTTTTAAGCCTAAATCGACTGTAGTACTCCTTTGTGTCTGTGGGCAACATGAGCACTGGCTGCATGGAGTATGACCAATTGGCTTGGGTAAACCCCATGTTTCTGTGAGAGTCAATTGCTTCGGTACCTGTCCCACTATGTTGTTCTTAGTCACCTGGTCCCTGATGTTTTTACTCTGCTGAAAAGCAATTGTATTAACTGGCACATGTTGGAACAGGTGGAAAGCCCTCTAGAGAGACCTACAATTGCTTTTAAGCAGAGTAAAAACATCAGGGACCATGTGACTAAGAACAACATAGCGTGAAGTGCGCCAGATTTTTGGAAACGCCAGCCATCTTGGATTGCGGTAAAAACATATAAAAAAACACACAACTTTGCACTTGTCAAACTTATCAAATAATCTCTGGGGAGGTGAAGGGTGATGGGATGGGATATGGCCATAAGAAGCCAAAAAACAGGTGTTTTTCACCCCAAAAGTCTGCGAACAGTCCCTTTTAGATGTTCGGGGACATCTATGCCTATTTCTGCATTACAGGGTTGGTGAAAAGCAGTTCTTGGATGGCTTATAACTTTGGCGCCACACAAAGAAACTGCATGAAATTTTGGAATGTTATTCTAGACTTGATTCTGAAAGGTTTTGTAAAGTGTGGAGCTGTTTTCTCAAGAGGGAAACAATTTAGAGGGGGGTCCCAAAATACTGTAAAGGCTTATAAATGTGGTGCCATTTGACAAATCTACACAAAGTTTGCAAAAGGATTTTAGATCTAGATATAAATGCTTTTTTTTAGAGTTTGGTGGGATTTTTTCAGGAGGGGGCTAAATTAGAGGGCGGTCTCAACATTTTTAGATGGCTTATAACTTTGTTGCCTTTTGACGAATGTGGACAAACGTTTTCAGAAAGATTATAGACCTAACCTTCAATGTTTGTGTAAAGTCTGCATGAATTTTGTCAAGTGGGGGCTAAGTTATATGACTATTGTATGTACATACATTTTGACACTTTTGAAGAAAATTGTTTGGGTCATGGTATAAGGTCATAACCCGGACAATCTGGCTACTGGCCATTACTGTGAAAGACGAAAAATGGGGTTAAAGTTGCCATCTCCACCTTAGACCGGCAATGTGGTAAAGTTATTTGAAAGTGGGATAGGAAAAAAAGTACTTGTGGTAATATGGTCATAGGGTTCTGTCTTCACCTTCTGCAGGCTGCTATGGAAAGGGAAGAGGGGCTCTGTACGGAGCCCGCCTTCCGTTTCGATGGTGGGCTTCTTGGAAAAGGATTTTGCTTCCTACAGCGGGACGCCGCAGGCTGTGTGGTTACAGTATTGATTGAGAAGATGATTTGGAGGAAGACAGCCTACTAGTTGTTAAGGAAGGAACAATATTTCTGAGAGCATTGCGGTAGTTGGATTTGGTGTGGCAGCGCATGGAGGTAGTCCCGTAGGAGTAGTGCCCAGGTAGTCCACGACTAAGTACAAAGTTGCACTCAGTGCATTTCACTTTTGTAGCTTTAGCTTGTGGTACATTCCCAACAGTGGTACAGAACTGCCACACCCTTGATTCTCTCTGGGTGCTAGAGGTAGGCACTTCCTCTACCTCATCTTCTTGGTTCTCTTCATTGTCTTTGGAAATACTGTGCTTTTATTGTTGTGTGGGTGCTCCAGCTGCTGGTGGTGGTGGCGGCTCTTGGGGAGGAGGGATGGCAACATCTGATGCCATTTTTAAGATAAAAAGAAATTTTGCTACTATTCTTCCAAGTATGTGCTTTGTACTAGATTGTTAATGGATAATGAATACGAATAAGTGTAGGAGCTGTGCAAGGGTTCATTTTGAACTTGAAAGTTCCTAGATCAGTAGAAAATGTAGTTCCAAACTGTTCTCAAAGCAAGGACCCGAACGCTAAGTGCATACGCGTTCATGGACACGTCATTATGCCACGCGGAATCGCATGGTCACATGGCACTGTCCGGATGTTCCACAATGACGTCAGACGTTCACCGACGTTGACGGAAGCAAAAACTATGGAAAAAGTATAGAAGTGTTAAAAATTATGCTAGAATGTGGGAAATAGCAGAGTTTTAAGTTGAAACATACATTGGACAAAAACATTGCTAAATTGCGGTAAGTATGATATTAGTAAGTTGTAGGAAAATAGCATGCACTGGTAAAAACCCATGGAATTCTCAGAAAAAAACTTTGTTAAAGAGACGTTATGGTTAAGTTGCACCAATACAAACCTATGCAATTCACTGAAAAAAAGTTGTCAAGGGGACATTATGATTAAGTTGCACTAATTGAAAACCAATTAAATTCAATGAAAAAACTTTGTACAAGTAAAACTGAAAAACCTCTGAAATTCACCAGTTATGGTAAGCTAAGCAACCATAACTCGCGCCACCACCGTGTACTGCTAAGACTAACACCCAGAACATCAAAGATGACATCACATGTCATTGATAAGTTCTTATGTATTACCTACTACACTGCTAATTCTAAGTCCTCCTGATGATGTTCTTCTGGGAAATGACTGCAAGCGCCAAGCACACCACTCACAGGGGAATCTTAAGGAAGGGTCTCAGATGTTTTGGACTACAACTCCCATCATCTCTAGCCAGCCAATGCAATTGCGAGGAATCATGGGAGCAGTAGTCCAAAACATTTGGAGAGCCATGGGTTGCAGACCCCTGCACTGTTAGGTTGCGTTTCAATCTTTTTGCTTCCACTTAAACCACAAATGAAATATGCTGCTTGTTTCAGCTTTGCATTTAGCCTGGGTGTCCAGTTCTCCACCCACCACAAATATCTTGACCCGCAATTTTGTATTCTTACATCCAAAAGAGTGTATGTCAACATGTGTGACCCAATATTCTCGCTGACTGTTGGAGTAGGAATCTAGACTCCACATTTCAACATCTAGACTACACATTTCAACATTTAGACTCTGCATTTCAGCATTCACATTTGAGCAGGGTTCGAGTTTTAACTAGGGCCAAGGGTGTGTGTCTCATTAATGGACTCAAGAGTATGAGTCTTAGGCTGAATTTAAATAGATCACAATACACAAAGCACATGCTAGAAAATGATCCCTTGTTCCAGGATGCTATTTTAATCAACTGAGCTGCACTGAATAGAATACTTACATAAATCTAACATACTAATTGAACCAACCCCATCTAACATGTAACTGAATCCCGTAATAACATTTAGTTCAAATTAGCCCATGGAATAGAACTGGATGCTGATTGAGGCAATGCATAATGCTCTGAAAATGGGAAATACAAATGAACTATAAACGTGCAGGCTGAATCTGGTAAGCTGAAAAATGTGACAATCCGTTCTACTAAAAACATGGCATTATATTAGAGCAGGATGCGCAAGAAATATGTATCACTTTGCTCTTCAACAATACAGCTAGCACAATGAGAGTCACAGAGGAAATCGCGTGATGTGGATGGATGTGGTCAAGGGGAGGTGTTTTTCTGGAGCAACGGGTTTCATAAAAAAGGGTTTTGAGGCAGAGTAGGGGCATTACTCTTCTGCCACTGACTGAAAAGGAGGCAGAGGGCTGGAGCTGCTGGGCTAATGCTGAAGCTGTTTCTTCCCTGAGTTGCCAATCTTTTAGCAGAGCTGCAAAGTTCCAAGCAATTTTAGCTGTGGATGACCCTGGAACACTGCCAAGCTGATTCAGAGAATATCGCCAGCTTTAACTAGGTAATTGTGAGTTAATTGAGCGGGGAGTGGTAGCATAGATTAAATAGTTCTGTTCATTTTAGGTGCTGCATTAGAGATTTAAATGTAAATGTAAAAATGGTTTGTACTTTTCAAAGGCTTGTGGCTTTCCAAAGGGTATTTTTTTTCTTTTTGTTATGAAGCCAAGGTTGATTTCGCAGACCTTGTCACAGAGAGCGTTGAAAGCCAGAAAATGCTGCTCACTTTGTGAGTTCTAACGTTAGGGTACATGTCATTCTTTGTAACTTGCATAGTTCTATTTTACGATCAAGAACAAGATAAAAAATGTATTTAGTCTCATTGTATTGCTTCTGCATTCAGTCTCTTTGATTTGACATGTAAAGGGAGATAAACATGCGGTAAGAAATATCTCAAAGCAAAGTAGCTGCAGTGAATTGTTTTATTTAGGGAGGCTGAATGGATGCGTAGTATATCGCTTGCATATTTTACAACTGTTGAAACACAGCCACAAGGGTGTACCCGTGATGTTGTACACAAATCATAGCAGGAGAGCATGACCCATTTATTCAGTGTGTATTAAGTCCATTATTTGTTTGTTGTTAGTGACCCAGGGTAAAATAATTATTAGGCGGTAGTCTGAAATTAGTCTCACCACTATAACATATCACAAATACCACCATAGCAAAAATACCAAGAAGATACCACTAGACATAACCCCAAAATATATCTTACATGACTTAGGTATTCGAAGATCCACATGAAATTTAAGTTGCAGTCTTTTAAAAGATTAAGCTACCATTTATTGTGTAAATTATTTTTTTTAAATAATTATTGGAGAAAGACTCCAGACTGCTTGCAGATTACCCAAACGTTAGTGTCTTTCTAGCTTTTTATCTGTTTCATATGATCTACATAAATGATTTCGGAATTAATGTGCTTGTCTAGTTCATGTTGCTCGTTGGTCTGGTTTCTGAACCTTCATCCTTTGACGTTCCTCAGGCTTTAAAGCTGTGAAGTGGCTAGACGTGTCTCGGGAGTTGGAACTCGCTTATAAAATAAAAGCATCTGGACATGATTAGCACATTCTGGGGGATATTTATGCATGATTAAATAAGAATCAATGTTATTTGGAGCAATCCTCTTAACTCAGCTACATGTAGCATTCAAGAACTTCCTTCCAGGATTTTGAACGGATGTCATTTACGGCACTAAAAGAAATCATATTTCTGTAATAAAAAAAAAAGATAGTGCTTGTGAGCAGGTGCACACATACTCCCCTGAACCCCCACTCTCTACCACAAAAATTAGTATTCAAAGCTCACCCTCCAAGATCCAAAAACAACAAGAATTAGGAAAGCTGATGGTTTTGACTTTTGCAGTTGTTTATTGCTTTTTACATTTATAGGCCGGAATGTAATAACTACTTGGGCCCTTCAAAGCCTCTAATTTCAAACATGGGGAAGAGACCACTTAGAGCATGGATCTTGGTCAAAGGTACAGGAGCCCGTGACATACAGTAGAAGTGTGAGTGTGTGGGTCGCAGAGTCTAGTTACTGTACTAGGGAAGTAAAGAAAAGGGATGGTGAGTATGGGTGGTCAAGTTAGATACTGCATGGTACACTTTTATGATTGGCCCTGTATCCACTGGAGCGTGTAGGGGCCATAGGCGGCGGACAGAAGGAAGGTGGACAAACAGAGAAGGGGTTTAGGATAAAACTGAAGGAAGCCCACACTCACCCAGTGAAAACAAAAACTCATCTTGCACTCACACAACCCAGAAACTGAGCTTTCTTCAAAGTACATCACCGTGCCTGAGACAATAACAAAGAAAAGGGGTGCTAAATGTGAGTGCAACAGAGGGCATTGGTCAGAGGCAAAGCTTGTTTCTACCCACCAGACCCCACCCAGTGAGGCATCTAAGACAAAAAGAGGAAAGTCATTAGGCAAGGCCATCTACCGCTCAATGGCTGACATCATGAGTTACTAGTTAAAAATTACAACATAACTAACCCAAAAAACATATTTGGTCAATGTAAACTTCCCTAGATTAATTCTAAACGCTGCTTATGCTCTGTATTGCACTAACAGACATGGTTGCATGCAGCCACAATGTAAGTCATGTGAAGAGGTCCACTTCCTGGTTATGGGGGGGACTTGTCAGGGAGTGACCTAGAAGCATCCTTGGTAGCCCACTGTTCACCCATTCACCTGGAAGTGGACAGTGACAAGGGCAACCTTACTCAGAACACTGCTCCTTAGGTGAGCGAGGAATGGTGGTCACACACAACTGGCAGCAATTGCGCACTTGGCTCCCTTTATAGGAATCCTCAATAAACCTGCAGAGGGTAAGACGGCCCAGAGTTAGAGTGGGAAAGTCAATATGCAGTCAGCCATTGTACAAGGCCTTTACTCTCTCACAGTTAAGAATACACATGCCAAGGGGGTCCAGGCAGGGTTAGGATGTGACAACCATAGAGTGCACCACTCAAGAGGCGAGACTGGCTACCTACAAATCCCACATCAGAACTGAAGCCATCCTCCAGGGTGCAGCCCACTGGCCAATCCCTACACCAGTTGATTGAAGTAACACACCTGAGCCTCATTTCACCCAAGAGAGGCTGAAAGGCATACCCAGAGTGTTGTAGGAAGAGGGAGCACTGCCCAAGTGGAAGGGAGGAACTAATCCCAAATCCAGCATGGGGCTGTAAACTGAAGCCAAGTGTGCCGCGCAAGAGCCAGTCTCTATCCCAGCTAACACACCTGAATCCCCTTTAGCCGGGCCTTCCAGTCTCTTTCTGGTGAAAGTCATATAAAAGCCTACAATGTCAGTCTCGCAGTGTGGGGGACTGGAGAAGGAACTCAATTTGGAGACTGGTTCCCAAGATTGCAGATGGGGCTGGTACAGGAGAAGGAGAATGGGGGCCAGTGCAGAGTCCAAGGAGGCTGGGCTTGGAAGGACTCATTGGGATGAGAAAGAGAAGTAATTGATCAAAGGAGTGAAGGGGGGTAGTGTCCAGAAGAGAAGAGGGAAAGGAGATTTTGGCAGCTGGCTTCAGTGAGTTGCTTAGCATCACAAGGGTTGGTGAGGTGAATTTAGAGAGGAGGATGGAGATACAAAGTGGGAAAGTGGATGGTTGGGGTGTCAGGAGAAGGAGAAAGTATTTCTGAAAGAGGACCGGATAGACTGAGGAATCAGAGGAGGAGGAGGAGATTATAGACTGCGAGGGAGAACAGGGAAGGAGAACCATACATAGATGGTTCAGGAAGGTTCTACTGGACTTGGTTAGCCCTATGCAGGCGTTTGAGGAGGGAAGAGGAGCAAGCGCAAGACATTGAGCTTATGTGGGGATCAGTGAAGCAAAGGAAGGGGCTCTTGGGGGAAGGGATAACCAGGTCTGAGGAACTCTGGAGTGATGGAAGCCCTCTTTTGTGGCTCTGCTTAATGCTGGGAGATCAGCCTCACGAATCAGAAATGCCAGGGGGAGAGGAAAACCCTTTAAGTCACAGGTAGGTCAAGTCCAATTGGTTCCAGCTCCCTAAAAAGCAGATGTTTCAGCTCTTTCTCTGTCTGCTTGGAGAGACCTAATGATTCCCGCAAGATTGAGCTGGACAGCCCGAGAGGCACAGAGAAGTCTGCAGGATACCTTTAAAACCGGAGACTGTAAGAAGGGTGTGGGAAACCCCAGAAAATAAAAAAAAAGTTTGGAAACCCCAGTAAACTAGCAATGGAAGGGTTTGGGAACCACTGGATATCTGTAAGAAGGAAAAAGGGGGCCTCTCATCCCCGGCCATATCGAGGACAAGGAACCTTTTGTTTAAACACTTTACCTCCCAGAGGGACCCCCTGTCTTCGGTTAGATTTCCATTTTCACTACCCCAACTGTGAAGACTAACCACCCTGACAATTTGGGTGGTTTCAAGCCCATCCTGTTCATTACTTTGGCCATCCTTTTTTTAATGTATACGTAATACAAATCTTGTGTTTAACAGAGATTTCTGGTATGTTAACCCTGTCACCTATTGGACAGTCTTTTGGCATTCTACGCAACCCGAACTAGGATTGGTGTCTGCTTCTGACATTCTGTTAACGGTGAAAGAGGTAGAAAAAAACAGGGCAGACCAAAAATCGATTTTGGGCACTAAACTGGTATTCCCAGCCAAAAGGTATTTAAGATAGCAGCATAAATAAAATATTCTGGCTTGAACCATGTACTCATCTTTGAGATTAATCCAGGGAAGTCATCCCCTCTTCCCAAGGGGGAGACACTCCCTTTGGGACTAGGGAGGTGGGCCTGCTAAGCTACGTACTCCACTAGGGCAAGAGGGCAAGCGGGATCCCACTAGAGGTGACCACCCATCACCCCCTTAGAGGACAGGCTATCCCTTAGCAGGGATATGTGTCACCCTCCCTTATCTCAGGAAGCATATGTCTTCATTGGTTATTTGGGGATTACAACAGATCACTGTGAGAAGGTTTTTCCTAGTTTGGTTTCTGACCCTGTACTGTTGTCATCACAAAACCAATGGAGTGCACCATCTCCCTTCAGAGACCGATATAAAGGCGCCATGAGACCGACACGAGCAGTAGCAAGAGAACAAGCTGTAGTGCAGCTTGCAAGCCTGCGGAGCCAAGACTCAGAGGAGGACCCATCCCTCTTTGAAACAGAGCCAGCGAGTCATCCTATACAGATGGGGTGGAGGGCCGAAGAGTGAGGAAGCCTGTGGAACACTGCTTCCTACAACCAGCCTAAGAGCTGAAGGAGCTCGGCCCGGCAGTACCAAAAAGAGGCATGGCCGCCTGAGACGTCGACTGGCACCTATAGGAACCGATGCCGACGTCCTGCCTGGAATCGACAGGAAGAACCGAAGCCTGCGCATTGATGCGGAAGACCTGAGAGAAGCGGAAACTGCGATGCAGCCTCCCACAAGGAACATCCACCCTGTGATACAAATACAAGCTATGCTCAGGGGAAGCTGAGTGATTAAGAGAGGGCTAGCAATAATGATGGTTATTGGCAAGTAACCAGTGTTTTACACAATTGTATAAAAAAGTAAGATTCCATTGCTGACCCTGGACACTTGATTCCCTTGAGGTTGAAGTACACAGTGACCGAAGGGAACTAACCAGAGATACCCCAAACTGGGATGTGAAAACGAAAGGCTGAGGTGCCATACAGCCCAAGAAGGCGCAAGAATCTACTTATCCGAAGCGGGGTTGAGAGGACAAAAGGCCCAAGAGAGGTAGAGCTGCCATACAGCCTGAACTGGGGCGATAATCTGCATTCACCCGAGTTGGGGTGACTTAATGAGAGGCCCAAGAAGGACTGGGGTATTTGACAGCCTGTGACTGGGCAAGAACCTGAATATCCCATGCTGGAGTGAGAAACTAGAAACAATGACAGTAGGTGAAAGCTGCAAGAGAGACTGAGGGATCTAACAGCCAAAGGGGGACTGAGAGAGTGAAGACCCCCATGTGGGGCAGGAATCAAAGGGGTTCCAGACCAAGCCGGGAAAGGTCTGGTCACCTAAGGACATTTGAAGAGAGTTGGATACAGAATTTAAACACAGGCCCAAAGGCCTGGCGACATTTGTTTCTCCTTATGTGTCAGAACTGGGAGAAGGGCAGAAGCCTCCGAGACATTGCCTGGGACAGTAACTGTACTGTCCCAACCAAATCTCTGATTGAGGGCCCCTTTTTGGGATATCCTATGGGGCCCCTCCCCCTTTGGGGCATAGGCGTGTCCAGGGAGTGGCCTGGGTTGGCACGTGCTACCCCTTGAATCTGATTGGCCATCCCAGGCGCCGCCCCGTTGTCCTAAGCTATGATCATTGTGTGTGTGCGCGCTCGTACTGCCACCCCTGCATAAGTCTAATACTATAGGACCCCTTACCGAGACATTGCAAGGGGCCCGTAATTATTTTCATTCATGTTTTGTTACTTTCTAGTGGCAGGCTTCGGATCAGGTGGACAGCTTCTCTTTTTTATGACATCCTGACATGCACCCATTTAGACTCTCTGCTTACATTTAGTATATGGACCAGAAGGGAAGAATTAGATTAGGGTTTTCAACAAAAATAAAAGCCTTTCCCTACGAAACAAAAACGAGTCGTCCGTCTCCCGATTGTGATTTACCACACCCCACACAGTGGTCCGCGGGAGCGGTGCTCCTATACTTTTTTTAATTACCTTGTACAGCTCATATACTTTTATTTTAAAAAGAAACCGTTCCGGAATGGTTTTGTTTTAAAATAAAAGTGTAGGAAGAAGTTGAAACCTTCACTTTCAGTGCACTGCACTGAACATTCCCTAAAACAGCAGGTGCAAGTGTTTGGGGGGTGTATTGTGTGTGGGAGGGCTTGTGGCAATGGGGTTTGTGGGGAGCTGGGGCAGGCCAGCAGGGAACATAGTTCCACTACTTCTTTTCGTACACTTCGACCACTAACCCCACACAATGAAATGCAGTGGTCTGCCCAACTTGCACAGCTGTTTGAATTCTGTGAACAACAATGGAGGGCCCAGCTTTCCAAGCGAGCAAAAGGAGAAACCACAGAGGCTCTGGTTCCCATGAGGATGCGCACATCATCTACCGCTGCACCTTTGGGCAAAATCAGATCAGGCAAATTCTGCATTTGAATACATTCCCTCCAAACCATTTATTCCTTGGCGCTTAGTGTTGGACTATTGGGAGCGCGTTCCCGAAATTCACAGACACTTAAATGGACAATAGCTCCCTTGTGGAACTGCGCTTCATTTTGTCAATCTGTATGAATCCAGCCCAAACTGGGATTACCGCCACCAGGACGTCAGAGGTTCCTGTGCACTACTGTGTCCCTCTTGGAGACCCTAGTGGGGCACTGACTTATGCAGGGATGGCATGAAGTACGAGCGCACACACACATAATGATCAGTTTTGGATAACGGGGTGGCACCTGGGGTGGCCAATCAGATTCAAGGGGTAGCAGGTGCTACCCAAGGCCACTCCCTGGAAACGCCTATGCCCCAAAGGGGGCGAGGGGCCCCATAGGATATCCCGAAAAGGGGCCCTCTATCAGAGGTTTGGTTGTTTCCCATTGTTGTGCACCATGTGCCTGCTTCAGCTTCCTGCAGACTGCGATGTTTTCCCCGCCCACTACTCAGGGTTCGCTGTCAGTCATCTCAACTTTCCAGACTCCATTGATGCCCAAGTTCCGGCCGGCCCTCTGGTGTCCGAACACCAAAGAGACAATGGGTAGCCACATTAGACATGAATCGGGGAATAGAATTCAATAACTATCGGCAAAACTTTGCAGTCACACCTGCTAAGCCAGAAAGAATTGGAAATAGTTGAAGACTTCGTTTTGCCAGGCAAGATAGAGAGGGGACAGGGCCTCGTGATTTTCAGCAGAGCTAATTGCTATGATTCATGGACGAGGCGAATGCCCCACTGCAAATAGAAAGACGCTAGGCATGAAACCAGCTGTGACTCGCGCCAAGGGAAGGTGCAGAGGTCCAGCTGTGCTGCTGATGAAGCAACTGGAGTCAACATATTGAACGCAGCCGGAAAAAGTGGACATTTCATACACAATCTACCACGCTCTACTTATTTGTATCCATCCGCGAGCCTGGCAATTTATGCCTGAAATTTAAAAAATGACGGATAGAAAAATCTGTATAATTGTCATCTTGCATATTGAATTATTTTTCACAAGAAATCTTGGGAGCAGAAAGAAGTTTGGCAATTTATTTAGACATTTTGTTCCCTGTGTCAGCCACAAAGTCCTGAATCCTGATCCTTTTTTAAACAGAAGTGTCATGAGTGAAAACAGAGCCGCCAGGTGCACATTTTAAAAATGTTCAAATGTTCTGGCGGACACGCTAGGGACCCTGCTGTTCATTACACCGCTCCCCCTTGCAATCCCTCACACACATAAAAGTGGCGGTGTTAGAAAGGAGAAGGCGCTCTATTATTCCCAGCAGGGGTCGCAGCAGACAGTTGAAATTAACCGGCCATGGCTTTTAGACAAGGCAGAAATCCTTCGAAACACGTGACCGTGCGCCTCTTCTGAAGCGTGCTGTCACTGAAAAGTAAACTGCCATTCCTGAATGAAGGAAGTCCTTTTGGACGCCTGTCCTTTTCTGGGCACTTGAAGCCAGTGAAGCCGTGCCCGCGACGTCATGATTTAGTAGTATCCCCTAAAACCTAGTATAATTTGTTGCGTGTCAGAAAGTCTGTGAGACGTGCTCCCATGGGGACAAGCACTCACAGAATCTGATGGTCACTGGCTTCCGTCAGTTTAAGGGGAGCCTGGCCTGTGGTGTGGAGGCCCACATGCATCTTTTGGGTGCCTCAACATTGTTGGGTAAGAATGTGTAGAGTCCAACTGGTGTGAGACTTTACAATACTTATCTCTTGGGTATTAGGTAACCCACCTTTTAATAATATAGGCCTGTACTACACAAGTTGGCAGTGTGACTTGAGCAGCAGAGATTATCTTAAGAGGGGTAATGTGACCTGTAGAGCTGCACAATGAAATCAGTAAATACAGGTACCCAAGTAAACGCTTCCACAGTTAGTTATAGTATATGTATTTATATATACACAAGGTTAATTAGACAATATTTAAAAAGCAGCAACGAATAGAACCATTAATATAAAAGTTAGGATTCATTTCAACAAGAGCAATAAAGTAGGTGAGTACAGTTGTCATATGCTAAACATGTTCCAGCACACTGAGTGACGTCATTTGGGGTCAGTATTAGCACTTATTTGTGATCACCATTACAATATTGAGTTTCGAGGAGGGAAAAGTTAAAGACAGATCAGAACATACTTTGAAATTAATAAAGTTGGATTCTTTCAGAGGGATGTAGGCAGTCTTTTATCCGAGCAATAATAGTGTTCAACAATTAAAACCTGTTATGGAACGAGCACTGCCAAAGCCAATAGGTTCAGAAGAGGCGCCTTCAGGGAGCTAGGGACAGCCAACGTCAATGGGCCAGTTCAAAGTTCTGATGCCCTCTTCTTAGGACACTGTTTTCAAATCGTCAGTAGTTTAGTAGAAAATCACAGAAGCTCAAGAGGAGCCACCTTGAAGAAGCATAAGCTGGGAGGTCAGTGCAGGTGAGATGAGGTCAACTCTAAAGGGTGTAAAATAGTGCTCCCTAAGCTAGGAAGCCCCACAAATGGCAAAATATAGATGCACCCCAAGCCACACAGTACATGAGAATTGAAGAATTTGCTTTCCTGCTTCAGTGTAGCAGACCCTTGTTCCTGGTACTTGATCATGGTGACGAATGGGAGGACGTCTGGTGGGCTCCTGCGGCAGCACTCATGAGAGAGGGACTCTGCAGCAATGGATTCTCTTTGATTCAGTGGCCTTTTGTGGTTTTGGTGACTTTTTCTCAGCGCCACAGAAGAAAAAACAGCTCCCGTTGGAAGTTACTTGATCCCCTCGGTCCTGGACTCTGGTGAGGAGACTGGATGAAGATTTCCTGCTTCTGTTGGGTCCTCTGGATGCCCTCAAAGCTCTGGCCAGATTCGCACTTCGGAAGACAATGCACTCGATGATGGTCAAGGGTCCCCGGTAATTGGGATTCTGCAGCCTTGGAAAGTCACAGCAAGTCAGGGTTGTGCCGAAATGAAGCTTGTCTTGAGGCTAGTTGGTCCCACCAGCCCAAGGGAGAAAGTCGTCCCTTGCGGGTCTTCAGTCACAATAAAAACTGGGTCAGCACAGCTGCAGGGCTTCACGGGCCACTTTGCGGTCCAGGAGGGTGCTGCTGGCGTCACTTCACATCTTCTTAGTCGGATGCTGACCTCTAGGCCTCTAGTTCAATCATCCTCCAGATTCCAACTAAGATGTGCTGAAATTGAATATTATATCCTGCCCCTCCCGATTCCATTGGATAGGAGATGGTGTGGCTCATGTCAATAATATGTGCCTGAAAAATGGGTTGTTTTGTCCTGAAGAAGGTTGCCGTACAGAGAGAGTATTAATGTCGATGCTCGCAGAGAGCAACTGAAACACGTGTCGACGTGAAGCTGTGGAAATAATAGAATACAGACTTTTGTGATACCCCAAAATTGGTGGGGATGTTTTACAATGAATTGTAATCACATGGAGATATAACAGATGTTTAACTGTTTTTTATATACAGACCATTTTTTTCAAAGAATGAATTGTGGAATGAGAGACTGATGAGAACAGTATGAATGTGAATGAATAGAAAAGCGAATGGGCCATAGTATTGTAGGAATTGTTTAATATGTTTTTAGACATAGTATTTTGTCTTGAATAAAATGAAAAATCTTGGGAATTGAAACCAAGTCAAAAATCACTTGTGCACTCCGTCATCCTTGTCTTTGTCCACTAGTTCAAGCTCTATTGTATTTTCTGATTGATTGACCTGTAGAACTAGGGACGTTAAAACAGGTACCCCTTCTATTTTGCACTGTCCCACTACCTCTCCATTAGCCCTCCACATCACCCCTCCACACTAGCCCTACCAATGGCCTCATATCTTATAGCAACTTCAAAACAAGGCAAGTGCTTTCAGGAGTGGGAGTGGCAAGGATGCACAGTGATGTGCGAACTGTGCATTATAGTATCTGGCCATGATGTGCTTACTAGGCATAATTAAATAATGATCATTGTTTGCTTATTGTGCATAATGGAATCTGGCACTGGTGTGCTAACTGGGCCTAACGCGATCTAGCTATGATGTGATAATTGAGCCAAACAGAACTTGGATATGATGTGCTAACAAGCCATACTGGAGTCTGGCCATGGTATGCTTACTGGTCCTAATGGAAACTAGCCACAACAACAATGTGCTAACTAAGCTTCATGGAAACCGGCCATGATGTGCTAACTATGTGTAACAGAATCTGTCCATGATGCACTGACTGGGCATAATGGAGTATGGAAGAGGTGGATGGTGGAAGGTTACGGAAAGTCGGGGACGTTTCAGGTTGCTGGTATATAGGGCACGCTCACCACATTTCATCCACTCCTCAAACTAATTTCTAACATACCTTAGTGTGACGGGCATCTCTTTCAAATCTGCTCCATCTGCTGGGATGGAATGAGCGAGTTCAGGCGGATTGGACCTCCTTGTTGATTACATGAGGAAATGCACGCATTCATTGAAGCACTGCATTTATAATCCAACCCCAAAGATGTTTGGGCCACCAGATGATCACAGCCTTGCATGCCAACCAAGAATGATAATGTGAGTACTACTGATTTAGGCAACATTAGGTTCTGTTTTAGTGCTGCAAGATAAACAGGTTGCAGCCCGCGCTATAGAATTGGCTGATATGTAGCCCCTTTGTTAGCATGTATACCGGTGTTGGTATAGCCAGTGGCGACCGCACCATTTGTAGTGGACGATGGCTCTGGATCAACTGCTAAGGACATGTATGTTCGTTTTGAATGAAATAGAACATCATTGTAAGCCCCGCCCACTCTTGGAACAGGTAGATCTCGAGTTCTCTTGTTTATGAAATCATGCCATTTTTCAACTTTGGGATGTTTTGACGGACTCGCGTTTCTTTGCTGCCATTATGGACTAATACTTTTAACTGGAAGCCTTAATGGTGATGCCAGCGGGTGGAAGAGCATGGCCAACTTGTCGTTTCTGCGTGCAGGATGTTTGTGTCTGCCCTTTGCTAGCCTTCACTGTCATCGATGTGAAGTCAGCTGTTGTGAATGGACTCCACAGGGAGACTTACAGGACAGGTTATTGATTTGCTCATCCTTCCGCATTTGCCATTAAAGGCCAACTGGGGAACTCTGAACTAATCGCAGTCAGTGGCTCGGAAATTGAAGGGGAAATAGCCTGTCAGCTGCAAGCTGGGCAGGGCAGACTGGTTCCTTGGCCGCCTCGCTTTCCCATCTCACTCCCTTGCTTGCTTTTCAGGCGGTCCCCCGGGCGGTGATTCATAGCTGCCATCCGTTTCTTTTTTTTAAGAGAGGTCTAATTTACTAGTGTCACTGGTGCAGAGCAGTTGTACAAAGCCTTAGTGTTTCTTAAATAAGGACTCGCGGGCAGATTCTCACACGGATTTGCTTGCGCATAGGCCCTGTGTCCAGCACGATGCATTTTGTGTGCAAAACTCAAAATGAGAAGCAGCAGTCCTGCACGCAGATGGACAACTGCGTGCCCACAGGCATGCGACTGGTGTTGGAAGGGTTGGTAATGGAGGTGCACTCACTTTGCATATGCAAAATAGGTGTTCCTAGAGGCAGAGAGGTTTTTATGGGAGGGCAAAAGGGGCACTTGCCCAGGGCCCCCACTTTGGAGGCGGCCCCCACAAGGCTGCCTGATCTAAAGAAGTTAGATTCCTTTGTTCACCAGACTTAAATAGCACACATCAGGATATTTTATTGCGTGGTGCTGAGGCTCTAAACCTATGGCCTGTCTGTTCTGCCTCGATCAATTCATCATGTAATTCTTTCTTTCTTCACTGTGGTATATAAAGTTTGTGTGTTCCTTGCGGCACAACTCCTGTAGCATTCTTTCCTTCCTGTGGAATTATGTTGATCATATGCAATAGCCAAATTTGAAATGCATTTTGGGAAATTGAGTGCCACAATGGTTCAGAAGTTAGCTCAGTGTGTTAAGCACTCATTGCAGAGGTATGTGTTCCTATGCAAGATTAGCATAGCACATTCCTGCAAGGCTGGCTGAGCCTTTCCTATGGCTGAAGTTTATAAATCTGCCTGCGTATGTACTTGGTCTTGCAGCACAACAGGTGCGATTATAAGCAATGTACCTGCACCAGATAGGGGTTGCTATAAAAACGAACATGCCATCCTGATGGTGAATGTCTAGAAATTGGTTTGTTTAGATGGGGTGTTGTAAAACCTAGGCAATCGCCTCCAACTATGAGCATAAACGTTTAGTCCAAGCGATGAATAAGTATCCACATTTGGAACCAAAGCATTCATGCTTGTATCCTGGCTTTGCCAGCAGACGATACAGTGCAGGACTCAGGCAAGCATATTTTAAAATCTGCTCATTTGACACAAAAAAACGCTTTGCATTTTTGTAAAAGACTAAGGTTTTTCTGCACTTTTATAAATGACAATTTCACAAGCCGGTGTTTTGGAACTAAGTAAAACATTAAAATACAAAAGACCAACCTAGATTAAGTCTGTTAAATCACACTGATTGGTATGTTGGTACTTATATACTTCGCTTGATGATGGAGAGAATGAAGCTCTTACACCCTTCTATGATATTTAGTTTTTGAAAATGGTCATGTTTGGTAATGTGATTTATGTACTTTCCACGTCAGTTTTATAAAATGAGATTATTTTAGTTCATGGTAAGAACTGGTACTGAAAGTGTTCAAATGCAGAAGTTGACACAAATGCGAGATTCACCCCTTAACCAGTTGGTGTATTGCTGTGCATCTCATTTAATTGTGTATTGCCTACCAGTCCCTAAACCTTTCAAAATGGTCAGCCCTTTCCTTCTCAGGGTATGATCCTCAAAACAGCCTCACTCGTGGTTTCACTGGCTATAGTGTTGCTTCCACTAAAATAGTGAACATTGATATATTGCACACCAAAGGCATTTTATTCTTTTGATCTCTAATGGAAACACTGTTTGAAAACTATGTCCCACTTATAATCTGTCTGTCTGGACACAGACACCTTCCTGGTGGCTTCTAATCTGCATCCCCTATCCATGCTATGGTACATGTAGCTTTCTCCTTCCTACCAATTGGTCTCCACTATCCATGCTTGAGCACGTTTGCATTCTGTGAGGCAGCAAATGTGAGTTCTCGGTCTATTCTGGGTTACATGTATCTTTTACATACAGTCCTGCATTAATACTACAGGCTGGATACCTTCCTGGATTCTATTGATAAAAAGTCTCCTGTATCTAAGCTAGAACCGAAGTAACCAATTCGTAGACTGATAATGTTGGCTATCAAATGGTACTTGTTTATCAGTCTGATGTACCCATGCAGTTCCCCACCCACTCTTCTTCTGAACTTATCAGTTACACCCTATCTGACCAACCTAGCCCCTTTGACACGTACAGGCTGCACTACCACCGTTATCACTGTATTTATTTACTTACCATTTATTTTGTTCTCACATATACTTTGCACTTTCCCCCTTTTCCCTTCCCCTTGCACTTTCCCTTCCCCTTGCACTTTTCCCCTTTTCCCTCCCCACTTGCACTTTCCCCCTTTTCCCTTCCCCATGCACTTGCACGTTCTCAATGCCACTGGGCCTAGTAAGATTGTTGCTTTTTTTTTGGTGTTGTTTCTCCCCTGTTCCCCTCCCTTTGCCTGGTTGCGCTCTGAAACACGTGTACGAGCACAATATAAATAAAATATCATATATCATATCATTAGAGCAAGAATGAAGAGGGTAAGGGGACTTAAAGCAAGTAAACATCCTTATTTTTAATGCTGTGAGGCAGTATGTCAACCTATGGGTTGTGATTGCGGCAGTGGTCCGGGGGGCGGGGCAGATATTCTTGATCATTTAATTCCTTTGGTTTGGTGGAGGGGGGCCCCAAAGATGTCCATGCACAGGGCCCCAAAAGTGCTTAAGATGGCCCTGCCTGGAGGCTTGGCAAAGGAAGGACAGTGCAAATCATGTACACGCCTGAAAACACTGATTCTCAAATTAACAAAGCATGTGCTGAATTAGCAATGTGCCCTTCTTCAAACTTTGCGTAGGTCAGATTTGCGACAAGAGCTAATCTAAAGGAACAAGTTTCATTTATTTAAAATCCTGTTTCCCTGGAAGTGGTTCATTTCCCTCTAAGTTTGATGCCACCTTTGGGAAAACATTCGTACTTTTCCTGTACATCTTTTTGTGTGTGAATATGTTTTATTCTGCAGTAGGCGATTCTCTGAGAACCACCATGCATGGACACTTTACGCCTAGCAGATGGTGCAATTTGTGCTTAGTTTAAAGCCGCAAAGGCATTATTTTGAAAATTGGCACTTGTGTGTATATTTGTAAGCAACAATAACATCATTGTGATTGCTAACTGCACTGGGTTTGCACAACAAAAACATACAAGTGTGTGGCTAAAATTGGACTTTTGTTTGGTATTCATGTAGTGCTGTTCTGGCAGCTTCAAAGCACTCGTGGAGAAGTGGGCTATGGATGTCAGTGTTGGCTTCGAAGTGGACGCTGGGAAGGACACTCAAAAGACAAATATTAAACCTCTTCTTACAGGACTTTATCAAAGTAAATCGGTGTTATACATCCTAAATATTCTCACCTACCACAGGTTCCTTTAAAGAACCCTTTGTCTTGGGTCAAGATCCTGAAATAATTCGGAAGTGTCTGAGGCCACCACCTGTTGATTTTCATCCGTGGCTGCTGAGGATCTTCTGAATAGTTGGGGCAAAAATACTTGGCCTGAATAGGAGTGGCTACGCGAGGCCAGCTAGCTGGAGACCTGACACTAAAAGGTGAAGAGTGGCTCTCTGCGCGATAATTATTTTCAAGTCATACGTTGATATGGCGCTCCTCACAGCACACTTTTCTGAAGAATTCACAGGATTTGCCAGCAGTTCTCAAGGTGAACATGTGAGATGGAATATTCCAGAGGCCACAAGGCATTTCTCTGCAGCAAATCATGAGTCCATCAGAAAACTGGCTGCACCAGGGTTCGAGTCCTAAAAAAAGAAGTGGGGGTGCTCTGACGGAAACATTGAGGAGTGACGTCAGAAGAGGTGAACATATACTAAAGTGAAATGTGCAAGTTTCATTCAACTTGTTTTTTACAACTGAAGAAACTGCACAGGACAAATAAACATTTGCCAAGAGAACAGATTGTCCTATTGCATTGCTAGTTAAGTTTAAAAGGAAAGAAGAAAAAAGGTGTCTCGTGGAATCTCACAAGTAGTGACGTTTGAGACCAACAATAGATGTCAACCTCTAAAAAGAAAAAAAGACAAAAACAGATCATAACAATCTGTGATAAATAGGACAACTAACTGATATAATCCCAAATGTAATAGGTTTCGACTTAAGCAGCCTCCTTTGTGGAGGCCATGTATTCTTCAGGATATGAATCTGTAAGACTCTAGGAACAAACCCAAACAATCAGTCGACTTGGTATTCTGGTTGCTGATACTAAGGTAACTAGCTCAAATAAATTTTCAAGGAGGTCCACTATACCATTTTAAATTAATCCTATCTGTGGGCCTCGGACTATGACCAATTTAATTCCCATTGTCTCATTATCTGGCAAACAAACATATGGTACTAAGAAAATCTGCCATATGTTGAGAGCTAATTAATCTTTGTCCCTAGAGTCTTACAGATTCAGGGTCCTGAAGGAGACCTGGTTTCGGAGGATAAGGATTTTATTTATTGATTCTGCTAGTGTGATACCCCCCATTTCATTTACCCTCCATGTACAGTCCCACCGCATAATCCTGGACAATAAACAGACTGTGAGTCTCAAAATTAAAATGTATTCATATAAATATCCCTCTCGGGTGCGGAGAAGGGGAATGAGCAGGAGAATCCACAGAAGCAATTCGAAGCAGGGCTGGAGAGGTAAGTGGACGCCGGGACCACCGCGGGCCCTGAGAGGTTCTGTACCACCATTGTCCACCTTGCAGAGCTCGTGCAGTGGAAGGCTGAGCCGGTGAACATAGCCGAGTTGTCTCTGTTGGCCGGATTGCACTGGGGACGTTCATAAGCCGAGGCGGATTAAATCCAGCATGGCGGAAGCAACGGCGACCCATGTGAGGTCAGGTGCCTGATCGGGAGGAGCTGCATGGGTTAAGGTCCTTTGCACACGCGGCGGAACATGGAGAAACAACTTACCCAGTTAGTTTCAGGCAAGCGAGTGACTCCCGGTCATTACGATGTTGTCTGCATGTGCCGGGCAGATCCAGTCACTCGCGTGTGAGTGAACGAAGTGCAGACAAGTCGCATGAATATCGAACTGTCAAAACTCAGTGCAAATATTGCAAAGGGCCAAGAGAGAGCACATGTTGCCAAGGGCCAAGAGAGAGCAAGTGTTGCCATGAGTCAAGAGAGTGCAAGCATTGCCAAGTGCCAAGAGATAGGAAGTGTTGCTAAGTTGTCCTCTAGCCAGAAGAGGAACAGTTTTGCTGTGTTTGATATTGATGAACTTTTGGGAAATGTGGCAGGAGAATACACCAGTTTCCAAGTGAAGGAACATTTGTTTTATGACCCTTTTGAGAACTTTGCCAGGCAAGAGGGGCTGGGACGCACCCCCTGCTTGTCAGTTCGAAGTGTTTTGAGAATTTTTGAGAACTGTGTCTTGAGGAAAGTGAAGAACTTTTTGTTAGACAAAAGGGGCTGGGACCCACCCCCTATTTGTCATTGTAGAGTGCATGAAAGCTTGGGGAAGGGAATCCCTTTTCAAGCCACGAGCTGTGAAGAGCCAGTGTAATATTTATTGTTTTGAAACTCAACCCTTACACATTGTAATCCAAGCAATTTGTGAGGGCAAGAATAGGTTTTGACACAGACCGTTTGGACTTCCTGACAAAGGCTGACCTTAGTTTGAGTTAGGCATGGAAAAGCCACTTCAAGGAAGGCCTTCTCCAAACCCAATTTCCTTTTTATGAACGTTTATAGCCAAACCTATATCTCTTGTGAAGTCATCATGAAGCAGAAACAGTGTGTATGTGTATAAGTATGGTACTCTAAAAGATACTAGGCAAATTAAATATTTCTGCTTTACATTGGCTTCTCTAGACAACAAAGTTTGCCTCATTGTTCAGTTAAGTGTGTTTAAAACATTCCATTTTCTCCAGTATCAAGAAAAGTATGGGTTGTTAACATTGATTATGATGAACACATTGGGCCTGATTCACAGACCTTTGCACCATTATAAAACGCTTCTGAGAATCAGGCCCATTGTATCTGCACCCCTGTATGAGTGTGAGGCAGTGAATGTGTTGGCTATGCGCTGGTCATTCAAAGGTGAGCAATGGTCCGCTTGCATCTGGCTCCTGCAGGTTTGAACCAGAAATATATTCTTGTACTCTGTTCTAAACACATGTGTGTGCCGTCTTCTCAGAATAGGGAGGTACAGCTTTCAATCTATATGCGTGTAAGTGTCTGTGTATGCATGTGCAGTTTGTAATATGTCTGTGTGCAGTTTTCAGTCTCCCTGGGGTGGGAGGACTTTTGGAAGACCGCAGTCTGTGAAAATAAAATGAGCATTACTTTGCATGTGAGCACGAATGACTAATTTAAACATTCTAAGAATCCTAATTATCTAAAGATAACAAAGTGCTCATTAAAGCACCCAATTTGTTATGTTCCCTCTCTGTCCCTTGGTGGCCCTGCGATTGGCTTAACCGGCTTTCCTCAGTGAGTGTGTCCAGGTGAATTTGCTGCCTTGAGTCCCAACCTTACCTTAACTCTGAGCATTTATGATACCTATGTGATTGTTTAAGGATGTTTCTCCTTTGTTTTAGTGTTTCCCATTTTTGTGGCTGTGATCCACTTCCTGGCCCTTGTAGTCTTTTCTTTTACCGCTCAAATATTTGAGTCTTTGATCTGTTCACCCTTAATCGTTACTGGGGAACACACACTGGTGGCAGAGGGTTTAAAGTGCCCTGACTGCCATTTTGAAGTCAAGCTCAAGAGTCCCAGTGGCAGCAGGGATATTGGGTAATAATGTCGCCATACATAATAGGCCTCATTACAACTGTGCCGGTCTGGTAACAACGGTGCCGGTAAGCCTACCGGCACCGTTGTTACCGGACTGGTACAGCACAACTCTGTGAGTGGGTGTCGTCCCACCCGCTAGGGTCAGACCTGCCAGGCGGGACGGCACCAGCTCGCAGAGTTCTCACAGGAGCACCGGCACCATTGTTAACAGTACCGGTGCTCCCATGTCCCCATCCCCAAAATTACCGGCGTCTGACTTACCGGCCGCCAGGGTTGTAATACCCCGGTGTTCACAGGAAAGTCAGGCGGCGGGAATTTTTTTTTGGGTCTGGCGGCAAGATGCCGATGTCGCCGTCAGGGTTACCGCCAGACCCGTAATGTCGTCATACATACTGTCGCTGGGCAAAGCCATTGGCGACATTATATATGGTGACATGTATGGGGACGGGTTGCGACAATTCAGCAAAAGTAGGGAGACTGTCCACACACACCTTTCCACAGTGCCTTTCGCATGCCTGCAAGGAACGTTAAAGAAGTCCCCAGAGTCAATTAAAAACCCTTCTCAGTTGTTCCCTCAAACTCCCCGGCTCTAAATAGTGAGCAGCTTCAGGAAGGATGGAAACACGGCCCTTATGCTCCGGGTTCACCCATGGCGCCTAAAACCTGCCCCCCGCCCCTAATCCGTACTTATTTACTCCCAGCGGGACCTAGTGAAAGCAAAACAGTGACCGTCAGCCATGGTAGTCTGCCAGTTCAAGGGCACCCTGCATATTATACGCACTTGCAGAAAAACCTCGGTGGGACACCCCTTTCTTTTCCCAGACCTCCCCAGAAGCACTCCTCACGGGAACCATCTCTTTGCAAATTCCACAGTCCATCATATCTGAAATGGGGCATTTTGTCTTCACCTTCTTTTCAGGAAAAGGGGAACCTACCCCAGCCACTTGATCTACAGCTCCTTAACCCGTAGACGGGCCTGCACCCATGTGACCTTGTCCACCCCTCAATGGAGCAGTGCCTCATTCAGAGTTCCACCAGGACACTGAGAGGCAATCCAGTCATAATCGCTGTGCCACGGAATCTACGCTCCTCTTAGGCAGTGGTGGAAGTGGGCGGGAGTGGTCGGGAGCGGTGCTCCTCTACTTCTTTTAATTAAGTGGGGAGCCCGAGAGCCCCAAATGGTAAAGCAGATTCAGGTAGAAACAACGCGGTTGTGTTGGAAAACGCTGCGGTTTTTCTTTCCGAGCCGGAGGAGCCTGAGAAACTTGGAAAGAAAAACCGCAGCGTTTTCCAACACAACGTTGTATTTATGTTTGCGGTATCTTCAAAAGCAACCGCAAACATAAATACAGCGTTTTTAAAGTTGCGGTTTTATTTCTAAGTTTTCCGGGCTCCTCCAAAATAAATAGCACTTACCGAGATCCAGCTGCAGCTTTCCTGCTCTGGTCTCCGGTCCCCGTCCTCCGCCTACAGCACTAATGAAGGGAAAGCCACCCAGCGGTAGCCTTTGTTTACTACAGCTGGCTGGCTTTTCCTTCATTAGTGACGCAAAAGCAAAAGCCAGCTCAGGAGGGCCTCCATTTCACAAAATGGATGCGCCCATGTGCTTGCTTTTGCGAATTTTGAGCTTGAATAGCTCAAAATTTTACATAGGAAGTTTTAAAACGGAGAATGCTAGTATTTTATTTTATGTTTCCTATCTATTTTTTAAATAAAATTTTTTACTAGACCATCCCTTTAAGGGCATTTATCTCCAGAGCAGAGGGAGATTGGTTTGTCAAGGACTGCACGACTCAAAAGATAGCTCAGGACAGCTGTTCCTAAATCAAGATTGTTCACCTCGCCTTTTGCAATTTCTCCAGCGAGGGCATTCCCAAGTGGTTCCTTCTCCACCCCCCAAAGGCCTGGCTGCTTTACTGGCTTGCTACCTCAGCCTGCAGGTACGAAGCCATTTATCACGTCCCAAATGCTGCCAACGACGCACTTTCCGTCGTGTTCATATTTACCACAAACCGGCCGCTTCATGCCCACAAATAACGCCCATATGAGCCCGCACGTGCATTTTCCCGCTGCTTTTGGGCGGGTGGCCAAACATTAAACTGTCTGCAAGGCAGTTCGTTTTAAAAGCAAGCCGACATTTCCGTCTGCAGTGAAAAGGCCGCGTTGAGAACTCTGGATAAGCAGCCGCGCTTATTGTAGGACGAGCGCGAACATGAATTGTTCGCAATTACCAGCTTCGTGCTTGCTTGCCCAGTGACTCATAACTCGATGTTGGGGCCTAGAATGAATAGCGTCGCTTAAGCAAAAAAAACTCATTTTCTTTTCCATGAATTGCTTGCTCTTTTTGTTCTGTGTCATGAATCAAAAATGAAAGCTAAATGCACTGGATGGTTGAACCGGCTTGCGTGCAGATTAAAAAGCGGGTTTGTGCTCAGTTGCCTTAGCGCTGCGGAGGCTCTTATTGTGCACGGAGTAAACTGGCTGCGCTTTTGTGTCTGTTTGTTTTTAAATAATGATGTTTGGGTGGAATTGTCAGAGGGTCGTGAGAGATGATGTGCTCCACACAGGCAGCTGGAGGCAAAGATGGGAACGTTAAAACCGTTAGATTTTTGCTGTCTGGAGCTCATGCCTACCTCCACCCATAAGTATTTGAAAGGCAGGTTTAAAAGGGTCTATATATACATATGTATATGCACATTATATCTACATTCAATGGGATCTATTATTATATACGACCCCCAAAAGCTATATATATATATATACAAATGCATATGTGTGTGTGTGTATATATATATATATCAAGGAAAAAACTTTAGTTGCAGGGACATTAAGGTGAGAACTTAATGCAACAAAACCCATGAAATTCAACTAAAGCCAGCTTAACGTTGCGCCCCCTGTTGCGCAGATTATGACCACAACGATGACATCACAGATCAAATTACTGATGACATCACCAATTACATGTTGTATAAGAACAATGATGACGTTACGAATCACATCACTGATTCCATCCCTGGTGGCAACACTAATTGCATTTTATATAAGTGATTACATCAATAATGTAATTAGACATAACGTTTATAAATGATCTCATGAAAACTTTGATTACCTTAACAAGAATTTAGGCCGTGGACTTGGCCATGACAAAGGCTGGCGTCCCTGGCCAGCACCCAAGGCCATAGGTAGTGGTCGGTTAGTCACCAATGGGCATGGTTAACTGCCATGCCTAGTAGCCAGTCACTGCTTTAAAATATACAGTGGGCAACGTTGAAACTGGAGTCAGTGGCCACAGCTAGTGCTCATTAATATGTCAGAATATACAGTCAGCACAGCCAAAGACCATGGCCGCTGGCTAGTATTGTGTTGAAGACCATGGCTAGTGTCTGGTTAGTGTTATGTAATACACAGTGGGCACTGCCAGAGGCCATCGCTGATTGCATTTTATTATTTTAAAATATACAGTGGACATGGCCAAAAGATGTACAAACTGCTCAAGGTCAATGGCCCATTTATGTGTCAGAATATATAGTTCGCACAGTCAAAGATTGTGGCCACTGGCCAGTATTGTGCCAAAGTCCATGGCTAGTGCCTGTTCAGTGTATATAATATACAGTGGACACTAGTGAAAGCTGCATCCACTGGTAAAGGCCCAAATCTATGTTTGGTGGCTTGTTAAGTGTTTTAAAATATTCAGTGCACATGGGTGAAGGTTGTGACCACTGTCCATAGCTGAAGGCCATGATAAGTACCCACTCATGTGTTAAAATATATTTAGCCATGCACTCTGACCATGGCTGAAGCCCATGCTTAATGGCAGTTACTGTTGTAATCTAATTAGTGATGCCACCAGTGATGTGATTTGTGATGTCATCATTGTGGTCATAGTCTGCGGAATAAGGGGCACAAAGTTAAAGTGGCTTTAGCTGAATTTCTAGGGTTTTATTGCATTAAGTTCTCACCTTAACGTCTCTGCAACTAAAGATATTTCCTTGAATTTCAAGGGTTTTGTTCTTCCATACACAATTAACATTAATAATACAGACAATTCAGCTAATCAAAACACTGTATTATGTCTAGAAAGTAAAACAAAAAGCAATTGGACAACCACATCCCCCCCCAAATAAACCTGTTATATAGTTTGCATATGTACTTAACTTTTTAAAGTTTTTACATGTATATGTATTGTTCATGAATGGTTATTTAAGTGTTACAGTAACTGTCAATATATTTTAAAATAAATGTTTGCAATACTACTGCCCTTATATATGCAAATATATATATGTACATATTTTTTTTAAAAAAAGGTTTTATAGCCGCATCCACCAAGGATACATCCGCGGCTATATACAGCAACAACTGGGGGAGGGGGTAACCAGCACATGCAAAATAAGCCAATAGAACGTAAACATCCTTCAATGCGTCTAATACATCAGCCAATGGTATCACGCGCTGCGTTTCCCGCCTACATGTGACTTTTATACACGTCAACAAACGATCCAATCACACATAGCAAAGTATTGACGCGAGTACGCCCATGTCATTTGATGCAATCCGCGCGTATGAAATAAGCCAATGGGACATCTAACTCCTGTAACATGGCTACGCCTCTTCGCGCATAATGCTTCATCAATCATTACACGCGCTGCGGCTCTGTGCTTACACGTGACTTTTATACACCTCCACGAACTATCCAACCACACGTTGCGCTGTATCAACACAGCTACATCCTTGCCATTTAACATATGCGCATACAAGACTGTCCAATCAGATGGCGCGGCAGTCTGTATGATATGATGATATGATATGGCATTTGTAACGCGCCTATACACAAGTGTTTCAAGGCGCGACGAGGCGGGGGGGGAACAAGGGGAGATAGACCACGATCTTACTAGGCCAGGTGTCATTCAGATCGCGCAAGTGCAAGGGTAGAGGGGAAGGGAAAAGTGCATGGGGGAAAGTGCAGTACAGGGTTATAAGCATACAGCATACAGGATAAATAACAAGGGCCAGCTGGTGGCAAGTGCGAGGTAAGTGCAAACAAGTGCTGGGAAGGGGGGCTGTATGGATACAGACACAGTCCCGTAGTGCAGGGGTTGCCGTGGAGGCAGTGCAGGGGAGAGTGGCTGGGCCGAGAACGGTGAATGGCCCAGTTGCAGATTCAGTGCAGTTTCAGTAGTATTAGCAGGGGAGAGGGGGAGAGAAAGCGGAGGCAAAGAGGAAGGTTTTGAGGTGCTTCCGGAACCGGAGGTGGTTCTCCTCAAGTTTCAGGGAGGTAGGAAGGCTGTTCCAGAGGGAGGCCCCTGCAGCGGAGAGAGATCTGCCCCCAACTCGTTGTTTGGAGAAGCGGCTGACCCTGAGGGAGTTGGAGGCGGATGAGCGAAGAGCTCGAGAAGGAAGATATTTAGGAAGAGAGAGTTGAAGGTATTTTGGCCCAAGGCCCCAGACGGCCTTGTGGACAATGCAGAGGGTTTTGAACTTGATCCTCGCAGTCACTGGGAGCCAGTGTAGTGATTTCAGTCCACAGTTCTCCAGTGTAGAGATACAGTCCCTGGGCTTGAGGCCAAGGAAAAGTCTTGCAGTCCTGTTCTGGATGAGTTGCAAAGGGCGGAGAGTAGAGGCGGGCAGATTAAGATAGAGGCTGTTACAGTAGTCCAGCTTAGAGAGAACCAGGGCTCTAGAGACAGTGAGCTTCTGGGGGAAGGAGAGGAAAGGAAGGATACCTCTGAGGAGGTGTAGCTGGTAGTGTGACTTCTTAGATACGTCGGATATGTGAGGAGAGAAGGAGAGTGTGGAGTCGAAGATGACCCCAAGGTTTTTTGCCTTGCAGGTAGGAGTAGGAAGAGGGCCCAGAGAGGCCGGCCAGAGAGCAGCAGGGAAGGAGGGAGTGGGAGTGCCGATGAGTAGAATCTCAGTCTTACTGGCATTAAGGCAGAGGTCGTTGGCGGCACACCATTCCTGGATAGCAGAAAGACAGTCAGAGATGAGGGAAGGAGAAGAGGAGGCCGAGGGTAGCCTGAAAATGAGTTGGGTATCATCCGCATAGCACTGAAAGTAGGGGCAGAGAGCGGCGATGTGGTGGGCGAGAAGTGCCAGATACTGGTTGAACTGCCAGGGAGAGAGCTTAGATCCCTGGGGGACACCACAGGTAGAGAAGAAGATGTCAGAGAGGAAAGACCCCAGTTGGACCTGGGAGGGTCGATTTGAGAGGAAAGAGGTCAGCCACGCCAGAGCCTGACCAGTGATACCGAGGTTATCACGGAGACGGTTGAGCAGGATGGTATGGTTGACAGTATCAAAGGCAGAAGAGAGATCAAGCAAAATGAGAACACATGGAATGTTAGAGTCAAGGTTCGAGAGCAGGTCCTCACGGATGTTCAGGAGAGCAGTTTCCGTGCTTCTGGCAGCTCTGAAGCCAGACTGATGGTCATGAAGACTACCAACACATTCAGCATGGAGATTAAGCTGGGAGATGGCCAGTTTCTCCAGGAGCTTGCCCAGGAAGGGAGTGATAGAGATTGGGCGATAATTAGCTGGGCAGGAAGGGTCGGAGGAGGGTTTCTTAAGAATGGGGTGCACAAGGGAGTGCTTGAGAGGGGTTGGGAAGACTCCAGAGGCGAAGGAGTGATTGCAGAAGTCAGCAAGGGCAGGAGCCAAGGAGTCAATGTGGTCCTTGATAGTTTTGGAGGAACAGGGGTGGACCTGTTTTGATGAGACTTTCATAGATTGGACTTGTCTTGAAACCTCGTCAGCAGAAAAAAGGGGAAAGGAAGAGAAGGAGAGAGGAGGGGTGGCTGCAGAAGAGCCAGAGGAAGGGCAGGGAATAGAGGGGGGGAGGTTATAGGAGGAGAGTGAGGACAGGATGTCCTGAGTTTTTGAAATGAAGTGAGAGGCCAGTGCCGTGCAGAGGGCCTGGGAGGGGACAGGAGAGGTAGAGACTGCAGCAGGGTTGGCCAGCTCCTTGCAGATTTTAAAGAGTTCGGCCGAATTGTTAGATGCCGCAGAGATGCGGGCTTGGATAAGGGCTCTCTTCTTGGTGAGAACGGAGAGCCGGTATTGCCTTTGGAGCAGGCGACAGGCCAGTTTGTCAGAGGATGAACATGAAGCACGAATAATCACCAAACCCACAAAATATAACTTTATATTAATCACTGCTTTCTGGACTTTCTAGTGAAAGGTTTTCTGAGTAACTGCAAGCACTTTTGGGCTTCTACAGACATAAGCCCGATATGTGGATGGTTGTGCCACCACTGATCCTGCAAAGGGACCAGTCTGACATACCGAGTTTAAACTGGACTACATCTACTATGGCTGACACTAACCCATCCCCTGCTGCCTTCCTGAGAGCACTCTAATTGGGTGGGATGTTTTTTTCTTTTCTATCCCTTCTCTTCAGTTGCACTGACCCCTGCCCTACTTAACGCAGTGCCCTTTAGACCTTGAAGACTTGCAATGTGTGGTAGAGTTCAATATTTTTTTTGTTTGAATTAATTTTATTAAAAAATAGGGAAACATACTCATATAACAACAATATTGACTAACGGTCGCATATGAAAAAGATAAAGCATAGGAACCTATTAACAGAGCACTATTAGCAGAAACACTGCATATGTGTGTACTATAATACACATATCAACTTTTAAATAGGGGACAAGACATAAAAGAACAAAACAAAAACAGACGTAAACAAAAGAGGGGAAGAGAGAGAAACAGGATAATATGATAGAGACAGTAGTATTTAAGAAAGGGACATCAGTAGAAAGGAAGTCTAGAAACACTTTCCACTTCAATACATGTGTGTGTTGTAGACATAGGGAACAGGCAATACATCATTCTAATCACTGAATATTACATATAGGGTTCCACCAAATTTTATGATTTATATGATCAAGATCTTTCCAGTTTACAGTAATTGTTTGGATGGCCACTAAGATACAAAGATCAAACAAATGACAAGTATTAATCTGTAACATGTGCCGCAGGAGTTTCCCAAATATTTGACAAAAACCCTTTAACAAACGTACACTCATAAACATATGTTGGAATTAATCTTCAACATCCGTACAGCTCCAGCATTTGTCATTTTGAGAAGTCTTACATTTTTAGAGAATGGTGCGAGTAATGAAAACTCTATGATGGAAGAAATATAGTATTTGAGTCAAACTGGCAGATGAGATAATCGAAGAGAATGTCTTCCAAACCAGAGGCCAGCAATGTATTGAATCGGTTAAGGATCAATCCTGTTGCCAAGCTGACTCTGACCCCCACTGAGGATCAAAGGCATGTCCAGCAGAAAGAATTTGTAGGCAGTAAAATGAAGATTATGCATATGTTGTAGTTGTTCATGACTTCAGGAAGATGTGTTCGCCAGTAAGGTATCAAGATTATCACATTAATCAAAATAGAATAATGGTGCCAAATGGATACTGGAATACAGTTCTTAAAGCACAGCCTGACTTTCCATCAATAAATGGGTCAATGATTTCATTACAATCTCTGCATATGATTAGATTATGAAAACTGGAGTGGAATACACCTTTCAGATGGAACCAGAAGGCAGTGACAGGTGAGGGAGGGCCATATACATTCAGAATTGTATATTAAACTGAATCAACGAGAATCTTGAGAAAGAGCCTTCTGCCATAATCATCTGAGTCAGATTTGATTAGTTTGCAATTAAAACCATTGTTCATTAGGGTAATAACACCATTACTCTTCTCATGTGCAGCACTAGTAAATACTTAGCCTACCCACAATCTCTTATGTTTAGCTACTTCTGCATCCGACAGGTGAGTTTCCTGAATACAAGCAATGGATGGTTTCGATCTATTCAAATGGAGTACTTTTTCGCTCTTTATAGGATTATGTAAACCTTAAACATTCCAGGAAATTATATTTAGCAGCATAGGAGTAAAACACAGTAAAGTTGGACAACATAATGAGTAGTAATTAAAGTAAAGGGAAGCATCAGAGGAGTAACATTAAAACCTGTCATCGAGTAGCAGTAAGGACTCCATTTATGATGCACTGTTAGCTTATCCTGAAAGGAAAACATGTAACAAGAGAGGAAACCTAAGGGATAAGGGGAGGCAAACAAAGCCAACACAAAATTAAGCCATGGTAAATAGCAACTTTCAAGTAAGAATACCAACGTGGCTCACTGGGATCAGACACACTAATACATGTTGACTAGTAGAACTGCCGGGAGAGAGGAGACCATCCCCTGCTCAGTTTCAAGAAGCCTTAAATCAAAGAAACAATGGACGCATGCTGAGCGAGTGCTGATCACTAGAGTCATTTTTTAGCCAGCGGGCATGGGAAGAAGGCATGGTTGGAGTAGCCAGAGAGGGAGGGAAGGTAGGTATGGAGAAGTGTCCCACTATATTGTTTCATGATGGGGTGCTCTTCCTTTTCCTATACACCCAATTCCCTGCAAGCAAGTTGTTCTGGGTCTGATGTTATAAATCAAAGGGCACTTGTTACAACAATGGGGATTGGACCTCTTTCGGCAGGCCTGCTTTGGACCAATCCCCTGTGGCAATTTCCCTTTAAAATCAGAGGGACAGTCCCTCATTCTTTGATTCACATTTGGACCATGAAGAAGAGGATACACTTTTGGACCTCTGTTGGGAGTGAAGTCCATTCCAAAGTCCTCTGCCATAGAGGTGAAGACAGAATGCCTCCAATGCAGAGGCAAGCTCTGTCCCTATTCAAACAGTGGAGGAGGGGCGGGGTGTGGGGATGGCTGCTGCTGGACCAAGGCCTCACTGCTCGATGGACATGAACTAGGTCCCTGTTCACTGGAGGTAAAGGATCCCCTGGAGGTTCCAGCCAAGCTCACAAGACTGACAGTGCTTGTCCTGAATCCCCAGGAATGGTCTTCCTGCAACTGCAAAACCTAGGAAATGTCCTTTGACTCTCCCTGCAGCTGCAAACCGCATCAATGCCAGTTCGAGCATCTTCAGCGCCATCCAAGCGGCTGCATGGGACTCGCCTGAGCCCTCTCAGACCTCAACACCAAACCACCTCCACACAGCGGTGTGTCGCTCGATGCGAATGCCAAAGCTGTCATCTCTGCATCTCGAGACCCTCTGACACCAAACTTGACACCACCATCTAGTCACTATCTTCTTCAAGTGGAGACCATTGCAGTACCTGATGCTGTGTTGAGCCAGCCAGGTCCACTTGCCGTTGGAGGCCAGTCTCCTCTTCTCAGCACCTAAGGCCACCAAGTCTTCCAGAGCCACCGAACCGGCATAGTTTGCCATCCCCAGCTTCCTCGTGCTGCAAGCCGTCGCAGCTGCAGAGCAACACTGCATTGTTGGAACTGGCTCAGCCATTCCTCTGCCCGGCATCGAAAGTGCCCAGACTCCTGGTTCGATGCCTAAAAGCCTGTTCAGACGCAAACACAAGAAATAAGATACTGTGCAGAGACACAGGCCTCTATGCCCACCTTTGGAACCACAGTGACCTTTTAGCCATGCATCTGTTCCTTTCTTCTAAGATGTTCTTGGACATTGACATTGTGTCCATTAAGTTCATGCTCACCCCAGTTCCTCTACCCATGTCTCTGTAACCAGCAACAATTGTATGTAACAGTGCCACGATGCCTCCGGGCTGATGCACTCGTTATGAATGTTAATTACTTTATAAATAAATAAATTCTACAACAGTCTGCATTTTCTGGGTTTTCTTTACAAGCGTGGTTTTAAGCTACTGTTTTTAGTTGATTGTGTTTCATTGTCTGCATTTTCTGGGTTTTCTTTACAGGCGTGGTTTTAAGCTACTGTTTTTAGTTGGTTGATTGCGTTTCATTGTTTGATTAAAAGTCAACATTGTTATGAAAGCTTGGTTGATCATTCTTTTATTTTGGAACCTTTGTACTTAAGTTGTTTGGATTGCAACTCTTATCGGCGCAGATCTCCCCCTCTCCATGAAGATATAGCCTACCATACCACATACGATGTAGTAGGTATAGCGGTTGGGCCGTGCTTGTTTCACCTTTTATTATTGGGATCGCTGCAGGTTTAGGAGTAGTGTGGGGGCTGTGTAGGTGGTTTAGCCACTTCTCATCCGTGTGCTCCTGCAGAGTAATCTCTTCAAAGTAATGCATGGCACCTACGTGCTGTGAAGTACCCTACATGCTGTGGGCTCCTTCCCTCCCTTGTCTGCATGTTCCCCTGTGTCCCCTTCCTCCTACTTAGACTGATCTGAATGTATCTGGACGTTTGAATAGTCAGGTTCATGTACCCCTCCTTCCATCCTTTCTCTTCCCCCATCCCTGCCCCCATAGAGTGCCACAAATCAATGTGTATTGTGGTTGGTGCCCCACAAATCGACAATAAATAAGGACATACAATTCTGCACTAGTCAATGGGTACATTCTGTGTTTTTCCATGAATCTGCTCCTAGAAAGCATGGGCCTGATTCATGGAAGTATTTTATAATGGCGCAATCCCATAGGAAAACGTTCCATGAATTCGGCCCCATGAGTAATGAATACATTGTCATAGAGCACAATATGCAGCATTTTACAGTGAAATCAGAATTTTATACAAGCAAAAACGAAGTCAAGTACTGGCCTTAGAAAGCAAAACAAGTGACCAGTTCAATTCCTTCTTGAACCGAGAATAGCAGAATTGGGTCTGAAAGGCACATGGCACAAAATGAAGAGTGCGCGTTAAGAGAAGGGCAGAGCATGTTTGCTGTCCCAGGTAGAGATGGGAAACTTTTCCATGACAGAAGTAGAAGATGCAAATGTTGCGTCCTTCACTGTTGCCTGCCTCCCTGCAGAAAGCTTGCTCTTCTGCGGGCAGAATTCTCCCTGGCGGAAGACTGGTTATACCACACCCATCTCAGCGGGTGCAGCCAATTTCCACATTTCAGGAAGCTACAACACCCCGCATACCCCCATTGGATGGATTTCAGCCAATAGGAGTTCCAAGAAGATCCCAACCTCTTGAATGACTAGCATTTCTACAGCACCAGGATGTATGTTCCCACGCTGCCTGTTCTTCCGCCACACTGAACTCTGCAGAAGTGAATGGTCCATAATGGGAGAGCTAATCTAGTATAATATATTTGGTGATTGAGTTTTTCCAAGCCCAAGCGCTGACTAACGCTGAACACATGCGGAGGGCCCCCATTAGGGAAATGCATATCCATCACTTCACTAGACATTCTGACCCCCACCTGGGACATCACGCCCACTCCTGTTCAGATATTTCAACCTTTAATGTCATGGTGTGTGGTTATATGATGAATGGCTTCCTTTATGTTGAACACGTGTTCTTACGCTCTGAAGATTAGCGATGAGAGAGTGTGTGAATGGTCAGAATCACAGATCAGGTTTTTCACCAACTGGTGAATTCATGCATGAAAATAATTTTTATTTTTCAGAAATCATGAATATCATCTTGATTAAATGATATATATGAAAAGATAATGTGCAACACTACATTTGTCACTCTGGGTATGACTGATTATTATTGAGATTATTAATATTCAGACCTGCCGTTAAGTATACATTTTTGATTAAACTCTATCAGAATAAGCAGCGAACAACCGCCTCGGTTTGTCTCTATACAGATATAATTTTTTTGGGTGGTCCATAATTCCACCTTTTGCTTTGCAATGGGTGGCATTTTCACCCATCAATAGGTTTAGTAAATGGGACATTTTGCGGAAACCTCCCGCCTAAACCTAAAAGGTGAAGAGTGCAAAATGGCAAAACCTGCTTCTTTTATGGACGACCTGCCTCCCACCAGCCCACACTGGTAGAGCTCCGGAAAATCCCAAATGTTGCTGTGCCATCCAATCATCCCTGAGCAGGCCACGCCTGTCTACCATCTCCAGATACGTTTCCGTGAGGTAATTCCATACTTCCTGAAATGTTTCCACCCCATAATATTGAATGCCACCCAACTTTAGTTCAAATGCTTCCATAATCCATCTTATGTCATACGTCTTTCAGCTGTGACATATGTAGGGTTCTCAGAGCACCCTCCTTTGCAGGGGCATTGTACCCAGGCCAGGATAGCCAGGCCTTTAGTCTGCATAAGAAATAGAATTGGGAGAAAGTAAGAGGATGGGTATGCAGGGGAAATGCAACAGGCGTTGGGGATGGGGTGATGTAAAAGGGGAAAAGGAGTGCTCTGAGATAGCTTGGGTGGGTTTGAAACCATTAAGGTGGACAATAGGTCGGCATTGCAAAAAGGAAGTTATGTTCGAAAGGTGTTGCCCATCAAATTGAGTATCTATATGAAGTAGTGCACAGGAGGAAATGCTAGCTAATCACCGTTCCCAGTGAAAAGATATTTTTATAAAGATCTTTTCACTAAAAGGTTGATTTAGAAAGACCGGTCCGTGACCACACAGGGTGGTCTTTCTAAAGCGAACTGTCATGCCCCTGCCGCATGCGAGTGCGCGCTGGGGCTGACGTGCTCTGCGGGACCACAAAGCGGAGGGTGAGGAGAATGGGTAAGTGTGTGTGTGTTGGTGTGCCTGTTGTATGTATGTATTTTGGTTTAAGGGGTGGGGAGTCGGGCGTGCTGGGACTGAAACCCCACGGGAGAGGGTGTGGGTGGGGGGAGGGGGCTGTGGGTAAGATCCCGTGGGAGAAGATGAGGGTGGGTGGCGGGAAGAACAATGGGCTGCTTGGAGGGTGAAACCCCCCAAATATTTATTTTTAAAAAAGGGAAATCGCATTTTAAAGGTCTCAAGAGAAACAGACCTTTACAATGACGGTTTTCTGATCAAAAGAAAATCAGTCAAAGTAAATCAGTCTTTTTCTCTTGAGACCTTTAAAAAAAGGTAATTTCACATAGAACCGTAATAACACATAGTAGCAAATAGGGTTTGGCTGTGTGATGGGCTCGAGATGTGCTCCAGCAGCCTAATCAATCTTAGTGGCTTTTTAACCAAGGATTACCTTTTAATTGTTTCTACAGGGCAAACTTCTAAATAGCAATTAAGGACTACCAAGACAGAGGGCCAAGTCTGCCTTTACATAAGGGAAACCCTTTTGTTGGGTATAATAGGCAAGAACAATTATTTTTTACAAAAACATACCCAACAGTCTTTTTTAAAATTAATTTCCATATTTATTGGTACATAATCTTGTTTTAATTTTTTTCTTTTTTTCTACTCTCAATCTTCATTTGCCCGAGACATGGTTTTAGGCGTAGATAAACATCCAGCACAAGGGTGTTTGGCAAAGAATTCAAATACCTGACCAAGGAGGCAATACAACATATACCCAAAAGCCAAATAAGGAGATGTCAAGTGAGATGCAAGGGTCAGGTGTCAATAATATGTGGTCCTGAAGAAGGTGGTTAACTTGCTACTCTGCCAAAACGTCAGGCTGGCACAGGGGGGGTCTCTAGGACAGACACCCTGGCAAGCCTAACTCTATCATTGGAGAAATTGAACTTCTATTTCCTGAGATGAAGAGCCCGTTTTAAGAAAGCTTATATAATGTAATTTCTGTATAGAAGCAGTTGGGTGGTTAGAAGATACACAAACACTTGGGGACAGATGAGAAATTGATTATCTGTATTATTTAGATAAATGTGTTTTAGGATAATTTGTCTTGTTTTCAAAAAATGTATTGTGATGCTGTATAATTCTTTAAATAATTGAACTATCAGCCAAGATGTGTGCAAGAGAAATAAATAGCTAGGATCACGGGACATGAGTCAAATGATTGAGAGAGGAAAAAATAAAATAATAAATAAGCTCATGTACCAATATATATTGAAATTGGTTTTGATCACCGAGTTCCTCGAACTCTGTTTTTCATTAGTTGAAACTAGCCAAAAAATGAGAAATCGAATAAAAGACTGTTGGGGATAATTGTATAAAAATAAAAGGCCAAATATGGTCTAGAATAGACTGTGTGAAATGTTATTGTAGTTGGAGAAGAAAAATGTAGGACGTGCTGCTGTAGATCTATGGACACATTCCATGGTATGTTGCAAACCAGGCACTTGGAAAGAGGGTGAAATAATGACATAGGTTAATATTCGAATGTATTGTCTCGGAGTGCCGTCACTGCTCGGTTTAGGTTTCCTGTGCAGGGGGCTGCGTGGCGTGTGTTATATGACTTGTTCTGTAAGGCTATGGCATGTGTGTTGCTTGTTTAGCACTTAATGACACATTAAGGCCACCGTACAGCACAGAGCAGGGGTGGGGGGGGTGGCATTCAGCTTGCAAACCACCAACATAAGCACCAGTGTGCCCAAAGATAAGCACTGAATCGCGGGTCCCGCGCCCCTAGATGGCCAGCTTTAGAGTAGGGATAATTGGACGACCGTGAAGACTCTTCAGTGTTAGGGTGCCATGCAGCAAGCAGGTTCCCTGCTGAGAATACATCCCCAAGGCTGCTGCTGGAGCGGAGATTGGGCCCTGCTAGCAAGCCTTTCTGAGCTGCTGTTGCCTGCTATGGTGGAAGCAGGCGGTACCCAGATAGCTTTGGGAAAACGGCTTAGTTTACTGGACAGTCTGGCTTTTCACAGCACTGAGCAGTCTTCGGGCCTACGTGAAGAAATTGGGATCGAAGCATAACTGAACCTGCGCTACAGCAGCGTCACTGCTGTAGACATGGTAATCTGAGCATCTTGTACGCGTAGGAACCCTTATAATAACGGTCTGGATTACTTGTACGCCATTTCTGCAAGATCCTGTTGCTACTTTATGAAATATTGTTAGAACGTTTTTATACTGTGCCAAATCACCACTGTAGTAGTGTCTGAGCGCGTAGGCATGTCCAAAAAGAAGAAAAGGGGGAGGGAGTGGAGGGAGAGAAAAAGGGGTGGGGGTGATGAAATAGAGGACGAACAGGAAAAGACACAAAGTATTTAGTAAAATAAAGAGGGTTAATGTTTGTGAATGCTTGGGGCATGGTGCATCAATAAGACTGGCATGTGAAACAATTGTGCGTAAAGTTAAGTGTTAAAAGGTGCCTGTAGATAAGGGAAAATGTACTTGATGGCAGGTTTAATATAGGATATTTCAAATTTTAATGTATAGTGGCGTGTTGGATTTGAGATGTGCATGTTGTTTTTCATTGTCAGGTGATATGTTTAATTTCTCCCACAAAACAAACTGGTGATTAGCAGTTCTGGGATGGCCAAGCCTATTGGCTAAGAATAGCCAAGTCAAGAATAGATTCTGCAAAAGGCAAATGTGGATGGCTACATACATGGTAGGCATGGAGAGACAGGCAAGGTATCTGTCTTTCTGTATGCAATGGCAGTTTGATGCCCTTTGGTGTGAAATGTCAGGACACACGTGCATCTTTGGCTCAGTGGTGGTCAGGCTTTTAAGACTTCCACAGTTGTGTGCCACCGGGAGCCTGTGGGTGTTGAAACCATGCACAAGGGGACAGGCGAGCAATACCCTTCTACTTACTTCCCTAGGCCAGAAATGTCCTGGTTCTATAGGTACTTTTAAGTGAGGGTGGGATTTGAACTAAGGCTTTTCTGGGAGTTAATTCCTGGACTGGCTTCCCATAAATTCTTGAGGCCTGCTTGTAACTTTATGGGATGCTTATAGTAGGGTAGGAGTCGGGACTACACTTGTGCCGAGGCTGGGCGTTTCTGGGAGTTAATCTGCATAATCCGATCCAGCCTTTTCTACCCTTCTTGTTCTGGGCTGCAATTACCTTGCCCTATTAAGAGAGCAACATTGGGATCTTGGGTGCAGGTATGGAGTCTGCTGACAAGCTTAATTTGCGGGTCTATTTTGAGCATTATGGCCCTTTTGTGAACTGAGTACCGCTCCCCTCACATCTGATTTGCGTGCTTTGTGGAGTGCTACCTGTCACTTTTTGACATTCATGTGAAACTGCATCAAACAACTTGACACCTTATACAGGATATAACCAGCTAGTATAGCAAAGAACATTCCCCAAAAAACTAAGTGAAGAGGGGTAGCTAAATAAACAAAAAAGTGCAAAACCCACTTAAAATCATAAACTGACATTCGGTTACAAGCTCACAAATGGAAAGGGTGAACTAAAAAAAGCAAAAAACACAAGTGTAGAGCAGAGTTAGGTTTAGATGCAGTAAAAGAGGAAGTGAAAGAACTAATAGGGATGTGGCTGAGAAGGGGCTAAAAGCAAAAGGAAGGCGTACATCATAACACAATGTCAAGTTAGCTCAACTAGCAAGCATGCTTTTGGGAACAAAACATGTACTGCCTGATTCATACTTCAAACAGGGATTTTCGGGCAGAAAGGCGCGCAAATCTGCGTTTTCAGCGCAAATAATTTCATGAATCAGGCAGATAGTATTATTAGGCTATTTATTGATCGTGGGCCTAGCTTTGAGAAACAACAGAGCACTTTACAAATCATAGGGGGAAGGACACAGTAAGGGAAGCACAGATGCAAGGGAGCGGGGAGCTAACAGGGCGGGGAAGGGTGTGCAATTTGTCAGCAAGGAAAAAGCAAGCAAGCAAGGGAGGAAACAATCAGGATTAGATCACCCAGTTTCAGGTTAGGTGGAGAGTGACGGGTGTGTCGATCTAGGTGTTCGGAAGAAGCGATTTCTTGATGAGGACAATCTTTCGCTCCTTCCCCAAATCTAGAGGTGAGGGGGTGAGTCTGGTGGTGATGGGGAGGAGGTTCCAGAGTCTTGGGCTGTAGACGGAAAAGGCCTGTCTTCTGGTTCTTTCCTTTCTACACTGTCAAAGATCAATTCTGCGCATGTCCTATGTGCTGCCTTTATGGAGGAGAAGTGAGAAAGGAGTACATTCAGGAATGGTATTGACTGTAACACCCGCCTGCAGGATTGGTTTCTTTGCACCATATTGTTGCTCTATATATGCAATGTCTGGCTTGCCTGGTAATGGGTTATGACCCAAAAGATTTTCATGAGGCAAAGTCTAAAATAGTGGTGAAATGTAATGCCAACTTGGTTCAGTCTGCCAACAGTGTCCCTATCCCTGTTCTTTGCCTACTGGATCAGGCCTGTGCTTCAAAGTACCTGATGCCAACATCTGTCACCACTCACTTTCAATGTGAGCATTCCAATGTCTGTCCAGTACGCTCTTTTGTTTTGATTGAGTAGACTTAAGTTTGCAGTCCAATATCTTCCAGGCCGTATTACTGCTCTGAGGTGCCATGATTTTCAGAGATCTTTGAATATGACTTTTTTTTAAAGGATTGCGCGGGATTCAGCTGTATGAAGATTTCTTGAATCACTTTCTGTACGCTTGCTATTAGTGCAATTTGCAATAATGTATTTAATCAGATATCTCCATTAACATTATTTTAAATAAATAATTACGATCAGATTATACCATAAATCCCAAAAATGAACACGGGACGGGCCCTCAGTAAGAGGGAAGCCTTAACGCATTCAAACACACGCTACATAAAAATCTGGTCGTAACAGTTCATTATATAAAACCTGGCCTCCGCCCAGTCCTGATATAGCAAAAAATAGTCTTGACCAGAACTTACGCTTGTCAGAGAAAAGACAACATCTTAATAGAAAATGTGCTAAGTCTTCAGCAGCCCCATATTGCAAGAGCACGACATAGTTCCCCCACCCCCCGCTGCCCACCTGCAAGGTTTGCCCTGGATCCGGTTGTTTGAAAATCCCGGAAATCAGCTTCTGCCCACTTGCTAGTAGTTCAGAATTGGAGTGTGGCGTGCGGATCCTTAGAACAATGGAATTATAATTATAATTGGTTATTTATAACGCGCTTAATGCCAAAGTGGTTTCTAAGCGCAGAGCGCGTTGCCACTGAGCTACACTACCCGTGTACTACTCATGTTCGAAGGAAAGGTCTCTTATATGCTAGTTATGCGTATGTTGTGTACGCACCCAAACAACACATTTCTAAACATGAAAATGGAGCTTTTCTAAAGGACTTTTATCAGGGTTTAACCAAGGGCCTCTTAGAAACCCGTCAAACTTTTCTTTGTTGTGGACTTTTTTTAAAAGTTAAATAAAATGCACGGTGACCTGTCGTAAGCACTTTAATGATTCCCAGGAATGTATCGAATCATTCTTGTTGAATGACAATATTGCATCGCTGCTTCACCCGCTCTTTCTGCCGCTTCCTGTGTGCAGATGCCCAGGTGGGACTTGTCCTTGCATGTGGTGCTTGCATGAATCATGCCAAATACATTCAACATATTGCGCTGAACCCTACCTGGAGGCCATTTTGAAGTGTTGCAGGAGAAGAAGGGAAGCAGGGTGAGAAAATCTGCTTACTGTAACAAAAATGGAAACTCCCGGCCAATCCAAATCTGCGGTGCAGGCAGATCCCGCATTACAACCTGGGGATCTAGCAGTTATTTATACGTGCTTCCCGAATACCGTCTGCATTAGCATACTTGCTAACCCTATTGATTTAGGCAGTAGGCTACTGCTTTTTAAGCAGTCCTACCGCCTACAGATTTGGGCGACAGATCCTACTGCTTTTTACAGTGGCAGGTCATTTATGTGACTCTAAGGCGGGCTGCAGGACAACACATCCAACACATTAGTCTGTCTGTGCAGTGGGCTGGTAGGTGATTACTTTGATTGAGCTTAGACCAATCCAGTGACCTGACAGCTTACGTGACTCTCTCCTGCACTCTTGCAGACAACCCTTAGGTGAACTACCAGTGAAGGCAAGTGGCAGAGCGTAACACCATCACACAGCATCTGCCTATTAGACTGAGAGGTTATCAGTCTCCATGTCATTCAGTGTTCAACTTGCACTGCGTGAATACTTACCTCTCAACTCAAACGCTTTTGGCGGGTGTAAACTGCTCAGAAAGCATCTCTCTCACCCGCCAAGCTCCCTACCCTTCCATTTAAATGAATGGGCTTTCACCCACCAAAAGCAAAATCGTGTGTTTTCACCCACCATCGGCTGACAAAACATTGAGAGCTATGCAAATACATATGCATTGCCCATGCTGCTGCTACAGAGCAGTGGCAAATGTTGCCTACCAGCTCTGTGTGATTACCTTCTGTGAAGTTAGGTAATTGAATGTGTTGTTAACTCACCATTCACAATTATACATTTTAAACATTTGATCATCTTTCCAGGGTGTGTGGTTTGATGGGTTGTGTATTTTAGAGTGCTTGAATGGTGCCAACAATCCATGTTTTGTATTTTCCTGTGATGTCATTGTTATACGAATTATTATTTTAGAAATTTGAAAAACCCTACATCTTTTTGCTCACAGAATGTTGGCAAGTATGCATTAGGCGGAGATGCTTCAAATAGCTGTTGATGTTCCACACCGGCAATGCACGCCATCTATTCTACAGTAAAATAAATGCCCCTCCTGTGTCAACACTGATTTCTGAACGTGCTGTTTACAATTTCTCATTGGTTGAATGCTTGCTGGCCTCAGATACCTTTTACAAGGGTTACATTGAGAGTAGAATAGGCCATTTCAGCTAAGTCACACATGCCACAGCGCCACCCGGTATCCCCCGCTGGACGGTCAGCTCCAATTCTCCATGCGCAGTGGGTATGCAAATTAGCGGGAAAGCATGCTTGTTGCTCTAGAATATTGTCTTTGACTACTGTCTGTACGTCCAGTATTACTGTGCTGCCGAGCACGTGAAACGGCCCGCTCATCCCTCACCAGCCACATTCCCGCCAAGGCCCAAGGTTAATTCAAGTTGAAATAGCGCGCATTCCTCTGTTGTCTCCGGCGCGCCGCCATCATGAATATCCGAGACGGATGGGCGCACTCTGGGGAAAGCTGAGCCAGGGCAGCTACACTTTCATCTCTATGCATATCAACCTGTCTGCGCAGATAAGCCCTGTATTTAATGGCTCCGTGAGGAAGGAAGGGAATTCAGAGGGAAGTGAGGGGGCTTTCTTTGACCACCAGGGCCCGTATCACAGAAGCGTTGCACGCGTGCAAGTGCAATTTTGAACAGTACTGGCACTACAGCAATCTATGCCCTGGTGCAAAACATGGATTGAAAGAATATGCTCTTTGCACTGGGTAAATTGCTGCCCTCTGACATGCAAAACTGCACTTGCACTGGTGCAGAACGAACACGTTCTTTGCACAGGGTAAATGTTTGCCCTCTGCCATGCAAACTGGCACTTCCTCTGGTGCAGAATGAACATGCTCTTTGCACTGGGTACATTTTTGCCCTTAGCCATGCAAAATTGCACTTGCACTGGTGCAGAAAGAATGTTATTTGCGCTGGGTTAATGTTTGCCCTCTGCCATGCAAAAAAACACTGGCACTGGTGCAGAACGAACATGTTCTTTGCGCTGGGTAAATGTTTACACTCTGCCATGCAACATTTCACTTGCACTGGTGCAGAAACAATATGCTCTTTGCACTGGGTAAATGTTTTCCCTTTGCCATGCAAAATTGCACTTGCACTGGTGCAGAAACAATATGCTCTTTGCACTGGGTAAATGTTTTCCCTTTGCCATGCAAAATTGCACTTGCACTGGTGCAGAAAGAATAAGTTCTTTGCAGTGGGTACATTTTTGCCCTCGACCATGCAAAATTGCACTTGCAATGGTGCAAAGTTCCTGTGATTCGGCTCCTACACTGCACGTGTATAGTGTTGGAAGGGTTTGTGTGCCTTGAGTTTTCAGAAGCCCCCCCTCCCTATAAAGCACTGCTCCTGGGATCCCCAGAAGCTGTGACGGTCTTGTCTTCTGCATGGACGTCATTGGACGTCATGGACTGCGACCCCTGAGCTCTCCCTTGCTACCCCTGTGGTCTCCCTTGCTACCCCTAAAAAATAATAATAATTTGTATTTCTTTTTTTAAAAAAAATTATTAATGCACGTTGCTGGACTGTGGCCAGCGCCATGTGGCTCTTTGCTTCTGGAGTGGCCGGCTTTCTTGTTCAGGCCTCTTTAAAAAAAAAAAAAAAAAAAGAAAAACATGGGACATGGGTTCCACAAGTCTAACACTTTCAACAGTAACCCTAAATAAGAAAGAATGGGAATACAAGTTAATTTGTCTTTCTAGAATTCTTTACAATAATTGCTGGACTCATTAAAGGTTTATTTCAGGCACACTTCAGGGGGTGAGCCACTGGTTTAGTCTGTTGTTAAACACCTCAATTCCGCCTTTCATTCTTCTGAGGTCGATAAATGAGTACCAACACAGGTTGGGTGATATTATATGTATAGTTCTATATAAAGCGCTTAAGCGTAAGTGGTATATAATACCACATCATTATCATTAGGCCATTGACGTCTGCTTGCATTCACAGTTCTCCAGCATGGGGGTCTGGCATGGATTCACATGCTCATGAATATTTCCCGTCGTCAGGCTGGGAATCCTCGGTAAGGAAAAAATCAGTTTCAGTTTAGTTTCTGAACTGTCTTTCTCCTCATAACCAATCACTGGTCTCTGGGTCATACTGCCCCCAGCCAATGACTGCCCTCTACCTAAGCCCCTCCTCTGGCAGCCATCTTCAGATTTTTAGCGCACGTTCAAGTATTGGGAGTCCTCGTGCTATAGCTCGCGAGCTTTTACTGCGTTTTTTCAAAGAGTTTAATCTCATTTATTCAGTCAATCGAGCCTCAAGCTCCACCGTTTCTACTTCCGATCAACGGGGACCCGTTTCGGAATTTTCTACGCCCCTCAAGGGTGAAGTTTTCGTCGAGTTTCGCTTCTTGGAGGATTCCAGGAGATCTTTGAGGCTTACCCCGCGTGGAGATGGCCCAAGACAAAGGAAACACGACGGCCGGATCCAAGCTGTTCAGGAGCTGCCCGGTATGCGGATTGCTGAATGTCTTCAAGGAGGATGAGCATTCCAGATGTGTCTACTGCCTTCACGAAGACAAAACGCATGTGGAGAAGGACTGTGCGTTTTTCAAGAACATGTCGGAACGGACCATGAGGGATCGGCATGTCCGGCTCACCAACTGTCTGGAAGGGAAGAGCCCAGCGGTAGGTGAGAAAAAGAAGAAGTCAGAGCGGTCTTCTAAGACCTTTCAGGGCGCTCCGGTGACGGAAGCCCAACATAAGGCAAAGCACCGCGAGTCTGCGGGCACCGGGAGCACCGATCGGTCGGGCTCCTCGGCTGCCAGGCAGGGCGCACTTTCACCGACGCCATCAACCACGAGACAATGCTCTGGCTCGGGGAAGAGGAAATCGGAGAACCCGGGTAAGCTTCGGGAGAAGCCCCGGTTCATCCGATGGAGACAGCCGAGGGGGAGCGAGGCAGTGACCATCCCCCCAAGGTGAAGGCCTCAGGCACGCCCAAGGTCATCAAGGCCTCTATCAAAGGAGTCGCGGTGGGCCTGGCAAAGCCTGTGGAGGCTATCCCAGTGGAGGCGACCTCAGGGCTTAGAGTTTCCCTGCCACCACAGAGGGAATCATCTTTTCAGCCCATCGATAAGACCCCCGTGAAACCCCGGGTGGAAAAAGAGGGGGGCCCGATGTCCATCACAGACACAGATACACCCTTGGAGAAGGAGCTGGCTGGAGTCGCGAAGATCCTGAACAAGAAGTTCGAGGAAGTCCGGTCCCACGGGAGGGAGCCCGACGAGGCGGACGAGGAAAGCGACGGTGGTGCCGACGAGGAGCCCGTAGAGGCGGAAGATTCCACTCCCCGGCCGTCGCTCCCGTCGCAGCCAGTACCTGGGCCACAAGACAACTCAGGAGGGATCTTGATGGTGATCCAGGCCTTGTGTACAGAGATAAGGACAAGATTGCCCTTACCACCAATGGACGATCCAGCGGAGCCTGGACCATTGGGAAGCCCTCCAAGCAAGCGGAGGAGAGTTCACCCACCCAGCCACCCTTCATGGCCTTCTCAACCTTCATCGCCCTCTCCTGATCCAAGGGATGACACTGGAACGGATACGGCCATGACGGGGAAGGATGACAACGGTGGTGACGGGATGGGCATTCCATCACCACATCCTCGGGCCTCCCTGCCCGACGAAATTGTCTCCTTCCACGCCATGATCGCCATGGCATCTCAGCTCTTCCAGCTCTGCCCCGAGGAACAGAAGAAGGAAGGTTTCCTCTATCAATGGCGTGAGGCCAAGAGGAAGACGGTCCTCTCAATTCCCTTACTCAACAACATCTGGGACAAGGGGCTGTCACTCCTGAAGAACCCGTCCACGACCCCCCCCCCCAGGAGAGACCGGTATTAAGAGGTACCGGGTCCCGGATTCTGCCCCCATGTGCCTTAGGGTGCAGCCGACCCCGGATTCGGTCATCTCCGCAGCGGCCAAGAAGAAAGCGGTGGGGGCGATGGCTTCAACTTCGACCTCCCCGCCGGACGGCGAGGGGAAGAAACTGGACGGCATGGGATGACGGGTCATCTCTTTGGCGGCAATGACGATTAAAGCGGCCAACGCCCTCGCGATTGTGGCTCGCTACGACAAGGAGCTGTGGTTTGAGATTGCTCGTGCAGACCAGGGTTCTGGACATGCCCTTCAACTGGAACAATCTGTTTGGCAAGACTGTGGACGAGTTACTGCAGGTCATCAAGGCCAACACGGAGACGCCTTGGGCCTTGAGGGTTCTCCAACAACCACGGCCACCCTTTCGGATCTCCGCAGGCAAGCAAGGTTTGCCAGGCGGCCCGCTCCTTGTCGCAGGAGGCCTACAGAGGACACGGCAAGTCAGGAGGATCTCATCGTCGTCGCCAAGGTGGCAAGGCCGCTGCCAAGTAGGCCTGAACCGGCCGTAGTGTCGGGCCCCCCACCTGAGCACCCCGGTGGGAGGCCGGCTGGCGAAGTTCGTCAGCGTGTGGGAGTCCATCTTCACCGACCGATGGGTGCTGGATACCCTGGCCCGCGGACACACTCTCGAGTTTCTAAAGAAGTGCCCCCACATTCCACCTGTGGCCAGGAAGGAAAACCACGTCCCTCAACTGCTGCTGGAAATAAGGGCGATGCTGAAGAAAGGAGCCATCGAGCTCGTCCCAAAGAGGCTCCGGGGCTCCAGAGTGTACTCACGATACTTCAACGTAAGAAAGAAGACCGGCGGCTGGCGACCCATCCTGGACCTTCGTCGTCTAAACAAGTACATCAAGTCCCAGAAGTTCTGGATGGTCACCCTCCAGCACATGCTGTGACAGCTGGAGGAAGGTGACTTCCTATCGTCGCTGGACTTGGAGGATGCCTACTTTCACATCCCCATTCTAAAAGGACATCGAAAGTTCCTGAGGTTCGTAGTCCAAGGGTGACATTATCAGTTCAAGGCCCTTCCCTTCGGGTTGAAGTCGGCGTCCAGGGTATTCACCAAGTGCCTAGCACCAGTGGCGGCGCGGCTGCGCCTGCAGGGGATCCACGTCTACCCCTACCTGGACGATTGGCTCATCCGAGCAAAGACAAGAGAACTCGCCGTCGGCACACTGCGAAGACCGTCCAACTGCTCACGGAGCTGGGATTCTCGATCAACTTCGCGAAATCCCACTTAGTGCTGTCGCAAGTCGCCCTGTTCCTGGGAGCCAGGCTCAAGACAGTGGCGCGATTGGCCTCTCCGTCGGAGGAAAGGACGAAGGCCATCCTGGGCAAGGTGCAGCGGCTGTCGACCATGGACGTGGCTAGGGTGAGGTCCACCAAGTCCCTGCTCGGCATGATGTCTTTGCGCATCTACCTCGTGCGCCTGTGCAGGTTGCGGATGCGTCCACTACAAGAGTTCCTCGACACCCGTTGGATGCAGGCGACGAGTGTCTTCGAAGACAGGATCTTGCTCAACAAGACCTTCCACCAAGCGATCCAGTGGTGGGGCACCCACGCACATCTTGCGGCGGGTATGGACTTCCAGACCCCAGCACATCAGGAGACGGTGAGGACGGATACCTCACTGGAGGGATGGGGGGCGCACAATGGAGATCTCCACGCAAGAGGCCTTTGGCTACCGGAGGAGAGGTCACTACACATCAATATCCTGGAGCTCCAAGCCCTGTTCTGGGCCCTCAGGTCGTTCCTCCCATCCTTCAAGGGCAAGGTGGTAAGGATCTTCACCGACAACACCACCACGATGTTCTACATCCGGAAGCAGGGAGGCACCAGATCCGCAGCCCTATCCAAGGAATCCCAGGATCTGTGGCACTGGGCCGTCGCCCAAGGGTTGTTTCTGGTACCCTTTCATCTTGCAGGAATAAAGAACACCATCGCCGACTCACTCAGCAGGGAGCTGCACTCGTGCCACAAGTGGGAACTGCATCAGGACCAAGTGGATATACTTTTCCAACGATGGGGCAATCCCCAGATAGACCTATTTGCGACGGCGGAAACACCAAGTGCCGGAGGTTCGCCAGCAGGTTTCCCCAGCCGGGGAGCATGGGCGATGCCTTCTCATTCCCCTGGGATGGCCTGTTCCTGTATGCGTTCCCACCGTTGCCGTTGCTGCTGCGACTCAACCAACTCAGACGGTCCCGGTGCAGGATGATCCTCGTTGCACCGGTGTGGCCGAGGCAGATCTGGTTCCCGGACCTTCTGGACATGTCGGCGTCCCCCCCCCTGTCAAACTGCCGACGGATGCGGACCTCCTCGCCAGAGAAGGAGGCGCCATCCTCCACCACGACCCGGCGGACTACAAGGAGGTGCTTGCAAAGGCCAGGGCGTCCTCAACTCTCAAGTGCTATGGACACAAATGGAAGAGGTTCTCTGTGTGGTGCCATGCACAGAAGATTAACCCTCTGTGGATTACGGCCCCACAAGTCCTGCCGTACCTAGTGTCGCTGGCCAAGGCGGGGCTAGCTCATGCCTCCATCAAGATACATCTGCGGGCGATGTCCCGCTACACCAGGACGCCGGGGCGATCATCTCTGTGGTCTCATCACATGGTGAAGGAGTTTATGAAGGAACCAAAAATTCGGGCTCCTGGTATGGAACCTATTCTACCCAGGAGGGTTAACTAGAGTACAAAGCACACAAATGAATAGGTTCAAGAACACTACGCTCATACAAAAGAACTCCCGCAGTTTTTTTTTATAAACCCTGCACTTGTTTAAAGAGGAAATTACTCTTACAAGTTATATCATAGAGAAAAAATCTCTCCGAATTTTTTTTATGGTAGAATTGTATGAGTCAAGAACATAAAAGCACAATTCAAGGAGAAATCGGACATCAAAATGGTTTGTTGGACCACAACAGAAACAAACAAAGATATGTTTTCAACACACTGTACCAAAACATGTTTGGGACAATATCAGAATAGTGTGCATGTAACAAACCCAACCTCTATGAGGGTTTGTCAAAGTTGCACAAATCAATAGTGTAAAGATTCAGAACAGGATTCTTAAAACAACATAAAACAACTGTAAGGACACAAAGACAATTTTGCATGTATGGACAGCAATGGATGTGCTGTAGTTTCAGGGAAGTAGTGCGTCTACACCAGGTGTTTCGGCCGTTTGGAGTTGGGCTAGATGAGCCTCATCTTTAACACGGCCATCATCAGGACGGGGTTCTGTGTGAAATGACGTCTGTGCTGCAGGGGAGGGAGACCACAGTCAGAGGGATGTATGAGCGAAAATATAAATCATTTAAACTGAATTAATCAGAAGGCTGTGTAGTTAGATAAATAAAAACACACAGCTTACCTATGGGATAATTTCACAGGCACTGTATTAGAGATCCGCTAGCCGCATTGGCTGGTCTCTAGGTGGTCCTGTTATACAAAACAGAAAAGGCAGGGGGGGGGTTGGGTCAAGCTAAAATCCCCTCGCTATCATGTACACAATAATTGTAAATGCACATAAGCGAAGTTTCTTACCTCTCACCGGAGGTATCTAGGTGAAGACGTCCAATGTGGTGTCAAAAAGCGATCAACCATGGGATGCACGGCTAAAAATAAATAAAAGGTCACGGTGAGCGTTCTGATGTAGCGAATACTCGTGCTAATCTCAACGGGAGACCGTGGCGGCAGAGTTACCTTAGATGGTGCACCAAAATAAGGCAGTCTGTCTGAAATACGCATTTTGATTGCACGTATGGTCTTACCCACATACAGAAGCTTGCATGGGCATTGTATTATGTATATGACACCCTTGGTGTTACAATTGGTGAAATCATTCATTGTCCATTGTACTTTATCGTGTTCAAACGATTTCTTTTGCAGGGTCAACGGGCAGGCCACACAGTGGCCGCATTTATGGTGTCCAGAAATCTACCTGTGCCTGTTGCATTCAGCGCATTGTGTTTTTACTCCGAGGTCCATGAGGCCTTTTGGTCTCCCCTCTTTTTCTTATGCACCACTGTCGCAATTAATTAATTTGCTGCTTCATTGTTCTTCACGGGTTTGACTACGCCACTCCCTTGAAACATGACCCACTTTGGTAGTCACGCGTTGCCTATGGTTACCATGGCAACCTTTTGGTCAACAATAGCTCCCAAATTGATTTTTCATAAACACTTTAACATCTAGCATCTAATTGGTCTAGCGCCGCCAAACTCCACCGGATCAAGTATAAAACACTAATCTGTTCGTCGCTTGATCCAAGCCTGATTCTAAGATGGCCGCCATATAAAACCCCCACGCAGCCCTGGCAACAGCATTACTAACGCTTGGCCGACAGCTCTCTTCAGTGACTCAGCAGCTTGAGGAGACGCTGCACGCTGCTCGCTGCAGACAGACTGCCTTATTTTGGTGCACCATCTAAGGTAACTCTGCCGCCACGGTCTCCCGTTGAGATTAGCATGAGTATTCGCTACATCAGAACGCTCACCGTGACCTTTTATTTATTTTTAGCTGTGCATCCCATGGTTGATCGCTTTTTGACACCACATTGGACCTCTTCACCTAGATACCTCCGGTGAGAGGTAAGAAACTTCGCTTATGTGCATTTACAATTATTGTGTACATGATAGCGAGAGGATTTTAGCTTGACCCACCCCCCCCCTGCCTTTTCTGTTTTGTATAACAGGATCACCTAGAGACCAGCCAATGCGGCTAGCAGTTCTCTAATACAGTGCCTGTGAAATTATCCCATAGGTAAGCTGTGTGTTTTTATTTATCTATCTACACAGCCTTCTGATTAATTCAGTTTAAATGATTTATATTTTCGCTCATACATCCCTCTGACTGTGGTCTCCCTCCCCTGCAGCACAGACGTCATTTCACACAGAACCCCGTCCTGATGATGGCCGTGTTAAAGATGAGGCTCATCTAGCCCAACTCCAAACGGCCGAAACACCTGGTGTAGACGCACTACTTCCCTGAAACTACAGCACATCCATCGCTGTCCACACATGCAAAATTCTCTGTGTCCTTACAGTTGTTTTATGTTGTCTTAAGAATCCTGTTCTGAATCTTTACACTATTGATTTGTGCAACTTTGACAAACCCTCATAGAGGTTGGGTTTGTTACATGCACACTATTCTGATATTGTCCCAAAAAATATTTTGGTACAGTGTGTTGAAAACATATCTTTGTTTGTTTCTGTTGTGGTCCAACAAACTATTTTGATGTCTGATTTCTCCTTGAATTGTGCTTTTATGTTCTTGACTCATACAATTCTAACATGAAAAAAATTCTGAGAGATTTTTTCTCTATGATATAACTTGTAAGAGTAATTTCCTCTTTAAACAAGTGCAGAGTTTATAAAAAAAACTGTGGGAGTTCTTTTGTATGAGCGTATTGTTCTTGGAGTTTATGAAGGGACTGTTCCGATCAGTCCCACCGGTGAAGGCTCCGGCCCCGGCGTGGGAGATCAATCTGGTGCTGGGCAGGCTCATGGGGCCGCCATTCGAGCCTCTGCATTCGGCACCGTTGAAGTTCCTATCGTGGAAGACGGCGTTTCTTGTGGCCATCCCCTCCGCACGACGAGTGGGAGAGATCCAGGCCCTCTCCTGCAGACCACCCTACCTGACATTCCATGAAACTAGGGTGTTGCTGAGGACACACCCCTCCTTCATGCCCAAGGTGCCATCGGACTTCCATCTCAACGAGCCCTTGGTGTTACCTGTTTTCTTGCCGTCACCTTTGTCGCCGGCCAAGAGGACTTTGCACTCGCTGGATGTGGCTAAAGCGCTGAAGTTCTATGTGGACCGCACAAAGAGTTTTCGGAAGACATCACAGCTGTTTTTGAACTTTGGGACTGTGAACCAGGAGAAGGCCCTCTCAAAGGCTTCAGTTTCCAGATGGCTCTGCGGCTGCATCATGCACTGTCACCGGTTGGCAAACCGACCGTTGCCCGGCCGTCCGAGAGCCCATTCCACCAGAGCAATCGCTGCTACCATGGCGTTCTTGTCTGGTGTGCCCCTGCTGGACATCTGCAGGGCTGCTACATGGAGGTCGACGCACATCTTCACGAGATTCTACTGCGTCGACCGGGATTCCAGGGAGGAGTCCAGAGTCGGCCAGGCAGTGCTGCGCAACCTGTTCGCCTGAAGGTGGGCCTGGTGAGGGGGTAAGAGATGCTTAACCCATTAAGTGCCAAGGACGAGGTATCTTGTCCTTGGGATTACCTCCCTGTTGCCAAGGACGAGATAGGAACAACAGTGGAGAGATTATATATAATATAAAATAATTGTTTTAACACAGGATAGCCAACACTCCAATAAGTCTTCCTGGTAAGTTGCTTTACCAATGAAGTTGTTAAGTTAAAAGTTAGATATCCATAAATGGACAAGGACCCACCAGTGCCCGCAATCAGGCTTCATCTTCCAACTGCATTGGGCAGAACACCGGGGTCATAACACTCAATGCCCCCATTCTACATTCTCTGTCCTTTCACTGATGACACCAACACTGACAAGCAGATATAACGCACCTCTTCTACTTACTGAACCAACACTGAAAAGCAGATATAACAATAATATACTCGTATCACTATAACATTTTTTTATCTTTTATCACGCGCTTAACACCGGAGACGAATTTCTAAGCACGGGGCCGAGATTCAAACTTGTGTTGCTCTGCAGTTTCTTGCTTCCAAGATAAACGTATTCCCTTACGGCTAAAATGTGATTTAAAAAAAATATGAATTTCTCAACATTTAGATAACAAAATAAGCATTTTATTAATAAAACACCCCAGAAAAATATAATTTTAGATAAAAAAAGTGTATCATTCATGGTCCTTTAAAATGTCAAAGTGTCAGCCATAAACTATGAGGCGTAATTTGGGTTTATTTTAGAATCAATGAAGGTTTCATTTCTGGGGTGGAAGATTCTGCAAGGCCTGGAAAAAGGTCACTCGAGCTCTCAATTAAACACATTTCTCAGGTCTCTTTAATCCACGTAGAGCACTCCTTGGGACTTCCCAGCCGGGACACCAGTGTGTTGCCAGGCAGCGTCGGGAAGTGAACCGTTAAACTTGCATGAAATGTATCTAGTGCCCAACCGCCACTCTCGGCCTTGCTTGTTTGACAGACCTTCTGCAGCACCATAATGAAGGTATCCCTGAGCCGTATGCCTTCTCCCAAGCATCGGGGGAGCAGTGTCTGCAGATAAGGCAGTAGCCTTCCTTTTCTGGGAGGAGCGCAATCAAAAATAAGAATTATGGTGGTTTTGAAATATCCAGAAAATAGAGCAGACCAGGGTAGGATGAAGCTGCTGCCGCCAAATTTGCGATGTTTTCCCCCTTTCTCTATGGTTCACTAAAAATCATTATCAGTTTAGGCGTTCATTGAAAACCTTGTTATCCTAGGCCTCAAGGCATTAGGTATTTAGTAGTATCTTATGTGTTCCTAGTGCCAAGATGCCCTTGGGTGGATGTGCGCTTTATAAATGTATGTAACATAACATGAAATGCAACCAAGCAGAATCTGGCTTTGGTACGGCAGTGTGTTGTAGTGCCCTACGCAGGACAAGGCCCGGCCGGCCACCTTTGCTTTCAGATACAGTGGTGTACCAATCGCCCTTACCCATTGACCACACAGAGAGCGGTCTAGTCCTATCACCGTTTCCATTTCTTGTAAGCTTTTCCATGCGTCTGTCCTGCGGCTGCGCAGGTGGCCATGGTTGCAACTAGTCCCGGATCACATTGCGGCCGCTTTATCTAAATATCTTTGAAATGTTTTCAGGTTTGTCTTGAGGAAAAAGACACAACAATGGTCTTGATTGGATTTTGTAGTTTTCACAGCAGATGGAAACCTGTGATGAGGATAAATAAGGTAGTTTCATGGGGCACTTCTGCTGCACAGTAACATCCAAAGGTGGCCTAGCTTCAGGGGAGTTTAAAGCCCAGGATTTGAAGGAAATGGGCGAGAGCGATGTATAATATAGCTGGAAGAGAAAGGGCAATTTGTGGAATGTAATCTTGAATGTGATGATCAGAATCCATTGATTGCTCTAGGACAGAAAAATGGCATTGATTGATAACCCAGGGACAGGGAGAGCTGTGCATCACAGGTGATCCCGCTGTTACGGAGACCTTCTTTTCGAAGTCTGCACTTTGGTCCTGAAGTTTTTGTCGAGTCAACCAAATACATATGCATATATGTGTATGTGAGAGTAGGGAAGGAGAGAGGTGGGACTGGGGGGGCGGGCATAGAACACATAGGCGGGGCATGGAGTGGAAACCCGTTATAACATAAGTCGAATTCAAGTCGACCAACCAAAACCAGACGACTAAACTGCAGACTTTGAAAAGAAAGCCTTTGTAACAACATAGCACCCTATCACCATACAAAAGTCTGCTTGGGAGGCAAATATCCCATTGACTTCAGCAACATATAGGCGATTGCTACATTAGCCACACAAAACAACTAGGAGAATGGCTCGATTCAGACTTTCAGATCTAGCTGCACACATCTGGGCTCCTGGTGAGTTAATGGTGCCTGCTTTAGTCTGTGTTCAGAGAGGCAGGCCACAGGTGGGAATCTCCGCAGGTGATCTGCTGAGTACTCTTAAGTTGGGCTCTAGCAATTTCATATTTACAGCTCTCCAGAACTGAAAGACCGGTGAGAGCACATGCTGCAGAAAAAACAAGCTACAGAGATGGGAAGGGAATAAACCAAAAGGTATGATCATTTCCCCCCCTGAGCATGGATGTCAAGGTGTCCTTCATCAGCGCGGCACAGGACATTGGTGCGAAGTCTGTCTTGGTAAGCTGCCACCTCTGCATAATCAGCATTCTGTCATGGCCTTTGAATTTCCACCTAGGACAGGAATCTGCAATCTGTGGCTTTCCAGATGTTTTGGACTATGACTCTCAAGATGGTTGACCAGTCACCATGCTGGCTAGGACTGATGGGAGCTATAGTGCAATGCACTTGGAAAGCCAACGTTTGCATAACTCTGACATGGGGCACATAATGAGTATGACGGTGCAGGAAAAAAGTGTCTAACGGAATTACTGCCACTTTTCCCGCTCCGCCATACTACGAGTTTTGCCCTGGAGTCGGGGATTTACCTTCAGCACCATGATGGTGTTAAATATTGTGGGATGTTTTTACCCATGCATCCAAGCCCTACCATAAAACTGTGCAGTACTGGCATGGAAAACATCATGATGGCCAGAACTCCCCAGAGAGTGCACAGGGAAAACATGAAGAATAGGCTGCCACCCATTTTTGCCTATGTTGTGAGCACAGGAGGGCACTGCCTAAAACCACCATTGGGCTACACACACAGTAGCCTGAAACCATTGGGAATGGCAATGCTGATTGCCAAAAAGCAACTCAGAACTGTGGGGAATTCATTTTCTTAATCCCAAAAATGGTTGCATTACCAGTACTCACCACTATCAGAAAGCCGGCGTTTTAAAACCACCAGACTTTTGTGTAAAACTGAACAAATGAAACAAAACCAGACCAAGGAAAGACTTGCTAAGAGGTGGATACAATGTAAAACTATATTCTGAAATGACTTGAAGGAAGTAATTATTTAATGTATAGGTAAAAATTGTCAGTTTGATTTGAATGTAGAAAACTGGGAACAAAAAGTGACATTTAGCTGAAACCTGGCTTAATGAAACTGAATTCTGCCTGACAACTACCCCCGACAGGAGTTGAAACTGGATCAACAGCCACTCTTCCCCTTGCCAAAAGGAGTTGACACCTATCTTATTAGATTAGGGGTGGAGCACCTGGGAACTGGAAGGGACAGAACAAAGCAACTCCCTTGACTCAGGCAAATGTTATATTGGGGGCGTCGTAAAATAGCTTCCTCTTGGGAGAAACTGGGGGGCAGCTGTGCCTCTGTGAACAAGCTGGCTTGGGGGAAGTGGATAAACCAGTTATTCCACCATGTGATGTGGGAAGCCACACCCCTGTTTGACCAGGGCATAATTTTAAAAAGATAGATAACTCATAGTGCGGACTTGTCAGAATTATATAAGTAATATCATTATTTTTGTGATTTTTCTGTGAACATTTTAAGAGGCGTTAGGACCCTGTGGTGTATTCTGGGGGGTTGCTAGCGGAAAATAGGGTCTCACTCCAAATGTATGCATGTTAAAAATCTGACACTTTATCATCTGTAACCCATATCCCTGGTGCACATTTGTGTAAAATCTGGAAAGGTTTAGAGGTCGTTATCTGGATGAAAAGGGGAGAATTCTGTCATCAGTGGGCACGACATCGTACAAAGACAGGGATCGGATGGTTTGGTGCTACAGAAAATATGTTAACTGAACCTATAATATTAGAAAAATGGTACATAGATAAATATGTATTTGGGTCAGAAATAAATTTGTGTGCAATCTGACAAGGGGAGGTTCCTCTGACCATAAAACCTACAGCATCACTCTGACTCACATTTCCTTCCCCCAATCAAGGGAGAGAGGAGGAATTGGCCAATGATAAGTGAGGGGGGCAGGTTTAGTTATGACCAGGCACACACCCATTTTCAAAACACATAAAAAGAGACTGCTGGGACAGGTAGAGACACTCAATTCCATTTGCTGCGGAGCATGCTGACCCACGACTTCATATCCAGAGAACCAGACTTCAAATCCATCAATCTCCAGAACCTGTAGCAGAAATTAACTCCAGACTTTGTAGCAGAGAGGCCTGAATCCACCAGCTGAATCCTCTTCAGCAGGCCTCAAAACTAACCAAACTATTCAACAGCCGGGCGAGCTGTTTGAAGTTTTGCCGAGAATTTTTGCAAAAACCTGTAGCAGTACCCAGAAAGCAGTGCTACATCCAGAATCCAGAGAGGCTAGACCAGCAGAGCAGAGCTGACCCAGATCGCTGTGAGCAGAACCGGTGCCTGATTGACCCGCCGAGCAGACAGAACCGCAGCCGGACGTGTTGACCAGATCCGTGACGAGGCCTAGTTCAAATTTATATTGTGAGTACCTAGCGGAACTGTGCAGAACCAATCTCTTAGTTAAAATAATCTAATCCAAACTATTTTAACCTAAGTAGAACTGCCTCCTAGAAATCGTGTCATCTGTCATTTTTAAAGCTGCACAACTGTCACCTGTCAATTCTGCATCTGCAAGCTGTCACCTGTCATTTTGAGTTTACTTTAAATCCGAAAAACTACCTTTATTTAATCGTCCGTATCTCTGGAACCGTTTGGGCTAGGAACGCGATTTAACTTTCCTCTGAAAGCTTAGAATCTAAGCTTTCCAACAAGCCTAGAACCGACTTCCTACTCCTTATACTTGTACCGCAATCGCGATTCACGCACTCGCGAAATTTACCGCGATTTGCGATTTTGGCTCAATTTCTCCACTTGTCAAAATAGCAGCTCCATTCTTTCTTTTGTTAAAATCCGTTGCAACTTGGTAATAACTCATAGAGCATTGCTAAGGTGAGCCTGAACTAATACCAACACGCATCTCCCACTCACCCTGAATCTCTAGAGGGAATTAAAATCAGTTGGCACATTTTCCCATCCATTGCCATCACATTTAAAAAGCATTTTGGGCCTGTGTTTCAAACTCCTACCTGTTACCTCTAAGCTTGCTGGGGGGAACTGAATTTCGTATAGTATTTGATTACATTCCTGAGAACTGTGTGCTCCCCTTTCCATCTCCTTCCATTTCTTACATTGCATAGGGGAGGGGGGTGAATTGCCAGAGAAAAAGTGATTATCTTATCTTTTGCTAAAATCATATCAAGTATTTCTGTACTGCATTTTATTCCTCATTGCTTTTCCCTTGAAATCATAAAAGTGTTTTTGCTACTTTATCCATCCTATACTAACTCCTCATTGATTGTAAAGAAGTGTGCTAGTGCCAGATTACCCATTGTTGATATACATCATATGTCTAAGTGTACTATCAGATATTAATTTATTATAAAGTGTGATATATATATATATGGTTTAAATTCTCAAATAAACCTTTTAATTTGCAAAACAAACCTACTTCTTGGCTCAGTGGGGTGAGGGGGATTCTAAGAGAGGATGTTATACAAGGGTGGTCATCCAGAGTACTGAACTAGACATAAAAATACATTAATAAGGGTTTTCCTCAGCATCCCAGACTAGGCATTGACTTGGCTGTAGTGTTGATTGAATATCGCTTACAATATTCACACTTTCTGCCAAGCAATCACCGGAATTACCACTGGTGGTAATTCCGCCGAAATCCCCCATGCAGTCCTATCGACTCAAAATTAACGGGGACTAACACTGCCACCACTTGTAATCTGGCATAAATCCACCAAGCCAAGTGGCGGTAACAGTAATTCCGTTGGGCGGTATTCTGGCAGATCTACCACCAGAATACTGCCCAACTCGTAATAAGCCACAGTCCTTTCTCTTTTATCTTCACTCTTTTATCTTATACTGGGCCAGTCCCCACCATAGTTCACGACTGAGGATTGCCTGGAGAGTGGCATACTGTGCCACTGCCCGAGGTATCAAGACCTTGGTCTGCAAGAGCATAGGAAAGGGCAGCAGAAGAGGGTAAGTGGCAGTGGACGGAGGTTCAAAGCGCATGAACGATTTGCACAGCTAAGAAAAGAACGGCAAGTAGGCGAGGCGTTTCCAGGACTGTAATCATTGTGCAATGATCAAAGGATATGCTTCTGCAAACGAGCGTTTACCAATGTAAGCAGTTTCTCATACTTACAAGAAAGTTGTGTTATCTTGATGGGTATTTGTATAGCTTTTGTCACTAAACCCGCTGTAAGTTGAACGCTCTCGGGGACCGCAGCCCGGGTCAGTGGAGGTAGTCAGAGCAGTAAATAGTGTGTGCATGCACTCTGTATGTGTGCAGCTAGACAACCTTTTCTGTGGTGGATAGCTGCATTCTAATGCTGGAAGTAGTGTGCAAGGTATGTGAGACAGGTAGTATGTGTGCAGCTAGGCTAAGTGTCGTGGGGTTAGCTGCATTCTAATGGAGGTGGTGCTAGTATGTGAGATGGGACGTGTGTGTGCAGCTAGGCTAAGTGCCGTGGGGGTAGCTGCATTCTAATGTAGGTGGTGCTAGTATGGGAGACGGGATGTGTGTGTGCAGCTAGGCTAAGTGTTGTGGGGTAGCTGCATTCTAATGTAGGTGGTGCTAGTATGGGAGACGGGTACTGTGTGTGCAGCTAAGCTAAGTGTTGTGGGGGTAGCTGCATTCTAATGTAGGTGGTGCTAGTATGGGAGACGGGTAGTGTGTGTGCAGCTAGGCTACGTTTCGTGGGGTTAGCTGCATTCTAATGTAGGTGGTGCTAGTATGGGAGACGGGCAGTGTGTGTGCAGCTAGGCTAAGTTTCGTGGGGTTAGCTGCATTCTAATGGAGGTGGTGCTAGTATGGGAGACGGGACGTGTGTGTGTGCAGCTAGGCTAAGTGTCGTGGGGTTAGCTGCATTCTAATGTGGGTGGTGCTAGTATGGGAGACGGGACATCTGTGTGCAGCTAGGCTAAGTGTTGTGGGGGTAGCTGCATTCTAATGTGGTGGTGCTAGTATGGGAGACGGGCAGTGTGTGTGCAGCTAGGCTAAGTTTCGTGGGGCTAGCTGCATTCTAATGTGTGCAGCTAGGCTAAGTGTCGTGGGGGTAGCTGCATTCTAATGTGGTGGTGCTAGTATGGGAGACGGGACGTGTGTGTGCAGCTAGGCTAAGTGTCATGGGGGTAGCTGCGTTCTAATGTGGTGGTGCTAGTATGGGAGACGGGTAGTGTATGTGCAGCTAGGCTTAGTTTCGTGGGGTTAGCTGCATTCTAATGGAGGTGGTGCTAGTATGTGAGATGGGACGTGTGTGTGTGCAGCTAGGCTAAGTTTCGTGGGGCTAGCTGCATTCTAATGTGTGCAGCTAGGCTAAGTGTCGTGGGGGTAGCTGCATTCTAATGTGGTGGTGCTAGTATGGGAGACGGGACGTGTGTGTGCAGCTAGGCTAAGTGTCATGGGGGTAGCTGCGTTCTAATGTGGTGGTGCTAGTATGGGAGACGGGCAGGGTGTATGCAGCTAGGCTAAGTTTCGTGGGGCTAGCTGCATTCTAATGTGTGCAGCTAGGCTAAGTGTCGTGGGGGTAGCTGCATTCTAATGTGGTGGTGCTAGTATGGGAGACGGGACGTGTGTGTGCAGCTAGGCTAAGTGTCATGGGGGTAGCTGCGTTCTAATGTGGTGGTGCTAGTATGGGAGACGGGTAGTGTATGTGCAGCTAGGCTAAGTTTCGTGGGGTTAGCTGCAATCTAATGGAGGTGGTGCCAGTATGGGAGATGAAGTGTGGAGATTTACTAAAAACAGATATTGGGATTTTGCAATGAATATTGCCAAGTGACTTTGCAGGTAGCCTCATCTTTCCCTCGAGAGCGTAGGTTGCTAGAAATGTGCATTGATGGGAATTGTGCCATTCATTTTGATTTCCATTCATCTAGAGCTGCATAAAGGCGAGTATAACAGGTGCTACAGAACGCAGAAGCGCATTTAACGCTTAATGTTCCCCGTTTGACTCCTTCCGCTGCTCTTCTCCGCCGACTACACTGGCTGCCTGTAGACGCGTGGATCGACTTTAAGACTCTGTGGGTGGTACACAGAGCTCTTTATAACGCTGGACCTCAGTACCAGTATGTTCCTGCTAGAGATCTTCGTTCAGAATCATAGGCTCTTCTGAAGATTCCTAAGTTTCGCCATAAACGGCTACGTGGCCGCTCTTTCTCAGTACTTGCCCCCAGTTTGTGGAATGCCCTCCCATTACATTTGAGAGTGCAACACGAATACTTTCCTTTGAGGAAAGCGCTTAAAACCCACCTGTTTGGCTTCTTTTCTGCTCCACAGCTTTTTTGGGTATGCTCTAGTAAAATCTGCCCTCCCCCGCTCAGTGCCTAGATGCCTTTGGGCCACAGTTCGCGCTTTATTAAATTTCAATAATAATTTATTACATTTCAATAATAAAACGCAGTAAAACCTGCCTTATTCAGGAAACAGCACGGGTAGAAATACCCGAACAAAAGAACTAAATATTCTGATTTAACACATTGTCCAACAATCTGGATGGTAAACGCACAGTGCGACAATGTCACACAAACCGAGCTTGCTTCCATAACCTCACTCAAGTCAGAACAATAAACAAGATGGGGTCGCACAGCATTGTATTAAATAGTACAATAAAAAACTGTAAAACAGTTCGCAATATGCTTAGTTAAAAGTAAAGCAATTTAATGTAAACAACCTGGAGGAAACGAACACAGATAAAACTGTACCAAACATGTCCACAACTGCCAGGACGTGATCTGAGCAGTTTTTAGCACTGTGCTGCGTCAGGAGTGTGCTGGGTGGGCACGTGTATTTCTTCCACTACTGTGAACTGACCTATGTCAAATTCACAAACTCTCAGCAAAGGTAACCTTTTCTAAGGGAAGTTGAGCTACATGACATCTTGCTGCTCGTTTCTGTGCATAACTTAGTTTTTAACCTGTTACATAGCAACACAAATTGTCAAGCTTCAGGACACTTGGAAGGGAAACTAATTGTAGGATGGCAGCTCTTTATTTGTTTTGTTTCCCGTTGCAGGTGCTTCAGCAAATAGGAGTTGTGTGGCTTCTTTTGAAAATGGGGTTTCATTTGTTCAAAGGTGTCAGGTTTAACATGCGGTTTGGAGTCAGGTGACTGGTAAGTGGGTGCCCCCCCTGACGAAGCATGCCTGTCCTGCACGTAGCTGGGGGCCAATGGAGATTTGATCTGACTTTTGCTTGGACCGAATATTAATTCATTAGGAAATTGATGGGACTTTCAGCATACTATGGGGACAAGATGGTGGTGATTACACCTTACTGCTGATTGGCTCATTCTTCAAATGATCATTACACGACTTCGCCCCCTCTGGACAGTGACGCCTGTTAGCCCAAGTTGGGGGGAACGAGTGTCATTTGAAAATCCTTCATCCCCCGGTACAATTCCCTCTGGTTTTATTTATCCGTCAGTTCCCTGTATCTCACTGGTTCCATTACAATGTATTGTGTGAGAGCGGGAGGCCAAGAGTGTGAGAGGGGTCGACAGACACAGCAACACAACGAGACAGAGGTGGAGAGAAAGACAGACCTAAATAGAGACTGAAGTCTGTTGCCTGCCTGCAGGTAAGTCTACTTCCCACTTGAGCCGAAAAGGATTGTAGTATTAAGTATGTAACCATTAGCACTCAACAGTACAATACCCCTGTGACTCGCGCTCTGACTCTATCCCCTTGCTTGGTGTGCCCCCTTCCATGTTGATCCTACCTGCATTTTACACTCCCACTCCCCCTTGAGCTCCCTCTCGCCCCTTCCATCCGTGTACCCCTCTTCCGCCCCTCCGTGGTCCCTTGCAATCTTGATCGCCTGTGCCTCTGCGCCCGTTCCGTCCTTGCCTATTAGTAATGCGTGACCTCGGCCTGCATGGTCCCTCTCAATCCCGGGATCACGCGTGCGTCCGCGCCTCTTCCATCCTTGTCTTCGCTCGTGCTGTGCATCCCCCTTCTGCATGGTCCCTCGCATTCTTCGATCACGTGCGTCTCCGCGCCACTTCCATCCTTGAATACGCTCGTGCCTGCGCATCCCTAACCCGCGTGGTCCCACAAAATCCTTGATCAGGCTGGTTCCTCACACCCTCCATCCTTGGCTACGCTCGTGCCTGTGCGTCCTTACCGTGCAATCCCTGGACGCGTTGGTTCCTCGCACCCTCCATCATAGGCTATGCTTGTGCCTTTGTGTCCTTAGCTCACGTGGTCCCACGCAATCCTTACTCACGCTGGTTCTTTGCACCCTCAATCCTGGCTACGCTCACACCTGCACGTCCTTAGCCCGTGTGGTCCCACGCAATCCCTGATCGTGTTGGTTCCTTGCACCCTCCATCCTTGGCTACGCTTGCGCCTGCATTTTCCCTTGCATTCCCTTGATCGTGTCCATCTCCAGCTCGCCAGCACCCTCGTACCCCCCCTAAGCATCCTTGCTCCCCAGCAGGCCCTTACCCTCTCCTTCCCCTGCTCTGTCCCTCCTCCCAGCCTCTTCCCTGCCCTTTGGTGTATTGTTGTGTGTTCTGCTGTGCTCTTCGTCTAGGTTTTCTTCTTTGACTGCTCTGTTTTGTTGCATATTGCTCTGTGTTCTGTGGTACTCTTCCTCCCTCTAGGTTATCTTTCTTCGACTGCTCTGTTTTACTGTGTATTGCTCTGTGTTCTTCTGTGCTTTTCTTTCCTCTGTTTTCTGCTGTGTATTGCTTTGTGTTCTTCAGTGCTCTTCCTCTTTTCTAGGATTTCTATCGTTGACTGCTCTGGTATATGCCATGCTAATCGCTTACTGCTCTGGTTGATGCCATGCTCACCTGATTGTTGTTCATCATACTGCCCTGTGCTCTTGTTCTTTTCTTCCGAGCCCTACGTCTACACAGTTCAGCTTATTCTCCCTACTTGTTCTGGTCTCGTTCCGTCTTGTCTGCTTGCACCCGCACCCCCCCTTGTGTCCTCCCCAATTGTATCCCCCATACCGTTCTTCTCCCACTCCCACTCCCTCCTTTTCTCCTCTTTCCCCCACCTCTGCATCCTCTATGGTACTCTCTGTTTCTCCTATCTTCTCTAACTGCTTTTCTATTGACTATCCTGCCCTTCTCACTAAGTCAGGTAGGAAGAAGTTCAAAAAGGATATCCTGGTTGCAACCCAGGCCTCCCTATCGCAGATACCTACACTAGCGCTTCCTCTAGACAGACCCTCACCGACATCCTCTTTGTCGTTCCTTCGCCAGACCTATGGACTCCTCACATGCTCTCTCCTTTCTCTTCCTCCCCCATTAATGGGGGTACCCGGTGCGAGACCCTCTTGGCCCCCTTCCACTTCTCTAAGGTCATCATTAATGTTTACCTGAATGGCGTCGAAGGCCCTCAGGCCAACCTCCTCCTCTTAGATAGACGCTTTCGGCACCTTATAAACCTCCTTTCCTCTCCTGCTGTCCCCTCTTTCCCTTCTCAGGCTCACTTGCCTCCTTCCTCTGCCACCTCTCTGGCGCCCACTTCCTCCTCCTTGGCTACTTTGCCCTCTCCTTCTTCCTCTTCTGCCCACCCTTAGGCTCCTTCTACACTTCCGCAGGGAGTACCTCTGATTTGTACACCTCCCCAGAAGTCTTTCAAGGATGGCAGCCTGCTCCACGTTGCCATTCTCAACTCTCGCTCAGTTGTCAAACACTCCTCTGACATCTGCCGTCTCCTGGAAGAACTCGACCTTGATGTCCTTGGTCTCACGAGACATGGTTCACAGCCAGCTCTGTCATGAGCTTTGACACTCTTCTTCCTGACAGCTACAAGATCCTCTCTGTGCCCAGATCCAACCGTACCGGGGGGGTGTAGCGTTGATCTTCCCGGAGTGGATTCCTGCCTCTATCATTCCTTTGTAGGCCTACTCCTCTTTTGAATGCCTTGTCTGCAGGCTTTCCCTCTCACCATGGCTACTATCTACTGGCCACCTGGTCAGATCACCTCCTTCCTCTCCGAGTGGGCAGACCTCTCCTCCTCCCTCCTGGCCTCGACCACTCAACTCCTCCTCCTTTGACGCTTCAACATCCACCTGGATACTTACTCTCTCCCTCTCTCCCTCTCTCTCTCTATCTCTCTCTCCTTCTCTTCCTCTCCCATTCTCTTCCTCCAGTCCGACTCACTCTGCAGGGCACACCCTGGATGTTCTGATCTCATGAAGCATGTCAGTTGAGGCTTTCACCACCACTTTCTCTCCCCTCCTGCACCTCTGGCTGACACCGCCCTTTCCATGCTCCACTCTGCTAATCTTGATGTACTTGTCCCTGTCATGAGGATCCGCTTGAAGCCCAAAGCCCAGTGCAACTCCTAGTACTACTCAGACCTCGTCACACTGAAACGCAAGTGTAGGATGGCTAAGAGGAAATGGCTGGCATCTTGTGCATCCTTTGACAAACTGGCCTGCTGCCTGTTCCAAAGGCAATACTGACTCTGTCCTCACTAAGAAGAGAGCTCACATCCCAGCCCACGTCTCTGCGGCATCTAACAACTCGGCTGAACTCTTCAAAATCTGCAAGGAGCTGGCCAATCCTGCTGCAGTCTCTATCTCTCCTGTCCCCTCCCAGAGCCTCTGCACGGCCCTGGCTTGCCACTTCATCTCTAAAACCCAGGACATCCAGTCCACCCTCTCATCCTCTTCCCCCTCTTCTCCCTTTACTCTCCTCTCTATCTCTGCCCCCCTGCGTCCACCTCTCCTCCTCCCTTCTCTGCCTTTCCTCTGTTCACCCCTGATGAGGTTACTAGACAAATCCGATCTATGAAAGTCTCATCAAAACAGGAGCTTCTCTGTTCTTCCAAAACCATCAACAAACACATTGACACCCTTGATCCAGCCTTGGCTGACTTCTGCAACCACTCTTTCACCACTGGAACCTTCCATTCCCCCCTGAAGCACTCCTTTGCACCCTCTTCTCAAGAAACCCTCAGCCAACCCCTCTTATCCAGCTATCTATCGCCCGATCTCAATCACTTCTTTCCTGGGCAAGCTCTTGGAAAAGCTGGCCGTCTGCCAGCTTAATCTTCACACTGAATCTGTTGGTTGTGTACATGACAATCAGTCTGGTTTCAGAGCAGCCAGAAGCACAGAAACTGCTCTCCTGAACATCCGTGAAGACCTGCTCTCCAACCTTGTTGTTAATCATTCCTCTGTCTGTCATCTTACTTCACCTCTCTTCTGCCTTTGACATGGTCAACCATGCCATCCTACTGAACAGGCTCCATGTAAACCTGGGTATCACTGATCAGGCCCTGGCCTGGCTAACCTCTTTCCTCTCGGACCGACCCTCCCAGGTCCAACTTGGGTCCTTCCTCTCCTCCATCTCACTTTCTACCTGTGGTGTTCCCCAGGGGTCTAACCTTTCTCCCTGGCTGTTCAACCAATACCCGGCACCTCTCACCCACCGCATTGCTACTCTCTGCTCCAACTTTCAGTGCTATGCGGATGACACTCCGCTCGCTTTCCGGTTCCCCTCTGCCGCCTCTTCTTCCTCTCTCATCCCGGATTGTCTGTCTGCAATCCAGCAGTGGTGTGCTGCCAATGATCTCTGCCTTAATGCCAGTAAGACTGAGATCCTCCTCATCAGCACACCTGAACCTTCCTTTTCTGTCACACTCTGGCCGGCCTTCCTTGGCCCTCTTCCTGCTCCCACCTGTGAGGCTAAGGGGTTATCTTCGACTTCACACTCTCCTTCTCTCCTCACATCTCTGACGTCTCTAAGAAGTCAAATTACCAACTACAACTCCTCAGAGGTATTCTTCCTTTCCTCACTTTCCCCTAGAAGCTCACTGTCTCCAGAGCTCTGGTTCTCTCTATGCTAGACTACTGCAACAGCCTCTTTCTAAATCTGCCTGCCTCTACTCTCCGCACTCTACAACTCATCCAGAACAGGACTGCGAGATTTGTCCTTGGCCTCAAGCCCAGGGATCGTATCTTTTCAGCCCTGAAATCTCTACATTGGCTCCCAGTGGCTGCAAGGTTCAAGTTCAAGACCCTCTGCATTGTCCACAAGGCTTTCTGGGGCCTGGGACCGCAATACCTCTAACACTCTCTCCGGAAATAGCTTCCTACTCGAGAACTTCGCTCCTCCTCCTTCAACTCCCTGGGGGTCTGTCGCTTCTCCAAGCAACGAGTTTAGGGCAGATCTATGGTGCCTCCCTCTGGAACAGCCTCCCTGCCTCTCTGAAACTTGAGCAGAACCATCTGTGGTTCCGGAAGCACCTCAGGACCTTCTTCTTTGCTTCTGCCTTCTATCTTCCTCTCCCCTGCTGATCTCCTGTCTGTTACTGCACTCGTCACCTGGCTACCCACTGAATTCAGGCCTAGGTTTCTGCCCGCCCAGTTGCACACCTGCACTGCCCCCCTGGCAATCCATGCACATGGGTCGGTATCTGCAAACGCTACAGACCCCTTACCTGCACCTATTTTACAACTTTGCACTTTTAATGCCTGCACTTGCCACCTGCTGGCCGCACTACTTGTTGTTCTTGATCCTGTATCTGGCACTTGCCCTTCCTGCCCTTCCCCTGGCACTTTTCCCCTCCCCTCTCCCCTGCACATGCGTGATCTCAATGTCACTCAGCCTAGTAAGATCGTTGTCTTTATCCTTCTGTTCCACTCCCTTTCCTTGTCTCGCCTTGAAACACTTGTGTATAGGAGCGTTTTAAATGCCATATCATATGGAGCAGCCACCTTTGATTGTGAACATTTCATAAAATGGAAATGTGTTAAATTGACGTTGTTCCCCTACCAAAAAATCAATAGAATGCTCAATCGTGAGCTTTCAACTACTGCTCACCTGTTGTGAAATTGAGCACTGGTTGAGTTATTCACATTCAAACTAGACTGATCAACTCCAACCAATCCTTGTAAGTGCTCAAACCTCAGCTACTCTTACCAAAATAAAACAGGGCAAATATTGCCAGTCACTTACATTTTACAAAAGTCCTCAAATGAAGGTGGTGTTAAGCATTGATTTAGTGAAAGTACTCAATTACTCTGACCATTTCAATGGGATTTACGTTGATGGTTCAATTTGCCAATTAATGCTTGGTGAATGCTCATTTAAATCTTTTGTATGGGTTGGTATATGATGGTCAATGTGTGTATACATTAATCATTTGCTTATTAAAATTATATCTTTATTAGTTATAGATTTTCTGTAAAGATATTTGTGTACTACGTGCATTCAGAATTTTGTTTTGCATTTGTGCAGTTGGAGGATCAATAAAATAGACTATTGGTATGCTTTATTACCGTCATTGGTGCCATGCAGTTGATGTGAATATCTAGAGTTTGCTGTTCACTCTGCACTGCGTCTGTTTGTGGGTTACTTTTGCTTCAGATGGGGACGGGCAATTGAGTCGGTCCGGTGTGCAGAGGCATTTTATGATGCTCCTGAATAGTGACCACTGTATTCCTTCTTGCCTTGAGCCAGGCTCAGCTGCTAAAAGCAGTGCACCGCTTACAACATTCCTTGTAGCAGAGCTAGTCAAATACTGAAGAAAAAGTCATTTTATTAAATTAGATGGTTGGATAAAGGCCTCACTATCCCTACCCTGACGAGCACTTCCCTGCCTAAAATAAACTAAAAGAAACACTCTAACGAAGAATATCTGTCCCTCACAATCATATATACAATAAATAAAGGAAATGCATGGCAGTTCAAAACAATAGTAATTACATTTGTAATGTAACCACAGTCTCTTTATAACCTGTGTGAATCCCCCTTCCCCCAGATTTAAGCAGGATTATGCTTCACAGTTCAAGAAAAGAAAATGGGGAAATCCTGGTTTGCAATAAAGTTCCAACACATTTCTGTGCAACCTCAGCTTGTCAACAGAAAGTTCCAGCAAAGAAAATAGAAGGCTCTTCCTCTTCCTTGAGCAGGTTTTCAGTTCATCAATAGTAACAATAATCGTCTTGGTCAGGATGATCTGCCACAATTGATAAGTTCTAAAGAAGTATAACGTCTTTGAAAAGCTTTACACAGTTCTTCCTTTAGCACCACAAACAACATAAATTGCCTCTTTCAGACACTTTGTAGCACTTCTTCAACTTCCACCTGGTTTACTTTGATGCCAGGCCTACTCTCTCAGTTTACACCTGGTTTTCTCCCATGCCAGGCCTACTCCTCCAAAGGTCTGCCATCCAGGTTTACTCCCCTGCCCGAACAGCATTTCACAACAAATGCTTTTGTGGTTGAGGTCAACTGACGAGTTCCACAACAGCTTCACAATATTCAACAGTTTACAGCTTCAAAACTTTCAATCACACTTCAGGGAAAACAAGATTTAGAGTGGTGCTCTTTAATACTCTTTTGTAAATAATGCTCCTCTCTTTCTGAATATCCTTTTCCAGGAGGGTGCAAATATTGGGAAATATAGGGTCTTATTGTGCTTCCCCCTTGGCTTTGGCAATGTGAGTTTTTACCAGCTTTTACCATATGTTGTACACAGTATAAGCAACACGTTTCTCAACTTACTGATGTTTCATTAGCCCCCTTCTGCCATTGGCAATATCTGCTTGATTGTATTTGCCTTAATTTTAGTCTCTCTTGGCTTGGGCAATGCTTGCCGGTATTAATTCTTAACAATGTCGCCCCCTTGGGTTGCTGGGTTTTCCACAGACTCACATTTACAGTTACAGTCATTTGACTTAGTTACATAAGGTTATTGCTACTTTCACTAATTTGGTATTGAAAATAACTTTGAGAACCACTTTCACTCACACACGAAGACTGCTTACTTGCTCAACACCTGCCTAGAACAAGCGAGTGGGTACGGAGCGCTCCGGGGTCACAACCAGCTAGTGAACTCACTGGGTAAGGCATGCGCTTCCATTCCCCATGTTGCTCGGAGGACTACTTTTGTGGCTTCTCGCGACCCAGAAAACTGCTTTTCTTCTGCCACCACCTGCAATAGGAGCGCCTCTTGCTCCTGATGCCCTCTGGTGCACACCAGAGACAACCTAGAGGCCCTCGGGTGTATGCCAGCAACCAGAGACTGCCTCCTGGGAAGGAAAGCTTCCCTCGCTTCCGCTTCCTGCTGCGCAGCCTCTCCAGAACAGGTCTCCAGAGGGCATGCTTCCCTCTATCACGCTTCCCACTGCGTGACCTCTGCAGTTCAGGTTTTGGGAGACACAGACCCTCTCAGGACGGCAGCAAATATCTGTCGAACAGTGGTCCCGGCATCTTCTCTATCCTCCAGCTTCTGCCTGGACTGCCTGCTCGAACCACGCTGCTTTTGTTCTTGAATCCTCTGCTCTTCTCTATGGACTGCACCAGAGGGGCCTTATAAGCCTATTTGTCTCCCTCAGGTGTGGATCATCTGAATTAATGATCTGACCACTCCTGCAACATTGTACCTCTTTAATCCTCTTCCTCCTCCTAGTACTTGGGGAATTGTGGGAACTGCAGTCCCTAATGACAAAGTTAGGTTTTCTCATTTTTCTGTTTTACAATAAGCCATTAGAAGAGTGGGATTTTGGGGGAAGTTGAACAAGGGGCTTCCCCCCTTCCTCCTGACCCACCCCATGTGATCCTCTCGCAGAACACCACCCCCAGGGTTGGGATCAGAAAGTGTCTGCCTTTTCCTGGCCGCATGAGATGGGTCCTAGGCCAGATTTTCTGGGGGAATCATTGCTGATTCATCACAGGTGATGAATGATGTTCCGGTTGTTCACATTTTTTGTTTTACCCATTGGGTGCTGCTAGAGCGCCACCTAAAGTCAAAACTATTGCATTATAGTACAGCTAGGGAGACATGTTATATGAGGAGGGACACAAAGGTGTTTGGTTATTTACCGACTGAATGCTTGCCAATGGCCATACTAATCCCTGGGAACATTCCAAAACACTTCCTGCCCCGCCCACCCAAAACACATCCTCCTAGGCTAGCAGTTTCAAGCCTTACCATCAAACGTTGTACTTGAAGTGGCTGTCAGTGTGTTTTCACAGCTTTCTACAGAGTTAAAGCCTTAAATGGAGCAGTAAATGCGCTACTGGTGTAATACAATGTCTTAACCAGTTCTGCCTTCAGCCACTCCATTTATAAGCACTGTGTGTCCTTCACTGAAGTTCTGATAAAAACAAGCATTGGCAAAGCCTACTGGGTAGGCTTGTGTAGGTATTAGGCATTTGTAAGGCACTGCTTTTATATGCCAAATCACTTGCACCATTTTGCAGCTGCTACCATCGATGGCTAGTTAATACCACTACGTTTGTGCATAGCAAATGCCTTTTCCATTCCTAGAGAAGAGTCAAAACTGTTGGCATCGCCAATGCTTGTTGCAGTGTAGATGGGAATGTGTGTGCTTTTTTGTTTTGCTTCTTGAATAGTTTATGTAGGAATAGGTTAACGTGGAAATTCTTATGGCTGATTTCCGAAGTTTAGTATCCATTGTCGGAACCTTTCAGTTTTCTCAGATTAAGTTCTTAATACTTGAAAGTAACCTATTATAAATGTAATTCCTATTGTCAAATCCTCGGGGATATTTGTGTTAAAGGCTTCCTGGAGATTTTGCTTTTGTCTTGGTGCAAAGTATCCACATATGATTTTTTTCTTCTCCGCCTTTACTAGTTATGCCTGCGTCAACATAGGGCCCTTTTATTGGGCTCATGTTGGAGATGTGAAAATCCTCAGTGTGTTAGGAGTGGAGCAGAGACTGGTGATTTTCTTTCCTTCAGTAGCAGAATCACGTGATCAAGGAGTTTTATAGCTGTGATACCCCATGTGTTATCCACTTTGCTCCCTACGTTGCACATGTAACGCTAAGATCCCATCATTGCTACTAGAGTCTCTCGAATGATAGTTCATGTATATACCGAATATCCGTCAGCAAGTGGGTTACTAAGTGTGTGTAAAAGAGCAGCCATTAACAACACAAACATTCCAGTAGCTTCTATCAACAGTTTACACTGTGCATGGAGCGCCTTGGTTTCAAATTCTTCATCTGATGAAATGGAAGCCATCACTTGTGCATTTATCTTATAGGGCGGGATGCCACTACAGTAGCTCCGGTTTGCTAACATTGATATATGGAGCCTCAGTTAGCCATGACTCCTGGATGCAGAAACTGTCTGAATGGAGGCGGGTTGACACTGATCGTTGTCTTCATTGCAACCAGGATGCTGCTACATTTGACCATTTGACAGTTTCGGATTGTCACACTGTACAACAAACCATGCACAACTATCCTCTGAGCTATTATTTTAAATGTATAAATGTTTCAAGAACTATTGCCCTACATTTTATTTGGGGTACTTGCTCCATCTGTTTAAGATCTGCACTATACTGAAAGAAAACAGAAACTCAGCAGCCTGAATGTTGATGGTTGTGGTTAGACCATACCATTGACCCAACACCTTGCAAAAATGGTTGGTGATTAAGTGATCTTGTCTTTATGTCTGCCTCCATTGTACGCCTCCCTGAAGCATGGAGTTCTGCTCCAAGAAGCCCATAAACCACAGTTCCCGTGAAAGTATTTGCTTAATCGATGCAGGCCACAATAGTTCCTCGATTTCCCAGGCTTTCAAAACTCCAGAAAATGCTCCTTCACTTACAACGCATTTTTTTCTACATCTTGTGACAGTGCCCCCTGCTTTGCCTTTAGGAAGTGTGTGGGGGCTACTCGGGTGCGCGGTTAGATTTGTTTTGGGGCCCAGGAGGTATGGGTGGTTCTGGTCCTCGACACAATGCTGGAGACCTGGACTTGGGGCAGAAGACCACCACATGATTTATGCTGACATATTGTCATGAAATCTGCGTGCCCTGTAAGTTCAGACCCTTGGTGTTTGCTAAGTGTCTGGGGGGTACCAAAATGGGTCAGAGTAGAATCAATCCGAGATAGGCTTGCTGCCACCACAGAGAAAGAGCAGCGGACTACAGAGCAGATGCGGGTGCTGCTGGCACCGCATAGATGTTCCACCACACCTGCCAAATTCTGAAAGTCTAAGATGATGGACCGGTCTTTTAGAGGCTCAATCCATGTTCAGAGGAAACCGGGTAAAGGTAAAGTAGAGACACGTGGGCATGTGACGAACCCGGTGGCCCAACCAATCCCTGAATAGAGAAAGTTATTACACCCAGCTGCAAGTCCGGCCAAGAGGAGGCAAGAAAATGTTATAAATACCCACATCGGGAGAAGACTAGTGTTTGGAGTAGCAAAGCAGCAAGCAGAGGTGCTGATGGAGCCGTCGGAGAAGTTGGAGGTGCAGGAGGAGGAGGAGGAGAGAACAATAGAGGTTGGGTAGTGTACATCATGAGGGGAAAATGGAAGACATTTGAGGAGATGAAAATATGGACGAAAGGGAGGAGAGCAAGAGAGGTGAGAGGAGGGGAAGCCGATGATGAAGATTGGGTCAAGTAGAAAACCACCAGAAGAAAGAAAAGTATAAAAATTGGAAGGAAAGAGGAGAATAAAGACCTAATCGAGTCCATTAGAGGCATATGGAGAGTCCTAGACACAGTGCAAGATCATGTGAGCCTATCTATTATCTAGAAGAAGTGAGAGGTGGAACATTGAGGAGGTTAGACGACAGCTGGCAGGAGATGAGGACAAGCATCAGTCCCCTAGGCATGAGTGAGCGACATCTCAGCGAGGAGCGGTAAAAGACTTGCTTGGGTGGTAGTAGATTCAGGCAAGGAAATGACAGCACCCAAACAGGCACCTACAAACCCACCCAGCCCAGAGCTGCAACATGAGTATCCGAGTGATCGTCAACATACCTCTTCAACCATTGTCTCCTCCGGTTATCCCGTTCTCGAACCCACGCGGCTCGCCATTCTCAATTACCTCACCACAGGCATTTTAAAAGCAGTGGAACCCATTGATGTTGGCGTCTCCCCCTGATGAAACCATTCAGAATGCTGCATTATCAATATCTTTCACGCTCCAGGGGGATAAACTCTGAATAGTACATTCAGTATGCTCTCCTTACGTTTTCAGGTGTTATGTTAAGACACCTGTAGAGTGCCCGTTCACCAAAAGGTATCTTGGCACTAAAGGCAGGGCACGACAAGGAAAACAACAAAAGATATGTTTTGAAAGACTGCCAAAATGGATGATTTTCAGCGCCTCTCAAAATACGGGGAATGTAGTTCCATAACTGAGCTGAGGCAACAGAAAAGGAACGACCATCAATACGGGTGGCCTTGTATTAAGGAAAAGAAACAAGACCGGCCTGAGCAGAGCAAAGTGCCCCGGTGGGAACATAAGGAAGACATTTCTTCTGCAAATTCTCAGCCCCTGAGACATAAAAGGTGCGATGGACCAAACAGAGGGTATTAAACTGAAAGCGTTTGGCCACCGGACGCCAATGGAGATGACGCCGTACTGGAGTGCTATGAGCATGTCTAAGCATAGAGGTGGCAGCCCCGGCAATGGATTTGTGCAAGAGTTGAGACGCAGCAACAGACATGTAGGTTATGCCAAAAACAAAGAATTGCAGTAATATTTTGAGGCATAACAAGAGAAGACACTACAGGGGCTGGGAAGGAAGGTAAGGGATGACCTTGTGTAGAATTTTAACCTGAAAAAAACCTCCGACATATTTAGCTAATCTGAGGTTCTAAAGATATAGGTGCTGATATGTTTACCCCCAGATCCTTTACAGATGAAACAGGGAAGGAAAAGGACCCTGGGTGGGGGGAGGTCAAAAAGAAGGGATCCAAAAGGCAGCAGCAGAAGGGGAACCCACCACCAGCACCTCCAGTTTGTTCAGCTTCAGCCAGTTGTTACTCATCCATTCCCGCACGGCCTCAGGACATACCCGAAATCTGGTAGCTGTCCCAGGCAGGGTATCTTCGGAATAAGAAGAGCAGCAGAAGCCGTGGAAACAAATGAGCTCGTCAGAGGCTGGATATAGACATTGAATAGTACCCGGGAGAGGGCTGTAGCTTGAGGGAAACGACATTTCAAAGAAGTTGGTGAGGAACGAAACAGGGTAAGGCAAAGAAATTGGGTGCAGCCCGACAGGAAAAATGAAAACCAGGAAAGAACAGTTTTGGAAAGGCAATGTGGAAGTGCTTTGCCGTCTAGATGGTTGCCATGGATTCAGATGATAACAGGTCTCCATATGGACAGAATCCTCATGCAGGGGTCTGGTTGAGTCAGGCTGGGGGGGTGACATTCTGGGTGTAAGTGTGAATACATGTTCTTCCTCTATATATGGGCTTACATGTAGAGAGATGAGACGCATACAAGTATGTGTTTGGTTAATGTAAGCATTGGGATTCTACGGTAGTTTTGGAAGATTTATAGGTGGGAGATGAAGTAGTGTTGTGCATCTACAAAGTAAATCAACATATATTGTTGGGAAAACAAATCCTGTCATTGGTGGTGTTACTGAAGCCTTGAATTCTGTGCAACTCATTCAGTTGACCTCACAAAGGAGAAATATTCAGTCAACCCATCAGCATGCTAATCTAAGACCTGAAGGGTCCATAAAGGTCCAGCACGAGCTGCATTCACACACTGAGCTATCTTATCTCTTTACCACTGAATAATTGGCACTTTCCAAATCTACCCTTCCATGAAACAAAACAAAATGTATTGCAAGCATCGGGTTTCTAGATGTATTAACAGATTAGTTGGACTGAAATCGAATAGCTGTAGGTGGGCTCATTGCTCTTCCCTCCAGACAGTGGAATGAAATATTCGGCCATTTTAAGGCAGAACGCTAATTTCAGAAATGCGCTGTTCTATTCCCCAGCCAATAATAGTAAGGGAACACTGGCACTGAGTGGCAACACACCCTCTTTTATCCAAGTAACAAGGTGTTTAGGGTCTGTGTGGCAACTTATTTCTACTAAACACAGAGCAGAGCTGTGGCTAAACAATGTTCCAATCCTCACAACAAAGCATGTTATGGCCACAGGCGATGTGTCGCATACAATTGTGGGCAGCTTGTCACCTGCACGCAGTGTGCTTTCTTAAGGTCGGTGAATGGCAAGTAAGTCCACATTCTTGTGCAAAGAAGGATTTGAACAGGTTTGAACTGCCTTACACGGCAATACCCGATCGGACAGGTACATATGCAAATGTTGTCCTTTTATTTTGGCCTTTTTTGGGATGAGTTTTATTGCACTGTGCAGCGGGTCGTTTTGACCAAGGTTACCTGGCAAATATGTTTTTAAATGCAATATTTTACAGCAAAACCACCCCCATCCGTAGTTTGTTTGTTTATTAATTTAATAATGCGCACCAAGCCCTTGGGCAGCTGGGCGCAGCAGTACAAGGATCCTCAAAGCTTAGTTACACTGCCTGTCGCAGGCTTGTGCATACATGTGGATACAGTGTGAAGCACAGTAAATGAAACAGTACAGGCATTTGTCATACGTGGATACAAGTGATTACAATATTAATTCAGTAGATGACGCAGTATAAACATTACCATTCGTGGAGCATGGAGAGATATAGTTAGATAAAATTAAGACGCCGGTCCGGCTTAACATTGCGTAAGTTAGTGAGTACCTACGGCTGTAGTTGTGGACAGGCAGGGCCGACGTGTGAGTTGCAGTAGTATTGTCAGGTGCAGTGATTGTCCAGGTGCAGTAGTTAAGGGTCATTAGAGCGAAGCCATTTGAGACCATTGGTTCTGAATCTGACGTAAGGTAAGGGACGTCTAAGGTCTGTTGGGAGTGTATTCCATGCTTGCACAGCTTTGACAGGGAAGCTGGTTCCTACAGCCGTGGTAAGTTTAAATCGAGCAAGAATTTGTTGGCAGATCTCAAAGGTCGGGTTGTGGATTTCCTGCTGATTCTTTCCGATAGGTAAGGATGTGCTAAGTTGTTGAGACATTTCAACGTAATGAATAAGGTTTTAAGGAGGATTCTGTCCTTTACTTTTAGCCAATGGGCCTCTTTCCGGAATTTAGAGATGTGCCCTCTGTGTGGGATGTTAAACGCTGCTCATAAGGCGTTGTTTTGCAATCTTTGGAGTTTGTCAGTGACATACTTGTTAGCTCCTGAATACAGGGCGTTGCAATAGTCTAGTCTAGACATGATAAAAGTGTTCGCCATGGTGATGCAGCTTGCACTAGAGAGGAAGGGTCTGGCAGCTCGGATTAATTTACAGGTGTAGGCTGTTGTAGAGGAGAGATAGTTGACTTGCTTTTTCAGGGTGAGGGAGGAGTCCAGATAGAATCCTAGAGTTTTTACCTCCGGCATAACCTTAATGACATTGTTGTCAATGTTGAAGGATGCATAGTTTGAGGTTAGTTTTTTAGGTTGTGGTCAGATCCGAGGAGCAGAATCTCCGTTTTATCGTTGTTCAGGCAGAGGCTGTGGGTTGCCATCCATGCCTGAATGAGGGTGTATATCTTGTTCACCAAGGCCAGGTCCAATTCATAGTTGCCCGAAAGGGGTATGAGGATCTGGGTGTCATCTGCATAATTAGTGTAGGTGACACCCAGTCTGTCCAACTTGTCGAATAGTGGCTTAGTGAAAATATTATACATGGTAGGTGAAAAACAGAAACCCCGCATGTTATTTGGATAGGATCAGCGCCGGTGGAAGTAGAGAAAACTCTCATAGTCTGGTTGGCTAGAAAGGATTAGACCCAAGCTATGGCATCACCTGTGAAGTTGGCAGTGAGCCTGAGTTGGTTGCATAAAACTGCATGGTCCACTAAGTCAAAGGCTGCTGACAAGTCCAGTAGAAGTAGCAGAGCTGTTTTGCCACTATCCTTTAACTCCTCAATTTTTGTTTTAAGATCTAGCAAGGCTGTTTCGGTACCGTGGAGAGGGCGGAATCCTGATTGCAGAGAGCCTGGCAGATGATTAGCTTCCAGGTAATCTTGAATTTGTACGTGGCTATTCTGTCAATAATTTTTAGTAGAAAAGGTACGATAGTGATGGGTCTATAGTTAGTGGGGATGGAGGGATCGAGGGTTTGTTTTTTGAGTAAGGGGAGGACCCAGGATTCTTTCAGGTTGGTAGGTACTGTGTTTGATTTAAAGGAAGAGTTAATAAGGTTCGAGATGAAAGGGGCTAAGTCTCTCGCTGCATCCTTTATTATTTGCACTGGGCAACTGTCGCCCTTGCAATTGGAGGGTTTTAAGGAGAGAATGACCTTTTCAGTATCAATGATTGAGATGGTTTTTGACCTGAAAGGCGGAATAGTATTGTGCTCAGAGGGCGGTGATATTTGTTGATCGGAGAGAGGCAGAGAGTCTTTTTTTTTGTTGTTATTTTAAGTTGGAGGGAGGAGATTTTGTTCGGTAGGGCATTTTGTATGTACACCATGTCTTATCCTTTGGGACAGTGTCTGCTGGTTGTAGGGGGGATTCCATTTCCCGGAGGATGGAAAAGAGTTCCTTCGTGTTTGACTTGGCTTTTATGATTCTGTCGTCAAATACGTTTTTTTTTTGTGTTGATGATTTCTTTCTTATAACGTTTGGATAGTTGGGCTAATTTGGCTTAGTTGTTGTCGGTAGGCGAGTTGCGCCAGATAGCTTGCAACTTTCTTTTCTGCTTTCTTAGATCATTAAGTTGGGGTGTGAACCAGGCATTTAAGTGTGCCTCTTGTTTACCTTTGCGCAGTTTAGTTGGAGCAATGGTGTCTAGTGCCGTGGTCATAGCTTTGTTGATGGTGTCCACCAGGATGTCTGGGTCGGTGTTGTTCTCCAGGCCATTAATAGCGGGAAGGAGGAGGGGGATACGTTTTTCAGCAGTGACATCTTTTTTACTTCTAGTGGGTAAGGGGGGTATCATACTGATAGTTTTGGGGATGAGGAGATCGAGTGTGGCGGTGAAATTTATTAAATAGTGGTCCGTCCAAGGTTGTGGGACGATGTCAGTTATGACAATGTTACAATTAAGATCAGCTACCCAGTCAAGGGTTCTGCCTTTGATGTGGGTAGGTGAGAGGATTTTTTGGGTGAGCCCATGGTCATTGAGTAAAGCTGTTATTGAGTGGGCATGCTTGTTGTCTGGGTCATTGAAGCCGATGGTGAAATCACCCATCAGCAAGGTTTGGGAGTGCTTTTGCGTATTATTTGCTATAAGGCTGGTAAGGTCACCTTCGAAGGTTCCTAACAGCCCTGGGGGCCTGTAAATCAAGTGGATGGTCGACGTGCGGTTATTGGATAACTGCAGTTTAGCTGTGAGCATTTCACAGGATGAACAAGGAGGTGAGGTGGCAAGCCTAATAGGCAAGGTAGTTTTGGAGATGATGGCTAGGCCACTGCCTTTAGCATTAGGTCTATCCGCTCTGAGGATATGATAGCTGTCAGATACAGCTAACATCAGGGTGGGTCCTGCTGCCTCGTGGAGCCAAGTCTCTGTGATGGCAAGTAGGTCCAGGCTGTCATTGCTTAGGATGTCAGAAATTTTGGTAGCATGGGCTACCATGGATCTGGCGTTGATAAGTGACCCAGTTAATACTAAGGTACTCTTAGGGATAGGATTGTGTGAGGATTTGATTAAGTGGCTATTTTGGCTCAGGTGCTTCTTTGTGTAAGATTGGGCAGGTGCCATGTTACGGATGTCTATTCTGGTTGCCTGCGCGCTCTTCGATAGGTGGTCATGAGTGGAGGGGAGTCCAGTGATGTTATGTATATTATTACTTTTGGGTTCATAGATGCGGGGTAGTCTTGCCCTGAGTCTCAGGTGTCTGTCTATAGTTGGGCTTGTGTTCAGGGTGGCAAAGGCCATGATGGCGAAGAGTCCAATCGTGAGTAGGTGAGTCTGGGTGTTTGTATTTTTACTCATGGTAATTGGGTTCACCTAGATTTAAAATTCACAATAAAGGCTTAAAAATGAAATGCAGTATGCAGGCAGGTAGTTAAAATTGCTGCAAGAAGGGTTCACCTAAAATCAAAATTCACAGAAAGGCTAAAAATGCCATGTGCAAATGGTGCAATTGAGCAATAGGGTTCATCTAGATTCCAAGTTCGCAGTTAAGGTTAAAAAAGCCATATGCAAACAGGTAGGTACAATTACAGCAAAATGGTTCACCTAGATTCAGGATTCACAGAAAGGCTAAAGATGCCATGTGCAAACAGGCGCAAATAAGTAATAGGGTTCATCTAGATTCAGAGTTCACAATATAGGTTAAAAATAAAGCCATGTGCAAGCAGGTAGGTACAATTGCAGCAAAAGGGTTTGCCTAATTTTCTGGATTTGCAATAGAGGCTAAGCATGTAATGTGCAAGCAGGTTTACGTAAATACCAAGCACCAGTTAGCATTAGTGCAATGGGTACAAATCAAAATGGGGAGTGAGTCACATTATATAAATCCTAAGTTCAGTTTCCTTAGTATAAGCTAGTGTGGTAATTGACATAATATAGTAGGCAGTTAACGGGCAGTAGCAGCAATAGGCAATCTATCAGGCTGGAGTACAGGGCAGTACCCCTTCCAAGGTTACTACAGGACTAGGGACGGCTTGGATAATCCAGAACAAGAACATGAGAGAACAATTCTCAAAGCAAGACGTATTTTTCTAAGATTAATTAAGGAACAACCAGCCTTTGAAACACCAAGTGCCGAATAATTAGAAGCTAAAACCGCACAAGCAATGTATCCACTAAGTCTCTAGTGGTTAGAAAGGTAATAACATTTGCATTCATATTAGCTAAAGTCTTAGTAAATGCAAGGTGAAATAATTCAGAACACGGTTCTCTCATTCATGATCCATAATTCAAGAACAGTGTCTATTCATTAGCTGCAGACGCAGATAAACACCTGCTTTGACTCCCTGCATATTTCCAGACGTACAGCGCCAAACAAGGCCGTCCATAAAGAAGCTACATGGCTCATGGCCTAGTAATAAGGGATGGTATTTATAATTGAATAAAAGCAGATCGCTGACCTTTCTCACCCTACTCCCCTTTTTGGCTCATGTGTTGATGATCTGTCAATTGCTTAAGGTTGGTAAGTAGGTGCCAACCAATAGAAACTCTTAATTATGTACCGCCCAGTACATGTTGCATTACCAATGAACTACTTTAAAGAGGACTTGCATTACCTATTATCAATTTAGAGATGGTCTCAGGTGGAGCCATCAGATAAAAGCATAACCAATGAAAAGACAAACCCCTACCCTCCTATTCCTCTTTCCCTGCCCCTTCCTCCGCAGTTATTCTGTCTGGTTGTGTCATTTAAGCATAAGTAGTAGTGTGGCATGTATGTACTATAATTACTTGCAATAAGCAGAGATCTGAATTTGCAAGTTTAGGAATTTATTTGGCTGATAATATTCTTATTGGAATGGGCCCAGGTGGAATCTTTATTGTTGCTCATTTATCAGGGTAGCTATGATCATAGATTATAGGTGTTAAAATACACAATGTCAGTTTCATTTATCAACCTTGTAATTAAAAAACATTGTTTGTACCCATAAGCGTCTATGCCTCAAACTGGAAATTGTTAAGTTCGAGGTCCAGACAGAAAGCAAGTTCATAAGTACTTTATTAAGATTACACGCAGACAGCAGGCACCCCCTTTAGAGGCAGGCTCCAACTGACCGCAGTAGAACATACAGTGAAGCAAAACATTCTCATTAGAATTTCCTGACATCACAATTACTCTGTTTTGTCAAAACTCCATAAGATGTATAAATGACCATTTTACATGAGAATAAGAAAAGCATACACCAGAACACATCTCTTCCCTTTAATTTGTGGGAATTTAACCTAGCTAATAATCATTCAACCTGAGCGTTTTTTTTTTACTGTGTTTGCATTCAAACTGCTGTTGTCACTGAACGCTGTTCTCACATTCGGTTCACTTGGTTCAAGCCTAAGCTCATCCTTTACATGCTCACCCGAAACCTGCTCTTCTCTCTCTCTCTCTCACCGACATCATCGTCAATCTTATTGCACTTAACCAGTTTGGCCATTGACCAACATTCTCCGCCCTCCATGATAACAACATTCCCTCTGATCACAGCAATCTTCTTAGGTCCAATGAATTTACTCTCAATACACTTGGGAGAAACCCTGGGATTCTTTACATAAACCCAGTCCCCCACTGACCATGGTATCACCTTGACACCCCTTTTTGTATCAAACTCCCTTTGTACTCGTCTTGGGCCTCTCTGATGAGATCCATGATCTTTTCCCTGTTTACATGTACACTCTTTGCTAAGTCCAACCAGCCCGGACATAACTTTGTACCGGGTTGTCTTCCCTTGAAAGATATGAAGGGTGAAATGCCGGTGACAGAGTGTGGAGTCACGCAGTAGTTCCATACCATCTCCCTGAGAACTGTCTACCACCTTAGACCAGAAGCCATGGCTAATTGTAATCCTCCCTTTAGGAATCTGTTAACTCTCTCAACAAGACCATTCGCTCTAGGCTGGTAAAGTGATGCCCTGTAGTGTTTAATACCAAACCTATTGAGGAACTCCATCATTCTATCCGAACAGAATTGTATCCCATTATCTGAAACAAGCTCTGAGGGGAATCGCTCCCTGTAAAACACCTCCTCAAAAAAATTAATCATTTGTGAAGTGGTTGCTTCCCTAATGGCTTTCCACTCAACCCATTTAGAGTGATAATCCACCAGGACAATAAAATATTTAAAATCCTCTCCCAGTTCCTGTATAGGCCCTATTAAGTCCACTGCTAATTTTCTCCATGGCTCTCCCGGAACACTGACGGGTCTTAAGGGGGCTTCTTTAACAATCTTGCTTTTGTCACTTCTCTCGCATTCTTTACAACTCCTCACACACCTCTCTACCTGACCATCAATCCCTGGCCACCAAAAGGATTGTCTGATATGTCTTTTGGTACCCCCCATACCTAAATGGCCTTGGTGAGCTATGTCCACTAACCTCTGCCTGATATCACAGGGAGCTACAATCTTCATACCTTTTCTGAGTTGAGATCCATCCTCTGATATGCTCAACTCCTCTTTAATGCAATAAAAATAATCAAATTTCTTCTCAATGAGGTCTTTCCTGGGCCAACCCGTTTTGGTCCACAACTTGACTTGCCCCAGGACCTCATCATTAGCATCGGCGGATTCCCATTCCACTTTGCTTATAGCATTGTGTACCAGTTTGCAAATGCCCACAGTACACTCCGCACTCACATCCTTGAAACTCTCCTTCTGTGCGGGCAGTCTAGAAAGACAATCAGCTACCACATTATCTCCTCCAGGTATGTACACCATTCTAAAATCATATGCCAGTAAGTCAATCATCCACCGAGATATTCTGGGTGAACCCTTAGCCCACTCTGCGCTGCCCAATAGCTGGACCAGCGGTTTATGATCTGTTTTTACAATAAACGACGGGCCCCATAGAAAAAAATTGAAATGAGACACTGCCCATGACACTGCTAGGGCCTCTCTTTCCACAACGGAATAATTGCTTTCTGCACCTCTCAGTGGTCGGGAGGCAAAAGCTATAATGTGTTGAATATTACCATCATACTGAAAAAGAGCAGCACCAAGCCCTAATGTGCTTGCGTCTACAGCCAGCACAGTTTGCCTACCAGAAACAAACCCTCCTAATGAAGGTGCTTTCACAATACTATCTTTAATCTTACTAAAGGCATCTTGACATTCTTCCGACCACACATATTTGGTGCCATTTTTCAATAGATCTCTCAAAGGAGACGACCTGGAAGAAAACCCATCGACAAACTTGCGATAGTACTCCGCCAACCCCATGAACAAGCGTAACTGTTCTTTATCCAGGGGTTGGGGAGCACCCACAATACTATCAACTAGTGACTTCCTGGGAGAAATACCATTGCAGGAGATCTTATGCCCCAAGTAGTCCACTTCCGTGACAGCAATCTTGCATTTCTCCCTTTGTACCATCAGACCCGCATCCCTGAGCCTGACCAACACTGATCTAAGTATCCTATCATGTTCAGGACCATCCTTGGCAAAAATGAGAATATCATCTTGGAACACTGTTACTTTTTCAAGACCTTTGAGTACTGTTTCCATTAGTCTCTGAAATACGGATGCCACAGAGGCCAAACCAAAGGGCATTCGGTTATACTTGAACACACCTTCAGGAGTAATGAATGCAGTAAGATGTTAGCACTCTTTGGACAGCGGAACCTGATGATAGGCAGCAGAGAGATCAATGATGGAAAATAACTTAGGTTCTCCTAGTGTGGACAAAACTTTGGAAATATTTGGTAACGGGTGCCTCTCCACCACTATGTTCTCATTGAGACTGCGTAGGTCGACACACAACCTTATCTTACCATTAGCCTTGGTAACCAGAACAATTGGAGGCAACCATTCAGTAGCTGCAACTGGCTCAATCACCCCTTTGTCAACCAAACTATTAAGCTCCTCCTTCAGTTGTGCCCTCATTTTCAGTGGTACTTGACGTACCTTGTGTACCACAGGTTGGGCATTGATTTTAAGCTTAATGTGATGCTCAAACTCTTTCAACCTTCCTAGACTCTCAGAAAACACTTGTGGAAATTCCCTGGTCCAGGAATCTCCCACCTTGGCAATGGTGACAGGATCGGGTGCACTAGCCTGTACCCTTAAACCCAACTTCTTCTGCTCCTCCCAGCCTAACAGAGAGGTCCCTTTTTCTGCCACAAGGAGAATGGCCTGGCAGTCCCTTTCCTTATAGGTTATTTTAGCAAGAAATTCCCCCAGGATTTTTATATCAGTATCCGCATATCCACACACCCTGACATTGGTAGGGCGAACAACAGCATTGCTCTTCCCCAAAATGTTTATCAACGTGTCTTGAGATATGATGGTCCAAGGGGAACAAGTATCTACTTTCATTACAAGCTCAATACCATCAATTTGAAATGTATCCACAGGACCTTTGGTCATCCCAGATATCTCTGAAATTTCAAAAATGTGCCTTGGTGTGAATTATTGTGTACACGATACTTCCTGAATGTTGTACCCCTTTCCAATGCCATCTTCACCATTGTCCATTGGCTTGAACTCTATACTATTGATAGCATTACCCCTGCAGACGTTAGCAAAATGCCCTTTATTCTTGCACTTGAAGCATTCTGCATATTTGGCGGGGCATGAAGGATAATTCACACCATGTCTTGAACTGCCGCAACGAGAACACATTCTTTGTGTTGCCACTTCCTCTCTTCACTGCGGAAAAAACAATTTTTTTCTTTTGATTAACAACACATACAGAGGCCGATGGAACATTTGGTTTGTCAATCCTAAGTTCTTTAACATACTCGATGTTTGCTCGATACATCTGGCTAATTCCACAGCCTCATCCAATTTCATATCTTTTGCAAGAAGTTTCTCCTGGACTCTCACATTGTTGGTGCATCTAACAAGCTGATCTCTGATTAGCGAATCCGTTAAATGTTCAAACTCGCAAGTATAACTCGGGGATCTGAGGTAAGCAATGTATGATTCTACAGATTCCGACTTCTCTTGGACCCTCTGGAAGAATTTGTGTCTCTCAAAACTAACATTCTTCTTTGGTTCAAAGTGATCACGAAGCTGGTTAAGAGCAAACATGTACTCATCCATGTCATCAGCATCTGGAGCACGATGCCTAGAGAGTCCATCATAAATCCTGCGTCCTTCTATGCCAAGGTTATGAAGGAGTAAGGCTCTCTTACGTGCAGAGGGAAATCTCTCCCCGCCCATGGCCACCAGGTAGTTTTCAAACATGTCTCTCCACCTATCCCAAGCAATTTGAGGTCGCCCCGGTTCACTCAGGAAGGGGACAGGCGGTGGAATGGAAGTAGCCATATTTCGCAGCTGCAGCAGGCGCACCAAAAACAGAACTGTTGATAATCTTCCTAGTGTGCCAATGAGCAACAGAGAGCAGAAAAAAAAAAACATTTTATCTTTTTTTTGTTTTTTTTTTTTTAATTGTTGTACGCTCCCATTAACATAGTGTGCCACCTTGTCTTGTCATAATGGGCTCCTGCCGTACCACATGAATATAAATTGCTCCCAGGGTGGGAAGATACTGTTGCTAGGTAGTATCTGTGTCACAATGGAAGATCCGGGGCTTGGTCAGACTTGTAGATCGAGTTGAGTTCTGCGTTGTTTCCTCCCTAAGGCGTGGAAGATATGTTGCTGAGCAACTGACATCGCAATGTGCGCACTGAAAGGGGGGAGCTCGCTCGGGAGCTCGTGCTGTGTCTAGTGTTAGCCTCCTCAATGCTGCGCTCCAGGCTGGAGCTCAAATGCAGCCCAACGTTGCGAGGAAGTGCGCGCTGGAAAAGGAAGCTCGCTCGTGAGCTCGCGCTGTCCTCCGCTGTCTTCCTCAATGCCACGCTCCCCGCCGGAGCTCAAATGCAGCACAACGCTGCGAGGAACCTCGCGCCGGCATCCGCGCTGGGGGCTTGCGCAGGAAATGGCTTGCGCAGGCTCTCCGGCGGCTCTGGGCCCCTTTCCAGAGGTTCACACTCACAGCGGTGCCAAAGCTAATTGAACAGCTACTAGCGGCGGCGCCAGACCAAGTACAGCAATATGCGCTCACCTCCCTACGCCTGCCTCCTGCCTGCCGTCTTCCAGGGAGGGAGAGCCGGGGCCCGGGCGGCGCCACCACACGGGAGACACAGAATTCCACGGTGAGTTTTCAGCAATCCTCGTCGCCAATGTTAAGTTCGAGGTCCAGGCAGAAAGCAAGTTCATAAGTACTTTATTAAGATTACACGCAGACAGCAGGCACCCCCTTTAGAGGCAGGCTCCAACTGACTGCAGTAGAACATACAGTGAAGCAAAACATTCTCATTAGAATTTCCTGACATCACAATTACTCTGTTTTGTCAAAACTCCATAAGATGTATAAATGACCATTTTACATGAGAATAAGAAAAGCATACACCAGAACAGAAATGTTTCCAGGGATGGATGCCAGACTCGCTAGTGTGGATTGCCTGGTGTGTAGAGAGCTCCAACGAAACTTGAAAGAATATCCAATAAATAATAAATGCTGCACTGGTCAATATAGTGATGGAGCGAATGGTACAATAACTGATACTTGCCTAATACTGCTTACTTTACCTCCCTCATGTTTTAGGTACCGAGGTATATACCGGAGCACTGTATACCTCCCATACATACAGAAATATTTGTGTTTCAGTATTGGCTCACGCAGATGTGACACGCCAATCTAACACTCCCATTTATACACTTCCACTCCCACAATTGAGGGTGCAGAACAGACAGTGAGGTGGTGAAAAACTGAAAGTTCTTTAAAATAATAATGCAACTTCAACAATTTTAGTGTCCAGCTTTACCTTGGAGATAACTGCAATATATATGTATCCAAAACAATTATCAATGCAAACGAAATTGTACCTGCCTGCGTGAATCTCCTTATGGATAATCATTCAGGCATTCATCTGTATTGAATGCCCAGTGTTCTAAAAGCTAATAAGCATTTGATATGTTTCTATTCCACATTGGCGCCTCTAGACCATATTACTTAACTTATGACATATCAACATAAATCAAATACATGCATTCACTTATTTGAACGATTTGAAACCACTTTTCAAGATACTTGTTTTTCTCCAGTACCAAGGAAATAATGGTACCTGAGAAAGATTACATCAATAAACATTCACTATATCCATGACTCACCAACTCTCCTGTGCAGGTGTGGGATAGTAAATGTTTTAGCTAAGTAGTTGTGGGGTAGTTAGGAGAGGGATGAGAAGATGGGCATATCTGATGCCCACGATTTCACCACCTTTCAATGCACAATGTATATTGCCAGACTGAGCTACAATGTACACTATCTATTACCACTCTAGTAGAGCAATGGTAATGGATGGAAAAAAGAACAAAATACACGTCGTATTTCTGGAATACCACCAGTGGCGGTGTAGAAATAACTGCAGGGTACCTGCATTGTTACCACTTAGCCAGTAATAAATCTGAACCTGGACAGATATGTTTTTAAAAAATACTTCCAGTTGTGGTGCTAATTATCACTAGCACCATTTAACCCAAAATAACTGTCCAGACTGCAATAATCTCCTAACTGTAGATGTAGACTTAAGGACAGCGGGACTCCTTTGGGGAGTGGACAGCAAGGTCCATTGTTATGTAAAGGCAGGAACCAGTATGTTTTCAGCCAATCTGCTGTCAACCACCTGCACAGATGAAAACCTAACACGGGATATATCCTACTCTGTGATATCTCACCCTTCCTCTCTGCTCTCCCCAGTCACAAAGAAATTAAAGTCCCTGGTATTCTCTAAGTGAATGTAAGTCCTGGCTGCGTCTCCCACTGGACTTGCCTCTCTGATTCCAGACGTTGCAAGTGCAAAAGATAGAATAGGTGAAAAAGCCAAATTCAAAGTAACATATAGCTAAACTATCTGGCAAATAGAATCAAATCTCCATAACATATGTTTATCATTGTTAAGTGTCTCTGAAAGTTATCTCATCGCCGGCCACTTACATTGAAATCCACAATCCAATAAAAATGTATCTTCAGGGTACTAAACATGGTCCCTGCCTATTCCATCATACATCCCAACTTGCTGTGAGAACAGAAAGATGCATTAAATACATAGGACACAAGATGAGTCATAGACATCCTAGAACAAGCTGGGGTACACATATAACTATGCTATATAAAAATATAATGAATATGTTAATGTTGTCCTAGAAATGTAGGTTAATAATGAACATGGGTGGGCATTTCTAGAAAAGATAGTGTGGCATCCCAGACCTAAGCCCCATATGGGAGCACCCCCTCCACCCGATGCATACAGCGCAACATATAATCTCAAAGTCGATAAAAAGGGTTCAACGGCCTTATATATATATATCTTTTTTTGTATGTAGAGAACTGAAGTACTGCAAGGAACACCTTGTCTTTCCCATAGAGAGGAGGGTACACCAATGCTATTACACTACTGGTGCAGAAGGGTTCCAGGTACTCTCCCTATTCGGCAACAATTGCCATCAAAGGCCCAAGAAGTACCATTTGTCTAGTGGACGCATAATAATGTCTGGTCCTCATATGCCTGGTATTTCTGTGGCCTACTAGGTAACACCATCAAGGCCCCAGGTATTCAACCCATTTCAAGGTTTTTGTATTAAAATCTCAACGGCCTCACACGATTGCCATCAAAATCCACCTTATTGGATGGTGCTGACTAGTGTGCTGGTTTTTCCTATGCTCAACTATTGTAGTAACCCTTATTCTGGGGTCTCAAACAATTGGGCATCTAGAGTCATCCTTGGCCTCAGGCCTCATGGCCATATTAACCCTGCCCCTAGATCCATTCACCGGCTCCCAGTATTGGCTTGGGTCTCATTCAAAGCCCAATTATAGCAGACACCGGGTCTTCTGGGGGCATAGGCCTGGCTACCTCCAGACCAAAGTCTGTAACTACTGCCCACCTAAGTCTCTGAAATTAGCCCGCTCCACCTCTCATATTGCCTGGCATTAGAGATGAAGGAAGCCTGGAGTGGACCATCCGGTCTACTGAAGCCTGTCCTTTGGGACACTCTATCAACCTCCCTCAGACATAAAGAAAGCCACCTTAACTTCAGGAAAGGACTAAAGTCTCTTCTCTTAAAGGATTGCCCTGACCCAGATGGTGTGTATGCTTTTTCACCTCACCCCCTCCCTTGGGCTAGTTCTGCGCGACTCCCCTGTTCAACACTGCTCCTTCAGGGGTCTGCCTGGTGATCTGGCCTCCCTCGCGCCCTCCTCGTGCCAAGGTCCTTGCACTTACCTTTCTCACTATACTGCCTCAACTGGTTATTTCTGCTGTGCTCCAGTCTCTGTGCACTCAAGTCTATGACCTGCACAGGCTTTTGTGCTGGATTCTAGTTGTTTCTGTGTTTGGTCTCCTTGCAGGCTATTGCTTTACAATCTGCTCTTATCTGCCACCCACATACCTGGTATGTTCCAGGGAGTTCCTGCATCTGCCCTTGCACTTTTCCTCCACTTCTCGGGTCTGAATGTGACATGGCTGTGAAGGTCAGCTCCTCTCCCTAACCTTTCCCAATTGTGGCGCCACAAGAGGGTAACTCCATAAATCAACTATACATTATTAAATATTTGCACCATTGCTATCAAATTCACAGGTACAGAACCCCTTGTCAAGGCTATAGATAAAAAAGCATTGCCATTTCTACTAGCCCAGTCAGCCTAGCAGTGCCCCATTTCTTTATCTCCAGTGTTTAGAGGTGCCTGGCTCAACTATGCCCAGTTACCTGGCACAGGCAGATTTAATTTAGCCTAATTAGGACATCAGTTTGAGTTCATCAGTTTACCTCACTGAGGCCAGATACTTCAAAGCTCAGTTACAACAGCAGTGCCACATGTTAAGTCCAGTTATCGCAGTAGGACCATATTCCAGCAGTGCTACTTATCACAGTAAAGCCAGGTGTCATTGTGACCAGAACACACAGGAATCCCAGTTTCCTTTTTGCCCAGTTAGCTCATCAAGGTTAGATTCCACTGCGGCTTTGTGTGTTGGGTGCTGGAGCTGTTTGTGTGCATACATGCAGTGTAATACTGCGTGTGTTTGTGTAAGGAGCATAGTGTGTGTGGGTTTAGTGCTAGTTGTAAGCGATATTCAATCAACACTACAGCTAAGTCAATGCCTAGTCTGGGATGCTGAGGAAAACCCTTATTGATGTATTTTTATATCCAGTTCAGTACTCTGGATGACAACCCTTGTATAACACCCCCCTCTTAGAATCCCCCTGACCCCACTGAGCCAAGAAGTAGGTTTGTTTTGCAAATTAAAAGGTTTATTTGAAAAATTAAACAATATATATATATATATATCACTTTTATAGTAAATTAATATCTGATAGTACACTTAGACATATGATGTTGATCAACAATGGGTAATCTGGCACTAGCACACTTCTTTACAATCAATGTGGAGTTAGTATAGGATGGATAAAGTAGCAAAAATACTTTTATGGTTTCAAGGGAAAAGCAATGAGGAATAAAATGCATTACAGAAATACTTGATATGATTTTCGCAAAAGATAAGATAATCACTTTTCCTCTGGCAATTCACCCCCCTCCCCTATGCAATGTAAGAAATGGAAGGAGATGGAAAGAGGAGCACACAGTTCTCAGGAATGCAATCAAATGCAATACGAAATTCAGTTCCCCCCCAGCAAGCTTAGAGGAAACAGGTAGGAGTTTGAAACACAGGCCCAAAATGCTTTTTAAATGTGACGGCAATGGATGGGAAAATGTGCCAACTGATTTTAATTCCCTCTAGAGATTCAGGGTGAGTGGGAGATGCGTGTTATTAGTTCAGGCTCACTTTAGCAATGCTCTATGAGTTATTACCAAGTTGCAACGGATTTTAACAAAAGAAAGAATGGAGCTGATATTTTGACAAGTGGAGAAATTGAGCCAAAATCGCAAATCGCGGTAAATTTCGCGAGTGCGTAAATCGTGATTGCGGAAAAAGTATAAGGAGTAGGAAGTCGGTTCTAGACTTGTTGGAAAGCTTAGATTCTAAGCTTTCAGAGGAAAGTTAAATCTCGTTCCAGAGATACGGACGATTAAATAAAGGTAGTTTGTAGTTCGGATTTAAAGTAAACTCAAAATGACAGGTGACCGCTTACAGCTGCAGAATTGACAGGTGACAGTGGTGCAGCTTTAAAAATGACAGATGACACGATTTCTAGGAGGCAGTTCTACTTAGGTTAAAATAGTTTGGATTAGATTATTTTAACTAAGAGATTGGTTCGGCACAGTTCTGCTAGGTACTCACAATATAAATTTGAACTAGGCCTCATCACGGATCTGGTCCACACGTCCGGCTGCGGTTCTGTCTGCTCGGCGGGTCAATCAGGCACCGGTTCTGCTCACAGCGATCTGGGTCAGCTCTGCTCTGCTGGTCTAGCCTCTCTGGATTCTGGATGTAACACTGCTTTCTGGGTACTGGCAAGAGTTCTTGGCAAAAGAATTCAGACAGCTCGCCCGGCTGTGGAATAGTTTGCAAATGATTTTGAGGCCTGCTGACAAATACTTTTGCTTGCAGTGGGCCTTCTTGGTTCAAAGTTCTGTAGTCTCTGTTTAGCTTGGAAGTCTAAGTGTTGGATCTCTGGATGTGAAGTCGTCGGTCAGCATGCTCCGCAGCAAATGGAATTGAATGTCTCTACCTGTCCCAGCAGTGTCTTTTTATGTGTTTTGGAAAGTGGGTGTGTGCGTTGGTCATAACTAAACATGCCCCTCTCACTTATCATTGGCCAATTCCTCCTCTCTCCCTTGATTGGGGGAAGGAAATGTGAGTCAGAGTGATGCTGTAGGTTTTATGGTCAGAGGAACCTCCCCTTGTCAGATTGCACACAAATCTATTTCTGACCCAAATACATATTTATCTATGTACCATTTTTCTAATATTATAGGTCCAGTTAACATATTTTCTGTAGCACCAAACCATCCGACCCCTGTCTTTGTACGATGTCGTGTCCACTGATGACAGAATTCTCCCCTTTTCATCCAGATAACGACCTCTAAACCTTTCCAGATTTTACACAAATTTGCACCAGGGATATGGGCTACAGATGATAAAGTGTCAGATTTTTAACATGCATACATTTGGAGTGAGACCCTATTTTCCGCTTGCAACCCCCCAGAATACACCACAGGGTCCTAACGCCTCTTAAAATGTTCACAGAAAAATCACAAAAATAATGATATTACTTATATAATTCTGACAAGTCCGCACTATGAGTTATCTATCTTTTTAAAATTATGCTCTGGTCAAAAAGGGGTGTGGCTTCCCACATCACAGGGTGGAATAACTGGTCTATCCACTTTCCCCAAGCCAGCTTGTTCACAGAGGCACAGCTGCCCCCCAGTTTCTCCCAAGAGGAAGCTATTTTACGACGCCCCTAATATAACATTTGCCTGAGTCAAGGAAGTTGCATTGTTCTGTTCTTTCCAGTTCCCAGGTGCTCCACCCCTAATCTAATCAGAGAGGTGACAACTCCTTTTGGCAAGGGGCAGCAGGATGCAGCTAGCCCTGGGAAGAGTGGCTGAACAGGTTTCTCCTGTCGGGGGTAGTTGTCAGGCAGAATCCAGTTTCATTAAGCCAGGTTTCAGCTTAATGTCACTTTTTGTTCCCAGTTTTCTACATTCTACATTCAAATCAAACTGACAATTTGTACCTATACATTAAATAATTACTTCCCTCAAGTCATTTCAGAATATAGTTTTACATTCTTCCACCTCTTAGCAAGTCTTTCCTTGGCCTGGTTTTGTTTCATTTGTTCAGTTTTACACAAAAGTCTGGTGGTTTTAAAACGCCGGCTTTCTGATAGTGGTGAGTACTGGTAATGCAACCATTTTTGGGATTAAGAAAATGAATTCCCCACAGTTCTGAGTTGCTTTTTTGGCAATCAGCATTGCCATTCCCAATGGTTTCAGGCTACTGTGTGTGTAGCCCAATGGTGGTCTTAGGCAGTGCCCTCCTGTGCTCACAACATAGGCAAAAATGGGTGGCAGCCTATTCTTCATGTTTTCCCTGTGCACTCTCTGGGGAGTTCTGGCCATCATGATGTTTTCCATGCCAGTACTGCACAGTTTTATGGTAGTGCTTGGATGCATGGGTAAAAACATCCCACATAGTGCAATCTGTATGTGTGCAGTATAGTGCTGGAACAGAGAGAGAGAGTGTGTGTGTGTGTGTGTGTGTGTGTGTGTGTGTGTGTGTGTGTTGCGTGTGTGTGCTGCAATAGCAGTTTTAGATAATGCCAATAATGATCTAAAGAAACAGTTGCTTTCGTGTTACATGTTTGCTGATAGCAAAGCCCCTTTGTAAAGTCTCCATTCCAACATGGCCACTCTATTTTCTATTCTTTAATAACACCCGGGTGCTTTGTATCACTCCCCATATCTATCTCCCCTCCATCTACACACTCCTAAAATCGTTTTGGCAAACTAGGTTTCGGGTTGAAACACCTACGAGCCAAACGTAAGCAAGGTAATGTTTTCCCGAAGTCATTTTAGTCCCGCTGTATGATCCAAGATGTGTTTAACTGCAGAGATGCTGCAGAGCCATGCTTTCTGGAGCTGAACAGAATTAACTGGACTGTCCTTGAGCCTAATTCACAGAGCGTTTTCCAATGTGGATTTTGCCATTCTGAAATGCTTATGTCAATTAGGCCCTTTGTCACCCTGAAGTGTGTACTACCCTCATAGCTTAATTTGTGAGAAAATAAGTGCCAGGGCCCAAATACTTTCTAGCACGCTCATGACACTGAGGGTGGTAAGTTCCCCACCATTGCTGCCACCACCCACAGCTGCACCCAAAAGTGTCGACACATTTGGCGATAAACTACAGCTAGCACCTTTGGGGTTGATGGATGCTCTAGCTATCATTACTTCATAATCAATCCGAGTCTTAGACAATAATTGCCAGGGCTCCGAAATAAGTGCCAGGACTGAGCCCTGGCAAACACGAAACAATCCTGCCAATTAAGCACCTACTACGCTGACAGATACAGCTGGTGATGGCCAGAGGCTTATTGTGAAATTCCTCTACAGCAATAGTGCAGAGTCTCCATGAATACTGCTGGTGCAGGGTTCTGAGACATGATAGCATCATGAACCTGACTTTTAATGTTTGCAGCCTGTTAAAGAGCGAATATTCGGGCAGATCTGGTCTCACCTTTATCATCTCTTGGGGGGGATAGCTCGGCAGCAACATGCTCGCCTTGGAAGCAAGACGACACAGAGCAACATAGGTTCGTTCCCTGGGTCTGCGCTTAGAAACCTCTGGGTATTAAGCGCATTATAAATAACCTATCATATCATATATCTGCGCTGTTAGCAGGGGGCCATCTTCTGTAGTCCAACAATCAACCTTTTGAGAGCCCAAAATAATATTGTTTCTGGAATTCACCCAGACGATGGCAAATGGATTCACAGTCACGAGCAGATGTGGAAATGTAAACAATTATAAATCCATCTAATTGCCAAAATTTTGAAAAAAACATATACAGTCTTTTTCTGTGATGTGGCCACCAGTGGTCTTCCTGATGTTGAACATCAGGATTCCCGTCTTGCTGGGATTCGATTTGCATTTATTGTGGCACTTTCAGTCATCTTCCACCTCCGAAAATGCTCTAAATTGAGCCAATGATATGATATGATATGGCATTTATAACGCGCCTATACACAAGTGTTTCAAGGCACGATGAGGCAAGAAAAGGGAAACCAAGGGCAGACAGAGACAGCAATCCTATTAGGTCAGGTGACTTTGAGATTGCCCTAGATCAGAGGGTAGCCAGGTAACCAGTTTCAGATTTGTGGGATATTTTTACCCATGCCAATGCGCCCCACTGCACCCCTTTGCCAATGGGGGAAAGAAACTGCCAAAATAATGGATGCGCTAACCCCTGTGCATGCCAAATCTACATAACTGCGCATGGTTCATAAATCACAAAAGGCTGCACACCCCTGCCACACACAATCAAAGTTGATGTCAAAACAGAACTCTCTGTAGGAGAATGCCAGTGGGTGCAGTTACCTGTCACATGAAGCAAGGCAACAGAAGTGTGCTAAAAACCTAAAAAGCCTTTAAAATTCAGCTTTCCCAATCAATTGCAACCTTCAAAGGGCTGTTTTGGCACTCAATTCAGTCATTTTACAAGTGAACTATTGAAAGGAAAAGTGTGCTGAAACCGCAGTTCATCCAGTGCAGTCAGAAGAAACTGGGCCTCACTGACTGACAGCAGCTAAGAAATGTCTTTATGAAACACCAGTCCAGCAATAATTTGTTTTCAGTTACATGGGAAAAATGCGGATACAAATGGCAGCATATCAATTTCAGCTGTGCAGAGAAGGCTCCAAGCATAAACTGAATACTCACTTCCAGATTGCAGACAATTTCCAGCTCTCAAAGACAGAATAATGCTGAGTTGAATGTGTGTGTGCTGCATAAGAAAATAAGATGTAAAAACCCTGTTTAAATGTGTTTCTTTTTCCTGAAGAAATTGCAAAATTCGCCTATTTAACTATTTAAAGCATGTTTGTGATGGGCTTAATTCTTTTAAATATCCAAATCCCTTATAAACTGTGCTTATTTTGTATGTTTTAAAGGAAAGACCTTAAAGTGAATTGTAAAGCAACCCAGTATTGGAGTTAAGTAAATACTTAATTCTGACCTGACAGTGCCCAGCCTGGGAAAAATGACACTTCAGTTGACACTCCCTTGCAACAGGAAGCCTTAATGGGTGCTTGAGGCTCCCGCATATTAACAAAGAGCACAGCAGACTTTCGTCTCTGGCTGAGCCAAGAACAATGGCAGCTGCCTACTGATCTCTACAGGGGAGCTTCCCTCTCAAGGAAGAGGACGCACCTCCCTGATCAAAGGAATATGACAGCTGTTGCCTGTCAAAGGGAAGTTACAAAGGAAAAAAAAACTGCCCAGAACTTTTGGTGTTTAAATCTTTATTTGTGATTAAGTTTGAAACTCTTTAACTGTGCAACCTGAAGGAAGATAAATATAAAAATTGGTAGATGGTAACCTAATTTTAGGCCATTTGTTTGAAGACATTAATGAACCATGTACCACCTAAGGAACCAAAGTTACAGGAAAACCATAATTGTAGCAAAACTATTAATGCTGCAAGTCTAAGATTGTACATTCATGCTCAAGTGATAATCGCCCAGATATGTACTGAATTAGAAATCATTAGTCCAAACTGTTATGATTCAAATTGATAAAATTCTATAGAATGACAAAGACAGCTCTCACAGAGATGGGGATTGAATGTGAAAATATGCAATGTATGTGTCTGATTTTATTAGGGGATTTTAGAAATGTACATTTGTGCAAAAGTTAAGTTTTGGTCAAAATCAATGTGGGAGTTCCTAAATCCCATCTTAAAGATGACAGCTCTTTTCTGACTGCCAACCAGAACAAGGCAAGTGCCTTTGGCCACTCACAGTCGTGGGGGTGTGGTTTGAAATTCTGACCACACCATAAACGTTGTGATGTCATTTGGTAGGATAGATATAGGAACTTCACCACATATCGACACACTGCTTCCTGACCACATCCAGATTTCCGCACAGCGCTTTGTTCCAGAACTCTTCATCTTGCAGCTGACTCCAGACTTCTTTGCAGAATCCAGGCCTTAGCATTTGCTGAACTCTTGTTAGCTAGGCCCAAATTCAGCCATACCAAATTTAAGAGAATTTAATTCTGATCCATTCTGGCTTGCTACCATTAAGGCTTGCTGCTGAAACTTCCATCCTGCTAATCTGCCGTGTCCAGTGACCAGAAGGGCCAATCTATTCCAAATCCAGGAGAGGTGCCGTCCAAATTGACCAGTACCGCCTAGCTGACTGATCCCTCCAGAAGTGCCCTGCTGCCGGTAGACCCAATCCAATGACCATAACCCTGAAGGTCCAATCTGAAGTACAGTGGACTGTAAGTATCACAGGAATAACAGTGACCCATAGTATATTTGCCTTGTCTTATCCCAATCTCAACAGATCCCATCTTCAACTTCAGAACCCTAATATTGTCAGAACCATTCTTGCGCTGATGTTTTCTCATTTGTCTCATTAAACTATAACCCATTAATGATTTGGATTAAGTAAAGTAATTCCCATACAAAACAGAAACTAGAGTATCGCACGTGAAGAGTTACGAGTGGTCGTGAGTAACTGTGGAGATTCATGCGTGGCAATCTCTTTTTCATAGTCATTAATATAGTGTAATAAAACCAAGCTGTCATTTTTAAAACCGAATTTCTGCTTTTCTCTGTGCCTATTTTTCAAAAACGCCTCTTAGTAAAACTTCTATAACTTCTTCAATTTTATAGATAGAAACCTAATTTCAACTCTCACTGATACCTATGATCTGTAGCTACACCCACAACAAATTGGAACAGAACAGTGTAATTGACTCGTTTTAATCAAAAATCGCTTACTGAAATTTTGCTGAAAATTTACATTTTCAAAAGTTCTACACGTGTAATTTTAGCATCCAAAGTGTTTCTTCAATTCCATTCTGATGTAACGTGTGTACTATTGTGTATCTTGTAGCTCATGTGCGTTAGGACCTCTTTTGTGTTGCTTTCATAAGAATGTTTTATCAATTTCAGCATTTTTTCACCCTTATGTATTGTTTCACAAAGCCATTTTCACCTATCAGTTTAAAAGTGTCAATGTCCAAAAATGGTTTTCTCTCCAGTTTGGGGCGGGAAGATTGCATTCAACTCTAGATATTGTCTTTCATTCCTGAATACTTGCTGCTTACTGACATCTGGGTAGGATTGCTCAATTGTGCCTTCAGAATTTTGCAGGGGGAAATATGAACCTAAACGCTATCTTTTCACAAACCAAACTGTTCTTTTTCCTGTGTTTTCTATTTTGCATTATTATAAGTGAATTCAATTGCTTTACTTATTTTTGAATTGTATTGTCATCACTTGATGATTGCTACCCCATACATATATATATATTAAAACTTGTGTGATTTGAATTTAAAATAAATAAATCTTTACTTTTACAAACTAGCCTGATTCCTGGTCCAGTGTGACCTGGGGGTATTTTGAGACGGGTGTGATATGAGTGGTATATCATTCAGAATATTAAACTTATAGACACAAAAATAAGTATTTCATTTGTGCACTACATGCTAGGTGAGACTGGGTGTGTGCCTGATTGAAATCCTTAACAGATTCACCCGGAGATCAGCAGGAGAGAGGAGGAGAGAAAGCACAAACAAAGATGAAGGTCTTGAGGTGCTAGCAGAACTGGAGATGGTTCTCCTCAAGTGTCAGAGAGGCAGGGAGGCTGTTCCAAAGGGAGGCCCCAGCAGAAGAAAGATCTACCACCAACTCGCTGCTTGGAGAAGCGACTAACCCTGAGGGAGTTGTAGGCGGATGAGCCAAGAGCTTGAGAATGAAGATATGTAGGAAGAGAGAGTGGAAGGTATTGAGACCCCAGGACCCAGAATACCTTGTCGACAATGCAGAGGGTTTTGACCTTAATCCTCGCCGCCACTGGGAGCCAGTGCAGAGATTTCAGTCCTGGAGAGATCTGATCCCTGGGCTTGAGCCCAAGGACATGTCTCAGAGTCCTGTTTTGGATGTGTTGCAGAGGGTGGGGCGTAGAGGCAGCTAGATTTAGAAAGAGGCTGTTGCAGTAGTCCAGCCTAGAGAGAACCAGAACTCCAGAGACCGTGAGCTTCTGGGGGAAGGAGAGGAAAAGAAGAATACCTCTGAGGAGGTGCAGCTGGTAGTGTGAGTTCTTAGAGAACTCGGAGATGTGAGGAGAGAAGGAAAGTGTGGAGTCGAAGATGAACCTGAGGTTATTAGCCTCACAGGTGGGAGCAGGAAGAGTGCCAAGAGAGGCTGGCCAGAGTGTGACAGGAAAGGAGGGAGCAGGTGTGCCGATGAGGTGAATCTCAGTCTCACTGGCATTAAGGCAGAGATCATTGGCGGCACACCAATCCTGGATGGCGGACAATCGGAGATGAGAGAGGGAGAAGAGGTGGCAGTACGAAGCCTGAAAATGAGTTGAGTGTCAACCGCATAGCACTGAAAGTTTGGACAGAAAGTGGCCATGCAGTGGGCAAGAAGTGCCAGGTATTCGTTGAACAGCCAGGGAACGAGGTTAGGCCCCTGGGGAACACCACAGGTAGAGATAGAGGAGAGGAAGGACCCAGGTTGGACCTGGGAGGGTCGATCAGAGAGGAAGGAGGTCAGCCAAGCCAGGGTCTGATCTGTGATACCCAGGTTATCACGGAGACGGTTGAGCAGGATGGCATGGTTGACCGTGTCAATGGCAGAAGAGAGATCAAGTAAGATTGAGTACACAGGGGGTGTTGGAATCAAGGTTGGAGAGCAGGTCTGCAGATGGCAGATTCTGGTACCATGTGGTTGCCCGCTGTCTTGCGCTGTATGCCAACAATATTCCTGCTTAGCATTAATGTAGCAGCAAATGGATTCTGTACGAGTAAGTGTGGAGCCTGGCACTGCTTCTATCCGGCTTGTTTAATCTTTCTCACCTCCTCTTCCCAGTCATGCCTCAATTGGAGCAGCTCCTTCCCCGCCTTCACCCTCAGGAGCTCATATATCCTAGATATTTGTGCCCACCCTCCGAGACATCATACATCGTTTCTAGGCAGGCATCGGGTTCTTCCTCTAGCACAGTCTCAGGCCACCTCTCTCTCTCACCCGTTTCATGAGCCTGGTATAAGTAATGAATTGGCCTCTATGCACCCCTGTCTCCTCATGCAGCACCTGGAATCCCAACGCCTCCACTTCCTGCCATATGTCTCCAAGGGTGGCCAATTCCATTGGTTCCCAGTATCTACAGACTGCTTCAAACAATTGGGAGTCGTCCCCGCATAGCACCGCCAGCGGGGCCTGCTGAGAAAGCGGATCTGGGTCACCCACCGTTCTCCATGTCCTGCGCCAGACTTCCCAGCCCAGCTTCAATAGTTTCCCCATACTCGTTATTTTAGTTTTATGCAGCCATACTTTCTCCCTCAAAAAGTAAGGGGCTGATTCACCTTGCAAAAGCCTAGCTTCTGCCGAGTCTTCCACAGAAAACCACCTAGCCACATACAACAGCTGTCCCGCTAGGTAATACAGCTCGAAATTCGGTAGGTTGATGCCTCCCTTATCACATGTGTTCTGTAGTTTCCACAGGGCCACCCTATTCCTGGAGTTGCCCCATATGAAGCCCCTGCACATGCCATGAAGTTTCACAAAAAAGCGTCTGGGGATCAAGTACGGGACATTCACAAAAAAGTGAAAGAGTCTGGGCAAGACCACCATTTTGAGTAGAGCTGATCTCCCCATCATGGCTAGGGGTAATCTAGACCAGAACACCATGCTATTCTTAACTCCCTCCATCGCTTTCTCTGTGTTATGTTTATGCTCTGTCTCTATTTTGTGGTAAACATTTACGCCCAGATACCTGAATGTCACGGTCTGCCAGGGTATCTGCAAGACGGGCAGCCTCTCCAGTGGGGTACTCTTATACCTTCCCAGGGGGAACAAACTAGACTTCCTGAGGTTCACTGATATGCCCGAGAGGGTGGCGTAACGACCCATCACCTCCAACACGAATTGCAGGTTCTCCTCCGGGTAGCGGAAGGAGAAGAGCACATCATCTGCATACAATGATATCAGGTGTGTGCCCCCTGTCGTGCAGGTCCCCTCCTCCCCTTATTGTTGCTGCAGGCATATTGCCAGCGGTTCTAATGCCAGGATGTATAACATGGGTGACCAGGGGCATCCTGTCTGGTCCCCCTGCTAAGTTGCCATTTATCTGAGATTGTGGTTCCAGTTTGAACTCTCGCCATCGGGGTACTATATAGCATCTGAACCCATCTAATATATCCTGGTCTCATCCTGTATCCTTTCAGAGTCGCTTTCAACCACGACCACCGCACTGAATCAAAAGCTTTAACCGTGTCCAGCGACACGATAGCCAGCTCGCCCGAGTCTCCCTCAGTTTGATCAATGATATGGTGTAGCCTCCTGTGGTTGTCTGTGATATTTCTACCGGGGACATAACCCGTTTGGTCTGGGTGTATCAACTTGCCAATTACCCTCTTTAACCTATAGGCCAGCACTGCCATGAGTATCTTGCTATCATGATTGAGCATGGACAAGGGCCTATAGGATCAGCATTCCGCGTCCAGTTTGCCTGGTTTCAGAAGCGGGAAGATCACCGCCTCGCGGAGGGACGCTGGCAGTTCCCCCCGCTCATAGGCTTCATTAAACATGGCCAGCAGCGGCTGGAGTAGCTCCTGCTTATACGTTTTATAAAACTCTCTGGGTAACCCATCCGACCCGGGCGCTTTACATGTAGGCAGGTGTTGGATCACCGCCTCCAGTTTGTCCACGGTGATGGGGGCGTCTAGGTCTGCTCGTTCTAGATCATCTAAGGTGGGTAGCCCTATATCCTCTATCGTATCTAGTATTTCTTGACTCATATCCTCTCCTGTGTCCTCGTATAATCGTCTGTAATACTTGAGGAACTCCTCATTTACCCTCTCTTGGGTATTATGGACTTGACCTTCCGCATCCCTGACCTCTCTGATCACCGAGCGGGGGTCTCATTCTTGGATAACCAAGCCAATACCCTACCCGGCTTATCCCCCCCCTGCATGCAGCCTCTCTGTGTATTTCTTATAGTTTAGTTTGCATAATCTGTCCCAAAGTTCACTACAAGCTAAATGTAAGTCCTTTATTTTAGCCCTGTTTGCACTGGTGGTCCCCTCATTTCACATCGGGCCCTCTAGCTCTCTTTCTGTCTCTTGCAGTTCCCGCTCAATACCCCCTTGGAGCCCTTTGGATTTAGATATTGCTACTCCCCGCACCACCACCTTAAATGCCTCCCATACTGGCCCCACAGAACGTACACTGCCCGTGTTAATTTCAAAGTATTCCTCGATGGCCTCCCTCAAATCCTCTCGAAAGCCCGCATCCTGTAGAGCCTCAGTTCTGAGCCTCCAGTCGGAATCCGCGCTCTGGGGGGTTGATGTCGCAACTCTATGACCAAAGGCGAATGGTCGGAGAGTACCCGGGCCTTGTATTCCACCCCCACCATTTCTCCCACTATCCCGGCAGATGCAAACACGTAATCCAGCCTTGTGTGCAGGTCATGTGGTGCTGTATAATGCGAGTGTTGCCTATCCATTGGGTGTAGCCTTCTCCACACATCCACTAGGCCGAGATCCATCAACAGTGTCCTCAGCGCTTTAGCTGCTGGCGCCGCTATCCTGGGTTTCAGAGTGCAATTAAAGTCCCCTCCCCACACCATCGCGCCACCCGCCATGGGGCTAATTTTACTATATAAAGACCTAATATATACCGCTGTATCATGGTTAGGGGCATACAAATTTATGATATTCACTTCTCTGTTCTCCAGGAGTCCCGCCACCACCACCATTCTGCCTTCTGGGTCTATTGTCGAGCTAAGCAGCTGAAATGGCACATGCGGTGCCACCCATGTAATCACCCCTCTTGCATATGCCGAGTATGTGGCCCCTATGACATTACCCCTTCCATTTTCTCCTAATCACCTCCAACTTCTCCTTGGTGAGGTGGGATTCCTGTAGCAGAGCTATGTCAATCCGCATCCTCTTTAGGTACATCATCACCTTATTATGTTTTAGATAGCTATTCAGGCCCCGCACATTCCAGGTCACAATTCTGAGATTACCCGATGCCATTGATTTGTTCGACATTTCCATGTAGGCTCATACACAAACTAAAACTCCCCAAAACTATGTACACCACAAACTTCCCCTCCTCCCCCCCACCCACCTCTCCACCCACACCCAACAACACCCTCCCCAACCATTGCCCAGCTCCATCCCTGGATCTCAGGCAGCCCCACATCTAGCCCTGCCTAGCAAGTCTATACTCAGGGCTCAGCAGGGTAAAGTCGCCCTAATGGCTACTTAACTACCAATTCTCGGGGGTAGGTTGCTTCCATCCCATTGCTCCTATTACCCATACTATCACGCGTGATGTTAATGCTATTCAGCTCCAGCATGGAGTTGATACTCTATATTCAAGTCCAGCCAGAGCACAAGGTCCAAAGGCTACAAAAATTCACTCAAATCTCCCATGTCCCGAAACAAGTCCACCTTCCCACTTATCCCCTTAATGTCCATGACACCGACTCCTCACTTGTCACTCTCGAGACTATCTCGGTCAGCCTCCTGTTCCGGGCAGCGCTGCAGGTCCAGCCACGACGCCGCCTCCTCCGGAGTGTCGAAAAAAAAGCGCCCTGCTCTTATGCAGCCCCTTTAGCCTTGCTGGGTACAGAAGCATATATTTGATGCCTGCTGCATGTAGCCTCCTCTTGATGGCCACGTAACTATACCTTTGCCTCTGCACCAGCATCGTATAATCCGGATACGCCGTGATATTGGTGGATGTTCTCTCAATTGTCCCGCCGTTACGGAAATACTCCAGGATCTTCTCCCTGTCTTTGTAATTCAGGATCCTCGCGATTATTGGCCTCGGCGGAGCTCCAGGTCGTGGCTTCCGATGTGCACGCTAAACACTAAACCCCTGTGAGAGTTTATCTGCCCCTATCCCCTAGAGGATCATGTTCTCTACATAGTCCGTGGGTCATGGCCTTCCTCCCCCTCGGGCAGGCCGACCACACGTATGTTGTTCCTCCTCGCTCTTCCCTCCGCCTCCTCCACTCGATTGTGAAGGTTGGCGACCTGCTGTTTTAGCACGTGGACCTCCTTTGCATTGCTTGTGCTGACCTCCGTGTTAACTTTCACTGCGCTTTCCAGGCCACTTGTTCTCTCCGCCAACGCACGGACATCTTGACGCAGCAGGGTAACTTCGATTCCCACAGTGTCAATTTTATTCTCCAGGGCCGTCCGTAAGTCCGCCATCGCTGTGCCCCATTTGGTGCTCAAATCCATTATGGCCACCAGGACCTGACGGTTATCTCCTTCTGCGGCACCATCTGCGGAGGCCGCGCCCGTGCTTTGCGCCGGTGTCGTAGGGATCCGCTGTGTTTTCGCAAAGACCTCCATTGGGGATTGTTTGGATTTGGCTCTCAGTCCCTTCACAGACATCTCGCGATTCCCTTTCGTATCTGGTCACCACACTGCGATGCCATTGTGTCGTGCTAAGGTCTTCTAGACGCTAGGGCGCTAGTTACGGTGGGTTGCGTTGTGCTATGGAGCGCGGCAATATATTAAAATGGACTGTCTTCTCCCATGTATTCCTGCTGCACACAATTATCCATGCGCCATCAACGTTCTCCGAGGCGCCACACAGAACACAGCAGCTCCTCACCTCCTTTGCAATGGCCTAGTCACATGTAGGTTTTGCTAGACTGGGGTAAATCCTGATAATAGTGTGTCACACACTCGCATGTCTCAGCCACCAGTTCATGCACATTGCTCTCAATTGTTCTCTTCTGGAGGTACAGCGTCACTCCACATCCCGGATTGCCTACAATCCCCAGCAACCAGCAGGATCACTCGTATGGGGATGTGTTGTAGTACTTTCCCAGTGCAGGACCTCCCTGGGCTGTGGTGCCCAAATGTAAGGTGGCAGGGGGGCCTACCAGCTCCCTGCACAGCACACAACACTATGCTCTGGCCCCGTGCATATGTATGAAATGCTTTGTTGCACTTTGGAGCATGATCCATCCAGGGCCACGCTCCGGTGCACTCCGAGCGTAGTGCCCGCTTCAGGGATTCTTAAATCAGTGGCTTCCCATTGCCGTGCTGAGGCAGTCGCCGCTTCTACTTTCCACCTCGGGCCCTGCGCACAGCGGGCGATGCCTTTCTATTTTGGAACACAAGGTCGGGCACACGCACCCGGCAAACTCCTCCGATGCAGCACTGTCCGCGAAGGGGCTCGCCGTCAGCAGCCGGGCGCGGCTGCAAATGTCTTTCCTTTAATCTGTGGCCGTCGCCAGATACAGTAACTGCATCAGGGGGCCGGCAGTTTCATTTTGCTGCCGCGTCCTGCTAGATCCCTTTGTTCGCTGGGTAAGCCGCCAATTTTGGTGTTTTCGTCCACGGCCGCTCCCCGGGATACAATGTGTCCATCTGGCAGTTCTCCAGTCTCCCGTGAGCCGCATACACGCTCACGCTCTTCCCAGCACCTTCCCACACGCTTATGTGTGTTTTGCTTCCCGATTCAAGTGGAATACATGCGTTTGTTGAACAGATCAGGATGCCGGATCACGCAGCACACGGGGCTCACAGCCTATTCCATGGCTGTCCAAGCCACGGCCCCCCTTGTTTAATCTTTAACTGTTATTTTATCCTATTGTTTCCATGCTCAATAATCTGAGGTAAATTCAAGCTCTGCAACTCCTTTGCTTAGCTATCCCAGTTAGCCGTTCTTTCTGTCATCTAGGCAAAGCTGTGTACTTCATTATGATTGCTGCCACCTCTCAAATCAATAAAATAGTAAGTTGTACTTCCTAGGTTCAGAAATTGTTTTACCCAAGAAAGCTAGTGCACTAAACACGTTTTGCAATCATGCCTCATGTTCATTGCTGCCTGTCATCCAAAGCTCCCATTGTCAAAAATATCAAGGTGTGTTTTTTCTGCACAACTCCCTCTTTTCTTTAGGTAGCACAGCGCGCAATGTGGCGTCTGGGGTCCCCTGCAGCCCAGCTCACTCTGAGAGATGGGCAGCTGCTTCTGAAGCTCTCTACACAAACAGAGTGACGCATTTCAAATACCAATCCTGTTCCCTCGCACAGGAGGGGGTCGAGGCTCTAATGAAAAAAAAATGGTTCGAAAAAAAAGAGGAGAAACGCAGCACGTCCGAACCAACCGCCGCTATTGAGGCAAACCCCCTCCTATCGATTGAAGAATACTGTGTGTTGGCGTTGATGATTTCTTTCAAACATAGTTACTATTGTGTTAGTGAATGACGTCTCTCTGATATTTCTGATCATGTCCAACCTTTGCACGCTGGGAGGTTGATGTTGTGGGGAATGGTGAGGGGCCATTGTTCGATATCCAGACCACCATCCTTAGGGGATGAACAAATTAGTCCCAAAAACTGTCTTTTTGGGCAAAACATGTCTAAATGGGTCTCTTGAGCCTTCCCCGGCACATCCCTGGTACCAAAGAATTGCCAGAAGCCTTGGGTGCCTCCCTTGAAGGACTACCATGGGCCTAATCCACTCTTCTTATTTGTCATCATGACTAACCAATTCCTATTTGATCCATGCATATGTCATGTGCACTCTAAGAGGAATAGTTTTTTCGGATAACCTTAATTATAGAAAGATTTTTTTTTTTAAATCACACACAAGGTACACCCGTAAAACAACATCTAGAAAAGCGAATATACATTTGCTCTGTTCAAACTTAATTAGAAGCTACTAATAAATACAAGTTTCAAATCTTTATCTACACAGCATATGCTAGTTGGCCCAAATGTTTTACCAATAAGCATTCAGCTGGAATATGGCTTTTTACCATGACTATTGCTTCATATACTCCTCCTTTCATTGATGGAAGAGGGGAATGGTATCGTGTTACCAACACCTAAGGATGAGGGGATGTGCAAATTACGTTATATTAAAATAATTATTGTGTGTAGGTCACCCGTTGAAGTCCGCATACTAAAAAGGCTGTATTTTTGTGCCATTTTAGTGCAGCCTTTTATTGGCAGGAAAATGGAGCAAACTCCCACCTCCATCTTCTCTCGCTTGGGCAGGATTTTCTCAAAATCAGTGTTTCACTCTCCAAACTCCTAGTTCACTCTCCCTACTCCTTCTCGCCACTTGGACAGCGTGCCTCCTCCCCAACATACACACAGCCCTCCCCCCAAGCACAGACAGACAGACAGACATACATGCATAAATGCACACAAACTTTTTTGTTTCCACCTTGATCTGGGACCTTTTGGTGGTTGGTGTGGAGTGGGGGTGGTTGTTGACCAAGCCAAGCGTCTGGTGGGGCCTGTCTCCTCTTGTTCAGCTCTGTGATGCCTTATTTAAGGTATTTGTTTGCACTTAATAAGTGATATTCCATACTATGCTATACCACTTACCTGCTGTCCACTCCCATGTCTTCCTTCTTCTGCAGAATGTTGGGACTGGACAGCCCCTGCGTGCATTGTCGGGGCTCGGCTGGCCTCCATGGTCTGTGGCCTTTAGTGTGCACCCTCTTTTGTCTGCAATCTTTAGACTGTGGGTAAAACATGATATGCCTATTAAATATGAACCCTCCATTCTTGTCCCCTAAGCCCACTTTTATAAAAACATCTTCATATATATATCGATGTCCTTGTAGGAACCTAGCAAAATGATCAACGTTCCTGCAGGGACTGTGAGAAAGGGGACACCCGATCACCAAAGTGAAGGGGAGGGTGCAAGAAGTCATGACTTATGCTCCCAGATGTGACAATATCACACTGGGATTAGCTCTCTGTGATGAGCTAATAAAGAGTACATTATTTAATTAAGAAATAAATGCTTTCTCTCATGATTGTTCTGTAGGAGAAACTTAATTCCACAGCTGACAGCTAGAAAAATCAACTGACCTGAACCTCTACACATGCCGGACTTGTAGCTGCTGGCTTCTTTGACCATTCAAGATCAATACATATTTGCTTGCCATCATGAATGAAAATGCATGATTCGCTGCCGCAAACCACGTTTCCTCCAAAAGCAGCCAGTGCCATGATTACCATCCAGGATGAGGTATTTTCAGAATGGGGCATTGCAGAAGTATAAACATTGGACCGCAGACCACGGCTCAGAAAGCATAGCTGTGCAAGGTTGGTCAAGCACACAGGGGTGTTGCCCACAGGAAGATGACAGCTCCTTGACCTCAGGCTAATGGCATGGTAGAACAGCTCATGGGCACTCTGGAGAGAACAGTGCCACACATCGACATCTGTAGCATATCATCGAATCGGGGATAATGTGGAGGTTGCACGATTGTAGGACATCGACACCACATCCATTGGGAAGTGCCCAGAAGACCCCATGCTAGGATGCAAACCACATACCTGCCTTCGTGGATGCCTGTGGCATCTAAGAAAAGAGAAATCTGACGCCCTACGCAGATCGCCCAATGTGAACTCGAGCATCTCATATAGAAAAGGGAAATTCTGTTCTAATGAGAAAACATCGCATCAGAAAATCAGATCTTATATTTGACACTACGGACTTAACTGTGACCAATGTCAAGAGATCCATGGTCGCAGCAAGCACAGAATGGTCACGCAAAACAAATTGCATTTCAAGGGGCACAAGTCACAAGTAGTGAGCGAAAACAGCTGGGAAGAGGGAGAGCTGAGAAAGGCGAGTAGACCTTCAGCCGGGCCATCTGTGGAGGCTGTGCCACAAGAGTGATCCAAGCAAACTACTAGAAATCCTGTGAGACTGATGGCATTTTTCTAAAACTCGTGGAAGATGTAGGCACTTGACAAGATGATGAAGGTTCCTGCGGGGATAATGAGAAGGAGGATACACGCACATCAAGAGAAGCCGGGGAGGAAGCAGGTGCCATTCACCTGTCAGGATCTGACACAGATGCATGGAGATTAGCGCCAGGCAAGCAGGTAATAAGAGCAAAATATATTATTAAAAAACAATGGCTTTTATGCATAACTTCTGCTGAAGGAGTAGCACAATGCCAGAGTCCGCATGAAATGTAACATTTAGCTAGCCTATACATCTACTCACAAGAGCTCCAATGCTTCGGGCATGCTTATTTTCTGGGTTTGCAGACACATTGTACTTTGGTCAGGTAAAAATGGCAATGTAAGGCAATATTTGATTTGGTCTTCCAAATGTCTTCTATATGGTGGTTTGAGTTTACTGTGTATAGTCCTGTTCTGAGTAAATGGCAGAGTTGTTAGATTCCACCAAACTGGTTGCACTGTTCTTGTGGCTGTAATGAGGATATATGCCGCAAGGTGGCGGGGCGACCCTGTAGGTAACGACCGGAGCACAGCGTGTCTAGGAAACTGCACGGTGCTAAGGCGAGAGGGAGAGGGAAGGGGGAGTGGGAAAGGGAAGAGGGTGCTGGCTGCTCAGGCAGCTCGAGACGCGGACTTGTACCATACAGCCTCCTGATTGGCCAGTGTCCCCCTTCAGGGTGCTAATAAAGTGTTGCCTGGATGTAACGTGCCTCATATGAGTTATGCTATCTAGTGTTTTAGCCCAGTTATGGGTTATTCCTTAATGAAAACCCAGATTCTCCTAGGGAGACTGGTTGCCGTTCTATCAAATGTTATCAGCATCAACTACAGTCCACAGTCTACCACACAGGTCAGTCCTCCCACCAATTCTCTTCAACTTTCACACAAAACCCACTTTTCGAACAGTGAAGTCTGCATCCTTATTTGTCCCACTCATGTGAATGAAGCATAGCTCCATCGTAATTTGCAACTGGATCTGGAGAACGCCTCCAGTGGTTGTATGCCTGCAACATGGTGTGCAGCACATGCACACAAACTGGCTGTCTCACTTTCTCCAACCCTGGGATCATGAATCCAGTGGATCCAACATTGGAACCTCGGGTGATGCTTTGGACACATGGTCTATGCCTCTGCAAAACATCTGACACATCTGTTCACTGCAAGCGCATGTAGTCTTCGAGAATGTCTGTCACTGTGTTGCTTGCTACAATGTGGTCCACTCTCTAAGTCCTCTGAGCCTAAAATGGTTTTGAAGACTGGCGTGAAAGCGTTTCGCATGCACTAACACCTTTGCTATGCTATGCTGGAAGGGATTTGGAGGTGGAGCAGTGGTACTGTTTTCATTTCCTGTTCTTGCTCCGCCTCCAGAAACCACTTGGATTTGAACCAGCATGACCGTTTCATCCTAGCACACAACCAGTGGATTCCCATGGCATCTGACTGCATTATAAGCACCCGTTAAAAGCAGGTGGCTAGGGTTCCATTGTAAATGTGGTCAAGTGCAGGCATTTGTAAAAGTGCTTTCCCCTGTTTTTACATCGTTTTTGCACTTCCTAGTGCAAAAGACTAAAATTGCACAGAAGGGGTCTTTTTGAACATAAGTGCACACATGTAGGTGGTCTCCTCTGTGTAATTTACCCTTTCTACAAAATTAGCTCCAAAGTGCCCTCCCACTGCATTGACTTTATCTCAAAAACGTGCTGATCCTTTCTGTGGTCACTCCTTCTCCATATCACTGCAACACCTTTTATTCAGGGATTCCAATGGAGTCATTTGCCAAGCTCCAGTGAGCCTGTACCATTGTGGCTCTGCCCATATTTGGTCTATAGAGCCACAACTACACCTTTTCTGTTCTTAAGTGTCTGCAACTGTACAAGCTTTCAGAACATCATCACGTGCATAGTATGTGTTGTTCTGTCTGATGGGAGATTATTACTGCTTTGCATGTATGTATGTATGTATGTGAGCGCCTATCCCGAATGAAAAAGGAGGGGGTTTGGTAGATCTAAATGTAGTTCTTTCCCGCATCCAGGCACGCTTCTATCATTCAAGCACACACATTCAGTTGAGCCCACCCATCTATGGGCCACAGATTCTCCATTGTGGGCGGATGATTTGCTCATCTTTCATGACTGGTCCTGCCTCACCTGCAGAGTTCGGCATTGTCGAGCAACCGCGCCTCTTACCAGAGGCAAATTTTCATTTCGCTGGCCTAACCGAGTATCAGAATTTCGTAGTTTGTCTGAAATGTGGTGTTGAAGGTCCGCTTAACTACGCTTTCCAAGAACGATGAACTCGTCCTCCGACTAGAGAAGCACGACCTTGCGTCCAATGTAATCCCCGTTCTTTGCAAAACACTCGTAGGGAAAACAACAGATTGATCCGTGGTATTCCCGTTAACCCAGGACATTGTGTTAAGATGTGGTCAAGAGAAATCCTCAGGACAGCCCAGTTGGCTTCCTGTTGGCTCCTAACCTAGTGACGGTATATCAATGAGGACATGGGAGCACAATCTTCAATGTAATCGAATAGTATGGCACTATCTGGCATGACGCCTCAAAGAGCTGGCCTGTCAAACGCCTCCTGATGGTGCACAGGCTGCCCTGATCAGACTGCTACCATTGCAGACGCTCTAGCTGCACGAAATTCCATTGGTTCTTCAAAGATAACCCAGAGCACGTCGAGACTGCCATTAATTCCATGTTAATTCCAAGCTTCGGCCTCAATCCCAAAGCAGCTCTTGCCATGGTTGTGTTTAGACTAGACGCTGCCATGAACCAGAGGTTCTATGTGATAATATCCTCGCAAAAATGTCGCCATGAAAGAATGGCACCGTTTTTTTGCAGCAACATTATCACATGGAACCTGCAAGGGACACCCCCGCAACCCCAATTTTTTTTAAAAAATGGTGAAATTGTGCGGGCGACATCACCACAACCCCAGCTCCCATTTATTCCATATATTGTCCCCATAAATAATATAGCCTATGCCGTTACCCGGTGCCTATGTGTATGGCAACAGTATTTATTCTGATAATATTACCTGATACCGAACTAGATTGCCTATGATCTGCACCCTCTGCCTATCAGGCTCCTTAAGAAAACTTTTGTAACAGTAGTATCCTCGCTGGTAGAGATTACTAAAACGTAACTTTTTACAAGGGTGATCTCGGCGTCAACATCCCCAAAAATAAACCCTAGATCTAAATGTTCTTGCCATCTACCATTTGATTTCTAATCTCCACTCGGCATGGACGAACTTGGAGAAGGTGGTATTACACCCAGTCATAAAAATAGCAAGGGCCTGGTTTCTTCATCTGCTTTGATCTGTATGGCCGATGGCCATGGATGTAGGATATGTTTCAGACTTTGCCATTTTGGACCCGTCAGTGGTCTTTGACACCACTGATCCTGGCGGGTTGCATGCCTATTTCTGGGACCTTGAAACCATTGAGGGCTTGAATAGATCTCTGTTCCTGCAAGGTAGATCCCAGCGGATCCTCATGGGCTCTACGCCTCACTGGAGGACGTCACGGCTTGTGGGGTCCCACAGGGTCTGCTCCTCTACCCTCTTTACTTCAGTTTGTGTCGCGGCATTGAGCAGTTTCTTCTGGTGGCATGGTCGGCAGGGCCTTCCGCATGCTGATGACAAGCATATTTGCTTCTCTGCAAAACCGCTGTGAGATGGCCCTCAAACACCCTCAATCTGCCCAACTACAGCCACCATTTGGATGGAGGCAAATTAGCTCAATCTAAATGAAGTGGCCAGGAGATGATGAGTGAGGTTCTGAAACGCAACAGAGATTTGGCTAAGGAGTGTGTGCTGCCATTGATATATGGTGTGCCACCCCTCTGTCTTCCCCATGTATGCAACCAGTATCCATTTTGCCTGCAGTCTTAACATTCGTGCATACCTTGCTGTAGATGAGACCGAATACTTCTGGCACATGACACTCAAGAGTGTTGCAACCCCTCGTGTCATCTGCAGACCGTCTATAGGTAATCCACACTTACAGCAACACCATTGCGATACGGAAATGTATTGGTGCAAAGCTGCTCAACACACAAACTGAAACCTCCACTGGAATGCCGCGACGTGCCTCACAATTGTTGCATGTGATGCCCATTCGTGATCAAATTGTCAAATAGCTTTATTCAGATGAATCAATAAAAACATACACTAAACACATTGCACATAAAATCGCCCAAGACCCCAGGTTAATATCATACAAAATACAAAGGAAAAGAAGAAACTATTAGTATGACTAAAACGTATACACTACTAAAAAAAATACTAAAAGAGAAGAGGGAAGAAGCTATGAGCTAAGCCTCTTTGTCCCCAGCTTCAAAGTCCATCAGCAACTTGTAATGATAATGATGTGTTATTTATATAGCGCCTTAATCCAAAGCGCTTTACAGAGCACATTTTACATACCCAACCGAAATTGGTACTCATTTATCAACCTCGAAAGGATGAAAGGCTGAGTTGGCCTTGCAGGGATTCGAACCTGCGACCTGCAGATCACACTCAGATCGCAGCAGCGAGCACTCAACCTGCTGAGCTATTTTACCAGCTTGTAATGTTATGCCTCTTCACCACCAGTCTCATAACTGGCACTTGGCAACTTATCCCTTGACCTCCAAGCTGTACAAGTATAGTTTGCAACTGCAAAAGTCACCTCAGAGCAGATAGTACTAAAAGCCCAAGTCAGTGACTCCTGCATATGCCTTCTCACCTTGGCCTCATTAAGTAAAGGCTTGAGCCACCAGGATAACAGGGCTTACCATACCTGGCACGAAAATAAGACGCTGGCTGTTGTCTCCCTGCTCACCACCCCAGGGGCACTAACTGTGATTTCCAAAAAGTGATGGGAGGAGAAGAGATGCCAGTCGAAATTTGGTAAACAAGCACCTCATCTCAGTGGGTGGCTGTCAGGTCTAACTAGGGCTCAGATCATCACAGTCTTTAAATCTAGATCGGTCTGGAACCTTGGGTTACGGCAAGTCAACTCCAAGACCTTATTTTTCACAAATTTCGAATACTGGTCCTTCAGTGACTTGTAATCTTACTTTTGGATGGAATTTCGGTCCTCCCATGCCCACTGCTTCTGTGCCTTCTCAGGCCATGAGAAAACCATTGAGGCACCCCAAGCTGACATATCGCTGTTAAGGAGAATTCTCAGAAATGTGCTAATTCCTCTCTACCTTAAAGACCCCCAGCTCTTTTGCTGGACTCTAGGACTTTAATTTTATGCCTGGAGAGAGTGAGACCCTTTTTTCCCACTCTCCCATGTATTTTAATGTGATTTTGAACTCTGTATTTCTTTTGGTTGTGGAGTCTGACAAACTCCATAGGCTTCATCTTTTTACATTGTGTCACACAGCACGTTCGTGTAGTGGCACTGGGAAGTCTTCTGTATTTCCCCAGGGTTTAAATGCCTCCTCTTGGATAAACTACTTTTTCCAAGAGCAGTAAAGTGAAATTGACTTTACTTACATTTGTAACTTTCTAGACGCAGCACACACTATCTTACAACAGGGTGCTGAAGGGGTTAGTTAGTATCCACTTTGTCTTGCTTCTCATGTAACATTTTTATGTTACCCTTTCCTCGATGAATGGCTGGTGGCAGTGATTTACTTTTAACTACCGTAGTGTGCATTTACCGCAGGCTGCGTTTGCAGCTGCAGTAAAGCACCCACAGGTTTGTCAAAATGGCCCGGTCTTGTTTTTTCACCTTTTCTTTGTGGAAAGGTCCTTCTTGAGATTTACTCTGCATGCCAAACCAGGTTTGGTCACTTTGTTCATTTTGCCTTTGGAGGGTTCACAAGTGAAGACCGCCTCTGGCTCCAGGGTGTCTGGTGGGGGCAGGAAGCAAGGGAGGTGCCCGAAACTCCCTGTGCTTAGTCTCCTAGGAGAAAGGAATGCACTCTTAGGTTATTGGCCGGCTTGCTGTCCGTCAAGGACAGCCACCCTGCTGAGTGACTGACAGGTAGGCTGGAATGAATGGGAGAAACCTGCATAAAAGGCAAGGCGTTTTGGCTTGGAAGGCAGAGTCGACCACTGGATGAAGGAATCCAAAGAAGAACTTGAAGAGGACGCCTGCTGCAGCTCCTGGACCGTTGGTTTGCCCGGTGAAGCCCTGCTGCTGTGTTGAAACTCCAACCTCGTATTGACATAGAAGCCCCCTGCAAGGACGACTTCTCCCCTTGAGTTGGTGGGACCAATCAACTCCAAAGTAAGCCACCTGGACTTCCTCTCGGAGCTCGTTGACATTCCACTGCAGTCGCTGCTGGAACCAAATAGCCAAGAAAAAGGTACACCAGATTGTGCACGTTGCTTTTAAATCGGACCCGAGCGCTAGGAACATCCTCCGGACTTCCCCAGATGCAAGGAAAGCCCATCTCGACAGCCCGGAAATGCAGTGTTGCTATTTGCAGTAGACGTGAGGAGCTGAAACACCAAAGTGCCACTTGTTTGAAGATTGCTGATTGCGGTCGGAGACCGTCCCATTGCAGTGCAGGAGTCCCCAGACGTACTTGCTCTTGTCCCCACGACTGAGGCTCAGGAACACCAGGATCTGCAGAGCTGCACAAGAACTGAAGTCATCTGCTGCACTTTTTCTTCAACCTAAAGGTACTGTGCATTCTAAGAGAACTTACCTATTGTTGTGTAACTGCACTTGTTCTCTGTTGGTGAGACTTGTTGTGGTTGATCAGTAGAGTTGCTGACAGCTTCTTTACCTCACAAACCTAATCAGTTGTGGCCCTACTTTGAATTTCTTCTTATTCTACAAAAACTTCTAAAACATTGTGCAAAACTTTTACTTACCTGCAAGAAGTGCTTCAGCTCACCTTGACTTTTGATAACTTAACATTGGCTGGCCTGGTTCCCTGAATAACTCTTCTCTCCTCTGCTTAAGTGTTTTGTCTTCCTTCCAGGAAGGGGTTAGCTAACTTTGCATTGGGGGTTACCAAAAGTACTTACCTGCTTCAGAATATTTGTGTGATCTCTTGTTCTGTTCTAAACCTCTTTTTCTTTGCCATACTCTTAAGTCTGATTCTAAATGCAAACGGAGGTATATTAATGTCCACAGTGTCCTAGTTACTAAAGTCAGCTGAGGATGTAGAAAGTGCCTGTGTGCCATCCCAAAAGGGTACTTACTGATTTAGAAATATTAAGAGTGTGGATTGTGGAGTGTATTTGTGTGTTACTATTATATTGCCCCCTTCTGAAGAAGGCTTACTCTTACTGACTGTTAAATAAATTAATAATTGTTTAATGAAGAAACCTTGTGTGTAAGAGTTTATTTGAATACTTGTCACCGTGAATCTCTGTCTAACTCCCCTACAGCTCACATTGACCCCTCTTGAGATGAGCCTGGCTGGTCAACACGCTACCAACCTGTGTAGTACAGACTAATACCAAAGGTTGGGTTCCTATTGCCAGGAGGTCAGGGTTGATGTAGTGCACCCAAAGGGTACGGCATACAATCTTGCCTAACAATTGCCACCACGTGTGCCCTTGAGCACCGACAGCCCAGATTTGGCTCAGAGCGAACCCATAATAAAAGGGCCCTTATGGAGACCATAATGTGAATTTGCCTAACCCTCAGTTCCCCCTCTTGCCAAGCTCGACATTGCGCACCCTGACACACGGAGAAAGGACTTGGGAAAAACCTTTTTTTTAACTGACAGGAGGCCCATCCTGCTCAAAAGGCACTTTCAATATGAAGTTAAATTTACCCATTATGGCTTCTCTTATCTCTTTTTTTGCCTGATACAACAAAGGGTGACTAGACATGGATCAGGATCCTTGGGGGTGCTCTGTGCCAATGGTGTTCTGTCTGAAGCTGGGTGTGTGCAACTTCTCATTTGTGATGCCATTTTTCATTTGTCTTTTGCCTCTTTGTTCTCTGTACTGAAATAAAAACAGCTAAATGCATACAGAACATCCAAGCAGTATAATAACCCACTTAAGCTTGTGTTAATAACACTTTAAAAATACATTGATGACAATGAATTCCCCATTTTATCAGTCACATTTAACATTTCCATGGATCCCCTTTCATACTTGTTTCAAAAACTCATAATCAATTGAGTTCCGCACTTGTTCACTTGAGAGGGAGTTTTGCATGTATTTGTGATTTTGATAGAAATGGAGAAACCTTACCCCTTCCCATTACCCACATACTCCATTTATCTTTCAAGGTAAATCAGTTCTTCTTGGTAGTGAGTGCTGTAGTAAATGGTCACCATGCTTTTGTCCTGTTTACCTAACCACAACTGTGGCAGAATGCCATCCGTAGGGTTGGAATAGCCTAAGCTTTTTTATTTTTAATAATAAAATAATGCAGGTAAAGCCGTCTATAAAAGTGGGGTCACTAACAAGCCCCCCCCCTTCCATAATGCCCCAAGCTAAAAATCATAGAGCACAGATGTAATGCTGCTGAGCATGGCTACTGATAACTCTCAGCAGCTGCCTTGTTGTTTTCCAGCATTGCAGTCTTGGTCCCTGTTACTGTCCTTCTGCCTCCCAGCCCACCACTGTGCTCTGATTGGCTAGATTGGCTTTGCAGTTGTAAGGCGCTCGCAGGGCTGAGACTGGTGCGCATTCACACCTGCGGCTGCCTCGAGTTGCCATCTGCCCCTGGTTAGTGGATCCATCACCATTTTGGCCTTAGTTTTACCCTGTGCGCACATATCCTCCCCAACTCGTTGACTGGGCCGTTTCCTGGTCTCCGCTACCCTCCTACGGCCTCCCAGCCTGGACCCGTGCTCTGATTGGCTCAGGCTGCCCCTTAAACCACCCAACCAGGGCAGCCCCCTCAGCGAAGGGCCCCAAGGCGAAGGGCAGCTCTGACAGAAGCAGCCCCAGATGGTGTCTGCCGATGTAAACAGCGGAAGCAGGAAGCAGGCAGGTGCCAACTAGCACTGACAAAGTAGGTGTGGTGGAGACAAGGGGCACAGCAATCACTGCGCTCCATTAAAATGGACCACCTCTGTCTTACCTTATCTTCCACACCACCCATTACCATGACACCTGCATGATGTAACAATCCCTTTTAGCAACTGGTAACCACATATATATCCACTAAGCTGTCAACTGTATTGTTTAGCCATCTCTCACATCTAGATGAAATGTACCCCAACTGTGCTAGCTACCCCCAAAACACCGAATATTAGTTTACGCTACATCTAGACAGGATTGTGAATGTTAGTTTGCATCACATCTAGACACGATTGTGAATATTAGTTTGCGTCACGTTTAGATAGAATTGTGAATATTAGCCAGCACCACATTTAGATAGAATTGTGAATGTTAGCTTGAATCACATCTAGACAGGATTGTGAATATTAGTTTGTGTCACATTTAGATAGAATTGTGAACATTAGCCAGCACCACATTTAGATAGAATTGTGAATATTAGCCAGTGACACATTTAGATTCATAAATATTAGCCAGTGCCACATGCAGATAGAATTGTGAATATTAGTTTGCGTCACATCTAGACAGGATTGTGAATACTAGGCGTTGCCACATTTAGATAGAATTGTGAACAAAAGCCTCCATCACATCTACACAGGATTGTGAATATTAGTTTGCGTCACATCTAGACAGGATTGTGAATATTAGCCAGTGCCATATTTAGATAGAATTGTGAATGTTGGTTTGCATCACATCCAGACAGGATTGTGGATGTCTGCTTGTATCACATCTAGAGAGAATTATGAGATTGGCATGCATCACATCTAGATAGGGATGCCACTAACCAACCAACTAAAAATCTCAGCCTCCTGCATACACCTCTCAAACTGTAACCAAACCTCTAAAGCTCACCAGACGCGCACGTACCTCACGATACCACAACAAAACAAATCACACATAGCCTCACACAACAGAAAACAATGGCTACCAACCGAAAAGCACACCCAAGCTCAGCCAACTGTGTTAACCAAACTGAAGCTGCCAACAGCACATAACTGCCCTCTTGCTCTTTTCCCGCTTGGTCCTACTAACTCAGCCCACCCCTCTTTCCTTTTCAGATCTGCCAGAGCGCCAGTGGACCACTCCGGGGCTCATAGTGAACGGTACAAATGTCATTTAACATTAACATATGCATTCTTGCCAACAGCTGTTTCAACCAAAAGTGTAGCAGTTAGGATCTGCCTTTGACCATTTAAACCCCTGCTGCACATTTCCCAAACCGTCCTCACTGTCTTTTCCACGCTCTACCTACCTTTGATTGCTCTTAAACTCCTGAGCTTGCATGACATTCATACCCGAAACAGGAAACTGGGCTTGTATACTCCTCTCCGCTCTCTCCACAGCCCCAGGCTCATTGCAGGGGACTCCCCATGTAGCTTCAGAGATTGCCTTTGCTTTTCTGCAACCTTACATCCTCTGCATTCTGCCATATTTACTCCCTTGGGCTCGCTTCATGACTGTGTAGTGCGCAACACTTTGCAATGGGCTGAACTGTGGAAACGGGCAATATCGCTCCTGGTCGACAGTGGAATTCATCTGGATGAAGCAAGGTTTTTCTATGTGTGCAATTGAGTTTGGGATTGCAGATTTATTGCTGTTCTGTGACATTTTAAACTCCAAACAAAATGATGGGTTGTTCATATGAACCACCTGCACTTTAACTGAAGCTGAATTTACTTCAGATACTGGAGTGCGTTGGTCCAAGAATTGGTCTAGGTAAAGCAGCTAGGACCTGTAGACTCTGTGTGAGCACCGAGCATCTGGAAACACTTCAACATTTAATTCTCTACTGTTCAAAAACAGGTCACACTAGGCAATTGCGCTTTAGCACTTTGTGTAGTATCAATTTAATGAAGCCGGTGAGTCGCTTTGGTCTAGAGTAATGGAAGGATGCAGCATTGCACTCATAATAGCACTTTATCAATTGTTAGTCGTACTTTTTGAATTATTACAGATAGATATTATTTAACACATTTTAAAGGTTGAGTCTTAAAATATTAATGTATTTTACAGGTGTTGATAACGTGTGGTTGATAATGACTATTTCTTTTCTTCTTTTATGATCATTGTATTTTTTTCTTCTCTTTTATCCGTCACTGTGTGTATGTTATTTTGTGTAAGATTTAAATTTTAAACCATATCATAATAAAAAAATGAAAAAATTAAAGCACCTATAATTGTATATCTGATTCCTTCGGACATCCGTCCTAGTCTTCCTATCGCATTGAGGCATACCATTTCCGATCTGGCTGCTTTATCCCTTGCAGCAGTGGAGCACCAACGCTGAGAGTCGGCACATGAACAGCAACACCCTATGCAAATATTCCTCCAAGAAATGTCCATCTGCCTTGAGGTCTAGCAATGACAAGCGCCTTGCACCCAAACATTATAAAAAAATGAAATATGGTGGATCAGCATTTTCAAACATCTCAGCAAAACTCTGCATATTCCCATCTCAAGGGAATATGCATAATAGTGCAAGAGCTGACCTTCAGGAAAGGTACAAATATGGCTGTTTCAAATGCAGAGATAACTCGCAAGCCTATGTCCATTGTCAAAGAGAGCAAACCTAGCTGACCAAAGCACTCTGGGTTTCAGTCACCCAACAAGCTACCTGTGCCACTCCGACTCAACCCATGCCATAAGGATTGCACTCTCCCCCCGCTTACCCATACTAAAACCCTGTACACACCTGCAGGCATACCACACGCAAACCAACTATGCCATGAACGCACAACACCTAGAGCACCCCCACCCCACAGACAGACAGACAGACAGACACACACACACACACACACACACACACACACACACACACTGACAGCAAATGACAGAACTCCACACCGCCTCCAATAAATCACAACACGCCCAATGCATTTTATGCCATGCGCACACAAGCCCTTCCATGTGGCCGCCAACACCTTGAACGCCACCAACCCAGACCATGTAGAAGCAAACGCGCGCAGTTATATTTTTTGAACTGAAACGACCATCACCATAGTACAAGCATTTGTGCACTCGCCCTCTCCTGCCGCTAACAAACCAAACCCTCATATTTTCCGATCCGCCTGAGCTTGGAGACCATGCAAATGGCAGTGGTGCACAGTATAAATCTCACTAACATGCCATTACATAAAGCACTATATAAATTACCAAATTATTATTATTATTTACTACTGCATTTTTCATCAGCGCTGCAAATGCTGGTCTGAAATAGGGGGTTCCAGGACATCATCGTCACTGGAGATGGATTTGCAGCAATCGAGGGTGTACATTAATATCTCGGAGCTCACCCTTCTAGTCTGACTAATATAGCTTGAGTTTCAGCTGACTGGGCCTCATCCAGAGAGCTACAGCTCCCAAGCGTGATTGGGAAAATGCTTTACAATGAAAGGACTTCTGCAGAGATCTTCCCATATCTTAGCACCCATCGGTTCGCTCGGCATATTCGGTGGTGCAACACTTCAGCCTCTTATAGAATCAGAACACTTCTGGGAGGGGTGGAACCTCAAGCGGGGATGAATCGCACCGCTATCCAGTCAATATATCTAAAACATTCCAGAGTGGTAAGTTTCAGAATGGACCATAATACCGAAAAACACTGCAAACACTATTTAAATAAATAAAGGGTAGTGGGGTAAAGAGGTTAAAATGGGTCTGGATGGGGTGGCCTTATAAGGGTTAAAAAAAACTGGGGGCTTAGCCCCCCCACTGCAATAAAAGAAAGAAATTGATTTTTTCAATATTAAGTCCGCGATTAGAATTTACTGCTCTGTAATTGTGGTCGGTAAAATCACATATAACCGATCTCACCAATGATTCAACCCCAAATTTAACTTCTAATCAGTGATTTTTAAAAACAACTATTAGTGCGGGAGCGAATGAGTTCTAGCAGAAGCCTTATTGGAAAAATTCTCATTCGGACAAGGCGGTCACTTTGCAGAGCAGCTGACCTGGAAGGGCTGGGTTGCAGCTGTACCTCACTCCCAAGCAGAGCAGGAGACTGTGCCCAGCTCTGGCAGGCCTCCTTTGACGATCTCGTATGGGGAATTGTTTACTTTGGAAAGCAACACCCTGGCATTGTGCTGTCTTTTAGAGGTCACATCAACGTTTTCTGCTCAGTTCTGGCACTGTCGTCTGCTGGAACTGTCTGTTTACTTCTGGGAGCCACATCTGAGGTATTGTGCCTTGTGATGGTCTTATCTGGAGTTTTTAATGCTTCTGCCCCATATGTCCAGAAGCAGAGCCTGCCCTTAGCATGGGCAGTCTCTGGAGTGGCCCAGGGCTCTGTGCAGATGGGGGCCAGGGGCAGCATCTGCCCCTGCATGACTACGTTTCCTGACTACGAGTGTACCACGGAGGGGCTGCTTCCTCTGTGCTGCCTGTATTCATTTCCTCAATCCTGCGGACTGCAAAGTTCTACAGACTCCCCACCAGCCCCCATCAACGCCCAGAAGCTTCATTTCCATGCCCTTCCTAAAAGAAAGAAAGGTGACACTTGCGTACCTCTCAGAGATCGGTGGATGGGTGAATCAATGTGTTCCTCAAGTAAGTGTGATAAGACCAGCAGGGGTGCTGTTTGCGTGTGAAAGCCCTGCACAGATCCAGTTAGCTACTCAAATGCGCGCCATTTCTCAAGACTGCTAAACTGAGTTGTCACAAAATATGAGATGCTCACAACATCCGTGACGTGACTAGACGCGTTCCCTCTGGACATTGTGTTTTTGATCTAATGCAGTAGCTATGTGCAGTAGCTATGTGAATGATTACGCCATGATAGAAGGGGCCCACTTTGTTTTCTTTAGGATTTTGGCGCTTGCCCGTATGGATCATATTACGCTAGTCGGGGGGAGGGGGGTTATTTGACCAGGGACATTGTGCAGTTACACACTTCAATCTGTCACTTCCTCAGGCACAACTTTTATATAGGAAGGGTTTTCAGGGGGATTTGAACCGTGCCGATGAGCGGTTACATGCTATTATCTGTCAGCCATTCAGGCTGTTTTTCGAGATAGGAGGGTTTTCCTAAGTTCCTATTACCAATTCAAAGTATCGTGAAATCTATGATTTAGCCTTGAAAAAGCCAGAGGACGGCGAAACTCGTGGCCACTGAGTCGTCTGACCATAATCTACTTGGCTCTCTAATGAATGACCCTGAGCTTCGTGGTCACTTTATTTTGAGTCATTTTGTGTTACTTTGGATGCATACCTGACCTATATGCTTTGTGACTTTCACACTCTACTAACAGCACTGATATATTTCAAACTGTTTATATTACTGCAATAATCAGTAAGTTTTGTTTAAATTAAACACTGTATTTATCTGTGTCAGTGGTTAAGCTCCTTTCCCAAACCTTGTATCAGCAAAATATGTCCTGCTTTGAAATAAAACCTACTTTATTGTGGTATATATTCAGCCATTTTAGTGATGTATGCTTGCTGGCATGCACAAACAAAAACTTCAAATTTGCATATCTGGATATATGTGCCAAATAAAGACTACAGGCAGGTAATCAGCTCGCTGCGTGTTTTGAGGGGTATGGGAGTTAAACCTTTTCATAGTGTACACTATTAGAAAAAAAAACAATCCTGATTAAATAGACAGTAGTGGGGTTCCATAAGTCACTGTAAGCATTAACATAATGCAAATCACAAAGGTATTTGTTTTTGGGCTTACTCCCGATAGCGTCTTGCTTGCAATCTAACTTCCCATGATTCTTTCTGAACATAAAAGATTGATATCATAGTCTCTGATGTCACTTCTAATGATTTCAATCCAATACATATGCAAATTCAAAGGTCCCACAAAAGCTAGCCCCACCCCTGTCCAGAAGAATGCCATTTGGAGACAGTCGCGAGATGGAAATGGTGGCTAGATTAAGCCACAAGTCCTATTCCGTGCTGCCTCTGGTGGTAGATAATTGTCTATAGTCGCACTCCCTTCTACTATTTCCCCCACCTTCCAACGTCTTCCTGAACCTTTTTTCATCTCAGAAGGTTCTAATCAACCTGTTCATGTGCGCTTGTCCACCAATCACAGTGATGGCAGTGCCCCCTACTGGTGATTAAGTGCTCAACCTACCTTGCACTAACTCGCAATCAGAGGATAGGCCTCGAGGTATGTTGCTGACGCTGCCTGCCATGCTGCAAAGCGATTTCTTGTTCTGTGCCTTGGTGTGGATGTTTCTGGGGAGAACACAGGTTTCATTTCGCAATGGCGGCTCGCCTGATGTAAACGAGACCCGGGCAGGTGGAAGACTCTGTGTTTATCCTCGCGGCCTTACTTGAAAGTCTGTTTTTCTGCAGTGATGCCGCCAAGTAAATAATGCAGAAGCCGTGCAGAGCAGGCCGTTGTAGAGTGGCTGAGCCCAGTGCACAGATATGATGTGGGGTGCAACCTGCTGGGGCCTGCCTTGTTCTCAGCCGCAGTGTTCCTTGTGCTGAAGATACAAAGAGCCAGTGCTGTTCTCCCAAACGGGGCAACAAATGGCTTTGCCTTTCTGGTGTGTTCTCAAGCCCGTCGTGTGAATGTGGTGTCGCCGGTGTCCAACACACATGCTTTTTACAGATATCCAACCACCACCAGTACCTTTTGTAACATTCTTCGAGCAGTAATGAGTATTATTTAATGTTGGAGCGTTTTTTGGCGGTTTCAAATATCAGAATTCAGCGATTATGTCCCACGCTTAGTGAACGCCCAAATATTGCTTTCTTTGTTCCCTTTACAATTAGTATTTTTTGAGCGATAGCAATCAAAAATTCGTTTGCAGTAATCTCTTCAAGAGTTTTAAAGTCCTTCCCTCTGGGTTCTTTGCTTCTCTGTTGTAACTGCGTTGTTCCTCAGGAGCACACCTTTTTGAGTTTTGAATAAAAAAAACTGCCATTATGTTAATTGTTTCTACTCTCACCACCTGGGCATTGCAATGTACCACACATTTGGTTGCCACTGGTGCAGAACGATGGTCTGGAAGGGTTGCCCAGAGCAATGCCAGTGGTTAAGATTAATTCTAAACCTTCCAGCCATCACCTCTGCCTGCTGAGCCTAAAGACCCAAGCTACTCCTCACTGATGAGGCCCAACAAGGCCGAAACATGTTTGGGGATGCTTGTGGTCTCGTGCAGAAGGGGTGTGACATAGCAGTTCGGGATAGACTGCCCTTTTGGGGTGGGACCAAGCCTAGTTTGTATATGGTCTTTCCCCTTCTGTAATGGCTTGGCAGGTGAAGAACGATGGTCTGGAGGGTTGCCCAGAGCAATGCCAGTGGTTAAGATTCATTCTAAAACTTCCAGCCATCACCTCTTTGTTTTTTCAGATTACTCCCTTACTCTTTGTACTACTTGTAATGTGAAGGCATCGTGAAGGAAGACACAGACAACAGATTCAAAGTTCAAGCTCAAACGGTTTATAAAATCAAATGTCAGGATGGTAGAAGGCCTAACTTGCCCTATGCTAAGGTGGGATTTCCCTTCCTGAATGAAACTAAGGAAAGTCTGAGTCAGAGTTCAACTTAAAAGTCTGTGTCCAAAACCTATCCTTGCCCTCACAACTAAAGGTAAAAAATGTGTAGGGATGTCAATTAAAGAAATGGTGAATAAAAAAAAGTTCTGAGCTTCTTCCAGTTAATCGCTTCCTTATCAGCTCCTCTTCCCCAAGTTCAAGTCAGTTCCACAAAAGTCTTAATATTACCCTTCCCAAGTTCAAGGCAATAGTTCCACACAACTCTCTGGGTTCCCTTCCCCAAGTTAAATGCAACACAGTTCACACAAAAGTGGGTCTTGCAGCTCCGGCCTCAAGACAGTATTTGCAGTTCATCCAGACTCAAAGTTCCCTTCCCTGAGACTTCAAGGTAGCAACTTGTCCTGATTTCAGTCTTTCAAAGTTCAACACAAATCTAGGTCCACTTGACCCTCCTCCTGGGGTGCATTACCAGTTTCCTCACAGTGCTCCTTCTTGGTTTATTTCACAATGTCTTTGGATTTTACAACTTAGGGCTCCCTGGTCCAGGCGCAGTTGTCGGACCACATGGTCCACCCATCACAGGTCGCGCAACCAGGAACCCTCGGTTCTTCAGTCCACACAGGTTCTTCTGTACTTGCCCCTGTATACCAGTCCACATTCACTTAGCTTCTACTTGTCGGCCTCTTGGCTTTAGGTTTAGTTTCAGACTCTCCTGGATTCTCCGGATTAGCCTCTTGGCTTTGTCAATAAGTGTTACATGTCTTATGCCAGTCTTTGGCCTTTCCACATTGTATCCTTTCATAAAGTTCACTTTAGGGTGGCTTTAAGCATTCATCACCTTTCTGTTGTAATCTTTCACACTCTTTTCCATAGACTGCTTGCAAACGGGCACTTTCCCTTGTTGCTTTCACCAGCTATTAGCTTTTGCCCATAAAGTTTCATTCAGTTTGATATTCAATATACTTGATTAAGCTTTGTTTCAATAGTTCACTCAGTTCTGCATTCCACATTCTCTCATTCTCTTGGTTGGCTCTCTTATCACTCCCAGCTCAAATTCAAGTTCCTCTGTCTTGTTTTCAAATCTCTCTATGGTCTTGCCCCCCTACCTTTCCTCCCTTCTTACTTTCTTTACCCCTTCTCGTTCTCTCCGCTCTGCTAATCTTTTCCTAATCTCTCCTCCTCCTCCTCCTCCACCCTGCGCCCCTGCTGCTTCCGCTCTTTCCAACTCCTCGCTCCCTTCCACTGGAACCGCCTCCCCCTCCACATCCTCTCTTCTCCCTCCTACCCTTCCTTTCGCTCTTCTCTAAAATCGTATCTTTTCCACTCCCCTCCCTAACACCCTTTGCTTCCTCTCCTACTTCTCCCACTGCCTCATTCCTCGCCTCTTACTCCTGCTCTTCCTTACCCTCTCCATCCTCTCTACTCCCTTCTACCCTACCTCCGGCTCTTATCTAGTCTTACTCTTTCCTTTCTTCTTTACACCTTCTCGCCTTCCCTCTTCTGCTTTTACCTCCCCTAATACCTCCTATTCCCTCTCACACCTCTGTCCCTCTCCACTCCCTCCTCACCTCAGCAATATTGTAAATTGTTCCTTATACTGTTTTCGAGTTGTGATTCATTTGCCATCATCTGCTTGTTGTATTTTTGCTTGTTCTCATGTAAAGCACTTTGGATTAAAGGGCTATATAATTTCAATAAAATACAGATTCAAAAAATGCACATGCACAATTTAGCTTTACTTCAAGTTTTCATTCAGTTTGGAAGTCAATATGCACATTTTAACTTTGTTTCAGGATTTCATTCAGTTCAGGATTGAATGTAATTCATATGACATGATAGGTTATTTATAATGTGCTTAATACCCAGAGGTCTCTAAGCGCGGACCCGGGGATCAAACCTGTGTTGCTCCATGTCGTCTTGCTTCCAAGGTGAGCACGTTGCCTCTGAGCTATCCTCCTGAGACACTTCGGTGCTGATGCATAGCCCCCTAGGAGCGCCCCGGCTCCGAGTGCCCTTCCCTTGCACTTACCGGTACTCAGCTTTCGGCAACTCTGCTTCCAGTTGGCTTCACAGGCTGGCGGGCCAGTCTCTGCGAGCCCAGCTTGTTTTCCATCTGCTCCTGACACACACTGGTGGCTCAGTTTCTGCTCCACAGACGGGGATAGCGTCCTCTGCTTCCACTCTCTTGCTCACAGCTCCAGCTGCTTTCCTTCACCCACAGTGGTTCCCACACCTGTGTCAGCCAAATGGCCAATTTGCTCCTGGCTCCACAGGATCTCTGGGACATCTGCTGGCGTTCTGGCTTCTCCTCTGGACCCACCACAGCTGCCTCATGAGAAGTGTCCCCTGCTGGTCTCTCTGCTGTTCTCTGGCTCTCCCTTTATACACCTGCAACCACTTGACAGGTTGCAGGTGCAGATTCTCAATTGGGCTTGCCTGACTAAATATAGGCACATGCCGGACACTCGGCACGGCACCCCGCCGAGATACACAGCCATGCCTTTTGCTGTGGCTTCCCTGGGGTAGTGTCTGCGTTGTTGCATGGGCAACCTGCCCACCATGACGATTTTGTGGGCAACGTATCTATGACTCCATTCATCTTTGTTTCCCGTCTCTCGTGCACACTGGGATTCCAGCATTTGGTTTGCTCTTCCAGAGCCACTCTGGATTTTGGAGACTCTGCGTTCCCCTGTAGATCTGTCTCCTGCTGGTGTTACGCTACCAGGGGAGCTCCCCTGCTTCAGTGTGCGTTCCTCTCACCTTGCACTCTCATTTGCAGAGTGTTCCTTCTCTCAGTGGATTGGTGATTTCCATTTAAAGAGACAACTTCTCTTTACACCTGATAAAAATATGTTTAAACTTTTTCTTCAGCGACTTCTCTACACTTGGAAGTAATTGATATGTTCTATAGTCCCATGTATGCCCTCAAGTGAATTGGTTTAGGGAGTTCCTCACATGAACGGGAGTACTTGTCCCCTAAGGGGGGAGTCTCTCCCGGTAAGGTCCCACTTGCCTCAACCCATAGGCAGGGTGTTGCAGAGCGGGCTCACCTGCTGCTTAGCCTCACAAGGGGGCTAACCCTTGGGGAGACGGGATAAATTCATCCACTCCCGAAAGGCATGAGCTCAGAAATGGAGGCAGAGGGACGCTGAGTAGAGGGCGGCCGGGCATTCCAGGCTCGAACAGCCACTACAGAAAATACATGACCTGAGAAATGGAGGATGTCGAGGAGAGCGTGACCTGGCATTCAAGGCCCGAGGGGGTGCTGCAGAAAATACATAGGCTGAGAAAAGAGTTTGCCTAAAGTGGGACTATCAGGCTTGTAATGTCAGTGCCCTTAGAAAGCCTTGCGCCTACAGAGAATTTCAGCTCTGCTGTTAAATAGGCTGGTTGTCCCAAAACCACTACCTTATTAGTGATGACGCAGATCTTGAAGTGTCCTGGAGTGCATTGGGAGCCAATGAAGAGAGATTAGAGTGAGGTAATGTGCTCGAATTTCTCATATGCTAGAGATGAAATGGTCTGCCGAAAGTAGAACAATCGTTGACAGAGCTAGCGCCGAAGCTGGAAGACGCATAAAATGTGCACTTCACCATGCAAGCGTGATGAAACTAGTGCTTGGATGGCCTGCACGCATGAACACCAGAGCAAAGCAATCTTGCATCGTTTCCCCCGCTCTCACTGACTGGCCCACCCATTCTTTTTCAGATCCAGCAGAGCACCTGGAAACAGACCATGCTGTGCCATATAAATATTAATAAGATAAGACAACGACAGTAGAAAAATTACAGGAAGGACTAAAGGTGTCCATCTTTTGAAGGAGCGAGAACTGAGAATAATCCGGATTGAGAAAGACCGGAAATATGATGTTTGAAATCCAGGTCAAATCATTATAACGGGTGTTGAAAGCAGCGATCTGAGCGGACATAGAGGACGACCGACCCTGAGAATTCTAGCTAACGTTGCCTCGTTATATAGAGGGCAGCTTTGAAACTGCCATAGTTTGAGTACATTGATGAGCTATATCGCTCTATTGAATGCTGAATGCAAATCCTGTCCAGAGTCCGGGGATTTCATGAGGGGAAATTGGGGAGGTGGGCGGCGGCAAAAAAAAAACACGCCCCATTCTAAGAATAGGGACTTTCATGAAAATAGCATTTCCCGGCCCCCGGAGTACCCGCGTACTCGGCGCCCCTGTCCAGGTTTAATGTTTTCTCTCGTAGCTCCATAAATGTGCATAATGAAATTTTGAAATGGATATAAATGCACCATGAAGACTAATTTTATTCCTTTCAGTGAAGTGTTTAGATGACATCAGTTATAGGGGGCATAATTAACTTTTTTCTAATTGACTGCACTCTTTGTATGTAATTGTATAATTTTGCATCAAAAGCAACCGCTCGTAGAGCGGGGAGGCGTTCGCCGTACTGATTTTCTTGCAAAATGGTGGCAGATAATGCAGTCCCAGCTTGGAAAACGAGGCCGGGAATAACTCTTGATGCATCCTACCCCCAGTGCAATGGTAATCAAACTGTTTTATACTGAGGACTCGCCGCCCCCCCACCCCCCAACCCTCCCTCTTGAGTAAAACACATGTTTCCGGATCCCCACCACAAGCTAGAACTACTTATATTTTCTATTAAAAGACGTCATCATAATCTCTTTTTAAACAGCCTTGCACCCCCAGCCATCCTACAGCCCCCCCCCCCAAACCCCCTAAAGAGGCTAGCCCCACAGTTTGAAGAGCACTGGTCCGGTGCAAGTGATATTCGCCCGATTGGTGCATTTACCTCCTGCTGGCAGCTCGCCCGTTGAAGCTCAGACCTGTGATTTGTGGGTACTGGTCTCGGACCTCACTGGACCCTGTGTATAGCGCTACAGTAGTCAGTCATTGCTTTGTCTACTCGGCAAATGATTGCCGGTCGTCCGTGATAACGGGCAATTAAATGCAAGCACACCCCCGTGAAAATACGGCCAACAGGACAGAAACACGAGGCTTGCTTAATAACAGGTTTCAGGCGCCATCTTCCCAGCTGGTTCAGGCACTTGCAAAACATCTGCTGTGCTCTGCATAGCTGGATGCTAGACACATGTTCGCAGCTTAATCCCAGGCTGTGATTTGGCAGTAAATTGGGGCCTGTTGTCGGTTAAACCTTTCAGTCATCATGTCTGCTACAATACAGAACCGTTTTACCAGGATTATTAACTAAGGGTAGCTTGGGCAATATTGTGTCCTGAAAGCATTTACTCACCTCCTTTGGATGAAAATGATTTCTTGTAAGTATTTCAAATGGATTGTGGCCATAAACCAACAGAGCACTCACTTCTCTCAAGTAATGTGACAACTGCAAAACAGAATAACCCCAGACCCCGCCTAGAAATCGAGTTAACACTTCATGCCCAAGTTGTTTTATACCCTGTCCAACTAGCGGTTTTGCTGTGCACTGCGTAGAAATGTGGGGGGTGGGGGGGTTGCTAACGGGGAAATGAATGGGAGTAGGCCGTAAACAGCGTTTTTCTCACTTTGTTAATAACGTTTGCATTTTTTAACAAATCTTTCCCAATATGTCCAGTCTGGGTGGGAGGATGGGAGAGAGGAGTGGGGGGGCTGCCGGGTTTTGGTTTGAGAGGTTTGGGGGTGACAAACCTTTTGTTTGCAAAATATCAGCGAAATCTGCCCTTTGAGTCAAATGTTATTAGAAATTCATTTTTCTGGTTTCCTATGTATCTTGATACTCAACTATAGTGCGGCGACCGCTGCACTGTAATATATATATTTCTCTGTTGATGTCTGTGGATTGGGAACTATGTAAGCGCATAGTCCCTTACCCTGAGATACAGCTTCCCCCACTTAGCCCCTCCTCTCCTAAACATTTGCGATCCAAATGGAGTGCAGCCATTTTGTCCTCTCACCCAAATCTTGAGGATGTCCAAATTAGTTTGTATGGTTCATGGTTATAAGTACTTTAATGTTAGGGCGGATGTTTTGAAAAATCAAATGAGCACACCAAGCCCAGCCGTGTGCATCACACATTCAGTAATTCAGGCAAACAGGCTGCAGAATGTGCACTCGCCACTTGCAGTTGGCGAGTAATCATTAGTGTGGGGCGAGAAAGGAATTGGGTGCATGTGAGCTGACCTCCACCTGCACTAAAGAGATTAGACTGGAAGGTGTCAGATAAATGACAAGCAGCAGCTCTTAGCGGGAGGTCCTGTAGCTACTGCATGGCACCAGCATGCCTACATCACGAGCCCCTATCAGTCACCAGTTAAAGACATGGAGGACTCCCCAGTCGCCCAAATCACTGGAGGCAAGTTCACTTCACCTCAAGTCTTTGGAAGTGTGTGTAGGGACGAGGCTGTGAACATACTATTGCGCATGCTCTGGAAGAGAGCGGGGAGAAGCCTGCACTACAAGCTGAGGTTCCCTCCCGTTGAAGTGTTCCTTCACCCGCAGGGCATCGATGGTAAGGCAATGCCTCTCTCATCATTTCAATGTGAGAGGGCGGCACACTATAAAATAATTACATTGAGAAAAGTATTTATTCTGAAACGGGGGCGTTCTAAACCGCATCTCCAACTCTGGATCAGCTTCGAACAAACACTGCACCCATGAACCACAGGCATAATGTGCCTGCACCGTTCAATCTGCCTCGGTGTCTGTCTTAAATAAGAGGCCCTGTGAAAGCAGCAGCGGACATTCAGTTTGGCAATGTCTTTGGTGTGCTGCTCACAGTCAGACTTAGTTTTGGCAAAGCCCGGGGCAAGTCAAGCGTCATGGTTCCCTTACTGTATCCCTTACTTTGTGACTCAGGGTACCATTCCAGGGCGCACCTGGGGGTTCGATGCTGAGCCCTGCCGATAAGAAGCCAGTGTAACATCTCACTGTGCTATCTTGCAGGTGCTGGATAAGAACCCAGTGTAACATCTCACTGTGCTATCTTGCAGGTCCTGGATAAGAAGCCAGTGTAACATCTCACTGTGCTATCTTGCAGGTGCTGGATAAGAAGCCAGTGTAACATCTCACTGTGCTATCTTGCAGGTGCTGGATAAGAAGCCAGTGTAACATGCAACCCATTACCAAGCAGCCAACAATCCCAGCTCAGCATCTACATATGAAGGTGCAGCGTTGTTTGCAGGTAAAGGGTGTGTGTGTACGCGGACGTGTGGCGCTAGATATGATATGGTAGTTTACTTATATAACGCCTATACACAATGTGTTTCAAAGTGTGTCAAGGCAAGACAGGGAACAAGGGAAAATACAATGACATTCTTACAGGCCATGAACAGGAAGGATATGAAATTAACTATCGTACTCGGCCTGGTGACATTTCAGATAGTGCAAGAGCTAAGACATAGATAAGGAAGGGAGGGGGAGAGTGGGAAGGAAATGGAAACAGACCGGCGACTACCGTACTAGGCCTGACGACATTTCAGATAGTGCTGGAGGGGGGTTGGGGAGAGAAGCAAGGGTAAAGGGGAGGAGACAGACGAGGTTGCTATCATACTAGGTCCATGGACAATTCTGATAGAGTAAGTGCATAGAAGAAAGTAAGGGGATGAGGGGAGGAGATAGGAAAAGGGAGAAAAGGAGAGGAGGAGTGAACAGAGAGTAAGCAGTCAAAAAGAGTGAAGAAGCAAGAGGGGAGAGCGAATACAATTGCAGAAGTCAGTAGTAACACATAATGTTGCAAGACTGGATACAAGATGAAGACGGGAACAGCATGATTCAGGGCCACCTTGAGAAAGGGTAACACACCGTGAATCAACCAGGAAGGCAACAGGTGGGCGGGGCTTAGGCCAGGTGACCCAGATCCAATTGCACCAGCTCCCCATCTGCAAAGGAAAAGAGGCTGGAGGGCTCCTTAAGTAGGGAAAAAGTCCTAGAGTCCGAGGCATATCCCTTAAGAGGTGTGAAGGGTGGGTGTTTGGAAAGGGAGGCTGCATAAAGCTGCATGCTGTGGGGGCCAATGACATTCTAATGGAGGTCATGTAAATTCCTTTTCCTTAACTGTTTCCTTCAGTTTTGCGACAACTGTTGCAAAACAGCATTGGTTAGGGGTGGAGTGGAGGAAAGGAAGGACCCAGGTATGGGGTTTGTGGGGGGTGACAGTGAGTTTGGGGGAGGGGGTTTGGGGCATAAACGGGGGGGGACAACATCCACCGTTTGACCACTGATTCTGGGATTCTTTTTCGTTCCAGAACTCTGGTACTATGATATAATAGCCAGAGAAGCTCTGGGCTGCGTTCTGCCCACCGCAGCAGACCATCCGGACAGCTGAGTGGGAGCTGTAGGAGCCTGAAATAATGGATGAACGTGAACAGGATGCCTTTACTTTATCTTTATCTTTAATTTTGATATCCCCCTTTCGATGCCCCTCCCCTTTACTGCTACCCTTTTATAAGCTCCCAGCTCCCCAAGTTTCCTCTTCCTTCACAGAACCGCTGATCCTCTGTGGCTCAACTAACCCGTCGACAATCTAATTCAGCGGAAAGGGGGAAAAGCATCGCGTGCAGCTTCTGAGTTTTTAGTTTAATAAAAAGGGAACTGATATTATAGCCAGATCCTCTCAGGGGAGATGAGCCCAAAATATACTATTTTCAAATTCCGAATACATGGCTGTTGATGTGCAGTGCGCACATTTTATTTCTGTAAAATGGTCAACAACGTTTACTCAAAACATTTCCTAACCTTGATGTTGCTCTCAAAAGGCACATCATGTTCTGCAGAGTAATCTTGTCCAAAGCACTTTGGAACAAACATCTCAGTATTGCAGAAGTAACTTTGCTTGCACTGCCTCTTCTGGCGTCAGTCTTCCCCCTACAATGTTTGCATTTGAAGCAGCAGTCTTTAAACTACGGTGGCCTACATGTATACCGCCTCAAAACTGACAGAGCACTTAGGGCTGCGATGCCCTCATAGCTCAACTTCTTTCGGATGGAATGAAGTTTAGATGGAAGTGGCACAATGCATAACAATGCTGTGTCAATTTGCCCTACAATGTAAATGTGCGGTAAGTGTTATGGCAACAATTCTGTAGGACACACAGTGTGAAAATGCATTTGTCTAAATAACAGGCCAGTGCCTACCTCGGATCAGCCCATGTCACTCCTGTTCTCATTCTACTTTGTACTGTCAACAAGAATTTGATGAAAGGAACAGTGTGCTCCCATTCCATAAGCACCCATTCCATAAATAAAAAACAGCACCCATTCCTCGCAATTACCCACTCCCCACCATCACCCACTCGGAAATGTGTGTTTTTCCTCCGGGACCCAGCATGCAACGGCTGGTGTAGCTTTAGCAAAAGCACACCATACAACATGACTCTTGCCAAATGAAAAGAGCTAGGCTCAATAGCCTTCGGTGTGGGTTGCACACCCTAAAGACCACCATGTGGTTAATTTTCTCATTCATAGATACTTTTGAATACTTGTTGCTCTTTGTTCTTTTCATCAAAAAAAGTTGATAAGAACACTGAACTATTTGAATCTTTTTAATTAATCAAAATTGTGGTCCAGATGCTTGGTCGCACCAATGCGTTTCGGACCGAACTGGTCCTTTTTCGGGGTCTGTTTTCTCATCTGATAACAGTCAAACAATAGTGTACATAACCATGTGCACAGCAAAACATCCAAATGCATTTTAAACAATAATTAATGATGATATGATATGGCATTTATAAAGTGCTTATACAGAAGTGTTTCAAGACGCGACGAGGCAAGGGAGGGGGAACAGAGGGAAGACAGACAACGATCCTACTAGGCCAGGTGGCATTCAGATCGCGCAAGTGCATGGGAAGGGGAAGGAGGAAAGTGCGGGGAGGGTTGGAGGAGTGGACAGTGCAGTACATGGGATAATAAGACAAATAACGAAGTAAAAGTTCGGCCAGCAGGTGGCAAGTGCAAATTAAGTAGTGCAGACAACAGGTGTCAAGTGCTGGTAGTAGGACATCATCATACTGGTAGGCCACATAACAAACATACATAGACCACAAACTATAAGAAAACATGGGAGACAACAAAAAAATCAAAAGGATAAATGAGTCCACTTAGCATGACCTCTCGCCATATACAGAATCATAGCTTGTTTACTTGACACACATTTCCTCATTGTTGTAATTGCTTAAATATCCTGCTTTGCATTGTGGTGCTTAAACCGAAGCCACAGCCATTAGCGTACATCTCACAGTATACTGCTATTTCTTAAATGTGGTTGAGGGAAATTGTGCTCACGTTAGATAATATGTGAAACATTTAATGGATGCTCTCCATAACACCCATGCATAGTGATAACTTAATATGTAGCAGTCCGGTGGACCAGATAAGAACACTCACCTGCCAATCTAGAGCGTGTTTCTTGTGCAGTAAAAAGCCTGCTCGCTCGTAATCTGTATGATGAGATTACCTGCTTCAGTGGCAAAACAGTTAACATGTATGACTGCAAAACATCCTGTATGGATTATAAAAGTGACTCTTGCCCACTGAGAGGGATAGAGGATGAAAACTCTAGACCATCCAATGCACTTTTAATTTTTATTTACATTACCAAATTACTCCTACTTGGGGAGGAGTAAAGTAGTTTGTTTGCGTTACTGTTTCTTTTGCTTGGCATCCAAGACAAACCTCACTTGTACAAAAAGCAGCGCATGCACATTATTTAATAAAGTAAGATTGCATATCCATGCCATTTAATTGTCCATTTTGCTACTACTAGCCGTACAAAGGAACAGAATATGACCATTTTCTCCACGAAACAAACATGCTTCAATTATTTTACTCAATAATTTGTCAGGTGAGCAACATATCTTAAGAGGACAGGGTTTTAACAATGACACTGCTATAATAAAGGCATTTACCCAAAAATAATTTGAATGGTGGCAACACACCCAAATCTTGCATGTATAAAAATAAGCCAGCTGGAAGCACAGCAGGCTTTTTGGCCAACATTCCTAGCAGTGCAGGACTCTGTCGTAGCTATATTGGTCTCATGCCCTCCGCACCTACTTCTAGGCCTCCACAACATGGCCCAGAGTAACTGGCGAGCGACAATATAGGGTGCCGCAAGCAATATGTTGCTCCCGAGCTAGGGGATCACTGCATTAGGAAATAGTTTCTCTTTAGAAAATCCTTGGATACATTTGTAAAATTCATATGTAATGATAATACATTTTTATTTTGCTGAAGCATTGTTGATTCAAATGCAAATCTCGATGCTGCAAGTTCCCAATTCCTTGACTTGATTATATAAATGTAATTTTATGTAAAATATTTTTATTTCAATTTTTCTAAAAAGAAAAGATAGTAAATTATTGGAAACTGTATACATTTCTCGATGCCAATTTCTAAAGTCAATTGTGGTATTAATGTTTTGAAGTTTCGTATTACTGTCTATTACAGAGCATATGATGTCATGGAAAGCAACAAAAATTGTTTTATAATTGTTAACTTTCTAATTTTTTTACACCATGACTGAGCCAGTGTAACTGTTTTCTGTGTGGTAGTACCACCATTTGCCTTAAGGCTATTTTTACATGCAATAAACTATCCTGCCTTTTCTAGGTATCAAAATGCTGCTGAGTCTTCATTCCCCTGCACCCCCCCCCCTGAAAGATGTGATGAGCGTTCTCGTGTGTGTATAAACATGTGTGTATATATGTGTGTATCCATTTATTTATCATATATAGCTATGTGTACATATCTATATCTATATTTATATATATATATATATATATATATATGAGCATCCCATGTGTATCAGCAACAAAGAGCACTTCAGTGCATGCCCAATCATGTTGCACTCGATGACTCTGAACTAATGTTTTTCTGCTTGTCCATCCTTCGGTTCTATGTTATTACAAGTCTTTTTTGATGCTTTTTTTTAACCAAAACTCATAGATATGTTTTTAAACCCCCGCCCATATTAATTTAACATTCTTCCCTGGAACCCACTCCTTATATATCCATACCCACACCCCCATATATTTTTCAATGAGTCTTTCCGAGAAAAAAAGAATTTTGGAAAAAAACATCGAAAAAAAGACTGTTGGTGTAACAACATTGTAGCAATCCTTTATTCTGTGGCTAGCTAATGGTGTACAGATCATAATGTGTTCCAACCTCGCAAGCTTCGCCAAGTTGGAAAACCTGTTGGCTTTCTACCATGTTCATGCTTTCTTGTGATACACATCACTTATTGCTCTTTGTTGTTTTATTTTCTGTCTTCGTGTTGGTGTGGTGACTGTTTTCATGTGTTACCCGAGAGGCAATAGCTAGCTAGTCATCTCCATCTGAGGTGCCTTCCTCCACGCTATGCATGATATTCATTTTGCCCATATGGTGCCACTTTTAAGGTTACTAAAATGTAAACTACAATTTTTCATCTGTCAGATGCCAATTATTATTTACATATGAACTGGGCGCACCTTTTGTTAGACTTTTGGGCACTGTTTAGGGCAATCTACTGATTTGTATACTATTTCCCCACTTCCTTACAGCATAAATGCTTCAATTCTTGTAAGCCCAAATCATAAAGCACATCATTCTAAACCTAAGGTCAGCCTAAATGCCACTTTATACGGTAACTAATAGAACATTTTCAAAATGCTCAGGTTTACAGATTCCAATCACGGTTCATCAATAAGCTTCAATTTCTATACTTCATTAATAAGCTTCAATTTCTATACTGTTGCTCATTACACAGTCCTAGCACAAATTGGAAAAATCCTAAATATTGAAATCTGAAATGCATTTGCTGGTCATTAGACAATATATTATAAAGGTTGCATTGCCACAAATTCCTGATTAATGGGCAGCAACACCATTGGCAATTCGTCGCCCGGAGTTGCAGAGAAAATGTGGGGGCAGGTGGTTTAAAAGCAAATTCTACAGAATATTTAAAAGGGGGGGGCGGTCAATATATTTGCAGTAAAGCACAGTATTATAGGTCAGATACATTTCCCAGCACTAATCATCTTGCTTTCTTGGTGGGCTGAGAGACTGCAAGATGAGCAGAACTGAGATGGGGGCGGGATTTAGGCCCCAAGGGAATGGAATTAGCTGGCGTTCGGATTTGCAGCATAACAAGTAGAATGTTACATTCTCACATACTGCCGACAAGTGCAATAGCATGTTAAGTCACAAACAATTGGCCCAATCCGAAATGTAGGACTTTTATAAATGCCAGCTGGGTATACAATGTACGGGCTTTAAACATCAAATGTAACAAACCAAAACAGGTGATGGCTAGAAGATTTTGAATGAATGTACAACTGTTTTCATCCGTGCAGAATCGAAGCAGGGCATCTTATTTACTGTGTTTGCAGTGTTGTATGATCAGAAATGTATACCTTTTCTTTTTATGTTATGCAGCAAACCTAGTCGGATTCATTTTTGTCCTAGTACAAGCGTTTCAGCTACTATGTATTTGACAAAACAGATTTGCTCCATTTTATGTTGCCATGCAATTGGCTCTGTTTTAAGCGCCGGTGGAAATGTTAGATATTCTGGCCTGTGGAGGATTGCAGGATACGGAGAGGCCTTGTTGTTGCATCTTAGTTTTAGACTAGCAGTAGAGGCCTCATGTAGAACATCAGAGGCCCTGGGCCTGGTTAGCACCATGTAGAATAAAGTGCGCATTAGTCTGTGGCAATGCAGGGATTTAATAATGTCTGCAGTGAACAGCAACCAGTAGTTCTATGACCAGCCCTACAGATAAGGGGTGTGTCAGCCACTTTCACTCCCTAAAAATAGGCAAAAACTCCTAACAAAAAACGGGAAACAGACACATATGACCCTGCTTTCACCCACACAGCCCCACAGATATGTTTGGAACAGCAGTGCAGGTAGGACCACAGGAAAAAACCTCTACTATTACTCTGCATGATCAGAAGAAGTAAACATCTAACTTTTAATCTGTATGCATAACGAGGTGCAAAGAAATAATTATTGCAAAGACATTTCCGTTTCCCAGTTAACATATTTTTGTTCACTTATACCATACTCTCATTGGGAATTGGACTTAGAATTTCTCTCCCTAAAAAATTATTTGACCCCCAACTTTAAACAATAGGGTGAAAATACTCCCACTTCAAAATTGTATTTGGAGCACTGTCAATGTCATACCTTTCATAGACCCTTCAGCATGGGCTCCCTTAAAATGTATGTGAACTATATCTGGCTTCATGAATCGCTGTGCTGGGCTAGTCCTTGGAAAGGTGTATGCCAGATTGCTGAATTGAGCTACACAAGATTTTACCATGGAGATATTTCAATAGGGATTTATAGTTTGCTTTGGTTTTAGGTTTAGGGTATTTTTTTCGAGTAGAACATTTTCTTTATAATATTTTCAATCGATACATGTGTCATGATATTTTACTTCTTACATTTCTTTGTATATGAAATGAAGACTTTGGTATATAATATGTTCTGCAAATGTGCATTACTGCTCTCTTTACACGGCCTGGATGCCGTAGTCACTTTTGTGTATTTGGCTTGCATCCTCACTAGTGCCCCTGGGGGAGCTCTGTAACCTGGGGGCATTTGTTAGTGAAGTGAGAAGAGCAAAAGAAAAATGCTCATGATAAGTTAGTCATTTAAGTCTAACTAGTCTCGTATCATATTTACTATTCCAGTTCCAGTCCTAGAAAAGTTGGTGAGACTTTGAAAATTTGGAGCCTCTGGCATGGAGGTACAGGAAGTGCCACCTGGTAGAAATTTCAGAGAACACTGTGTTAGTGTGCTTGCATTCTCCCCACCCGCTCTTTCACAGCACAAAGAACATGTTATTGCTTTTCAATATATTCCCCGAGTTGTATTTAAATTAAACAGCTGAACAGTTTAGATCATAAAAGAATCCTGTCGAAAAAAATGTATTCACTTGTTCAATGACGGCCATTTTCCTCTCATTCTTTGCAGTATGAATTTAAAGCCAAGAACATAAAGAAGAAGAAAGTTAACATCTTGGTGTCCGTGGATGGTGTCAAAGTGATTCTGAAAAAGAAAAAGAAGGTGAGTAGCTGTCTTGCTTTGTCGTGGTCGCTTGTTGAGATCCCGTACTTATGTTCTCCAGACCCTTGCAAAAGTAATCATTTTACTCAGATAGGCACAGAATTACACATAACACGTAGTTATAGAAAAATGACGCATTATAGGCCATTTATTCATTCATTATATACAAACAGAAAGAATAAACACATAATCGATTATATATAATCAAAAGGATAAAAAGACTTCGCCGTTAAGATCGCCACAGGAGACAGCTTAATCTCGGCCATGACAACACTGCTTAGTCCCAAGGCAAAGAGATTGATCATTCTAACGGGATCTGGAGCGGAGCGTCCTCCCTTCCAGCGAAACTGCAAACTGAGCAGGTTCCCACTGCCCCTTATCACTGCACCTGCAGAGTGCTCCGACTCCCTTTCTAGCTCGTCCTTCGGCGGAAAATACAAACTATTCTCCCCAGCTCGGTCATCTGACATAAATATGTGACCTTGTCTCCACAGCAGAAATACATGTTTGCTAGCTGAGCATCGGAAAACGTAGGCTTTCTTGTGGTAAATGGAAGTGAATATCCAAGATGGCAGCCCATCAGCACCATATTTTCTGGCTCATTTAGCTCACGCACTACACTCCACCCCTTGGATATTCAACTACCATAACACAATGGGCAGAAAGGAGGTTCCCAGAACCTACAAAACAAATGCCATAAATTCGGAATGCAGGAAATACAACAACAACAAAAAACTAAAACAGCAAAACTTCCAAAAACCCAGACTAAAGCGAACACAGCACCTCAGGAATCCAGGAAAATATCTGACCCCACCAGTCCCAGTTATTATGCTGCGTCACTCTGGCAACAAGAGCCTTCAAATCTTTAATATAGTCTTCAATAGAATGGGAACGATCTTCCAGGTCAAAACAACACATTCCTACTACAGCGCTGCACCCAAATTATCCTTCAAAAACAAATAATCAATGGCTGCTTTGTTCTACAAAATTGATGTTTTAAAATTTCTATCATCCAACAACAACTCAGTTAAAGCTTGCAAAGTCTCATTAAGCCCCTTAACTACCAAACAAGCTAAATTAATCATAGTTTTATAACCCCCAGCTGCTAGTCTCCAAATCCCTACTCACATTACCCCTGGGGCAAACGAGTATGTTGGAGTAGAGTTTGGCTAAACATAAAGGAAGTCAAGTCTTGTGAATCTTTGTGCAACTGTCTCGAGAAAAACGCATTCTTCAAATCAATCAGCGTGAAATATCGAGCTTCCACTGTGTGGGATGTTTTTACCCATGCATACAAGCCCTACCATAAAACTGTGCAGTACTGGCATGGAAAACATCATGATGGCCAGAACTCCCCAGAGAGTGCACAGGAAAAACATGAAGAATAGGCTGCCACCCATTTTTGCCTATCTTGTGAGCACAGGAGGGCACTGCCTAAAACCACCATTGGGCTACACACACAGTAGCCTGAAACCATTGGGAATGGCAATGCTGATTGCCAAAAAAGCAACTCAGAACTGTGGGGAATTCATTTTGTTAATCCCAAAAATGGTTGCATTACCAGTACTCACCACTATCAGAAAGACGGTGTTTTAAAACCACCAGACGTTTGTGTAAAACTGCACAAATGAAACAAAACCAGACCAAGGAAAGACTTGCTAAGAGGTGGAAGAATGTAAAACCATATTCTGAAATGACTTGAAGGAAGTAATTATTTAATGTATAGGTACAAATTGTCAGTTTGATTTGAATGTAGAAAACTGGGAACAAAAAGTGACATTTAGCTGAAACCTGGCTTAGTGAAACTGGATTCTGCCTGACAACTACCCCCGACAGGAGAAACCTGTTCAGCCACTCTTCCCAGGCCTAGCTGCATCCTGCTGCCCCTTGCCAAAAGGAGTTGTCACCTCTATGATTAGATTAGGGGTGGAGCACCTGGGAACTGGAAGGAACAGAACAATGCAACTCCCTTGACTCAGGCAAATGTTATATTGGGGGCGTCGTAAAGTGCCTTCCTCTTAGGGGAAACTGGGAGGGGCAGTGCCTCTGCTAGCAGCTGAGCTTGGGGGAAGTGGATAAACCAGTTATTCCACCCTGTGATATGGGAAGCCACACCCCTTTTTGACCAGGGCATAATTTTAAAAAGATAGATAACTCATAGTGCGGACTTGCCAGAATTATATAAGTAATATCATTATTTTTGTGATTTTTCTGTGAACATTTTGAGAGGCGTTAGGACCCTGTGGTGTATTCTGAGGGGTTGCTAGCGGAAAATAGGGTCTTACTCCAAATGTCTGCATGTTAAAAATCTGACACTTCATCAATTAATGTCCATACTCCTTGCGCACATGTGTGTAATTTTGGGTAAATGTCCGATATTGCAAAACCAGTTAAAAAGCGCAAAATGTTGTCATTTTTGAATGCAAGCCCCCAGGAAGATCAGAGGCGGACAAGCATTGACCATAAGGAATATATAATGTGCACATGTAATTTCAACAAATTGTATATCTGGGAAAGATGTATTTGAATCAAATATAGATTTGTGGGCAAACTGACCAGGGGAGGATCCTCTGACCCATAAACAGACCTCATTATGATGACAATCAATTTCCTTCCTCCAATCAAGGCAGAAAGGAAAGCTTGGCCAATGATAAATTGAGAGAGGGGCTGGCTTAGTGATGCTGCGCACACACCCACTTTCTAAACACATAAAAGCAGACAGTGCAGGACAAGTGGGGATCCCTTTTTCACTTTCCGCGGGACGCTCTGCCGGGAGACTTCAGACTTCAATCCATCAATATTCAGAGACCAAGACTTTACTTCAGAATTTGTAAAGAACAGGCCTAACCCACAAGCTGAGTTCTCTTCAGCAAGCCTCAAAATCATTTGCAGACTATTCACAGCCGAGCTGAGCTGTTGATTCTGTCCTGAAACCCTGCGCCAGAAAGATCCAGGAGCAGTGCTGTACCCAGAGAAAGCAGAGACACCCAGAAAGCAGACCAGAGATCCAGAGAACCACAGGCCGCTGTATCCAGGGAGCTGACCCAGACGCTGTGAGCAGAACCGGTGCATGACAGACCCAGCAGAGCGGAGCTGACCCAGGCGCTGCGCGCAGAGACCATCCGTGGCGAGGGAACCGCAGCCAATCCTGACCCGATCCGTGGCGAGGTCCAGTCCTTTCAAAGCTGGGAGTGAGTACTTAGATCAGATTGTGACAGAAATAAGCTCTTAGTTAAAATAGTTAAAATAATTTAATCCAACTATTTTAATCTGATTAGAACTGTCTCCTAGAAATCGTGTCACCTGTCATTTTCAAAGCTGTCACCTGTCAATTTGAGTTACTTTAAATCCGAAAAACGACCTTTACAAAATCGTTCATATCTCTGGAACCGTTTGTCCTAGGAACTTGGTTTAACTTTCCTCTGAAAGCTTAGAATCTACTTTTGCCGTAATTGCGATTCACGCACTCGCGAATTTTGCCACGATTTGCGATTTGGCCCGATTTCTTTACCGGTAAAAAGATAGCAGCTTTTTGCTTTCCTTTGCTAAAAATTTGTTTGCCTCTGAATAACCATCCCTGAATCATTGCTAAAGTGAGCCTGAGCTCATCCCAAGTATCTCTCACTCACCCTGAACCTCCTAAAGGGAATTAAAAGCATTTTCAGCATATTTCTCACTTCATTGCCACCACATTCAAAGCACTTGGGCCTGTGTTTTAAAACTCATACCTGTTTTTTCTAAGATTGCTGGGGTGGGAATTGAATTTCATATTGTATTTGATTGCATTCCTGAGAACTGTGTGTGCTACTTCCATCTCCTTGCATTGCATATAGGGGAGGGGGTGAATTGCCACCAGGGGAAAAGTGAACATATGATATCTTGTGAAACCATATTAGTTAGTTTCTGTACTGCATTTTCATTCAACATTGCATCCATTTGAAACCATAAAGGTATTTTCGCTGCCTTATCCATCCTACACCAACTCCTCATTGATTATAAAGAAGTGTGCTAGTGTCAGATTACCCATTGTTGATTAACATTATATTTATAAGGGTGATATCGATTATTAATTTACTATAAAAGCGTGGTATCTATATTTTGTTTTATTTCTCAAATAAACCTTTTAAACTTGCAAAACAGAACTACTTCTTGGCTCAGTGGGGTCAGGGGGATTTTAAGAGAGGGGTGTTATATAGGGGTAGTCATCCAGAACTCATGAACTGGACATAAAGATATATCAATAAGGGTTTCCATTCAGTATCCCAGACTAGGCATTGACTTAGCTGTAGTGTTAAATTGAATCCTCTTACAACTGGTATACTACATAGTATCGTCGCCGGATTAGGAACTAAAGGAAGCTCTGCATTTACAATATGGTTAATCGGTTGCATATCTTGTATAAATCTCCACGACTCTCCCTTTGTTTTTTTTGATCGGATACACCGCAGTATTACACGATGATTCCGATATCACCTGACTTGTTTTATCAGTGCTGAAATGGTCTGGAATATACCCTCATCAGCATCTAGAGACATGGTGTACTTTCTTGCTCGGAGTAAATCGCTCCTAACTTCAGCTTTATTTTGACTTCCACTCTTCCCCCTTAATTAACCTACATCATAAGGGCCTGTAGTACAAAGGACACTAAGCGCCTTCTCCAAGTCTTCCTGAAAAAATGTTGGGCCCTGCCGCATTATCACCATTCGCTGTCGGACTTCCCTCTTCTCTATCCTTATCCAGTGTGTGATGCTCATAAAGAACACCACTTCATCGTCTTGTCGGTCTAACCTAAACATGTTATCATTTATGTCAGTCAATCTGTACCCTTCTTCGAGAGCTATTACTGTACTCCATGGTCTACCCTCATCGTCCATTCCTTCCAGCATTGCCATTTCCCTTCGTACTATGGCTGCTTCCATTTCTATAGGGATTGTCTGTCCCCCCATCTTCGCCCATAGGTATCTGCGGTCTAAACAAAAACTCATCCGGTATCCTCACAATTTTTCCCACTAAGCCAGGTAACCATGTCAGTAGAATGCTCACCCATACAGGAAAACCTCTGGTTCTGCTGGAACGCCTCACAAACCAACTTGCCCTGTGAATGCCAGTATAAATTTGCCCACTTTTAAATAGTGTATTGCTGGAGTGAAACACACTATCCCTTGATCAGTAAATGAAATCGTCATGTTAAGTTTTGTAAACAAATCTCTTTCCAAAATGTTAACTGGTGTCTGCTTGAATACACCAAAGGAACAGACATGTCACACTCTCCTATAGAGACTGGTAATTCATCAGTAAAAAGAGCTCGACTCGTAGCTCCAGAGAACCCTTGACCATTCATCGAAATACCCAACATTGGATATTTTCCCTCTCGTATACATGAATGAGTAGCCTCAGTGTCTACTAAAAAAGAAAAAGATTTGCGTCCTATCGTCACATCGACCGTTGGTTCCGCTTGGGGGGTCTGGTGTCACAGATAGTACTGAACACATCAAGTCCCCCCGTCTGTGTGCTATATGGTGGAGGATAAACTGTCCCCCCCTCTTGAGAATTGGCCATTCTGCACATTCCCTTAGCTCCCACATATGGGCGCAATGTGCCCTGTCATCCCACAAGTACAACATATTGGGGGAGCCTGTCTGACAAGTCCCCTTTGGTTAAATCCTCCCTGGGTATTCTGATTCTCATTCTGTGCATTTTTGAAACCCACCTTGACTATTTTGGAATCCATCTCTTCCTCTATAGCCCATACCTCTGCCTCGTGGTACAAACCCATAACCACCTTGGTCCATCGGGTGCTGATTATTAACCTGTGATGTACCAACTGCTTCTTGCATTCCCAGTCCTTCTCCGCTTGTCAGTACTGCCCCTTCTATGGCAAGCTTTGTCAATTTCTTCTGAACTAACTTGGCTTCCTCGATTTTCCTATTCTCATCTTTCTTCCTATTTTTCTCATGAAACAACCTGCAGTGAAGAACTATCGTCAGCTGCATCTCAGCCCATGGTTTTGCTTCCATTCCAACGTCTTTCTTCATTTGACTCTGTACTGGCTAAGGCAACCCCTGACATAAAATGTGGTAAAATAATGCCACAGTTTTTTCCCACAACTTGCGATTTTCAAGCTTACATTTCTCTTGAATATCCTGAATGTAAGCAATAGGATCTTCATCTTTCTTCATCTTACGTTTCATAATTGCACCCATATCTGATGTATCGGGATACTGTACCCTGAGAGCCCTCCAAACATCTGCTCTGCAATTATTAAACTGCGCGCCGTCATGCGCTGTGTTTTGTGCTGTCACACCTTCATACCCTGCTCTCCTACATATGTCATCAGCTCTCTGCCCAAGAATAGCTGCCAGGAGACCATTTATCTCCCCTATAGCCAATGTGTTTCCTCCTGTGATTTTCTCTAACTCGTATATCAATTTCCTTGTGCCCGAAGTCAACCTCGGGAGCTTGCACCTTCAATTGTCCTTATCCATCTGCAGCCATGGAATATACTGTTTTCTCGCTCCCCCTTTTTCCAATAAGGGAAACTGCGTAAACCCTAACCCACAGTCAGCCCCCATAGTCAGCCTATCCATGGCAGGGATGATCATCCCTGTCGGTCATCTTGTGGGTAGCAACCTTAATCTACTCGCATATGGCGGTGACTCTCCCTTCTCACTATGTGAGTCCTCAGGGAGGCTTTGGATATGTTATGGGATCCGGCATCCTATCCATAGGTTGTTCCAGATCCGACCATTTTACTTCCTTGTCTATCTGCAGGCTTCCTTCAGGAGCGCACACGCTGCCTCCCTCTTCCCCAAGGAAAGATTCTCTTTCCTCGTCTAAAATGTCTTATCACCAACTGGTGTGACTATTATCCCCTTCACCCTTGTCTAAATTCAGTCTACTTAAGGACAATGCTCAATGCCCGAGACTGAACAGATTTGTTTTCTTCGCTCTGAAATTGAAATGTTAGAGATGGATCCCCCTTACCTTGCCACCTTCCTTTAATTCTTGATAGGCCTTATTGATTCGGTCTCTGATGTTCCTGCATCACAGTTTTCATCTTCAAATACTATTCTCGATGCCCCTGACGTTTTCTTCCTTTATCGGAAAGAACTCCTCTGTTCTGTCCCATCGTATTGCTGGACTTGGCCATATTAGTTCTTTACGAATAGGTCTAATATCAAACTCCTGCTGTCTCCTACTTCATTCTAATTCTCTTTGCTTTCTCACCTCCCTTCTAATTCTTTCCTCCTCTTGCCTTCGCTGTTCTCTAGTCACTCCTTCCCTTCTTTCCTCTTCTTTCCTTCATCTCTGTATCCTTGTATCTCTTAATTTCTGAGCTTCCTCTTCTTCTGTTTCTTTCTCTTTTATCCCGGTCTTCTATCGCTCACTATCTGTCATACTTTCTTTGCTCTTGCGCCCGTTGTTCTTTTTTGCCTTGCTCCTCCTGATACATCTGCTCTCGTCGCTCCATGCTATTTCTTTTGTGCTGGTCTTCCTTCAATCTCTTCTCTTGTTCCCTGTCTTTTCTATCCTGTTTGTCCTTATCTTCTCTTTGCCTAACTTCCTCGATGTTTTTTCTATCTAGCTTGAGTAATATCTGTCCTCCCATACATTCATTCTGCACGAGCGGCCCTTGTCAGCTTTAGCTTTCCCTCCTTTCCATCTCCTAATCTCCCTTTCTATTTCTGTCACTACATTTGACCGCTCACTCTTCTCTTCTTTGTCTTGCATGATTTTAAAGATCTCCTCTTTTCCTCTTATTTTCCTCTGCACTATCATCACTGCTATAAGCAGGAGGTTCATATATCAGATTACTGTACACAGTCGCCGCTTTCTGTTCCTTTAAAGGATACTTCCCTACGTCTTCCGCACTAGCGTCTTTCACTTCCGGTGAGGTAAGGGGAGCTGACGGCTCAATGCTTTCCTCCTCACACTGGCTAAGCATCCACTCCTCAGGTGGCGGATCTTTCTTCTCTTCATGGTACATTTTTCAGAGCTCTAGGATTGCTAATCTTGTCTCTAATTTCTTCCCTGTGTACACAGCGTGCAAGTATGTGGTCATGTGTTGCAATACTGCTTTCAACAGTGATCCCCTTGTAGCCACAGCATGAACATTTTATCTTCTGTGCCCTTCACCCATTCTGCACTCTGTTTGAGCTTGGGCGTGTGCTTCGACAATGTCTTACATAAGTGCATCAAAGGAGTGTCTCCCATTATGACAAGTCTCAATTGAATTTCAATACTTACAATACTTTATGAAATACTCTTTACTTTTTGCTTAAATCACCACTTTTTCAACACCTTTAAAACCACAAATATGAGCGTGCACCATCAATCGCCGCTCAAGCCTCTAATTTCTAAATTAGCTATGTCTACCTTTGGATTTGTACCAACGACTTCACTAGATAGTCATTATCGCTCCTTAATTTTTCTCAATCTCTTCACAACTTTTTATCGTTCTTCGATACTTTAACTTAATGCACAATATTCACAACTAGTCGACTTTACACATCAACAAACACCTTGTGATCACCTTTTTTCTTCTCACCTTTTCTTAATACCCTGTACAGGGGTTGAGACGTCACCTTACGCAAACCTGTTCATGCGTTATATATTTCAATGTACTCCCAATGGAGTTGGAGACGTCTCCTTCTGACTTCCCATGAGCTAGAATTCTAGGCGCTATCCCTGTCTTTACACAATATTTCCTGTTACTCAAAAATGATCACAACCCCATTGCCTTAATTTGCCATTCCCCTTAGTCTACTCATCATTCCTTCGTTAATCAACTTTAGGCCATCGATATCGTCTCCTCCACTAATCTGACCACTTCAGCTTCCGTCCGCGGAGCGCTTGTGGAAACCGGGCAGGGATTTCATCAAAGGGGGACCTGCCAACCGTCTCGGTTCTTCGTGCAATATTTTCTATCAGCTGCTCTCCACAGGAAACCCTGCGATCTTCCGGCTAATGGCGGAGGATGCCCGAACGTCTGAAACTCTGGAGTTGAACTAGTTTCGATCTTTGAGCAATCTGACACTGCTATCACGTGAATGTGAGGCCCTTTGGGTAGCATACATGCAGTGGATGGGAAGCAGAGTAACTCTTACACCAAATAATCCAACCAACTCAGGAAGATGGCAAAGGTTTCTGTTTTATTATCAATTGTCTAAAACAGGCATCAACGGACATTTAGTAAAAATGTTTCATACATGACGACAAACTGTGTGGCAAATAAGAGAAACCTACGAGGGATTGTGATACGTTCAAGGGGAACATCTAAGTATACTTTCTATAAGGGGTTGGGTTGTGATTGGATATCTACTGTCAGGTGGACATCTTATGCCCACATCTAGTGCAAGTCGTCTCATCACTATTAGGTCCATGGTATATCCTTGGCTCTCAAACTATAAGGCCTTTCGTTATATGTCCCTCTACAATTGGTTGGCACGCTCGTGCTCGTCTGGAACATTCACCTCACTAGCAGCACTTCAGCTCAAACCCCAGGTGTCAGGAGGTGGACTTGACTGTACCTCCCCACCCAATTAGCCCAGCATCTCATCACCCATGCCTTCTGCCATGTAGATTGTCTTTGAGCTTGGCCTTACCATGTATTCTTGTCTCTGGGAATATAAGGGGGTGCACGCACGACTATTGTCATTCTAGAACTCCTCGCCCAACGTTATTTCCATCCCTGGCTCACGTGACAGGAGACCACGATTTGGTCCATTTTACAGCATTTAATTAAGACTTGCACTCACTGTGTTCTTTCTTTGCACCATAGCAAGGGATTATTCAGCATCTCACATTCACTGCCTTCAAGAATAGATAACCAGTCTTAGCTGCTTCAGCCTTGACACCAGGCCAGACAGCCCTTCCAGACTCCTCCCTGATCCCAGCTAATTCATACTGCAACACAGCTTTCAGCTCTTCCCTCCATGGGTCCGAGCGTACTAAATATATGACACCGATGCCCAGCTTCTATACAATGGTGGCTCCGCCTGCAGTCTATTCACTACTTATAGCCAGCGCCTAAGATTACTTGATCTGCTTGCGTTACAGCATCTGTACAGTTATTGAACGGCTTGCATTTTCTGCAGTGCTTCTCACATGTGCAATCTTTTTTTTGCATTTGAAAGTTTACTTGATTCTCAACTTCGTCATCTGTTTCTAAACGGTCCATACGTTTTCTTCTTCAGCCAGTCTTCTCTGTGCATCACGCTCGTCTTTTGTGATGTCACCAGCTCCTTTTTAACTCTTTTTCATATTCCTTCAGGGCACTCCTCAGTTAGATTGTCATCTCGTCGGGAATACATTCGATAGGATTTTCTCAGTGGATACCTTTTCTCGAATATTCGCAGTGGAATGGTCACAACTGCTGGTGTCAAGCATGGCTCAATTTCAGGCTTCCAGCATACAGGTGGTAGGGGGGCAGGACTTCCTGAAGATGCATGTGGCTGCTCCTCTACACTTTCAGTAAATGTTCCAACCGATTTCTAGCTCCAAACATTTACTTAGCTATCCCCAGTCGCAGATCTAAGGCAAATGGCCCCAAATGCAAGATTAACAGAGGGCCCTGGGTCGCAGATCTTAGGGTGGGAGGAGTAATCGGCTATCGCATGTGCAACATTAATTAACTTGGGGACAAATGTTTTATTTATTGTAAATTGCTGACATCAGTAATTGCCTCCCGTTGTAAATGTTGTGCTTGCTGATCCTGTGAAAAGGATACAATCTCAGACGGAAGCCTTGTGCAGCACGTGTTGTTTGACTTGGAGGTCAGAAAGGCAGAGCAAAGGGGCCCCGTGGGCATTTTGCTAAATCTGCCTCTGCCTACTCTTCCAGGAATTGCTCAGTCGATCCGCCTGCTGTGTCCACAAGAATCTCCAGCACCCTGATATTATTAAGCCTGCAGCTCCCTTCTGCATTCACTGCATTTGGTTCCAGGAACACTAATTTGTTCATCAACTGCTCCACCTGTGGCTCAAGGGTCCACACATCGTCTTCCACCATCAAGCTTTCTTCTGCCTCCTGCACTCTCGCCAAGATCTTTTGAAGAGTTTGCCTTAGAGGGGAGACATTTTCACCCAAGGATTCATCCTCGGACACTTGTAGACTTCATACGCACAGTGTTCTTCTAAGACACTCTGAGCGAATTTTAGAAATCTATTCTGGAATCCTTTGAACTCCCAGTGCCAGCTGGAGTGTCACTGGGCTAATTGGAAATGGCTGGCATGCACAGATTGTGCACAAGAGAAAGCCCGCCACCTTCTGTTCTCAAGCGACGCATTGCACTGATAGGTTTGACTGTCTCCCGGTCTTCCGTTTGCATGCCAACCTCAGCCCTTTCTGGGGGGAGTCATGTTGCAGGCCTTGCTGAAATCTTAGGAGATGGCATATTTTAATGTATGTTGCTTATCTATATATTCACAAATTCAAAGAAATGAATACGATCTATGATGTACATCCTAGAATAGGGTGTGTGTGCATTTAACACATCATAATGTATAGTGAATTTGGCCAGTCACTAGCCCATGGCTCATCCTTTGTTTAGAAAGCCTTCTGCTCCTTGGTCATGAATGAGATGAATGAGATTGTGAATTGCCATATTAAAAGAGTTGTACCAAAGTTGGAATGCCTTTACCATGCTAGTCCTGCACAAAATACCACTGAAACGGTCGTAAGCCATAACCCACCTTTTCCATGGAGGATCCCTATCCTTCTGTGTCATGCTAAGGTCAATAGTTCTGCAGACAATGGGAGAGTAAACCTTTGTCGTACTAATATTTATCACATTAATGTATTTGGTATAAAGTGTTATGTAACTGGGAACAATTTGCCGTTCTAGGTGTGCATTGCGTTAGGTGACGTGGGCATATTTATTTATGCAAATGATCTCTAATTAAAGCAGCTTATGAACCTGCTACATTGGGGCATGCTTGCTCTGGAGCCTGTCTGCCTATATAAGCATGTTTCGGCCACCACTCACTGCTAATTTAACTGCAAGTTTTAAAGTTGCCATGAGCAGCCTAAATTACTATTAGCATGAAGGGATGCATTCAATTGCGTTTCTTAAATTGTGTTTGGAAACTTTATGAAGATAAGAAGCTCTCCACATGTAGCAATTTTCCCTTAGCCCTCTGCAAGCTTTGCCCACTTACAGATGCACTATGATTTGTAGTGGCCAACCCAGGAGGGGAGAACAGTTCCCACTAGCTGCTGCAATAGAGCCCCCACAACTCCAATTTGTATTTGGGCATGTTGGGTCTTTGAGGCTCACCATTACATTTATTTTGCAGCACTTGCATTTTGCCTGACTAGGGCTCCTTAGATTGCTACTTTGAAGCTCGCCACTGCTTGTATTTTGCCACCCCTGCGTTGCCTGACTAGGGCTCCTTAGATTGCTACATTGAAGCTCGCCACTGCTTGTATTTTGCCATCCCTGCATTGCCTGACTAGGGCTCCTTAGATTGCTACTTTAAAGCTCGCCACTGCTTGTATTTTGCCATCCCTGCATTGCCTGACTATGGCTACTTAGATTGCTACTTTGAAGCTCGCCACTGCTTGTATTTTGCCATCCCTGAATTGCCTGACTATGGCTCCTTAGATTGCTACTTTAAAGCTCGCCACTGCTTGTATTTTGCCATCCCTGCATTGCCTGACTATGGCTCCTTAGATTGCTACTTTAAAGCTCGCCACTGCTTGTATTTTGCCATCCCTGCATTGCCTGACTATGGCTCCTTAGATTGCTACTTTGAAGCTCGCCACTGCTTGTATTTTGCCATCCCTGCATTGCCTGACTATGGCTACTTAGATTGCTACTTTGAAGCTCGCCACTTTAAGCTCGCCACTGCTTGTATTTTGCCATCCCTGCATTGCCTGACTAGGGCTCCTTAGATTGCTACTTTGAAGCTCGCCACTGCTTGTATTTTGCCATCCCTGAATTGCCTGACTATGGCTCCTTAGATTGCTACTTTAAAGCTCGCCACTGCTTGTATTTTGCCATCCCTGCATTGCCTGACTATGGCTCCTTAGATTGCTACTTTAAAGCTCGCCACTGCTTGTATTTTGCCATCCCTGCATTGCCTGACTAGGGCTCCTTAGATTGCTACTTTGAAGCTCGCCACTGCTTGTATTTTGCCATCCCTGCATTGCCTGACTATGGCTACTTAGATTGCTACTTTGAAGCTCGCCACTGTTTGTATTTTGCCATCCCTGCATTGCCTGACTATGGCTACTTAGATTGCTACTTTGAAGCTCGCCACTGCTTGTATTTTGCCATCCCTGCATTGCCTGACTATGGCTCCTTAGATTGCTACTTTAAAGCTCGCCACTGCTTGTATTTTGCCATCCCTGCATTGCCTGACTAGGGCTCCTTAGATTGCTACTTTAAAGCTCGCCACTGCTTGTATTTTGCCATCCCTGCATTGCCTGACTAGGGCTCCTTAGATTGCTACTTTAAAGCTCGCCACTGCTTGTATTTTGCCATCCCTGCATTGCCTGACTAGGGCTCCTTAGATTGCTACTTTGAAGCTCGCCACTGCTTGTATTTTGCCATCCCTGCATTGCCTGACTAGGGCTCCTTAGATTGCTACTTTGAAGCTCGCCACTGCTTGTATTTTGCCATCCCTGCATTGCCTGACTAGGGCTCCTTAGATTGCTACTTTGAAGCTCGCCACTGCTTGTATTTTGCCATCCCTGAATTGCCTGACTATGGCTCCTTAGATTGCTACTTTAAAGCTCGCCACTGCTTGTATTTTGCCATCCCTGCATTGCCTGACTATGGCTCCTTAGATTGCTACTTTAAAGCTCGCCACTGCTTGTATTTTGCCATCCCTGCATTGCCTGACTAGGGCTCCTTAGATTGCTACTTTGAAGCTCGCCACTGCTTGTATTTTGCCATCCCTGCATTGCCTGACTATGGCTACTTAGATTGCTACTTTGAAGCTCGCCATTGTTTATATTTTGCCACACTTGCATTGCCTGACTATGGCTACTTAGATTGCTACTTTGAAGCTCGCCACTGCTTGTATTTTGCCACACTTGCATTGCCTGACTATGGCTACTTAGATTGCTACTTTAAAGCTCGCCACTGCTTGTATTTTGCCATCCCTGCATTGCCTGACTATGGCTACTTAGATTGCTACTTTGAAGCTCGCCACTGTTTATATTTTGCCACACTTGCATTGCCTGACTATGGCTACTTAGATTGCTACTTTGAAGCTCGCCATTGTTTATATTTTGCCACACTTGCATTGCCTGACTATGGCTACTTAGATTGCTACTTTGAAGCTCGCCACTGTTTATATTTTGCCACACTTGCATTCTTTCTAAGACTCCTAATTTAGATAGTTGCTTTAATCCCCCCCGGGAGGATAGCACAGCAGCAGCGTGCGCGTCTTGGAAGCAAGACGACACAAAGACGACACAAAGCAACAACTGGTTCGATCCCCGGGTCCGCGCTTAGAAACCTCCGAGTGTTTAAGCGCGTTATAAATTCGTAACTAAGACAAAGAAAAAAAAAATCTAATCTTAATCTGTGTTTCCTCTGTAACAGCGCCTCGATGCCTCATGGGCTGCAAGTGCGCTTAACAAATGCAAATAAAATAAATAAAAATAAAAATAAATCCTCACCACTGTTATATTTTGCCACACTTGTGTTTTTTATCACAGAATATTCCAAAGGTAGGTTTTGCCACATAATACAGTTGAGTCCTATGAAGGGTCGTTCCAGCGGTTCACATAGTCACACACATTTTACATGCACGCTATTATGACTATACACTACGAGAAACATACATCACCCTCGGTCAGAGCGCCTCTACCCATAGAATACAGCTGAGTCCCACGCAAAATTCAGTCCACCTGTTCACATAGCTTGACTCTCTTGACAATTTAACACACCGCCCATCCCACACCTGTCGATATGGGCTGCTGTTGGGGACCTAGCCATTTCTGACATACATTCGATCAGGCTATAAATGCACACACACAGTTTAAAACTCTTGTCACTACCTCTCAACTCAAACTACGGTCTTCCAAAGGGCGTTCAGCCCCACAGTGCTTCGAGGCCATACCAATGGTAGTAGGTGCTATACAAATGCCAAATAACATAACACTGGTAGGGGAAAATGTTTTATGAAAGGGAAGAGGAGACAGAACTAAAGTTTTAAGATGGCATGCCTCCTGCACCCAAAGCGTGCAAAGAAGGGAGAACTCCCTCCCGTTTGCCCCAAAAAACAGCAAAGGACAAACATTGAAATTTGCTGTCAATGAGATCAACTGGACCCCATGGAAAGGCATGCTCTATAGGTAGAACTCTTGCTCCATTGGTTTCATGAGAATATCTGTCTCTCTGCCGCTGCCCCATTTCCACACCTCTTGTCAATTTTAGGCCATCGCCTGATATCCATCACCAGCAGCACTGAAATAACTGAAGTCATTGCAGGATACACTGTATCCTGCTGCTCTTGGTGGGAGGTGTCAGTGTGAGGAGGGTACTTCAGTGGACTGAGGGGTGGCTGAGAGCTCATGAAGGTTCTCCCAGAAACCCTGATGTGCAATAGGTTTGTTATGGGGTCTTCACTTTTTCCAGCCAACAGGGCAGTATGTGGGATCCTCCTGCTACTGGCTGGTTTATGAGTGTTGGAGCTTTGTTCATACAATGCTACAGCATCTCTCAATGGTTCCCTCACCCTCCGATGCAACTGACACAAATCGCACTGCATTCTTTTGTCAGGTTGGAAAGTTAGCAAAAGCAGCTCCCTCGAGGCCTTAAAGGCAGCATAACCCAATACTAAATCACCTGAAGTTGTGCTGCTTTCAAAAGTGGCATCTGAATATTTGAATCCCCATAAACACGAAACCAAACTATATGCTTCTGGTAAGAGCACTCGCCCGGATCTGTGTGTGATCTGCAAATCGCAGGTTCAAATCCCAGCAAGGCCAGCTCAGCCTTTCATTCTTCTGAGTTCATCAAATGAGTAACAAATGTGCTTACATAATAATATATGTACATACATTTTTTGCCATAGTGGTTTGGTGAAAGTGCTGTATAAATAACATTGTTAGATGTTATCCCTCTCTCGGTGATTATATATATATTTATACATAAATA